>NW_027412541.1:1060929-2397179 GCF_025532065.1 Leptinotarsa decemlineata | reverse complement strand
CCAATATCACAAGACCACGAAATTCGAATGATCTCAATGAGTCACATAATTCGTGAGCATACCATTCAAATAACATTAAAATACAGGGTGTAACTGAATAAGTGTAAAACATTCAAGGAGGTGATTCCTTATCGAAAAAAAGATAGGATCTTTCATATAAAGAAACTTCATTGGAGCATCCCTTGTTAAGATACAGCCCCTTAAAGGGAGTACATAAAATTTTTATAACAATTTTTTTCACAAGCACTGAAAAAGTTACAATATTGAAATTAACCTGACGTTTTGTACTATCAAAAAGACACTTGACCAGTAATTCATTTGGTTTACCCCATGGTTGTAAGGGGTGGAAAACGCAACCCCTAAAATTTATTTCCAATGTAACTTTTTGTCTTATTATTTGTTTACCATTTCAAAATTTATTCTAATCACAACATTCACCTCGTCCCAATATCACAAGACCACGAAATTCGAATGATCTCAATGAGTCACATAATTCGTGAGCATACCATTCAAATAACATTAAAATATAGGGTGTAACTGAATAAGTGTAAAACATTCAAGGAGGTGATTCCTTATCGAAAAAAAGATAGGATCTTTCATATAAAGAAACTTCATTGGAGCATCCCTTGTTAAGATACAGCCCTTTAAAGGGGGTACATAAAATTTTTATAACAATTTTTTTCACAAGCACTGAAAAAGTTACAATATTGAAATTAACCTGACGTTTTGTACTATCAAAAAGACACTTGACCAGTAATTCATTTGGTTTACCCCATGGTTGTAAGGGGTGGAAAACGCAACCCCTTAAATTTATTTCCAATGTAACTTTTTGTCTTATTATTTGTTTGCTAGTTCAAAATTTATTCTAATCACAACATCCACCTCGTCCCAATATCACAAGACCACGAAATTCGAATGATCTCAGTGAGTCACATAATTCGTGAGCATACCATTCAAATAACATTAAAATACAGGGTGTAACTGAATAAGTGTAAAACATTCAAGGAAGTGATTCCTTATCGACGTCTAGATGTCGGCGCATTGAGCCACGTATTCACTCAAATATTCCTGGAGTCTCCCTGATTGCCCTGCACGCATCGATGATGCGGTTTCTTTAGTCCTCTACATCGCGAACAGGAGTACGATAAACCAAATGCTGTAAATGGCCCCAAATAGAGAAATCAAGAGGATTGAGATCCGGAGATCTAGCGGGCCAGTTCTGTGGTCTTCCTCGACCTATCCACTGATTTGCATATGTTTCAGTTAAATGCTGACGTGCTACTTGACTAAAATGGACGGGAGCCCCATCATGCATAAAAAACATATCCCTTCTGACGCCCAAAGGAACTTCCTTCAGCAGTATACTGCCTCCAGTATACTGGATGCACTTCTCTTAAAAATTGAACGTATGCCTCAGCATTTATTCGAAGAGGTAGAAAATGAGCCCATTTAAATCATCCCCAATAACTCCGAGCCACACGTTAAGAGAAAACTGTTCTTGATGGTTAGTTTCAGCCCTGGGGGCTGAACTCAAAAATGACACTCTAATTATATTCAAGGGTAGTGAGACCCATGATAATATACGGTGAACTGACTTGGTTGACAAGAACAAAACAATCGGGTACGGCTAGGATATTAGGCGGCATACAAAGACTGGCATGAATGAGTGTCGCGGGAGCTATGAGATGTAGATGTGCAATGGTTGAAGTCCTACTCGGACTTCAACCATTGCACATCTGCATATAAAGAGAAGCTCGACTATGGACAGACAAGCTTATGGAGGGGTAAACCCCAATCAGCTAGTCACACGGTGCAGAATACTTGAAACTGTACAATGAACTGAAGGCAGATCCAATACGGGGAATGCCAGTGGATAACATAGTTCCGCAGTACAACTTTCAAAAGATTTCAAAATCATCATACCAAGTAGAGAGGACTGGCAAAACGGCCCACCGATAAAAGCGGAAGAAACTTGGTATACAGATGGCCCAAAGACCTAAGAAGGAGTGGGAGCCGATATATACGGAGGCAGAGCAAAGACGAGAATCGCAGTCAGCCTCGGACATAATGCAACTTTGTTCCAGGCAGAAGTAGCGGCCGTCGAACACTGTATAGGAGAAATAAACAGGCAGAAGGTCACAAATAAAACCATTGCCATTTTCTCCGACAGCCAGGCGGCAATTAAGGCGCTCAGCTCATTTCAAGTCTTCCCAAAACTGGTAAGAAGAGGGTCACAAGGGCAATGGGGAGGCCGATGTTCTAGCCCGTGAGGAAACTACATTCGTCTATGAATTCTATCTTCTTCAGAAAGTCACAATTTCTTCCAATCATTTCCAGCATCCAATTGCAAAATTCAAGACGGTTCGGAAAGTCTCGCGGTAACAGTGCCTGTACTCGTTGGAGATGGTAAGGGTATAAGAGTTATTCCTTTAAAATTCGAAATACCGTCATATGATCAACATTTAGCTGGAAAGCAATCTTTCTAGTACTGGTGGTAGGTTGTTCTTCAATCAAATTAGGTACTGCTTCCTCAAGCTGTGGTGTTCGTACTTCTCGATGGCGACCACAATCCTGCGTTCTTTTGTCGAATGAACCACATTCTCGTAATCGTTGATGAAGTCGAGCAAATATTCTATGTGAAGGATGCTGCCGTTGAGGATACATTTCGGCATATCTTCTAGAAGCTTCCAACCCATTCTCCTGCGACAGGCCGTAAACGTAATGCATATCAGCAATTTCCTCATTTGTGTATGCCATTTTAATAACAAGTGAATTAATAAAGTAACAAATTAAGAACAGAACAACAACACACAATTAGTATTAATTCAATTTCGAAAATTCACAAACTAACAGCGTCATACCAATTTAATTGTCACTATTGCTAATAGCCACCTACTAGATTGATTCATTTCGTATTTTCGCATTTATGACGATGTATCTTTGTAGTTGTTCCTAAAATATTTTTTGCTGCGAACTGGTTTATTTTGGGTAAAAACCCCAAGAGACATTTTTTGTTTAGAATGAAACAGGCTATTGGTGATAAATTTTTAAATGGTAAACAAATGATAAGACAAAAAGTTACATTGGAAATAAATTTTAGGGGTTGCGTTTTCCACCCCTTACAACCATGGGGTGAACCAAATAAATTTCTGGCTAAGTGTCTTTTTGGTAGTACGGAACGTCAGGTTGATTTCAATATTGTAACTTTTTTAGTGCTTGTGAAAAAAATTGTTATACAAATTTTATGTACCCCCTTTAAGGGGCTGTATCTTAACAAGGGATGCTCCAATGAAATTTCTTTATATGGAAGATCCTATTTTTTTTTCGATGAGGAATCACCTTCTCAAATGTTTTACACTTATTTAGTTACACCCGGTATATCCAATGTATTGAGATTTTGGCAAGTTTTCATGTTATTTTCAAACACATATTTCTAGTTCACTTTGAATCATACAATCGTTTTTTCATGGCAAATACCACCAAATTAAAATGCGTTAGACAATCTATTCAACTGCAGCGAACTCAGTCTTTGTTCAGTTTGGTATTGATTCAAAAGTCGGAAACAAACTTCTATCCAAAATTGATAGAAGAGATTTAGAATATTTAGCATATACTTCAAGATCAGACTTCCGAATGTCAGCGTATACTGAATCTTGAAAACGATACATACAGCAACAACAGTCGTTGGTGCAGTTTCTCAGAAGTATAAGTATCAGTTAACAAAGGAAAGTCCGAATTCTCAATCAAGTTTACCCATGAATGAAAACTCACTGAAAACACCATACTGTTACTGTAGTCATATGCATTACTTCTTACCTGTATTGATTGCAAAAACAGACAGGAAATAAAGAAGAATACTGAAATGAAATATTTAGAAACGAAGGGACAAGATTCAAACAAACAGTAATTTTATATCACACGTGAAGTTGTTAGTTGAAATTGAATACCTTGATGTTGTCATCAAGGCATTTCAGTGAAGTTTCAAATATATGCAATATCAGACATTACCATTATATCACATGATAATGATCCATCTTAGAAAACCCAATCAAAGTTATTGTCAAAATTGCAAGTGGTTAACAACTTGAAGAGTTTGAATACGATATGTTATTCACAAATCGGACATACCTAGGTAACTAGGAAACCTGAAATTTCTAGAAGTCGACTGGATAATGAATTTCAGGAAAATTATAATACCATCGATATTCTTTTGGTAAAACCACCTTCATTCCAAGATATTTTAACAGATCATGGAAACTACTATATCTGGATTGGAAAATACAGTATAGATCAATGATGGATACCTCTTAGAGTTCTTGTCGCGGGGTTCTCACTAGACTCACTGCTAGTCTCACTTAGACATAAACATGCAAACCTCAGATACGTATTTCTGTCTCTTGGACGTTATCGACACGGTGTGGCTAAGTGCAAGTATAGACTACACTTAGTTGCAGAGAACAATATAACAAAAATGACAGCCGCACTTTGTAGTTTTGGTCAGATTGGCTCGGGTTAAAGGCTTTACCAAGGCAGCTTCAGTCACCTATGCGACATTTCGGGTCCAGGATACAAACGAAATTGTACCATGAGATGTTTTGGTGCAGATCTAAATCAATAAAAATCAAAAACACAAACGGCTAATGCGTGTTTCTGGCTCATTGGCCTGATCAGTATGGTGATGCTTAGTGCCGGGATAGGCGATACTTAGTCGCAAGAAATAATGAAAATCGATTGCTCCATGCCACAAGTATGTGGGAATTATTAATTTGTCAAACATGTAGATACCAGTTGAGGGATAGTTTGATTATGCTGTCTTCGAAACTGTCGAATGATAAATAAACCTCCTCTGAAGATGTGTATTCAAATATGGTATCTACAAATGTGCATACAACTTGGTTTTCGATTCCTGACCAGTCAGTGTGACCATATCCTCCAATACTTCAACTCCTATGCCACCTGTTCAAAAACCTTCTTACCCGATTCTCGTTATGAGGAGGCGTGCCATTACATTGGTAATATAACCCATGTCTTGTATCAATCGGTACATTCTCCAACAAACTTGATGAATCATTCCGGAGGAAATCTCTATAAATTTCTTCATTCAGAGGCCCATCAGAGGAATATGGTCCTATGACCTTATCTCCAGTTATGTCCCTCCCCAACCATCTGTTTTGGTTTTCAAATTCTATCATCCAATGGGGGTTCTCTGTTGAATAATAGTGCATATTATGTCTTTTTTTTAATATGGACTCGTTAGAAAAACCATTTTTCAAAATATTCGGATTTTCGCTAATTAAATTCAATGAATTTCCGCAATACCGAACTCTAGTATCATTATCCGTTTCAAAGAGTTCTTGATGTAGCTTAATTTGGTAAGGATAAACTTTATTTTTGATCAACATTCTGTTTACGAATCACTTCTCTCAAAAGTGACATTTGGTTTTCTTTCCAAACACACCATTGACTCAGATCATAGTTTTCCTTTGATAATGTTCAACTTTCATATACAGAAAGTAATGCTCAAAAAAGAAAATTTTCAAAAATATGTAATATTTTTTACTTTTCAAAACGGGTTTTAGCCTATCGACTTTTAATCACTTTTCCGAATATATTCACAATAAAAATCAATGATCAAGTGAACAATGACTGAAATTGAAAATTGAAATTGAATAGGTTTGGATTATGATCTTGGGATTTCTTGATTTGGTAAGTCAGTAGAGTGCAATTTGTATTTTATTTCGATCTCTTGTATTTGTTTATTGTATTGGTGAGTTTTATTTGATTCACATTTTCATGTGAGTCGTCACAGTAAAGTTAGGGTCTAGTTACTGTTTGTAAGAGCATTAATGCAGAGTTTCAATGTTCAGTTACAGTTACATTTAGATAAATGAATCCATTGGTTGATTAGGACAGTAACAGTAACTGAAATTGTGAGAATGATGCATAACTAGTCTCGAGTGTTACGTATGATCCATATTTTAAATTCATGGCTGGTAATTTCATCGCTGTTGGGAAGAAGCGTTATATTCGTATCGCTGTAAAACTCTGTTTTGGTAGCTCAGCTTTCAATTTTTTTATGATTTCATCGGAAAATAGTTAACATATATTGGTATCATCACCACCAACTCTCTAATTAATCTTCAAGACTCCTTTTCATTTTTATATGATGATCGCAAACACATTTTGTAGTTCTCTCTGAAGATGATAGTAAAAACTATGGAAATATTGAAAATATAGTGTTTTGAAAGTATAATTCGTTTCTAATCCTCCGTTTACCCTAAAAGTTCTAATATTTGTGTCGCAACCTATCAACAGTTCTTGATGCCTCTGTAGTTTTATCTTCCATAATTTTTCTCTTGGAGGTCCAGGGTTTCTATATTTGAGCACTATCAATTTCCGCCACAATCTTTGTGATATTCACTGTGTTGTATGTTTATTTTACTTATATTGCGAGTCAAAAAAATGGCTGCTTCTTCCATTCAATTTCCATAAGCATGGGTAACGAGATTATCCATATCCACAGTTTTCCTGTATTAATTCGACAGTTTCGTTAGCGATTCCTGATAAGCATGGATAGCATCGAGCACCTTTTCAGTTAGCGTTTAAAGGCAAGGAATATCGTGGAAAGCTAATCCTGAGTTCACTGGAGAAAGTTCAGGAATCTACTAGATAATAATTCCAAATAATCAGTGACAAAATGAAGAAGAGGTTTGACGGGGTTAGGTTAGGGACTATTCAACCCTCCACCGCGAACCGCAAGGTTTATTGTGGCTCACAGATATTCACACTCGACCAAATAAACCGAGCTCTTTAACGAAGACGATCAGTTTGTATGGTGAGTGTTCTTTCCGGTCACATGGTAAGAGTACGACTCTGCCAAAACTCTAAAAACCTGATTCGTTCCCCAGCGGGGTAGGCACAAAGTATGTGGTCTGCTGTTTCATCATTTTCCAAACAGAGGCGACACACACTATCTTCCGACAGTTCGAATCTCTGCATATGATGTTTCCAATGACACTCACCTGTAAGAAGGCTTGTTAAGACATCATAGTTCATCCCTACTGTAGTCCAACAACAAGCTTCGAAGAGTGAATAAACGCCTTGGAGTGAGTCAATCCTGGCGTTCAATGATTGTTTGACAAACCCTATTTGTGATGTGTCCGAAGAAGCTGCATACAGCACCTTATTTTGCAAGGGAGTCAGCAGCCTCATTGCCTTCCAGGCCAGTATGGCTAAGAATTCAGAGCAGAGACAATTTATTGAATCTTCTTATCGAGGAGAGTCGTTTTTAGCAATTTGCTACCAATTTAGACGTTGCTCGGTAGGAGCTTCCAACGAGAATAATTTTATTGCCTTCTGTATGAAGTTGGATTCTTCCAATTTCTCCGCACATAATTCAATAGCGTGAATTTCCGCTTGAAATACTGTCGCATAAGGAATCTATGCGACTAGGCAGGTTGTGGGGTCTGGGTCTGCGACTGAAAACACCTGTACCAGAACCTGTAAGTGTTTTTGATCCATCTGTGAACCATCAACTATCTCCTGTTAATATTTACTTCTCCCGGAGGATCCAGTCCTCTTTACTCAGGAACAGTACTTTATAAGGCAGTTCGTAGTTGACAGTTGAAGTCAGGGACATCTCAGAGAATGTTTCGACACATTTCATGGCTGTTTGCTCAACCAATCTCAGATAAAGAAGAGTGTTAGCCTAAGCTTCACAGAATAGTACCATAATCTCTTAATTGGTTCAGGAGAGGCATCGGTTGTTGTTGAAGATGTTATGTGGGAAAAAGTATCTTAAGATAACGGGAATGTTACAAACCTAGACTTCAAAGAATTTCGCCTGGTTTTACCTGTGTTTAGAAATGTTAATGAACGTTGAGATACACAAAAAATCAGATGAAAAAAGTGGTTTTTATGGTCAGTTTACGTTCATTGTTTTAATGAAAGACGTATTTGTCTCAACACATCATTGTTAGAGTTTCACTAAAAAGCTTCTTCAGGCGTATACCTACATGATTGAAAGCAGCCATTGTATAGTGAACCACGTGTTGCGGATTTGTGAATGTAAAAATATCACAATAAAATGTAAATTGAATACGTTATCACGTACTTTCATTGAATATCGGCTTATTCCATTTAATGAAAGATTTTGAAAAATAACCGTTGACACCTGTCAGTGTGTCAACATTTCACGAATTACCGCCAATACAGTAGTAGACTTAATAAGTATACCCATGGGTATAGTTTATATTCCAGCCCCAAAAATATAACACTATCATAAATATTGTAATATGTCTCACCGATTTTCCACTAATGCTCTCCCAACAAGGACCATATCATATTGGCAAGAAAGTTTTAAGCAAAAATAACAAATTTATGCAGCCTCGTAAAGGACCATCTATTTATAGGAACCGCCTTCTCGATGTGAATGTAATAACGTTACAAGGACCACACACATTCATCGAACGCATACATATGAAACTAATAAAATAGCTGTCACTCCATATTGGGATAGATGTAACGAATTGGCATATCCTTTCAGCAGCATGAAAAACCAGATGAAGATTTCAAAAAAAATGAATATATGTTGGCCCATGCAAAACATAAGATAGTATGGTATTGATTTTGATTATGACTAAGAATGTATAGAATTATATTGTTGTTAAAAGTTAAAATTTTAACTTTTAATGATTAATTTTACTACAAGTAAGGAACGAGTTCTAAGAAATAGAGGCTGTCTTTCAAATATTCAGCATTGTGACAAATTGAAGTGGTAGACTTTCCGAAGGAATAAAAGTTTCATATGTCGAATACCTACCTTTGGATAGAGATTGTGCCTGTTCTGATTGAATATGTTTTTCCGTTAACCAGCTATCGCTACGAACGAAAACTCGCAAAAGTCGAAACTTGTGCAAGCTGAAAAGTAACGAGGTCTCACCTTTTGAAGTGTGATTCCTTATACGGGTTGGACGATAGGAAGTGAAAATCGAACGTCAGACCTTGCAGTTCGAACCAATGGTTCAAATCGGTTATTTGAAGTAAAAAGGCACTTATTCAGCCCGAACTCGATTGCAATTATTAAGTCCATTGGCGTCTCAGTGGGAACCACAGCCAATAATATTGAGAAAAAAAGAACTCTGCTGACTTTTTTCGTATTTTTTAATTTTTTTTTTGGATAAGGCGACTGAAAATGCAACTTTTTGTCGCTTTTGTTTTCTTCATATCAAGCTTCGTTTTAAAAAAAAATCACTTCTGAAAACATAAAATAAAAATCGAAGGGAAATAATAAACAATGTCGACCTTAAAGTGAATGAGCAAAATGTTCACTTTCTGATAAAATACACGACTGCAATCGATTTGTCATTCTTTGTCTGACATGTTCAGTAATACCTGGATTATTCCTTATGAGAATGTAATTGTCATATCGTATCAATCAAGAGGATTCATATCAGGACTGCGAACTGGCCAATTTTGCACGTCCAATCCAGCGATTGGGGTGTGTGATGTCGAGATGCTGACGAGCAAGAATACTGCATATATCACATGTTGCCTCTTACAAGTACCGGCACTTAGATATTCTAACGAAATGGGTGAATGATCTCACAAAAAGTCCGTGTAGGATTCACCTATTGATCTTGCTGGTAGAAAAAAATGGCAAATCATTCCTACCCAAACGTTCAGAGAAAATTGTTGCTGAAAATGACTTTCGCTAATAACGTGGGGATTTCCGTCGGTTCAAAAATGGTCAATATTATACACCTTGAATAATTGTCACATTTTCGCGAATATGATATCCTCAGTAAGCCCGCAGGTATAATTGGATCTTTTTCTCTGTCATTCGTTAATTGAGATAGTTTCACCGATTTTTGGTCTTGTTTCAAATACATATGTTACTGCAAAATCCTTTTTTCAATTTCAAATGTTTTTTTTTGAAGATATACACCACCAAGAGATGATATCAATCAGTTTAGTGAAATGTGCGTCGAGAGACAGCATTTTTGTTCTGGTGAAGGAAATTTTTTTTCTAGAGAGTCATTCAATGAATAAATATGCCTAATTCAGTACAATATTTTCAGGTACGTTGACAATATTATACATTTAATAAAAGAAAATATAGAACTAGCATTGAAGATTTAGAATATCTCCTCATATGGAAAATCATTAGTAAAAATAAAATACATCCTTCAATTATAGTTATGTTAAATTTCAGTGAATAGGTGTGTTTTTTCAGTACACAATTTCAACTTTTGATAATGATCACAAATACTTGCTCACGGGCTAAATAAATGATTAATGCTGATGAAGAATGATATGTAAATAATTCTGAAGATTTATGTCACAGATGTGCCGTCAGTCCACCAGAATATTTCCAACCAGGTTAATAGTGCATTGTAGCAATAAAAAAATGAAAGAAAACCAGATGTTCCTAGTAACCGTCAGCTTCGTAGCCACGCGAGATCCCGGAGCGGTAATGGCACACGCGTCGGTCATAGCGAACTCCTGCGGATTCCTAAATGCTTCTTAAGACGAAGAATAGACTTTGAACAGTCGCTGTAATTGCTACGTATTAATTCAATTTGCTAACGCTTCCGGTGTTGACAATGGAAACCCTTCTGCATGGTCCGGATGCTGGTTCCTATCGAGACTTGAATTACAGGTCTTAACCCTGTAATTTTGCCACAAAAGATACTTTGTAGTGTGTGACATGGGGTGGAGACCTTCCATAAAAGAGGTAAAATGCGATTTGGTCGCTTATATATGAGGGTGTATAACAGACTGTCGTCATACATCATACATCTGTCCGTTTTCCGTTATTGCCCCGTTATCAGTCATAACAGTCATTGCATTGATTATTTGGGAGTATCTAATGATATAATAGTGAAAACTTTGAAATATTTATATCATTATTGCCGATGAAGATTTCGAGAGAAAGTATGTATAAGAGCCGCAAATAGCACCTCAGATCTATTTTTAAGATAAACCTAAACATTTCAATGAAGTATCATAAAAAACAGTCTAAGTGAGAGAAAATAGTCATGAACTATGAAGTTCAATGAAGGATTTGAGAGTCACGAAGTCTATAATTTGTGAATGTTTTGGTGCTCTCACTGAAGTACTACAAATTAAAACAGTATAATTTTCAGGATAATGTGTTTTCAATTAAAATTCAATCTGAAACAAGCAACACAGTTTTGAATGAATTGTGATAAATTTTAGTCTACAGATAATAGCACCAATACAATATTCCATTTTGTTCCGTTCCTTTCTGTTCCGTTTTGTCCATTCCATTTCGTTTCAATACGTTCCGTTCCATTATACTCCATTCCATTCCGTTCCATTTCATTCCATACTATTCTATTCTATATTTACATGACACTTTTAAAATTGTTATTCAACTACTTCAGAAAAAATATGAGTTCGAAATGAACTTTACTTTCTTCAAATTCGTTGCAAACCACAGTACGGTCATATTTGCAGTTTCATTATTTATCAGATTCTTTTAGTTTTTGTCATGTATTTCATGAATTTAGTCGTAGTTATCAGAATTAAAGTGTTTTCGTAACTAACCATAGGTGAACCACCTCATATTGAAATAGCTCAAAATATGTGTTCCTGTTCACCAGCTGTCATAACCATTCAAGAGAAAACCCTCAAAAGAGAAAACTTCTGAGAACTGAATATTAACAGATTCTTATCTTTAATATTGCGATTCCTAGCACATATTATATGCAGCAAAAACACATCGTTTCTCAGAATAGGAATCGATTTACGGTAGTAAATCCGGAACAGTCTACTTATTCCGTCGCGAATGTCTGTGTCTCCTTCTACTGTGTGGAAACTTTTGAAGAGGAGTAGGTATCATCCATACAAAATTAAAATGGTACACCAATTAACTGAAGATTACCCTGTTCGATAAACAGAATCTGCGAAATCATGACGGAAACCATTGCAAGGCATTCTACCTATTTCCAAAATATTTGTTATACTGAAGAATGTACATTTTTTTTAAACGGCAATGTTCACAGACAAAATTGCCATAATTGGATTGACACCAACCTTCATGGTTTCCGGTAACACATACCAAATATCCAGAAAAAATTAACGTTTGGGCAGAAATATTGGGAAACCATATTGTAGGACCTCTATTTGGTGGATCACCATCACATCACTCCAGACAAGTAAGAAACTATTCGGATACTACTTTTTCCGGTCGTTGGATTGGCCGTCGATGTCCTGCAGAATAGACCAGCCCGCTCGCCAGATTTGACACCTTTGGACTTTCTTTATGAAGCTATTCGAAGCACAAGGTGTACGAAACTGAACCTGCTTCGATATTGGATATACGGCAGAGAATAATAAATATATATATATATATAAGAGGAAGGGTAGTCGTTGCTGACTAGTTAAGAATAAAAACTATTGGATAGTGGGGTATTGCAGCAAGTAAATGAGTACTCTTTTAAGTTAGTCCAAGCTTTCGGAAAATTTTATTTCCATCATCAGGGAAACTACAATAATATAAGTTTTAAGGTAAAATCAAAAATATTAATTGTTCATGACCATCCTCACATAAGATGTAAGTCATGAACAATTAATATTTTTGATTTTACCTTAAAACTTATATTATTGTAGTTTCCCTGATGATGGAAATAAAATTTTCCGAAAGCTTGGACTAACTTAAAAGAGTACTCATTTACTTGCTGCAATACCCCACTATCCAATAGTTTTTATATATATATATATATATATATATATATATATATATATATATATATATATATTTTATCGTGGGTTCAGCAGTCAATTAATGTGAAAACTTTCGAAAAAACGGATTTTATTTACAATATTTGACAACTATTAAGTCAATATTTTATACAGTGTTCTTATATATATATTTTTCATATTTACTGTAAGTATCAATATTAACTATTTTGTTAAAATTAAACCAAATTGTATTTTAGACAGCCCTGAAGAAGCTTTAAAATAAAGCGAATATTGTAAATAAAAATAAATATTGTAAATATATATATATATATATATATATATATATATATATATATATATATATATATATATATATATATATATATATATATATATATATATATATATATATATATATATATATATATATATATATAGGATATCCCATATAAAACTCGGCGGGCAAATATCTAAGAAATCAAAAAGAATATCCATATTTCGTGAAAGCAGATAATTTTAGTGTTAAAGAGTCCTCTTATTTACGTAGAGATCCAACACTGGGCGTGTTCCGTTAGGGCGTCGCGACACCGATGCCAATTTTTTTAAACGTTAACCCAGTATTTTCAATTCATTTTTGAATTCTGCATTAAATTCTGAATTCAGGCATATAGCAGCACACTTGTGGTTTTCCTTGAATACTGATGAAAAAAGACAATTTTATTACGTATTATAAAGAGGGCCATGAATATAAAGTCAAAATGAATGCAATAATACGAGTTTATTATGAATCCATTAGTTATGATTTCATTGCCTGTTCAATTATATCTAGTTGCGTATTTGTACAAATTAAAATAAATGGTTCAAATTACATTATAACAGAATTATAACAGAAAATATGTTACCTACTTTGACCATAACTCGAGTAACATGATGATAACGAAATCAATTTAGTAAGTGTTCGAACTGACTCCCTTCACGTAGAATATACATATTGCATCTTTTCCCGATTTGTGACAGCTAAAAGCGTCTCTCGCGTTATGGAAGCACAAACATTTGTGATACTATTTTTCAAATTCTCTACATTTTGTGGACGTCGCATATAAACTAAGTCTTTGATATATACCCACATAAAGAAATCTAGTGGAATAATATCTGGACTTCGAGCTGGCTATGGTACTGGACCCTTATTTCCAATCAATTTCTCATTGAAAGTATCATCCAAATATTGGGTAACTGTTCTATTATTATGTGGAGGTGTCCCCCCTTGTTGAAACCATGAAATCAGTCGAGTTTTTATTGGTAAATTCTCCAAGAGATTCGGCAACACATGTAGAAAAACCAACTACGTCTCCCCATTGAGAATTCCTTCGAAAAAATGAGGTCCTATCAAATAACCATCAATGATTCCGCACCAAACATTAACCCCCCACACAGACTGAAATTTCGTTTCTTGCACCCAATGAGGGTTCACGTCAGACCAATAGTGACAATTATGTTTGTTTATTATACCGTTGTTATGGAAACGGCTTTCATCACTTCATAATATTTTTTTCAGAAACTGAAATACGGGTGGACAACCATGCAATGAAGTTCAATCTTCTATCAGCATCTCCTGAATACGGAAATATATTTTAGTTATTACAAATGAAACATGAAGATTATTACCTGAATGTTGTCCTTGAACCAAATGTATTTTGTATGGATGGAATTTGTTTTTTGACAAAATACGTTGTATTGACGATTTCGAAATGTTACAATGTATTGCTACTTGTCTGATAGAACTATATTTGATCTAGCACTGCAACACTGTGTACTGATACTCATCAGTAGCCGTTTTTAGTTTTTTTCGCTTCCGTTCATTAAATCATCCATTTCGTACCAAAGATTTGGCTAAGCCAGCGAATGTTTTGTCTGACGGTAATTTCCTCTCAGGATACCGATTAGCGTATATTCTCACTGCTTCTTTTGAATTCCTTCTTGCTTCGCCATGAATACATATCATATCCAACTTTTCTGCATTTGAAAATTGAACCATTTTTCAATTTTGCAAAAAACCAACACAAAACTGAATACACTTTCGTCAAATCTGACAGGTCTATTGCATTTATTTTGACTTATTCATGGCCCTCTTTATAATACGTAATAAAATTGCCTTTTTTCATCAGTATTCAAGGAAAACTACAAGTGAATTCAGAATTCAGAATTCAATGCAGAATTCAAAAAGCAATTGAAAATACTGGGTTACCGTTTAAAAAATTAGCGTCGGTGTCGCGACGCCCTAACGGATGACGCCTAGTGCTGGATCTCTACGTAAATAAGAGGACCCTTTGACACCAAAATTATTTGCTTTCACGAAATATTAATATTCTTTTTAATTTTTCAGATATTTGCCCGCGGAGTTTTATATGGGACAATCTGTATACAGGGTCTTTCACGACGAGCGTTCGTTAGGAATATATGGAGAACGATTCAAAATATAAATTTGGAATTTTGTGGTGGTGGGTTTTACAAAATGACCTTCTCAACTAACAACAACCTTTTCAACTCCCGGTCTCTTTCCGTTATACCGAAAGTTGAGGGCAACTTCCTTATTTCAAATGGAACATCTTGTATTTATTAAATTTCGCAGCACATTTTAGGCCCACTTTGTATAGCAACGCCTATACCCAAATTCGTTAGTTTTCGAGATATTAATTTTTTTTTTTGAAAAATTTGACAGTTACAGCACCACTCCGAAAAAATCATAACTCATAGAGAGTAACAGTTGAAAATGTGAAATTCCACAGAATCACGCCTTAAGCATCAATCCATGAACAGGTCCATCCTAATTTTCGAAAATAATTTACAAGGTGGTCAAAACATAACACAATACCAGTTTTCCAGTATACCAGTATTCAATATTGCATTATCCGACTTGAACAAACCTAAGGACCTCGAGTTTTTTTCGAAAACAAAACAAAAGAACTACAGAAAAGTCCTTAAGGTGCTCCTTAAGGATTTGAATGGCTGGAGATCAAATCCAATTGAAAAAACTTTCTCAGGAATTCAATTCCACATAAACGCAGTTCCCCGAATGAAAGAGTTATCAGACAGTGAAGTTCGAGGTGTACTGAGTTGAACCTCAAAACGATAAGAAGCCGCAGTACGTGGCGTTTTTCTGATATGTAATATTATTGGTGGAAGCAAATCACCTCTTGTGAAAGTATCTATGGAAGAAAGCCAAATCTTTAACCGTTCTTCGATGTTCCAGATTATCAAGGTTGCAAGTGATGTTCGAGTCTCCAATCAGGCGGATGGCTCTCTTACGGATGGAATCCAGCATGGGCGCAGCTCCATACAAGAGAACAATACTCTAGAGAAGGTCTGATCTATGCTTTATAGAGCAACAAAAGTTGATGATGTGTGTGATGTCAGAAATTTACACACGCCAAGTTTCTATAGAATCTAATAGATACATCAACATATGGTATATAAAAAAATGAAAAATTATCCCAAAGCCAACAAAATTCCTAGTTATTTCCGTACTGTGTTCTAGAGATATGTATTTCTCACAGTTAATTTATAACCGTGGATCAGAGAACAGCCAAAAACAACCAGTTCAAACATCCAACATCAGCTAAGAAGAAAGAAGATCTCTGAATGGTCTACGTAGAGATAACACCATCAATATCCTACCTGCAGATAAGAGAAACGCTACTGTTGTGATTGATAGTGATGTTTACGAACAGAAGATCGAACAGGTTCTTCAGAAAGGACAATACACGAAGATCGTTCAGCATCCAACTGCATCAACTGAAGGAAAGTTGTACCTGACGAAAAAACACCAAGTCAATTTTCCGGAAAAGGGAAGATCATCGCTAACATCGTACCACAGTAAGCCCCCTCACTTGCATCGATTACCTAAAATCCACAAAAAGGATGTTCCGTTCAGACCGATCATTAGCTCCAGAGATTCACTTACTGAAAACTTTTCCAGATTTTTACTGTCAATATTACAACCATTACAAGGAAAAACTTTTTGTGAATGATTCCAGGCATTTCGTTAAAATAATAGAAGCAATCGAAGTCACAGAGCAGGATCAACTGATCAGTTTCGAAACGTTCCTGTCAAAGAAGCACTTTCAATCTTACAGAGGAAGCTTTGCGGAGACGGGGACCTGGAAGATGTAACGAACTTACCGATACAAGTAGGTAATCATGGAATTACTAGGATGATGTGTACGAAACTGCTATTTCAAAGTAAAGGACGAATTCTTTACGCAAGATAAGGGACTGCAAATAGGATCGTCACTTTCACCGGTTATAGCCAACATATATATGAAGTGGTTTGGCAATTGAAGGAGCCCACAAGTAGCCCCGAATCTGGTTGAGATACGTTGACGACACCTTCATAATAGGGAACTATGGGAATACAGAACTACATACCTTCCTGAAGTTCATCAACAACGTAAGACCTTTTATCACTTCCACAATGGAGAAGGAAGTCCACAATGAATAACCATTCTTAGACGTATTGGTGAAAAGGACCGACACTGAATGGAAAACATCTGTATACCGAAAACCCACTCACACGGGACAGTATCTGAACAAGAAATCCAACCACTATCATTCGATTAAGCGAGGAATCATCAAGACTCTAGTAGACCGTACTTCTGGACACTGCAATACGAAGGAAGGTTTCGAGAAGGAACTAAGCATCAACAAAAATGACCTTCAACGAAATGGTCACTACAGAGTGATGGTGGAACAGACTTTGGCTGGATGTCAGCAAGAACCTCACAAGGAAGAGAAGCCATCACAATCAGTACTTGTACTTCCCTACATCAGAGGATTGTCGGAAAGGATAAGAAGAATTTGGTCCTGCTTCAGATCCGGAAAATCTTTCCGTAGCAGCCCCCCGAAAATCAGGCCACTGAACCCGAACTGAGATTCTAAGAATTGCATTTACCGGATACCCTACAAGTGCGGAGAATCGTACATCGGTGAAACTGAAAGGCCATTGAAAGTTGGCATTACCAAGTACAAGAAACACATACATCGAGGAGAAACCAGCATATCGGAATTAGACTCATCAAGTGGTCTCTAGCTGAAATTATCCCTAAGGAGGAATACTGGTTCAGGAAAAAATTCTGCTAGCTGGCTAGCGTAGAAATATGCAAGATATGGAAACCCATAATCAAGCGGAAAACGGCCAACTCACGCCAAATGGTTATGTCCCGCTAAACCGGTGAAGCGAAGAGAGGAAAAGAAAGCACTCGAATGACCTATATATAGTGGTGTCTCGAAGGAATTAGTACATTCATCACCCGATGACGACTGTAGATACTAACAATAGAAACGTAGTGAAGTAACTTGCCTTGAAATCTTTCAATTTCCATTTCTTGTTGAATGTTCAATCTTCAATTGATGCTAGTATTTTATTTCATTGTAATTTCGAATTTTTGCCTAATATAATTGTTATTTTTCAGCTGATCTTTGTATTTTTATTGATTCTTTCAGGGATATCAAGTCATTTTATATTATATTAGACAATGGAAGTCCGAACTAATGAAATGCAATAAGAGCAATGATTGTTTCAATGATTTTTTATCCCACAATACTTTCAAATTTTTTTCGTTCGATGGAAGGAAACATCATGGCGAATCATTTCTATGCAATGCAATGTCCATTAACTGGTTGTATATCAATTCTGATGAAAGGATAGACCGATTACAACGGTTAATTATGAAAATGTTTTTAGTTAAGTCAATTCTCTGACCACATCGTCTTTCGCTATAATTAAAATGTGATAATCGGTTAAGAACAGTGGTGACTCTAAAATTTTGAACTATTCAAGTCTATATATACTTCTTCACTTTCATTGTTTTTATTCCTCAAACAAAAACACAGAAAATGTCAAAAAATTCCTGGTAGGGTCAGAGCATTTTATTGGCTGTTTTATGACAAATTTTTCAGTCTTTGTTCTATTTATTCATAACTTACCAAAGATTTGAAAAATATATTTAATTTATATATTTAATTTTATATTATTGTCGAATCATATAAGGAACTCAAGATTTTTAAAATAAAACAAAATTTTGTTGAACGAAACAATGAATTTCCGAAACCATAGGTAAGAAAATTATTCATCGATAAAATTGAGAGGGTTTTTGACTTTCTGCTACTCCGTCTTAATACAAAAAAATGTGGGAATTTTCCAAAGATAGGAAAGAAAGCAATCAATTCCAAAAGAAGTTACTCTATACAAAGATGTGTAGATCATGCAAAAAAGTTACTTCCAGACACAAACTAGAAGAAAAACCCCTCCTGAAACAGGTGCTTTCATATAAACATTGAATTACACGGAAGAAACATTCTTTCGAAACAAATACTTCTATATGAACACTGAATTATACAAAAGTTACTTTTCTTTATTTAGCTTGTATTCCAAATATTCGTTATGGAATTTAATCTGATATCATCCACAGGATTTCTACACGATATACTAAATATAAGATGAAAATTTCATTTACATGAAACACTGTCATCCTCACCGCTAGACATCGATGTTTCCCGAAAGTCACTTGTCCGAGGGCTCTTCAACAAAATTCATGAATGCAATAAGTTCCTGACTAAACTTTTTTATCTAAAAAGAGTTAAATCACGCAGTGCTGCGTCAGGATGAACTGCTCAGCTTGCCCTCCATTGCTCTCATCATATTTCATTTTTTACAAAATTCATACCGGGTCATCTGATTGTTTAGACCTCAATTTAGTAACAGACAATTTGACAAGCCGAAGGAAGGAATTATTCTCAACTATTCAAATGTTGAATGTACATATATAAACCACATCTAAAATGTCATGTTGATTAGTGGTTAACTTGAATGTATATTTTGCTTAGATATTAGGTTACATACATGTATCTTCAACGAATTTCATTACTATGTTTGAATTTTATAGAAATTGAGTACTTTCCTTTTTTGAAAATATACTTACTTATGAGCTGTCCCCTAGCATTTAATGATTGCAACCCCATCCCAATTCTTCACGTAGGTAATCGGCCTAATAATATATTTAATTTTGATGATACGTATAATAGTCTGGGTCACAAGACCCTTTCTTTGGAATTTCTGTCCAAGGGCACCGTAAATTATGATCCAGGGCTCCAGGGCTGTAGCAAATTTTTGAGGGGGATTTTTATCGGTGATGAATATTATGATTTCCAAAAACAAAATCGTTTCTTGAAAAAAAAATTTTCATTGCTTGAAAACGCATTTGTTGATTAGCAATTTTTTTTGTATACTAAATATGAATATTAAAGAACATTATTTTTTAAATCATAATTTCTATTTCTCTTTGATATTATGAAATTTTTCTTCATTTACATTTTCTTTATTTATTTAATGGACAAATTGTTTTGAACAGATTAATTTTTACGATATATTTTTTTTTAATTCTACCAAAAAAAATATTGGAAAATTTGTTGAAAATAGGGAGAAATATATCGTTGAAATTATTCTGTTGAAAAAAATTGTTTAATAAATGAATGAAGAAAATATATTTGAAAATTTCTTTTCAGAATATCAGAGAGAAATAGAAATTATGATTCAAAAAAATGGTTTCTTAATATTAGAAGCAAAAAAAAATTTGTTTGAAGGTGATTGACAATGTTTCGTGATGAATTTCACTAGTTCGGACTTCCATTGTCTATTAGATAAAATGATTTGAAATCCCTGAAACAAGTAAAAAAGAATAATTAAAAAAAGAGAATAGTTGAAAATAACAATTATATTAAGCAACAATAAACCTGAAATGAAATGATAGTAAAATAACCTACAAGTAAAAATATAATAATTGAATAAATAAAAATTAAAGGAATGCAAAAAGAAAATAATAAAAATAAAAAAGTGTAGAGATTCCAAGTCACGTTAGTTCACGACGTTTCGATGGTTGGTATCTACAATCGTCTTCGGGTGATGACTGGACTGATTCCTCCGAGAGATGACTATTTTATAGGTCGTTGAAATACTTTCACTTTCTCTACTTTCCATTTTCCGCTTCACTGATTCCGTGAGAGATGACCGATTTGGCGGGAGTTGGTCATTTCTCGTTTGATGATGGGTTTCCATATGTTTCGTATATCTACGCTGGCCTGGCTGAATACGTTGTTGGACAACATGTATGCGGCTTCCTTAAATTTTCTCCTGAACCAATGTTCCTCTCTGTGCAAGATCTCAGCTTGGGACCACTCGATGTTGTGTTGATGGGTCCAAACATGGTCTGCTATTCCTGATTTGCTGGTTTCTCCTCGCTGTGTGTGCTTCTTGTGCTCGGCAATGCGAATATTCAATGGCCTCTTAGTTTCACCAATATAGGATTTTCCGCACTCACAGGGTATCCGGTAAATGCAATTCTTGGAATCGCAGTCCGCGTTTGGGGGCCTGGTTTTCGTGAGGCTGCTACGGATAGTGTTACCGGATCTAAAACAGGTTCTAATGTTGTACTTGGAACCAATTCTTCTTATCCTCTCCGATAATCCTCTGATGTAGGGAAGTGAAAGCACTGGTTGTGACGGCTTCTCTTCCTTGCGAGGCTCCTGCTGTCTTTTGGCCAAAGTCTTTTCTACCATCGCTTTGGAGTATCCATTCCACTGAAGATCACTTTTGATGATGTCTAGTTCCTTCTCGAGACCTTCCTTTGTATTACAAAGCCCAAAAGCACGGTCTAATAGAGTCTTGATGATTCTTTTTTTGTCGATTGATGGTGGTTGGATTCGTGGTTCAGATACTGTCCCGTATGAGTGGGTTTTCGGTATACAGATGTTTCCCACTTAGTGTCGGTCCTCTTCACCAAAACGTCTAAGAATGGCAATTCATTGTGGATTTCCTTCTCCATTGTGAAAGTGATGGAAGGTCTCACGCTGTTGATGTGGCCCCAAACGCGGACTGCGATTCCAAGAATTGCATTTACCGGATACCCTGTGAGTGCGGAAAATCCTATATTGGTGAAACTAAGAGGCCATTGAATATTCGCATTGCCGAGCACAAGAAGCACACACAGCGAGGAGAAACCAGCAAATCAGGAATAGCAGACCATGTTTGGACCCATCAACACAACATCGAGTGGTCCCAAGCTGAGATCTTGCACAGAGAGGAACATTGGTTCAGGAGAAAATTTAAGGAAGCCGCATACATGTTGTCCAACAACGTATTCAGCCAGGCCAGCGTAGATATACGAAACATATGGAAACCCATCATCAAACGAGAAATGACCAACTCCCGCCAAATCGGTCATCTCTCACGGAATCAGTGAAGCGGAAAATGGAAAGTAGAGAAAGTGAAAGTATTTCAACGACCTATAAAATAGTCATCTCTCGGAGGAATCAGTCCAGTCATCACCCGAAGACGATTGTAGATACCAACAATCGAAACGTCGTGAACTAACGTGACTTGGAATCTCTACACTTTTTTATTTTTATTATTTTCTTTTTGCATTCCTTTAATTTTTATTTATTCAATTATTATATTTTTACTTGTAGGTTATTTTACTATCATTTCATTTCAGGTTTATTGTTGCTTAATATAATTGTTATTTTCAACTATTCTCTTTTTTTAATTATTCTTTTTTACTTGTTTCAGGGATTTCAAATCATTTTATCTAATAGACAATGGAAGTCCGAACTAGTGAAATTCATCAAAAAAAAATTGTTGATCCGCAAATGTGTTTCTTTCAAGAAACGGTTTTGTTTTTCAAAATGATAATATTCATCACTGATAAAAATTCCCTCCAAAAATTTCAAATATCTTATTAACAATACATTTGTTTGTAACAATTTTTCAAACAAATAGAGCTAAAAATTATGAAAACTCATTTTTATATAACTTTGAATGATGAAAATACGAATAAATTGGAATAATAAAAAAATTTTTTTCATTGCTCCAATTGAATTTTTCACTTTTTAACATCTTTGATTATCAATAACAAAGTGGTAAATCGAAATTTTTTTATTTTTCCAACGGGAATCTTTTTTAGAGGCATCCAAAGAAAGCTATAAGCAGTGAACAGAATTTGAGATTTTCAGTTTAAAAATTATCAGCTTTTTTCTGTAAATTTGAAACTCGTGAGATATCTTATATAAAATAATCCCATGAAAAATTTTTTTCCATGAATTTTTATTTATTCAAGTATCTAGAAGGTATGTGAATTCATTTTTCTTAATAATGATATTTAATGGGTTAAAATAATTTTTATTTTTCAAAGGTCCGTATCGGTCAGCGCGTGAGGGACGCGCATCGCCCGCTTCGAGTGCTATTTTCTCCTCTGAATTAAAATTATAAATATTAGTGGTAGAGTTCCGGTAGGTGTGACTTTATGTAGAAAATTTCCTCCTCTTCAAGGATATTTTTTCAAATTTCGGATAACTTCAATATTTTCCGAGATATTTGCAAAAATCCAAGCTCCCCCCTTTCTTACTTAATTGTTTATAACTTTCGCTTTTTTCAAGCCCTCTTGATATTTTTAAAAAAGCTGCTAGAGGTCATCCGAATGGAATGAGCCCTGGATCAGAAGTTTTAAAAAAAGGATCTTGTTATCCAGACTATGAGTATAGTTCAAGTAAACGATATAGTGCCCCCTACCCTCCAGCAGTTCCCCTTTAATAAAATAATTAGGGAGCTAACTAATTTTGTTATTCAATAATCATTTCCGATTATATAAGAATCACAATAACTGTATTTTATATATATATATATATATATATATATATATATATAGAACTAACAAATAATGGGGCTGAGCAGCAAATGAAAGAGTACTCTTTAAAGTTTGTCCAAGCTTTCGGAAATTTAATAAATTGTTTCCATCATCAGGGATGCTACAATATGATGGTGTAAGTAATATTAATATATAATTATGAGTGGTTAGACTTACAACTTTTTGAGGATGTTTCATACGGTGGTCATGTAAAATATTGGACACAACATGATGGATGAACATTGATACAATACATTTATAAAACTGGTTAAAGGATGTCTAATATTGGATAAAATATTTGTGAAAAACGTTACAGTTTAAAATTATTTTGAAGGAAGAATAATGTCACATGTCGAAATTTCACAAAACATTAATTTGGAGGGATTGACAGATAGTTGACATGACATATGTCAGTGGTTCTAGTGATAAAGGCTGTTACCAACTTTGACTTGTAAAGAATTGTTATGGAAATTTCTACCTGTGCAGCTTTATTCTTTTTTTATTTTTTTAAAAGTGAATATAGGATAATAACAATTGGATTGAAATATATAATACATTATTCTATTAATGAATTCATTGAAACATTGTTATATGGATTTTTATCTAACGTCAAAAGATAGGAATATATCTCACTAAGATGATTAATGTCAGTTTTTTTGTTGATGCAATTTTCATTTTCAGCAATGAATGCCATTTCAAGAAAGGATCTTTTTGTTAAATGTGTTTCACTAGCTAAGACCTTAGTGGCATCAAAATTCATATGGTGGTCAAATTTATTGACATGTTCAGCTAAAGCACATCTTTCAGGATGGTGTCTACAGTCACTTTTGTGAGAAGTTATTCTGGAACTTAAAGTTCTTGACGTTTGACCAACATAGATTTTGTTGCAAGATTGACATGGAATACTATATATTACATTTATTCGAGAAGTAAGGAGGGGTTTATCTTTAACTCTGGTGTGTAAAGTTCTTATCGTGAGTACTGCTTTAGTGGCTATTTTAATATTTGGTAATTCATTGAAAATTCTAGAGAGTTTGGGAGTGATCTCCTTAATGAAGGGTAAAGTACTATAAAAAACTGGAGTTGGAGCAATATTAATTCCATTGTTATCAATTATATTTGGGTTTGGTGAGGTTATATTAATGTCTGATATGGATGAGGAATTAAACAAAATATTTTTTAACATACTCAAAGGATATGAATTATCCAGGAAAAGTTTAAGCAAAATATCAAGATTTTTTTTATGGAATTGGATGTCAGAGATTTTCAACACTCTATTTTTCATTTGTTTAACTAGATTCACTTTCATCGAGTATTTGTGATATGACCAGTAGTTGATATATCTTCCTGAACTACAAGGTTTTCTGTACCAATCTATCACAATATTATTATTGGTAGTTCTTATGAACCTTGTGTCAAGAAATGGCACGGAGTGGTCAGTGTCTTCTGCTTCCATAGTGAATTGAATGTAAGGATCATAGCTGTTAAGTGTGTCAAGAATCTCTTCAGTACAATCCATTGGTAATGCAACGATGATATCATCAACGTATTTTTTTAAAAAATGAGGTTTAAAAGATAAGACAGGTAATACTGTGTCTAAAAGGTCATCCATAACATATGCAGCTAGGATTGGTGAAATTGAAGCACCCATTGGTGTACCAAATGTTTGTTTATAAATTTTGTTATCGAATGAAAAATAAGTATTGTCAAATAGGAATTGAATAAGGTTAATGAAATTGTCTTCTGAGAGAGTACAATGCAATTTAATATTGTTCCATTGCTTGTGGATTGCTCTTATACACGCATCCTCATATACATTGCTGAACAGGGATACCACGTCCAAACTGGCTAGAATGTAATTAGGTGGTAATGAGGTGTTGTTAAATTTATTTGTTACCTCGAATGAATCTTTTATGTAGTATTCATTGTCAAAGTCATATGCCTTCGTCAAGATATTCGTTAACAGTGCAGCAATTTTTTCGGTAGGAGATCCTATCGAGGCTACAATTGGTCTTACTGAAAGTGTCGGTTTATGTACCTTGGGTAGAGCATAGAACTTTGGGGAAATACCGCTGTAGCTAGTCAGCTTCTTTCTCATCATTTCATCAATTTGATTTGATTCTCTTAGTTTTTTTATCAAGGAATTGGCTTTCGTTTGAATGGAATTGGTAGGATCTTTATTTAATTGTTTATAAGCAGAATTGTTGTTGATAATGTCATTAGACAATTGAATGTATTGATATTTTTCCATAACAACCGTTACATTTCCTTTATCTGAAAGAGTGAGGATCAAGTTAGGATTTTCTTTTAAAAAACATTTGGACTTAAAGAGAAGATTTCGATAAAGGAAATGTAACTCTTTCAGATAAAGGAAATGTAACGGTTGTTATGGAAAAATATCAATACATTCAATTGTCTAATGACATTATCAACAACAATTCTGCTTATAAACAATTAAATAAAGATCCTACCAATTCCATTCAAACGAAAGCCAATTCCTTGATAAAAAAACTAAGAGAATCAAATCAAATTGATGAAATGATGAGAAAGAAGCTGACTAGCTACAGCGGTATTTCCCCAAAGTTCTATGCTCTACCCAAGGTACATAAACCGACACTTTCAGTAAGACCAATTGTAGCCTCGATAGGATCTCCTACCGAAAAAATTGCTGCACTGTTAACGAATATCTTGACGAAGGCATATGACTTTGACAATGAATACTACATAAAAGATTCATTCGAGGTAACAAATAAATTTAACAACACCTCATTACCACCTAATTACATTCTAGCCAGTTTGGACGTGGTATCCCTGTTCAGCAATGTATATGAGGATGCGTGTATAAGAGCAATCCACAAGCAATGGAACAATATTAAATTGCATTGTACTCTCTCAGAAGACAATTTCATTAACCTTATTCAATTCCTATTTGACAATACTTATTTTTCATTCGATAACAAAATTTATAAACAAACATTTGGTACACCAATGGGTGCTTCAATTTCACCAATCCTAGCTGCATATGTTATGGATGACCTTTTAGACACAGTATTACCTGTCTTATCTTTTAAACCTCATTTTTTAAAAAAATACGTTGATGATATCATCGTTGCATTACCAATGGATTGTACTGAAGAGATTCTTGACACACTTAACAGCTATGATCCTTACATTCAATTCACTATGGAAGCAGAAGACACTGACCACTCCGTGCCATTTCTTGACACAAGGTTCATAAGAACTACCAATAATAATATTGTGATAGATTGGTACAGAAAACCTTGTAGTTCAGGAAGATATATCAACTACTGGTCATATCACAAATACTCGATGAAAGTGAATCTAGTTAAACAAATGAAAAATAGAGTGTTGAAAATCTCTGACATCCAATTCCATAAAAAAAATCTTGATATTTTGCTTAAACTTTTCCTGGATAATTCATATCCTTTGAGTATGTTAAAAAATATTTTGTTTAATTCCTCATCCATATCAGACATTAATATAACCTCACCAAACCCAAATATAATTGATAACAATGGAATTAATATTGCTCCAACTCCAGTTTTTTATAGTACTTTACCCTTCATTAAGGAGATCACTCCCAAACTCTCTAGAATTTTCAATGAATTACCAAATATTAAAATAGCCACTAAAGCAGTACTCACGATAAGAACTTTACACACCAGAGTTAAAGATAAACCCCTCCTTACTTCTCGAATAAATGTAATATATAGTATTCCATGTCAATCTTGCAACAAAATCTATGTTGGTCAAACGTCAAGAACTTTAAGTTCCAGAATAACTTCTCACAAAAGTGACTGTAGACACCATCCTGAAAGATGTGCTTTAGCTGAACATGTCAATAAATTTGACCACCATATGAATTTTGATGCCACTAAGGTCTTAGCTAGTGAAACACATTTAACAAAAAGATCCTTTCTTGAAATGGCATTCATTGCTGAAAATGAAAATTGCATCAACAAAAAAACTGACATTAATCATCTTAGTGAGATATATTCCTATCTTTTGACGTTAGATAAAAATCCATATAACAATGTTTCAATGAATTCATTAATAGAATAATGTATTATATATTTCAATCCAATTGTTATTATCCTATATTCACTTTTAAAAAAATAAAAAAAGAATAAAGCTGCACAGGTAGAAATTTCCATAACAATTCTTTACAAGTCAAAGTTGGTAACAGCCTTTATCACTAGAACCACTGACATATGTCATGTCAACTATCTGTCAATCCCTCCAAATTAATGTTTTGTGAAATTTCGACATGTGACATTATTCTTCCTTCAAAATAATTTTAAACTGTAACGTTTTTCACAAATATTTTATCCAATATTAGACATCCTTTAACCAGTTTTATAAATGTATTGTATCAATGTTCATCCATCATGTTGTGTCCAATATTTTACATGACCACCGTATGAAACATCCTCAAAAAGTTGTAAGTCTAACCACTCATAATTATATATTAATATTACTTACACCATCATATTGTAGCATCCCTGATGATGGAAACAATTTATTAAATTTCCGAAAGCTTGGACAAACTTTAAAGAGTACTCTTTCATTTGCTGCTCAGCCCCATTATTTGTTAGTTCCATTCCTAACTAGTCAGCAACGATTACCTTCTCCTCTATATATATATATATATATATATATATATCATATATATATGATATATATATATATATATATATATATATATATATATATCAAATCAAATTGAAATCAATATGGGAATAATCAAAAAATATATATATATATATATTTGGTAACCAGTTGTTGTCCATCTTTGCAATTGGCTGCACCGCGCTGATGAGGCCAATAGCCAGAAACACATGTCCGCGGTTTGCCCCTATTTTTTGAGTGTTCTGTCCACGAATTGCCTCCTTTTGATTTATATCATACACACTCGTTAATATTTATATCTCTGTATTTATATCCTGGACCCGGAAGTCACGCAGGTAGCTATAGCTGCCTACGTGGTGATGTTAAATGATGCCTGGGAATTCTAGGTCTTCTAATTGAAACCACAAATGTGCGGTTAGCTCCTGTCAGTGACACCGTATATGTGTGATGTTTTTCATTTTTGGTAACCAGTTGTTGTCCATCTTTGCAATTGGCTGCACCGCTCTGATGAGGCCAATAGCCGCGGTTTGCCCCTATTTTTTGAGTGTTCTGTCCACGAATTTCCTCCTTTTGATATATATATATATATATATATATATATATATATATATATATATATATATATATATATATATATATATATATATATATTTTGAATGATGCAACTAATTTTCCTTTATTTTAATATTAATGTAAGTCACAAAAAGGATTTGAAGTTTTATAACTTCTATCTAATTATCTGCGAGGGCTTTCGCAGCTGTCGAATATATATGTCAGAACTCCAACTGAAAGTTGGAGTTGGAGAATGGATGAAAAACTACTGGAGAATTCTACTGAAATATTTTCGCTGAGCTGACGTTCTGGGTTTCACCGGAAGTGACGTTATCTTTGTTATTTTTAATGACACACCCTGTATTTCACCTCATTTCTTAATTTTTTCCATGATCTAGATTCTAACTCATGCATTATACCCTATACCCAAAATGAACCGTTTTCGAGTTATTCGAGTTTTTTTAGAAAAAGTGACAGATGCAGCCTCTCGAACATACGTCATTTTCATGTAATAATATGCAACTAGTGAATCGTGATAATTGAAGGTTGAACGGATCACGCATGATTTTCACGTCCACTGAATAATCCACAGGGTGCGCAAAAATTAGGGTCCAATAAGTCAAATGGGAACCCCCATTTTTTTCCTCAAGGATCAATTCTATTATGAAAATAAGGCCCTAGTTATGATACACTTCCCTATACCCAAAACTTATAATTTTGGTGATATTCCGCAATAGAAGTTATTATCACGCGAGGATTTACGTTTTTACCCCCCAATTTTGTCCGATAAAATTTCTTTGTTGCCTAATTTCCATTGAATCTCCTATGAAAAATAATCCCATATTTAAGACAAAAATCATGATTAGAATAAACAACAATTTCAAATTTAGTTTCAATGCTAAACAAGAACATGTGACACTTTTGTCAACCGCTTTTTTTATTGCAACAAATGTTCAAATACATTGCCTACAACTTCTAAGCATTTTACACGTCTCCGTATGACGTCTCCTGGAGCTCGTCTTATGTCCAGTGGAATAGAGTTAGAATACACCTCGTTTTTTATATAACCCCAAATAAAAAATACATTGGAGTTAAATCGGGCGATCGTGGTGGCCATAATTGAGGACCGTCGGTTCCAAACCACTGGTCGTTATGAATTTCTTCTAAATACATCCTCACCATCTTATGATTAGGTGGAGGTGCTCCAGCATGTTGATACTAAATTTTTCGATGGTCAGCGAGCGTCAGTTTTTCCAAATGATCCGTATCGAGATTTTTTAAATATCTAGGTATCGTTCACCTGAAAATAAAAATACCTGTTGATCTGTTATGTATTTTCTAGATGCTATGAACATTTATTACATAGCTACCTTGATGCCATTTTCTTGAGTGATGTATTTTAATTTTTTTTAATCAATGAAACAATACAATTCCGATACTTCTCAACTAACCATTTGAATTTTCGTCATAGAAGTGAAGCATCACTATTGCGTCGTCTTTAACAGCGCAGTAAACATTGAAATTCCAACGGTCTTGAAATTGACGTTCCCGAACTGAATGCGGGTTTGTATCGCTCCAGTAGTGAGAATTCCGCTTGTTGAATATCCCATTTTTGGTGAATTTCGCTTCGTTATTCCATATAATATTCCTCAAAAATTGATCGCAAAGTAAATTTTCCTCTCATAATTGGATAGCTTCAGGCCATGGACTAAAGTATGAGAATACGGATGCCATTTACGTTTTGCTAATCTTCTCTGCATGGACATTTTATTCAATCCCAAATCTCGTACCGCATCTTTCAAAGATGCTTCTGGAAAAGCAGTGAAGCACTGTAATCGCATTATCTTCATTGTCAACCACCGTTTTAGTTTTGATAATTTTCCTTTCGAATGATCCAAAGTTTGTGAGATTGACGATTAATCTTTTAATGATATCTGGAGATGGTTTCGATTTTTTTGGATACCTTGTAGCATAAGTATTACATGTTCTTGTTAACACCTTATTGCATTCGCCATAAATGACCAATAAGTTAAAGAAATCGTGAATCGTGATTATTATAACCAGCACGAGCCATATTGTACCTTCTAAGAGCACGAATCTGTTTACTTTATTTCATTTGTCACCAAACATTGTGTTGAAAGATGGACAGCAGCCTAGTAGAAATATCAACATTTCGGGAAAGTATGTAAGTATAATGGAATATCTCCAAAATTATAAGTTTTGGGTATACGGAAGTGTATCATAACTAGGGCTTATTTTCATAATAGAATTGAACCTTGAGGAAAAAATGGGGGTTCTCGTTTGAAAAAGTTGAGATATTTAATTTTTCTTATTCACTTATTGGACCCTAGTTTTTGCGCACCCTGTGGATTATTCAGTGGACGTGAAAATGATGCATGATCCGTTCAACCTTCAATTATCACGAATCACTAGCTTCATATTTTTAAAAATGTTAATTTACATGAAAATGAAGTATGTTCGTGAGGCTCCATCTGTCACTTTCTCTAAAAAAACTCGAATAACTCGAAAACGGTTCATTTTGGGTAAAGGGTATGATACGTGAGTTAGAATCTAAATCATGGGAAGAATTCAAAAATGAGGTGAAATACAGGGTATGCAATCGAAAATAACAAAGATGACGTCACTTCCGGGAAAACCCGAAACGTCACCTCAACGAAAATATTTCAATTGAATTCTCCAGTAGTTCTTTGTTCATTCTGTCAATTTTCAGAATCGCCCTATTTCCAGTTTTCTATGTAATGATCGCGTTAACTCGTCAAGATATCTCAGTTAAAAAATCAAAAATCAAAACTCTGCTTTACTTTGCCAAGCTTTCGCTTCTAGTGGGAAGCTTCTTCAGGGCGATAAAAATGAGTAAATACCAATGAATTGAACATATAAATCGACGAAAGAAAGTTAAACATTAATGTTTAACATTAATTCCTGAATAGTGAACCTCAAAGTGTTTTGAGTTGAACTACAAACTAATCCCAAAGAAATCGAGTGAACACTTCCTGAGAACGTATATATTTGTGGAAGACAAGTAATCCTCTAACTTTCCTTCATTATTTCAGGCTATGAAATTTATTTGATATTTGAGTCTTCAATGAGGTAAATGACCTCTTTTGGATAGAAACTAGCAGGCTTAGAGTATATGCCATAAATGAAAACAATATTCTCAAAAAGGTCTCGTTTGAGCTTTATGAAGATTTAAACTTACTGAGATGTGCAGAATTTTCTGATTTGAAAGTGTTCCATTGTTTGGTGAAACTACCTTTGCTATTCCTGCAACGTGACTATGGTTTGTCATATTATTGGGAGATATCGAAAATTGATAAATACAGACAGCGGAATTGTCTGTTTAGAAAACAAATTGCAGTATTCTCAGCATTAATGTTTACATAGTGGAAATACTTTTCCACTATGTTCCGAAAAATTGAATTCCCCCGAAAAATTGAATCAAGAAAAGATTCCAAGTTATTCTAAACTGAAATGACTTTGTTTCAATATCACAGAGATGTGTTTATACCTATAGTTACTCAAACTTACCCTCATTGCCCGGTTTAATTTAGGTTGAAGTAAATTTCTATCATTTTCGGAGGAAAATGTACAAAATGATACTACACTAAACTAACGTGCGGTAGGATGATTGTATTGTACACTGATGATTTTCTAGAAAATAGACCTTGCTCAAAACCTTTGCTAACTCTTTTTTCCCAAAAAAATAATTATGATTTTAAATTCGAATCTACGAGTAGGTATTCAAATTTCTTCGTTCTTTCTGGAATGCAATCACCAATTTTGAGCATGAGTCAGGATATACATTTCATTCACGTAAGATACATAGTATTCATTTTCCATTTATATTGATGTGTAGGTACGTTTCAAAATTCATCCCTAACAATTGATTGAATGGGGCATTTGCATGCATCTTCTCACAAATATATGAGTGTGTCATCTACTGAAAAATGATAACTACAGATCTACAAAATAGCAGCCAAATCATTTATATACAAAATAAAAAGTAGAGGATCTAGGACATTACCTTGTGGAATACCAACATCGAATTTAATGACTGCTCACGTACAAACAAATGAATACTGATTTTTGATAATGAAAATTCATGTTTTTATATAGTTTGTTACCTGCTCATTTCAGTGATGATTTGTATGATCCCTTGCAAAAATTGGCAACATTTGTGCCTTGTTAGAAACCTTATGGAAAATTTCCCTGATTTTTCCACCGGCTTTCACACAATTCTTTTTTCTAATACGCAATTCATAAGAAATTCACAAAGAAACGTTTTTTGTAACTTAATATCTGCCAATTCAGTGATTGTGTTAATAGTTGAGTGTTTCTTCCAAATGATCGCTTCAGTTGTCGGAAATGTATCGATTTGATGTTTACAGTGGAGTGTTTCTCAAAATTACTTTTTCCGTTGTCATATGGAAATAACTCCTTTCAAGAAATAGATTAAATTTGTCACTATGTACGATTAATTGTAAATATCTTGAAACTTGATTTGCCTAATTGATAATTCTAAATACACCCATTTCTCCTGTTACAGACGGTTCATATTTTTTGCATTCAAATTCGAAAGAACTACTAACTGCCAGGTCAATAATTTACAAAACTGCTATATAATTGTCATTATCCTTGAATTATAACCAAATTATCCATCTGTCATTAGGTAGCTTACAAGTGAAATGTTGATATAAGTGAGTAATCTCGTGATTCCCTCCTCGTTAACTAACTGATCCAGAAGGCTTGGTCTGACGCAGCATACCATCAAAATGTCATTTGCCCTGTTAATTTTGGGAGTAGCCGATTCCTTTTATTATGCTTTATTGTGATAATGAAAATTACTGTTGTTCATTAACTTGAAAACTTACTGGCTTATTTCTAAAGTATTACATATGTAAAATAGTACGTTACCCGTAAAATTCAGTGAGTTCATTTCATTACGTAAAGCATGGAGAGTGTATTGAAAAATAATAATGATCACTATTTATTTTTATTCATGTGCTTGCGTATACATTGACTGTAAAAAAACTGTTTCTGAGACTTCTTTAATTTGTGATGCACTGTTTGGAACCTTTGGTGTAGTAATGAATATAACTGTACTTTTATCCCAACAACAAAGCGTTATTTTAACACCTCGACACGTGTTTCGATCACCTTGAAGATGATCACTTGGTGGTCGAAACACGTGTCGAGGTGCTAAAATAACGGTTTGGTGTTGGGATGAAATTTCTTTGATCATCCTACTGACTACAAATTGAATACTTCGTGAAGTCTTGAACTAGATATTTCGGAAAAATCTAGATAAAATCCAATCATTTTTGCAAATAATTGAATATCGTGTTGAAATTGTTTAATTCAACTATGACCAATATCAATAATTACAGTTCTAGGAGAGGGAAAACTCATCCTGGGGCGAAAGTAAATCGTGGATCTCCATGGCTGGCATTCACTTTTTCTATGAACGTTTCTTCAAGAAGTAATCTGCAGATACCGGTAGGTACTAGAATGTCGAACGTTCTGGAAAATATGTAATGGATAATTAAATTTGACCAGTAACTTTTAAATTTTTGGAAATCATATGATCGTTTGAATGGTAACTATTGAAAATTCTTTGTAATTCGGTCTTGTTGAAATTTGTAATTCATTTTCTATTTTTGATGAGAAGTTTTGCGTACATGATATTGAAAAGAAATATTACTTATCATATGATATCATTGATATCATACGTATCATAAAATTGACATCATATACAATGTCACCGATAAAGTCCGCATCAAATGGGAAACTTTTTTATTTATCGTTTTATGTGAAATTTGATTTTGGCAGTAGATTTTGCTTAAGAAATGATGTCAAATGGCGTCTACAAAATAGGTCACGTGATTTCCTTAACCTGTCAAAATTGACATTTAAAAAAAGAAACATCGAAAAATGACATTATTCTTCAAAATATCCAAAAATATCAAAGGATAAAAACATTTTCTTTTGTAATTTTATACCCACACACCAAGTTTCAAACCCATAATAAGTATTTTATATTTTCACTATTTTTCCACATTCCTGCTTTTTCTACTTATCAAAATTTAAGCACACCTGTACTAAATCATTTATTTTAACTAAACTCGTCACCGAATTTCTTTTTTTGTAATATAATAATATTTTAAGAGCCTCTTTGATGTTAAAAACAAATTTTGAAAAATAAAAGTTGTCAAACTTGATGCAAAGTTCATCTAGTTTCAACGGGGCTTTCCAAACTATACAGTACTTGAGTTTTTTAATGAGCGAATGGCCTCACAATATGAATTAGAACAAAACGGAACATTAGGAAACAATATCTTGGAGTGTTTATTGTTTTTTTAACAAAAAATACAGTAGAATTTAATCTTAATTAAAAGGAACTGAAAATAAACATGTACCTATACCTAATAGCAAAAAAACACGAAAAAAAGACTCACGACATTAAATACACTACATTTCTGTATGTCTTCCATCGCGTTCTATGCAGATAATTGTCCTTCTTGATACATCTTTTATTGAGTTGCTGATACTCACAGGGTTTATGTTTAAAATAGAGTTTCTAATAACAGTTTCTAGGTGATTCACGTCACGAAAAGGTCTTTGTTTATAAACGATTTGTTTAAAGTAACCCCACAAGAAAAAATCTAGTGGGGTTAAATCTGGCGACCTAGGCGGCCATATTTGCTCCATATTTCGCCCAATAACTTTGCCCCTGAACATTTCTAATAGTTTCTCTTTGACTTGTCTTGAACTATGAATAGGAGCCCCGTCACATTGATACCACAGACTGTGTCTTATTTCAACCGGCATATTGTCCACTATATCACTGATCTCAGTATTTAGAAATTGCAAATAATCCTGAGAAGTTAAATTGTGTCTAAAAAAGAATGGTACCATTACCTGATTATTTAAAACACCGCACCACACATTTGTTTCAAATGAATATTGGTCCCGACATTCTATCACAAAATGAGGATTTTCCTGAGCCCACCACCTACAATTCTGGGAACTGACTACGCCGTTCGATGTGAAGGTAGCTTCGTCGGTCCATAGGATTTTGTAAGGAAATTTTCTGTTCAATTCTACTTCTCCTTGGTACCAGAAAGAGAAATCTAGTCGAACATCGAAATCTCTTTCCTTTAAGGTATTTATAAATTTGGGTTTGTAGGGTTTGAACTTATTTTTATGTAAAATTGCTCTTACGCTTTCTCTTTTAACGCCAGTTCTATCTACAATATTGGTAATACTTGATTTTCCCTGTTCGATAACATCCAGGCAGACAGCCAACTGAACCTCATCATTATTGCGTGATGGATTATGACGTTTTTCAAAAGTATTCTCAACTGAACCAGTCAGTTTAAATTTTTTTAAAATCCTACTTACAGTGGATTGCTGTACATGTCTACCAGGATGTCTTGCGTTAAAAATATCAGCCACTTGTCGATGCAATGTGTTTTCACCACAAATTAGCACAATTTCAATTTTTTCTTGTAAAGATAACATATTATTTTAATTTTCATACATTACATTGAACTAACGGGCATTAATTTATTCAGTGACAGTGACGTTTTCTAAAACACATTATGTAGTTTCATATTTTTTCGCATCCTACCCAGTTTTTTTAAATTAGTGTTGTTAGCGGAGTAGGTAAATGTAAATACTATGAGTTTTTTTCTTTTATTGAATGATGTTTCCTAATGTTCCGTTTTGTTCTAATTCATATTGTGAGGCCATTTGCTCATTAAAAAACTCAATTACTGTATAGTTTTGAAAGCCCCGTTGAAACTAGATGAACTTTGCATCAAGTTTGACAACTTTTATTTTTCAAAATTTGTTTTTAATATCAAAGAGGCTCTTAAAATATTATAATATTACAAAAAAAGAAATTCGGTGACGAGTTTAGTTAAAATAAATGATTTAGTACAGGTGTGCTTAAATTTTGATAAGTAGAAAAAGCAGGAGTGCGGAAAAATAGTGAAAATATAAAATACTTGGGTTTGAAACTTGGTGTGTGGGTATAAAATTACAAAAGAAAATGTTTTTATCCTTTGATATTTTTGGATATTTTGAAGAATAATGTCATTTTTCGATGTTTCTTTTTTTAAATGTCAATTTTGACAGGTTAAGGAAATCACGTGACCTATTTTGTAGACGCCATTTGACATCATTTCTTAAGCAAAATCTACTGCCAAAATCAAATTTCACATAAAACGATAAATAAAAAAGTTTCCCATTTGATGCGGACTTTATCGGTGACACTGTATATACCTATGTCGGGGTTATGTTACTGTATAAACTCAATTAAGTACGATTGATTATGCAATGAGGGAGTGAACTTGTTTGAAAACCCAATTATCTATGTGAGAGAATTATTTTTTTAGGTTATTATTAAAAAGATGACTTCGAAAAAATCAACTTACTTGTTACTAACGAGGTCTTACCTTTCAACGTGTGATTCCATCGTAGGCTAGAAACACCGTTCTACATAGCGATCGATTGAATGAATATAAAACGAACCACTGACGCTAAAAAACCGGATACCGCCCCTTCCTTATCTAGCTTGCTGAACTACATTTGAATTTTGGAAATTTATGAGTAGTTGTCCTCATTCGAGCTGAAACAGTTGCTGAATATGGTAAATCATTCGAATAAGTGAGATTTTCTACGTAACGAAATTGTAAGTGGTATATTCATTTTGAACAATTGTCATTTATAATTATTCAACAGAAGTTTTCATATTATTTCAAAACACATATTTCAACTTTTTAAGTTTATTCCAAAAATAGTTTGAGTTTGTCGGTCACTGTTTTGGACTTTGGTAAATTGTATTGTAATGTTGATTGATTGCGTCCATGAAATGAAATACATTTTTGGGAGAGTTTTTCACATGAAATTTTGTTCTGGAAAATTAAAGTTGAGCCCAAATTCAATGATTGCGTTAGGGTTTCAGTTTCCGATGTTTGATATATCATTTGTTTGATGATATATTATTATCATTTGGGAATTCTGTGTTTGAAATCGATTCGCGGGCGACTAATAAAAAAAATCAGTGTCTGAGAATTTTAGAAATTTTAATGTGTTGGAGACTAGCTCTATGATTTTCATAACATAAATATTCTCGAAAATTCATCTTTTTTTATTGTCATCTGTTTAATTATCGAGGAGACCTTAATTGAGACGATCTCTCCGTACTCATTTTGTTGAAATTTGGATTGGGTTGAATAGCTAATAGTATTGGAAGTTGATTTTAATTTGTATTTTGATTTGATATAGGCGTGGGTTGGTTTGTCCTGAAATTTTGGAATGAGTTTTTGATTTTTGAAACCAAACCTCAACCGGTTAGGTGATACTAACCAGTGTCGTTAAGTAATACTGATAGATAATAGTTAGGTCACTAGCATATAAAAACACTAACATAGGTATTAGTAAAATTCACTCATAATGATCTCCTGAGGATGCTAAACTTGATTAGCGAAACGCGACTCGCGAGAACGTAATTTTTGTTCTAGTATATTCACTAGAGGAATAGTATGCTTTACGTGGGACCGTTTTTGAAATTTCATCATACTCACATTTCCCCACTGTGTTGAATATAACAATTCTATGTTTTTGTACCACTTGTATTCGTACCTAACGTTACTGCAGTTTCGTCCTACAAGAACATTTTGAAACGAATACTGCCTTGGACTTTTTTCCAAAACGTCAAGCGTTGTGAATTAGCTCAGCAGCTTCAGGGAATGCTTGTGGGCGGAGCTCCATACATGAGAATAATACTCCAAAGAAGGTCTAATCTGAGCTTTATAAAGCACCAAAAGTTACTGAGGTGTGTATAGTTTTCTGATTCGGGACAGTGTTCCGAAGCAGACTTTGCAATCCCAGCGACATGATTGTTCCTGGCTTTTTGTGGCATTGAATTTAACCTGGTTAGTTTCATCCCAATTCGAAATCACTTCTAGTTTCTCATTAAGATATGCAACCTCCTGCTTCCAGTGAAGATGTGCTTCCGCAGCTAATGTCTGGTATCCAAATGGAATTACGAGACAAGCGTGATGGCATCTGAAAAGCAATATATTGGATTGTTCGCTATTTCCAACTGGTTGATATACAATAAAAAGAGGGTTTAAGACAATATGGATACCTAGGGAACACCATCGTTGATGATAAATGTATTCGAGATATATCCATCCACGGCCACTTGAAGGGAACGTTCTTTCAGGAAGCTGGAGAACCATACACGAAAAATGATCCGAAAAGCTATAGCATCGAAGTTTGGCTAGCAAACCCTCATGCCACATACGGTGTCAAAGGCCTTAGAAATAAAAGTTCTTTGCGTTCATTTATTCTAATTTTGCAGCTGTTGCGATCATTAACAAACCTAGTTCGATTGTCGCCACTAGGATTTTTGCACCACTGCCAGTAGACAGGATTTTTGGAGGCGACAGCTTGTTCGCAATTTTTGTTGGTACATTGGATACCGGAGATGTAAAGCTTTAAATAAAAAGCTGTCATGAAGGTATACAGCGTGTGTAGTGTTGAGGACCCGTGGGTATAGGCAGACAGGCTAGACACAGTATAGGTAGACAGACTAGACATAGTAGGTAACATAATACGTTTTGGAAAAGTTTTCTGTTGGGGAGTTAAACGCGGGACGTTTGGTGTGGTAGCCTTTGAGTATAATCTCGTCGCTAGCGAGGGATATTGAAAGTGAATGCGAATAGTTGATAGATATGTGTATTGCGAGTTCGGTTGGTTTTGAACACGGTAATATTGGCATTGGAAGGTATCGTAGCTGCATTGATAACGCAAAGTCGAGCTTGGAATGAGAATATTTGGGTATACTGTGCTAAAAATTACATTGTATACCGGAGGTGTACAGCTTTAAATAAAAAGGTGTCATGAAGGTATACAGGGTGTGTAGTGTTGAAAACACCCATCGTTAAAGGAAAGCTGTCATTTAGGTATACAAGGAGTGTGTACAGCATTTGAGAAAAAACATAGCACTCAGCGTTAAATAAAAAACATGGCGGCAGACATTGGGCGGAATATACAGTGTCTGTGTTTGTGTGTGTGTGTGTGTGTGTGTGTGTGGACAAGGTGGTGGTTATCGAGTTCGAGTATATATAAAAACCAAAAAATCAATTATTTATTATTATTTTTGCAAACATGATCTTCAATATATGTTGTTGAGAAATCTATTTTGAATTTTGTATCGAACCACCCTGTAATATTTTTTCATATTGAAAATACTATTTTTGTCACAAGAGTTGTCAATTTTTGCCAATGTACTAACGCCAATAAAAAGTAAAAAAGTTTTTGCCGATAAATCGCATTGTTGTTGGGGTTTGCAGTGAACGCTGTACGAACAGTAGTTACACATTTAACAATTTCCATTGAACTGAGAGAACCGAAGTTAAACGGGTAGTTTTTTCTTCTGGGCTCTACATTTTTTGGCGACCGTGTCAGGACAATTATTGTCATTGGGACTGTTTAGATTACCCTTCAAGTTCTTGCTGTTCTTTCCGAAGTAAAAGTATGGAAGGTAATGAAAAGCATCGTTCCATTTTACGTAGATCATTTACGTTACTAACATCTGATCTCGAAAAGTTAATGTCAGCAACATCACGCGATAATCAGCAGATACATATATAATACGACCTAATTCAAGCAAAGATGGAGAACCTACAAGTTGTAGATGATAAAGTGTTCTAGGACTTCCTGCAGAGTGATACTACCGAGGATGAGTTATTGGCGGACATGGCAAATTGTGACTCTTACAAAAGGAAGTTTGCAGCCCTAAAACTCTAATATGAGGAAATATTCAGAAAGGAAACCCATGAAGTAGAATACATCGATGATGCAAATATTGAATGTTTTCACGTCGGCATGACAGGTAGACAGGTAGTTTCAAATTACCTTTAATTGAATTTAAAAAGTTTGATAGTGACATTCGAAACTGGTTACCATTCTGGTCTCAATTTAAGAAGATCCACGTAGCCAGAGATATCGAGGCCGTCGATAAACTTGATTTGATTCAGGCAACTGTAGAGAGTTATGCAGCTATTGTAGAAAATTATCATCATATTATCGACGCCATGTTATCTCGTTTTGGCAGAGAAGATCTTCAAATTGAGGTCTACATCAGAGAATAGCTGGAGTTGGTTTTGTGTAATGCTACATCTAAATTTAAGCTTGAATTGGTAATATTGTATGACCAGATCGAGACACAGATTCAAGCGTTAGAGACTTTAGGCATTATTACATCAGATAATTGTTCTGCGATGCTTTTTCCTCTCATTGAATCATGCTTACCTCAAGATTTATTGAGAGCAGTGCAACGTTTCCCGCATCGATTTGAACCTGAAAATTCAGGAAGTGCTACAAATGTCTCAACGGGGTCAGGTCCGGGAAAGTTAGACACTCGTCTCAAAAACCTCATGAAGTTTCTGAAAACCAAAGTTGAAAACGAGCAGCTTATTACATTGGCTTCGGAGGGTTTTGGTTTCGTCGGTCAAGGTAACTCCAATTCTAAACTATTGAGAACTGTTTCGAACTCTTCGGCTAAGAAAAATGTGAGTTCACCGGTACCCACCGCCGCAAAATTGTTCTAATCACATTGGTGAACACTGTTTCAAGGCACAGAAGATGTCTTTGGAGCAAAAGAAACGTATTTTGAACAGTAACAAACTTTGTTTTATATGCCTGAAAACTGGTCATACATACATACAAAAAGATGTCGTGGACATCCTAGAAGTGCTATCTGTCAAAAATTTCATCTGGTAATAATGTGCCCTGATTTGCCTAGTAACAAGGAATCTCTCTATACTCTTGATCATAGTAAGAAACCAGAGGTGGATCCTAACATTAACAAATCTCTAGCCACCTAGAACAACTCACGAACCTATGTATTTTTGCAAACTATGAGAGTGAACATATTTGGTGCTAATGGGTCAAAGTACGTGAGTGTCATGAATGTAGTTATTTCTGCTACTTACTGTACCTAGATGCTTTGTCCATGGATTGTACTTGTATGTAAAAAGTGATAACGAAAATGTGTGAAAAGAAAATAAAAGCCAGTCTATCTCCAGCTGTTGTTTCTATTCAAGGAACCTTAACAGTGAGGACTGTGATCGATAGTTGTTCTCAACGATCATACATTCTTAAGTCAACTGCTGTGAAATTGGGATGCCAATCAGTGGGTAAGGAAAAATTGTTTATTTGAGGGCTCTCAAAATGAACGACTTCATGAATGGTATGTGGTCAAATTAAATAATCCATATTATCCATATAATTTAGAGGTTTTAGACCAACCAATAATATGCAGTGAGGTTTCGCCTGTCTGTTCTGGACCATGGATTGAAGAACTCAGAGATCTCAATATTGAGTTGTCAGACATTGGATCTGCTGGACCTATTGAGATTTTGATTGGTGCTGATTCAGTCGGACAAATCTTCACAGGAAATCGTCACTCATTATCCAATGGTCTAGTAGCCTATGAAACTTCATTCGGTTGGGTTCTTCTTGGAAAAATACCAATGCACAACAATCTGAACAAAGCTAATTCTTTGATCAGCTCAACCTTGTCGTTTCTAGTGAAGGATTTCATAATCAGTTCTTTGTGGGTGGGATCTTGATGTATTGGGTATTGAAGAACCAAGCAAACTGAGAACATGGGAGGAATTGGTATCAGTCGCCAAAGTTATTTTTTCAGACACCGTGACAATTAACAAAGAAGGTCGTTATGAGGTCCGGTTACCTTGGATTGATGGTCACCCATCACTTTCAGAAAACGATCACCTTGCCAAAAAGAGACTACACAATACTCTTCATAAATTACAGAATCAAAACTTTGTTCGATCTCATGACCAAGTCTTCAAAGGGTGGCTAGAGGAAGGAATAATTGAGATAATTTCATCTGAACATGACAAAAGCGGCATCCATTATCTGCCTCACAGACCAGTCATAAAAGAAAATAGCCTTACAACAAAGATCCGGCCAATGTTTGATGCGTCTGCTCATGAAGAAGACAAGCCTTCTTTGAATGATTGTTTGGAAAAAGGTTAAAATTACATTGAATTGATTCCGTCAATTTTGCTTAAATTTAGAGAATACAAGTTTGGAGTTGTTTCAGACATCGGTAAGGCATTCTTGCAAATTAGTCTTCACGAGAGAGATCGAGATTCTCTTCGCTTCTTATGGGTTGATCAAGATGGAAATGAGTTGACTTTTCGCCATCGTAGAGTTGTTTTTGACGTTAATAGCAGCCCTTTTCTCTTAGGAGCAACAATTGAACATTTTACATGAGTTCCAAAATTGCTGTTACCAGAATTGTGGAATAAGAACCTTACCTGGTACGAGGCCTTAGATGAAGACACATCTGTTGAATTTAGAAATTGGTTTCATGAACTGCCTAGTCTATTAGAAATAGCTATACCTAGATGAGTAGATATTGCTCCAACTTCTAATGTCATTTGCTCTAGTCATTTGCCAGTAACACAGCCTACTTTGCAGTTATATTTCTACGTGTTGTTAAGAATCAACAAGTATATGTCCATCTCCTAGAAGACAAGTCTAGATTGGCTCCTAAACAGAAGAAAGGGAAAATGTTTACAATTCCAAAGCTAGAGTTACTTTATATTTATATTCAATCTGAAAACTAAAAAAGCTTGCCGGAATTGTGGACCACTGACTTGCGAGGAATTAAACGCCGCTGAAATCTTCATTTTGAAAATTGTTCAAAGAGAAACTTTTCCAGACAAAGAAAAGGATAAAACCATCATCAATCTGTCTCCTTTCTGTGATGGAAATGGGGTTGATTTGTCTTAAATCTAGAGTATCATCTTGTACAGACTACAATTCTATTTTACTTCCTGCTAAACATCCTACAGTTCATCAAATCATTTTTCAGGAGCACGTACGATCCTGTCATGTAGGAACTCAAGGATTGATGGGCATTTTTCGAAAGCAGTATTGGGTACTAGATGGACGTCGTGCCGTTCGATCTGTTATTGTTAAATGCTTCTCGTGTAGGAAATTCAATGCAAAAAAGTTGACTGTTAACTCCCCACCATTACCAATCAATCGAGTTCGCAATGCCAATGTGTTTGAAATAACAGGTATCGACTTTGCTGGACCTTTGTTTTTGAGAAACGGAGACAAAGCTTATTACATTTATCTATTCACTTGTGCTGTTTATTGTGTGGTACACCTCGAACTAACTACTTCGTTGTCAACTAATGCTTTTATGTTGGCTTTGAGACGATTCGTTGCTCGCAGAGGTCGGCCTAAGACAATTTATAGTGACAACGGTAGATGTTTCGTTGGTCTAGAAAATGCTTCTGGAAAACTTGACTAGTCTAAAATTCCGGAACAGTGTTTGTCACAACGCATTACTTGGCGTTTCAACCCTCCGACAGCCGCACGTTTAGTTGGTGTTATAAAGACAACACTTCGAAAAGTGTTGCGTCGGGCTTCCCTGGACTATGAAGATTTAACAACTTTGGTTTACGAGTGTGAAGCTGTAGTAAATAGTAGATCAATTACTTATGTATCTAACGATCCAGCAGATCTGGTTGCCTTGACTCCTGCTATGTTTTTAAATGATCTCAGTGACGAGTATGGTATGCCTGCTTGTGATCAAATAGACAGAAAGTCTCTCTGTCGGTAAATGAGATACAAACAGAAATTGAGAGATGATCTGCGTCGACGTTTTAGAAATGAATATTTGGGAACGCTGAGAATTGCATCAAATAAAATATCACGAAGTTTCTTCCTTGGTGAGATTGTTCTGGTGGGTAACGATAATCAGAAGCGCATTGAGTGGTCAATGGGTCAAATTATTGAACTTTTACCTGGGAAAGATGGTGTAGTTCGCCTGGTTCGGGTTCAAACTAAGAATGGTTAAATTCTTCAACCAGTACAGAAGATGTATCCTTTGGAATGCTTGGATCCGGATGTTTCTGTGAAATCACTATCGGAACATGTTGCAGAAAAATCCCAGTTGCCAAGTCTTCCAGTTGAAGAAGTTGATAGTGCGGGAGTGAATTCAAAAAGCAGCGTACCCGATTCCGTTATGAAAACGCGTAGTGGCAGAATTTAGAAAAAACCTGCCGGATTTAATACTTGACATTATGTGAGAAATAATATTACGAATAATAATATTTCTCAGGTGGGAGAATGTTGAGAAATCTATTTTGAATTTTGTACCAAACTACCCTGCAATATTTTTTTATATTGAAAATACTATTTCTGTCACAAGAGTTGTCAATTTTTACCAATGTACTAACGTCAATAAAAAGTAAAAATGTTTTTGCCAATAAATCGCATTGTTGTTGGGGTTTGCAGTAATCGCTGTACGAACAGTACATAAACATTTTACAATTTCCATTGAACTTAGAGAACCGGAGTTAAATGGGTAGTTTTTTCTTCTGGACTCTACATATGAAAACTTATTTTTTGTTTTTGTTTTGTCGACATGAAGTAGATTAGATTAGATTAATATGGGGCTTCTGTGCTGAACAGCCACTACACTGCGACCTTTGCAGGTCTATTGTGTGTGCCCTCATGTATGCTAGAGTTCCTTGTTTAGGCCCGTCCCTGTAACTGGACTCCATAGGCCAGACCTCAAGTTCCCCATATATTGAGAGGGTTGTGGTTTTTCCTCCCCTAATGTTGCAAACCTTATCCTTGACGGACCTTCGCAATAGCATAGTATGTGTACGGAGGTTTCCTCATCCTCTTGGCAAAGCCTGCATAGGGCTGTGTCTGCCAGTCCGATGTTGTTCACGTGTTTGTTGAGTCTACAGTGTCCCGTCAATAGCCCAGAACTCTAGTTGATCGCCTATTCAGACTTAGTAAGTACTCCGTGAATTTTGGCGATGGCTCTTTAATGAACTCCTTGGCCTGTCTCATACCCGGTGCCTTATTCCACCATTTTTGAGATTGTTTTACCTTCCAATTGCTGTTACAAGTTTTTCGCAGCACTATTGCTGTACCACAAAAGGGTTCTGGGCCAATGGGGGAGCATTGTGCTTCTTCTCGTGCTAGTGAATCAACCTCTTCGTTGCCCTTGTATCCTGTGTGACCTGGTACCCAGGCTAACGACAGTATGTTTTGAGCACCTAGTTCTTTTTTAGGCAGTTCCAGACCAGTTTGGAATTGACCTGCATGGAGCTAATTGCTTTTATAGCTGTTTGGCTATCAGAGTATATTGCAACAGTCTTTTACTTAAATTCTTGCCTCAGTAACTCTTCTGCGCAGTGACGTATTGCTGCTGTTTCTGCCTGGAATATCGTCACTTTTTTACCTAAGCTTTGTGAGACTTTTGTCTTTGGTTTAGTTATATAGATTCCTGCTCCTACACCTTCTTCAGTTTTTGAGCCGTCTGTGTAACAGGCAATCCCTGCATTTATTGGAGGTCCTCCCTTCCATGCCTCTCTGCCTGTTATAATTGTTTTGAAGTTTTTTCCGAAGCTATATTGGGGAAGCATCTCATCACATGACATGAAGTAAGTATTTTGACGTTCGTTTATTGTGAAGACGCAGTAAATTATGGATCAAGAAAATATGAAATATGATTTAATAACAATTTTCAGTTCAACACCACCTTCACCTACAAATGATGCTAGGGCTAAGTATATAATTTTCTGGGGTGTGTATTTTTAGACAGTAAACAAATGAAGATTCATTGAATTTGATCAAATAACAAATTTTCAGCACCTACACCCCTAAGAGAAGGGGAAGAACGTGAGGGGGTGTCGGATGCGGAGGTCGATTTAGAAAGCGGTGAGGATGATGTTTTACAGACATAATAGGGCCTCCAGAGCTTTACGAGTCACATTCCCAATTTTCAGTTCACAAGACCCAACAACAACATCATCATCAGAGATTTCTATTGAAGAAAAAACATCTGTGGAGGAGGATAGTGAAGAATGTACGGAGGTGTCAGGGGAGAGCTGTGAAGAATATATAGCGGAAGGAGGTGACCTTCTTGGCTTGATAGACCCCCAGACATAAGTTAGTTATTAACCACCAATAACTAAAATTTATATTCACAATTTGTTTTTCCAGCTTATCGCCACCCCTTGCAAAAAAAAACATGAAGAGAGTAATTCTCAACCCTTCCAAACCTATCCTTTTTTCCATCCTTTTTTGTTCCCACCTAACCTGATAGATGTATGTTGCAACGTTCTCGTCGTATCTATCGTTACGGATAAGTAAGGATTAATTCCTTAATCCTTATTTATTCAACTTATAATAATTGAATCACAAAAGTTATAGGAAAAGTTGAAAATTGATATTATAAACTAAGTGATTTCATGATTTTGAATTACTAAAACTTCAAACAAAAATATATGAAAAGCCTATTGTATAAAACATAATTTAATATGTATTACTAAAACACTGGGGTTGGAAAACTACAGATACATAACTTAAAAATTTGCCAAATGTATATAATTGCCAATGAAATTTTTTCTATTAAGTAACAAGTGACTTTTTGGAAATTTCAATTATCTACAAGTCTTTCGAATTACTAAAATGAATGTGAAACAAACAAAAACGCCATTTTTCCATAAAATATTAATTTTGAACATGTATATATCTATAAATAAAAATTTGGAAATATCGGTAAAATGACATTATATTCTAACAAAAAGTAAAAAACATTAAGTTTTTCCCGAAGCAGCTAATTTGTAGTAACTCATGTATAGTATTCACCCAGGAAATAATAACAGTATATATTTATTCAATACCCATACAAAGTCGGAAAATGTTTAATAGTTGAACCACAAAGTTGTAGAATATTGAAAAATTATTAACAACCTAAAAATGGTTTCACAACAAATAAAACCTTTGATTGGAATAATCGAAAAATAGGTCACAGAAAACACCAAAATATTCACCTTGAACTTGTCAAAACCTGTAATCCGTGTCGTCATTCCCAACTTTTTTGATGCGACCACACCTCGTGTGAAATAAATTCGTCGTATTAACCGAAACTTTGACAGAAACCCCCTTTATAATGGACCAAGCCAACACTCAACTTTCGATGTGACCATACCCTACTTGATAAACTGGTCCGGAATCAAAAAATCATAACACAAAATGAGTTTTTGAAATTTATAATCAATTACATACAACAACAACATGCATAATATTTTCCGGAATAAATTCTAGAGAATATTTTATCGCTGTAAAACCACAAGTGATAACTTGAAAAATAGTTGCCTGTCTGCACCGAGATTCATTTTTAAACGGCGATAATATATATATATATATATATTTATACATATAAAATATAAATAGATAAGTACTTTTGGATCATTCCCATATTGATTTCAATTTAAGAGCCACCGGTAGACGGCTGTTTCAGCGTTTTGGGCATCGTCAGTACCGGGCAGGCGGTCCTCGATTGAAGACAAAATGAGAAAAACCAAGAAAGTACTTGATAAAAATAGCTGCGTAAACGCAAGCAAATCATAAGTGGAACCACCTATTGGTGTGACACCCAAGTCAACTTGCCAAGTTTTTATGTCAGTGTTGGTGGTTTGACCAATCAACCGACAACTGCGGTAGCAGAAATTTTGGGAAGCTAACCTGAAATGCCATCGGAAAATGAATCCACATGTCAGTACCACCTGCCCGGTACTGACGATGCCCAATAGGCTGAAACAGCTGTCTACCGGTGGCTCTTAAATTGAAATCAATATGGGAATGATCAAAAAGTACTTATCTATTTATTTTTTGATTTTCATGGAATTATTTTCCAGCAGCTTGACTGCATTAACCTTTCTAGATTTCATATCATATCTAGAAACATGTGGATTCGTTTTCCGATGGCATTACAGGTTAGCTTCCCAAATTTCTGCTACCGCAGTTGTCGGTTGATTGGTCAAACCACCAACACTGACATAAAAACTTGGCAAGTTGACTTGGGTGTCACACCAATAGGTGGTTCCACTTATGTTTCGCTTGCGTTTTGCGCTTTTATTCTGTTTTCCGTCATTTGGACGGAAAACAGAATAAAAGATATTGTACAAGAAGTAAAACAAGATGCAGAAGTTACGGACCGAGTCGGTTTTACGTTTTGCTCGAAATAGGCAAGGGAAATAGGAAGGAAATAGGCAAGGGAATTATAGTGATTAAAAATAATGACCATCTTTGCCTTGCTAGAGCTTTGGTGGTTGCTAAAGCCTATGAGGACAAAGCCCCAGATAAGCAAAACACCGGAGAATCATGAATGTGCGAACGTGTTGTACCCTAGATTTGCTGAAAAAGAGTGGCGTAGAGATACCTAAAGAGGGTGGCGGCATAAGCGAACTCAAAAAATTTCAGGATCATTTGTCAGATTACCCAATCACAGTATATGAATATGGAAATAAAGGGCGAGCTGTTATTTACGAGGGAGTTGGTGGGGCTAAAAAAATTAACCTCTTACATCACAATAACCACTACAATGAATACAATGAATTAGTTTCGCTGACTGTTGTAACTATTACTGTGAAGTATGCCACGTACCCGTCGAACATAAGGAGGAACACAAGTGTAACAAAACTTGTCCAGCGTGTAAGCAATCGCCACCTTGCCCCAACGAAAAGAAAATATTATGTACCGTCTCTAACAGAGGTTTCAAGGCCAAGAATGTTTTTCAATCATAAAACTGCCAAGATCTGTGAGCAGATAAGGTGTTGCGAAAAGTGCCTTAAAAAGGTTCCTAAAAACAGATAACATGTTTGTGGGGAACATTTTTGTAAACTATGCAAAGAATTCAAAACTACTCCACACAAATGTGTGTGGAGAATGAAACTGTTGTTGATGTCTGAGGAAAATGTTAAATTCATCGGCTCGCACAATTATTTCATGATGCCTTTAGCTAAATTACCCAATGCTTCTGGGTTGGATGGTGTAAAGAAAGGTTACTTTCCAAACCTTTTTCAATAAAGCTGAAAACAGGAATTATGTTGGACCAGTACCTGCTCTAGAATATTATGACCCAGAATCAAACAATTATACAACCAGTCTAGAAAAAGACAAGGATCCTAAAAAACAACTCATTGAATGGCACAAACAATTATCTGGACGGGTTTATGTCTTTGACTTTCAGAAAGAACTGGTGGAATATTGTCAAAGTGATGTGGATATATTGTCTCGAGCGTGTCTCAAGTTCAGAGAACTGATGATACAAGAAGGCGGCGTGGGCCCTTTCATAGATGCCATTACATTGCCATGGACGTGTAACAAAATATTCAGGAGAAAGTTTCTGAAACCCGACCCCATGGGGCTTATACCTAAAAATGGATATAGATGGTGTGACAATCAGTCGAAAATAGCCGCCCAATGGCTGTTGTGGGAGAAGAGAAATAAAAGTATCAAGATTCAACATGCTGGTCGATGGTCTGAAGCATCCATATTCAATTTGGAAGTGAAAGGTTTTTGTGAGGCGACAAAACAAATTTTCGAGTATCATGGCTGTTATTTTCACGGATGTCCTTCCTAAATGTATAAAATACAAACGCAATGACCATACTTTCGAAGACCCTACCGTTACTATAGAAATGCGTTTTGAGGCAACCTTGGCGAAAACTGCACGTTTGCGACAACTTGGCTATGAAGTCATAGAAAAAAGGGAGTGTTCTTTTCGAAAAGAGCTACAGAAAAATCCAGAATTGCGCATTTTCACCGAAAACCATCCTAGCTCAATTACCTTTAAATCCCCGTGATGCTTTCTATGGTGACCGAACTGATGCTACGAAACTATACTACAAATGTGAAAAAAATGAAAAAATCAAGTACGTCGATGTGTGCAGCCTGTAGCCGTTCATAAATAAATGCGAAAAGTACCCTCTAGGACACCCGGAAGATTTTGTTGGGGAAGAATGTAATACTTTGAATTTGAATGACGTTGATGGTATTATAAAATGTAAAGTTTTTTCTCCTCAAAATCTATATCACCCCGTATTACCGGTGAAAATGAGTGGTAAATTGATGTTTTTTTTTTTGATGATCGAGTTGTGAACATATGGCTGTTGAATGTACTCACATTTGTGAAGAAGAACGAGCTACCTCTGGTACTTGGGTGATAAATGATCATGAACATCTATGAAAACTAGAAATACGAAGTTGTACAATATGATCCTGGTACCAAGTCAAGTGGCCTATTTTATGAATATATTTACAAGTTTTTGAGAATCAAACAAAAAGCTTCAGGTTGGCCCTCCGATTGTATATCAGAGCAACAGAAAAAATAATATATTCAAATTACTATGACAAAAAGGGGGTTACCTTATGTGCTGAAGAAATCGAAAATAATCCTGGACGTATGAGCAAGCTTATTAGACATGGTTATTAACGAAAACGCTCCCGACGAGTATATAACAACAAAAAATATTTGAAGGAATCCTGAACACTATGTCATCACCAATTTCAAAACCGATTTATAAGGCTTGTTGACATCACTCTGTATAATTTTTTTTTGGAATTATTGAAAAAATGTTGTAAATTGCAAACCTTAACATTTTTGTGGTGTAATTTCGAAACTTTTTACAAAAATTTCTGTTGTTGTTCTCACTCTGTATTGGAATTATTGTATTGGAAATAGAGAAAATGTAATAATTCTTACAATACTACATTCTAAGACATTTCATAGCGAGATTCTCGAAACCGATTCATAAGGCTTGTTGGCGATACTCTGTATAATTTTGTTTTGGAATTATTGAAAATATGTTGTGAATTGTACACCTTAACATTTTTGTGGTATAATTTTTAAACTTTTTACAAAACTTGCTGCTGTTGTTGTTGTCGTCACTCTATATTGGAATTATTGTATTGGAAATATAGAAAATATTATAATTCTTACAACACTACCTTTGACATTTTATAGCGAGATTTTCAAAACCGATTTATAAGGCTTGTTGGTGTCACTCTGTATAATTTTGTATGGGAATTATTGAAGAAATGTTGTAAATTGTACACCTCAACATTTTTTTGTTGTATAATTTAAAACTTTTTGGGAAACGTTGTTGTTGTCACTCTGTATTGGAATTAATGTACTGGAAATATAGAAAATGTTATAATTTATAGTGTGCGATTTTGAATACCTTTACCTACCTTGTTATTGTTACTATCGCCCAAATTCAAATAAACCAATCAAAAGACTAATTATTATCATAAAAACACCTTTTAATTGATTGTTTTTCATAGTTTTTGTTGTTTTTCAACAACTTTTCAATTATTATCCACACTTGGGATACAAAAATCTCAATTAATCAATTTAAATAGTTATAATTGTAACGTTCAAAATATTTTGGTTTCCACATTGGCCGACATTGGTAATGATTTAAATTTCTGAAATATTCCCATACCTCAATTTATCTCACGAACGTGGGTAACTTAATTACAATAAATATAATATCTAACTCACCTCAAATTATCCTCTGTGCTCTTCACTTTTACCACATGAATATATTCTTTACAAAAACTCGCGCACAAAATGAAATGCCATAATTTTCACACTCAACAATAGGTTTAAGATAACGCGCTACCCAACGGATTTCTTATCAAACGCCAGCCAACACGGTTTAATTTTTAATAATATGGCACAGTGTAAATACATGGTCGGGCATCAGGACTTTGTACGAAATCCATTTACCGAATAGTAATGAAAATGCTGAAATTTCTACACTTCCCATACAAGTTGTGACAAGTAGTTGTATGATGATGACATCATGTACACAAAAATTGTTTCTTATTCTGGGTGTCGACATAATTGTGTACGCCACCAAAAATTTCCCCCTAAACACACGCTCTATATATAATAAGAAATTTTGAAAATTGGTTAATAGAATGTTGCGACAAATCTTCGCGTCTGGGTCCTATCACAAAACTGCACTTGACTTCCTATAGCACGCACACACAACAAACAACGTATTTTGAAATGACATTGGTGATTACTTCGTTACCCCCCTCAAACGTTAGCTCAACAACAGGTAACTTCCCGACACTTTTGAAAATATAAAATAAGTATGTTTTTCATTGGTACCACACATTGAAACACTCCCATTATAGCATATTTTACCACGTCTTGGTGACCTGTCATTTTGTTTTACCTAACAGCGTTACGTTATGTTTTTACGAAAGCGCTACACGAAAAGCGTTACACGAAAACGTTACGCTATTTAGGAAAACGTTACGCTTTTTACGAAAATGATACGAGACAGCGTTACGCGAAAAAACGTTACGCTAATTAAGAAAACGTTACGCTTTTATGGAAAACGATACGCGAAAGCGTTACACGACATTTGATTCACACCTTATGACTTCTCGACAACACTACACACACACAAACACACAGACACAGTATATTTCGCCCAATGTCTGCCGCCATGTTTTTTCTTTAACGCTGAGTGCTATGTTTTTTCTCAAATGCTGTACACACCCCTTTTATACCTAAATGACAGCTTTCCTTTAACGTTGGGTGTTTTCAACACTACACACCCTGTATACATTCATGACAGCTTTCTATTTGAAGCTGTACACCTCCAGTATTCAATATAATTTTCAGCACGGTGTACCCAAATATTCTCATTCCAAGCTCGACTTTGCGTTATCAATGCAGCTACGATACCTCCCAATGCCAATATTACCGTGTTGAAAACCGTCGTAAAAACAATAACCTCTTTGTTGACACATCCCGTATACCTATTATTCAAACGCACTCGTTAACCGATATCGCAATAAATTGATCGTGTTCAAAATATTCATACGTTATCAACGCTGCCGCTACCTCTCAATCCCAGTATTACCGTGTTCAAAGCCTTCGTAAAAACAATAACCTCTTTCTTGACACACCCTGTATACCCATAATGTTCTCATTCCAATTATCAATATTAGCGGGTGGATTGGATACAACCGAAAGCAGGAAAAATTCATGGACGAAGCACTCAAAAAATAATAAGCAAACTGCAGACGTGTGTTTCTAGCTCATTAGCTGTCATCAGTACGGTATAGCTAATAAAGTGGAAGGTTGCAATACTCCGTTGCAGACACAACACCAATGTTATGACTAATTGGAAATAATTTTGTTTGTTCGGGATATCCAGACGGTTCACTCCGTCCGAAGCAATTCTCTCGGTACTAACCAGGAGCTATTACTTCGAAACTGATATATCGGTGGTTCTCCCGACCTAATAAAATTAATTTTATCTTTTCATATATAGAAAGTTACTTGCGACGAATTTTTGAAATGGAAGACGTTGCACAGGTGCCTGATGTTTCAACTTCAGCTGTCTGCGCGGCATGAGCAGGTTAGCAAACGTTTGCGCTCAAGTGATGGTTCCCCAAAACCAGAGACGAGCTTCACCTGCACGTCAGGTGAAGCTGACGTGCAAAAACCCTCATATAGGAAAGTTGTCGTGGGTATCAAAAGTAGGAATCTTGCAACTTGACTATCCGACTACCCCATTAACAGAGAATATACTTTGTGCCTGCCCCGCTGGGGACCGTATCAGGTCTTTAGAGTTCGGCAGAGCCGTACTCTTACCATCTGACCTGAAATACCACTCACCATACAAACTAATCGGCTTCGTTAAGAAGCTGGGTTCATTTGTCCGAGTCTGAATAGGTGTGAGCCACAATAAACCCTTGCGGGTTGCGGTGGAGGGTCGAATAGACCCACTCACTTTAGACCTAACTTAACCTAACCTAGTTGAATTGCCATCATGGATCTCCCCAACATATTTCGATAACTTTATGATGCACGAAAATGAAAAATCCCGTATAATTCAATAAAATAGGACTTTTTTGACACTGAATAAAACTATAATTTAGATTATTTTCAAATATATGCAGATGCGATTGCCGACCTTCTATAAATATCCATTTAAGAATAAAAAATATTTTCTGAAATACCCTAATTATACGCCATTATAGTGCAATCACGCAAAGTTTCTGATCAGATTCAACTTTATAAATGCTAAAATTTTAATTTGAAATGGCGCCGCCGTTTTACCCGCAATTATTAACATGGCCGTTACTTGCTGGTACTTTATAGATGTAATTTAAGGAGAAATTACTAGTTATTGACACGTATATGTTGTTTTTATTTAGTTGCACCAGTATTACAACGATTTGCATGCACAAATGTTCATCTGCATATTAGAAGCATTCGAAAATACCATGAGAATTGCAATCTGATGAGTGGAATTTCAGCTCGGAATATTGAAGTAATGAAAGTTCAAGTGAATTAGTCATTTGAGGAGAATAATAGAAGTAAAGTTGTATTTTATCAAATGACAGTAAAGTAGTGTTTAAAGATAACGATTACGAAACTTCATACGATTCTCATCCCATTCTCTAAAATTCTACTCAACATTTATTTGATCGATTTTGGGTTCGATTGATTTGGTAACCTAGAACCTTTTTTATAGGTACGTAAAAAAGGTTCCGTAGAAAGACTATTATAAAGACGTTTTTAGTTTTCTATTACTTTTTTATTTATATATAAAACTTCCAAATAAATGCAAGAAAACAAGAAATATGTAAATCATCCAGGCGCTAACTGAGAGATGGAGAGATTGTTCAGTGTCAATTCAGAACCATTATTAGTTTCGCTGATGACACAGCCGTAGTATATCGCGCTGATACTTAGAAAGAGTTTAAAGACGAGAAGCAGGTTGCTGAAAATCAATATAAAATAACTCACTTTTTATCTTCCACTTATTTCACCAACCTATAAAACATATAACAGAACATATAAAATACCTTGGCATAATAATGGATAAAAATGTAAGGTGGACTAAGCACGCAGAACATGTTGCGAATAAAATAAGGTCTCTCCTGATCATATTTTAATTTTTCAGAAATATTTTTGATATAGCACAGTTATGAACATTATATTTCAGTCTAGTACAGTCTCATATCAACTATGGAATAATTGTGTGTCATCTTGAGGTTATCAATGTTACTCAAAAATTGGTCATCAAACATATTTTCAATACCGATTATACCTATCCGTCTGAAGCACTTTTCACAGAATCTAAATTTTTCACACGTAGACATCTATACTTTCTAAGACTTGCAATGAATCGCAAGTATAAATAGAAATTAATTCACAATTCATTCACACCTGCTTCAAATGTATTCGTATAATTCTACTTGTATTCATATGTTTTAACTCACATTAAATTATTATAATTATTCATCATTAGGGGCACTCTGTAGTATTGACTCTTTCTGAACAACTTTGCAAATGTGCAGTCATCAATGACATATGACATGACATATGACATATGACTCTCAATTCATATATGTATATGGTGTATGAATGACAATTTTTTTTCATGACTGTGTTAGGAATCACACGTTAAAAGGTAAGACCTCGTTAGTCCTTAGCTCGCACAAGTTTCTCAACTTCTGAGAGTTGTCGTACGTATGGGGGCGACAGCTGATTAACGAAAAAACAGATTTTAAACAGATGTTTCAAACAGACAGATCGTATCACATGCAATGTATCACCCGCTACCGACGATGGTCAGTAGCTGGTCGATTCGACGTAAGTGCTTTGTTCACCCACTCAATCGACCGCTGTGTGAGTCGTTGGTTCGAACCCTAGGCTGAACGATCGATTTTCACAGTCTATCGTCCAACCCGTGTTAGGAATCACACGTTAAAAGGTAAGATCTCGTTAGTCCTTAGCTCACACAAGTTTCGACTTCTGGGGGTTGCCGTTCGTAGGGGTGCGAAAGCTGATTAACGGAAAACATATTTTAAACATATATATTTTTAGATATGGAACAAAATTTGTGACTGTAGATCATTTGCACAATACCAGATTTAAAAAAAAATCCTCAAGAATTCCTAAAGTAAGCACATCACGAAGTCAAAGATTTATCACATACTTTCACCCTATTTCCTATGCAGAAGTTCCATTTGGAATCAAGCCTATCACAAGTGATAACAGATTTAAAAAAATAAATAAATTATGACTAATTGATATAACAATAGGTAAGGTAAACGAAATATTGGAAAGAAAAAATGAAGTAGTGATACAGAAAAAAACACCACATGTTCTCACAAATAAGAATATAGATATTTACAAGTATAAATAGAAATTAATTCACAATTCATTATTTTTACTCCTGCTTCAAATGTATTCGTATAATTCTACTTTTATTCATATGTTTTAACTCACATTTGTAATTATTATTCATCATGAGGGGCACTCTGTAGTATTGCAATCTTTCCGAACAACTTTGCAAATATGCAGTCATCAATAACATATGAAGTATGACATGACATACGACTCTCAATTCATATATGTATATGGTATATGAATGACAGTTTTTTTTCATGACCGATATTTTAGATTGAAATGCTGTTTGTTCACTGGTTCATGATATTTTTATTCAATTTACCATTTCAACTAACACCACGCACAAAATGTATTGACTTACTTTATTGTTTCACATGCATTTTGATGTCATGCACAAGCTTTTCATGTTCATTTTTGCATTTCTTTTTTGTTTATATGTATATGTATATATATATATATATATATATTTCATATGAAATAAGTATTATTATTATTATCTCCCCCATCTGTGGGTTGGACAGAAGAATCGATGGAAGACCACAGGAGGCTCCCCAAGGCGGTCAGTTGTAAAGCCAAGCTTCCACATCGATCTTTGAATGGGATACGTTCTCTGTCTTTCTTCACTGATTACTCACCTTGCAGATTTTAAATTACAAGTTGCATAATTTATTTTACAATAAACAAAGTCATTCCTTACTTTTTTGACTTTCTGCTTCTCAATCTATATACCAAAACTTTTCTCTCTCAAAAATTAATCTATCCCAAAAATATACCACTTTCAATTATCGCGTTTTGGAAAGTTTTTGTGATATTTTCATAAGTTATATATCGGACTGTTTATCTAATACATTAAACAGAGTTGAAAAATCATGTTAATTATACCATGTACGAATCTTCGGGTGATAACTCAACTATTATCACCTGAAGACGATTGCGGATACTAACAATCGAAACGTCGTGAAGTAACTTCGTTTGGAATGTTTTAATTTTCATTTCTTGTTAAAAATTTTTTATTCTTCAGGTCGAGTTAGTAGTTCAATTTTTTTGTTTTTTTGGTTGTTGCTTGTATGTTATTTCATCGTAATTTCAGTTTTTAGCTTAATAAAATTGTTACTTTTCAGCTAATCTTTATTTGTTACAGATTGTTTCAGGGATTTCAAATAACCATTTATATCATATTAGACAATGGAAGTCCGAACCAATGAAATGCACCACGAAACATTGTCAACCACCTTCAAACAAACGTGGGATATGTTTGTTATACAAACCGGGGAAAATACAGAGGCATTTATCTTCTCTCTGGTTACCTCTCACGAGAGGTATCTAGAAAGAAGACAACTTTTTTGAGATATTTTCAAAAGATTGCGACACAACCTAATTGATGATGGTCAATTTGAAAAGAAAAGGCCGAAATTATTTTCACTTCCAAGTGGTTGTTGAAGACGCGGTTCACCCGGACGACAGTACCTACATCAAATATTGCTGACCGGGGAAACCTATCCGAATATTTTATTCATGGAAGATGAAAAGCTATACTACTTACTCGTATACTCAAAAAAATAGAGTCATTCTATTAGTCACCGAACGAGTAACATATTTTCATATATTGAGTTAACCTTACATATTTTCAATACACCGTTAACTTTCTCATGAATATACATAAAATAACTTTGGTAATGAATTATTATGGATGACATATAAATGATAACTTGACCCTCGATCACAATAAACTGCATAAAACCAACAAGGGGACGGTCAGTTTCATGAAATGAATCCATAAATAAAATCGCCATAAGTTTTATCCTCCTCCACTCCTATTCCAATATATAGTTCGGAGAATGATTCAGAACTTTTGAAATGATTTATTCATTGGATTATTTATATGTGGATGAAAGTTGTTGCTGAGCTATAAATTTTAATAAAAACGATCCAAAAACCGTGGAATATTCTGCGGACTATTTGTTTAGGAATATTGGCAGATGAATCTGAAATATTGAGCATCTATCGGGGAAATATCATGAATTACTTCACATCAATTTCTGTCGTAACAATTCTTCAATTTTTTTATTAAATATCGAGCAAGGTATGTTTTGCTACTGGCACAAAAATAATATTAAAAGAAACAAGATCTAAATCGAAAATCATGTGTTGCTATTCGAATTCATTTCTCATAATGGATATCTCGCCAACAAGAAATAAGGAGAAATATAGTGGGTTAGGTTAGGTGGGTGAGAAATATAGTTGGGTTAGTTGCGCCTCTGACGAGACTGCAAATTGTCTCTGTCTCTGACGAGAATGCAGTTTGGCCACTCAGAACTTGACGCTACTGTATAGCCGTCGATGCCGTTAATTCCGAAAAAAGTTATTGCTAAAAATATAATATTGAATTTTTCACTTTCTCGTATATCTAGACATCAGTAGTAGTCTAAAATTCCATCGTAGGTAACAACCTACGGTGTAGATAGTTGGGAGAGATGAATATTTCGAGATTTTACTTCAAAATTTTAATTTTTTAATGTCACCTCGATACAGTCTTCAGACACGGTTGGATTTCTGGTAAGGGTATTGGTACATTGGACGAATATTACTGGCGTTTTTTCCCAACACCAAACCGTTATTTTAACACCTTGATACCTGTTTCAATCACCAAGTGATCATCTTCAAGAGGAAAATCAAACTTCCTTCTTGATCTTCCTCTTGAAGATGATCACTTGGTGATCGAAACACGTGTCGAGGTGTTGAAATAACGGTTTGGTATTGGAAAAAACCCCAGTAATATTCATTACTACACCAAAGGTTCCAAACAGTGTATCACTGGTACATTGGAAGTTTCGTCTCCTCTTGGGGCTTTCTTCACGAGATGTATGTATAAAAATCAGTTATACAAATTTAAGTTAAGTAGCTCTTATTTTTAGTTACCTTTCTCACCTGCCCAGGTGTCACTGAGCAAATTTCATAAACACGCAGGCATCGTCCATAGATATTCTAATATCTAATATCTATGGACGATGACGCAGGTATTCAAAACACACGAGACGCTACTGAGACTCTAAGGTTTCATCTGTGTAAAAATAAGTTATGTCTGATCGCTCGGGGATCTTGGACTATAAAGCAATTGTACGAATATCTTGAAAATCAAAATATCGTTCTGAATTTTTCAAAGGCAAATTTGTAATATACCGTCCTTAATTATCTCTATGATGCGTTCTATAAAATATATCCTTGCATGGAGAGAAAGTGATTCCGCAGTTAGTTTGAGATTGAAAAATACTTCTTTTCGTGGTGTGCTCCTCTGAACCTGTCAAATTTGACATTTTTTTGAAAATCCCCAAAATTTACAAAAATGCTAGAAAAATTTGTTCGGTTTTTAATTTTATACATTTTTTCCGAATTTGAACTCTCTACTGTCACTTCGACATTTTTCTAATTTTTCCAATTTTTCGAATATTACGCTCTACCGACTCAAACTGAACATGATTCATAATTTCATAACTTTGATGAATATGAGACTTTGAACTCATATCTTGCACAGAAAATACCAACATATTTGTTAACAGAGGAAATTAATGCACCTTCAGAAGTTCATCTTTATGGTTACAAAATTCATCTAGTTTTCCAATTTCATTTTGTAACGGATTCGAATTTCCAGTGTATGGAAATGATTTCATTAATGTCATATTGTTTATTTTTACCATTAGATGTGAAAAAAATGAAAGCAAAATAACCATAAACAATTTCTCAACAAAACACTCAACAATCATTGATTTATCTCGATAATAGCATGAAGAACCCAAATTCATCATTCAGTCTACCCTCTTGCTTGTTTTATACACATTATACTCCTTTCATTCATAGACCATGAGGTATTTTTATTGAATATGGTATGGTATAACACTCCAGAATGGTATTATGTAAATGTTCTTTGTTTGCAATGGTGTGTGTTTATACACTTCTTGTTTCAGACAACCCTATAGAAAAAAGTCCATTATAAATGAGTCCGGTGATTTTGGTGGCCAATACTTTTACCAATTTCGTCATATCATTTTGCCCTCAGAATCTGACTGAACAAACATTGTTTCACTTCTATAAACTGATACCACGAATTTCCTCTAACATTTAGAGGCAAATTATCCAAAAGTTTAGAAAATTGATTCATCATGAAATTTCTGTACATGTCTGCGTTCAAATTTTCTCTAAAAATATATGGTTCTATTATTTCGTTATGTAAGAAACTACACCATACATTTGGCTTGAATGAATATGGATCACGGCTTCCAGCGACAATTTTTGAAACTGAGAGTTCCGTTCGATGTGAAAGTTGCCTCGGCTCTGAATCAAATCCTGTAGGAGAATTTGATATCATTTTGTCACAATCAAAATGCAAATCCTACTCGAATATCGAAATGTTTTTCTATGTTGTTCTTCATTATACATTATTGGATTATGTGAAACGATAATGCCCAGATCCAGTTTCTTTGAATGTTTTCAATACAAGCAACATTTCGATGGTACATTCTCATCACATGAAAAACAATATCCACGTTGTCTTGTACGGATAACTTTGCACTCAAAAATCGATAGAATGAAGTAGAAATAATTTATGGTGTAAGACTCTGCCTAAGTGACAAGAATGAAAACAATGTTGTTATGCAACAAACATTTCTTCACATGTATATTCCTCATTGAAGGAAATTAAATCTGAACCGTGATTTTTTTGTTCCTTTCGAAGTAAAAATATCACAAATAATATCCATTTGAATGATTCACAGAGACTGCCATGTATTTGCCAGTGGCCTACCCAGAGTGCATGGGTCTGTAATACATGGAAAGCATCGATAACCTAACCAATTCTCAAATTTGTGATACTCAAGAACAAAATAGCCATTCATTTACAAGACAACCAGAGGCCAGAAAGCGCTGTTTTTTTGTTCCAACGAGATTCAGCAGTGCTTCTCTATCTGATATAGATCTCGCCAGTGGAACTAGGCCGAGTCGTCAAAATAACGATCAAATTTGGCTATTCTTATCAAAACCATTGCCAAGTAAGAAGTGGGCATGATAAACTAGTAACGCATCTAGATGATCAGCAGAAAAGTATCAAATATAGTAATTACCTGGTAAATATTTTGGTAATCAAAATTGTACACTGTAAACGAAAAAAATGTAGAGAATAGACTTTCTAATTTGTCACAAGTTGTGATCTCATATAATATAATGATAGTTTGAATTACTTTCAGTCCGGATGGCACAAGTCTGCTGATATTGGTTATAATCAAAACTTCTTTGACACTTGTTCGATTGATGACCTATTCATTTTGTAGAAATTCATGTTGAATAAAGAATGAGGAAAATAACTTTGGTCTATTTTTTTTATGTCATCGACTACATTGGTCGTTAGCCTCGTGTCCTGGGTAGTCAATATTAATAAGATGTAGCAAAACAGGAGCATTTTTCCTTTGAGTTATTTTATGTTTACTCCGTTAACGTATATTTTTGATACATCTTTTATATATCTGTATGATGGATTGCTTGCCACAGCGATCCTTGGCATGTCTAAAAACCGCGAAATTATCGAAATGTACAGAAAAACCGCCACTGTTTTTATATTGGAAACTATTTTATTGAATTGCGTTGAAAGAGAGAGATTTGTTGAAACGAAGTAAATGTCCGTGGTTTTTATTGTTATCCACACGATATTCAGTTTACTATAATTTGCCTGGGGCCTGAAAGACTAAATCATACTTGTAGTGTGGCGACCCGTGCCTGCATATTATTTAAGATAGGCAATGTTAAAGCCAGTAGTATTCTATCGTGAGAATCAATTACATCTCATTTTAGCTGTATATTTGTGAGTGACCATCCATTATTGTGTCTTGTATTGTTCACTCATTCCACTTCAAATCAGTAAAAGTTTCATATTATAAGAGCAGCCGTCTGATTTTCCCTGACCACCCGTAAAAAACCCTGAGAAAAAAACCCCTTTCTTCACAACTTGGCGCCCAACGTGGGGCCAGGGTTTTTTATTGCTGTTTTATGATGGCCAGCCCAACATATAACTTGAGAACTTATGATGCACTTTTAGGAACCTTTGGTGTAGTAATGGATGTTACTGAAGTTTGTCCCCCAACACCAAATCGTTATTTTTAACACCTCGACACGTGTTTCGATCACCAAGTGATCATCTTCAAAGAGGAAGATTAAAACTCCAGTAATATTCATATAACTTGAGAAGCAAAAAAAGGATGATTATTCAGGAGGAAAGTGCCGAATCGACGGTGAATGGAAATTCCCACCAAACAAATCATAGGAAAGAACAAGGTTATAATTTTCAAATTTCCATATCAACTCAAGAAAATGTTCCATCTACACGGTCATTGCCGTAGGTGTTATATTCTGATTTTCAACATCTTGGAGCCAATTTATGCAAACACCACTTCAGTACCATACCCAGGGGGAAACATTACAATGAGTACAGTCACAGATTCCAATCCGTGTTTGAACGAATGTTCAACTCTGTCCCAGAAGCATTTTACAGAAATTATCAGAGAAGAAGTGAAAAAAAAAATACTGGCTATTCCTGAAATTAACAAAAATAGTAATTATGTTCAATTCGTACCCGACTGTAACAATATCAAGGATACCAATAGGGATAGTTGTAATGTAACTGGGCACGATTTTTTTCAATCAAGATTTTGCCTCCCTTTAGGTTTAGCAGAAGAACAAAAAAATTAGGGTGGCTCAATAACCAAAATGTTCTTATAGTAGGGAATAATAGTTGTCCTATACCAAATTGTAGTCAAATGAACAACAGACCCAGAAAAAATAATTTCGGGGATCTGAAAGCCTGTAAAACATTTTCTACTTTTGATAACGAGGGTACTTCACACCCCCTAGATTTTTTGAATTATATTGAACAACATTCTTAGATCTCAGTAACGTAAGTTTCAACCAATTCACACTCTGCATCAGTAACTTGTTTCACACACCAGCAAAACTTTTTATTTCAATAAATATTCATCAATGGCCAGACATTTATATCCCCCGTATAGTAAGGTCATGATACCTCCCAAAACGGTATATATAATACAAATACGTTTCCGGTGGTTGATAAAACATTTTCCAAACCGAATCATAAACATTTTCGAACAAAAAATATTTCATTGTTAGATTCACGAATTGAATCCGAAACTGCGGAAAACTAGAGTCCATACCAGACCTAGACCTTTCTAACCCTTACTGGCAGATACCTTTGAAACACGAAGATCGAAAATATACCGGATGTATCGTAGGAAATGAAACTTATCAGTTTTGTGTTCTGCCATTTGGCATCTCAACGGCGGTTAGCTCCTTTCCCTGGCAATTTTCACCATCCTTGGGGAACAGTACGATGACTTTTTGCTCACATATTGACGATTTGCTCGTGATGTCAAATTCGTTCCAGGATCATTTGATACTTTTGGAGAAAGTGTTTTCAAGGTTGAAAGAAGCGGGCCTAACTGTTAAAGGAGAAAAATGCCGCTATATTCAGAAGGAAATGCATTTTTTAGGCTACATCGTGAGTTCATTAGTTATGCGCCCGGATCCCGAGCGCATACCTAACGAACGGATCCGAGTTCAAAGAACGTTAAGGAGGTACAGAAATTCATTGGGCTTTGTAATTATGATACCACTTTACCACGAATAAATAAAAGTGATAAAAACTTTGGAAATTTCATTTCTTTTTTCTTCATTATGATTTTCTACCATGTAGTAACGGCTACATCCAGCTTTATTAAACGTTATTTTCTTTATTCTATGTTCTACTATTTCCCAGCTAACGGATACGCACTCAGAAATGAGTACCTAATGAAAGGAAAAATTCCCAGAGACCTTGGTGATATACCTCATTAACTCCAAAATTGAGTGAATGAATGTCCGTTTCTTATATCTGTTATATCGTAATAAATAGTCATGCGTATTTACAAGAATGAATCCAACATAAAATTATGATACAAAACTTGACAATAGAACGACAAAATGGCAATTTGTACAAGTATAATATAGACATGCACATTCATGTAGAATTATTTCAACTGTATAATTTTGGATTCGATTCTCATAAATATTTGTGTGGTAATTACAATGAATTATATTAATTACAGTGTATTACAGGTGATTATTCAATCCATGCTCGTTACACTGGCTAGTTTTTTCATAAACATTGTATTTATTATTCAATAATGCAATTACATTGCCTAAATGGATTCGAAAATTATTCCAGCCTCCATTTTATTTTGTATATTCCCTTACCAAGATAATTACTGAATAAAGCTGATTATTGAATTCGAGCATGTAGAACAGTGATAATTGAAAAAAAATTCTTACAATCATTATTGAGTATAGTAATGTCAATTGTTAAGTTTGGTGACAATTGCCGAAAAAATGGCTCACTAGAATAATACCGCAATAGGAAGGCCCACCGGCCTTAGATCATTCTACAATTAGTTTGTTATTCAGATCTCATCAATTGGAACCTGGTATTTGCATAATTGACTTCCACGCCATAATTTGGAAATATCTAATCGTATTTGAAAAAATGAAATGAAACATGCCAGATTTTGTCAAAAATGATTAAAAAAATAATAAATTTTTTGTAGAATATCTAACATGAAAATAATGAATGCAAAAATCTTGAATTATCAAAGTCTGCCTTCACAACAACGACGGCCACTTTTCCGGGAGATAGCAGGCCGACAACATAACTCCTTATAATTTGTTCTCAACACCCCAAATCGTATACACGAAGTGAAGATTACGTCATAATCCCGTTACTACTGGCTGCATCGTCGTTATCTGTTTGTCACATATCCATCTTTTTTAAGATATTTTTAGAAAATAACATCTCGACTCAACACCGGGAACCAACACTAAGTAACCGTTCTTCTCACCACAGTAACGCCTTTCGGTGTTTTTTTTGTCCTATTTCTGCCGCTTTTGATTTGGTATGTGTATGAAACAAGCAATTAAAAAATGCGGAAATAATTGATGAAAACAGCATCTCGACCAAACCAAGGTGTCTTTTTTCTACTGAAGGAGGTTCCGTATGATAATGATATTCACCACGGTATTAACTGCTTCTGCCCAAAGTTTTATTGATAGATCTCTAACGTTTATCGTTGATCGTGCGCTATTGGTGACTTTTTCGTTCGAAAGCAACATTTGGTTTCGGTGAATATGTCATTGTCGAAAATTGATACCTGATGGTATGTCTCGCAGTACGAGTTTCATCTATGAATGACATACGATTTTGACTAACTTGGAACTGACAGATTGATTTGAAACTTTGTACACTCATCAAGAATCTGTGACAATACAATAATTCAATAATTTTATCTCATTATTCTGATTAGAATCGCTAGAATTGAATAATTTCCTCACACAGTCTCTGTGTAAGAGCAAGTGAGACAACCACACTGTCTGCGCATGCGTATATAGGTAGTATATAACAAATGGGCTTGAAATAGCAAGCCAAACTAAAAAATCAAAAATAATTCCAAACTAATTCAATATTGTGTTCAACCTATGGCTTGATGTAACTAATGACCATCAATAAGTCTGAAATCAGAATAAATCTATTAACAAAAAGTTAATTCAGTTGTGAAAAAGCGTGTGGTGCTAAATATCCATTGTAATAAACACTCGGTTACAAGCTGTTTGTCAGATTGGAGCCATGATAAAAATATAATTTAAAGTATCCCACGCATTTTTACAACAAAATTAATTTGTACACAGACTTAGTCTGATTTTAGACTTATCAAAAATTAATAATCTCCATGTTTTGGTTGAACCAGCGCAATAGAAGTTTCAAGCATCTATACAGCAGAAAGTATTGTGGCATTGTGACATGTCAAGTAGAAATGTCTTACGAAACAGTAAGGAAAGCATACAAGCAAATAAATTTTATCCGTATGAAATGAAAATTCTTAAACGCTTTATGACGGCAATTTCAACAGGTAAATTGAATTTTGTGAAACAATGACGGATTTTACTAATAACGTTACTGGAGCGATGAAAATCGGAGACTTTTCGGAAAGGTCATATACAGTACTCAGAGAAAGTGAACGATTGGGCTGATTCTCTTGGGAATTCTGTCTTCGGACCTTCATGCGTTGAGAAAAATATAACTGGTGAGCCTCACTTAAATATGCGTGAAGAAATAATATACCCCTTAACAACAGCTAGTTTGAAAAATCAAATTGATTTGGTAACATGATTTTGCAAAACGATCTTATTCACTTCCAACACGATGAAGCCACATTACTTTCTTTTAGTTAGACAGTGATAGACAGCAGTAGAGTAGCCACCACGATCACCCGACTTGTCTCTAGAGTTCTGCTTGTGTAGACATCTAAAATCGATCGTTTATAAAATACACCCTCGCAATATTTGAAGAGAACAATAACAGCTGCGTTTAGAAAACTTCAGGCAGAAAGTTTTTGAAGACAGACTTTATAAATATTCTGACCATTTGATACGATAAGTAACTCTCTACTAATTTTTCATTTCAAAACACCTGATACTTAATATCTGCACGGTTTTACTTGATATATCCAAAAGTACTCGTAAAACCTTCAAGTATGTGGTATTTTCGAAAAGGTTGCTGAACAACCTTCGAAATAGGATGTCACTTAACCCCTCTTCCATTTGAGATTCCAGAAGTTGTGTACCTATGACTTTTTAGAGGGTAGAATTTAATTGAAAAGTAGACTTCTCAATGTACCCTAAAAAATTAGTTCGACCTGTTTTGATATATTTTCAGATTATCTATAGAAGGTAGTATGTTTTTAAATTGACATCCTGTATGTTTCCAATGTATTTAGTTAACTTAGAGGCGGTTAACTGAGACGGTCAACTCGACATTTGCCTAATATACGAGTATTCAACTATAATCAACGATTTTCAAGGTGTTATATATACCATTTAACGTTGAGATTTTATATGCATCACTTATATATTTTTAGAAAAAAGTATGAGAATAGAAATCGAAATTATGTATGTATAGAAAAGTTATATTTCAGTAAAATTTTTCATGAATTTACAGCGTATATCCATGTTCAGCACATTATCATGTGTTTCCAATTTTTTTGATACTTCTATATAAAAAACTTCATGAAAGTAATGATGTGATCACAGTGTAACAGCATAAATCTGAGATTGAAGTGATTATGACTTCCATTGTCTACTATATAAAATGATTTGAAATCCCTGAAACAACTAAAAAAGAAGAGTTGAAAATTAATAGCTAAAAATAACAATTATATTAACCAAAATAAACCTAAATATGAAATAATAGTGAAATAAAATACAAGTAAAAATAGAACAATTGAATGAATAAAAATAAAGAAATGAAAAAAGAAAATAAAAATAAAAAGTGGAGAGATTCCAAGTCACGTTACTTCACGACGTTTCGATTGTTAGTATCTACAATCGTATTCGGGTGATGACTGGACTGATTCCTCCGAGAGATGACTATTTATAGGTCGTTCGAGTACTTTCACTTATCCCCGCTTTCCATTTTCCGCTTCACTGGTTTCGTGGGAGATGACCGTCTTGGCGGGAGTTGGCCATTTTTCGCTTGATGATGGGTTTCCATATGTTGCGTATTTCTACGCTGGCTTGACTGAATACGTTGTTGGACAGCATGTATGCGGCTTCCTTGAATTTTCTCCTAAACCAATGTTCCTCTCTGTGCAAGATCTCAGCTTGGGACCACTCGATGTTGTGTTGATGGGTCCAAACATGGTCTGCTATTCCTGATTTGCTGGTTTCCCCTCGCTGTGTGCGTTTCTTGTGCTCGGCAATGCGAACATTCAGTGGCCTCTTAGTTTAACCAATATAGGATTTTCCGCACTCACAGGGTATCTGGTAAATGCAATTTTTGGAATCGCAGTCCGCGTTTGGTGGCCTGGTTTTCGTGAGGCTGCTACGGATAGTGTTACCGGATCTGAAGCAGGTTCTGATGTTGTACTCGGAACCAATTCTTCTTATCCTCTCCGATAATCCTCTGATGTAGGGAAGTGCAAGCACTGGTTGTGACGGCTTCTCTTCCTTGCGAGGCTCCTGCTGTCTTCTAGCCAAAGTCTTTTCTACCATCGCTTTGGAGTAGCCATTCCATTGAAGATCATTTTTGATGATGTCTAGTTCCTTCTCGAGACCTTCCTTCGTATTACAGAGCCCAAAAGCACGGTCTAATAGACTCTTGATGATTCCTCTTTTAGTCGATTGATGATGGTTGGATTCGTGGTTCAGATACTGTCCCGTATGAGTGGGTTTTCGGTATACAGATGTTTCCCACTTAGTGTCGGTCCTCTTCACCAAAACGTCTAAGAATGGCAATTCGTTGTGGATTGTCTTCTCCATTGTGAAATTGATGGAAGGTCTCACGCTGTTGATGTATTTCAGGAAGGCGTCTAGTTCAGTATTTCCATGGTTTCATATTATGAAGGTGTCGTCAACATATCTCAACCAGACTCGAGGTTTCTTGTGGGCTTCTTCGAAGACCAGAGTTTCAAACCACTCCATATATATGTTGGCTGTGACTGGTGAAAGTGGCGATCCCATTGGCAGTCCCTCACCTTGTATAAAGAATTCGTCCTTCAGTTGGAAATAACAGTTTCGTACACAGCATCCTAGTAATTCCATGATTACTTCAATAGGTAGATTCGTTCTCTCTTTCAGGTTCCCGTCTTCGGATAGCTTTTTCTGTATGATTAGGAGTGCTTCTTCGATCGGAATGTTGGTGTAAAGGCTTTCCACGTCGAAACTAATTAGTTGATCTTCTTGTGTGACCTCAATTAACCCTAGTAGTTCGACAAAATATGTACGAATTACTAGGATGCTGTGTACGAAACTGTTATTTCCAACTGAAGGACGAATTATTTACACAAGATGAGGGACTGCCAATGGGATCGCCATTTTCACCAGTCATAGCCAACATATATATGGAGTGGTTTGAAACTCTGGCCATTGAAGAAGACCACAAGAAACCTCGAGTCTGGTTGAGATATGTTGACGACACCTTCATAATATGGAACCATGGGAATACTGAACTAGACGCCTTCCTGAAACACATCAACAGCGTGAGACCTTCCATCAATTTCACAATGGAGAAGGAAATCCACAACGAATTGCCATTCTTAGACGTTTTGGTAAAGAGAACCGACACTAAGCGGGAAACATCTGTATACCGAAAACCCACTCATACGGGACAGTATCTGAACCACGAATCCAACCACCATCAATCGACTAAAAGAGGAATCATCAAGAGTCTATTAGACCGTGCTTTTGGGCTCTGTAATACGAAGGAAGGTGTCGAGAAGGAACTAGACATCATCAAAAATGATCTTCAACGGAATGGCTACCCCAAAGCGATGGTAGAAAAGACATTGGCTAGAAGACAGCAGGAGCCTCGCAAGGAAGAGAAGCCGTCATAACCAGTGCTTGCACTTTCCTACTATCGGAGAGGATAAGAAGAATTGGTTCCAAGTACAACATCAGAACCTGCTTCAGATCCGGTAACACTATCCGTAGCAGCCTCACGAAAACCAGGCCACCAAACGCGGACTGCGATTCCAAGAATTGCATTCACCAGATACCCTGTGAGTGCGGAAAATCCTATATTGGTGAAACTAAGAGGCCACTGAATGTTCGCATTGCCGAGCACAAGAAACACACACAGCGAGGGGAAACCAGCAAATCAGGAATAGCAGACCTTGTTTGGACCCATCAACACAACATCGAGTGGTCCCAAGCTGAGATCTTGCACAGAGAGGAACATTGGTTTAGGATAAAATTCACGAAGCCGCATACATGTTGTCCAACATCGTATTCAGCCAAGCCATCGTAGAAATACGCAACATATGGAAACCCATTATCAAGCGAAACGGTCATCTCCCACGGAACCAGTGAAGCGGAAAATGGAAAGCGGGGATAAGTGAAAGTACTCGAACGACCTATAAATAGTCATCTCTCGGAGGAATCAGTCCAGTCATCACCCGAAGACGATTGTAGATACTAACAATCGAAACGTCGTGAACTAACGTGACTTGGAATCTCTCCACTTTCTATTTTCATTTTCTTTTTTCATTCCTTTAGTTTTATTTATTCAATTGTTCTATTTTTACTTGCATTTTATTTCACTATTATTTCATTTCAGGTTTATTTTGGTTAATATAATTGTTATTTTTAGCTGTTGATTTTCAATTCTTCTTTTTCAGTTGTTTCAGGGATTTCAAATCATTTTATATAGTAGACAATGGAAGTCCGAACTAGTGAAATTCATCATGAAACATTGTCAATCACCTTCAAACAAACCTTGAAATGATTATGTTCATATGTGGCCTAATTTTGCCCTAAAATCGACATTTACCATAATAATCACACATCACACCCATCACTACCTACTTCCTGACTCTGTCTATTATTTTGGCACGGGTCGCAAATATGACAGTCGATCTCCGCCTTCCTGGTAATAGTTCTGTGACAATTGAATGCACGTCTGCAGCTGCAGAGGGCGGTTCGGTCCATGCTGAAGAGGACGTTGTAGGATACACCTCCTTTGACACATGGTAACATACAAAAATGGGGGGATTTGCTATTTATTTCATAACTTATAAAGGCATTAATGCGAATGTTCTGCCTTCTCATTTGATGATTCGATAAGCACGCGTGATTGTTTGGGAAAACAGGACCCCCAGAGGGCCCCTCTTAATTCCGAATAATGTAACGACGCTGGTGATCGTAGAGGTGTATTCATGAGAAATTAAGTCGTAGGGAGATTGATTTTAGAATATGAATTTCAAAATCGAACTATGTCAACAAAAAAGGCAGCCAGCCATCCGAATACACTCTCTTGATCCTTTGGAAACATTTAAAGTCGTAAATGATCCCCTAGTACAGTATTTCTCAAACTTTTCAAATTCACGGCTCCCTTATGTTTTTTGAAGGGTATCGCGGCGCCCCGAATGTAAAGACTACACTAGATATTTAATTAATAAAAGTAGGTAGATGGCTGTCGAAACGGATTGCATTTTGCAATTACCGATATTATCATATTATCAGAGGATTTTCATCAATAGGTACCGACGTATTACCTTTACTCTCAGTTATCTATGTTGTAAAACGGCGACCCAGGGCGCCGCGGCGCACACTTTGAGAAAAACTGCCCTAGTAGCATGATTCTTATAATATACAATATAAAAATGTACATTGCACATTTTTGATGATTCTAAAAAACAATAATTTGACTAGAAAAAAAACCATGCCAAGCATGATTTTGATTTGTATTTGATCAACATCTATCTGTCCATAACTATTTATCTTCTTAACAAAAAAAGAATTAAGAACAGAAGATTGATTCAGTTTACTCTATGACTTACAACAAAATACAAAAATAACACTCCGAATACTACTTCTCTGTATCTGTAGAGTAGGGAGGGTGAGTGTAAGCCCACGCACTTAGGCCACATGTGACCCATTCCGAATACTACTTATAGAGATTTTCAAAGTTTTCAAAACTATAAACACCAATGTCATAAGTGTTCTCGTTCCTAATTTGTGGCTAGATATTAACATAAAATCAACATTGAATCTGAATAATTTCATTTATTTTCAACTTTTAATTCAGTTTCATATCAGGATTGACACTTTGTTCAAAGAATATGGTTAGAACCCATATCAGCACGTATAATTGAAATAATAAGATTAGTCGAAATTTATACCCATTGCAGCAAATTTTTGACAAAGAAAGTGAGAGAGACAAGAAAGAACTTCGAAACCACTATGTGATTTCTGCTTGTGAGGTTGCAGTCAATTTTGAGGACGTCAGGGAGTAAGCTTTCGGAAATGTTTATTTCCTTCTTCAGGACTCATATCGTGAGTTTGAGAGAAGCTATCCCCTTCATAACCATCAAAACTTATCGGTAATCTTATACAGAACAAACAGTATTAATGTAGATTCAATTTATCTATCTAATCTGCAATTAAATGATTGAAATCTCAAATATACAACAGCATGATTCAATTGAGAATATTAGTTTAACATAGTCACGAAAAACGTCATCACATAGACGTGTGTAGGGCTTTTGGCCCATCATCAGTGTGGTGCAGCCAAGTATGTGGATGGGTAACACTTGGTTACCAGAAGAAAGAAATATATATGCACGGAGCCACCAGCAGGAGCCAGCCGCACATTTGTGCTTTCAGTTAATAGATCTTGTGTTTACAAGAAAAGTATCAAAATTACCACGGATGCAGCTATAACCTGCGTGACATCCGGGCCTAGGAAATGATACAAATACGAAGGTTATCGATTGTGTTGATATAGATAAAGAAGGTATTAGTCGGACATAGCACTCAAAAAAGTGGCAAACTATAAACACGTGTTTCGTGCTTTTGGCCCATCATCAGCGGTTGGATCCTGCTGGAGGCTTCATGCATTTGTATTTCTTTCTTCTGGTAACCAAGTGTTGCCCATCCTTATACTTAGCTGCACCATACTGATGCGGGCATTTTGCGTCCACCAGAAGTAATGTATTTAGGGTGAATATAATTGCGTATATTGAATATTTATGTTATTTCAGAATCGAGACACTATTTCATATTTCTCTACTTTAAAAAAAAATATACGATTTTTTCACTTTCGAGTGATTTTGCTTCCTTTCTCTTCATTATCTATATTGATTCCTCCCTGTATATTTTGCTCACATGTCTAGCACTTTTTTGCATCCGCAAATGTATATTATTTGTACATAACAACTATTTTGCATCCGCGATGTTGCCAAAGAATCAAATCGTAAGATACCAATTTAAATTTAGATTTCACCACTCTCATTCATGTTATGTCTTTCCCGACATATGTTAGGACGAAAATGAGCAAGTTTTATGAAAATGTTGTGGAAAAGTTATGAACAGAAATGAAGAATAATTTTTAAAAAGCAATCCAACTTCCAAATTCAGTACAAATTTTTTTTTGATTGAGTAAGCGAAATTCTTAACAGTCATGTCAATAGTTAAGTTATTTGGATCAATAAAGGAAGTGGTGCAAAATATTTAGTTGAGATAGTTAGGTACAGAGAAATACTTATCAAAAATGGGAAGAGAAATTAAATCAAATGAACAATTAGAATGAAATTGAAAAAATATCAGAACACTTAAATACGTATGCTTAAAATATGTTTTTCCGTTGACAAGCTGTCGCACTCCTACGAACGAAAACTCTCAGACGTCGAAACTTGTGCTAAGGACTGACATGGTCTTACCTTTTAACGTGTGCTTCCTAACACTGATTGGACGATAGCAAGTGAAAATCGATCGTTCAGCCTGCGCTGCGACTTGAACCATCGGTCGATTGAGAGAGTGAACAAAGCACCCATGTTGAACCGCCCGGCAACCGACCTTATTTCTAAAGAAAACAAATTATTGTGGTCTGAAGTGATTCTCATAAACTTCTGCACCTTGACCTGATTTCCTCTCTAATTGAAGATTTTTTGAATATTATTTCTCATTTAAAATATTCAAATGACGATATACAAACTGAGAAAAAAGTAATTTAAATCGTGGATTATCAATTACAGAACAGCTTCCTCTGAATCTGTTTAAAAAAAATGTGAATAGACGAGAATACCGGCAAAATCTTTAATTTTCAAGAACTTAACTATCACTAATTTAATATTTATTTTCTACATTTAAAATAATAGGGTATCTAATCCTAGTTTATTCATTGAATTATCTAACTTCATTGTAACAAATAAATTTCAATAAAATTTAAAATTTCATCTTATAAATCTATTTTCAAAAAAAATTGTATACCAATTAATTAGTACTAATTAAATCATATTATTTGTATAACCGCAACTGCTGGCACACATTTTGTTAATATTATTTTTATTATCAAATCAAAATTTCTTCAATATTTGATATTATTTATTGCAAATTATTTTTATTTAAATAATTTATTCACTCAAACTTACATTTGAATTTAAAAAAAAAACTTTATTTATAGGCTTCAATCAAATCTATTAAAATGTTAATAAAAATCAAAAATTACATTTTTTTATTTTCATTTTTTTCATTTGAATTTTTAATTTCAAACTTATTTTTAATCTAAAAATTTTTATTGAAGAAAATATTTTTTTCACTGAAAAAGTTTTTTTAAATTTTTTTTAATCAACTCATTGATTCAAACTTAAAATGAATCTTATTAGAATTTCTTATTCTGAATTTTTATCTCTTATATTGAAAAAAATCAATCAGAATTGAATTATTGAATTATCTGATTTATTTCTCTATCTTTTAATTCCTTTTCAAAGTAAAATTCAAATTATCTATTTAATTATTCATTGAGTAATTCCACTAATGATTTATATTCTTATCTGTATGATAGTTCATCAAGTAGTTTCGCTAACGCTTTCAATGACCCTTTTTAAATAGAAATTTCCCCAAAATTCTATCTATACAATAATCTTACTAGCACCGCTAACATTTTCAATTATCCTTTTTTGAATAGAAATTTTCCCGAAATTCTATCTATTCTGTTGAATAGATCTATTCTGTTGAATAGATAGAATTTTGTTATCTATTCTGTTGCATAGATAACAATCCAGGGTTTCAATCACCCTTTTTAAACAGAAATTTTACCAAAATACTATCTATTCAACAGTCTCAAGTAGCTCTGCTAACATTTTCAATTATCCTTATTTTAAAGAGAAATTTTCCCAAAATGCTGTCTATTCAACAATCTCAAGTAGCTCCGCTAACACTTCCAATTCTCCCTTTTTTAAATAGAAATTTCTCCAAAATTCTATCTATTCAAAAGTCTCAAGTAGCTTTACTAACATTTTCAATTATCCTTATTTTAAATAGAAATTTCCCCAAAATTCTATCTATTTAACAGTCTGAAGTAGCTCCGCTAATATTTTCAATTATCTCTATTTTATATAGACATTTCCCCAAATTTCTATCTATTCAACAGTCTCAAGTAGTTCTGCTAACACTTTCAATTTTCCTTATTTCAAATAGGAATTTTCTCAAAATTCCATCTATTCAACAGTCTCTAGTAGCTCCGCTAACATTTTCAATCATCCTTATTTTAAATGAAAGTTTTCGCAAAATTCCATCTATTCAACAGTCTCAAATAGTTCCGCTAACATTTTCAATTATCGTTATTTTGAATAGAACTTTTTCTAAAATTCTATTTATTCAACAATCCTACTAGCTCCGCTAACACTTTCAATTATCCCTTTTCAAATAGAAATTATCCCAAAATTTCATCTATTCAACAGTCTCAAGTAGCTCCGCTAACATTTTCAATATTCCTTATTTTAAATAGAAATTTTCCCAAAATTCTATCTATTCAACAGTCTCAAGTAGCTCCGTTAACATTTTCAATTATCCTTATTTTAAATAGAAATTTCTCCAAAATTTCATCTATTCAACAGTCTAAAGTAGCTCCGCTGATATTTTTATCCCTATTTTTTTTATCCCTATTTTGAATAGAAATTTCCCCAAATTTATATCTATTCAACAGTCAAGTAGTTTCGCTAACATATTAAATTATCCTTATTTCAAATAGAAATTTCTCCAAAATTCTATCTATTCAACATCTCAAATAGCTCCGCTTACACTTTCGATTATCCCTATTTTAAATAGAAATTTCCCAAAATTCTATCTATTCAACAGTCTCAAGTAGCTCCGTTAACATTTTCAATTATCCTTATTTTAAATAGAAATTTCCCCAAAATTCTATCTATTCAACAGTCTCAAGTAGCTCCGTTAACATTTTCAATTATCCTTATTTTAAATAGAAATTTCCCCAAAATTCTATCTATTTAACAGTCTGAAGTAGCTCCGCTAATATTTTCAATTATCCCTATTTTATATAGACATTTCACCAAATTTCTATCTATTCAACAGTCTCAAGTAGTTCTGCTAACACTTTCAATTTTCCTTATTTCAAATAGGAATTTTCTCAAAATTCCATCTATTCAACAGTCCCTAGTAGCTCCGCTAACATTTTCAATCATCCTTATTTTAAATGAAAGTTTTCGCAAAATTCCATCTATTCAACAGTCTCAAATAGTTCCGCTAACATTTTCAATTATCGTTATTTTGAATAGAACTTTTTCTAAAATTCTATCTATTCAACAATCCTACTAGCTTCGCTAACACTTTCAATTATCCCTTTTCAAATAGAAATTATCCCAAAATTTCATCTATTCAACAGTCTCAAGTAGCTCCGCTAACATTTTCAATATTCCTTATTTTAAATAGAAATTTTCCCAAAATTCTATCTATTCAACAGTCTCAAGTAGCTCCGTTAACATTTTCAATTATCCTTATTTTAAATAGAAATTTCTCCAAAATTTCATCTATTCAACAGTCTAAAGTAGCTCCGCTAATATTTTTAATTATCCCTATTTTGAATAGAAATTTCCCCAAATTTATATCTATTCAACAGTCAAGTAGTTTCGCTAACATATTAAATTATCCTTATTTCAAATAGAAATTTCTCCAAAATTCTATCTATTCAACATCTCAAATAGCTCCGCTTACACTTTCGATTATCCCTATTTTAAATAGAAATTTCCCAAAATTCTATCTATTCAACATCTCAAATAGCTCCGCTTACACTTTCGATTATCCCTATTTTAAATAGAAATTTCCCAAAATTCTATCTATTCAACAGTCTCAAGTAGCTCCGTTAACATTTTCAATTATCCTTATTTTAAATAGAAATTTCCCCAAAATTCTATCTATTCAACAGTCCCAAGTAGCTCCGTTAACATTTTCAATTATCCTTATTTTAAATAGAAATTTTTCCAAAATTCTGTCTATTCAACAGTCTAAAGTAGCTCCGCTAATACTTTCAATTATCCCTTTACAGAAATTTCTTCAAAATTCTATCTATTCAGAACATATTTCGGTGTATCCTTTCCGAGGTTCTGGTCTATCATATATATTTCTCACAATCGAAGAATCTTTATTTAGAGTCGTAGGGGGCTGTAGAAAACCATTCCTCAGAGCCGTAGGGGACTGTGTGGCATGGTTAAGTTTTTAGAAACGCAAGTTTATAAATGCACAAAATGGAAATCTCATATAACTTCGCTAATGATTTCAATGATCCCAATTTCAAATAGAAATTTCCCAAAAAATTCTATTCGAAATTGAAATCTATTCTATTCAACAATCAAATAGTCACTAACACTTTCATCTATCTTTTTCAATAGAATTTCCTCCCGAAATCCTATTTTATAGCCATATTTTTGCCTCGAGAATATTTTAAGTAAAAAAATTTTAATAGATTTAAAATTTCTGATAATGTTTTTTAATTTAACATATTTTGCAAAAAAAAAAAATTCCACAAATTTTGAAAAAAATTCAGCCCATTACAAAAATTCTATGAAACCTAGTGAAATTTTTGCAATTTTTAAAGGTACCTTCCTCAAAATCGGTCAAAATTGAGTCTTTTTTTGGGTACTTTTTGCTTTCAATTTTTTATTTTTATAACTTATATAATTTATTTCTGATACATCTTTCCTGTAATTTTTTTTATTAAAAAAAATATATTTCAACATATTTTTTTATCACTCGTTTTTTAACAAATCAGCACCTAAAACTTTCAAAATTGAATTCTTAATAATTTTACCAATAAATTATCATTGGCAATAATTCAATATATGTATATGATTTTCATTCTTTAATTATATAAAGATTTTTTGGTTTATTAAGGATAAAAGAACCTTTTTTTTTCGAATAATTTTATGGTATTATATAAAAATTATATTTATTAATAATTTATTATATTTTGTTAATTATACATAATTATATTTATATACTAATGATTATATTATTTTTAATTTTTAGTACCTACTTTAATATTGAATATAATTCCCATAACTTTGTGTAATGTAATTTTTTGCATTTTTTTGTATTTTTTTTCTTAGGACTTTTTCTGATAAAAAATTTTTACTGGAAAATTCCTTTGAAAATAAACATAAAATACCAGAAAAACTATGCAGCAAAAGTTCATAAAAAAAATACATAAGCTTTCTCTAATAAAGGCCTTGGTATGAGTTATAAGAAAAAGTATAAGAAAACATAGGGGAAAATCCCCCTCATAGAGTTTCTCTAATATAATAAATTAGCCAAAAATGCCCGATACCTGACAAAAGGATAATTTTTATAGAATCAATCATGTGTGAAATTGCCCACCACCACACTCTCGTAAATTACATTTAATAGCATTACCCATTTCTACAAATATCAAAAATTTGTGTACATTGAATACTAAAATGTATAAAGATAAGCTAATTAAGCTCCTGGATCCATACCCCATTTATAAAGGTTTTACCCCTTTTCTTCATAATTATAAATATATTTAAACTATTATTTTTTCCTTTTTAATTTTTGGTGCTCTGATTGCTATTTTTACATATTCTTGATTTGGAATATGGATTGGTTTGGAAATTGATTTTCTTTCAATTATTTCCTTATTGAAATCCCCGCAAAGATTATACCTCCCTGAATTAGCAATAAAATATTTTATCACGCAAAGATTGGCATCTGTAGTTGTTTTGTTTTCAATTTTGATATTAAATAATTTAAATGAATTCATTTTCAGAAATTTCAATTTTTTCATAAATTTAATATTTAATTCAGCCCTTCTAGTGAAAATTGGAATAGCAAAAATAGCATTTACTCTATTAACTTAGCAAAAATTGAATCCTATAGTTATTTTAACGTATAATCTCAATACAATTCATTTTTTTTGTTTTTATTTCTGCTATAGTAGGAGGAATTTTAGGATTAAATCAAATTAGATTACGAAAAATTTTATCTTATTCCTCTTTTAATCATATAGCTAGAATATTAGCAAGAATATTATTTATAAAAATAATTTGATTTTGGTATTTCTGTATTTACTCTCTAATTTTAATAGACATTATTGTTATATATTTGAAATTTTGCAAATTTTTTATTTAAAACAATTTATATATTCAATAAATCAGTATAAATAAAGAAAATTATTTTTTATTCTATTTTTTTTATTTGGGATATTTACCCCCTTTTCTAGGATTTTTACCTAAATGACTGATCACTGATAGTTTAATTGAAAATAATTTTGTTTTAGTAACTTTCATTCTAATTACTTTTACATTAATTCCTATGTTCTTATATATTCAAATAACTTCCTCAATGTTATTTTTTTTCAGGAATGAATCAATTTTGATTAGCCCCTCAAAATTCAATTTTTGAATTATTTTATTAAATAGATTTACTTTAGTTGGATTATTCGAGGTAGTACAAACTTTCAATCTTCAAAGTTGACAATAGATTTTTATCTAAGCCTTAAAAATTGATTTCACCTTCAAATTTGCAATTTAAAATCATTTTTGACTATAAGACTGGCATACATTTTTATTTCGTAAATAAATTTACAATTTATTGCTTATTCTCAGCCATTCCACCGAACAAAAGGTTATTCTCGACTTATAAAAATATTGAAACTTTATATTTTATTTTTGGAGTAGGAGTATAATAGGTACTTCATTAAGAATTTTAATTCGAGCAGAACTGACAAACCTTGGAACTTCAATCGGTAATGATCAAATTTATAATGTTATCGTAACTGCTTATGCTTTTGTTACAACTTTTTCATAGTTAATCAACTTCAACTTTTCAGACTTCAATACAAATATATGGAAATTCTGATCTGGGAGTCTCGAAGTCACGTTTAATGGGTATTACAGGGTTGCCACGACTTTTGGTCAAATAGGAGTGAAATGAAAATATACATTATGTATATAACGCTCGCGCTCCCAATCGGATTTATGATGAACTAAAAATGTATGTTTACTTTCATTTTTGGCATTAACTTACTTCCATTGAATTGTCTATTACTGACATCTGGTAAGGAGAGAAGGAAAATTATCTCAACCAGAAACAAGCCATGAATATATCCGTTGGGAATCTGTAATATGGTTGGTTTCGGTCGTTTATCTAGAGAGATATTTACGATACGTCCGTATATCGGACGCAAAATAGTCACGGAAGCAAATATATGTATATATATATATATATATATATATATATATATATATATATATATATATATATATATATATATATATATATATATATATATATATATATATATATATATAAAATCTAGAAAGGTTAATGCAGTCAAGCTGCTGGAAAATAATTCCATGAAAATCAAAAAATAAATAGATAAGTACTCTTTGATCATTCCCATATTGATTTCAATTTAAGAGCCACCGGTATACAGCTGTTTCAGCTGTATACCTATTGGTGTGACACCCAAGTCAACTTGGCAAGTTGACTTGGGTGTCACACCAATAGGTGGTTCCACTTATGTTTCGCTTGCGTTTACGCAGCTATTTTTATCAAGTACTTTCTTGGTTTTTTCTCATTTTGTCTTCAATCGAGGACCGCCTGCCCGGTACTGACGATGCCCAATAGGCTGAAACAGCTGTATACCGGTGGCTCTTAAATTGAAATCAATATGGGAATGATCAAAGAGTACTTATCTATTTATTTTTTGATTTTCATGGAATTATTTTCCAGCAGCTTGACTGCAGTAACCTTTCTAGATTTCATATCATTTCTAGAAACATGTGGATTCGTTTTCCGATGGCATTTCAGGTTAGCTTCTCAAATTTCTGCTACCGCAGTTGTCGGTTGATTGGTCAAACCACCAACACTGACATAAAAACTTGGCAAGTTGACTTGGGTGTCACACCAATAGGTGGTTCCACTTATGTTTCGCTTGCGTTTACGCAGCTATTTTTATCAAGTACTTTCTTGGTTTTTTCTCATTTTGTCTTCAATCGAGGACCGCCTGCCCGGTACTGACGATGCCCAATAGGCTGAAACAGCTGTATACCGGTGGCTCTTAAATTGAAATCAATATGGGAATGATCAAAGAGTACTTATCTATTTATTTTTTGATTTTCATGGAATTATTTTTCAGCAGCTTGACTGCATTAACCTTTCTAGATTTCATATCATTTCTGGAAACATGTGGATTCGTTTTCCGATGGCATTTCAGGTTAGCTTCTCAAATTTCTGCTACCGCAGTTGTCGGTTGATTGGTCAAACCACCAACACTGACATAAAAACTTGGCAAGTTGACTTGGGTGTCACACCAATAGGTGGTTCCACTTATGTTTCGCTTGCGTTTACGCAGCTATTTTTATCAAGTACTTTCTTGGTTTTTTCTCATTTTGTCTTCAATCGAGGACCGCCTGCCCGGTACTGACGATGCCCAATAGGCTGAAACAGCTGTATACCGGTGGCTCTTAAATTGAAATCAATATGGGAATGATCAAAGAGTACTTATCTATTTATTTTATATATATATATATATATATATATATATATATATATATATATATATATATATATATATATATATATATATATATATATATATATATATATATATATCCTTAGCATGAAAAGAATACTCAAAAAATGAGGGCAAACCGGACACGTGTTTCTGACTTTTGGCCTCACGAGCGCGGTGCAGCCAATTGCAAAGATGGACAACAACTGGTTACCAAAAATGGCTGCACCGCGCTGATGAGGCCAGAAGCCAGAAACACGTGTCCGCGGTTTGCCCCGCCCGATATCATCTATATCTCTCTATGCTAGAATGAAAATGTCTGCCAGAATGGGACTTAATGGCGAGTCCATAGGAGGACCTGTGTTTTGAAGATAAAAATTATTATCATATTTGAAGAAATTTCGTTTCAGATATGTATCATACAGATCCATATATAACTATGTACCGAATTTTGCAAACTCTTTGATACATGTCTGAAACAAAATTTCTTTAAATATAATAATAATTTTCATCTGTAAAACTCAGGTTTCCCTATGGGCTCACCATTAAGTCCCATTCTGGCAGATATTTTCATGGACTTACTAGAAAATACTCGCATCCTTAATAATTCCCTTTTCCAGAAACAAATTGTCTTTTGATTTAGATATGTTGATAACGTACTAGTTGGTTTTGACGATTCATACAGACAAATTATTCAATTTTTGAACTTTCTCAATAGTCTGTATAACAAAATTAAGTTCACAGTAGAAATCGACCAAAACAAGGAGCTTAACTTCTTAGATTTGAATATTCCAAGAGTCAATAATGGTTTCCAATTCAATGTCTACTGGAAAAACACGTTCATAGACTGTACAATTGCCTTTGATTATTTCAGTCCACTCTCACATAAGTTATCCGCGTTTAGATCGATGGTACACAGAGCTTTCGCAATCCTTTTACCTGAAAAAAATTTTCAAGATGAACTAAAAATAATTAAGCAAATTGCATTAAATAATCAGGTACCAATTTCTCTAATAGAAATGATAATATCACGTAAAACTCACAAAACATTTATGAGTAAATTATACTTAAACTGCCGAGAACACAATATAGTCAAATATAGTAGCATCAACTACGCAGGTAAACTTTCAGAAAATATTCAAAATTATTTCTCTAAATATAAAATATCAACACCTGTTTAATTCCAAACCCAAACGGGATAGAATGAAAAAATCAGGTATATATAGAATAGAGTATGGCGAATGCTCTGCAGTATATACAGGCTAAACCGGTAGAAATTTTGTCATAAGACTGCGTGAACACGTCTGTTTGGACAAAAAGTCTACAATGTATGAACATCTTCGAAAATCAAAACACAAGATAAATGAAGATAACCTCAAAATTCTACACATATGTAATAAAGGAAAGGAAATGAATTTGTTGGAAGCCATGGAAATTAACAAATCAATTAAAAACCAGAAATATATACCCCTAAATCAGCAACTCAATTTATGTAAGTGTCCTCTCTTGAATTTATAAGTTAAACAACCCCTATGATTTTCAGTGGTGAATTTTAAAGTTGGCATCCTGGTTCGCCCAACTACCTGTCTATCAAATACCTGTCCTTACTTCTCACCTGAAAACTCTTGATATAACCGAGTTTTCAAACTTCACATTTCAGTTTTATACTTGATAATGGGGTCAAAACCGGTCGTATAAATAAAATCAACTAATAGTGGTAATTAGACAAAAGTGTTTCATTCATTTCATTAAGCAGATAATAGTACTAGTAAATAACTGAAATAAAAATGGTTTTTCAAGGTGTACTGAATGAGACAGCCATCTTGAGTTGATACCTTTGATTCAATTGTGGAAGACTGAAGAAACATTAACTTCGGTTTTTCATATACGAAAATTTAGGTCGTATACGACCTAAATTCAGTTCAGTTGGACTATAGTCCAACTGAACTCAATTCTTTGGAATGTGTTGAAATAGTTCATGATCACAGGAATAAATTATTTATTTCTATGCCAAAAACACTTTGTTGTGAGATTTCCAGTACACAGTTTCACAAAAACGCAATATGTGTTTCGCTATACAAAAGCTTCTTCAGACGTGTCTATACTTACTAAAACATATTCACTATTGAATAACCTTATAAAAGGCACAATGCTATACCACAATGCTATACTTTGTATCATCAGAAATAATCAACAAGACTAGAACTAGTAGATAACTGAAATAGTATTAGTTTTCCAACTGATACTGCATGAAATAACTAGTGAATGATTCGAATCACAATAGCTAATCGTCAATTCCGTAACATAACAAATATCGCTATCATCGCATAATTTTCCCCTCCGGTCATCATACCACCATCAACAATTTGCGATAAAACAAAATGACGATCCGAAAAACTGTACAAACAGTCTGAACCAAGTTAATAGCGATACCAGATTGTCAAAGGCAGCCCAGAAAGTGTACCCTGAGGTAGCAAATCACCGAACGTCTGCTGTATTATCACTATAATCATAGTGGCCAGCAGCTTCGAGATTATTCAAACATGGCGACCGCGAGTTTCTCGGCACCGTCATCATCCCATATGGAAATTATCAAGCACTATAATACAGATAAACGTTTCTGCACGAATCCATAAAACGCATTAAAATGTTTTGCCGAACCCTCTCATTGGGAATATTTAAATTGGGCGTGTTCTAGAGGCAAAGCTGGATTTTCAATCATTTCTGCTGAGATTAAGAGGCTTTGAGTTAGCGGTTCGCGATTGGGGCAAATCAAATGGATTGGTAATAGGTTCCAATGCTAACAACTATGCAAATATATTCACGAAGGAATGCGCATATAGAGATAATTATTTCTGTTTCTATAGTTCCACTTATTTTTGAGGCTTTTCATTTCATTTTCAGAAAACAATTCCAATAAAGATTTGTTTTGTCGGCTTCTTGTTTTCTTTTTCACTATTCATAACCAATAAGTTGACTTTTGTTATTATATTAATAGAATATTTTTGGACTAATAATTTTTCAAATATTCACAATTCGTTCATTTTGTGAATTTAGGTTATAACCAAAATATCCTCTGAATGTTTTTAACAGAGGTGTGTATGTTTCTCTGAGCTAAAATAAAATCCAATAACAATTTCAAACGAATTTCGTAATTTGACCTTCATCACGAAATAAATGCATTAGTATACATGGTTTTAGATAATCAAAATAAGTCTCACATCTTGTCGAAAAAGACACGTACTCATTAGAAACATGAATACGACACAGCATTTTGACTCATTTTGATAGTTTGATAGAGTCCAATACAAGAGATTCTTCTTTCCTGTTTGGGGCTTTATTCACAAGATGGAACTGTACCCACTTCACAGTAGTTGCAACAGACGAAGGTTACGTATATGCGGTCGAGCTACGATGAAATCAGTCGAGTTTCGGACATACTACTGTCTTGGCTGGATGCGTCCTGCACTAACGAGAAGTAACACCTAGAAACCAGTCCAGTATACAGGTGATCATTCAATTGATTTCAGCGAGGTCCACCTGCAGGACAGAGGAAGCTCCTGCAAGAATTTCTTCTGTGAAAAAACAAATGTCGGATATTACTCAGTATCCCTCGTTGTATTATACTCCTTCTGGTGAAAAAAACAGAAAAAAAGATCATTTCATGAGATACGTAATAGATATATGGATTGTTCCCCACACCGTAGAACTTCTTCTACAAAGAAATTCTATGGTTAGAAGTCTCCGTGGAAGCAACCTTGATTGGTTATGCTGACGATATTGGCCTGATATTAGCCTGGTGGTAACGGTGCTAACGAAAAAATTCTGCTAATTATCATCGCAAACCACACGTTGGTTGTGCACTTTAACTTAATGACTATAAAGCAGGAAGTTGCGCTTCGCGATGTAGTTTTGTCAGGAGGGTCAGAAAAGAGAAAAGAATTTATGAAAGTCGAGAAAATCTTCATTGGCAGCAAAGATAGTCTAAATCTCAGTCTTGGCAGGACATGGCATCCAATTTTTCAATCCTGCAATAGCAGCATGCTGGGAGTACAGGATCCTAAAGAAAGAAATATGAGGTTGTTATACTGTCATAGAATCTATAATGCTATATATAATGCTATATGAGGTAATGAAAAAACCAATTCACAGGAATACCCTACTGAGAATACAAAGAAGATCGGCGATATTTAAGATCTCGTCAATAAGAGTTTTACTTTGCAACGTAGATTGAAGAAGGTCTTCATTTGTAATGATCCGAAATTTTTGTATAATATTTCACTTGAGAACTTCTAAATGACGTATCACATATTGTATTCGAAAGTTGAGGAGGGAATTGGAAGCGTATAGTCACGAATTTCGCATTGACGTCAAATGGTTTCTTCTGAAAACCTCCAGTTACGGGTGTCGGAAATTTTGAATACATTTATCCATTTAGGATATATTCATGATGAAAAGGTTTCGTTGAAGAGTCCTGAAAATAAAAAAAATGGAATTGACGTACATATATTTTCTATAATCTGGAAATAACTTACCAGCACATGATAAACATTGATAATAATGAATGATGTTTTATTGGAAATGAAGTAGTTCATTATGGTAAAAGTGCATTTATTTTACTTCAAATCACATAATGAACAAATGACAATACAGCCGAAATGAAAATTTAAATTTACAATAATTCGCATAGAGTCAAAAATTGATACTCGTACAGGTATCAAATATATAGTTATGAATAAAATATCAAAAGTTTCCACGGATCTCTCTGTTTTCTGGAAATTGTATTGTATATATAGGTATTATATATAGATCATACAATTTTCTAAAAAACCGTTGTCTTACATTTATAACTAAGGACTTCCAATCCTGACAATCATTGTTACATATATCTGAGCTAAAAGAAAGGAACTAGAAGTTTTGTTAGGAGAATGTCCATAGATAGAAGTGTTTCAAGAGGAAAAAATATACCTGTAGGTATCGAAAGCGAAAGCCATTGCACCCAATTACTTATATGAGCGATCTGCAATTATGTAATTGGCTTTCAAATGTAATTGTTGCGAAGTGTAAGGATGGATGATATTTTATTGCAAAAAACACATGCGCAGCCATCATGTATGTCTAGATTCGAGAATATATTTATATATTTTTATTCAAAAAAATTCATAGGCACATGAAATTGCAAATCAAGGTACGAGTATGAGTCTTGAAGAAGTCAGGAAAGACAAGTTCTGTCACTAATAGTTGCAGAAAACCAGCGAAATGCCAATCAATCATTTTGTAAAAAGACATCCACTGTCTGTCATCAAAGTGTTTGTCGGTCGTAATTTTAGAAAACCGCAAAATTGTAACGATTCAAATGGACAAAAGCCCTAAAGGACAATACCGCTGCCACATCCGGACCTCGCGGAACTTCAATGAACTGGCGAAAAGAACAGAATACCACTAAAGTGTCATTTGTGTTGCCATACACATTACAGAAAACGAAACAAAACGGCATGCCGACAGGAAGTTCCTATTCGATACCACTTTGTTAGGATTTCCTTCACTAATAAAAATGTTATGTGGGTGAATTGGCACAATGATATTTAAGAAACTTTTTTGAGGTGTCTCGTTACTTGTTAGGCCAGTTGGTTATCGTCTAACTGAGTACAATTTGTGCGTAGGTGGAAGAATTTATAAACAGGAGGTTGTTGAAATGGAAATTGTTTATACATTCTATTCTGTTAGTGTGTTCAGAATATACCATTTGAAATACTGCAGTTGAATTTTTTTCTTTAAATTATTGTACTATGCTATAGAGTTTGGCGTACAACCATAAACCCATAACATACATTTCTAAGTAGTCAATCAATAACATTGACATAATTCACGTTTCAAAACTCCTTTGACATCTGTCGAAGGAGTGGTAGGCAAAATTCTCAAATACAAGATACTGAAAAATAAAACATTTTTCTTTGTGAAAAATACTTTGATTTTACGCAGTTACTTTTTGGGGTAAACTAAAATGTTCGCCCTTTCTACATTTATATAAAGTTCCCCATTATAATTTTCATATTTTTCAGTTTCTGGAAGGTGAAAATACCCAACAAAGGTCGATAAAAAATGTTCTATCTCTTCGTATATTGATTTACAAAATTCTTATGAACTCCAAACGATAAACTAATGAAACTGCCTAGAAAATTCAGACTGAAGATGAAATCAATATATTTTTGATAACTGTAGGATGCATCCTACAAAAATACTTCTCAACCAGAGCTGTAAAAGTTGAGATCATCTCCTGATGACACCAAAAAAAATTCTGGTGTGCTGGATAGGTATTTTTTCATCTACAGTATTACATTGACAAAAAACTCATTACTAATCAATGTGTCTTACCAGGAAAGAGAATATACATGGAAATTCAGTTGAAGCATTCAACTCACACCACTCAGAAGCATTGAACACCAAACTCATTCAGATTTATACTCTCGTTACTTCATTATTTTATTCACACAAATGAAGTTCTAATCATATACAAAGTGTCCCAACTTTTATTTTAGTACGCGGTACTGAAAGAAATTAATCGGGGCGATTATGAAAATTCTAACACACCCAAAAGGATTGTTAACGGAAAAAAGAATTGAAACTATGTTTTTTACCACTTTTATAGGCATAAAAGTGGTAAAAAATATAGAAAGTTTCAATTCTCTTTTCTTCATTATGATTTTCTACCACGTAGTAACGGCTACATCCATCAATTTAATAAAAGGGTTGTTTATCTTTGTTTACTAATAACCGAAATGCCATACGAGAAAATTCACATGGTTGCGAGAAAAATGCAAAATAACACACGCAATTTACAAAATTGAAAAATCTGAAATTGAATGTTTCCCAAAACTCATGTTTGTTACGAAAATAATAAGTTCAAATCTTCTACTGAAATTATAGGCGCGTATCATGATAATATTCTACATGATTAAAATAATATGTGTAAGGTGATTTGAATTTGAATGAAACCATGCCCAGTGATTATCGGTAGCTGAATATGTTTCTAATATCATATTATTAGTAACTTGTACGTAGAATTACTTCAGGAAGCCGTAATATGCCCAATTTGATCATGACTCTTGGGCATAGACGAAAATAATGTTTATAATTTTATGAGTCTGTTTCGAAAGAGCAACCTATTCGTAAAAATCGATATTTCAATTAATGAGAATTTTTTCAGAACGTGAGAGATTTCTATTTTATTTTTCATGATAGGGTTTATATATACCTGAAACTCAATGGTACACCTCAACATTAGAAGCTATTTCTGCGAGAGAAATCTCAAATAGATTTTTTTTATATTGTACTATCTGCTTCAATTCCATTATGACTTCTTGTTGTACAAACTGAAACGAAATGTTGTAAATTTTCCTAATGAAAAGTACTTAATTGTTTCGGATAGAAAATCGTGAATAAAAATTCATTGTATGACCTACATGCATGTTCAGTACTAATTGCTGATTAACAGTGTCGCGGTTTTGTAAAGTACTGGGCAAAAATATTACATGAAGTGTTATTAAAATGAATTTTGATTAATTCAAGTATCGACCAGTTCCATCACATATACTTCTTTATTTTTTTTCTTTGATAAAGATAAAAGATTATAACTGAATAAGTAAAAGGTCAAAAGGTTTTTTAAATAGAATGAAATATTCACCTATTCGATACATTTCAGACGGGTAGGTGTATTCGAATATTTGAGTTTGTTTTTAACTCTTCAAAATGCCAGAAATTCAATATACTTATAACTTTGCAGAAACACTTTATTGTGAAATTTTCACTAAACAGTTTTATAAAAACATAACACGTGTTTCGCCATACAATGGCTTCTTCGGGCGTGTCTTTAATCATAGTATAGTAAATACACACCCGAAGAAGCCATTGTATGGCAAAACACGTGTTGGGTTTTTGTAAAACTTGGTGAAAATTTCAAAATGTAGCGCTGCTTGATTTTGTATGGATTATCATCAACTATCGGCCGATTCCATCGAATATATTCTTTCTAATAATCACCACTAAAACTGACCATTTTCGACCGATTTACATGACATTTGTTTTGAATTTTATATCTAACGAAACATTTCTTGTTATTCACTGAGATATAAAAAATGTCTTATTTCGATCATTGCTGAAACTTTGTTGAATTCGAAAAATTTTGAGTATGAAACTCACGCCATTTCTAACGTAATCAGAGAAAGTGGTAGGTAAATGTCAAAACTGGTTTTTGTATTTTCATAGACCGTCCTTACTGTGAGTAGTTTTGCATTTTATCACTTGCAAGGAAGGAAGATATTTGTTATCGGTAATTGATAATTTTACAAAATGTTGTACTGGGGTATTTTGAACGCCTCTCTCATTATTTTCAGTGTTGTGTTATTATTGGGATAACGAAGGGAGGAAAGAGCGATATCCAGAGTTTATCAAAAAAACAATTTAAGTTTGTATTTTTATAAGTACAGATATACTCATGAAATATGAAATTGCGATTCATCAGAAAGGAGCATTTGGGGCTGATATATAGTTTTCTTCAATTTCTTTGACACTAACTTGCATGCTTCTCTGATGTCTGAAGATCTCTGAAGATGAATGCATTCAACTATTTGTTCAGGGAACACCATGATTCATTTTTTTATTTCAGTTCAATTCGGTAGATTTCATAGCTGAAATAAATAGAATATACGTTTCATCTTTGAAAACCATTTCCTTTTCTTCTAATGGAATCTGCCCATAAGCACACTCAGAAGATATGGAAAAAATTGTCTGATTGGAGACCCAAACATTATATAGTCATGATGATTTGAAACATCGAAAGAAAATTCCGTCTCTATTCAGAATATTACAGCAATCGGAAGTGTTCCAGTTGCTAATCCGTCAAAATTTCTACTGATTACGGTGGTTCAACATCATATTTCCATGGAATTACTCTTTTCGAAAACTATTTCACTTAGAGAATGGCATCCTTGTAGAATAAAACTCAAAATGCCGTCTTTATAAATGAATATAATCTACTTATATCGTTTAGATCAAGATTAAATCGCAGGTTTTGCTCAGAGCTTTTACAGTCAGGAATTATCGTTATTAAATCGGTTTATTAACATTGTACGTTTTGGAAATATAATATGCGTTGATCACTTGATTTGTTTAGTCGCGAAACTCCTTCCAGGAGTGTTGTTAACAATATGGTTACATGAAAATTATCTAGTATGATAGAAAGTTAATTTGTTTTGAAAATGGCTCATTAAAAAAACACTTGGGATAAAGATTAGACCTTGGAACCTGCTTCTAGTAAGAAAAACCAGTAACTACTACTAACAAACTAAGTTATTTGGTAATGTAGCAGAGAGGAAATGTATTCTCATAACACAAGCTATTCTATTATTTTAATAATTTCATCAACATCATTAGGAAAAAGCTACAAAAATCGATTATATATGCAAAATTACAGCGTTATAATTCAAAGAAATTGCCATTAACTTGCTGTTAGTCAGGTTTTACCGTGTTCAAAAGGTTATCTCATTTCCTTTCCAATGCCAAAGATAAAGTGGACAAGATGGAGAAATCTGGATTCCATAAGCTTTAGTTTCCGGAGTGTAAGAGTGTTTATGTGGGACAATGTGTTCCAAAATTCTCAAAACGGTATGTTGAACATAAAAAATCCTTCAGCTTATGATTCGACGTTTTCAAACCATTCCTTGAAATGCAACCACAAGTTCCCGAATCTAAACGATACGGAAATTTTGTACTAAGCAAACAAGGGTTGAAAACTCAATTATTTGGAATCCTTGGAAATTTATAAGCATAAGCACTGCGGATGTAATCTGCTAAATGATCAAATCGATGTAGTTCACTCACCAGTTTTCAAATTAGCGAATTACAGTTAAACAAATGACTGGTACTCAATTAAGGACTTCTATTATCACCAACAGTAGATATACTTATAAGGGCTAACATTATGATTTATTTTCAGTTCATTGTGTTTCAAAATGTCCTTATAGGACGAAACTGCAGTAACCTTAGTTCATGAAAAATGAAATTTGACAGGATGTTGTATCTCATCGTAATTTACAAAAAAATGTTCTTTTATCAAATATAAATATTATATAGATTTATCTATCGACGGCAAATGAATCTAATACGGGTTTATCTAACTTGTCAGTATTACTTATTATAGAGCACGAATTCTGTCCATATTAGCACGGCCATTATTGCCAGACCATTTTCTTGCTTAGCAATAGATTTTGTGACTATAAAACAGTAGGTATATATATATATATATATATATATATATATATATATATATATATATATATATATATATATATATATATATATATATATATATATATATATATATGAAATCTAGAAAGGTTAATGCAGTCAAGCTGCTGGAAAATAATTCCATGAAAATCAAAAAATAAATAAATAAGTACTCTTTGATCATTCCCATATTGATTTCAATTTAAGAGCCACCGGTATACAGCTGTTTCAGCCTATTGGGCATCGTCAGTACCGGGCAGGCGGTCCTCGATTGAAGACAAAATGAGAAAAAACCAAGAAAGTACTTGATAAAAATAGCTGCGTAAATGCAAGCGAAACATAAGTGGAACCACCTATTGGTGTGACACCCAAGTCAACTTGCCAAGTTTTTATGTCAGTGTTGGTGGTTTGACCAATCAAACCGACAACTGCGGTAGCAGAAATTTGGGGAGCTAACCTGAAATGCCATCGGAAAACGAATCCACATGTTTCTAGAAATGATATGAAATCTAGAAAGGTTAATGCAGTCAAGCTGCTGGAAAATAATTCCATGAAAATCAAAAAATAAATAAATAAGTACTCTTTGATCATTCCCATATTGATTTCAATTTAAGAGCCACCGGTATACAGCTGTTTCAGCCTATTGGGCATCGTCAGTACCGGGCAGGCGGTCCTCGATTGAAGACAAAATGAGAAAAAACCAAGAAAGTACTTGATAAAAATAGCTGCGTAAATGCAAGCGAAACATAAGTGGAACCACCTATTGGTGTGACACCCAAGTCAACTTGCCAAGTTTTTATGTCAGTGTTGGTGGTTTGACCAATCAAACCGATGGCATTTCAGGTTAGCTTCCCAAATTTCTGCTACCGCAGTTGTCGGTTTGATTGGTCAAACCACCAACACTGACATAAAAACTTGGCAAGTTGACTTGGGTGTCACACCAATAGGTGGTTCCACTTATGTTTCGCTTGCATTTACGCAGCTATTTTTATCAAGTACTTTCTTGGTTTTTTCTCATTTTGTCTTCAATCGAGGACCGCCTGCCCGGTACTGACGATGCCCAATAGGCTGAAACAGCTGTATACCGGTGGCTCTTAAATTGAAATCAATATGGGAATGATCAAAGAGTACTTATTTATTTATTTTTTGATTTTCATGGAATTATTTTCCAGCAGCTTGACTGCATTAACCTTTCTAGATTTCATATCATTTCTAGAAACATGTGGATTCGTTTTCCGATGGCATTTCAGGTTAGCTTCCCAAATTTCTGCTACCGCAGTTGTCGGTTTGATTGGTCAAACCACCAACACTGACATAAAAACTTGGCAAGTTGACTTGGGTGTCACACCAATAGGTGGTTCCACTTATGTTTCGCTTGCATTTACGCAGCTATTTTTATCAAGTACTTTCTTGGTTTTTTCTCATTTTGTCTTCAATCGAGGACCGCCTGCCTGGTACTGACGATGCCCAATAGGCTGAAACAGCTGTATACCGGTGGCTCTTAAATTGAAATCAATATGGGAATGATCAAAGAGTACTTATTTATTTATTTTATATATATATATATATATATATATATATATATATATATATATATATATATATATATATATATATATATATATATATATAAATATATAAAGTTCACCCAGGAAAGTAACTACGTAATATACATCACTGAAAAGTCCAGTTAGTTAGTAACTTATCTTAATTATGAGTTTGATCTATAAATGGAATAATCAATTGAAGTAGTAGTTAGTTTCCGTTAGATAGTCGACGTTTCGAAATTGTCCTTTTCCGTTTACAAAACCCAAAAATTCACTCGACAACTTTCACAATTGTAAATAGCTATATGCCTCATGATATAAGTCAGAAGAATGAAATGTTCATCACAACATTCACACGATTTTTCATTTACTAAAAATGCCATTTAAGAAATAAATACCAATAAATCTTTTTTATTTGTACTTTATGTGATTTAGTTTGCAATAAATTATTATTATTTGGTAGTGTTAATTAATGTTTTCTTTCTTAAGGTGGTACAGCCTGTCGTAATGATGTATTTCGGTAATTCGTGTGCCAACAGAAATCAATAGACGATCAAAAGATTCTATGCTCATTCTAAAATAATTGAACTTGTTTGGATGTTCTTTCAATCTGTCGAAGAGCTTATAAAATTGCCCGTCAAGAAGTCGTGAAATAATTATTGGATGTACCCAAAATGTTTTGTTCCTTTGCTTAATTTTTCGCTGTCTCAGAATAAGCGCAACAATACAGATGGCTTCCACGATATCCACTGTAGACTGAGCTGTGAGGCAACTATTTTAGTCGCCAGCGCGCTGGTGGACAATTCATGGGTGAGTAAATTGTTTAGTTGCTGGTGATTAAAGTTGCCAGTGCGCGGGGGGCCTTAATGAGTGATATTTCCAATACTGTTATTTTTTCTTCCAAACAAATAAGCGAGGTTATCGCAAATGTACTGCAAAAATTGACGTTCGTTGACATATTCGGATTGTGGGACCTTTACTGGTAACAGATTCATTCTGAAGTTCGCTATTTGGAGTACTGGGTGGAATGAGGTGATATTGCATCTTATGTGGGCGTTCCAGAAATGATGATCCAAGCATAACGTACCTCTAGTACCTCTAGTATCAAGGTACCTCTAGTAAGGACCATTTGTAAAATATTCAAAAAACAAAATAAACCATGAATAAATGAACAGTAGACGTAAAAGAAAAATACGTATTTCAATATCGATGAATGGGAAATTTGAGTTTGTAAATCAAAATATAACAAAAAACGTTACGTATGATTTCTCAAAGAATGAAACGTAGTTCCTGTTTCACTTTCGACCGAACTATATTGGTCAATCTATATATATGTTGATACGCGCGTTCTGTTCGCATTGATGTTGAGTCATTGAGTCATTGAGCCACAATTATGAAATGTGTAGTCGTAAACATCAAATCAGTTGACAACAAAAAATTTGTTGAAATCGTTTTCTTTCATATATTTCATATCCTAATTCTGATGAATTCTCATTCAAACAGTTCTGAAGGCTCATATCTTCAATCTCGAATTTTCTGAGATTGAAGATCACCTACTTACCTATCATAAGTCTGTTAAAAAACCTTATGTTCTTTCATTAACCAGCGGTCGCACCCCTTGAAACGACAACTCTCAAAAGTCGAAACTTGAACGAGCTATGGACTAACGAGGTCTTACCTTTTAACGTGTGATTCCTAGATTCATAAACTGAGTTATTTTGTTATCTGCAAAAATTACTAACAAACAACAAATGTTACTGTTGAATGAATTACAATGAATACTTGATAGTATTTCAAAGTCTGTTTGAACTGGCAATCTAATTTTTAATTCGGACTGTAGATTCATTCTACTAGACGGTACGGTACTAGTATGGCATATGGCTGATATTGCACTGTATAATCAGGTTATTCCTTAAAAATACTTTCAGAAAAAATAGGGTTGTGCACATACATTCAAAGTGGTTCTGCAATCATGCAAAAAATAATGTAAGGAAAAAGACATTCAACCGTCCCTATTTTAAACAGAAAGTCAGTATGAGAATATTTTAAAAATGTAATTTCTAATGCAGTTTGATTATTATCAAATAATAATTTGACCAAAATCATTTTTCTATATTGGCTGAAATGAGTTGAGGGTTGCAATTCCATTTAAATCCACAGCTTACGGATTAAACAAACTTTGGTATATATTATTACTGAAGTTATAACATAACGTTTATCCCATTCTGATGGGAATATCGGAATGAGCACTAGCTTGTCATTTCTGAATAATGAAGCTTTCCTGTTTTAATTTTTAAACGGAAAGTCTGTTTCCAATAATTAACAGAGAAATTAACATATACCCAATTAACTTTGATTATGAAGCTATTTAGTCAAATGAATAATGTTATCATGATACTAATGCCATCATCCCTCCGTGATATGATTGACTAATACTAATTTAAAAAAAAAACGCGGTAATTGTGGCTAAACTATACTAATATTAGACACAAGGCGGGGTTGATTATATCTTCCTTTATTTCCTCACTGCTTGCTACTGTATGCATGTGTGTTAGCTTAGGTTTAGGTCATGGAAGTGCGAGCAAATGCAGCTATCGGTTGTGTCCCCGATAGCTGATCGGGTGTTTAGGTACCCATGATATCAACACTGGATATGAGAATAACAAGAACACTCCTGGTGCTGTTATTCCCTAACTGAATGATATCCCAACAATGAGTTTGTTCTAGAATGTGTGTATCTGTGCCCAAAGAATGTATTTCCATAACCAACGTAACATTCAACATAGCAGGCGCCCTTTCGCCGTAGGAAGCCTTGTCACCTTGTCATCCTATCGAAAACGAGGGCTTCTCAGTTTTCCCCGTTCTGATCCTGGTAACTAGGCAACGTGGTGCAGTCAGAAAGTGACTCAGGTGCACCCTTTGCACCAAATGTTGCAGCTGAAGCAGAACAAATTCCCCCTGAGTAGGTCAGCAAATGTTTACCCAAACTAGAAAATGTATGGCTGAATATAATGTATCGACAGGTGTAGCTGACTTTTAGAAGTCTTCATATGAAAATAATGTTGCGGGTAGGTCCGCCGATTTTCTATTGAAGTGGGACATTCTTATTATGTGTTTTTGACTGCGTCACTTCCACCACAATCACCTCTGAAATGTTTAACGGCATGGGAGTCGATTAAGATTTAATTTTGAAACATTCATAATTTTCCTAAAAGTAATTTTTGGATTTTGAAAGTTTTTCTGACAATTTTATGAAAAAAATTTTTTGACAATTTCAAGTCCTCACGTTAAATTTTTGTTTTTATGAACAAATAGGGCGGTATTTTCATTTGAATAGTTGATTATTTTCAAATATTTTTAACATGTACCTAGATATGAGTTTTGGCGTATTTCCTCCTCACTCTGTACAAATGGAATAATTTGTATCACACCATATTTACCAACTTTACCTATGAGTTTTGGCGTATTTCCTCCCCACTCTGTACAAATGGAATAATTTGTATCACACCATATTACCAACTTTACCTATGTATACCTATGTTTCTTTCTTGAACACAATATGTAACATATGTCTACTAATTTATTACTTCTCTAAACCATTTTGTACATCACGGTAACAACCAGTAAGTGTTATGCAGAGAACAAACATGTGCCCTGCCGAATCTAGAAAACTCCTTTGGTTGGCATTTAGCAGAGTCCCAATCCTTATTTTACAGTTGCGTTTTGACTTCTTCTGTCCTTTTCTTTCACTAGTTGTAGTACTGGCAACTCGCAATAGTAGCAACTATCAGTGGTGTAGGTTAGTGAAACCACGTTTAAAGTGTCTCGTATTTCAATCAATTGGTTAATATTGTTACTAATGTGAGTATTCAGCTTAATTATATCATTGACTTAGTGCATGAATTGAATGTTTTAAATGACATCCGAACTAGGCGTGATGGTAGAAATGGGGGACTAAATATATTTTAGGTTAAGTACGACATTTATCATTATTTCATCAATGAAGCATCAGGTGTTTATCCATCTCATTTTGAATAAGGTCTTAAATAATGTATTTTACCCAAAACTTTGATTACTCTAGCAAATTATTAAAATAATATGTTTAATACATTGATGCTGAAAATTGGTATGAATGGCGCCATCTCCTATCGAGTAACTAAACCTAAAATAAACGAGCGGCAAGTTTGAGTCACATATCCAAACATGGATGCATCCGAACTTACAGCTATCGATTGAACCTGTTGAAATTCAAAATCATTGGTCTGAACACTTGCCTGGAGGATGTAGTATGCAAAATTATATTAATATCGAACAGCAATTGATGGTAAATTCAAAATTGTAGGCTTTGCTGGACTCGAACTTGTTATTAGGTCCGTTTTTAAAATAGCCCAAGACTCAGAAAAAATCTGCACGTTACAATTTCAGTATCAGATTGAAAATTGCTATTTTGTGGAAATTAAGTTGCAGCAGGTAATGTGTGTTATTAGACGAATGAGACGTTGAAATAACTTAAATGAAATGTTGAAATTTGAATATTATGATGATAATGCATGCCGAGGCAAATCTATAAAAACCGTAGATATAAATTGTTATTGTGTTCGCCAATCTCTACAGGTTACCAACTCATATTCTCTATATACGGGGAATAGGAAAATATTTTCTATTCTGAATTATAAGTTTTTTCAGAGTTGGGAATTTGTGGAAGATACTTCATTTCGTGAGATCATACAGGGTGTCAATTTGGAAACGTACCACCCTCTATATTTCGGCATCTATAGAAAATCTAAAAATGAGTCAAACTCATTTTTTAGGAGGACAGTTCGTAGGCTACTTTTCATTTAAATTACATAAAACTTCTAGCAAGGGCAGATACAACCCCTAAAATCTTGAAAGGTATAGGGGCTTACGTGAAACCTCATTTTGAAGGTCTTCAAGATACCTTTTCAAAAATACCACATACTTGACCTTTCTTTTCAGTACATTGGAGAAATCAAGTAAATTCTTCAGGATATTCAAGTGTTTTGCAATAAAACACAAAATTAATGAAAAGAAAGTGATTTCATTAAATGTTCCAAATGTTGTCTATCATGTTAAATGTTAAAAAATGCCCCCAAAGTCTTCTCCAATGTTCCACTTATTCCTGATGTTCTCTACACGCACCTGGCATTTCCCTCCTAAAATATCCCAAAGTTGTATTTGAATACAATAGGATACAGATAGGAAGAAATTTAGAGGCGATAAATCGGGTGATCGTGACGGCCATTTATTACTCTTCTTTGACCAATCTATTTGTCAAGAAATCTATCATTTAGCCACTATCTAATTGGAGGAAAGTAGTGTGTTGGAAGTGAATAAGATCGTCTCGCAAAAAATAAAGGTCCAATAGTAGTATTCCCAAGAATACCAGCCCAAACGTTCACTTTCTCTGAATACTATGTATGACCTTTCCTAAAACGTCGTGGATTTTCATTGCTCAAGTAGCGAAAAACAAAATTGTCCAATTTAGAAAAAGCGCACTCATCAGTAAATCGTTGAATATAACTGGCCGATACTTGATGAAAATCCATATTGAAAAAACTAATCAATACAGTTTATTGTATGATTTTCACTATAAGGGTTTTACAAAAACCGCGACACGTGTTTCGCTATACAATAGCTTTTTCAAGCATAAACTGAGATATACTCTAACCTAGTACCTATTCGTCTACCTAAATAATAAATCTACATGAAAAGGCCAGGTATGAATTCATTAACAATATCAATACATTTTTCGCAAGTATACCTGTAAATATACCTAACTATTTTTACCTGCGAATGAACAGATTCAATAATGGCGAATTATTCAATTCAGTTTGATCGTTCATAAGATGTTGAGAGTTTTTGAATTTGTTTATTTCCATACTCTCCAATAGGTTATGTTTCAAACCTTTCTTCTGAAAATGGAGGGGTTCGTATTCATGGTTGAACTCATGTCCCTCTAAGATTAAATGGCTAGCATATGTGGAATTTATTTTTCCATTTTGAAAACTATATTTGTGTTCCTTCATGCGAGCTTTGAACGTTCTTCCAGTTTGACCTATATAAAACATCGGACATGACCCACACGATAATTTATACACTCCTGATTTTTCTGAAACTGAACTTTTATCTTTGTTATTTTTAAATGTGCACGCCTAAGTTGTTGTTGGTTTCTAAAGCAGTATTTACACCTTTGCTGTGCAGAAAATCTGAAATATTTGTAGTGGGTTGGCCTAAGTAGGTTAAGGTTCTATAACTTTTATCCTCTTCTCTTCGAATTGGGTAAACTTCTTACAAAGCTTGACTGTATAACTTTTTTGATAATAAAGAATGTATCATACCGCTATCGTAATCATTGTTGACGGCTATTTGCTTTATTATATTCAGTTCTTTATTCAAATTCGCTTCTGATAAGGATACATTTATCAGTCTGGATGATACTGTTAAAAGCTGATACCTTATGCTGATATGGGTGAGTGGACGAATTATGAATGATATATCTGTATGTGCCGGTTTACGATAAATTGAAAAATAATGTTTGTTGTTAACTTTTGTTATTGTCAAGTCCAAAAAATGTATAGATTCGTCCTGTTCCATATCCATTGTGAATGTGATAGAAGGGTGGAGAGAATTGATGAACTTCAAAAAGCTTGTCAACTGTCTGTTCGTTCCCGTGAAGGACGTGAACAGGACGAATCTATACATTTTTTGGACTTGACAATAACAAAAGTTAACAACATACATGATTTTTCAATTTATTGTAAACCGGCACATACAGATATTATCATTCATAATTCGTCCACTCATCCATATCAGCATAAGGTAGCAGCTTTCAACAGTATGATTCACAGACTGATAAATGTACCCTTGTCAGAAGTGGATTTCAATAAAGGACTGAATATAATAAAGCAGATAGCCGTCAACAATGATTACGATAGCGGTCTGATACATTCTTTATTATCAAAAAAGTTATACAGTCAAGCTTTGAAAGAAGTTTACCCAATTCGAATAGAAGAAGATAAAAGTTATAGAACCTTAACCTACTTAGGCCACTACAAATATTTCAGATTTTCTTCACAGCAAAGGTGTAAATACCGCTTTCAAAACCAACAACAACTTAGGCGTGCACATAAAAGTTCAGTTTCAGAAAAATCAGGAGTGTATAAATTATCGTGTGGGTCATGTCCGATGTTTTATATAGGTCAAACTGGAAGAACGTTCAAAGCCCGCATAATGGAACACAAATATAGTTTTCAGAATGGAAAAATAAATTTCACACATGCCAGTCATTCAATCTCAGAGGACATGAGTTCAACCATGAATACGAACCCCTCCATTTCCAGAAGAAAGGTTTGAAACTTAACTTGTTGGAGAGTATGGAAATAAACGAATTCAAAAACTCTCAACATCTTATGGACGATCGAACTGAATTGAATAATTCGCCATTATTGAATCTGTTCATTCGCAGGTACAAATAGTTAGGTATATTTACAGGTATACTTTCGAAAAATGTATTGATATTGTTAATGAATTCATACCTGACCTTTTCAGGTAGATTTATTATTTAGGTAGACGAATAGGTACTAGGTCAAGTTTATGCTTGAAGAAGCTATTGCATAGCGAAACACGTGTCGCGGTTTTTGTACAACCCTCATGATGAAAATCATATAATGCACTGTATTGATTAGTTTTTTCTCATCAGTAAGGCAAATATTCAAAATATTGTGGTTTTCATTTATAAAATCTGTCATTGTTTCACAAAATTCAATCCTCCTATCGAAATGGTGGCATAAATCTGTTGAAAAATTTTAATTTTTAATGGGTGAAATTTATGTTTCCCTCATTGTTTCGTGAGAATTTCTACTAGGCGTCCATAATGCGAAGGGGGTTCTGCAGTAAAGGTGCCAAAACTTTCATTTGCACCGATTATTTCAAAATACGGGGACTGTTTCTTTTTGTTTTAGCAACGGTACCAGTTTCACGGAAGTTAGCAATTAATTTCAGGACATATTCATAATTTCAATAACTGTTGCGATATATTTCATTGAACATTGTTGTCGTTCTTTTTGTATATCTTTGGCATTTTTCATTAACGAGCCCATAAATACGAATAATTTCAGTTTTTTATTGGAGGTGAACACCATCGTTAAAAATAATTTAATGAAAGCACGGCTTGTAATTTGCAAACCTGATTTTACAATAACGTTATTTTAGCAGCCAGAATAGGTCTCGGGATCAAGGCTTCATCTGGTCCTTTTTTCCTCTGTATGTGTATTGTATTCTACTTTTGGAATGTGGAAAAATAGGTGGAACGACCAAATTACTGAATGACGTTTTTTGCTTCATTTTCTCACAACTCTTCAACTAGCTTGTCAGTTGTGACTACCACAAAAGTTTGGTTAAATAATTTTCTAAAACTCGTTCACAGTATTCACCAGATTCGTCGCAAATTGCTAACTAAAAAGGTCAAGTATGTGATATTTTCCAAAAAGTAGCTGAACGATATTTAAAATGAGGTACCACTGAACCCTCCTTTCCATTTAAAATTTTGGGGTTTTATCTGCCCAAGCTAGAGAGTTGATGTAATTGAAAACTACCCTACAATATGTTTTCCTCGTTAATAAGCTTGACGTATGAATTGAAAGGAGTATATTTTTAGGAGAGATTTCTGTGTCACCTGCGGAAAGGGAGTTCGAGTGCAAAAATCACATTTTCGGAAAAATGCAATTGAATGTTTAATAATTTTTCCAGAATCTACATATGGATAAAATTCCAGTTTTAAAGCTTTGAAATTTTGGCAGTACTTTTTTCTTAATTATGGAACTTTTTACGAATTGTTTTAAATTATCTGTACTTAGTGCGTTCAACACTAATTCCATCAGTGTAAAGTGTGTTAAGTGCTTAATAGTACCTTGAAATGTTGGCAATTTTATGCCATATTTACCCCGTGAGAGCTTAAGGAAATGATATGTGAACAATAAATTTCACTTTTTTCATAAGTTTCTTTATTGAAACACAATAGCTAGGTGAATAATAATAACATGTCGTACTTAGAATTTTTTTTTATTACAATATTATTATAATTGAAAAAATGGCATGAATAGCTAGGAACGTAAACAGAACAATAACAAGTAATACAAAACGTGCTTGTAAAAAACAATTATCAAAGAAGTAAAAACATAAAAAAAGTTGAAAATAATTGTTGCTTTCCTAAATATTATCATATCTCGACTTCTTCATCTTGGACATTGGAGTACACATCAGATACATTACCCGAATTAAGGTCCTCATAAAATTTCTTGTATGTTGGATCTATATAAGAAACTTAATTCAAGAGATCATTTTTTCAATTGGTATCATTGGTGATTCCTGATACCTAAGAGGTGGCAAAAGTTTTACAACCTTCCCTTTTTTCTTGAAAGAAATTGTTTTAAAAATTCTTCATTCCTGACTGTTAATTCATAGAAAAGATTTCCAGAATTAACTTTGCGGTAAGTTAGCCATCTAACCTCACCCCAATGCATCACACCATTATCGTTATTTCTTTTTTCTGTTAATTAATGCAGATTTTTGTAATGCCGAGAAATTTTAAAAGTTTGTTCTCTCCAACTCGATTACATGAAATTTATTTTTTCCCTGGTGTCACGGATTAATTGCGCCCAGTCATGAGGGTGTTCAAACGGTCCGCTGAGACGGGCATGAGAGGTATCGCACTCCATATGAGTGTGGCCTGGAATGAGAAATTTGTGGTTTATCTCTTGTAGGCTACTGAAATTTTGAAGAGCTACCCAGAACATAAAAGCAATATGGCTATTCTTGTTTTGGCCAGGGCATGAATCGGAGTAAATTGTTACAGATGTTACCGTAGGCTCAAGAATGTTGGTGAAAAAGTGATACAAACATGATCCAATTTCGTTTGCTCTACGGCCGGCGAAGGCTTCGTGCCACACATAACAGTAGGTTTGGTTTTTGTCACAATCGAAAATGGTTAAATCAAATGTCCATAGTGTCCTTTCTTAAAAGGAAACTGAATTTTTTAATAATGGAGTTGCAAAGCATTGTTGTTGCAAGTTGAATGTTAAGGTTTTCTTGTATGCATCATTCTGCGAAATTTCTTTGTTGTTTCGCTTTTGATCATAAGCCTGGTCAGCATCAGATTGATGTAAATGCAGTTTTTCTTGTATCATCGTTTTGTCCTCCGCTTGAGCCAACTTTTTTTCACGGGTCAGTCTGTCACAAGTCGCGCAGGTATCGACGTTAGGTTTTTTAAAGTGGAGATTCATCCCATGAAACGCTTGCCGAAAAATTGAGAAAAAAGCAGATCCCGCTTCGAGGATCGAGGTCCTTCTGTATCCTGCATTGTTATAGTTAGTTGAGAAGGCAAACACTTTTTAGAGCAATCTCGGCGGGAATAATGACTTTCGTATGTTGGTATTTTTTAAGAAAATCTCTAACGTCATCTCTTAAAATTTTGCCGCGATCATCAGATGAAGCGCCTCTATGATCTGGTGAAACAAATCCAGAAATACTATTTTGTATAAGTAGTAGGTTGTGGAGTTAAGAGGAAATATTAAAAAGTTAACCAGAAATATGGAATAACGGCTCGTGAAAAACGTGTTAAGTACAAAAATATGTTACATTACTCACATTCCACAAATACTTAGGATACGGAAAATTTGTGCCCAATGGGATAAGAATACTTGACTCTCTTTTCACTTTTCACAGGTGAAAGTTGTATTTTGAAGTTGCAACCCATGATGTACGGTGGAATATTGAGCGCAGTAAGTAATAGCCACATCACTTAGTCCATTAGGCACAAAAAAAGAGAAAAAAATTAGCTTTCTGGTGATGCCCTTAGCTCAAATTTCACAAATTTGTACTTACCTCACTTTTCACAGGTGACACAGATTTAATTTTGGGAATTTCCTCATCTTTATACACAAAAGTGGGAATCTTCCAAAATAAGAAAGAACGCAGTTAATTTCAAAATAAACTAATAAACTATTAACAAAGATGTGTAGATCATACAAAGAAGTAACTCTCAGATATCTCAGAACTGGAAGAAAATGCCCTCTGGAAACGACTACTTTCATATAAAAATTTAATTAAACGAAAGAAACAATTCTTTCAAAACAACTACCTCTACATGAACACTGAATTATACCAAAGACACTTTTTCTTATTCTGATTGTACTCCCAACATTCGTTATGGAATTGAATCAGATATCATCCAAAGGATTACTACACAATATTGAATATGGAACACTGTCATTCTCAATGGCGGACATCCGATGTTACGGAAAGAGACGTTATTACCTCCTCAGCACCAATCTGAATAAGACTACAAGATGAAGCATTCAATTAATTCAATAAATTACAACTTTTTCACGAATGGGTTAAATCTACCTACTCATGACATCGATAACAATACGTAATGACAATCATTCGCTTCTATTTAATCCCAGCCATAGGAAACTTATTTGAATTGAAAAGGGTATATTTTTAGGAGAGAATAAATTTTCGGAAAGAAAAGTTTTGGCTTTCTATTTCTCCATCTTTATACAAAAAAATGTAAGAATCTTTCAAATAACGAAAGAGGGGAATTAATTTTAAAATGAACTATTAACAAGAATGTGTATATCATGCTAAGAAGTAACTTGCAGACGCAGACTGGAAGACAAAGTCCTCTCGAAACAACTACTTTCATTTAAATATTGAATGACAAAAAGAAAAAAATATTTCGAAACAACTACCTTTATATGAACAAAATACATGTTGTCAGATGTAGGATTCAAGCAATTATAGCGAAACACGTGTTGCGGTTTTTGTAAAACCTTTGATAGTGAAAATCATACAATAAACTGTAATAATTAGTTTTAATATAGTTTTTCATCAAGTATCAGCCAGTTCTATCCAATCAATTATTAGGAAAGCGATAAAGTAAGCAACTACTCCTTTTATTCTATCGTGAGAAGAATAGTTTTTTAAAGTGTATCGAAAAGGTTCTCATCAATAGAAGCTGATGAAATGAACTTTACTTCAGTATATGCTTTTGGTTAGATCTTGAATTGAAGTGACATACCAATTTTCTTGAAGAAGGGCCTTCCTACCACTCATGAAATTTCATGAATTCATCAGGATATAATCTTCAACTAGCACAATCGGAAATATTATTTGCAGACTGAACGTAATAACATTGACATATAGTCAGTGGGCATACTTGAAGACTGGCTATAAATCAAATTATCTAAGAACAATTCGTTCGGGCCAGTCTCATCTCCCTACACAGTAGGTCGGATATAATCCAACGCCCTTCGTGGTATTAGCCAGGGGAGTAGTTGTTTTCTGATAGGTGCCAGTCCATTAACCTACTGTGTAGGGAGATGAGATTGGCCTGAACGAATTGTTCTTAGATAATTTGTAATGACATTGAGCAATCGAAAGTCTTTTTTATGACGAATACGCGATTACCAACAATAGGTTTTCATCTATGTGTTGCAGTTTGAAAACTTACAATGGCTATGTTTGAGCAACCAAACAAAATACAAGAAATCACTGAAAACTACTTCTATAATAGGGAGGGAAAACAAAATGATGTAATAGCTAACATGTTTTCACTTACCCCCTCGGCCACAATCACCCTAACTTTATATTCTCAAATGGCAACCTCTTACTTGTGATACCTTATCTGAAGGCTCCTAAGAAATAATGCTCTTCAATGGTACCTCACAAAGCTATATTCTATGAAGTAAGTTTTGTTTTATTAAATAAAACCTTAGTTATTCAAATTTAAATTTTATTTTCTGATAATAAAGTAATTTTTAAAAACAATTTTATTACCATCATAGTATTAGCATTAAGACTTTTCAACAACATACGCCTGTATGTTGTTGATAATTGTTATCTGCAACAATGGTTACAACACAAATGAACTTGTGGAAATGATTTTTATTTATGGTAGAGAAGATCAGTGTTTGTTGAGAACAACTAAGGTATTTTAACAGAGGCAAATGGAAAAAAGGATCAACCAAGACATAAGAATTGAATTTTATGAAATTATGACAGCTTGAATTATCGCAGACCTTGGCTCATCAAAAATATTTGGTCTAGTGACGGGTGCACTTTTTATTCAAATGGGCACGCAAATGAACAAAACTGTCGTTACTGAAGTGACGAGAACCCATTACTATTTAGAGAAGGGCATACGCAATATCCCGAAAAAGTTGATGTTTGCGCTTGTATATTGGTAGTTAAAATTATTGGTCCACTATTTACAGAAGGAAATTCAAATGGCGAAATGTATGCTCACATGCTAGAAAGATCTATCAAACCTCGGATAGTTCATGAATTAGAGAATCAGGGAGACATACACGGTAAATTATCATTAGAAGAAAATGTATTACATTTTCAATAGGATGGGTCACCTTCTCATTATGTAATTTCAGTTAGACAATGGTTAGATAATAATTATGCTAATCAATGGATTGCAAGAAGAGGTCCTATTGAATGGCCTCCTAGATCCCCGGACATATCTCCTCTCGATTTCTTTCTTTGAGGCCACGTAAAATCAATAGAGCAACAGAAGGAAATAATAATCCAAAAATACCGAGCTATTTCCAGAGAAACATTCACCAATATACGTCAATAGTTTGAAATTAGACTTTATTACTGTCTTGAAAAGAATGGAAATCATTTTGAACATTTGTTAAAGTGATAAATAAATAGTGTTTTATTCAATAAACCAAAAACTACTACATCGAATGAAGCTTTGTAGGGTAGCATTGAGGAACATTTCTTGAGAGCTGTCATCATCAATGCCTCATTGCCTCTTTAGCACCAATCTGGATAACACTACAAGATGAAACACTCAATTCATTCGTGACTTCATGTCACGAATGAGTTGAATCTACCTATGTCATCGATGACAGTACTTAATTTTATGAACGAATTGAGTGCTTCATCTTGTATCTTGTATTGCTGAAGAGGCAATAATTCAAGTGTCTTATTCCGAAACATCGGATGTCTGCGATTGAGGTTGGCAGTGTTCCATGTAAGTGAAATTTTACCTCTTTCACATTCATTATTGTGTAGCAATCCTGTGAATGATATCAGATTCAATTCCATAAAGAATGTTTGTGAGTCCAAAAGTATTTTTTGTATAATTCAATGTTCATATGAAGGTAGTTGTTTCTAAAGAATTTTTTCTTTCGTGTTATTCAATTTTTATATAAAGAGAAGGCTTTTTTCAATGTGTATCTGAAAGTTAGGTACTTCTTTGCAAGATATGCACATGTTTGTAAATTGTTTTTTTGAAATTAATTACTTCCTTCCTTCCTATGGGAGCCAATATATAGCCACACTGTATACAGGGTGTTTCAAATTCGATCCTCACCATTGGAATCTCGAAAACTATGAGAGATACGAAGATGGTTGAATTGATGTATTTTTATTCTTCATGTATTTCATGGAATGACTGTTTTCCTATACAATGGCAACCAAAACTTGGGATCACTTTTTTCTTTATTTTTCATCCTGTAAATAATGCTACACCCGGAAAGTCCATTTAATGTTCAAAAAATGTAGGGTTTGGCTACTTTTTTCCATCAGAAATGTATTTTATTTTAAGAAGAATTATAAAAAAGCCGTTGAAAGAAATGAATATCCTTTTATATTCAATGCCAGACAAAAAAATTCCAAACAAAAAAATAATGACCTTCATCCACATAAAATGTCAAATAATACATGTTAACCAAAACATTTCAGATAATTTGGGATTTTGCTACTTTAATTCCTTCAAGATGATTTGTTCGAAGGTAGTTGACAATATTTCATGGTGTATTTCATTAGTTCGGACTTCCATTGTCTGATATGATATAATATGATTTGAAATTCCTGAAAGAACAAATAAAATTAAAAATTAGAATGAATAGCTGGAAATAACAATTATATTAGGCAAAAAACCCTGAAATGAAATACCAATAAAATGAAAATGGACGAAAAATTAAAAGATTATCAGACAACTTCAAGAAAATATTTCATTCTCTGGAGAAACAAACGCCTCAAGAAGTTGTGAACTGTTTAGTGAATATCCCACAACAAATTTCCAATTCAATACGTAATTATGGATTTTTATCAAATGTCGGCCAATTCCATCACATAATTCTCAACAAATATAGTACTAGCCAACAATAATTGAAGTAGTCATGCGCGTAAAATTATGTGCTACTTTTATGTAGTACATTGAAATATTACTGATGGATTATACTGAAAAGTGAAAGTAATTGTTGTATTCTTTAATTTGTTTTTACACTTGAAAGAGTAGCACTCAAAGAAAGTTAAACCATTTCTTCAAGATTGAGAACCGTTGTCTCATGGAAGTTCTACCTGACATTTCGATAGTATGCATGGTTAGCATCTTCAGAGATGCTTTCAACTCTTTTTAGAATCCACTCACAACATCTGAGAAGGAAATAACTCTGAAGAAGTCTGAAATCTAACTAAACGTCAGGAAATAATTCCATGATTCAACGGTGCTGATTTCTTTATGATTCATTATTACTATGTTCTTTCTTACAGAATGCCACCAAAAAAAGTTCAGGAACCAGAACGCAAGCCGTTGATTGGTAGAGTGGGCACTAACTTGCGAGTGGGCATCGTGGGAGTTCCGAATGTTGGAAAATCGACATTTTTCAATGTTCTTACCAAGAGCTCAGCTGCCGCAGAAAATTTTCCCTTCTGCACCATAGATCCAAATGAAAATAAGTATTTTTTATCTCACTATTTCTGCACGAATATATTTTCAGAATTACTAGTCATGTACTAGGTTAAAATTACAATTTTTGATAATGAGAACTATTACATAAATAGAAACGTAGTGATGACATGAATCGTGATGTAATAGTAAAAGTTCGATAGAAGTTCATTCCCGTTCATTAAAAGGTATATTTTCAATTATCATACCTGGAATTATTCAGATAATCTATTTTTGCTACTTTTTAAAAAATATTCATAATGAATTATTAATCATTCTAATACGCCATTGCGTTTTCCAGTGAAGCTGCACTAGCTAAATAGAAGACTAATTACTAGTTAATACCATATAAAATCTACCACATAAAAATAATGATTAGACCTGGAAAATTATACCACGCCGCCTATGCCACTCAAAGAAACTGCTGACGTTCGGTAACTTTTTAGTTTTTATGCCATTGACGTCGTATAGACCATGTACCCTGTAATGAAGGTACTGAGTGATGTTCTATCATAGTGATTAATAGAACATAATTTTTCGGGTTCGGTTAAGTTGGCATCATTTCCTACTTATTCTCTGCACAACACTACTTATCTACAGATATATTCTACTTTCAAAATTAATATGGTTTTCTCATTCATAAGGCTTAGTTCTTGTGAATTCTTGATCCAAACGAACAATCTAAGATAGTAGTACTATCCCCATCGTAGGGTTTGATATTTTCCAAACGAGATTCGAAAAGATTCCAGTCGACCCTCTGAGGTTAAAACTCGAGGCATTTTTGGAATTTTATGGTTATTGTCTTCGATTGACAGATTAGTCAATAGTTGCAAAATAAATTCAATATCGTTTTTTAAAGTTTTGATTTCGATCAATAGAATTCAGTATCTATCGATCGGCAACGAAGTAACTTTTAAATTCAGTATATTGAATATAATTAGTTATTTTCGCAAATAAATCTAATGTCAATATCCAATATTCAGTTGGAATTAACGTCACTACCCTTTGTTTCCCAAAGGCCCTAAACAGAGGTTAGGAAGGGTTACGGGAAAAGGAATTTGGCACTAAGAGTTTTGTAATTGACCGTTGTAGTGTCCTGGTTTCGTTCGCGGTTCTTTCTCTGCACAGATCTCCTTGAATCCCTTTGATCCTCGCTGAAGAAGTTGAAACTTCAAAGTCACGAAAACGATTTCTGGTACAATGCAAATGTTATTTTTCACGATTGCAACAATCCTACCGACTGTGCCAATTATATATTAGGCATCGAAAACTTAATTTCTAAGAAGAAAATCGATTTCACATAAGACTCAAGGGAACGTTTATTCTTTTCGGAAGCAGAACAAAGAATGAATATTTATTAAGACAATTATTATGAGATTCGAAATGTAATGAGTTTATATTTCCTAGTTACTAGTAACTCGCACTAAAGGAGATATTTTTGTTTCATGAAAGAAATCCTAACTGAGATATAAGTCACAGGTATATTCTTGATTTGACGGAAATAACTTAATCTAGTTCACAATTACCGTTTCACAGAATTTCTTTTCGTCTTCTTTGAAAATTATGATTGATTTGCCATTTTTCACAACGTTTCACTTTTCTGTGAAGATGGGCTTGAAATGAAATGAAATGAAAACACTCGTAACCTCATTTTTTTTCAATCGAGCTATTCTTTGAAGGCTCCAAAAAATATTGTTCATCTAGCAGGATGCACTGATGAGGCGTAATACCTAGATTACGGTCTGTAGGTGATCTACTCGATTGATTTCCTTGTGTGAGGTAACTTGCATAAATGCCTATCAGATATAATTCATTGTCCATCATGGTATTAGTCTGGAAGTAGTTGTTTTCTGGCTGGCATTTACCAGATACTTCTGTGTAGGGATGTCGAGAGAGATGAATATTTCAAGATTCCACATCGAAACATTTATTTTATTATACGTACGCATATCTCCTGACTACATTCATCAGACTTATTTTGAGTCCAAACTCATTTTTTTGAATATTGAAAAATGAATTAAAATATCTATGGTTTCATTTCATTCTTGATATTCACATATCTTTCAGTTAGTCTTTCTTGATGCCAATCATTATAATCAATGACCTTTCAAACATCAATCGAAAGTACCACGTGAGACTGTAAGAAAGGCACAGCAATAAAGATAAATGAAACTTCTTTAACCCTTGATCAGGCTCGTCTGGAGTACTTGTGAGAATAATATGTGATATAAGCAATTATATCAGTAAAATGGTTAGAAATGAAATGCAAAAGAAATATTTAGATTTTTTTAATTTTCAAAAAAAAATATGTGGTAATTTTCCCTAAGACTGACAAAAGCAAATCTTATGTGGGGATTATATGACCTGTACCTTATAGTATGATATAAATAAGTGTATTTCAAAAATGTTTTATTGACAAAATCAAATACTATAAATGAATTTTGCTTTACTGAGATGTACGGAAAGATGCCAACAGGAAAAAATACAAATAGGTACTTCACATATCTTACACACATATTTGTTTTTTTTATTGGCTCTAGTGCTACAAAATTTACACCTTTTGAAGAATGATACAGAGGGCATATGAGTTAGTGATGTACCGAAGGTTCGGCTTACTTACTGACTCCGGCCATATCCGGCCAACCGGCCGGATGTACTGGCTCCGGCAATAAAGGCACCGGATGCAGGGCGGAGGTATTACTTTATTTTAAAAATAAATGAAAACTAAAAATGATGCAAAACTTTATTTTACATGTTATATAAACAAACAGTCGTAACTACTTACTAGTATTCAAAACTCAAATGGGCAAGATTATGGTGTATAAATAATAATTTTTCAGCATTTCTTGGAGTCAATCTATTTCTTTTATCTTCGTAAATGTTCCCCGCTTCAGAAAAGCTTCTCTCTGAATACATACTGCTTGGTGGACATGAAAAATACTTATTTGCTAGTTTGTCCAAATCAGGAAACGCGTGCTGGTTATCTTTCCAAAATAATAAAGGATTAGATTTTCTATCGTTTAATGGAAGGGTTAAATACGCCGAAATTTGTTGTGATAAATTTTTGTTTTTTTTTGTCTTGGGAATAGCTAATGCATCGCCTGATGATGTGCCTGCTATGTTCAAGTTAGATTTCGATGTCGATGCTGATTGAGCAATTTCTGAGTAACAGTCGAAAATTGATTCCCGTTGCCTCTTCGAGGGGAGAGAATCCCCAATACTTAAACTGTTGCTGGATTCACTTGAATATCCATCATTGGATTGTTCATCTTCTCGAAGTTTTAGTGCCTCTACTAAGAGCAAACGTTTAACATATCCGGCACTTTCTTCATTTGAAAAAAATGCCACTTTGTAACGTGGATCTAAAATTGTAGCAACCGAACATTTTTCTTTTTTTTCATATTCGCCAAACCTTTTGTGAACTTCTTCCACCAATGTTTGTGCAGAGTGCCCAGACCAAATGGATGCACTTTTTTTAGATATTTTTTGAGCATAACAATTGAAGGTATTACATCGGATAAATAAGAATCTGTACCGCTGCTAAGTTGTTTACTTAGTTCTTCAAATGGTCTTAATATAGTCAACAGTGATCCAATTAAATCCCATTGGTTTTTGGTTAAATTATCAATATTGTTTTCATTGGCGTAGATTGATATGCACCTTTTTTGCTCATAGAGACGCTCTAGCATATTAAACGAAGAATTCCATCTTGTAGTCACATCTTGGATCAATTTTTTGTTTGGTAAGCTGATGTCTTTTTGAATAAGTTTTAGTTTGTCACAGGCTGATGATGAATGATGAAAATGACCTACTATTTTCCTTGCCACTCCCATTGCGTCAATTACGGCCCTTTGCGATTTTAAAGATGACAAAACTACCAATTGTAATGAATGTATAAAGCATGAAAAACTTTCAACGCCTAAGTCATTGCACCCTTTCACCATATTTGATCCTCCATCTCTAATTATCAGGAGTATGTGTGATTTCGCTAAATTCCATGATTCTAGTAAATTTTCATATTTGGCACAAATATTTAGACCTATGTGATTCCCGACAAAGTGTTCACAATTTAAAACAGCATTATGTTTTGTAAACATAATTCGATCTATCCAATGACCAGTTAAACTTAGAAAACTTTCGTTATTTTCCTGGCAAGTCCAAATATCAGAAGTTATCGAAATGTGCTCTGCTTTTTCAACTAATAAACTTATTTTGTTTCTCAATCGGGAATAAATATCCGGAATTATGTTTTGTGAAAAATATTTTCTAGATGGCAAATTATACTGAGGTACAACATGCGACATTAATCGTTTAAAACCCTGATTGTCAACAATTGAGTACAGTTGGTTATCTAGGCACATTAATTCAGCAATTTTATAATGTAACTTTTTTTTATCGATGATTTGTTCCAATGATAATTGTGTGTTGCTTCCTTTTTTTACGTTTTCAATATTGGTTTTTTCTTTTTCATTCTGCTTAAGGTTTTTTCTTCGGATAATTTATTGAATTCTGGAGGGTGAACTCTTTTTTAATGTCCAAAAAGTGGTGTAATTGACGCTGCTTTGCCCATGCCTCCTCTTGAAATTATTTTTTTTGTAGTAATTGCACTCTGCTTTGCTTTTATCATCTTCACTTATTGTGAAGTGACTCCAGATGATGCTCTGCTTTTGTCTTGACATTTGTTTTTAAGTTTTTATTAAAAATTAACTTTTTATGCTTTTAGTTTAGGAAAGAAGTGAGTGAAGAACAACTTTTATTTTAGGTAAAAAATATGGTTATTATGTTATGTTATTAAACGCCGGTACAATGAAAGAAAACAGTGTTGTCACATCTTTGGTGTGAATCAGCTGATAGATTATATGTTTACATGGAGCTGTAAAGAATTATTGTTATATTTAATACATCCAAATCTTGATTAAATTGTTTTTTCCACTACTAATGTAACTCGAAATGTGTAAATGAATAAGTTCCAAGTGAAACTTGGCGAATGTATTGCCATTTAGAAGATATTTGTCAAAATGTCTTCAAATTATTTACGATCATCGTGTAAACGAAGATAGGCATTCACACCAAAATATTTGACATTTCAGCGCCCCCTATTTTTGACGTTTTGAGTTACTGACTTCGGCCTCCGGCTGAATTCCACCTTCGGTACAACACTAATGTGAGTGTCAACTTTTGCTGAGCGAACTCCATTTGGAACCCCACATACCATAATTATCATCGTCCTCGGATGATTCATGCAATCTTCTTCATCTTCCAATTCAGTAGCCTATAGAGGTATTGTCCATTCATAGAACTTTTTCCGAAATAAACACATAAATTTTATTATGTGATTTCGACTATATTTGGACCATTCATTGTTGTGGCCTTGAGATTTAAGTCATGAATTATGAAAATTGAAACAAATACCAAAAACATTATCAAAGTGCAGCTGCACTGACGTACAAACTATATTTGAATTGAAGGGGTTATATTTTTAGGAGTGATTAATTTTTGGGAAAGAAAGTTTTTGGCTTTCTACCACTACCTACATCTTGATAAAAAAAAATGGGAATCTTCCAAACATCGATGTATACCAGTAAGGATGACAGGGTTCTATGTAAGTGCAATTTATTACCATTGATTTAAAGTAGAACTCCTGTGAATGATATCTGAATTTCATTCCATAACGAATGTTTGGATTACAAACTGAGTAGAAACAAGTATTTTCTGTATAATTCAGTGTTCATGTGAAAGTATTTGTTTCAAAATAATTTTTTTCTTTCGTGTAATTCAATGTTTATATGAAAGTAGCTGTTTCAGGAGGGCTTTCTTCCAGTTTGTGTCTGAAAGTTGCTTCTTTGCATGCTCTATACATCCATGTATAGAGTTAGTTATGTTCAAATTGATTACTTCCTTCCTTTCTTTGGAAGATTCCCATTTTTTTTTATCAAGATGGAGTAGTAGAAAGCCAAACACTTTCTTTCCCAAACTATGTTATATCGGCATTGGTATTTATAATAAATAAACAATAATATTATTTACCCTAATTACACAAAACAATGTACTTACCGAATTCTTTGATAACTTTTTTTAACAAAATTCAACAAATCTTGCATCGGAGTCATTCAAAACAGTTTATTTCTATGCACTACTCGACGTCTGACAGCCTTCACATAGAGGGTACGTTCCAAAATGTACTTACTTTGATTGGTTGGTATTTGCCAGTAAACATACGCGATTAGATTATGACATATTGTGGGAACAAATATTACCAAAACCCGTTCAGAACAGTTTAAATTCTAAGTGGGAATATAGATTCCAAAGCCTGATTAAGGGTTAAATGATGATTTAAATAAACAAAGACATTAATCGAGGGACAAAAATCCGTATATTTCTCGAGAAGACCATACACAATGACCACAAAAATTATTTTTGGGCTGATATTTCTCAAAATTCCATTCTTGGTTCTCTATTCATCTTATGACAACGTTTTTGGCAAGATTAGACTTGCCATATTCTATGGTGCCGTAGGGCCCGTAGGATGTAGTTGTGGCGTAGAATGCCCTCATTTTTCGGCGGCGTGAATGCTTGACGGGAAGCGTTCTGGTTGATTGGTGGGTTAATTGGATGGTGACTCGACTGGCAGCACATTGATTAACTAGTCAACACTATTTTTGTTACATGAACTTTATGATGGTTTTTGTATTCAGCATTTCGAAAGACTTTCAAAAATGTATTGAAAACAAAATGAAAGTTCATTTTTTCAATTTGTTTAGTTATACTGTTCGAGAAACTGATTGTTTACACCCCTATTTTCCTTTACCGTAAGCGTGCGGCCCAAAAATAATAACCTTAAAAAATCGACATCATAATATATATTACATTATCAACACATGAAACTTTCATCAAACAAAAAAACAAACAATAAATATTACGAAAACATCATTAACAAACGCGATAATAGAAAACTTAGCTTCACCCCTACATCTTTTCAGGTACAAAATTGGTAAAACCTAAAATTGTAGGAAATTTGATTTTAAATGATTTTTTCTTTTACAATTTTTCTCGTAAAATTGAAAATAAACGAGTTGTTCAATAAAATAAAATCCACCCCCTCTTTTCCGGTATAAATCGAAAAATATCAATCCTATGGAAAATTGTGGAGAACCAAAATTATAGGAACATTTTATTTTCAACAACTTTTGTGAAAACTATTTTTCGTATAAAATTTAAAATAAATGAGTTAATCAATAAACAAAAATCAACTTTTAAATTCAAGATGGTGGATGACGCAACGGGTCTGGTACCCCAGGAATTTAAATTCAGTTACCATCTCCCAAGAATTCCGAAAGAAAATGGTCAGTAAAAATTTTTGCATTGTCAAATCGTAATTCGACTGGGCTATTATGGCGAGCAAGGGAATAACACAGAAGGTTGGATTTTACATGGAATGTTCGGCATGTTTCTATTATACAAGAATTGTTTGAATTGAAAGGAGTATATTTTCAGGAGAAGTAAATAATCGAAACCTTTCTTTCGCAAAAAAAAGAAGTTTTAGTACTTGAAGATACATCGAAAAACAACGAGTTTCTGGAGAATCGATTTTCAAGGAGAGGCGATAACATGTTCAGAGATTATAGGATTTTTTTTGGAAATAGTTTACACCAAATCTTATAAAACTAAAATAGTTCGTAATTTATCACCTGGAATAATTGTCGATGACTCAAAATTTGTAGAAGAATCGTCAGTCCCGTCAAAATTAGAAATTTACGACAAAGTACTATTGAAATTCGAACGAAAAATGGGAAGAAGCAAAACAGTTTTTCTAATAGATAGAAATCGAGTCCATAGAAATGAAGGTGACTGGAAAAACTTTACCAGAATTGATGGGTTACAGGGTGATTACTTTATTATTCAATGGAGAGGATCGTGCTGAAGAAATGCACACTTTTGGTAGAAGAAGAAGGGTCATCCTTTATTGATGAGGCTGGAGGAGACGACATACAAAGAAATAAACAATACGGGATGCCTATCATTACTGCCTAGTCACATATTACGATAATTACTATTGTGGAAAGTAAATAAAGATTTTGCTGTTAAATTCCTAGTTGCGGTATAGCTGCTCCGTAGCGAATTTGACATGAAAAAGTTCGTTGACTCTCCAAGATCTAATCCGACTGATCAACCTCCAACTGAAATTCCACCAGAAAGGATATGCGTTGTAGGTGGAAAAACTACCATCTGTAAAAATGTATCTAATAATTTTGAATTATCCTACGTTAAAGGGAATATTTCAAAATTATAGAACCCTACAAAATCTCATCAGCCGAAAGTTTGGATGTGTTGAATAATGATAAAAACAAGGACTCTTTGATATATGGTTATTTGAATTTCAACATTGCCTGAAAACTTCTACAAGAATGTTCTTTTGAAGCTCTGGTTCAATTTTATCGCCTGAAACGACTTGGTTTCGTTATCAACAATTTTACAAAGAAGTCTTCTCATGTCCAATACATGATAAAATACGAGCTGATTCCGAATTTACCATTCGAATCATCCAGAACCTATAACCGAAATCCACCTTTTGATAAATAATTAAGCAACTGGAATAATTAAGGCTGAAATGCGGAACTCAAGCATCAGTTGCTAGAGAAACAACATAAATAGTTCATTGCAGAGTGGGAAGAAAAAAGCCGAAAAAGATTCATGGAAATTCTTGAAGAAAAAAGAGAATAGAGATATGAAGAGAAAAGAAAAGAAAGAAAATCTCCGAAACAATATTAGTCAGGGTATGGTTGAAAATGTCTAGAGAGAAATGAATGCCATATCACAAGTCAGCTTCGATTCGATAGCAAAAGGATCTTGACAGAATTACAACTAGACTAATCGGAGTCATTTGAAGAAGTGAAAGTGAGAAAGTGAAATTCCATTCACCCAAGTCATATTTGATGATAATTTTCACACTAGAACATTCAGAACATCTTCTACAAAAATCGTACTTTATCGATATTCCAGCGGTGTTACGATATTTCAATGGAAGTTGTTAATCGACTTTCATCCTCTGTCTATTTTTTCTCTTCAGTCGATTTGGAAAGACTTACGGTACAATACTTCGAAAACAAGAATCATTTCCACATGTTCATTCCTATGGATTTCAAAAAAAAATTATATTCAGTTATTCGGAGAAGTTGCATTTGTACCTGATTGCCCGGAATAGTTTGGAAAGGATGATCCACTAAAGTACGTAAATATAAATGTTTTCAAGTTTCCTTTAGTTGCACCGAAAGTTGCTATTATCAGACCTCCAAAATGTGAAAAATCGACTCTAGCTCGAAGAATCAACGAAGAGTACGGTATGCAGAGGTCGCCAGTAGAGGTAAGACTGCCAGATTTGTTTTGTCCTGATCACAATTTCTTTCTCTGGCTCAGACTATGGAGCTGGTACTAAGGCAAGGCTGGGAACTCACAGACCAAATGATTGCTAATAACATTGAAGCCGTTAGTCTTGATTCGCTTGCTGTCATTTAAGTTGTGGTTAGAAAAGTGAATTACTTCCATAAGATTTCTTGTTATATATTTGCTTTGAGTACCTTAATATGAAACGTACCTTTCCGCAAAGCGTTCTATTCTTCAACCGAAATTTGATGAAATAGCCTTTGATTTGTATTGGGCCTTGAAAATCCTGTAGAAAAATTAATTAACTGCAACAGGTAAAACTGCAACACTCATCAAGAGGTGAAGCAGACTTGGACCAATCCAGTTCATCTCCTGATAACCTAATTCGATTGGTGAAACACACATGAGAAGAGTGTTGCAATACTGATATTTGTTTTGGAGTTATTATATGACAGGAGTTTCAATTCTATCATTCATTAATTTTATATTACTTGAAAATCAACAGTTATTTAACCACCAAAAGAAAAACTGAGAATCCGATAAAGATGTCTCTCAAAAGCTTTTTAGTTTGTCCGCATGTACGTTTTTGGTATGTACATTTCACAGGACATTTCATATTTGATGGTTTCCCAAAATCATTCCCGGAAATTCCAGGAAATGGTTTGATAGAGAGTTTCAAGTGTCACAAGCTATCGGATTCATTATAGATATGCTTTTCAACATATATTATTATCACAGTAATGCACATGCGCATAAAGATTGCCGTTTGAGAGTTGTCAACATGCAGGTTACGTCTTTGGAATTTTTGGAGGGACAATTTTCGAGAGTTCTTAGCTCCGGTGGTGAACCAATGGATATTGGTTGTGTGGAGACCATATAGAATCATTCGCGACAACACCCGACATCTTTCTATCACGTTACAATAACTATTCTCTTCTAAAACAGTTGTCCAAGCCGTTTTCGAGGGTGGGGTCTGCGTCGCGTCGTTTGCTACGAAAAAGACAAGTTATTGACAAAGGAAAACCCATACGGTTTCTCTATAACCATACAATTTTGTTCAGTGAGAAAACAGTGATTATAGTAACCATACATTTTTGTTTAGTGAGAAAACAGTGATTATAGTAACCATACATTTTTGTTCATTGAGAAAACAGTGATTATAGTAACCATACATTTTTGTTCGGTGAGAAAACAAGAAATCCAAGAATTCATGAAAGAGCTTTATCTGTTTCTTTCGGAAACTAATGTCAAAGCAGTCGATAATTACCAATCAATGCAATTACCCATCAATGAGTTAAGGTTTGAACACTACGTCGTAGACCCATAATAATCAAAGCAGTTCAGTTGATAACTAGGCGTACATCTGTGATTCGAGGTCTAGATACTGCACCTGTCAGCACCTGTCGCAGTCCAAATTTACCTCAATGTACATACGGAAAAATTCAAACCCAATTATAAAGAATGCGACAGTTTCAGGATAACATGAAGTCTGTCATCAATCCTTGGAGTCATTCGTCAGTGAAAGCACTGAAAGTGTTGGAACTGCTATATCAAAATTATTAGATAAAATAGTCAATACCATTGTAGCTGAATAATGTCATATTACTGTAAAAGTGAAAAATGTGTTTGAATCGTTTTATACTATCATTGTATTTTTTTCAGCACATAGGGTTCCTGTTCCAGACGAGAGGTTCGATTATCTCTGCGAGTATTTCAAGCCGCTGAGGTAAGTACGAGTATATTCATTCACAAATTCATTGATCGTTATTAGACAGTCCGTTTTTTAGCTGATCCCACTACTGCTAAACGGCAAGACTTACAATGTCTGTTAAATTGGACAAAAGGTTACTATTTTGGGAAACTAGAATAATATCTTTTCATATCGAGAGTATCAGTGGTTGTTTTTGAAATACCGCCTCCACTTCCAATAATATAAAAAAGACAGGAACTTTCAATATTGTTTCGTATTTGTTGTAATCTGATATGAACCAATTTTTATCATTGATTAATCAACATTTTTTAATAGTTTTTTTCATTTTCATTTGTTATTTTAATTACCAGATACATCAGTAATTACTGTGCTGGTCGATTGTAAAATCGAGATAATAGGCTTATGGTATGAGAAATATGATACGGTTACTACTAATTTGTAGTTCCAATTTATCTTGTAGAAAGTTTACCAAGAGTTATCCATTTTTGGACGCGAAAGTAACATTGAAATCTTCTACTAAAATTACTGGCACCGTGTGATAGATAGTTTTCTCCTTGCGCCTATCTTCACTAACTTATACCTTCATCTCAACTTCCGTTCGTCTCGCTTGATCACACTTTTCGTAACGCTCTTGTCACGCATTCACCAGCTTACTCTCCAAGTCGAGCGTGCGTGAAGAAGTTTTACTTAAAAAATGTGGGTAATTTTTTTACATAGATATGATGAGTATTGCTCAAAATGAATAATGATAGGAAGGAAAATATTTATTTTTGCATCTGTCTGGGATGACAACCAATATCCTGAATCATATTTACCTCACAGAAAGTACATATATAATGTGAAAGATAAACATTGTTTTACTACACACATGTCATTTCACTTACGTCACCACTCCTTATTATATTTGTATTGTACTACAACAATGTGTAGGCATCTTAAGATTATTTTCCGAAACGTCAACCATCTAATTATTTTTAATAGGAATGTAGGTTTTTACGGCTGGCGTCAATGTTTTGGTTGGTTTCCGGGTTCTGCCGTGGTCTTCTTTGGTTATAATCTCCGAATGTTTCGACTGCAATTGCGGCAGTCATCTTCAGTGGCGTGGTCGAAGTACTCTTCTTGACGTGTCAACTGAAACTTTTTCAGTTGACACGAGAAGAAAAAAAGAAATCAGAGAAGAAATTTGGTTGAATAGAATGAATCAGATGCTTAACACTTTTGAAGGAAGGGAAAAATGCTGGTAAAACAAGTGAAATTGATTGTCGGATGCCAATACTACACAGATTCACCGGTTATTTGTTTCAAGATTCCTCGAAGTGCTGAATCAAATTGGACTTATTCGTTTTGACATCGCCATGTAGGGCTACTTCCTGGGGTATACATTAATTTAAGGATTGCTAAAGAATATTTTAGTAAATAGTATCCGAAGTGAGCAGGAAAGGTTTTGATATGAGAGGCAATAAAACTTGGGAAAGTCGTTTTTTTGTCTCAAAAAATCACAGCCAAAGTATATGCTTGGGGGCAGAGCTCCATACATGAGAACGTTACTCCAAAGAAGGTCTGATCTGAGCATTATAAAGCATGAAAAGTTGCTGAGGTGTGTACCGTTTTCTAGTTCGGAACAGTTTTCCAAGCCTTTGAGAAGCAGCCTTTGCAATTCCACCGACATGATTGGGCCAAGACATATTGGTGTCCATTTTAACAATCAACAAATATATCGAAGCAGAAAGCGTATCCGGTTCGGAGACATTTATATTTCTGGAGAAAATAGATGCCTGGGTTTTAGTGGCATTGATTTGAATCTGGTTAATTTCACCCCAATTCGAAAGCACTTCTTATCATCATTAAGATATGCAACCTGCCGCTGCCGGTGAAGATGTGCATCCGCAGCCGATGACCTGGAATCCAAATGGAATGGCGAGACAAGTGTGCTGTCGTCAGCAAAGCAATATATCGAATTCTTGTTTTTTCCAATCAGTCATTAATATACAAATCCGAATTGTAAGGGGCGAAATGAGTCCCCGAATATATTTTTAATTTTGAAACAAGAAATTTTAGCCACCAAGCGTCGAAAAAATGTGCCAACAGCATTAGGTCTTATACCACCACACCATAAAGAATTGGGAATACTTCTGAATCAACTTTTTCAGCAAATAGAAAAATACATATTGATGTCAAAGAAGAGTTTTTCACCTTCAGATCAGGAGTTTTTTGATAAGAAATCTTTGAAGTCCACCTGATTATCCTGTGTGAAATGATCTAACAGCACGTAAAACATTTCAGTTACATGAAGAGGAACCAATTTTTCATTTTCATTTCCTGGAACGTTGAGTCCTAGGGTTTGAGCAAGGTAAATGTTTCATTGTTGAAAGTAATAATTGAGTCAGTCGAAGATGAAATTCGTAGAGCCGAAGTAATATCACTACCAGAAACTTTATAGATTATTATTATATATTTACTTTTATTTTGTTTTATTGGTGATGAATATTTATCTCCGGGCGGAAATTTTGAAAGATTGAGAGGATTTTCACAGTTCCCCTGATTACTGAAATGGTGTATTCTTTATATGGTTTTTTGGATGAAGGAACACAAAACGATGTATACGAAAAACACACAAGGTTTTTCCAAGACTCCAAAGAATTCGATTGGATACAATTGTCTATTGTATTGGCTAATGAATCAGCAGCAAATATCCTGGACGATTCAAATATTCTCTTCAAAATGCTCACATTCTCTTTCAAGTATTCTAAATGAGCATTCAATTTTATGAATTGGGATTTTCATTGAGCAGTAATGTTCGATCACTTGAAGATTCACTAGTATTTTGAGGAAGAGGAATTGAATGAAGTTTTTCCTCATATGGATGTTAAAACTACGATTCGCATTGAAAATCAGATTACAAAAACGGCATTCCAAGTTTGATTTGGGTTCAGGAAATACAATAATTTCGTTTTGATCTGATTCTCTTCAGGATGTGACAACTTTCTTGACTTGTCATTTTTCATGTTGAGAATAGATTTCACATAGAAATTTGGCAAATAGATATATTTTAGAAAGATGAACTTCTTGATGATAAATTTAAACAATATTTCACTCAAATCAATACATAAAAATGTTATATGCTAGTTTAGATTTGATTATTTTTAATACTTTTAGCAATGACATCGCGACACTGAAAATCAATTAGAAGTTTTGCACTACACTCAAGTCTTGTATCGTAACTAATGTTTTGTTATGCGTAGCTGAGCCTTGTTTTTAGGAGTTTACTAATTTTTGCATCGATTGAAATGAATGAAATTATTTTATACATTCTCACCTAAATTCAGAATCGTTCTTGTTTCGAATTGTTGACATTCAACAACAAAGTGTTCCAAATATCTGAAATTATTAACAGTTTAATATCCTTACCAAAACATAAGGGACAATTTAATACAAGTAACACCTTATTATGTGTTTATTGTCAATTTTTGCTTTGTTACCTGAAAAATAACATACAATTTGGAATCCACAAAGATTTCATGTTCGTGTCATCCTATTCTTAGTTGAATATGAAATTGACATAAAAAAGTTCAAACCCTGGCATTTACCCATCCCATTGTGTACATGAAATTGGTACCATCGCTATAGAAAATGAGTTTTCCTGTGCTGAATAATAGAAAAAAAAATACAACATACAATTTCCTTAAGTGTACAATTTAGCAGATCCTTTGATTCGATTGAGTAGTCCTTAACTCAAATAAGATTCGTGAGACGCCTGGGGAAAGACTGACGCTTTGGCATTTCCTTTACCTTACCCGATAATTTCAGTAAACATTCGATTTGCTAAATGAAATAACGCTAAGTCCTTTATGACAGAGCCGGGGCAAATGGACGTGTTACAGCATCATTTCCTAAAACTGTTTCGTGCGTTTCTTCGACAAACTGCTGTATAATGTACCGACCAATAGAGTCGCATTAAGGTATGGCCGCGTCCATGGCCTTTGACACGCGATCACAATGCGTCAAATTATACATCTCGGATCTAATTGACGGTAATGTACCTATTGCGATTTATTTATGGGATAAAGGGGGGGTCATGGTAACTGGTATTGTTTCAAATGAAATTTGGTAATTAGGTGCAGACGAATAGTCAGTAGGGGAGGAGACCCTCTAAATATCCTAAAATGAATTTTGAGTTCAGAGTTAATAATACTAATAGTAATAATGATAATAATAAAAATAATACTTTTGTACTTTCCCCGACAACAGGGAGGCCATGAACTTTTGAGCTAGGAGTGTCTACATGACAGAATGGTGCTGAATGTAGCCTGTTAAGTCGTCAGGAGTTCGGAACCTCTTCTCTTCCGCTCTGACTTCATCGATACTATGAGAGCCAATAAGAGAACTCAATTCTTCTGTATCGGTTGGTGTTAAGACTAGTGTAAAATGTAAGGTAAAATTAAAATCATATCCAAAATTTAATTTGAGATATGTAATTACTGAGAGTGTGTTGTTCAGAAAGTTAACTTATGATAATCTCAGCATTCCTTCGTGGAGTATGTATCAAATATTTTAATTCATTAACAATTCTGTCAGTATAAGCTTGAGGCATCATGTACTGACTCAAATGGTGAAAATTGCATATCGATATCTATCATCGTTTCTGAGTTACAGCAGTTTCGAAAAGTTGCTGTAACTTTTTACCTGTCAAAATTTTCTTGTTTCTATGAAAATATTTTCAAAACCCTTTTTACGTAGAATTCAATGGTGGAAAAAAGTTATTTTTTCAAATAAGATATCAATAGTTATTGGTGGAAAACTATTTTTTTTGATGAGGCACCCTGCATATTTAATAGAACTTAAAATTGCCCTTCCAATGATGTTTTGCTAAAGTCTTCTTTAAAATACAGAGGTTTTTGATTTTTTTAATGTACACTTTGAAACGCACACTTTGATCAAGTAGGCTTTGGATGAGGCGACGATTAAACAAAAAAAATTGTTCAGTAGTAGCCATCAAATGTTGAGAAAGCTTTCCACAGCAGTAATTAAAACGCATAGTTTCAATAAAACTGATAACAATTTATACTATATTTAATACTAATGAATGAAACTTCAACAATAATAATAATAATAATAATGAATTCGGTATAGTTTTCGACACTGAACGAGGTGACCACAACTCTGTCACCGAGTTGGAACCCGTTCAGCAAAAAGCTTATATAAAAGCCGCAGAGATCACCTCACTTCTGCGGAAACACAAGGATGAGCCAATGCATGGGTGCTTATCAAAGGGCCTGACTTTTGCTTTCCTCAGGTCGAGTGGGCTGAAGTCGGAAACTGAGGGGATCATCATGGCTTGTCAGGATGGTGTCTTCAACACCTTAGTCTACCGCAGTCGCGTGATGGGTATAAAAGTTCCTGACACAAGGTGCAGGGCCTGCCGCGAGTCGCCCGATACCCTAATGCACTTGCTGTCCAGCATATGCGATCTCGGCCTATATCCATCGACATAACGCGGCCCTAAGAGTGCTATATTACCATCTACGGCACTCTTACGGTATTGACGAAACACCGGTGTTGTCCTACGCTCCGGGGGATATTGAATCCATTGTGGGGAACGAGAAGTGCCGAATTTATTGGAACTATTGGTTCCCCACCCTCAGGTTCATGCAAGCTAATAAGCCTGATGTAGTCCTTCTCGACCACCAGAGCAAGACGATATTTGACATGGAGTTTTCAGCTCCTGGCGAGACGAATATCGTCCGAAAAGAGGAGAAAAAACGGATAAAATATCGAGATTTTCTCTTCGAACTCCGCAGACTCTATCCAGACCACTCTGTCAAGACGGTTGTTCTTGATCAAAGTGTGCTTTCAAAGTCTACATGAAAAGACCTGAAAGCTGTGTATTTCAAAGTTGACTCTAGCAAAACATCAAGTGAGCTACATTTTTGAAAAGGTAATTTCAATCTCTATTGAAATATGCATTAAAACATAGTTTTCCATCAATAACTATTGATATCTCATTTAAAAAAATAAGTTTTTCACACCATTGAATTCTTTGTAGAAGGTGCTTTGAAAATGTCCTCATAGAAACGAGACTTTTCTTACAGAAAAAAGTTCAGCAACTTTTTTTAGAAAATGGCCATTTTCGAAAAACATGCTGTAACTTACAAACGATGATAGATATCGATAAGCGGTTTGTACCATTAAGTTTGTCATAAAATTTTTCCCTCAGCAGTCATCACTTTTCATCTATCCAGTTTCGAAAGTGTCCAATTTGGCTGTTCGGTTGATGACCAGTTAATAATTTTTAATTTTCATCTCGTTGATAGTTCAATTGTAATTTAAATTTTTTTGCTTGATATAATTTTTTTTTCAACTATTCTTTTTGATTTTTTTATAGATTCTTTCAGGGATTTCAAATCAATTTGTATCACAATAGACAATGGAAGTCCGAACTAATGAAATTCACTCCGAATACTCTGCCTCCCGAATTAATTGCCCGCTGAAATTAATGACAGTACCTATGAAACAGAATTGAAAAGAATCTTTAAACGTTACTTACCAGAATCGCACTGAATGTTTCATTCACTAACTTGAAAATGATTTGTTTTTTTATTAAATTGTTTCAAGGACGAACGCTTGAAAAACCCGTGGTAATGGTCTCTAATAAGGGCTGCCAATTTAAAGGCGCCTACAAGGCGGTGGGAACGTTAAATATTAGAATACATAATCGAACAATTTCAGAAATTCCTCTCAAATGGCAGTTAAGCTCAAATTGATATTGAATTAATAAAAAACGATCGAATGATTGATATTACCAAACTTGTGTATATCATCACGGAAGAATCTTATTAGGTATCGGAATATTGGTTGATGAGATATGCTACACTTCTTGATAGTGGTCTTCTAGAAGTTTCTACTTATGTGACTTTTATAGTAATCATCTGTATCGTACATTTTTTCATTCATTATATAGTATTTTTATTCCAGAATAATAAAGTCTATGAGTGTTTTTCATACAGCTAGTCATTTGGTCTTTCTTTGTTTATCTTTTTTTGCTCTACCTCTCGTTGCAAGTAAGAAGTTTCTCAAACTGTTTGTTTGAACAATCGAGGCTGAGTTTGAAAATGATTAACTGCTGAAAACTATTCGAAAAAAATTCCCAACTTTACGTCGTTATCAATGGACATTTTTTTTCTATAATTTGATTCAAATGAAATAACTGACCATTGCGATTCAAGAATCAACTACGACAAATGTGAAAATATGCCAAGTAGCAATAAAGACATTCTCCAACGAATTAGTAGGTATTTTGTTGAAGGGGATTGAAAATCCATTGTTTTTTTGAAGGCGGTATAAATAGATATTCCTTCGAATTATACCGTCAACAGACAGGGAATTCTCAAGGAACTCGAGGAAAACAACATTTTTTTGGAGCCGAACGTATCCACTGGCAGAAAGTGTTTGGTTATCGACGAAGAAGTCAAGAATTCTATTAGGAGAACACTCTTTTCACAAAAAAACGAAATACCTACAATAAATAAAGTTTTGTCAGTTATTCGTGAAGACAGTTTTTTCCTGATATAAGAAGAACTAGATTATGGAAGATATTACAAGAGTTGAACTACACTTTTGGAAAACACGATAGAAAGAGCATGTTAATAGAAAAATTAGACATTGTAGAATGGATAAAAAACTATTTGACGTTTCGAAAACTTCATCCATCTTCATTATCAAACCTACGATCAATTTGATATCAGAGTTAATAATAATAATATTAAATTGATTTACATCAAAGGACGAATTATAACTACAAATTATAATGTTTTGATTTAAATAGATAATGATAGTCTTTAAAACTCCACCAGATGATACATATTTATTTTTATATGCAAAATTTTATAAATTCAAGTTACTGACAAATAAGATTTTTTTCAAAAACGTAATTCATCAAATACAGTAATTTTTTGCCCTTTCTACATTTGTATTTCTTTTTAAATTCAATATTCTGATTATTTTATAGATCTGCAGAAAGTAACAAATACTGATTAAAAAATTATTTCCAATATAAATTGTACTCAAAATAGAATATTTAAACAAAATTAGTTTTTACAATATTTCAATTATCTTCGCATCATTAGATTAGATTAGATTAATATGGGGCTTCTGAGCTGAACAGCCACTACACTGCGACCTTTGCAGGTCTATTGTGTGTGCCCTCATGTATGCTAGAGTTCCTTGTCTAGGCCCGTCCTTGTAAGTAGACTCCATAGGCCAGACCTCAAGTTCCCAAGATCTTCGCATCATACAGAACATATCATTAGAAAATTTATATGAATACCCCAAGTACGACGCCTATTAATACAATTTTTAACGAAATATCATAAACAGCGTTGGCGCCTCTTTTGCAGTTCTTTGTAACAAGTCACTATTTTAATGGCTCCTTAATGACGTCCTCAAGGGGCATAGCGGGTAGAAATATCTCAGTGACTTTGCGGATGAGTTGCAGTGTCACTTGCTTTGATGTACCGGCATGTTTGCAATCTTAACATTTTTTCACTCTCAAAGAATACCGAATGTACTATAGCAATTTTTGACCATGATAACATATTTCTTTATGGCCCGAAAAAAAATTTAACCGGGAGTCATTAGATTAGAACATTCAGTGCGGGTTACCTAATCTTTGGGAGGAAAATTATTTAACAACGTAGATAAATCAACATACATGCCCTGAAAGTAATTTCATGAATCATCAAAAAATCATTGATGAAATAAAATAGAAATACTACTTCATCTGCTTCAACTTCATTAGTTCTTTTCCTACATCCACAGAACGGCTTCAGTGAGAATATTGTGAATAGTTGTGAAAAATCTGCTGAAAGTGAAAAATTCCTTATTGAATTTGCACAACATATGTGTTGACATTTAAAAGATCTACCTACATGACAGGTTTCAGTTTGTATTTGAAATTTTGTGAGCTATTCTGGAAGATCGTTTTATATTTTATTTTTCAAATTAATTGTAACCTTGTACCAAATCTGTTTTGCACCTATCATGGCTGAGAAGCCAAAAATGAGTCCAAAGTTATTTCCTCTTCACCCACAGTCAATGCAAAAAGGTCCAGAGATAGCTTGTAATATTTCATGCGAATGTGAGGCACTGGATTAAGGGAGTCGAACAACCCAAATTATGTCCAGGCGAATATGAAGACATCCATCATGGGACTTGGTTCGTGGGAATTTCAACTATTTTTCAGCTACAAATCTGGATAAAGTATTTATCTGTTCTGATGATATTTTATATTTTTTGTCATTTTCACCATGTAGGTAAATAAAATAAACTGATTATATCCTCATCGGAATAATTAATCGTATTTATCACCAATTTTCAAAACACCTCTCGTGTATGAATTTGACAATTGTAAAAAATTTGTATTAAATCGCCTTCTCGCACAAGCAATTATTATTTTTCAACATGTTTGTTATTCAACAGAAGTTGTATACAAATACTTTTCTCAATAGGAGAAGGGTGAAAAAGTGGAAGCATACGTGGCCTCAGCTGAGTTATATAATGATTATTTCCTTCCTGGTGGCTAGGCCACCAAAATAGAGTTTTATAGAGATATAACGATTTTTCTTAATAGCGATAAAAGTGACAGCTATGAAATTAACATCTAGATGTAGTTATTCACGAATCATTTTTTTTTAATTCCATTGACTTTCTTCCCTGAATATTCATCTCACCTTATACACACCATTAAAGTTTTCAATAATATGACATAGTTTTTATAAAATTTGTCATGAAAGGGCGCCTACATTCTCTGAATATCGATATTAGGTATTGAAACAATCAAAATCTGAATATAGAACTCATTCAAGTCAAAATTGTAAATGGAAAATTTAAACCATTCATATTTATTTATTTATTTATTTATTTATTTGACACTTTGGTATATTGAGTACATGTGCTAAGTCATAATTAAAAAACAAAAATAAAACTACAGAAGTTGAACAATACAAAAACAATAAATATGGTTCACGTGAATTTATTAGAAACTTTTCTGCAGGATAAATCTAATAAAATACTCTTCGAATACACCATAACTGTCTGTAACACTTTTGAATACACCATAACTGTCTGTAACACTTTTCTCCTCGTTCGATAATATTCTGACAATTGAAATATGGCGGCACTCCATTTGTTCATATCTTTATATTGTTTTTTCTTATTATAGCTTGCATTATTTTTTACACAACATTACTTCTATGCATATTTTTATTGATATCAATTCCATGATTTCTTTCGCTTTCACGCCCTCTGCTCTTTTTTATTTATAAATACTTAAAACTTGTATTCTTTCTGTACATTTTTGATTTACTGTTATTTTGGTATCTCATATTCAAATTAGTATGTTATGTCCGTTTTGATATAATTATCACTTTCCGTTTGTCGTTTCTAAACTGCTATTTAACATCATTCTTATGAACCATAAGTTACACATCTACTTTCATCAATATTTGATATAAGCATGATTGGCAAAATATCCATTAAATATATAATTATCACCTGTGCAATTGAAATAGCTCTGACAAATACACAGAGCAAGCAATTCGTTGCTTAATAAGTTAAATGTACCTGCTGTCATTTATGATGATTACCAAGAAATGAACACAGCTATGGTCACAATGAAAATGATCCCTAATGATAGAAATTGAAGCTCACGAGACAAATTGGACTAGAACAGTGTAAGACCACTGATCCGGTCTATAATTTGTCGCGATTTAGTAATTTGTTTGTGAGACACGTCTGCTGCCTTCGGGTTATCTGTGATGCGTTTCCGAAATTTTGTAGAATTTACAATTTTCTTGGATTTGGGGGCGTGAAGGTGTTTATATATCCCATAATATTTTGTAGTTGTTTCAAAATAGTTATTTGTGTATTGGTCTCGACGAAACCTGTTATTACGTGTTTTAAAAATTACCTATATAGTCCCTATATATTCGTAAATTAATTGTTCATTGAATTCAAGATTCACTTTGACTAATTTTTTTAAAAACACACAAAAACACAATAATTTGTTTTCTTCACCAGATACCGTCCTTACAGATACATTTCACACTCGTTGTTCATTTCGTCGAATAGTTTTTGATACTGTTTTTTCCAAGCTTTTCAATATTTCATTAATTTTTCGGTAGACATTGTATTTGCGAAATATTGGTCACAATCTCTACTAGGACGTCTGCAGATAGTGGTGTTAGGGCAAACTTCTTATTTTCGGCGAAATAAGATGTTATTTAATGAAGGAAAGAGAAATGAAACTTTCTAAGTTTTCTTCATTATGATTTCCCACCATATAGTAACGGCTACATCCATCAATTTATTGATGTTATCTACCTTTTTTGCTTTTTATTCAGGAACAAAACTCTCAATAATTATGGTAACTTTATGAAACAAAAACTATCTCAACTTCTCAATACTGAGTGTGAAATCAAGTCATAACGTCCTTCGCGTTCGCAAATGGTTACTTTGGCTTGAACAAAATTATTTTCGTGACGAAGATAAACACCTGTTCTGTAATCACTTCGACTACCCGTACTCTGCCATCCGGAGCAGTAAAAATTTGCGTAACTTTTCCTCTTGACAATGAGTTTCTGGAAAAACTATCGTCTGCAATAATTGACTATGTCTCCTTCTGTAACATCACTGCTATTGAACTGCCACTTGCTTCACTTTATCAGCGAGGGTACACCGTTTCCAGAAAAGTTCCGCATATCATTGTACCACTCACCATTGTTTTCTCAGATGTGAAATCGTATCAGCAGAAATACCCAGTGAATTGATTCACTTCATTAAGCTTTCCGATAAGGAAGTGGTTGGTTGTTGGAGCTTCCACACCTTGATGTATTGAAGACACATAAGTTGAAGGATGGCTGTTCACTGTATACAACAATAAGAGTATGCAAAATCTCTTCTTTTGGGCTCTGTTGGGTACGAATTTCCTTTAAGGCACTTTCAACAGATTTAATCAGTCTTTCCCATATTCCTCCCATATGACTTGCTGCTGGTGAATTCTTGGGCCATTTTATATGACAAATGCAGCAAAACTGTTGAATTCGGTTTGAATCTAGTTCTAGGATGGCTAGTTTAATTTCTTATTCAGCTCCACAGAGTTTGATCCATTATCGGAGTGTATTTGTGATGGATTACCTCTTCTACAAATGAATCTACTAATTGACATGATGACAGAGTCCGTATTGAGGGAAGAAGCCAGTTCTAGATGAATTGCCGTCGTTGATATACAAGTGAAGATAACCCCGTACCTTTCTTCCTTCCTTCTGCCTATTGTGACCGTTATCGGATCAGAATATTCATGCCTGTAAACAAGAATGGTCTGCATTGACATACTGTCCTGAAATCTGGAATTAGTTCCATCTGCTGAGTTTCAACCATGGCGTTTTTCTTCTTACATATAACGCAGGATGATATACAAGCTTTTATTGCTGATCTCACGTTGATTATCCAAAATTTTACCCCCAAATGGTTTTTGATTTGTTGTGTTCCCTGATAATGATTCAGTTTATGATAATGTCTTATCAACAACATGGTCATCCAGTTTCTCCAATCCAGAACGATTGGATGTCTCATATGGATATCTAGGTGTTGTTCTTCATGCAATCGTCCAGTTAGTCTCAAAATATCTTGGCCGATAAATAAATTCAAATTTCGAAAACGACTTTTTTTTAAGGATTCTTCATACGATTTAACCTCTCAATATCTTCGAAGAAACAACTCACTTGTGATTGCCTAATAATTTCGAGTTCAGCGTTTTCAAATTCTTCAACCGTGAGCTCATCTGAGAAAATCTGAGGAGTTGGTAAACCAATTTTCTTCTTCATAAAATGAATGAATCTCATCACCCAAGCGATCGATCTGACAAGTCGTAAATAATTCAAAATTCTTGAAAAATTGAAAATTTTTTCACGTCTCTTGTTGATTACAAAAACAAGATTTTTTTTCTACTTTTGTATCATTTTCTATCTTTTCTTGCAGTTGAGCTACGGAACTTGGTAGAGTTGATGACTCAACAGATTCATTTGGTGGCGGGATTCCAGCGGTGGCTCTGCTACTTCTTCGAACATCACATTCGTCTCATGACATCATTCAATTGGGATTTTTACAAATTTGACAGCATATTTGATATTTTCCCTCTTAGAATGCGGCTTCAACTTAAAAAGGTACTGAACAAAACTCGAAAGACCAAAATGTTTGGGTAAACTTGGGTAATATTCGGCAAATAAGATTCAATTTTCCTTTTTTGCTTTCAAAAAAGAAAAACTGATAATAATTATGGTAACTGTATAATACAAAAAAAAATTTCAACTTCGCAATACTAGATGTGAATTCAATTGACAACAAGTGGAAAAATTACGTTCGTCATAAGAGGATCATAGAAATTATTTATAAATTATGTATATATGATGACCATCTCAATGATGCGTGTTATTGTTGTTTATTGATTTTTTCATATATGAGTTTATATTATTTTTCATCACTGAAATATTTGGGAAAACTTTTTATTTCGTTTTAATTTATGACATTAAAAATAAAATAAATACAACAAATAATGGTAAAATATTTCAGTGATGAAATAATTATTTTTGTGAAAAAAATATTTTGGTTTTATATTATACAAAAATTGTGGGAATCTTTCAAAGAAAGGAAAGAATCAATTTCAAAAAACAACTCTATACAAATGTGTAGATAATGCAAAGAAGTAACTTTCAGACACAAACTGGAAAAAAAGCCCTCTTGAAAGAGCTATTTTCATACAAACATTAAATTACCATTTCAATCATGATTATATCACATGTCGCATATTTTTCAAGCTGAAGAAGATTGGTATTTCTAGTCAATGAGAAATATTCATGAACCTTTTTTGGGAAAAAAATATTTTGGACTTATATTTCTCAATCTCGATACAAAAATTGTGGGAATCTTTCAAAGAAAGGAAAGAATCAATTTCAAACAATTAACTCTATACAAATGTGTAGATCATGCAAAGAAGTAACTTTCAGACACAAACTGGAAAAAAGCCCTCTCGAAAGAGCTATTTTCATATAAACATTAAATTACCGTTTCAATCATGATTATATCACATATCGCATATTTTTCAAGCTGAAGAAGATTGGTATTTTTAGTCAATGAGAAATATTCACTTCTATGAACCTTTTTTGAGTTTTTTCACGTTCCACAATCTGAAAAATATAAAAATTGTAATGGCTTTATACAGGCGAAGAAAAGGCAAACTTTTTAGTTCACATCGATAAATTACTGCGTAAATTTATATATAAAAAACATCTTTTTGTCAGTACCTTGTCGTATTCAATAATTTCACTGATCAAACAAGATTTCAGTCTGTGTGGGGGGTTAATGTTTGGTGCGCAATCATTGATGGTTATTTGATAGGACCTCATTTTTTCGAAGGAATTCTCAACATGTGTTGCCGAATCTCTTGGAGAATTTACCAATACAAACTCGACTAAATATGTGGTTTCAACAAGATGGGGCACCTCCACATAATAATAGAATAGTTACCCAATATTTGGATGATGAGAAATGATGATGATGAGAAAATGAGAAATGGATTGGAAATAAGGGTCCAATACCATGGCCATCTCGAAGTGCAGATATTACTCCACTAGATTTCTTTTTGTGGGGATGACAAAGACTTAGTTTATATGTGACGTCCACAAAATGTAGAGGATTTGAATAATAGTATAACGAATGTTTGTGCTTCCATAACGCGACAGACGCTTTTAGCTGTCATGAATCGGGAATTACTAAAAAAATGCAATATGTGTATTCTACCTGAAGGGAGGCAGTTCGAACACATACTAAAACGATTCATGTTGTCACTAATTGATTTCGTTATCCTCATGTTAGTCGAGTTATGGTCAAAGTAACATATTTTTTTGTAATTTGAAAAATTTATTTTAATTTGTACAGAAATACGCGACTAGATAAAATTGAACAGATAATTGATATCATAACTGATGGATTTATTTTATTAAACTCGTATTATTGCATTCATTTTGACTTATTCATGGCCCTCTTCATAATACGCAATAAAATTGCCTTTTTTTATCAGTATTCAAGGAAAACTACAAGTGTGCTATATGGCTGAATTAATAATTTAATGCAAAATTCAGAAACCAATTGAAAAGACTGGGTTACCATTTAAAAAAAAAAAGGCGTCGGTGTCGCGACGCCCTAACGGATGACGTCTAGTGCTGAATCTCTACGTAAATAAGAGGACTCTTTGACACCAAAATTATCTGCTTTTACGAAATATGGATATTCTTTTTCAATTTTTAGATCTTTGCCCGCGGAGTTTTATATGGGACACCCTGTTTATCACTAATTGTTGCACGCTAACTCATTTCATGAAACCCTCTTAAGTGGCGATCTTCATTTCTATATTAATAATAGAAATTGGGCAATTTTTTTATATTTGAGCTACTTGGTGATATTACATATTTCTATTATTGTCATAATAAATACCAACATTTGTAAATAAAAAAAAATTAGTAGTAACTCACCAAGTCATATATTGTATATTCTGTCACGTTTTTTATTCAATTTTTCTATTAATATTTGATGTGAACACTTTCATACACGTTTCAATATACCCAAGCGTTGATTAATTATATGCATTCCTTATTATCCAAAAGGCAAGTTTTTTTCGCATCTGTCTGATATAAAGGTCTGTGGTAGTAACTGTGAGAATTCGATTCTCGTAAAAGGTAGGTCGTAGGTTCAAAACGCACCGGAGTTATTTATCAAGTTGTACGCAAAGTAAGGTTGTGTATAATGTAAAAATATGAGTAAAATGTGATGACGTATGTTTAATGACATGTCTGTAGTAATATATTGCAATACATTTTTTCTTCTTGATGCTTTTCACTGACCACCATATTTAAAATTTCCTAGATATAAATATGAAAGATTATTTTTCTTTACAATTCCGGAAATTGGGACGCCACAAAAGAAATGTATTTTGAAAACGTCATTATGATTCTGTAAATTATTTTCATTTCAGCAAAGTGCCAGCGTTCTTGAATGTTGTTGATATCGCTGGTTTAGTCAAGGGAGCCTCAGAAGGGCAAGGTCTTGGGAATGCGTTCCTTTCCCATATAAGTGCATGTGACGCAATTTTTCACCTTTGTAGTAAGTATATCCAGAATGTATCTGAATAATTTTCTGTTTGCTCATCTCATTAGTACGGGCTCATATATTCGAAGGTAGTGAAGTTGGAAAAATGTCATTTTGGCACTGTACGAAGAAATTTATTCCTTTACGCATTTAAAATTCCTTCACAGTGCCGTAGTGGCCCAGGGGGCTGCACCACGAAATATTGAATGAAACCCTGAATCATAATGTAACTCATTTCAAAGGCCTTGAAGAAACAAACCTTTCTGCACAAACTAGAAGTCTTTACAGTGATCCGTTTCCGATTGATAAGGAAGATCACTAATGAACTCCAGTCGTAAAAAAAGTATTATTTTATTTTATATGATATTCAAAATGATTGCCGCCAAACTCTTGACTATAAGAGAGTCTACTTTCAAATTCCGCCCTTATGTTTGTCAGAATTACTCACAATTACTCAAATTCCGGCCCGTACATTCAATTCCTAAGGATTTTATGAACGACTTCGTCAATCGTCATCTGGCATTGTGATCACTTCAGTATCGGCAGTTGTGACTGAAATATATCCGATAGAGGCTGTGTGGCAATGAAATGTGCCATGGTTTTCATAAAAATGCATTCTTCGATCTGAGCCATCTTCATTTAGTTCATGTATAAAATGGATTTAAAGGCATGCAATGTATACTGTTTCAAAATTTCATGAACTGTTGATTTGTCTGTACTTACAGGGAGACAATTTGAAAACTTACAATGGCTATTTGTTTGAAGCTGGTTGACAATGTTTCGTGGTGTCTTTCATCAGTTCGGACTTCCATTGTCTAATATAATATGTATAAATTGATTTGATAACCCTGAAAAAAATCATAAAGGTTAACCGAAAATGACAATTTTATTAAACAAAAAACTGAAATTACAAAGAAATAACTTACAAGCAACAACCAAAAAAAATAAAAATTGAAATATTAATAAAATCTGAAAAAATTGAAAAATTAAAAATATTATTAACAAAAAATAAAAAAAGTAAAATTAAAAGATTTCAAACCAAGTTATGTCACAACGTTTCGATTGTTAGTATCCACAATCGTCTTCGGGTGAAAAATTAAAAATATTATTAACAAAAAACGAAAAAATAAAAAAATTAAAATTAAAAAATTTCAAACCAAATTATGTCACAACGTTTCAATTGTTAGTATCCACAATCGTCTCAAGGTGACTGGACTTATTCCTCCGAGATCTGACTATTTATAGGTCATTCAAGTGATTTCACTTATCCCCTCTTCCCTCTTTCCGCATCATTGGTTTTGGCGGGAGATGATTCGTTTCAGAGAACTATATCGAAAAGAATGAAATCAGAAAATGTATTAATAACTTTTTTCATATCAATGTCACAAAAAACTGATTCAAGGAACACTGCTAGAAACTCAAAACCAGATAATGTAAAAACAAAATTTAAAAACTCATTTTTTGTTGGACTGCTTGAAATTGTTTTCATTTGGAAACGGGTTATCGTACAGACCTCGAGATTGTTGAAATGAAATGAACTACATATATATACAATATAGGATTCTACTTAAGATTTTGGGGTGAAGCCCTAGCGCTGCCCCTGCATGGGTGAAAAAGTTGTAAGTACGTGGAAAAGTAGATTTTTGGGTACATATTCAATAGCCAAAATTTTTTTTTTATCTTCACTGTCTTCGGAAATATCAACTCGTACTAAACATTTTCGGACACCCGTTATATCACAACCAAGACTTGAATTCTTGTTCATGTATTCTATCTATCATCATTTTTTGTAGGAGCCTTTGATGATGACGATGTGACTCATGTCGAAGGAGAGGTTAATCCTGTCAGAGATCTTGATATCATCAGTGAAGAATTAAGATTGAAGGACGAAGAAACTCTTTTGAAAAATTTGGAAAAATTGGAACGGACTGTTGGAAGAGGTGGGGACAAAAAGTTGAAACCTGAATATGTGAGTTCTATTTCTTATTTATCTCCTCAAATTTTCATGTAGCAATTGAGCAATTTTGCTCCTGCAAAATTACATTCATTTATTCATTACTGGTAACTCCCAGTGGATGGAATCTGTTCTGTCTGTTTAAAATCTGCTTTTCCATTAATCAGCTGTCGCCCCCATACGAACAACAACTCTCAGAAGTTGAGAAATTTGTGCGAGCTAAGGACTAACGAGGTCTTACCTTTTAACGTGTGATGCCTAACACGTTAAACATGATATATCAACATTTCAGAATGCTAACATTTAAAAATATTGTAAACTAAAACCTAATAGTTTCAATCTCGTCTTAAAAGCTACTAAGTATTGACAGAAACCAACCTATTCTCAGTGATTATAAATATAGTTGAAGTAGGTGAATGAAGGAATTTTCAATTCAAAACAGGAATATATCTCGAATATTTATATCAGATAACTTAAAATAGTCGACATTTCGAACAGTTCATAAGATGAGCGTAAGTAAATTATAAGTTTGAAATGCCTTTCTCGCAAATCAAATTTATTTTGTAAAGGGACAATAACCAACAAATAAAATATCCCAACGTCATACATTTATTTCTGTCATTCAAGGATTGGAACGGTGCCACCTACTGTTCTTACCATTTGTATCAAAAGGAGTCAATTCAAAAATGCATCTCAGAACAGGCAAACTCTAATTAGAAGTGTAAGTTTAGGACGCTACTTTTCGGAAAATGCACATAAAAAAATAATAAGTCAGTAGAATTGAACGCCAATCAAAAATTATGTGCTACTTGACCCCCTTTCCCATTAAAAATTCTAAGGGTAACATCGACCCCTCCTGTCGGTTTCAAATTGACACCCTTTATGTTTGTTACATGTTTGTCAACGAGAAACGTGAAGATGTTTTTGCGATCTAATTTCCGGACAGTTTATTTCAGAATTGAAAAATATATAATCGGCATAAGCCTAACGAGTGCTAAGTATTCGAAGGTTAGTTTCAATACATGTTTTAGATAGATAGAGAATATATGCTAGGAAATATTTTCAGTTTGAAAGCAACACATCTTAAGAACTTACTTTCAACTCATTCTATGCTGTTAATATGAACTTCATATGTTAATGACCAAACACAAGTATAATATTTTTCAACGGCTTAATGTATAATAAAGATATTTATTGGAACATTTTGATTGACATATTTGTTATATGCTCACAATGGAGATGTAAGTCTATGTTCATATCCATAATAACGACTATTCATATGTAACGCATTATAAAGGTTCTCTGATCATATTGCTCTCAAATCCACATTTCTCTACAGAGCAGTGAAATGTAATGGTTTTGAATTTGGAAACATTAACATAAATGTAATTTTGATTAAATTAATTGGTGAACATTATAATGTCAACCTGTATATTGATGCAGTTCTGCCATTACTGTGAAGTTATCAGTGAACTTCAAAATTTCACAGTGTTTGATTATTTTTCCTGGTATCGTTGATGAACATATTGAATAGAAATACCTATCCCTAAGTAACTTTCTTGTGATACTCTGAAAATTACTGATATTTCCTGAGAGTAAAGCCTTCTATTTTCACCTATTTTCACCTAGTTGTTTTCTGATAGACGTCAGTCCATTAAACCTACTGTGTAGGTATGTTTTGAAGTTCATTTGCTTTAGATTTGTTTACTGCCAGTCTTCAAGCATAGCCCACTGACTAATAAGAAAGAGGAATCGGGCAAATTACGGATATGCAGTTAGTTAGTACCTCGTCCACCAGATGGAGTGACATTTTCTGATGTTCGCTCCAACTTCGGAAGAGGAATGAAATACTCTGAGAGAATTCCGATTTTCAATTGTGGAATATCATTGACTTTAGGTCGATGATGGTCACTATCTTACACTGATGAGTGGCTAATAAGCCCGAAACCAGTCTGCAAGTGTGCCTGTTCCATAATTGAAGGTCGACTCTTTCAGTTGTATTGCCAATTGCATATGCAGGAAACTTTCTGTGAAGATTCCTGCACTGACGCCTGTCGGATATAATCCAACGCCCTTCGTGCTATTAGCCAGGGGAGTAGTTGTTTTCTGATAGGCGTCAGTCCATTAAACCTACTGTGTAGGTGGCTTGAACGTTTTGAAGTTCCATTTGCTTTAGATTTTTTTATTGCCAGTCTTCAAGCATAGCCCACTGAATAATAAGAAAAAAACAGTTGTTCTTACATATAATTTTATGGTTGAGTATGTCGAAGGCTTTGGAAAAGTTGGTGTATATTACGTCAAAGATTTCAAGGCATATTAACAAACTAGCGGTAACTTAATATTTAATATTTTTGGATTTGTCATGACTGAATCTATGTTGACTATTACTTGTTTTAATGGGGTCTTTATATTGTCCGAGATATCTACAAATACTTAGAGAGTGGTTATTGTGGTTATTGATCTGCCATTTTTTAATGATGGTTGCATCACCAAATATTAAAATTGGCATTACGTGAGTGTATTTCCATGAGACAGAAATGTTTCCCAATCCAAGTGAGGCTGAGAATAGTATGAATAATGGTTTGGCGAACACATACCGACTATTTATGAGAAACATTGGCGAAATACCATCAGGCCCAGGACCTTTATTACAATATAATTGCCCCAAATAATACCATAATCGGCTGTTAAGTCATTTATACTTATCTTCTTCTCATAAAAATATCGTTATCACTACTAGGTTTGTTTACGGACTGTTTTTTTTGTTAAATTTATTTTGAAGGAACTGATTACACTGGTAAACACACAGTTTGCTGCCGGAAATTTTTTTACTGTTTTTAGGTAATTTGGGTCTGTTGAATCCAAAAATGTCACCAGATTTGCTCCATCAGATCGTTTTCAGAAAATACGACAATAGATTACATTTCTAACATATATGGTAATTGAACGCAGCACTACCTACATATGTGTAGTGCTGCTACCCATCAAATAAACGAAACACGAATAAAAAGTAAGATATTTATTGTACAACAATATACCTACAAAAATCATCACACATATCTGCCAAAAAAACTTAACTTTTCATGTAACCTAACCAGCATCGCAGCACAAATCTGTTATTCGGCGTCACCTAAAACCCTTCTTTTATATGATTTTCTTGCAAAGGCTTTGATCGGACGGCCCCTTTGAAGACTCCAGCAGTAATCCGCCATCATGTGAGTGTCCCATCTCCCCAGATACCTCCCTTCCATCGTTTTGATATCTTGGTGGAAGCGTTCCCCTTGTTTCTCACTAAGGTCACCAAGATTTTCTGGGAAACGGTCTAAGTGACTGTGGAGGTAATGAATTTCAATATTACTAAGTGCAGGGAATTTGCTGGACAAGTATTCAAAACAAGGACGATTCTGGTCTAGGGCCTTTACAAATTATTTCATCAGTCCTAGTTTAATATGTAACGGAGGTAATATTATTTTCTCTTGGTCGACCAATGCTTCATTAACTACGTTAACTTCTCCTTGAACTAAATCATCTCTAGAACTCCATCATTTTCTTCTACTCCAGTGTTGGTCCTTAGCCCTGCTATCCCAAAGACACAGGAAACAAGGAGATTTTGTATAGCCACCTTGTTTTCCCAGGAGAAAGTTCACCATCTTAAAATCAACACAGATCGCCCACTGATGTTGGTCATACTTAATGTTTTTTAGCACCAGCGATATTGTTTTATATTCTTCTTTCAGTTTTGTAGGATGCCCAATTGGTATACTTCTATATGTGTTGCCATTATGTAGAAAGACAAACTTTAAACTTCGTTTGGAACTGTCGATAAAAGGACGCCAGTGATCTGGTGTATACTCCGATACACCCATTTTTTCTAACAGTCCTTATATATTGTTACAAAAAAGCATATCATCTTGCTGAGAAAAAAAAGGAAAAGATCTTTTTCTCTATTATGGTAGTATGTAATTTTGGTGTCTGGGTGAAGAAGTTTTTTTCCTTTAGTCTGGAGGCAAGCAACTCGGAAGAATCCTTTGGAATGTTCAAATATCTAATAAGATCGCTTAGCTCTTCCTGATTAAAGCTCTCAGGACGTGTTGAATCCCCTTCAAAATCTGTAGTTCGTCAGATAATGTTTCGACATTATCCTCTGGTAACGTAGGTAGGCTGCTAAATATTGGAATGGACATCTGCTCAAGCTGATGTGGAATTGGTCTTATTGCAGAATCCAGATTAGGATAGGTCCACATAACGTCACCCCTAATAATTATTAGGGGTGAACTCATATATTGTAATATGAGGTTCAGATAATTCTTATCAATATTATATGTCCATTCCATAAGTTTGTTGTCAGAAATCGTAAAATTTATAAGTTAGGTGAAAAAGTTATTATGATTCAAATTGTATGATTCAAAAAGTGGATGTATCTCGAGTATGAATGGTAAAAATGAATGGAAATCTCACAATGAAGTGTTATTTAAATATGTTTTAAACGATTTTCATCAAATATCGGCTAGTTTCGTCAAATTCATCCCAAAATTTGGATGGACGAAATTCTTTCTGTTCTCGTACAATGGACCATGTTTTAATTTTTTTTTTTGGTATTCAATTGAGAATAATTGAAAATCATCTGATACGAGTATGTTGCTTATCATCCCTAGTTTTTCAATTAATCTAGTCATGAGTCACAATGGAGAATATGTGATTAGCACGTGACCTGTGACCATTCGGAGCTCTTGCTGTTTTCACTAATAAGGCAACACCTGTGGGCTGGCACCCCTGCGAGCATCGCTTCGAGGCGTACGTCAGCGGGGGCCGATCCAAGCTCGCCCAGAATGCGGCCCGTGCCCGACCCATGGCCTGACCTGTCAACTAATCGTCTTTTCGAGAATAATCGAAATGTGTTTCTTTCAAGTTTAGATTCGTTTTCAATGGAAGAGTTATGCTTCATCATGTTAGTTGTATTTATAGTTTAAGAGGAGTGCTTATCAATCGTAAATACTTTATTATGAATTACTAGTTACACCAATAAGGCGGTAGATTTTGTAGTAGTAATTTGAGCTTTTAAAAATAAAACTAGACCATATAAATATGAAACAGCATACAAACAACTTCATTAATTACTCAAAACCAACTTGTCACACTTATACTTTCAACTTACTCACTATCGCTTACTATTGTTACTATATCACGTATAGTCAACGGGTCAGTTTAAAAATACCTGATTAAATAAACATTTCAATATCGTGAGTAGTACTAAGAATCCCATTATAAAATGAACGACTTCGTTTACCCTCATCTTAGTTTTGATTCTAGTTATACTTTTACGAATTCATTGTGCATTTTTGTCAAAAATTGAGCGATATTGTTGCGAACCTAATCAATTAACGCGATCAGATTCAAGAAATTTTCAAAGTCAGTAATTTTTTTTGTTACCTTTGGTTCAGCTGTATCTGTTTAAAAATATCTTTTTCTAATCTGTTTTTCCGTTACCAGCTGTCGCCCCTCTATAAACGACAACCCTCAAAAGTCGAGCCCAATTAATACATTCCTACTTGAATACGAGAACGATAAGAAAAAAATCGCCTAGTATTCAGAAATTCTTTCCATTACACTTCCTCAAAACTTGACTTATTTCGAAAAAAAATGTTTTCTTTTTCTGTTCGTTTTGTTCCAGTTTCTTTATTGTTTTCCCTTTATTAAAAATATGTTGTAATCTATTTTAGTTATCCTGACAAAGGTAATAAATTTACTGAAAGCTTGACAGATAACTCTCAGTCCGACTTAGAGCTTCTCCAACTTTGAAATTTCAAATACAGACTTGTATTTATTGCAGCAATCTTTTGATCAATAATGTTTAAATTATATCATAACTCAAAGTTGAAGTTTTTAGAGAGTTTCGATAATTTGATGATCATCAAATACATTTATTATTTATTATTATTTGTTGAAATTGATCAAATGAAAAAAATTTTTAAACTCTCTATGTAGCATAGCTGATTCTCAAAAACTTCACTAATCACCTGAGACAGCTTCATATCTCAAGCTTCCAAGCCAACCTCTAACATGTCCAGTAAGGGTTTTCCACGTCGTACCACTTCCAGAAGTATAACAAATATTTGAGATGTTTTTCAAGAAAAATGGGCTGATATTTACTTCAGACTGTAAATGAATTCATATGAAGTTTCTGAGAGAAATATATATTCCACAAACCATAACAAAAGTTTCCTAATATTCAGAATACTGGAGAAATAAACTCATATATCAATTTTGCTTTCACTTTTCATTTTGGTGAATTTTCCAAATAACATTCAAAATTTTTCAATAATTTCGAATTAGCTTCAAATTAAAATAGGTGAATCAATTTACAGCTTATTTTTTTCAACACTATATAAGAAACGTTCTCATAAAAGACCGTAATCTTAAATTAAAAAAAAAAAACTTTCAATTGATGTAAACAATTATTCATTATTATTCATTAAAACACAATTTCTAGAGAATTTTTAGTTTTTAAGATGCTCAGGGTAATAAACTCAAGGAAACATTTTCTTGTTAACTCATTTTTATTCATAACTCATAAAATAATAGATTTAAAACAAAATGGATGAGCTGAAATTATTGATAAATACATCGGATAAATAGTTGTGTGAGTCATATAGTCATATTTATTATAGTTTATAAGATATTTAAACATAAAAAGTGAAAAAAATCCTAATTTTTTCAAAACAAATGCTATAAATGGAATAAAAAATTGGATAAGACGTTGAATTTTGAGCTAACTTGGTTATTCAATTAATAGAGATAAAATAGTTTTTTCATTGTATCTCAATTAGTTTATAAGTTATAATGAGTTCAAACATAAAAAACCAAGTGAGAATGATAGTTACAAACAACACATTTGTTTGTAACTATTTTTACAAAATAGCAGATGCACATTTTTAAAAATTATTTTCATGTAGCTTCTGGTCATAAAAAACGGAACGATATTAATATTAAAAAAATATTTTCAATGATTAATGAATATTTTTAATTTCAAACTTGAATTGTTGATAACAAATTTAAAAAATATATTTATTTTTTTTTTATTTTATTTTTCCTACGGGAAAAAATAACTCCAAAAAAGAAAAAAATCTCCGATTTGTTATTAAACAATTATCGCACTTGTAATGTTCCTGTTCAAGTAGAACAAAATTGTTAATTAATTAATGATTAGCACCATAAAAAAAAATTGACCGTGGATTATTGTTCATTCACTTATCCAGTAGGTGCCCGAATTTGTTCAATTCTCAATTTTGATATTTAATAAGTTGAAATAATATTTTTCCATCAAAGGTCCAAAGTTGGCGTGTCTTGCACTAGCCAGAGTCCCCATTTCAGGACGTATTTTCAACCCTCTGATAAAATTATGAATATTCGACCTACAGTTCCTACAGTTTCAAATTTGAAAAATTTCAAATAGTTTTTGAGATATTTACAACTTTTTTTTTCTCAGATGATTGTTTATAATTTTTGCTATTTCTGCAAGCGGCAATTGATTTTTTTAACAAATCATCTACACGCTATTCCGAATCGAATGACACCTTGTTCATATTTTTTGGAGGCTTAGAAGAAAGTTTGAGTTGGAAGGCACGTGTAAAGTAGACTATATTACTACTAGGTAACAACGCCACGATTTGAATATTTTATTCGTTTTTCAAGTTTTTCTACAGGTAATAATCAATTATCGATAGGTCAAAATGGATTGATCGTGCGTATTTCCGTTGTTTATGTAAGGAAAAAAAATGATCTTCCAGATTAGCAATGTAATTCTATATTTTGTAGTTGAATTTCAATTGAAAACCCTTTTCACGCCCTATATTCAATAAGCTACATCAGCTTCTCGATAAATATTGATGAAAAACATTGACATTTTGAGATTTTTGGACTCATCTTGATAGCAAGCTAACACAGTCATTTCTTAAATAAATTTGAATTGCAACCAGCAACAATTGCTTTTTATCCATAGATAATCTGGTAAATATTCGTTGAGGAAAATACATGAATTGCACAATACATTTTTTATTGACAAAACATTCTTGATCAGGAATATAGGTTCATATAGCTTGCTAAAAGAATTTTTTTACATAATATAGTCGCAAGATATAACACTAATTAGTAAAAACATAATAATGTAGCTAATATACTAAAAACTAAAAAATAATTTGGAAGGTCCTAGGAAGCAGTCTTCACACCATTCTCTTTAGCAATCCACGGTATTGATCAGATAGAAAATAATAAAATCGTTGGGCGTAGCGTAACCTGAGTAAATATTTAAATACTACGCCCAACGATTTTATTATTTTATTAAGTACATCATCTACATCATTATTATTTTTTTCTTCGAATAAAACCGTTCAACATTTTTTTTACTTATTTTATTTTCGAAGTTTTAGTTTCTAATTTTGTTATCCAATTCTTCTCATTCCGTTTAGTTCATTTAGTGCCTCAGTTTTATGAGGTAATATGTACCTATCCTTTTCAAAGTGTACTACTATTCAACTAGTTAAGCCCTGTCATCTGATATCCATATTGAGGTAGTTGTGAAAAACTATGTAATCTGCCGTTTTGTACCTGTGGCCATTTTGAATTTGCTTTTTTTTTTCAAAGTGTACTACTATTCTACTAGTCAAGCCATGTCATTTGATAACTTTATTGAGGTAGTTGAAAAAAAAATGTAATCCACTATTTTGTAGCTGCGGCCATCTTGGATTTACAAAGATACACAATTCATCAAATTGTATTATCGTCAATACTAAATGTGTGTACCAAATATCAGATCAAACTGTCAACAGAAAGGGGGTCAAACTTCAATTAGTAAATTTCATCCAAACAAACAAAAAGGGTGAACTAAATGAAACCGTTCAAAAATAAATAATTTGGAGTTTGTCACTGTTGCGTCATCCCGATTCTTCTCTGATTCGATCGTATTATCAAATACACCGCATAAAATACGCAACAATAGCCTACCGACAATATTTACGGCCTCGTCGATATTCCAAATAAAACAATATAATCATTTCATTCAATAGAAACTCAGTGAATGAAGAGAAAAGAGCAGAATTTTGTTGATTGACTGAATCTTAGTGTCACTAACACGTGTGGCGGTTTTGTGAACTGTCCAGTGAAAATCTCACAATAAAGTGTTACTTGATTGAATACGTTATGAATTTTCGTCAATTATCGGCCAATCAAACTAGCATATAATGAAATTAAAATTGGTTTTTCTGGTTCCAAGTCACAGAATAATTCATGACTTGGTACTAATGTATTAATCGATGTGGATAAGATGCTGTTAACAGTGTCTGCGAATTTTCAGTGATTTAAAAATATGATCTAATTTTTTTTATTGTGAAAACTAAATCAGCTCATAATTTTAACAAAACTTTTAAATATGCTAATCATGTAAAACGTGTTGAAGAGACATTGATACACTGTATAATGTGTTCTCACATTGAGAATTACTGGTGAAAGTTCACAGTAAAAAAATGATTACTTATTGCATTTCTTTAGTTTTAATGAGTACTAGAAAGTTGCAAGAAAATCTACACATTTAGTTTCTCGTGGGCGTGTTGTTTTAAATCTAGGAATATTTGGACTCGATTAAATAATGAATCCAACTTGAAATATTCCACCTATTTCAATAATTTCATTATATTTTACATAGAATATTAACTTAGTTTCAAATGAGTTTATTATCTTTTTTCCAGGACACGCTTCTGAAAATCAAACAGGTTTTGGTGGACGAAAAAAAACACATCAGGTTTGCTGATTGGGATGGCAAAGATGTAAGTAAACGTGTTTTTTGAATATTTAATTTATTATGTTATTCAGGGTAAACAAAATTGACCTTTTTCTTTTTACTTCCGCGATGGTGTAAAGTACCTACATAAAAAAGAAATTCAATCGTCATGGTTTTATAGTACTGAAGTAGAAAATGAGTTTCAGCCTAATGTCGTCAGTTGAAAGTGGTACACGTAAAAATATTCGAAAAGTGAAAACACAATTTTGAGGGGGTTATATTGTCAAAAACTTTTGAATCATTTTCAATAATTTAGATACTTATTACGACTGGCATTCTTTCCAACCAAACGCCGCGTTATAAAAAAATTGAATAGGAAAAAAGGAAACGTGACCTCTGTCGTGAATTCCTATACGGCTTTTAAAAAATTCAATAAAAATTAAATCTCTAGGCGATTTTGATCAATATTCATGATGAACTCTTAAGAAAATGTGAAAAGTATTTGATTGTTTATAAAAATTTATGATTTTTTTGTTTTCCGGTATATGACGTCATAAATACTTATAACCTGAATTTCACTAGTTCGGACTTCCGTTGTCTACTATATAAAATGATTTGAAATCCCTGAAACAAGTAAAAAAGAATAGTTGAAAATAACAATTATATTAAGCAACAATAAACCTGAAATGAAATGATAGTGAAATAACCTACAAGTAAGTGATGACCCAGTCATCACCCGAAGACGATTGTAGATACCAACAATCGAAACGTCGTGAACTAACGTGACTTGGAATCTCTACACTTTTTTATTTTTTATTATTTTCTTTTTGCATTCCTTTAATTTTTATTTTTATTTATTCAATTATTATATTTTTACTTGTAGGTTATTTCACTATCATTTCATTTCAGGTTTATTGTTGCTTAATATAATTGTTATTTTCAACTATTCTTTTTTACTTGTTTCAGGGATTTCAAATCATTTTATATAGTAGACAATGGAAGTCCGAACTAGTGAAATTCATCACGAAACATTGTCAATCACCTTCAAACATACTTATAACCTGTTTAATAATGCAAATACGGCAATGGGCCTGGTGAAATATCTGTCAAACTGTATTTAAATTATATCCATATTTCTTATAGTTGCATATATAGTCGTATAGTTGCATAACTCATTTATATTTTTTCTATAATTGTACTTTAAAAAAGTAATGAGTGTTGAAAAAGTAATAAGTAGATTTTTTTGTGAAATTTTGTAATTTCAATTAAATTTCAAATAAACAGCATTTTAGATAGAGGTTTTTATTATTCAGTATAATATAATGAAATTTAAAACATAAAACTGAAATATAGATACAGTGGGCGGCTAAATTATGGAACAAATTCGTTATTTCACAAGCTATGTACCTTTGACAAAAATCCTAAAATAGAACGATTATTATTTTTGAATGCCGATTTTTGAATGTATAGTCTGAACATATTACGACATAGTGATTGTGAGATTTTTTTTAAATTGAAGTTAGGTTTCGTATGTTTGAAGGTGGTTGCCAATGTTTCATGGTGCATTTCATTAGTACGTACTTCCGTTGTCTATTCTATTCCGTTGATATAAAATGATTTGAAATCCCTGAAAGAATCAATAAAATTACAAAGATAGCTAAAAATAACAAATAAAATTAAAGTAAAACAATTAAAAATTGGAAGATTTCAAGCCAAGCTACTTCGTTTCGATTATTAGTATCCACAATCGTCTTCAGGTGATGACTGGACTTATTTCTCCGAGAGATGATTACTTTTCGCTAGCTTGGCTGAATCCGTTGTTGGAACAAATAAATGCGGCTTCTTTGAATTTTCTCCCAAACCACTGATCCTCCTTGCGGATGATATATGATTTTCCATACTCGCAGGGTATCCGGTAAATGGAATTCTTGGAATCCCAATCCGCGTTTGGTGGCCTGGTTTCCGTAAGGCTTCTACGGATATTGTGTCCGAATCTGAAGCAAGTTCTGTTGCACCCAATTATTCTTATCCTTTTCGACAATATTCTGATGTAGGAGGAAGATCAAGTTCCATCATCACTCTAGAGTAACCATTCCGTTGAAGATCATTTTAATGATGCCTAATTCCTTAGGTTTTGTGAGACTTCATTTGAAAAGTCTTTCAATACTGCATTCAGTAGTGATCAATAATTTTTTGTCCTTGTACTGAGTGACCGAAAACTAATTTCATTTCAGTGGGATAATAACTTTAAATCCTACAAAATACGGCAGTTGAGTGAGATGTCCAAACTGTCATCCACCAGCAATAAGCAAATCTATGGATACATTCCTCTTGCACATTGCGAATAATTTCTGGAGTAATTTTGCTAATCCCGATTCAAATTCTATATTTCAACTCCTCTAAATTTTTCGGTCTACATACACAGGCCTTCGATTTCAAATGGCATAAATCTGTAGATCTTACGCCACATTTCTCGAAAATTCCAAATAACGCTTCCCTGTCAGAAGAATAAGGGTCAACAAATCTGTTTATTATTATCCATGCCCAAACATTGATTTTCAGAGGGTGTTCACTTACGAAATTTAAATGATAGGTTTAAGAAAGAAATCACTAGGAAAGTAAAAGGTTCCACTAGGAGTAAAGGGCTCCAACATACTTTCCTTCATCAAGCGTGTCATACACATACTGGAAAAATATATCAAATGCACCTTCCGTTGACCTACTTGGTCATAATCCATGCTGAAATTTAGAAGTGATGCCAAACCAATCCAAAAATACTAGCTACATAACGATCTTTAAGTCGCTCTCAGAACGGTGCCTATGCAAAAGTAGCGATTCACATTGTATTTGAATCGCTGGAGATTAAATCCATTTGAAAACACGTTCTCAGGAAGTTTATTCCACATAAACTCAGTTCTCCAAATGAAGGAGTTTTTAAGCAGTGAAGTTCGAGATGTACTGTGTCAAAATGATGAGCATACAGTCGGTCGCGTATTTCTAATATGTACCGCGCTTGGTGGAATGAAATGTACCAAGTCACTTGAATATTTGCCATGAAAGTATCTATAGAAGAGAGAAAAATCTAGTTATTGCAATATATTGCTAAAGATCATGAATTATAAATATCAATAATAAATCAATAAATGTATGGAAGAGCAATTCCTGCGATAATTTATCATACGCAGATATTGAATCCTGCCATTTGATTGGTCGTAATTTTATGGAACCATCAATAAAAGCCATTATTACTATTATTATAAATTCAACCATCGTTAGAAAATTAAGTAATTAATTACTTTTTTGATGTTCCTGTTGATAAACAAGAAAAACATTCGTGTTCTACTCGCTATCAGCTGATTTTGAAATACAATTTTGTCAGTCTTCATGATACTTATTCTTCAAGCAAGTGTTTTACTGCATTATTGTCCATAAGAATGAAATTAAAATTAATTATTAATCAATTTAAAAAAATTATACGCTATGAAAATTGTGTAAATTTCAATCTACCAAGGAAGTACATTCTACATTTACTAACCCTTGAGACAGACCAAATATACGCGGGCTTGGGCGGCTATAGATGTTTCACATCAAGATCAAGGCTGAAAACCAATGGATATCTTCCAAACATACATACAGTTTCCTAGTTAACGTGAATGTTTAAATTATTTCTGGAGATCTTAAACTTTATTGATGTTTTATTGAAACAAGAGGCACTAATGGGTTTGCAACATTTATGCATGAGAAATATTTTGATTTATTTGACAAGCTATTCAATATTCTATTGATCTGTTATGCTTGTTAGAGTATATTTCAAAATGAAAACAGGCACTTTAAATTAATTTTTTTCACCGATTGTATATCTATCTGGTATCATCGTGACTTCGTACAATGTTAATGTGGTATAATAATATCACCACCTGGTGATCGTCTTTATTCCGAATAACACTGACACCATCTATGAACATTTTTGCACAGCGGGAATCACTTTACGAAGACCTAACAAATCCGAAATGACTCGCATTTTCTCGTCGATTTATCATGATCTTTTTTATGTTTGCGTGACAGATAAATCGTTGACTTTGTGAGAAATTGGTATGTTAGGAGTCAGGAAGATACAAAAGGTTCTTGTGATATATGGTGTGGATTTTTTCATCGAATTACGACGAATAGGATGTCCATCATCAATTTATCGTCTGATGAAATTAATTGAAGAGAAACGGTGGAAGAATGACTCTGCTGATAGATATACTTTAAATTCATTGGATTCTAAAGTTTCAATTGTAAAAATGCTGTTCCTTCAGATGATGTTTTGAAATTGGATGATCAAAAATTTGTCAACAATAGCCTTTTCCTGAAAAAAAAAAAATACGGATAGATAAAAGATGAAGTCTTTCTTTTCGAGGAAGGTTATTTTTTCAAACAATATAATTCCAAAATAGTCGGCAATGAATTCTCAGAAATGACTGACGTTTTTGCCTTAATCTGTCTCTTGCAGTGGCGTACGGAAATTATGCTAAACAGGTGAGGAAAAATGATGATAAAATATATAGACACACACACAACCTTGACAATAAAGCTTTCGTTTCAATGCAATAATATTTCTGAAAATTTAGTGCCTATTATTCTGGAATTTTAGCATAGCGGCATATCAACAGGATCAATCACCTCACAATTTATATTCCGAAATGTAGTCTTCCTGGTTATATCCCGAGATGTAGCTTTGGTATATAACTAGAATTGTTCAAAACCTAAGTTTACTCATTCAACATAAGCCGGTGTACCTGATGATAGTAGGTACCTAATCATTGACTGGTAATCAGAAAAATATTTTCTTCCTTATGGCCATATACATTGTCTAATCAAAAAGTCAGTATATTATTCCATTTAAGGATAAGGTTCATCAATATATATTCTTGTTTTTTTTTCAGATCGAAATTCTCAACAAATATTTATTTTTAACTTCTAAGCCAGCACTCTACCTCGTCAACCTGTCTGAAAAAGATTACATTAAGAAGAAGAATAAATGGTAAGTTAGTTCATTTGAAAAATATGTTTTTATTTTTGCTGAAACGAAGAGATAACCTCCTTATTGAATCTAAACGTAATCAATAAAAAAATATATATATGGATATAAAAATGATGGAAATATCTTAAGGCATGTATCAAATACTTGAATTATTTCAATCACATGATATTTATGTAGTGTAGATACTCATAAGCTTTATGAAAAGAAACTAATCATATATTAGATATATTTCCCGTTATTTAATTCGACTTCAGTTTCTTTCATTTCCAGTCATTGAAATAATATCACAATGTGTCTTTAATACCTAAACTTGCTTACAGTTTTCACTAGATTTCATTTGGAAAACTAAAAAAAAAGTGATCACGAGTTTTGTTTTCCCCTTGTATGAAAAATCGCTGTTCGGTAAACTTATGGAGACGAAATGAAAATACACAATTCTAACGATATAGGGTTGAAAATTTTCCCCATTCCATTTGAACGAGTGGGAGATATTTGGTGGTGAATGAACCCATTTATGACATACATTTCAGTAAACTTCTGAACCACCCGGTATAAACCCAAACAATCCTATATTTTTGAGAAGTCTGCCCAAGAAATTCAGTCGGGTGAAAATATCTAGAATATTGTAAAAAAACATAATTTTGGTCTGTCACACATTTATAGGACACCTTAACAAATTGAACATTCGGACCTCGCATCATGTTAATGAGTCGAGAAGTAAGTTGAACTAGCTGAGTAATGTGACCTCTTATTGGAATCGATCCTCTTCGTATTAGTGCTTTCAACAGAAAAATCTCAAATTACCAAAAGTAAGACAATGTTTTTTAAAAAATAAAACAAATCATCGTTGTTTGGAACTTCCGATTAGTTTTATTGAAACTCGAATTGAGTGGCAATAGATATATCAATTCGTTTCAATAATATATGTATCGGGATAAAATTCCATTGGCCCACAGGACAATTTTAATTTTACAAAGCTGATGAATTAACAAAAGATATATCCAATAATTGGTGCAATTATGAAGGAGAAACACTTTTCAATTCAAGAGCGTTATCTAAATTATGTCAATATGTGGCAGCAATGGAACATCAATGTTACTTAATTTGGTATTTTTCGCCACCAACGAATCAAAGATATCAATTTATGCAACTCTACTGAAAATCGAAAGTTCAATGGTGCGTAGAGGAATTTTGTGGCACGAACACAAATTCGTATCGTAGCAGTTCCTAATAGCGTGGAGTAAATATATTTGAGAAGATAATAGATAACCCTCGAAACGTTTCAGAACTGTATCTTCTGTTTCAAAACATATTGTGATAAATTTGTTTTGATTTTTGCCACATAGAAGAGGAAAATGAATAAGGTTCGATTCAGCTTGTTGAAACAGCTTGTTTCTCATCTGGTGATGATGCGATGATTGTCAGACCAATGATCACTTATGGTGGCCTGGTGGCTTTACAGCAAACGGCTCAGACGAAGCCCTCTGGCTTACGGAGACAGGCTTGTCTGGCTATCAGTACCACACCGTCAGCGGCCATGAATGGAACCTGAATGGAGTGGCCATTTAATGATGGATCTGAAAAACATATAGGAAATAAATAGTAACGAAGCAATTAACTGATACATAATAACATTAAATTGAGAGAAAAGAAAATAAACTCATAGAAGAAACATTGAAAACTGTGTTACTATAATGTGAAGTAAGACAGCTTTTCAAGTATTTTTTTCTTTGTTGCATAACTTTTTTGAATATGGTTTGAATAATCATTCTTCATCAAACCTTTTCTCTCTGTTTATTTATTCAACATTTGGGCCTATATCCTTCAACTGAGTGCATTATCAAGAGACATTTTTTGTCTTTTTGAAAAAATATATTTTGGAACATTTATGATATGCGTAGTTTCAGTCTAGTGTAGAGCGGCTAAAAATCAATGAATTAGGTTATACTATAACTCAAAAGCGGTATGTGTGGAAAAGTAAGCAGTTCACGTTGATGGTTCTCTTATACACTAAACGCAATATCATCGACGATAATGGTTAATCGAAATACTCCGCATTTGAACAACACTATTTTGATAGACATTAATTATCGAAACCCTTCACGATCCTGATCGATTTGATAGGGATGAGTGGGGGATAGGTATCTTGATTTTGACCAGAAAATGAAGTACCTTCAAACATTTGAATAAATTTAAATTTTCGTCATAGTCCTTATAGATATTACCAACCTTAGTAAAGGGCTCCGCAAACCAAAGGTCGTTTTAGAAAAACCTGAAACATGTCGATTTTTAATTTTAATGTACTACATTTTACAACAAAATTTCATTATACAGGGGGATCCATATTAAAGTGATGATGTACTCGGTAATTTTTTTAAATGCAACACCCTGTATTTGATGTCAGTTTTAGATAATCCGTAACGAGCTGATTCCGAAAAGGTATGATACTTGGTGTGTACCGGACAGAATTTGAAAGATGTGCGCTTAGAAAATAAATTTTATTGATATCTAATAAAAATAGAAATTAATTAATTATTTTATATTTTTTTCTAATGATTAATTTAACAATGGGAAAGTAATCCAGTAATAAATACATGACTTTATTTTGAATGTTCAAACTGTAGTCATTGCTGTATTTGGCAGTAATGGTCTTGGTGACAGTTATCCATCATGGCTTCACAAAATTCTATTCTTCAATCTGGATCATCCTTGTTTGATTCCTTAAGAAGTTCTATTTTAAAGGGATGCCATTTTTCCAATTTTAATACTTTGTGTACAGTTGTTTTACTGACATCGAAATCACGACTGAACTTACGAGCAGAAGTGTGCACATCTTCGTCAAAAGCAAGTAGAACATCATTTACAGAAGGACGACCTGATTTGCGTGCATTTTCAGCTGTACCAGTTTCTCGTAATTTCTTTTCAATCTTACTTACTACTGACTGCGTTATGCGTCTTTCTAGATATTTTTCATTAAATAAGCTACACACTCCCATCTGAGTTCGCGATCTGTCCCAATATCATATCATAAGTATTTCAATTCTTTGCTTAACATTTAAATTCATTACTACTTCAAATTAATTCGAAACAATACTACAGGATAACTGCTGTCCTATTTACTGAACGTCAATCGAAATAATGACATTTCACAATAACAAAAAAAACTAGCCGCCTAGTTTTTTAAATTAATTAAAAAAAAATACTTGTTAGCACGGTTACTGTCAACTACAGCAAGGACTACAGTTCGAACATTTAAAATAAAGACATGTATTTATTACTGGATTTCTTTCCCATTGTTAAATTAATCATTAGAAAAAAAAATTAAATAATTAATTAATTTCTACTTTTATTATATATCAATAATTTTTTTTCTAAGCGCACATCTTTCAAATTCTGCCCGTTAGACCCCAAGTATCATACCTTCTCGGAATCAGCTCGTTATCTAAATTTATCTAAAAGTGACACCAAATATAGGGTGTTTCATTTAAAAAAATTACCGATGACGTCATCACATTAATATGGATCACCCTGTATATTGAAATTTTGTTGTGAAATGTAGAATATTGAAATTAAAAATGGGCATGTTTCAGGTTTTTGTAAAACGAAATTCGATATTTCCAGTTTTGGAAATATCGAATTTATTCCATACACTTTGCGGACACACTGTATACATATAATCATCACTATCACAATTACTGTTGGTAATGATTCAATTATTTTTGAAGAAATGAATATTTTACAAACAAAACTAGAAGAATGACAAATATGTTTTTAGACAGAATTGTTCACAAACTTCATGCATGGTCTTGCTGCATACGCTGAACTCCTATTATACGATTTTCTGTTACTAGAGTGGAATGTGGATTGTGTTTAAATACTGTAAGAAATGACACTATATATAAATTAAAAATAGGCTGAACTGTCTTTGTCTCGATGTTCTAACTTCAATATTATGCCGATTCAGCATAATGTTGACTTTCGCATGACTTTTGACTTTCGCATGACTTTTGACTTTCGCAATCCTAATGCGAATATGATATCAAATCTCCAACAATTTCTACAGAGACTGAGATTAGTTGCTTAAGAAAAATATAATGTTATTAAAATTTCATCATCAAAATTCTACATAATGTTTCAGTTTTTACTACCGAATCATCCTTCGCGACAAACCGAGTGTTATAATCAATGTGAATAAAATTGTTATATCCCGAGAAAAACGTAATATTATTAGTCCGGATATCATGTAATCACCACATCTTGATAAATCAGAATTGATCTAGGTCCTAGCAAGCAGTGGGTCGTATTTTTCTGATTTCAAAATAGTGATGCACCAGTCTTAGCGAAGAAACAATATTCAGTCTTTGTGAATGCTGAAGATTTTATATCACATAAGATTCACTAATGAAATTCCTCATCAGCAATGTGATAAAACAAAGCGATAGTCAGTTTGATCAGCACAGATTCTCGAAAAGTCTGAAATACAGATTTCTAAAATTACAAATACCTATATCCTGCACACCAAATATGTTTTATCGTTGTTGAGATGGGTACTGCAAATTATGCAGATGAAGCTTCAATTCTGTAGACTAACGTAACAACGGGGTATTGAATATAAGATATACTCGTACATACAGTGTGCGATTTTTCGTACAGGCGTAGACCTTCATGGGGAAAGGGGAAATTCTCGATATTTATGTTCGCGTTGGAGATAACGAAATAAGTTATTTGAAAAAGTTGCGTAGAAATAGTGAAATAGATTTTGACCATACATACCGAATTTCAAACGAAAATTCGAAATTTGTTTTTTTTTTTAATTTTCATATTCAAGTCCCATTTTCAATTAATGGTTTCGAATAAGAAGCTACAGAAATGATAAAATTGTCAAAATCATTGAAATGAATATATTGAATTAACTAAAATTGAAAATTATTATTTTATCAAATGTAAGTTAATCGGATTTTGTCTCCTTTACTAGCATGTCTCCAATTTCAAGAAATTTTTCATATTCCAACCAATATTCGCAACCAATCATATTCCTGTTGAATATGATTGGTTGCGAATTTGCCACATTTTAGATGGAAGATCGTCATTCTCAATGTTTCGAAGCAGTCTCATATTTTGTGTTTCAACAGTTTTCAATTTTAACGTTTAATTTTACGAGAAAAATTTAAATAATAAGGTTATTTGGTGGTGCTCGAAGTAGCAGACAAATTGCTCAAGAATTCAACAGAACACATCCGCAACGAAATAGTATTCGACATGAATCGGCAGCATCCGTGAATAAATTTTTTACTCAAACTCATTATAACGAATTTATTTCAAGATTCAAATTCTGTGTATATTTTTTGGAAGACATAATTTTTTGTGTAGAAGTTGATTTTTCTTGTTTTTTCGGGATTTTCAACCTCCCATAATTTGTAAAATCAATAAATATGGTTCAACAAAGAGTCTGCTCAAGTGTAATGAAGGGCAAGATAGAAAGTTCACCCCGAATAGTAACTGTGTAATATAAAACTCAGCAACGAACGATGCCGAAACTTCGAGGAATAACTTTCCTTTATGCACCAAACGCACATATCATTGATGATGTCTGCTGCAGTAGCAGACGAAACGTTTGGTGGTTCAGGTTCTGTTCGACCTCAGTTTACTAGCCCGGATTTTGTTCGAGACTCCGGCCGTGGAAGTCAGTGTTCTTATATTGTAACCGTAAATGTTCCAAATTATTTTGAAAATACAAAAAAAAGTAACTTATGTTTTTCTACATCTCCATCATTGAACAAAAAAAAATGCGGGAAATTTCTTTCTTTTGTAAGTTTATCACATTTTGTGTTTAAGTAAGTAAAAAGCCGAAAGGTTTTCCACCAAAAAACTAATCTATCCTAAAGAAATTTCTTTTTCACTTCGAATGAAATTTCTATGGCTGGGATTAACTAAGCGTAAGAATGTGTATACACATACGTACTGTTTTAATGACACGAGCAAATTCTCTTTCCCGGTTACAAAGTCGTGCTTCATCTTGAAATGATATCCAAAACGGTGCTGATGAGGTGATAAGACAAAGGTATTGTCTCGAAACTTCGAAGTAAACCATCAAGTAAACCATCAATTTCATAACGAATTATCGTATTCCAAAATGAATGAAAAAAAAGTTATTTTCGTGTAATTCAATCTTCATATGAAAGTATGTAGTTGGAAGACATTTTTCTTTTCATACGATGTGAAAATAGTTGTTTCGAAATGTTTTTTTCTTTCAGTTTATATCTGAAAAAAACTTTTGTGAATCCTCTACAAATATTTATAGAAAGTTTTACTGTAGTTACTTTCTTTCTAAAACTAAAGCAGTTCATTGTATAATTTTTACTTTAAAAGGTTTTACAAAAAAGGCGACACGTGTTTCGCTATACAATAGCGTTTTCAAGCGTAAACTAAACTGTTGCATAACGAAACACGTGTCGTGGTTTTTGTAAAACTCTTTATAGTGAAAATCATACAACAATCCCTATTAACTAGTTTAAATATGGATTTTCATCAAGTATCGGTCAGTTCTATTCAATTACTCTCTTTCTTCCTTCCGTTCGACATTTTTCACAGTTAGTGAAAACACAACAAAACACTATTCAAAGTTATAAATGATAGACACTCAATAAAAATATTCGAAGAAATTCCTATTTGAAAAATTACTTCCTGAATCGCAACATACACATCGCCCCTAGTTAATGACTAGAAGCAGAGCTAATTAGTCGTCGAGCCCTTCACCAGTACCGTCTACCAAACGGAACCATAATGGTCTCTGATTAGCTTTGATCTGACCGCTGAACACTATCAATTGCTCCTAATTTACTATTCAACGCCATCAACTCACGTGAACTTTGCCTTTCTCTTTGTCGCGATAACAGAGTGGTGTGTGGAGGACTTAATTATATTGATCGATATTTGTTTACGGTAGGTGGGTGGTATGGGTTGGTGCGAAATACAGATTCTCATCTAGTCAGAATTATAATGGCCACTTTTCAATTCAAATAATAGCGGATTCAGTTTAACGAACATATAAAATATTTATAAGAAAATAAGTATTTAGAATTATTCATCTCTCTCAACTATCTACACAGTGGATTCTGGTAAATGTCCGCCGGAAAACAACTACTTTCCTGGCTAATATCATCCTGGATATTGAATTATATCCGACAATCATTCATGCAAGATACCTCACAGAGGTTAGTCTCGCAGATGTTTCTTGTTCATCCAGCAGCAGAAACATGTTGAAATTATTCGAGAAGAGTCACCTACAGACCGGTTTCGAGGTATAACCTCTAACTAGTGCAGGAAAGATCCGACCCAAGCAGTGCCTGGGACCGATTTCAACACGAGTCGACTGCATGCATGACACCTTCGTCTAAGAGAAAGATTGTTAACTAGAACAGCTCCATCTCGTGGACAAGGCACCAAGCAGGAAAGAAACATCCCATATACCAATAGTCCCATAGAGTCAAAACGTGTCTGAAGACTGTTTCGTATGTGATATACCGACATTACATATCCGAATTGAAATCTCGAAATATTCATCTTTCTGTACTATACTTTTTTTTGATGATATTGTTTCCTGTTATCGATAACGAAAAATGTGGTTTTGATCTTGGGTAAGATTAGATTAGGGCAAAAGTGAGTGGGTCTATTAGACCACCATCGCAACCCGCAAGGGTTTATTGTGGCTTATACCTATTCACACTCGACCAAATTAACCCAAATTCTTAACGAATCCGATTATAGTTTGTATGGTTAGTGGTCTTTCAGGCCAGATGGTAAGAGTAATGCTCTGCCAAACTCTGAAAACGTGATTATGTCCCCAGCGGGGCAGGCACAAAGTATGTGCTATGCTGTTTCATCATTTTCCAAACAGAGGCTTCACACACTGTCTTTCCCCCCATGCCCCCTCCCGGGTTGAGTACCCTGAAGTAGAAGCTTCCCCCCCAGCTATTTAGCGAGGAGAACCTACTACCCCACTCCATCCACCCCCGCTCTCCGAGCGGTCCTCAACTTGCTGATGGGCACTTCAGCAAGATTGACATCTGACCTTTTTTTGGTCGAAAGTCAGCCTTTAGGTGCTTTTACTTTCTTATCGAATCTTCGTTTTATCTGACTATTCCTAACTGAATTTAAGCATGGGGCCCCCAAAAAGTAACCGGCGGCGTTGTGTTATGTATCGAGCGTTTCTCAGTGCATCCAAGAAAAATTTTTAGAGTCGCGATCGCGGTCGAAGTGTTCTTCGCTGAACCTACCTGGAAGAGAGTGTTATACTTATCTGAGCCGCCTGACGGCGACTAACGGGGGCGGTCTGTTATTCTGTTTGGTCGGCTTTTCTCGGAATCTGGGGTCATCTATATTTAACGCATCGTGTAGATCGCGGAACGCTGGATTTGAGTGCGATCTGATTCTATCGAACGTGCTTTCTGCATGTTCTCTCATATACACGTCCACATAATGCGTGTCCAGGTCTAGGTCTCTGTATATAAATCTGTTGGGTATATAATAAGGTGCGTTTACAGCGGCCCTTACGCTCGCATTCATAAACGATTTGATCTTCTTTCTGTATGTCTGTGCGGACTGGCCCCAGGCAGTGCATGCATACAATATTATTGATATTAGAATCGTTCTGATCATTAGTAACTTGACTTCCAATGCCATGTTACTGCTTCTTCCTATGATCGGCGCCAGGCGTCTTCTGGCCTGTCTGGCCATTCCTATTCTCTGCTGTACGTGGGCCTGGAATGTTAGTTTCTTGTCTAGGATGACCCCCAGATATGTCGCTTTGTTTGTACACGGAATCTCTTGTCCGTTGAAGGTGACGTTGCCTTCCGGTTGTACGAACCCGCGAGTGAACAGTATCGCCTGACTCTTGTCAGGGTTGATACTGATCTTCCACAAGTTAGTTCACTCCTCCAATCTGTCTACCTGTTGTTGAAGGTATCTCGTAACGTGTGATCTCGCCAGCAGGGCCGTGTCGTCCGCCGTATATACGGAGTAGAGGTGTGGCGAAAGGACTGCACCTTGCGGGACTCCTGCCTCCAGTATTCGAACTGTTGATAATTCGTCTCCTACTTTGCAGCGGCATCGCCTGTCAGCTAGAAAAGACTGAATTAATCTTACCATTGGTTTTGAGTATCCAAAATCGCTCATCTTGGCCAGTAGCCCGTCATGCCAAACTCTGTCAAACGCCTTGGAGACGTCTAAGAAGATAGATCCGGTATTGTATCCACTACCCTCAGGACTTGTAGCTCTGTTGAGTGTTCTGATCTAAAACCGAATTGTTCGTCGGGGAGGTTCCCTAACTCTCTGGTTTGTTCTTCCAGTCTCTTCAGGATGACACGGTCCGTCACTTTGCTTACGGATGGCAGTAAGCTAATTGGCCGGTGGTTCGCTGGAAACAGGTGGTTCTTCTTGGGCTTCGGTATGTGGATTACCGTTGCCTCTTTGAACGGGACCGGGAAGTGTTGCAATCTGGGTATAGCATTTATGATGTTGGTTATGGCTGCTATACCCTTTCGCGGCAGCACTTTCAGTGCTCGATTTGTTATATTGTCTGGGCCTAGTGCTTTCCGAGTGGCAAGACGTCTCAGTATGTCCTTCACTTCCTCAGGCGATGTCGGGGCCTGGGGTTGCGCGTTATTTGTCCGTTGTCTAAGCCTCTGTACCGTTCTTTTCACCTGTCTCTCTATTTCGTCTACCTCGTCTGTGAACGGGACGTCATTCTCTCTGCACTGCCTTTCGAAGTTGTCCGCGAATGCTTCCGCCTTCTCCTGGTCAGTGTAGACAATTCCTTGCTCGCCGTGTATCGGTTGGCAGGGTCGTCGAGGTCCATTTCTGGACCGCTTGCGCGATCTTTTGCTGCTCGGCTGTCAAACTGCTAAGTATTTTTACTAGGTTATTTTCGTTGTTTGTTGGTGGTTGTCTCGGCTTTTTTAGCCGATTGTTGTTGCGGCTTCGGCGTCGGTCTTTCCGCCTATCTGGGTTTGTTCCAAGCTGAAGTTCTCTGCCTCGGGAACATCTTGCAGCCTCTGTAGCTTGCCAGATGCGCCTCCATACAGTTCGCGCATTTGGCCGGCGTGTCCATTGTTTTCTTACACTCTCTGGTGTCGTGGTTTTCTCCACACTTGACGCAGCGTACCGTCGAGTGGCAGCATCTCTGCGAGTGGCCGAAGAACTGTCATCGATGGCATTGGGATACCAGTCCCTTGTTAATTCTTTGGGGTTCTGCTCGTACTATGAAGTTTACGCATGTTCGTTGCGTAAAAATCTTCTCTTCACTTTTTGGCACTTTCACCAAAAACAGTGGCAGTACCTTCCTATATCTTCTAGAGGTCATCCTGGGACACTCTATTACCGTATACCCTTTTTTTGCCAGATCGTTGGCGACGTCTGCGGGTTCTACGTTTTCTGGTATGCCGCGGATGACCGCGTGCAGTGGGATTTCCTTCTTTACTGAGTATGTGTGGAAGTCCAGTTTCTTGCCTTCCAGGTATTTGGTGGCTTTACGCCACTCGTTTTCGTCGTTGGTGTATAGGTATATGCCATCCCTCGTGAGTTTGGCTTTATTGTAACCTATCTTTCTTTGCTCTAGATTTTTGGAAATCGCACTCCACTTTTTGGCGTCGTGGATTACTATTGGCGTAGGCTTTCCTACTTCCATCGGTGGTCCGCTTGTCACTTTTGGGGATGATTCCCCTTCTTCTGAGTTTTCTCCCTCTGTGTTGTTCGTCTGAGGTGCGTTTTCCGTTTCCATGTTTTCCGTGGCCTGTTTTTCTGCCTTTTGTTTGGCGATTTTTGCGGCTTTTTCTTGGACCTGTCGCTTTCTGGTTTTCTTGTTGGGTCTCGCCTTTTCAACGAGTACGAACCCGTCTTCCTCTGAATCTGAGTTCGATGCGCTGTCCGGGCCGGGTGGCCTCTTAGTTTGACGCGTTTCCTCTTTACTTTCGGCGTCTATTTCCCTTTCCTTGGGTTGCTCTTGTTCTTGTTCTTTCTCGTATCTTGTATCGGTCTCTTCGGGTTTTTCTTCTCCTTTTGCTTTTTGCGTTCTTGACGGTCCCGTGTCCGTCCTCTTTCTTTGGGCGAGTATTCCCTCTACCTGATTTAGCCTTTCGTTAAGCTGTTTAATCATATTTGTCAGCTCTTCCCTTTGCTGTCTGAGCCTGTAGTTTTCCCTTTCTAGGCACTCTAGTTTTTCTTCCATCTCCATATTGGAGGCCTAAAAACGTAAAAAGAATTCCTAAAAGAGAACACGAATTCTTTCTTATGTGTGCTTTCGCACACTCAGTTCTGAAAAGAACTAATTGTCTTAGTGCTTTGTTAAACTCGGCACTATTCTAACACTTTGGTATATCTCTCTGGATAAAATTCTTATCTCTGCACTGTCTTCCAAGAGTCCGAGTCCCTGTTTATGATGATTCAGACTACAGTGACCTGTGAGAAGGCGTGTTTTCATCTTAACGCCATCTAGAATTTTATGATGATGAAACACTATCTAATATATATAGGGTTGCAAAATTATGTTGGTTTCACCATTTTCACGATTTTTGATTTATTGGGTTTGTGTCCGCCCGAAATAGCAGAACAACTATTACATTGAACCATTTGATAATTATTTAAAAAGTTGGGGGTTACACAAATTGAGGATTTTTGGGTGTGCTAGATTATTTGACAACGAAGTCGTAATGCAATTACACTGTGGAATATTGCGCATCAATTTACTACAGATGAAGAAGAGAAATCGCACAAGAGTAGGCCAGTGTTGCCAGATCTACTGTTTTTCAAATAGATTTCCTGTTTTGGCTATGGGGCTACTTTTCTACTATTTGAGAGTAGAAATCTGTGGATGCTTTCACTTTTTATAATACTTTCCAAATGATTAAATAGTGGAAATTATAATGTATGTAATATATATTCATGAAATATATTTTCTACTGTTAGTTTGTTGTGAATTCATCATCGAACAGAATATATCGGTATGCCACCTTAGGCTCACATAGAAATATCGTATCTTAAAGCATAGATAGATAGGTATAATTGGAACTTCTGGCGTAAATGAATCTAAAAACCACCATCTCTCGACGTGCATTTCTCTAACCAAGTTAGCATCATCAGGAGATTAAATGGAATTTTCATGAAAAGGGGTTTTATGAAAAGTATTTTCTAAGATTGAATTGTACTTAGTCCCTAGCTTGAAATTAACAAATAAATGTCGACCTGTATGCTTAGTATTTATTTTTCATGAGAACGCACTTTACAAAAGTGTTCTTCGTGTTCTTCACACCAGTGTATGTCCCTTCTAGGGTTTTCGATAACTACTTGAAGTATTTCTAACAGGCATCTTCTTCGCATACAGTTTTCGTAAACTCTTTTCTTAATGATTCCGTTTTTGTGGACGGTTTCGAAATTCTACTGATCGTTGAATAGTGAACTTGTTTTTCTGAATGCCGTTCGTTGAAACACTGCAGCTTTTCGTGTTATAACCACAAATCAAATATACTTCTGCCTTTAACTCTGGATGACTTCATTTCTGGATGAGACATTTGTGTGATGACACAAGTTTCAGTAAACAAGAACTCCTAACAGGTGAGTTATGAAAAGTCATACTATTGAAATATATACACTCGCAGAGAAAAATATTGCATATTTTATTTTAAGCCTTAACTTTATGTTTATTTCTATTTGTCTGATAATATTTAATCAGTACAAGCAACAGTGACGACAAAAATGAAAGTTCTTTGAGGCAACATAATAACAGTTCAGTACTTATTGTTTCTTCCCCTAGCTCTAACGATAGCCTGCATCCTCCTGGGCATACTCCGCAAAAGGTTTATGATGGTTTCGTGTGGAATTCGATTCCATTCTTCCTGTGCAGCAATTATTCGTATGTCTTTTTAGGAGGATTCAAATATGTTCTATGGGATTTGCGTCAGTACTGTTTGGTGGCCACTTCACTGCCTCGAATCCAACAATTTGAAGATACTGGGTGACTGTTCTTGCAGCCGGTGCACGAGCATTACCATGCATTAGCACGAAATTGTCGTAACCAATGAATCAGCCGTAAGGTAAAACATGCTCTTCAAGGATGTTGCGTATGTACCAGTCAGCATTCATTCTTAAATTCACCTCTATGAGCTCGGTGCGACGACCTTCATACCCGAATAAAAATAATGACACTGAAAGCATCGGCTGCAAAAACCTTAACCATTTTGTCATTTCAATAGAAGGTTACAAATTTGAGTATTATTTTCATTTCCTAATATTTTGTTGTATTTTTGAAACAGATGTACTTTATTCTTGAACGAATTCAATGTTTTTCGGCCTGTCCTGAATGCTGTTTGACTTGAAGCCATTAAATGCATCTGATATGGTCGCACATGCACTAACTTTTGGAGGTACTCAAATTTCGACTGTGCACATAACAAAAAATATACCATTCGTTGCAAATTCAATGGACCACATAGTAGTTTTCGTTCTAAAATTTCTGAAGAACCCATATCTGATGAAATGAAATGTATATCAAGTTAATGGCGCGTGATTAAAATATAATTTGGTTTCATTTTCAATCTCATTCAGTACATTTGACGTTGATTTCTCTTCTAATTTATTATTGTCCATCTCGCTGTCGGTCTGTCAACGGCAAACCGCAGTGAATGATTAGAAGCTAGTTTACGTAACAGTTGTATTTTCGGATGGAACCACAACAAAAGAATTTGGTTATACCTCTGACCTACATCGAAAACGCTAATTAAAACCTTGTCGAAACATCCCCAATTATTTGTTATATCTAGGTACAATATCTTGACAGATGTAATGATAACCTGTCGATACACAAAAGGTCGTGTCTGCTGGGGTGCGGTTATCTTTTATGACTATTTTTTATGTAGCCGTGTAGTGATTAATACTTTTGAATTGACTTTCTATTGAATATAACATCCACCATCTGTCTGATGCTCGGCACGAAAAACGTTTCTTATTTTTATTTTGTCAACAGGTTGATCAAAATCAAAGAATGGGTTGATAAAAATGATCCGGGATCACAAATCATTCCATTTTCCGGCGTTTTCGAACAAAGGTTACTCGAGGAAGAAGATCCAATATTGAGAAAAAAAATTCTCGAAGACAACAATACAACTAGGTAAGTAGACTATTTCGAAAATTTTAAAGTTTCAAAACTAAATCCTGTCACTTTTAATTTTATCTAATATTTATTCTTCAATCATCCTTTCTCTCATCTCCGTTCGTTGTGGAAACTCCTAATAAGCTTGCGGATTTTTTCGTTCAGTTACAAGACTCTTAGCTCAATAACTTGAAAATAACAAAAGTAGTGTAACTGTGGCACTACATTTGTTATTTTCAAAACAATAGATAAAAAAACAATTTTGTGTATTAATTTTAAACTGCTTCTTGATGGGAAAAAATACCGTTCAAGCGAAGCAATGGATCAAAAAAGTGATAAAAGGATGCGCTCCATTGAAAACAACAATTAAACGTTGGTTTTCTGACTTCAAACGTGATGGTAGAGACAGTGATGATGCAAAACGCAATGAACGTCCAGATAAGGCAGTAACAATAGAAAAAATTTAAAAAATCCACAAATTCGGTTTGAATGATCGAAAAGTGAAGTTGCGTGAGTTAGCTGAAATTGTAGAGATATCAAAAGAACGTGTTGACTTTATATTGCTTAGCATTTGACTATAAGAAAGCTCTGTTCGAAGTGGGTGCCGCGCGAGCTTACTCTTGACCAAAAACAAGAACGTCTTGATTATTCTGAAGTGTTTGGCCATGTTTAAACATTTGTGATGCACTGTTTGAAACCTTGAGTGTGGTAATGAATATTACTGAAGTTTTATCACAACACCAAACCGTTATTTTAACACCTCGACACGTGTTTCGACCACCAAGTGATCATCTTCAAGAAGAAGATTAAACAGTTTACTCGAAGTGTTGTAAAATATCGGTTGTATATTCTCAGGGTCGGCGCGATTCCCGAGGATTTGTGGGTTCTTGGAATGAAAGTCTTTGGATTTCCTTAGCCACTGTCTGTTTATTTAACCAGCTGAGTTATCCCGGAACTTTAGATTGATAGAGGAAACAGTATTCACCTCGTAAGCTACAAAAAAATACATATTTTTCCAAATGGAAAACACAATTGCCACAATAAAAATTTCATATGATAAAATTCGGAAATTACAAGATTACATAATTTGGTTAACGTACCTACAAAAAATACGGGTACAAGCCAGAATCTTCGAGATTTTGCTATATAAAAACCCCAAGCACATTTATAACCAGAGGTGTTTCTGTATGAGAAATCAGCACTAAAAAGCACTCGTAGAATCAGATAATTCCGTTCTGGCATTCAACTAGTTTTGGCAATTCGAACCTAAAAACATTTTTCCACCAGAGTAGAATACGTGGCACCCTCTATCAATGAGAGCAGTAGAAGCGCAGTACCAGCGTAAAGGAAATAATTTTCGTTTGCTCTCGAACACCAGTCGAACTAGGCAATCGTAAATACATGAAACATTTATAGACCGGTTTTAGTTCCGGTTAGAGTAATATAAAAAAGATCTGCTACAGTGTTGAACTAACGGTTTGGTGTTGGGATACAACTACAGTAATTTTCATTTTCAAACATAAAAAACCGGAATTTTTTTGAATAGAACTGGCCGATACTTGAATATCCATATTAAAACCCATTAATACAGTTTATTGAATGATTTTCACTATAAAGGGTTTTACAAAAACCGCGGCATGCGGTACATGCTATACAATAGCTTTCTCAATAGCTTACGCCTGAAAATGATACAGGCGGAAAATAATACTATTAGTAGTACTCACTAGCTTGAAAATAATACAGGCGTGAAATAATACTGTTAGTATTATTTTACGCCTGATGCCATTGTATAGCGAAACACGTGTCAAGGTTTTTGTAAAACCTTTTATATACAGTAAACTATATTAATGAGTTTTTCATAATTTTTTGTCGATATGTGACAATGGATGAAACATGGAATCACTCCGGAATCAAAACGATCGTCATCTGAGTGTAAAGCAACTGGCAAACCTCGTCCAAAGCGCTTGAAAGCACAACAATCGGCTGGAAAGGTTGTGGCCTCTATCTTGAGAAGGGAAATACCATCAACAGTGAATATTGGAACGTTTGAAAGCCGAAATTGTACCGCATATGGCAAAAAAAGAAATGTTGTTTCATCATGGCAGCGCACCGTGTCACAAGTCAATGAAAACAATGGCAAAACTGTATGAAATGAACTTCGAATTGCTCCCACATCCGCCGTATTCGCCAGATTTGGCTTTCAACGACTACTGGCTGTTCGCAGACTTTAAAAAAATGCTTATCGGTACGAAATTTCGCTCGAATGAAGAGGTTATTGATGAAAATGAGGCCTATTTTGAGACAAAAGATAAATCGTTCTACAAAAGTGGTATTGAAATGTTAGAGCGGCGGTGGAATGATTACGTTTTGATGAATAAAAAACACGCTTTTGAAGAACATCGAACTAAAAAGTTGAAAATATTTTTTTAAATAAGCTTAAAACAATAACGAACGAAAAATACTAGTATTATTGTGAAAAAAGCGACGGGCGCCTAATTTACAAAAAATATGGCACAAAGCGCCCACGCTTCTTTCACAATAATACTAGTATTTTTCGTTCGTTATTGTTTTAAGCTTGTTAAAAAAAATATTTTTAACTTTTCAGTTCGATGTTCTTTATAAGCGTGTGTTTTAGTTTTTTGAACTATATTTTTAATTTTTCAGTTTTGTATGCTATAAAAGCGTGTTTTTTTGTCTTTTTAAACTATATTTATTTTATCTAAACTTTGAGATCAATCAGCCGTATATTGTTTAGAAAAATTACCATTGATATTTTCGTACAGCGCCATCTGCCCGCGAATAGATCAAGTAATAATGTCGATATATCAAGGAGTTACGTACATCGCCATCTGCCCGCGTATAGATTAAGCAATAATGTTGGTAATTCTGTCAAATACAGATCCCGAGCTTGAGAGTTACAAATATACATACATACCGGTGAAGCTAATATAAAGCGTGTAAAAAAGCGTTTTTTTTCTCAAGCCCGGGACTTTTCAGCCCATTATATTGATAATTTTAGGCTCAATGTAGGCTCCTTTGATTTCCCAGCGCTGAATGTCGACGTGTTGTTTTTTTTTTAATCTGTGGAATTTTTTGCAACTATTGATCTCACAATAATTTTTCTCTCACTTTAGCTTTCTTGTTTGGGTATTTCTTTCGAAAGAAATATATTTGGAAAGTACAAGGAACATTAGAGCGGGTCAGAATTGCCATCTGGTGGGTGTAATTTCATTACTGATTGAAGAACTCTTGAAATATTTCATCATCCATTAGTAATCAGTATTTTGCCTAGCGAGATTTTTTTACGACTGTTCATTATTATTGTAAGGTCACTGTTTCCAAGAAGGATTTTGATTCGGTTCTGTCAGATTAACAGTAAAGCTATCAGAACCCACAATTTTTTTAAACTGCACGTGGAAGGCGACAATATATTTTCAAAAAGATTATTCCACTTCTAACATATGCAATTCTATCGAGGAGCGAAACTTTAATAATTAGCGTAATGAAGAAGCCTAAAATCATCCCAAAACTATTGCAAGATCAAAATTTACGAAATGTTGATTTGTTTCTGCCAGCTCAACAGTAAAGCTCACTGAATTTTTGAAAAAAACAACACATCGAAATTCGGCTTTTGGGTTCAAAGGAGCCTAAAATGAAATTTAAAAAAAATTAAAATTAAAAAATAAACATTACAGCCTCTACTACGGGTGAGGTAATCACCCAAATATTCAATTCAATTTAATCCAAAGACAAAAAATTATCCAGTAGTGTAGTGAAGGAGGCTGAAATGAGCCTGAATATATCAATTTGCGCATGCTTTTCATTCAGTTGCAGTACGATTCATTTTTATTTATTGATTGTACTCTTCACAAATTTTTTCAAAAACTACACCTCACGATTTGATCTTGTGGAGATCAAATCCTGAGGTGTAGTTTCTGATCTTCATCAAGTAACGGCCGAATCAATCAGAAAACTCTTCACAATTCCTAATTCAAAAGTTCTACACAATCATTCTGGTCTTCTCGAGATATTACAAAATTTGATAAGTAACCATCCTTCGAAATATTCTTGTTTTGGCTTCTCAATCTTTATACAAAAAAATGGGAATCTTTCAAAGAAAGTAAGGAATCAGTTTCATAAAGGTAACTCTAAACTAAGATGTGTAAATCATGCAAAGAAGTAACTTTCTTTGGAAGATTGACACATTTTTTTGTATAAAGATGAAGAAGTAGAAAGTCAAAACCTTTCTTACCCGAAAAATATAACCCTTTCAACTTATTCTTGTTTTCTTTTAAATTTTCCTTTTTTTTTTGTTGTTTCAATTTCTGGTTTAATTTTGCCTACTAAGTAGTTTCGCTGATTCAAAAATAAAAGTCTGACTTTTCTTTTGTTCTTTTGGACAAATTCTGCATACTATGTATTATTTACTTTGTGCTGGCAAAGATTCTATATTCACTCAATATAATGATTCTCTGTGTTGTTTCGAATATCGAATTCATAGACACCGACTTTTGTCGAAATGTCATAAATTATCAAATGTATAGATCAGAAATTGATTATATCAAATTATTTCAGGCCATATTTACTTTGAAATGATTGTTTACTCATTTCAAAACATTTCATAGAACCAATCGTTTCAAGCATGTTTGAAATAGTTTCAGAACACTGTTTCTCGAAATCTTACACATAATCACAAGTATCCGCTCGGTACACTCTCCACAACATTTTCAGTAACACAGCAAATTACGCGTACAGTAAAATGAAAATGTAACCGCTTCACTATAGCTGTTAATTGAATAATTTGTAAAATAAAAATGCTTTTGAAAAACGTTTTCAACCAGCAAATCGTATTTTTCTGCTTTAGAAAACGACTGGTAATGACAATTCGCGACGCAAACATAATGAAAAAAAATAGTAAAACAATTTCATACTATAGGTACTTTCAAGCTAAGTACCTATTCAATTTTTTCACATTAGGAATTTATCGATGTCATTTTTTGAATGTAATTTATCTGTTATCAATAATTTGGTCTTAATTTCATCACCCTACTGCCCTCGAATCTTACATGATTCCGTCCCCAATTTAAAAATTACCGACGGAATGACAAATTCATTCCGATTTCTGACCACGCTCATGCAGTCGGTATCTTTTCGTCGATAATAATAGGTTTCGGAATCGAGTCGTCTGTCTGCGTTCTCTATCTCCTACTCGAATCATTCACTAAAAAAAAACGTAAGCACCGATGCCATTATTGTCATTAAGTTGAATTTACCATTGTGCAGGCCCAGACGAGAGATGAGTATGCGACGCAGAGAGCGGGAGTAATCTTTGGGCTATAAAGAATGAACATAGGGTCGTTAAAATGTATTTTTGGTCATTAGTGTCTTTTTAATAAATTTGAAAGATTTAAAATCTTGGTAAATATAGGGTGCGGAGAACATTCACATTTTGAAATTAAAGTTGGATCCGTCAATGAATAGGTTAGTTGCCATTCTGCAGACCAGATTGTTAACTTTTGGTGTTATTATTACAAGGAAAATTGTGATGAGTTAATCGATTTTTATACTAATGGAAACATATTATTAATAAATAATTTTGAACTGCAGAAATTTCCTTCGGGTATCTATTCTATGATCTATATAGGTTGTTTCCCAACAATGTGTTTATATTTAAGGTTATTTGAGAAAATGGATATTCATATGCAAATGAAATTGTAGTAAACGTCCTAACTTCTGAAGTAGTCTTCTATAGTTTTCAGATTTTTTTTGGAACTGTGATGTGACTAAATATTTTTGTGAAACATAGTGAATGCTGACACAAAATTTTTTATTTATATGTCGAAAATGTACTTCGTTTGTTGATGGGCATACTACTGATTTTTCTCTTGGACTCACATTCTCTAGAAATTGCTGGAACTGTTTCTTGTGGTTGAGAAAGAAACTATGAATTTTGGAATATGTATTCAAATTTCATTTAATCACGTCTACACTATTTAATGTAAGATGATCTGAATTACGTACTAGCCATTGGTAACATTGTTATTTACTTGCAATGCACTGTGTGGAACCTTTGGTGTAGTAATGAATGTTACTTGATTTTTATCCGATCACCGAACCGTTATTTTCAACACCTCGACACGTGTTTCGGTCACCAAGTGATCATCTTCAAGAGGAAGATTGAACTAAATCTACACACAATGTTGTCCTTATATATATATATATATATATATATATATATATATATATATATATATATATATATATATATATATATTAAGACCTGCGTCTTAACTGTCTTAAACTCAATTTTACCAAGTGATCATCTTTCTCTTGAAGATGATTACTTGGTGATCCAAACACGTGTCGAGGTGTTAAAATAACGGTTTGGGGTTAGGAAAAAACTCCAGTAATATCAAATTTTACAATGTTACCTTATTTACTAGTCAGGTAAATTTGATAACTAAAAATATTTCGAGGTATTACCTCTCATTAGTCCCGGGAAGACGACCCAAACAGCATTGTGCCTGGGACTCGATTCACTTCAACGTGTCTTGACTGCATGACCTTTAACCTTTATCTGACAGAAAGATATGTTTGTTAACTAGTAACAGCTCCATTTCAAGAACAAAGTCCCAAAAGTGGGGAAGAAACATCCCGTGTACCAATACTCTAATGGAAATATCAAAATGAGTCTGAAGACTGTGTAGGGAAGAGATACATACATACGTATAAGAAAATAAATATTTCGAAATGGAATCTCATAACATTCATATCTCCCAAGGTACCTACAAAGTAGGCTCTGGTAAATGCCTACCGGAAAACAACTACTTCTTCAGCTAATACCACGATGGACATTGAATTATATATGTCCGACATTTAAGCAAGATACATTACAGAGAATAATCTAGTAGGCATGTTTCGAGATATTACCACTCATGAGTGCAGGAAAGATCCGTCTCAAACAGCAGTGCCTGCAGTCAACACGCCTCGACTGCATGCATAACACCTTCGTCTGAGAGAAAGATTTGTTACTAATTACAACTCTATCTACTAGAACTAGATGGAATATGTCGCTTCTCTCAAGAACTTCGAATTATGAGAGATGAATTCATTTATAATTTGATATCAATATCAGCTCATGCCGATGCCGTTGACATACAAAAAATTAAGCTCAACAACTCGGATTTTATCATTAGTGATGAACTTGCGATTGAACACCGCGAGAGCTGAAAAGAAGAAGGTTTTCTGAAACTTCTGTAAATTGTACGATGCGAGAAAACCTCACTGGAAATCAACTCATATCACGTACCTATTTGGTAAAGTTTTTGAGTTTTAACTGTGTTACAATAGAGTAAAAATCGATTCAATTCGAGTGATATTCACGAACGTAATAAAAAATAATAATTCATTAGATGAGTATCAAATTATCACCGAAACTCACTCGGTAATATCAAAAAACATAGATTTGACTTATATGAACATTACCACTCAAAATAGTTACAAAAAATACAGGTCTATTTTTCAAATTTCAAAGTTGAGGCTGTCCGACGACTCCTTTATAAAAATCATATGACACAAGGAAACTTCCAATTTCAATGTTCAAAGAGATTTTTTTAAATTCTGCAAATGAAAATTTTCGACTTTTCCCGTATATCCCTGGAACCAGTTGTCAGTTTTCCGTTTTATTCATTAGTCGTTGTATGTAGGCTTTCACGGCGAATGTTTCCGGGCTTATCGGCCGTAGTCTGCAGGTTTTTATACCTGACATTTCGTCTGCCCACTGCGGCAAATATCGAAGGCGATGCGGCAACGGTTGGTAAACTAAAAACGGTCCCGATGCGTCTGTTCTTATAACCGGGTGTCGGACGGCCAACTGTTCGTTATCCTGGTCCAACCCTCCTTCAATTATTGGGAGAATCTTTGTGTTATGAAGTGCCGGAATCCATGTCTTATTGATGTTTGACATTTCTTCCTTGCGCTTTGAATTATTCTTTTGTTTATGTATTTCTATGGCCTCTCTAAAAAGCCTCGGATAGTATCCTCTGGGTTCATCAAGAACGTTAACAATGTCATGACTGCTCTCTGAAAGAGCGCGTTCTGCAACTACCGATGTATCTGTTTGACTATAGTGGTTACTTCTTTTATATTCAGTCAAGAGCGATTCAACGCGTCTTTTAGTGGTTCCGATGTAGAACGAATCACAACTACACGGTATTTGGTATACTCCTGGGATACCTAATGTATCCTTGGGGTCTTTAGCTGACCTGTGACAACTCTTTTCAGCCGTCCGACACTCAGTCCCGTAATAAGTGCAAACGTACCATAACCGTTTTCATTTTGCGCATCGCAGCAAAGTATATAGAACACTTTAACAGTTTTTTTTCGAGGACAAGTTTTTTTTCAAGGACAAAACACTGGCACTACAGGAAAATTCTTAAGGCGCTCTAAGAGCGGTGTCTGTGTGATTCGCCGATAATAAATTCATTTGAAAAAATGTTTTCAGGAAGTTTATTCCACATAATAAAGACGAAACTTGTGCGAGCTGAGGACTAACGAAGTCTTACCTTTTAATATGTGATTTCTTATTCCAAATGAAAGAGTTTTTAAACACTGAAGTAGGAGGTGCACTGAGGTGAACCTCAAAACGATGAGCAGTCACAGTCCGTCGCGTATTTGTGATATCTACCGTTCTTGGTGGAATCAACTGTGCCAAGTCACACAAAATTTCTATACCTTTGACACCAAATGATTTGAGGCCCATAAATATAGTACCGGCAATATAAAAAATTTTAGAAAAGGCAGCCTATAGTCAGATATACTCTTATGTCTCTGATAATAACATCCTGCCTGAACACCAATCTGGTTTTCGGAAAAATCACAGTACATCTAGTGCTCTGTTGAAAATGACCGACGATATTTTTTCAGCCACCGATAATGAAAAGGTCACTCTTTTCTTGTCTCTCGATTACAGTAAGGCTTTCGACACCATGAATCACGATCTGATGTGCGCTAAACTTGTTTTTTTTTGTTTCAGTATGGAGGCATGTGACTTTATCAGTTCATTTTTAAAAAATAGAAAGCAACGTGTTGTGATGAAGGGTAGTCAGTCTGATAATATGAGTGTATGTCATGGAGCCCCGCAAGGTTCAATTCTCGCCCCACTATTTATTATCTACACATCTGACTTCTCCAAGGTCCTTAAGTTATTCAACATTCATACATATGCAGACGACAATAACTTGTACTACTCCGTTAAAGTAAATCAGCTTATTGATCACGAATCATCGCTCAATAATGATATAAAAAATCTTGTTCAGATTTCGCAGCAACACTGTCTAAACCTTAATCCTAGTAAATCATCTTTAATAATTTTTGGAAAAGCCAAAGATCGTGGAAGGGCCATAGATAATATCGATTTGTATATTGATGAACATTCTGTGGAATTGACTGACAAAATAAAATGTTTAGGATTTCATATAGACTACAACCTCAGATTTGTTCATCAAGTCAATACTCTCATTCAAAGGTCGTACGGTACTCTGAAACATCTGTATTCAAACAGACAATATCTTAGTAGGTCTCTCGTACTGACGTACTGATTCTATCTATGTTTAATTATTGCGATGTCGTTTATGGCCCTTGTATCGATTCCATAACTTCTGCAAGAATTCAGAAAGTACAGAACGCCTGCATTAGACTAATATTCAGCTTGAATTACAGAGATCATGTGACCCCTTCCATCAATCAACTTAATTGGTTAAAAATGCAAAACAAGAGAATTGCATTTCGCTTGTTTCATTCACAAACTGATGAAAACAATAACCCACTTATTTGGTAAATAAACTTCTTCCCAGACATTCCGAATCATAACAGCACTACCTATGAACGATCCTTCACGTATCATGCTGTAACAATGTATAATTCATTCACTGAATCTTTGAAAAATTCATCACTACCGCTATTCAAAAGTAAACTTAAAACTGAATTGCTCAGCCAACACTGATCCAAGCATAAACAATTGAATTTAATCTTACTATTTATTATCCTGAAGTTGCCATTTATTTTTTGTAATGTTTCTTTATTTTTTCAAACGTGGTTGAGTGGAAGAATAGCGCTTTGCTAAACTCCGCCACGTAAAATAAAGACCATTTATTATTATTATTATTATTATTACTTGAACACCTCCCGTGAAAGTGTTTGACGTTTCCGGGCGTCGCAAGCTTTCGCCCGATTCGGTCTTTTCAACAAAGTATTATTTCAATCCATTTAAAATGAAAATCGAGGAATGAAAAACCTGAATACTTGGTGTATATTAGAATAACCAATGAGCCATCAACAAAAAATTCGGTGAATTAATTTTTCAGTTTTCGATGGACAACCAAAGATGTAAAGAATATTTGAATAGCTTTTGGTATATTCGCAAAATAGAACCCCTTTTGAACTAGTTTACCTAAACTGTCCATAAATTTCCAATCATTTGTTGGCGGAGCTTGGCTCGAATCTTGAGTACTGTATGTGAAATTACGAATGAAATGCCACCTTAATCATTATTTTCGGTGAAATTTTGTGAAATGACATTTGTCGATCCCTACATCTCGATCAAGTTACGTGAGTGAATGCCATAACAGAAGAGCTAACTCAAACAACAACATCAAACTATTAATAAAACATCAACTTACAACGCAAGATGAAACATGAACCAATAAATTGATGCAGTTTCGTCCTATAAGGAAATTTTCAAACTTATACAATAAACTAACAATGATTGATTACATTAGCCCTTATATAACACCACTGTAGGTAATAATAGAGGTATCTAGCTTGATTGAGTTCTGAATTTTGTTTACGAGTGACAGTGTGGACATGCTAATTTGAAAACCGGTTAGTAAACTAAATGGATTTGATCATTTAACAGGTTGCACCCGCAATGTTAATGCTTGTGAATTTCCAAAGATTCCAAATAATTGAGTTTGCAACCCTTCCATATCGTTTAGATTCGGGAACTTGTGGTTACATGCCAAGGAACGGTTTGAAAACATCGCATCATTTTTATCTAGTCTGAACGATCTTTCATGTTCAGCACACCATTTTTGGAAATTTCGGCCACATTGTCCCACGTAAACACTATTACACTCCGGACACTCAATCTTATAAACTCCAGATTTCTCCAACTTGTCCACTTTATCTTTGTCATTGAAAAGGAAATCAGATAACCTGGCATGTGGCCTGAATGCTACTTCCACATTGTTTTTTCTGAAGAAATCGGCAATTATCTCTTGTTCTTTTACCAAAATATATTAAAATTACCCATTTCTTGATTTCTGATTGTTTGATCTGGGGGTATTTAATCTGTAATCTGTAACATGAACCATTCAATTCAATGGAGTTATTTGTCCTGAATATTCCCGATATTCGAATTTGTGACAAATATCAACAGCACCATTTTTTTAGGTATACAGTGGAAATACTAATAACTACTGTTTCATTTTCTATAAACACTTTGTTTTTATTCACAACTCTTATCCCTTTATTTTGAAAAGTTGTTATTATCTCCAATAATAACGTTGTTATCAATGTTTATAAGAGGTCTCATATTTTCCAGACTTCGAAAAAAGTTATATTCTGGAAGAACAAAGCAGTCGACACAACAAAAACTTTTAGTGCAAATTCTCTACGACTAGGAGAAAGTCTATAATATTATACTGAAAAAAAAAAACTGGGAATAATTTGTGTAAAGATATTTATAAAAAATTAATAATGATATCGTTACTTTCAGCGCTCTTGATAAAATCATAGTTCAAGGATACAAGTCTCTGCAGTTAGAATACTTCTTTACCTCTGGACCAGATGAAGTGAAAGCTTGGACGATACAGGTAATTGATAATTCAAGTATTTTTTATGTCTAAGAAAAAAAAAATATATACTTATTGAATTCAATAATACTCAATGGATTTCAATTTATTCAACAAATCAAAGTATATGTAATGTTATGATGAATACTGTTTCTATTTATATAATTACATAAAATGTTCATGTGATCTCATATACTCATTCAGATACTTTCATTTTATTCTTCTTCATTTCAATTTTCGCGAATAGCATTTTGATAAAAAAAAAGTATATATTAATCTTTGCAGATTTTCGTATTTTCCTTCACTGAATATCTTACTACTTCTTTAAAATATAGCACAGAAAAATAATGAGAAGTAAACTGATTTACCGTGTTTCGAATGAATAGTCTATTTTCCTGAATATTTTTATACTTACAAAATAGAAAGAATAACTAACTACCTCAGGTAGATCACATCTTGATGAGAAAACTGCAACTACTCTGTCATCATGCCAAATCGAGTGTGTCATACAAGAATACTCATTAGAAAATTTCCAATGTTTCTTCACAAACTGCGACAAGTGGAAATAAAAGGCCCATTAAACTGCCAATGCGAAAGTAAATAAATTGCTCCTGCCCTGAAATTGTCTCTGGAAAATTTGCATGAGAATACATGCTCTCCGTCGACCGGAAAAATGTAAATGATGGAAAACGGTATGAACGCTTTCGAATTTTCGGAATAATTTCACGTGAATCGGCTAGAATTTACAATGAGTTGAATATAAATTCCTTGAATATTGAGAGATGGTGAAGAAGGAACGTCATGTAATTCATATAAAATGTCTTAGGAATCATGCAGTTGAAACTCGCTCCATGCTGTAGAAATCAGGAAATTTATGTATTATTAAAGCATCTGTTAATTCAATAATGTGAGAAATTGAAACCTCAGCTTGATATTTTTCTAAGTAGTGAGCTAGTCAGAACTATTTTAAGAATTCTATTTATGATTGAAAGGTAACAATAAAAAAGGGGTGATGTTCTGACACCACAAGTGGTGCGTGTGCGAATTGACCTTTGACCAGGTATTTCTTGTTAGAATTCATAAAGTTGAAAGTGGATTGATTCTGCTACGAAACATGGTTAATCGGATTGCAAAACGACATGATGATTGTAGGTGCTTCGGGGAATTATTACCGCCCAGACAAGATCTATAGATATCCAATAGAGGTCGGAATAGATGTCCATAAGATATACCCCGGTGGACTTGAAATGAATATTCTTTAATGGATATGCTATATACATTAATAATATATTCATAAAATGTACAATTTCTTATGGATTTATATTTTGGACCTTCATGAGATATTCTTTCTCCGAAACAATAGTTGTTAACTCTGAAAAAAAAATTAAAATAAGTATAGAGCCACCCACAGGTCGGTTGGTAGTCGATCGGTTTGACTGGGTGCTTTGAAAAACAAAAATGAAAATAAGTATAGAGCCACACACAGGTCGGTCGGTAGCCGATCGGTTCGACTGGGTGCTTTGTTTACTCACTCAATCGACCACCGTGTTGGTCGGTGTTTCAAGCCGCAGGCTGAACGATCAATTTTCACTTGCATCGTCCAACCCGTGTCAGGAATCACACGTTGAAAGGTAAGACCTCGTTAGTCTGTAGCTCGCACAAGTTTCGACTTCTGAGGGTTGTCGTTTGTAGGGGTGCGACAGCTGGTTAACGGAATCACATATTTTAAATATTTATTTGAACAAAAATTGTACACAATATAGGAAAAAATCAAATTAAATGGCTTATGAAAAATTGGTGCAGAACTGAAAGTGAAATATTAAAACGTGTACATTTTGACATTGGAGCAAATGGCCGAAATGCTTATTCAACGGAATTTTGGATAAGGTCGCAAGAATTTTTATCCTGTGATCTTTAACTTGTTAACTATGATTATCATATTTCAGTTTCCGATCGAAATAATATTCTCCACCCTGGTGAACAAAAACTCAAAAGCTGAAAAATTTCCAATAATATATGGAAATTGTAGGAGAATTCTAAAAAATTCAAATGAATAAAAAATTAAACATGGAAAAACTGTAAAGTTTTAATAAAATGAAAAAAAAGATGTACAGGTAAATAGTTATAAAAAGCAATTTTCACTATACTGCACTCCACTCCACTCTCCACACTAATGAAAAGAATTTACTCCATTTGTTCATCAAGGGCAGGAACAGTTAAAGCCGAATTCAATAATTTATAAAAATCATGGTAGGGAAAAAATAGCCTGTAAAATTCATTAGAATGTTTCAAAAGTTTTTCCGTTTTCGTGAGTCTAATTCAAATTGTAATATGTCAGTAAATACCTATTCAATTCAATCAAAATGAGCGCCATTAGAATCAGTGTACTTTTGCCAACGTAACACAAATCGATTGATTCCGTCAGCATGAAAATTGCGTGCTCGGGATTCGATGAAGCTGACAAAGACCGTTTCTGCCTGGTCCTGAGTGACAAAAGGTTTATTGATGAGAAAGTTATCGAAGTGCTTCAATTGATGGGATCTTTTGGCGAGTATGGTGGTTGACGTAGATCTTCGATGCTCAATTCGTTTCGAACGGTGATTTGTGAAACGTGCTTTTGCCGGCTGCTGTTGACGCAATTTTCGGTATATTTCGTCGGTTTCCTCACGATAAGATCACTGTGATGGTTTGGCGCGGTTGCAGAAAATTATAATGAATAACACCAGCCACTGACCACCATTCAGTAACTATGGTCTTTTTTATGGGTTTTCACCTTTGGGAAGTACATGGGTGGCTAGTCGATGTTCAACCACTGTTCTGAACGTTTCCTGTTGTCGTAGAGGAGCCACTTTTCGTCACACGTGACGATCCGATCAAAAAAAGGGTCTTGTTGGTTACGCAAAAGCAAAGAAGGATCATTTCGAAAAGCGACAATTTCTGTTGATCGTTCAAAACATGGGGCCCCCAATTTTCGAACTTTTTAACTAAAACCGCATGGAAGCTGACGCTCAGTTCTGCCATCCCACGCACAGTGTGATGGGTCAGTCTGCACCAGGGTCCTCAAACCTCGTCCTGGATTACTGTAGGTCGACTACTCCAGGGCTCATCTTCGATGCTAAAATCTCCGGAACGAAATTTCGCAAACCAACGTCGAGCAGTGCATTCATTGATATTATCATTGCCAAATGCCTGGATGATATTTCGCGCTGTTTCGACAGCGCTTTTGTGCAGTTTGAATTCGTAGAGGAAAATTGGCCGCAAATTCTTTTAAAAAAAATCTGTTTAAAATATGTTTTTCCGTTAATCAGCTGTCGCCCTCATACGAACGACAACTTTCAGAAGTTGAGAAACTTGTGCTAGCTAAGGACTAACGAGGTCTTACCTTTCAACATGTGATTCCTGACGGTTGCAGAATCATCCCAGTTTCAACCAGATAAATTCTCTCGAGAAAAATATCTGGTCGAGGCGGGAATCGAACCCACGGCCTTCCGATCGTGAGTCGGGCGCACTACCACCGCGGCCAATTCCACAACTTAACTACTTCATACAATAAGCTGAGAAGAGGCAAGAAATTAAAATTTCAGTATTGTAATATAGTCAAGTTTTGATTGAAATGAACAGTCTTCATAAAGACTTTTACCATATGACTAGTATTTTGTGAACCGCAACCCTACCTACTTGGGTGGTGAAATAATTAATTATATTTTTCAGCGCTTTGGTTCAGTTTGAATTCATAGATAAAAATTGGCCGCAAATCGCTCAACCACATTATATAGTAATAAGCTGAGAAGAGGCGAAAAATTAAAATTTCAGTATTGTCATATAGTCAAGTTTTGATTGAAATTAACAGTCTTCATGAAGACTTGGACCATATAATTTGTATCTTGTGAACTGCAACCCTACCTACGTGGGTGGTGAAATAAATAATTATATTTTTTCATATAAATTTGCCAACGATTAAGAGATTTAAATTTTTCAAATTTGGTAAAGAAGTGTTCACCTTCATCTGCAATTTATTGTCTTCAATCTATTGATCAATTAAATAATTTTATAGAAAGGCACAAAGGCACCTCAAGCAGCAGGACGCATCCATACAGATTTTGAGAAGGGTTTCATCATGGCTGAAGTTATGAAGTTTTCAGATTTTAAAGAAGAAGGTTCCGAGTCAGCTTGTAAGGCAGCAGGTAATTTGTTTCAAATTGATTCTAGGTTTATTGAATCTTCCAACATTTGATTTTTATATATTTTTAATTTTAATTCATACCCTATTATGTAAACATTTTTTCTCTATATTACTGGCAATAATGGATTATATAATTACCGACCTCAAAAACACATTCGAGTGTTACGAGCGCCGCGCCTTTGAATGTACCAAAAGAATCTTATGTTTTGCTTTTGTCTCAGGATGACGCCATCCAACTTGGGCTAATGCTATGCGAGACTACCAGTAGAACAATCGAATCGAACTTCATTTATAGCAACTACAATTTTTTTTTATCAAAACAAAAAATCAGTTGATGTAATTCAATAATTTTTTGGTAAAGGTTTTTGTCATGATATCGGCGAGTTGAAGTATAGACTACACGTAGTTGGCAGCCAGTGATCCATTCTCGACAACATAACGAATATAATGATATTTCACACCTACATGTTCAATACTTTTATGAAATTCTCGATTGTTCGCAAGTTTTATAGCACTTTGATTATCAATAGACGAATTATTTTTCGAAATATCAAGTCTTTCAACCGTCCACGCCAAATTTCAATGCCAATGAAACGTTTTGCTTCACCAACATTCATTTCGAAATCAGTTTTGAGATGTGCCAATATTTTGAAAATCACTCTGTCATTGATAAAGAAGGCTTCATATACAATTCCAGCACCCAAACTTCCCACGAAAAAGCAGTGCTCACCATTCGTTTGCTACAGCTCGAAATTCTCCAGGAATTTTTGCAATTTGTGGTTCCAGCATCGTGGAGACTGAGACTATACATACCACTCTGTATTTCGAAATCTTTTCACTGTCTCATATAGAACATAAGTACTCACTGACACAATTTTTTTTTATTTGATGGGTTCTGCAAGAGATAATTTGTGGATTCTTTTATATTCTTATATCCCACATAAATAATTCTTCTATTTTGTACATAATATTTCTTTCTCAGTATGTTTGGATCTACATACAGGCCCAAATATCCTGAAATGATTCAAATTTGGTTTTCTACCGAACTAGTTTTTTAGGGTGTTGGATGATTTGCTTGATTCCAAACTGATGTATTGAGCATATACAGTGTGACAGACATAAAATGTAGACACCCCTGTATTTTAGTCATTTTTGAAAGCAGATATTTGATTCTTGGTACAGGCATAGACCTTCATAGGCCGCACTTTTCGCAATACTTAGCCGGAGTGACAGTCTCAAACCCAGTCTACTGTGTTTAAGGGCAAATTCTCGATCATGATACCGAACTGAATTATTTGAAAAATTTGCTTGGAAATCGATATCTACCCTACTAACCGAATTTCAACTCATAATTCGAATTTCATATTCAAGTCCGATTTTCAATTAGTGATTATAAATAAGATGCTACGAAAATAATAAATTCATTATAATGTAGGAATAAGAATAAGAAACGTAATATTCATTATGAATACATTTCCTTCATTTTTTTCACTATTTTATCATTTCTATGGTTTCTTATTCGGAACCATTAATTGAAAATTGGTATGTAGGGGCAAAATCGATCTCTAAGGAACTTTTGCAAAATCTTATTTCTCCAACGTGAAGCAAAATATCAAGAATTTTCTCTTTTCGCGGGATCGCAATAGGGTTTGAGGTTGTCACTCGGGCTAAGTATTGCAAAAATTGCGGCCCATAAAGGTCTACGCTTTTACCAAAAATCAAATATCTGCTTTTAAAAATGACTATCAGAAGTGTCTTCATCTTAAGTGTGTCACATTGTAGATAGCAGTATTGGCAGCTTCTAATCATAGCTCCACACTCAAATTTTTCGAATACAGTATGAAATGTGCATCGTCAGTGATAGTTTTCATGGCTCTAATCTTCTGTTGTGTGCCGAGGTTTCACATAAAATGCGTTTTTTTTTTTTGGAAAAAGTTCTGTATTCTCTTATTGGAAAATTCAGTTCCATTATCAAATCTGAAATTATTGAATGCATTTCCAGTCTATTTTTTCACAAGTGTTTTAAATTTGAAGAATTTTTCTATGCTTCTATGCTTCAGATTTATATTTCAGAAAACAGATAGTTTATCAGCCAATACATCAGACTTGGAGAAAAAGAAATAATCATGATCCATGTTGAAGGGAACGAAAAACATTATTGTGAATAAGTTTTTCTGGTTTTCTTGCTTTGGGATGATCAAAAAATTTTTGAAACTTCTTCGGTTCTGTTATCCCAGCTTGTAACTTTCACAGAAGTCAGAGTCATTTTTAAGACATGCCCTTTGAACTGCAACTATTTAATGTGTATCTGACATACTTTGAATTGATATTCTCCATTCGTTCATGCCTTAGTTTAAGACTATTCGTAGTTATAGTGTTTGCAATTCAATTTCGTCAACTTTCATTAGCATTTTAAACGTGTTGCCTCGTCTCAAACCACAAAATTCGTAATTGTCATAGTCAGCAGTAATGATGACACCTTCATCATTAATATTTTCGATTTATAGTAAATTTCACCTCACTTGGGTATGAATAGGAACTCTGTGATTACTTTGTCTTTCCAAATTCCACCAACATTTGTCTTCACTCGGGCGTCCTAAAGTTGTCGCTGGCACTTTTACAAGGAAATCTGCAAGCATTTGCTTACTTTTCCATGCAGTTACTAGCATAACAAATTTGGATAGTGAGCTGCTGATAATTTTTGAATTCATTGCAACATCAGATGAATTTTTGTGAAGAAGTAATTTCAACAGATTAATTTCACGCCAGAGGTTATAAATTCTACTTATCAAATAACCGATCTTCATTGACAGATGATCCATTGACTATCACCTTGTTATCTTTCTTCTCCCATTTCTTGAGTTCATCAGTATTCGTGTTAGTTTTCATAGGATTCTCTATTGTTATTATTTCCATCAATTCATGGGACCCCAATACAAAGGGAACAGTAAATTTCCATAACACGAAGTTTGACCGTCGAATTTTACAATTATTGCAGTTTCAGCTTGAGCCATTTCACTTTTGTTAAACGTCTGTGTCAATATACTGTATGCAGCACATACTTTTTTTTTCAAATATGCAGGGCAAAGTACTATGATCCCATAATTTTTTGCAGAAAATTCATCATTTATGATATTATGTTATAATAATGTAATAATAATAATAACTTTTTCTTAAACTTCAGTAGAGTAATTTTATGTGAGAGAAAAAGTAGAGTAATTTTTCACTTCAGCAGAACAGTCGAACTTTATTGATAGATACTAGAATTCAAATCAAAATGATAATGATTTATGGGTAATAACGTGCGACGATGTGTAGTGACGACGAATCAGTAAATTCACTCCTCGGAAACAATGAAAAAGAATAAATAAAAATGAAATGTTGTTCAAAAGATGTTGCAGTATATGTGTGCAAAAACTGTAGAAGTGTTTTTCATAAAAGCCTGTGTTAAAAGGTTACCAAACTTGAAGTCGAATGCTGTGAAATTGATAAAACAACTAAATCAAAGCATACCATACACGAAATTGAAATAAAACAGGTAATAACGAACAATGACTATCAAAAACAACTGTTACATGAAATGCAAGAAAAAAATAGTATCCTGATGGAAACAATAGCTTGTTACTAGACAAAACGAAATATTTGGAAGAAAAACAAATCATATCAAAGCAAATGCCCCAACAAAAACTGTCAACAAACAACTTAAACAAAAAAGAAGGCTCTTATTCCCAAACTGTGAAATACGGTGAAACGGCGAAACTACCAGTAGATACTAAAACTAGAAATCTGTACCTAACAAATGCTTCTCCGCGAAGCCAGATGGCGGCAGATCTGCCATTGAGAAATAAAGGAGAAAAATCACAGTTAACGGAAATCGTTACAAACTGTGAAAACCAAAACCGAAAAGAAAAATGATAGCGACAAGGAAAAAAAGTACGTGAATCCAGAGGATGTCAAAATGAGAAATAAAATAGTCTTTGGTAGCCAAGGCGAAGGAACAGGCGATGGCTTTAGATTTCACAAACGTAGGAAGAAATATCCAAATTCTAATAGAAGACTAGGAACTGCGGAAGTGAACGGAGAATAATTAGAACATGGATTTGCAGGAGCAGACCGGAAAGTTTGGCTCCATATCTACAGGGTGAAAACACACGTTTCTGCAGAAATGATAAGGAGCTACATAGTGAACAAAGATACTTCTGAAAATAAAACAATAGGAATCCAAGAGCTCAACAAAGAGTGAACACAACCAAAAGACAACTAAGCAATATCAAATTACTCAATCTTAACATACAAAGTCTAAAAAATAAAGTCTTACAAGTCCTTTTGGATGAGGTATCATCGAAAGTTTTCTGTGTCACAGAACATTGGTATCAAAGAGATGAATTAGACAAAATCAGCCTAGGTACTCTACAATTAGTGGCCAATTTCTCCCGAAGTACATCTCGCGGAGGAGGCACAGCTATATATGAATCATCTGAAATAGAAATTGGCTCGGTTGAAATACCAGTGACCCGATATGAAAAACACTTTGAGTTCTTATGCTATAAAACTAATCTGAACAAAAAACCTTGCTTTATAGTATGCACATACAGATCTCCATCGACTACTACATAAACAGTATGGGTCAAATTTTGGAATTTATTGCAAATCGCTCTAGTTATATCATAGTGTGTGGTGATTTTAATGTATATTTCACCGAAAATGACTCATTATCTGTGTTGCAATTGTTCCTGCAATATGGTATAACCTCGAGCGAAAACTCTCCTACTAGAATAAGTAAGATTTCATCAACTATGATAGATAACATTTTCACAAATATACCTTTAAATATATCAGAGTGCATAGTTTATACAAGTACAGTACCTATCTGATCATTTTAGTCAAATATTGAATATAATGCACGATATTGAATCGAAAAAGCAAACTCATTGTAAGAAACGAATATACTTTGATGCAAACATATCAAGATTTATTATAGCGCTGTCTACTGAAACTTGGGAGGAGGTCTATGAGGCAAGCAGTTCAAGTAGTAAATACAATAACTTTCAAAACACTTCTTATTACCACTTTTATCTAGCTTTCCCTCTGTCCATTTGCAAACGAAATTTAACCACTGATATTTGGATAAACTCTGAGATAAAACAATATTCAACCTATGTTCGCGATCTCTACCATCTTTATATTGAAACAAAGAGCGAATTAATATACATTAAATATAAACAAGAAAAGGGTGCATATAAAAAATTTCTTTCATATTACAAAACATCAATAAATGATAATTATATAACAAATTCCAAGAATAAATCGAAAACAATGTGGAACATTCTGAAAAATACAAATGATGCTAAAGTAACAAATAATACCTGCATCACAATCAAACTCAAAGGAATTTGCTACAATGTTTAACAACCACTTTACAACCCAAACATGCAGTAAGAACTCAGGTAGTACAGGGTTAGCGAAGAACAAAGCCACAATATTTTTATAAACGGCTAATCATACAGAAATATACAATATTTTGAACGACCTACAACCGAAATTTGCTAGTGGACTTGACTCCATTCCCCCTTTAATTTTAAAAAAAGCTGGGAGATACATTTGTGATCCTCTGGTAGATGCAATAAATGAAAGTCTGATATCTGGTATCTTCCCAGATAAGTTGAAAATAGCAAGAGTAATACCGATCCACAAAAATGGAAGCGGATATAAATAACTATAGACGGGTATCCATTCTACCTTCGCCTTCAAAGGTCTTTGAGAGAGTAACCTACAAGCGATTGCAAACATTCTTGAATCTTAGTGAGATACTTCCTCCACAACAATACGGATTTAGACAAGGGATGTCAACTGAACTTGCAATTCATAATGCGATAACAGAAATTATGAATAATATTGGAGAAAAAAGTAGGGTAGGAAGCTTTTACTTTGATATATCAAAGGCCTTTGACATGGTCAGTCATACTATTTTACTAGATAAACTAAAAGATTATGAAATTAGAGGCAACGCACACGACCTTATAAAATCATATTTGCCTGGAAGATACCAAGTCGTAGACATTCAAAATGACCAACAAACTTATTCTGATAGAAATCTAATTACTCAAGGAGTTCCACAGGGGTCTATCCGAGGACCAATATTGTTCTTGATATACGTGAATGACCTTCCACAATTACTTGGTACAGGTCTAGTCTGTCAAATCGCAGATGATATGTCGGTAACAGTGTCTGGGTCTGATTCAAGAGCTCTCTCCAGTGGGTTATCTGAGGTAGCGGAAAAAATGTTCAGGTGGTGTTCGGAGAACGGATTAAAATTGAATACAAACAAAACAGAAATAATCCACTTCTGAACTTTTCAAAATAGACAGGAATTGATCTATGTCAAATTGGACCATAAATCTATTCCAGAAATAAACGATTTCAAATTTTTGGGGGTCACAGTTGATAGCAGTATCAGATGTGACATACACGTGTATAAACTGAACTCAAGGTTCTGTTCTGTTGCAGGAGTAATTCGAGCAACAAGGGATGAAGTCTCGTTGAACAGTATGAAGGTATATTACTATGCACATGTTCAATCTAGTATTCTATATGGAATTTTATTTTGGGTCACATCTACTATGGCGAACAAAATATTCAGAACTCAAAAGTATGTAGTTCGCTCTATGTTAAAATTACCTTATGGGTCAAATATAGACCATACTTCAAAGAACTTGCTATATTAACCGTTCCTTCCTTGTACTTTCTTCAAATAGTAACTTTTGTAAAAAAACACTAGGTACCACATCTTTACAAGGAACTGTGATCATTATTTTGATCAAATGGCAATAAATACTAGAGGAAGAACCGACCTCAGTATACCAAAACACACAACATCATTTTATGAGAAGGGACCCCATTATAAAGCCGTTAAGGCATATCAGTCACTCCCAACTGAAATAAAAAATACTCAGTACCTGAGAAAATTCAGACTACTAACGATAGAGTATCTGAAAAAAATTATTACAGTTTCAACAGCTGGTAATGGGTCTTGATGTAGTTGTCTCATAAACTTTCAAACTACAATAATTTTTAGTAGATGTATTTATGCCTACTTGTATTTACTTCATTTAGTCAATGAAGTGTATTGTAATCTTTGTCACCGTACATACATTTTAATGCATTGTTTTATAACCCCTGACGTGCTATGTTCTCATTTGATTTTATGGCAATAAATAATAATATTATTATTATTATTATTATTATTATTATAAACAAATAAAATGAACTAAACCTAATTCAACAACAATAATAACATTCATTTTCAACTGGTAGGTACACACCCAGTATCAGAAAAAATATAAATACCTATTATGTAAATATAGTAGTTCAAGACCTAACATAGAGAAAATAAAGTAGTGAAATTAGATACATTGCTTGCAGATTTGTTTGTAGGTATCTATCAAATTCAAAGTGGAAAGAGTTTAAAAGAAGCATGTATTCATATCCTGTTTCGAGGTACTAACCCTGATATTAAAAAAAACATGCTTTATACATTTCATCTACACATTCAGCTGTCAATTGCATTTTGATGAAGTGATGACTGAATGAGCATTGCATATACCAGTTATCTTCTAATGAGAGTGTTATTGTGAGAAAAGTGTGAATAATTGTAATTGTTTTCATGAACAGTTTTATATTACATGTAGTAATTCATGTTTATGATGAGTCAAATTTGGAATGACGTGAAATGAATGAATTGAAAATACTTTTCTCATATCAGAAAAAGTATCTTTTGAGAAACAGTAAATATATTGAAAAAATATTATATTTTTCAGGAGGAATTAGTTTTTGGGAAAAAAACTTTTCACTCTTCAGTTGATATATAAAAGAGTTGAACTTCTGAAGAAAATGAGAAAAATATTAAGTAAATAAAGACATTTACTAAGATGTGTAGATCATTCACAGAAATTTCTTTCAGTTGCATGCTGTAAAAAAAATCCATCGGAAAAATTACTTTCAATTGAAAGGGGTCTATTTTTAGAAGAGATTAATTTTTGGGAGTGAAAGGTTTGGGCTTTCTACTGTGTATCTCTACGAAAAATTTGAGTATCTTCCAAAGAAAGAAAGGAGGCAGTAAATTCCAAAAAGAGTACAAAGATGGGTAGATCATGTGAAGAAGTAACTTTCAGACCTAAACTAGTAAAAAGCCCTCTCAAAACAGTTACTTTTATGTTAACATTGAATTACACGAAAGAAAAATTCTTTTGAAAAAATGAGTGCATTTGAAATTTCATAACAAACGGATGAATATTGTTATGGAAATGTCTCCAATATAAAAATTGATGTAAAAGTTTTATGAGTAAAGGTGTACACGATTCCTTTCATTTTACTCTACAAAGGTACCCAACTAATTTATTCTGGCACTGGCTGTAAAATACCCACTGTTATACCTCAAATTCGAATGTATAGAAAGATAAAGACATAATGAAAGTATTCAACTAAATTCATTAAAATCCCAGTTCATTAGAAATCACTCTCAGAGTATACCATCCAGATAACAGTTTTTTATTCAGATTTCTTGTTTTCCTCAAAGCTGAGATTTTTATCTGAGAATGACCCTAAGAATTGACATACTTATATACATTTTTTGATTTTATTAACTCTCCTCTAATTTGAAAAGAATCAACAATGTATTCAATACGCTAATTGTATTTACTTCTCTTTGCAACCTAGCTTGTATTCATTTTAATTATTCTAAATTAAATGAAGTAACAAAATCTGATTCAGCAATTTTAATTTTTTAAAAAGGAATTTGAATTTAAAAAATTGTTTACATGAAAATATCAACATTGTTTCTATTCACCCTATATAATGATACTTTCTTTCATTTTATTGCATGTTTGAGAAAAGGAAACCATTAAAAGATTATTCATTTCAGGAAAGTATCGGCAACAAGGAAGAAACTATGTTGTAGAAGATGGGGATATAATATTTTTCAAATTCAATGCTGGTGCAGGTTTACAAGCCAAGAAGAAATGATTGTCAATGTGTATTACTGTTTGCATCATGGTTTATTTATATATTAACATGATCTTTTTTTATGCAAGCATCAACTGCTGACTTCTGTCATAACAATTTTGATTATTTTATATTGAAAATATTCAATAAAATTCATGATTTTGTATTGCAATTATTGAAGTATATCTTGCATATTTTATATAGTGTTTCACATATTCATAATTGTGAATAAAATAATCTGTCATTCTGATATTAACGTTATTACTATTATTTCATTCAGTCTTTGGTTTCGATTTACTTTTTTTGGAATCAATGAAAGGTATGTTCTGTATATATAATTTTCAGCTGTTTGAATAATCTGGCTTTTATCCAGTTATAAAAATCAATTTCATCAACTAGACTCTCTTCTAACTTTCTTCTTACAATCATTGATATTTTTGGTTTCCCATACTTTGGAATATCTAAAAGAAGACATTGATTAAATAGATAAATTGAATATTACCTTTTGCTCAATCCATACTCAACAGATCATTTTCATAAACTTTTGTTGCTCCTTTGAAGAAGTATGGTATTTTGTTTTCCAATATTTTTAATGTTGCATTCATTTCTTCCAAAACTCCTACAACAGGAAAATACCTGACGACATTATTTTTTGCTATCTGTAGAGCCCAAGTGCTGTTAAGTACCCTTGAAAAAAAATTATTTAGTTTTACGACAGGTAATATATGAAATTTAAAAAATTGATATAAAGCTGACACAAAAAAAACATCAAAAACTATATTACAGAACATCTGGGAGTGATTACTACGTCCTTAAAACATCTCTAACAAGTCATCAGAATATATTCGTAATATATTCATTGGTTTCAGATATTTCTTTAATGTCTGATGACCCCTTATATGTAGGTAAATGTTTTGTTTCAGTGTGGTGTGTTAGTGTTGTGGATATTGTTTTCTATTGTACTAAGTATATCGTTTGATTGTGTTTTTGTTTGAATCAAATCAAATTTAATCTTATGACAGTTGGTTCAAAATAGATTGCTACAAATTCTAATGAATATTGTACATTTGTTTGAAGGTGGTTGACATTGTTCACATATTGATATTGTACACATATCCTTACATAATTTGTGGATAACCTTTTCATGGTTAGAATAAACTTGGGATGTCATTGACGTGTGTCCACTGACACACTTATCAACTGATTCAAATGATTCTAAGACATTAACTTCAAACCATTTTTTGATTGGGCCATTATATGCTACATTACCGTGTTCAAAGGTTGAATAAATAAATTTACATCTTCTGAAGAGATGGAAGGCAGCTCAGAAGATTGCCGATATATTCTGGCAACGTTGGTAACGTGAGAATGTGCCATCACTATTCAAATGAAGCAAATGGCACAACAAACAGAATTCTATCAAAATAGATGACATTGTTATAATCTAATCTATGAACCTAACGCACCTCTGAACTGTTGGCTCAAAAAAGAAATAGTTCATCTTCATCCAGCAAAAGATGGAAAAATACGTGTTGTTGACATGACAGCCAAGAAAATAAATTTTCGAAAACCAGTCTCCAGGTTATGTGTGTTGCCAGTACACGACTAGAACGAAAGAATAGTAATTGTTGAGTTTATTTCGTTTATTTAATTCAAATGTATCACATTCTGTATAACTATATTTGATGTTTTGTTGAATTTTGATGTTTTGTTTAAGGTAGCTGTGACGTTGGAAAAATAGATAGGTCGAATATATTTACTTTTCATGAATTTTATAGTTGATTTGAAACCAAGGTGAGACAGGTTGTATAATTGTTTTAATATGTTTTTTCTTGAAATTTTTGGAAAATGGTATAATATGATAAGTAGAAACATCACAATAGATATATTTATTTGATCATGTTATGTATAAAATACATTTATGACAAGTCAGAAAAACAAATAAATGCAAGGTACAAAGTTTTCTATAAAATAAAATAAACAGTAAAAATTTGTAACAAGTTTACAGGGCACATTATAACATATTAACAACTTAAGTGTGGAGGTTCGACGAGCATCTTCCTTGCGTCAAAAGTGTGTCTACGCACATGTTCTAAATATTCTGAAGTGAAATAAAAACAGTTTTTTTTTTTAATAATTTTTATAACTTTTTTAAAACAAAACATATTCATATTTTTAATAGTGGCAGGAAGTGCACTATACAATTTGAAATCATAAGAGTTTTTTTGTGATTTCATCAGCCTGAAATGTTGAGGTCTAATAAAATTGCTGTTACGTGTATCATGATTGTGTAAACTGGATTGCTTGGGAAACAAGGGGGCTACTTTTGTGAATATCTAATAGGCTTGAGTAAACATACAAAGAAGGCACCGACATAATTTCATGAGTGATGAATGATTCACGGCAAGAATCCCTAAAACCGATTCCAGCAAGAATTCTCAGAGCTTTTTTCTGTAATATAAAAATGCATTGGGCATCACTAGAATTTTTCCAAAGTAGAACACCGTAAGAAATGTGGGACTGCATGAGTGAGCAAAATACTATTTTCAACGTAGTGAAATTTGTTAATGGTTTCAGCTGTCTAAGTAAAAATAAGGCACTCGATAGCTTACTTTTCAAACTTGAAATGTGGCTTGATCAATTTAGCCTATTGTCCAGAGTAAAACCCAATAATTTGACACACTGGAATTCAGGTAAAGGCAGAGCCATAGAAACAATCATATTTTGTGATTTTTCTTATTCATCATGAGTTTGTTGACACTGAACCAGTGCTCCGCTTTTTCTTGTATTTCCATAGACTTATCAACAAGAGCTGAATAATTCCTAGAAGAGTATATCAAGGATGTATCGTCAGCAAATATTACACTGTGACATAACTTCATATAGTTGTAAAAATCATTGATGTAAATAAAGAACAAAAGCGGTCCCAATAGCTCTTACTACCACTTCCAGGCATTTGCATTTTTTTAGTTTGAGACATGTTTTTCCTGACAAAAGCTTCTGAACTTCATCATCTTGTTACTGTTCTTCTTTCCATTTGCTAAGGTTCATCAAATTTTTTAGAGATATGTTTGAAATTCTTGATAAGGCGTCAGTACTTTTGGATCTAGAAATATGCCTAATGTCTGTTGAAAACTGACAAATAAAATCCAGGTATCAGGTTTGTCTGGGAAAAATAGTTTCTGGTTTTTTTAATAAAAACAAACATCAAGGGTTTATGATCAGATTATATTACAAATTCACGTCCTTCAAGCATGAAAAAACAAGTGTTTTATTGACTCATAAATCGCAAGAAGTTCACTATCATAAGTACTGTATTTTGTTTGGAGCATTTGATGATTTTGAAAAGAAGAATCCCAATGGTTTCCAGTATCCCTGCTGAAGTTGTTGTACTGCCGCACCGATATTACTATTTGAAGCATCCAGCATCAATGCTAAAGGAAATGATGAGGAAAGGTGGGCAAGTAAGGCAGCGTTAGCTATGACTGCTTTCAGTTGCGCATTTTACTATAGTTTTTTATTGCCTTTGGGATTACTTTTTTGGAATACATTGAGTGGGGGCTTGAATCTCAGAAGCGTTTGGAGTGGATTTTCTACAAAAGTTCACCATTGCTAAAAACCTTCATAGAGATTTTGAACCTTTGAGTTTCTCATAATCTAAAATTGATTGTTGTATCACCCACCACCCACATTTCATCATCAAGTAAAAATAAAGTTTATGCATTAGATACATTTTTAACTAAGTACTTGAATATTTTGATTTTGGTACCATTATTTTAATGTAATGGGGTTGGTAATAAAATGAAATATTCTAAGTTGCTAATTCTAATAAATTTTACCGTTTTCAGTTTTTTTTTTCACTAAATATAATATAAATTGGTATAAATATAAACTCAAATTGCTTTGTATTAAAAAATCAAAATGGTTGCACGTAATTTAAAAATTCTCATAAAGCTCTTTGCTATATTTGTGGTGATTTTGTAATTGAAAAACACCAAAACAACATTACTGTCTTTGTGAAAAAGTTTGCATATTTTGGTATAGAAATCAGTAATCAAGACAATTGCTGGGTTCCTCACAAAGTATGTTATACATTTCTGTCGAGGATCTATGGAAACTGTATGAAAAAGAGAAGATAGCTTCCAAATTTGCAGTACCCATGATATGAAGAGAGCATAAACATTATTTAGGTGATTGTTATTGTTGGTGTTCAGATGTTAATGGATATAACTCTGAAAATAAAAAAGTTATTTTTTATCCTAACATCCCAAGCGGAGTTAAATAATTCAGTGAGAGACTTGGGTTTGACTAGGGAAAAAGCAGAATTAGTGAGTTCTAGACTAGAAGAGAAACATTAATTGAAACCGGGAACACATCTATTTGCTAGTATAGAACAAGAGATGAACAATTCACTCAATTTTTTCGGCAGGGCAAGGATCTGGTTATGATATTGACAGTCTGATGAATAAATTTGGTATTGAATACAAATAAGAAGAGTGGAGACTTTTATAGACTCATCAAAACAAGCTTGAAGGGTGTGCTATTAAATAACGGATATACTTATGGTTCAGTGCCTGTGGTACATTCAATTCATATGAAGGAAACGTTCGAAAATCTCAATATCATTTTAGACAAATTTAACTATACAACTTATGATCGGATGCTGTGTGGGGATTTAAAAGTTGTTCGTATGCTTCTAGGTCAACAAAAGGGATTCACAAAGTTTCAATGTATTATATGTGAAGGGGACAGCCGAGCCAGAGGGATTAACATTGGTCTGAAAAATAATGATCCTTAAGAAAAACTTCGGGACCTGGCATAAAAAAATATTCACATGCAACTTCATTTGACCCCAAGAAGATTCTTTTAATCAAAAGAGAAATGAAAATTTCTATGTGTTTTACCACTTTTAATTGTAACTAACGTCAGGTACTGCAGTTTCGTCCTATATGGACATTCTCAAACTGATACAATAAACTAAATAGTTTATGAAACTAAACTTCGAGACCTGGCATAAAAAATATTTACATGCAACTTCATTTGACCCCAAGAAGATTCTTTTAATGAAAAGAGAAATGAAAAGTGGCAAAAAACATAGAAATTTTCATTTCTCTTCTCATTATGATCTCCTACCACGTAGTAACGGCTACATCCATCAATTTATTGAAAGATTCTTTCACTTCCACTGCACATAAAGTTGAGTTTGATGAAACGATTTGTTCAAGCTTTGCCTAAAGATAGTGATTGTTTTAAATATTTGTGTGCGGAATTCCCTTATTTAATGTAAATTGATGTTCGATTCAAACATATAAGTAACAATGAATGAGAAGGAACAGGAGTCTTGGATATTATTTAAAGAAGTTCTGATTGAGATTTTGGGTAATGCCAAAGACCCGAACTATAAACTTATCGTAGCTAACATGACGAGTAAGCAAGTTTAAAACTCTTGGTTGCCTGATGAGCCAAGTCCACTTTTTAGTCAATCATTTTTTCCTAAAAATTTAGGTGATGTGAGTGATGAGTAAAGGAAACGGTCCCATCAGGAGATGAAAGAGATGGCGAAACGATACCAGGGACGGTGGAGTATCAAAATGATGGGTGATTTCTGTTGGTCACTTCACAAAGAACAACAGAACGCAATTCATAGTTGAAAAGCCTACGCAAGAAACTTTACGGAGAAACGAAAGAGGTAATATAAAAAAAATATTATAGTTTGAGTATTTTATATTATAATTTAATTTATTAAATATGATTGTAAGCGAAAATGTAACCAATTAATAACACTGTAATTTGCTAAATTTGTATATATCAAAATTTCCCTATTTTTTTTAAGTAATGAATCAATATCATATTGCGAAAGAATGATGGGTAAGTAGAAAAATGATATTAAATACTGTTAGGGAATCCAAAAATATGTAAGATTTAGGAAAATTTGTTTAAAAAGTTTCCACAAATATTTTTTTCGTTGGCCTGTGTGTTTCAAATGATCTGGATGTTCTTTCTCATTTTTAGAAACTATCAGGAAATTTCTGGAAAACAAAACTCAAGATCTGCAGTAATTTGCTGAATATATCATTGACATGTCTGTGCTGCGTTTTATAAACCGACTGTCATTTTCAAACTTTTTCAAAAAACACTTCATTGTGAGATTTTCACTAAACAGTTTAACAAAAACGCAACACGTGTTTCGCCATACAATGGCTTCTACATTACATTTCACCTGATCATTTATTGTTTCGGTCGGTAGCCAAGCGGTTTGGCGTGGGTGCTTTGTTCACTCTCTCGATGACTGCCGTGTTGGTCGGTGGTTCAAGCCCTAGTCTGAACGATCGATCACAAGCACTTTTCAAAGATTGAAACGCAATTTTTAATGGCCACGAAGGCACCATATTTATGTTGGAAGGCGACAGTTTTAAAGTTTGTCATGAAATAATAAAGTGTATAAATTTGTATTCATTTTTTATTATTAATCTGATGAAAAAACTCCGTACTTTACTGACACGAAAGTTCAGGTTATGGCGTTTATCAAATTGATTGGAGGATTATTTTGATTTATTTTTCAGTACACATGTGAATTAGCTTCAGGAATGACAAAGTGGCCATAATAATTTGAGATCAAATAAGTAACTTAGAAAATGTCCACCTTGGTAATTTCAAGTTATCTAGTTCTAGAGAGAGGTTGTTTTACAGTGAAATGAAGCAAGCAAGCGGAAAAAATAAGTTGTTGAGACTTCAGTAATATATAGATCATGGATTCAAAGTGAAATATTTTTTTTGTTATCAGAATAAATGAATGGAAACATTGGGTGAAGCTTCAGGGGAGGAGGCAGGATGCTCCAACGGTCAAGAAAAAAATGACAAAAAGTCACTTTTTTGAAGTTTATAATGATGATCTCAGAAATGAATCGGAAGACAGTTGTAGACTGAAAGTTAATAATATGTTCAATAACAATGAATTAGAAAACTTGAAAATTATAAAGTAGGAACAACAAAAAAAAAAGAAAAACTTCTTCATAAAAATAATAACCTTGAATTTTTCAATGTTATTGTAGAAGAAACGGAAAACTCTGGTAATACATTTTTATATGAAATCATCTTAAAATTGCCAAGGAAATATTAGATTCACAATTAAATAACATAATTGAAACTAAATCCTGAGGGATAAATATGATTGGAATTACTTTGAAAACAAAAAAGCAGCAAATAATTTTGTAAATGATACAAAGATTATTAGGAAAAAGTTACAAAACTGACATTCCATTCAACTATGGGAGGGTATGGCCAGGAAGATTGATAACATTATTTCAGAACAAGACTCAGAAAGAAATATGGACAATATTTAACATTAAAAATATGAACATAAGAGAAATACATTTTTCCCGTAACACAATGTTTCAATGGTTCAGTATATGGCAATGTAGAGAAGCACTGAAGACGGGAAGAATTGATTTTCTTGTTTAGAAATATGCAAATCAGAGGAACAATTTGACCAATGTAATAAAATGATATGCTTATATTGCAAAGATTAGAGTCATAACCCAAATGATGAAAATGCATCGACTTTGAAAAACAAAAGTGATCAGAGAAAAAATGACTTATTCGTTTTTGAAACATACTTCTTTATCCGAAACAACACAATTCAATTCAATTCGGTTTATTGTCCAAGAAACAAAGAATGCTTATGATTAGGGACTATTACTAAATGCAAAGTATAATAAAATAACAGAAATAACATACTTTACAATGAACACATATTAGAAAACAAAATACCAATGAAATGCAGTCAAATAATGAAATTGATTACATAAATTATATGTTGAAAACATGTAATAGAAATAAAATGCAAACTATGAAATTCCACTAATTATATTTTTTTCAATTAATATTTCAATTTTGCAATGGAATAATCCTATTTAATTTTTTTTGGAATTGAATTATATATAATGATCCCATCATGATATATCGACTTTTTTCCAAAATTTGTTTGTATCTCAATTAGTGACAGTAATTTGGTTTGTTTTAGTGACATGATTGTGAATATGTCCAATCGGAATAAAATTTAAGTTTGATTTCTTTGTATTAATTTTTACAGAATGAATGAAGCCGCTAATTTTGAGTTTATAGAGTGAATTCAAGTCCAATAAAAAAATTGGTTTATATAAGTTCAATTTTGATTCCAAATATGCATATATTAATAAATATGCTTCTTATTATTTTGTTTTGTAAGGTTTTCAATTTGAATTTTCCAGTACTTGAAGTGATAAAAACTCAGACAACAATTCGATACAAATTAATGAAAGACTAGGAATAATACATAATGAAAACATACATAAAGTTGAAAGAACTCACAGTAAAATACTGAATAATACAGAACCGACAAAAAAAAAGAGAAAATAGTTGCACGGAATATGACATGACTAAACACAGAGAAAATTTGCTTTATCCAGTTGGACAATCATCCCAGATTCAGATTCACTTAGGTATAATTTGAATGAGAGAAATATGTTTGAATGGAATGAAAGCACAACATTCTCAAACAACAAAAAAAGTGCCCAGTTCAGGTGGAAGTAACAATAAAACAATCTTGAATGAAGATGATATAATGAAAGAAGTTTTGGACGATTATAGCAGAATTTGACAGGAAGCATAAAACAAGAGTCCATGGATGATAATACAACTCATAATGATAGTTAATCAGAATATTGATCTGTACCTATACTGAAGAAAAAAAAACAATGGCCGGAAAAACACTCACATTATTTCAATGGAACATTGGAGCAAATTAATTAAAAAAAATTAAAATATAGAAGTCAAAAATAATTCCAATTTCACAATTTTAATAATAACAAAACATGTAGGGAATTTTCTTCTTTAGGATAGAGTTTTTCTTATCCGAGGCAACATTTCAGTATGTGGTAGTTAATGCTTCAACCCTGCCCTGAAGCGAGAAAAGTTTTCACCCTATAAACAGTGTATGTAGCATTACAGCAACTACTTGTGATCTACTCTGAAGGTAGGAGGCAATCAATTGTGAATCTAAATTAGAAAATCTGTAGAATTTTATTTTATTGATTAGTATAGTGTGAGAGACAGAACATTTTCTTTATATATCAATGTATTATTCGCATGAATATCCGTTGCAGAAGAGTTCTCTGAACTATTCAGTATTTCATATACTTCACTTTCTATTGCGGGATAGAATATGAAAGAAAATTGTACACAATATTGAATTCGGAAAGGAAATCAGTAGGTAAATGCCTTGTACGTCTTTGTCAGCTTGGATCGCGAATGATTATTGAAATCAGTTGGAGATGGCATGTATTCACAAGACTCTCCTTTTTTACCTGTGTTCTATGATTTCAACAGGTTTTAGGTTTGTTCTTAAAATTCCCGATTTAATTTTTTATGGTTATCTTTCTGTGTTCTACAAGAAAACCTTCATACTATTTTTTTCCAAACATTTTTTATAGCTCTTAATTTCATCATTACGAGTTTTTTTCAATTTTATTATTGTATTGAAAATTTTCATTAATTTTTTTATTTGTTTCAGTTGGTGATTTCCACCAAAATCAATATTGAAGTCACAACCTATTATGACCTCAATAGTTTTCTGACAAAATTATTTTAAAACGCGAAATAATTAAGTTATGAAGACATCAAAAATTTCCAGTTGGTAGACAATAGACTGCCAGTTAAATATTTATGTTTGTTGGCATGAACAGTACTTCACAGATTTCGAAATGTTCACTGATTTCATCAATGTGGTACACCGGTTCAGGCTTTGTAGCGTCACTGATTCAAATACTCTACTCGTCCATGGATTTTTTGTCTTCTACAATAGTGAGATACCAGGTGAAATTTGTGCATTTTCAACTGCCCCTTTTTGAAGCCAGTTTTCGTTTAACATCACCATCGTGATTTCTTTTCTTTTGCTATTTTGGTGATAGACTCAACTCAATTTTCACTGAATATTGAGATGCATAATGGACTAACAGTTGTTAATTGTTTTGCATCCCCTTTACTTTCTCTGATACTTCCTGGGAAAGGCGAGGGCATAAAACATGTTTTCCCTTCTGGGTTTCGTCATCTTCATATTCAAAGAGCATTACAAAATTATGTTCTGATGCTTCAAATTGGGACAGGCATGGATACAAATTTGAATATGTTTGATTTTATTCAATCATACAATCTATATCTATACAGCGTGACTCACGGTCGATGGTAGGTTAGACGTTTCTGGAAAACGCAAAGCATGATTTTTCTGAAAATTTCACCTCTCACATTTCCATACCTGTTCTATCGATCTAAAATATTTTCAGTATTGCGGCGTTGCCACATCCATCAAAAAGTCCTAGCAACTTAATTTTTTTAAATGGAACACCCCGTATATTAATACATTTTTGGAATCGCTCTGGTATTTTGATACTTTTTTGTTAATAATGTTCTATACCTATCTCTATCTGTTTTCGAGATAAAAAATAAATTGTGCTAAAGATGGTCCAAAACATAGCCTTAATTGAAATTAAGTACATCAGGACTCTCAATTCATGAAAAGTTGATATTTTGATGATAGTTTGGACAAACTCAAAATAGATAAATAACACCAATATATGCACCATTGTGCATAAAAGTAGTCAAAAGTTCATTTTTTCAAATGAAACCCCCTGTATATTACTCGGTAAATTGAAAGACGGTGAAAAATGCTTCAAAATGATTTATTATGTCCCTATACCTAAACCGTCAAGTTTTCTCAATAAAATCGCTTCTTCTAGAAACATTATTTCTTTTTAGAATTTGGATTTAGGTAGCAGTGGAATTATCAAGCTTATAGCGGTGCGGTTACTTTTATAAGTAATTTACAAAGAGTTATCGACGGTGTTTCGAATCATCTTCCAAAATGAAAGCAAATATTGATTATTCAAACGAAGTTCTTATGAAATTATTTATTATACACATGAACAAAGTTATCAAATCATTTTCAAAACGTGTAAAAAATTCAAGCAAATGTATCCTGAATTAACACCAATGAACGAGAGGAAGTTTGTAAGGTTACAAAATAATTTCCTTAACTATGGCTCAAAGTTTCCAGGGAACAACTGTACCAAAAATCAGTCATTTCTAGGTAAAAAGTGAGATTTTGTGAGCTAAAATATGTGAAAGTACAGACAATAACAGAATAGGATGATTCAAAATAACATAATTGTAAACAAAATATCACATTTTCACAATAAATGCTGAAAATGTTGTCCATTACATTCTAAACACTTTAAAATGTTTTTTTGTGCGCGACTTGTGGTTGCTTTTTCAATTTCCTGGGGATCAAGATCTTCAATAATCTGCACTATTCGCCGTCGCCATTCTTCTTTGGTAGGCACTGGAGTACTGTATATCCTTTCTTTTAAAACACCCCATATAAAAAAGTCAAGTGGCGTGAGATCGGGTGATCTCGGTGGCCAATCCCACGGCCCTAAATGCCTAAAACAACGATCGTCGAAGAGTTCGTCAAGTTTCCTGGAAACTTCCTGGGCGGAATGAGCTGGCGCTCCGTCCAGTTGAAACCACGAATTCCTATATTCTTCTAAAGACAAATTTTCAAGAAAATCGGTTACAGTCGTCCTCTGCATTCAGTGTGTCTTCATAAATGAACAAGCTAATTTTATTGTTCTGCAGAATAGGGTAAAAGAGGGTAATGGGGGTCACTTAAGCGAGAACTCGAATAAAAGTGTAATCATAAATAAACTATTTATTGCAACCGCCTTTAAACATCATATACTTAACTATCATTAGAAATAATTATCAGCCACTCTGGCAATCAACTTTGGATATTATAAAATTAATAAAAAAAAACAGTTTCGAGGCCCATTACACAAACATGAAGGTAATGGTGGTCACCCTGGGGGCAATCGGAGTCAAAGAAAACCTAGCACATATCGCAGACATAACCTTCAGCTGACTTACACCCAGTGCATTTTGCGTGAGCCCATAGCCCACATGATGTGCATCTGAACCATATCTCGTTATTCTTTCCAAAATCGTTGCATACCAGGCATCTGTTTCCAGCATCTTCTGCGTCAGTGTCAACATCTGATACAGAAGTTTCATTTGCTTCTTGTAGTACTTGGCGCTTTGCATTTTCAGGACCCCTCTTCTGTATTGTAGTCTTTTTTCCCCGACCTTTACCTTTCCATCTCTTTTGTTTTTCTTTATCCCCTGATTTTTTCATTTTCTTATTTTCTTTTTCTAACAGCTTTATTGGCGTTGAAGTTAAAATTGTAGCGTGGTGCTTCTTTCGGTCTTTTCTTGTATTCATAACAGGTGTTTTATCTGGCAACTTGATCAAATCATGCAAATTAGCACTAATTTGATTTGACGTGCCAGCTGCTGGTGACATAATATCTGGTTCAGAATCAAGTGTCTCGTTCAGACATCCCAAGAACCGGTGGATAAATTTGTTTTGAAGTACTCGAAACTGGTGAGTGAAATTCTTTTGATGTGCTAGGAATCATGCTGGTAGCTGGGAGAGTTTCATTGCAGTCTTGGATTACAATAGTCTCAGATTGGAGAGTTTCTGCAGCGAAGAAATCTTCTTCTGTGAATACTTCCGGATTTAGTGGAAATATTCCAGTAGCTCTAAAACCAGATTCTCCTTTACTAATAGAGGCAACATTATTAAATACGTTTCTCATCATAAGGTGTTATCTTTTCTGCAAGATGGCTTTTCAAAAATAAGTCACATTCTTTTTTATAGGCCATTTTGAGCGGATCAAAAAAAGAAACGTCCAGAGGTTGCATTAACAAAAAGGTATTAAATTACTAGAGCGATTCCAAAAATGTATTAATATACGGGGTTTTCCATTTAAAAAAATATAATTGTTATGATTTTTTGATAGAAATGGCAACGCCGCAATGCTGAAAATATTTTAGATCGATAGAACAGGTAAGGAAATGTGAGAGGTGGAATTTTCAGAAAAATCATGCTTTGTGTTTTCCAGAAACGTCTAACCCGCCGTCGACCTTGAGTCACGCTGTATACTATTATAAATGTGAAAGTTGGTGAGGATGGATGTATGTAGGTAAGTATTTTCATAAACTACACCTGAATTCAAATCACTGTTACGAAACATATCGTGATATATTTTTCAAATAAAGTTTTTGGAGATTAAATCGTGAGGTGTAGTTTCTGAAATTACTATGGATCTTTATGAAGTAGGTAACGGCCGAATTAGTCAGAAAAGTATTATGTTTGTTTGTGGCTCTTTCACGTCTAAACGACTGAATGGATTTGGATGAAACTTTACATAAATACATCTTAAACATCAGAATAACATATATGCTACAATTACTAAAAGTTTTGTGTGATTTTGGTCATAATATAACGATAAGTATTAAGTAAGTCGGTAAAATTCTTGCTCCCTGAGAGTTATCTTGGCGTGCGCTGTCTCTACCGTTGAAGTTACATGCAGATAATGCACCGTAAGATTGTTTATCTTAAATAGTTTTCCAATAAAAGTCCGTGTTAGCATATATCTCTACCTCTTATGTGGTAGCCACTATATGCAAAATACTGAGTCATAAATACAATTAAAATGGATACTTTTTTCACAATGCACATTTTAGAATATCTGTCAAATACTTATAAAAATTAATACAATTGTCGTTTTGAGTATTCAATACAGACAAACTTTGTTTTTTACAATAAGTAATTTGGACGAATTTGACGCAACGCATCAAACCATTACGCGTCGCATCTACTGTAGGACGTCGTTGACGGTTGTGTTAGTTTCGCGAATTTCCTCATAGGTAAGATAATTCGATTATCGAAGCTATTCTTTACTTAGTGCTGTTGGCATATATTTTTAGTTACAGTATTTCTAAAGTAAAAATATGAATTACTAGGTGTTGCCCGCTCTTATATCAACGTATAGCTAAAGCTACTGAACCTAGAATCTTGAAATATGCAGGTAGGTTCTTTGTATAGCGTTAATAAGAATTAAGAAAGGGAATCAGGAATTTCCACCGTCAAGGGGAAAAAAGAGGGGTTCATAGATTGTATTGAATTTCGTCAGTTTTAAAGCTGAAAACCTGAAGTTTTAGGTAAGTAAAAAAATATTGTAACTATTTGTTTGAAGTGGTCTGTCACGAAAGTTAATGTAACAAACCAAATTCTACGCGGGCAACAACCAGTTATTATAGCAAACTACAGCCTATGGTGAAACGCCTAAGGTGTGTTTATTAGGGATACCAATTTTGTTTATTCTAATAATTCCTAGAAGGGTTGCATATAAACTTTCAATGAAACCGTTTGACTGCGGGTTCTTCACACTAGGAAATGACTATTTGTTATCTTGAAGTTTACAGAGCTTTGTTGAATTCTCGACCAAAGTGTCAATTAATTCTAAATGGAGTTCTGTAGTTTCAAAAGTATATCAGCTGGGTATTCACTACAGATTTTGCTATTTTTTTTTCGTATGGGAACATCTAGGTGAATTTGTTGGGTTCGTCTAACTCCAACGGTATAGGCAGCGTACGCCGAGATAGCTCTCGGGGAGCAAGAATTTTTCCAACTTACTTAATACTTATCGCTACATTATGACCAAAATAACACAACACTTGTAAAGTTTCATCTAAATCGGTTCAGTCGTTCAGGCCTGAATGAGCCACAAACATACATACATACATCCATCCTCACAAACTTTCACATTTATAAAAAAAAATCTGTTTTTCCGTTAACCAGCTGTCGCACCTCTACGAACGACAACCCTCAGAAGTCGAAACTAGTGCGAGCTAAGGATTAACGAGGTCTTACCTTTCAATATGTGATTCCTACTAATAGTATATAGATATAGATAGTATGATTGAGTAAAAACAAACATGTTCAAATTTGAATCCATGCCTGTCCCAATTTGAAGCATCAGAACACAATTTTGTAATGCTCTTTGAATATGTAGATGACGAAACCCAGAAGGCAAAACATGTTTATGCTAATATAGGCATTTAATTTATTGGCAGTCTAGCGTTCACCTACTAGAGATTTTGATGTCTTCAAAACCAAATTAATTCGTGTTTTAGAATTATTTACTCAGAAAACGTTATGATAGGTTGAGACTTCAATATTGATTTTGGTGGAAATCACCAACTGAAACAAATAAAAAATTAAATGGAAATTTTCAATACAATAATGAAATAAAAAATTCGTGATGATAAAATTAAGAGCTATAAAAAGTGTTTGGAGAAAAAATAGTATGAAGGTTTCCTTGTAAAACACAGAAAGGTGACCATAAAAATCAAATTAGGGATTCTAAGAACAATCCTAAAACCTGCTGAAATCATAGAACACAGGTAAAAAAATATTGTCATATGAATACATGCCTTCTCCAACTGATTTCAGTAATCATTTGCAATGAAAGTTGACAAATTCCTGAGATGTAAAATGCATTCACTGAATTCCTTTTAGAATCCAATATCAGTGTGCAATCTTTCACATTGCATCACATTCTATCCCGTAATAGAAAGTGAAGTATATGTACTGAAGAGTTCAGAGAACTCTTCTGCAACGGCTATTCATGAGAATAATACATTGATGTATAAAGAAAATTGTATGCCAGTCTTCATTGACTCTAGTAAAAGCGTTTAAGTGTGTCAGTCACACTATACTGATCAATAAGTTGAAATTCTACGTGAATGAAATGAATAAAAACACTTTTGTCTAAATATCACTGGAATTTTTTTTTTGTCACCGGTTTCGAGTTTGATCCCATTATCAAGTATAAGTATAAAATAAGTAAGTATGAGTATAAAAATGAGTTTTATACTTGATAATGGGATCAAACCCGAAACCGGTCGTAAAATAAAATTTTCCAGTGATATTTAGACAAATAAATTGTTTTTATTCATTTCATTTAAGTGATCAAGAATTACCATAAACAAGTCATCAATAACACATATTAAAATTCTACGGATTCTCTAATTCCGATTCACAATTTATTGTCTCCTTCCTTCAGAGTAGATCACAAGTAGTTACTGTAATGCTACATACACTGTTTATAGGGTGAAAACTTTCCTCGCTTCAGGGCAGGGGTGAAGAACACATACTGAAATGTTGCCTAGGATAAAAAGAACCCAGTCCTGAAGAAGAAAATTTCCTACATGTTTTGCTACTATTTGATTTGTGAAATTGAAAATGTTATTTATTTGTCTATTTTGATTTTTTTATTTCATTTGCTCCGAATGTTCCATTGAAATAATGTAAGTGTTTTCCCGGCCATTGTTTTCTTGCTTTAGTTTATAAATCATTACTCTGATTTATAATAATATGGGCTTTATTCATTGACATACATTGTTTATAAAGAAGAAGTAGATACAAAAATCAATGAAAGGGCGAAGTTCAGCCTGGAGGATAGCATGTTTTACATAGAAATATAAAAATAATTACCTAGTATACATTGGTAAGTGAGTAGTTCATGAATCTTTGTGAGATATTATTTAGCTTTAATAAGGTAAAATATAGCAAAACATACACGTAAGTGTGACAAAGGGAAAACCATATGAGCAAGGCATAAAATGAATATATTATCTATCCAGAAGATTTGTGGGTCTGATTCATCATCGTTATGAGCTGTATTATCCATGGACACAATTTTTGTGATATTTTGTTTTTTGCTTTCCGTCAAATTCTGCTATAATCGTGCAAAATTTCTTTCATTATATCATCTTCATTCAAGTTTGTTCTATTGTTACTTCCACCTGAACTGGGCACTGGATAAAGCAAATTATCTCTGTGATATGACTGAACGTATCATATCCCATGCTAGTATTTTCTGTTTCTAGTCGGTTCTCTAATACTCAGTATTTTACTCTAAGTTATTTCAGTTTTATGTATGTTTTCATTATGCATTGTTTCTAGTCTTTCATTAATTTGTATCGATTTGTTGTCTGACTGGTACCGCTTCAAGTATTGGAAAATTTAAATTGAATTATGTTGTGCTTGGAATAAAGAAGTGATGCTCCCAAAACGAATAGGAATATCATTTTTCTCTTATCACTTTTATCATTCATATTCGATGCAAGTAGTAGATTTGAGCCGGTTCTAAGCCTCTCCCCACCACTATGACGTCACGTGGGGTGAATGACCCTCCCCCACCACTCTGACGTCACGTGGGGTGAATGACCTAGACCGACTCATGCCTCCCCCCACTACTATGACGTCACCAATGACGTAATGGTGTAATTAGGGTGACCTCCTCGGCGTGTAGCTGTGTAATGCATATTCATCAGTGTGTCCTTACCTCTCTCGATGCCGTCCCCCACCACTTGACACCCCCACCCTTCAACCCCCCCCACTGGACACTCCCACCACTGGACCATGATCACACAGCCCCACCACTCGACCATTGGTGGGGTACCACCTCTACAACCAAATAAAAACATTTGAATAGTCTCATCATTCCAAACTTGACTTACTGTCCAGTGGTGTTAATAGTAGTTTCAAGTTTTTACTCAAATAATAATCAAAAATGAATTCTAAAGATATTAATGAAGTTTTGACGAGATTGTCACTCGAAGACGAGAATAATTGGTTTTCGGATGAAGAGGGGGAAGTTCCCAACAACGTCATCGAAGGAGAGGATGGCATCATCGAAGTAGAGGACGACTTCATCGAAGTAATTGATGATGTTATTGTAGAAGAAGAAGAAGAAGAGGGTGAAGCCCTGGTGGTCGCTAGGGGGCTGGAGGATGTAGGTGCCGATAACCTACAAGAGATGAATCCTGAAGATATTCAAGATGAGGGTATCGATGATGATCCGGCGACTGACAATGGTAACGTCATCTTAGGTATCAAGTGGATGAATGTTAGTGATACGGTGGATGATCGTTTGGATCTGTATTGCGTGACAGACTCACACGTGCGGATACGAACAATTAACAACACCGTCCACATGTTATGTTGGTGCTGCTTTAGATTCTACTCACATAGAAATGATAATGGGGGCCATCACGAGCATGTCGACCTCCATTATACGATATCAATGATGGGATTGACACAAACGTGGTGTGAAACGTGTGAGAGGCCTTTAACAAACTTTCGAATGTTAGATGCTTGCATCATTTGTAATAATGTCCCTTCACACATATTAGAATGAATATTTTTTTCAACTTTATTATTGTTATAATAAATATTATCGTTCTCATTATGTTGTTATTACTTTGATAGCCAATTTTTGATAGGAAAAGAAAAGTTTTTCTCGAAGAAATATTACTAACAAAAATTATATACCAATAATCTAAATGATGAAATTTTTTATTTTATATTGGTTTTTATTGGCTATATAACCTTCCACAATCTGAAAAAAATCAATAGAGAATCTGCTTTTTTTTCCATGAAATTCCTACATAACTCATGTAAGTCTTGAAGACTGGACTCATATTTTTCTATAAACGCAGTTATCTCACACAATAAAGGGCAAAATGTATTCATGAATTCTGCAAATAAAATTGAAAAATGAATATTAATATTTAGCTGACTTGTGTCAAAAGAAATTGAGAAATATATGATATTCGAGGTAAGATTTGAATAGCAAAAAAAAGGTTTTGAAAATGGAAAATAACTGTTTTCCAAAACGTTAGCCATTGAAAACGGAAAATAACTGTTTTTCGAAACGTTAACCACTCAAGAAAGCTGAGTATTAATATTCAAGTTTTCAATTTTGTAGGCAAAATTTATGGATACAAGTTGCTGACTAATTGGACTTTCCAGTAGTTCATATTATGTAGTAACTTTTCGAGGTGAACTTTTCAGTTCACCCTTTACTACACATCAGCAGATTCTCTATTGATTTATCTTACCCAGTATAAAAATATTCTGAGTCACTAATCTCAATAGGTCGTTATTCTATTTTGAACTCACATATTGTTTTATTAAGGAATGGTTATCGGTACTGATAAAAGAATATAATATGAGTTGCAACATTTTATTGTCATTCAATTTTTTTTCATGAAATTTCTACATAATTCATCTTAGGAAGTTATTCTTCTTCAAACTCACATATCATTGTTTTATTAAGGAATGGTTATTGGTACTGATAAAAGAATATAATATGAGTTGTAACATTTCATTGTCATTTATTTTTTTTCATGAAATTTCTACATAATCCATCTAAGTTCCGAAAACTGGACTCATATTTTTCTCTCTCTCGCCATAGATTCATCAAAGCGCCGATGCGCCTCAGAAACTGTTTCATTCAAACCATTCGCATTCTCGTTTACGGTTTGCGACACTGGAGGCATGGAAGTTGAAGGTGATGGATTTTCAACCTTTGGAGATGATTGTAATTGGGGCGCTGCACCCTCGTTCCTAATTTTTCTAGGTGGTTGCTCCGTATTCTTCTTTATGTTTTCACCACTCCTTTTTCTTTTTTTTGGACTCTTATCCTCATCATCTGAGCTAATTTCGATAATCTCTGATGGGGGTAGCACAACCTTCGAATATCCATCATCCAAGTCCAGTACCAAATCTAACAAGGCTGGAGTTGGAATTGGCGGTGCTATTGTGGAATGCAACTGCGATTCCACATCGTCATTCAATAACCGGTTTGGATCGAAATCTTTGAGGAAGGACCTTATATTAGTAAATTGTGGGGCCGTAGCTTCCTGGATGATTATATTCTGGTGAACAATCACCCGCCTATGGTATACTTCATCCAACTGCCGCTGATTCTTTAAGGTTGATGGGGCTGGTGATGTATTCTTCGATACAGACATGTTTCTGAAAATAAGTTAGAAAGTATTAGAAAAAAGAAAGAAAGCAATCAATTTCAATAAAGTAACTCTACGCAAAGAAGTAGGTTTTACACACAAATTGGATGAAAAAGGAAACTTTCTGAAAACAGCTACTCTAATATAAATATTGAATTATATGAAAGAAAAATAATTTCCAAAGAAATACTTTCATATAATCATTGAATTATATAAAAAAAACACTTTTTCTTTGAGTAATTCCATGCAATGAAGTAACTTCCACACGCAAATTTGATGATAATTTTCCTCGACGTTTCAAATGTACCAAACTCTACGAGATTTTGATCCAATTACTGGAATATACTTCGATGTGGTTATCGTCTTTCGGGATATGGGTTTGAATATATTTCCGATGTCCTATTACTGTTTCTATCGTATTTGTAATAAATTTGTGTCATATCTATTTTTTCTTCATTCGTGAAAGCCATTTTTCACCAAAAATTCAATGACTTGTACAATAACAAAATGTCATTGAGTGCAATAAATTTAAAGTCAAATTTAAAAACATCAAAGCCAACACCTATTATGATAAGAATTAATTTTTTTTTCAATATCTCCAATTTTTCGAAAAAGAATGATAACTGATGATACAACATTGCAATGAAATGCTCACGTTTCGCTTGAGCGAAAAAAATATATGATATTGAGAAGTTACTAAATTTATCGGTTATCCTTAAAACACAGTCAGCATGTTAACTAGGAAACATTCAGAGAGATCCTTGACTTGAGCACATTTTTTAAAATTTTCGAGAATTCAGACATAAACATCGCTTTCAAAACTATTCGTAAACTTCAACAGACTGATTGAAATACAGGGCTTTTCATGATGAGCGTTAATTAGCCGTTTCTGACAAACTATTCAACGGATCAATCTGAAAATTTCACAGTATGCATAAATCAATATAACCTATACGACTAAAATATTTCAGACGAAGCGGCGTTGTCGCTTCTACTATAAAGTAGCGGCTTCTTTGATTTTTCAAATGAAACACTCCATATATAACATCATATTATGATTCATTATCACGTTGTCAACAAATTCATATACTATTTCCCTATACCTATCTATTACCGTTTAGAAGATATAAATTAATTTCGATATTTTTTTACCAAACATGAACTTTTATAAATGCTGATAATCTTGAACTAAAACGATCAAATTTTAAATCTAGTGGAATGATACTATGAGGATCTTCACTCCCAGTCATATTTTTATTTGCCTCATACAGGGTCTTCAAAAAAAATGCAGATTTTTGATCTCATGAAAAAATGAGTGGAACTCAATTTTTTCAAATGTAACACCCTGTATATTTCAACATTTTTGAGCTCTACATCCAATTTTAGAATAACTTTGTTCAGATAATACTATTTCTATTTCGAACCGTTTTCGAGATAAAATGTTTCAAACGAAAACTGATGTGATTTTCTTGCTCGTTTTTTTTTTGAATTCATCACTTATTTTGGATATTCAACATTTTTTTTATACTGAGTAATATTTCTTTTTGATCCAGTTTTTTTAACTATCTCAGATCAGTCAATTCGAAATTGGTATGTACCTACCTTAGAAAAAGTTACAATTTGTATACATTGAGGTATTGGTCTCTAACGTACAACAGTACACAATAATATTTTTTAAAAGTGTGCTTTGAAAAAATAAATAAACCAATTATTTAACGTCAGACTTTCGTTGGTGGTTTGGACTGATTGTGACAGCTACCAATTATAATAGAATAATGTCAAGATTAGGTTACAGTAATGAAGATTTCTTGAATTTATTAATGATTTATGGTGAGTGCAATAGAATTGCAAGTAGAACATGCCGAGTATTTCATGAAAGATATCCACAACTTCCGAAGCCGAATAATAATGTGATAAATCGACTACTAAAAACTGTAGGTTGAATGGAACCTTCCGTCCAAAAATCATTCGTAAGAAGACTAAAGTGGATGATGATGACAATGGTATAACAGTTTTGGGATACTTTCATGCATTTCCAAATGCTTCTCTGCACGAGGCTGAAAAGGAGATAGGTATACCCTACGTGACAATTTGTCGAATTCTTAATAAGCATAAATGGCATCCCTATAAGTTCTACTGTGTCCAACATTTGAAAGAGACTGATGTACCTCGTAGAGTGGAATTCTTTGAATGGTTACTTGTCAAGACTCAAGAGGATGAACATTTCCTTGACAATATCATATGGACAGATGAGGCCAAGTTCACAAAAAATGGAGTTTTCAATAGACACAATAGTCATTATTGGGCGCCAGAAAATCCCCATGTTTTCCGCCAAAGAGGTTTTCAAGAAAGATGGCAATTCAATGTATTTTGTGCCATAAAGAATGAGTCACTTTTTTATATCGAGTTTCATGATGATAATTTGAATGCATCAAAATATGAAGATTTACTGAGGAATGGAATTCAAATGATTTCAAATAATAGACCAAGAAGAGAACGTGTATGGTACCAAATGGATGGTGCTCCACCCCATAATTCTCATTCAGTCAGAGAAGCTTTAACCGAAATCTTCGAAGACAGATGGATTGGTAATAATGGACCTTTTCGTTGGCCTCCTAGAACACCAGATGGCAATTTATTAGATTATTTCATGTGGGGTTTCATTAAAAATGTGGTTTACTCTACTCCAATAACAATAATGGAAGATATGAAATCGAGAGTTACAACTGCTTTCAATAGTTTGACTCCAGACTTGATCAGAAGCGCTACACATGACAATATTTTAAAGAGATCACATGTTTGTTCAAGTAGAGGTGGAGATGTATTTGAACATATTCTGAAATACACTGACGATTAAATTAACTCATTAATTCATGGGTTTATTATTTTCAGTTCGTGTTTCAGCGTTAATAAAACTATTCTTAGCAGAGAAGTTTCATTCGATGGTTGAGGAGTATTATCTTTCCATTGTATTATCTGTGACTAATTGAGAAACATCAAACGAAATCTGTTTTACAAAAATGAGTGATGAACAAGGAAACCATGTCAATTTCCATATGAAACAGTTTATCTCGAAAACGGTTCAAAATCGAAATAGTATTATCTGAACTAAGTTAATCTAAAATTGAATGTAGAGCTCAAAAATGTTGAAATATACAGGGTGTTCCATTTGAAAAAATTGAGTTCCACTCATTTTTTCATGAGATCAAAGTATCTGTAAAATATTGTAGGTGTGTAGGTCATATTGACTTATGCATACTGTGGGATTTTTAGGTTGGTCCGTTGAATAGTTTGCCGGAAACGGCTAATTAACGCTCCTCATGAAAAGAACTGTATAATAACTTCATAATATAATAACAAGTTTCACATATTTGTTGCATACATAAAGAAGTCTAGTATATGTCTAGTATAAGTCTATATGCCTTAGAAAATGATAGGAAGAATGATGAAATACTTGAAATTGTTAGGATCAATGAATTACTAGACTTTTGAACCTATCTTATGAGGAAGATGTTTTTCCTTCTTGTTGGTAGATTGCTAGCGTTCAGCCTATTCCCGAAAAGAATGAAAGAAAAATAATTTCCAAACAAATACTTTCATATTTCGAAGACAGATGGATTGGTAATAATGGACCTTTTCGTTGGCCTCCTAGAACACCAGATGGCAATCCATTAGATTATTTTGTGTGTGATTTCATTAAAAATGTGGTTTACTGTAATAATGGAAGATATGAAATCGAGAGTTACAACTGCTTTCAATAGTTTGACTCCAGACTTGATCAGAAACGCTACACATGACAATCTTTCAAAGAGATTACATGTTTGTTTAAGTAGAGGTGGAGATGTGTTTGAACATATTCTGAAATACACTGACGATTAAATTAACTCATTAATTCATGGGTTTATTATTTTCAGTTCGTGTTTCAGCGTTAGTAAAACTATTGTTTGAAGAGAAGTTTCATTCGGTGGTTGAGGAGTATTTTAATAATTATCTTTTCATTGTATTATCTGTGACTAATTGAGAAACATCAAACGAAATCTGTTTTACAAAAATGAGTGATGAACAAGGAAACCATGTCAATTTCCATTTGAAACAGTTTATCTCGAAAACGGTTCAAAATCGAAATAGTATTATCTGAACAAAGTTAATCTAAAATTGAATATAGAGCTCAAAAATGTTGAAATATACAGGGTGTTCCATTTGAAAAAATTGAGTTCCACTCATTTTTTCATGAGATCAAAGTATCTGTGAAATATTTTAGGCGTGTAGGTCATATTGACTTATGCATACTGTGGGATTTTTAGGTTGATCCGTTGAATAGTTTGCCGGAAACGGCTAATTAACGCTCATCATGAAAAGCCCTGTATGATAACTTCATAATATAATAACAAGTTTCACATATTTGTTGCATACATAAAGAAGTCTAGTATATGTCTAGTATAAGTCTAGTATAAGTCTATATGCCTTAGAAAATGACAGGAAGAATGATGAAATACTTGAAATTGTTGGGATCAATGAATTACTAGACTTTTGAACCTGTCTTATGAGGAAGATGTTTTTCCTTCTTGTTGGTAGATTGCTAGCATTCTGCCTATTCCCAAAAAGAATGAAAAAAAATAATTTCCAAACAAATTCTATCATATAATCATTGAAATATATATATAAAAAAAACACTTTTTTCTTTGAGTAACTCTATGCAAAGAAGTACCTTTCACATGCAAATTCAATGAAAAAAGTGCATCTCAAAACAGCTACTACTCAATATGGTGATCAGTTTCAAAAAAAAAAGTAAATCTACGCGAAGAAGTAACTTCCACATGCTAATTAGATGAAAAAAAAACCTTTTCGAAATAGATACTTCCATATAATAATTGAATAATTGAATTGAATTATTGAATAAATTAACCTCACATATAAAATGTGATTCAATCAATTGAATATGATAAGTAAGTGAAGTAGTTTGTACTTACAATGATCTAACTACTGACTGAACTTTATCGTTTGATTTGATTGTTTTACTACGTTGCTTGATCGTGTCACTGTGAACTCATTCAATGGACTAATGCAGTGTAATTATGCTTTGCGACATCCTCGTGTTTGGAGGAGGGGTTGAAAGTTTTATCTCAAACACTTTTGATTGGCATTGAAAGTTTAAAGTCGTGTGACGTCAAAAGCATACACCTCTCTCTTGTTCTATACTTACGTGTTTTATGTTGCTCTTCAAAGTAGCTTGGTTGCTTTACTAAAAATTTTAATGACTCTAAAATATATATCGCTGGTACTATTGATAATTTGGTTCCATAGAAAACAAAATCCCAGACTTTCTGTAATATGTAGGTACACAACCTACGTAGATTTACGACTTTGGCCACTAATAAATATGGTTATTTTATGGGACATTTTGACACACCTACACGAATGAAATGCATTGGAATTTTCAAGTTTATTGTACGGTCCACCTTCCTGGGATAGGTAGACAATTCAATAGATCATTATCAGGTTATTATCATGTACGGTAAACAAGTGGCTAAACCGAGTATTCAGAAAATTCGATAATAACGCTTCTGATCAAGTCTGGAGTCAAACTATTGAAAGCAGTTGTAACTCTCGATTTCATATCTTCCATTATTGTTATTGGAGTAGAGTAAACCACATTTTTAATGAAACCCCACACGAAATAATCTAATGGATTGCTATCTGGTGTTCTAGGAGGCCAACGAAAAGGTCCATTATTACCAATCCATCTGTCTTCGAAGATTTCGGTTATAGCTTCGCTGACTGAATGAGAATTATGAGGTGGAGCACCATCCATTTGGTACCATACACGTTCTCTTCCTGGTCTATTATTTAAAATTATTTGAATTCCATTCCTCAGTAAATCTTCATATTTTGATGCATTCAAATTATCATCATAAAACTCGATATAAAAAATTGACTCATTCTTTAAGGCACAAAATACATTGAATTGCCATCTTTCTTGAAAACCCCTTCGGCGGACAACATGGGGATTTTCTGGCGCTCAATAATGACTATTGTGTCTATTGAAAACTCCATTTTTTGTGAACTTGGCTTCATCTGTCCATATGATATTGTCAAGGAAATGTTCATCCTCTTGAGTCTTGACGAATAACCATTCAAAGAATTCCACTCTACGAGGTAAATCAGTCTCTTTCAAATGTTGGACACAGTAGAACTTATAGGGATGCCATTTATGCTTATTAAGAATTCGACAAATTGTCACGTAGGGTATACCTATCTCCCTTTCAGCCTCGTGCAGAGAAGCATTTGGAAATGCATGAAAGTATCCCAAAACTGTTATACCATTGTCATCATCATCCACTTTAGACTTCTTACGAATGATTTTTGGACGGAAGGTTCCATTCAACCTACAGTTTTCAGTAGTCGATTCATCACATTATTATTCGGCTTCGGAAGTTGTGGATATCTTTCATGAAATACTCGGCATGTTCTACTTGCAATTCTATTGCACTCACCATAAATCATTAATAAATTCAAGAAATCTTCATTACTGTAACCTAATCTTGACATTATTCTATTATAATTGGTAGTTATCACAATCAGTCCAAACCACCAACGAAAGTCTGACGTTAAATAATTGGTTTATTCATTTTTCCAAAATACACTTTTAAAAAATATTATTGTGTACTGTTGTACGTTAGAGACCAATACCTCAATGTATACAAATTGTAACTTTTTCTAAGGTAGGTACATACCAATTTTGAATTGGCTCATCTGAGATAGTTAAAAAAACTGGATCAAAAAGAAATATTACTAAGTATATCCAAAATAAGTGATGAATTAAAAAAAAAAACGAGCAAGAAAACCACGTCAGTTTCCGTTTGAAACATTTCATCTCGAAAACGGTTCAAAATAGAAATAGTATTTTCTGAACAAAGTTAATCTAAAATTGGATGTAGAGCTCAAAAATGTTACATTTGAAAAAATTGAGTTTCACTCATTTTTTCATGAGATCAAAGTATCTGCATTTTTTTGAAGACCCTGTATGAGGCAAATAAAAATATGACTCGGAGTGAAGATCCTCATAGTATCACTCCACTAGATTTAAAATTTGATCGTTTTAGTGCAAGAGAGTTCAAGATCATCAGCATTTATAAAAGTTCATGTTTGGTAAAAAAATATCGAAATTAATTTATATCTTCTAAACGGTAATTGATAGGTATAGGAAAATAATATATGAATTTGTTGGCAAAGTGATAATGAATCATAATATGATGTTATATACGGGGTGTTTCATTTGAAAAATCAAAGAAGCCGCTACTTTATAGTAGAAGCGACAACGCCGCTTCGTATGAAATATTTTAGTCGTGTAGGTCATATTGATTTATGCATACTGTGAAATTTTCAGATTGATCCGGTAAATAGTTTGTCAGAAACGGCTAATTAACGCTCATCATGAAAAGCCCTGTATTTCAATCAGTCTGTTAAAGTGTACGAATAGTTTTGAAAGCGATGTTTATGTTCGAATTCTCTAAAATTTTAACAAATCTGCTCATGTCAAGGATCTCTCTGAATGTTTCCTAGTTAACATGCTGACTATGTTTTAAGGATAACCGATAAATTTAGTAACTTCTCGATATCATATATTTTTTTCGCTCAAGCGAAACGTGAGCAGTTCATTGCAATGTTGTATCATAAGTTATCATTCTTTTTCGAAAAATTGGAGATATTGAAAAAAAAATTAATACTTATCATAATAGGCGTTGGCTTTGATGTTTTTAAATTTGACTTTAAATTTATTGCACTCAATGACATTTTGTTATTGTACAAGTCATTGAATTTTTGGTGAAAAATGGCTTTCACGTATGAAGAAGAAATAGATATGACATAAATTTATGACAAATACGATAGATACAGTATCAGGACATCGGAAATATATTCAAACTCATATCCCGAAAGACGACAACCACATCGAAGAATATTCCAGTAATTGGATCAAAATCTCGTCGAGTTTGGTACATTTGAAACGTCGAGGAAAATTATCATCAAATTTGCGTGTGGAAGTTACTTCATTGCATGGAATTACTCAAAGAAAAAGTGTTTTTTTCATATAATTCTATGATTATATGGAATTTTTTTTCATTTAATTCAATATTTATATTAGAGTAGCTGTTTTCAGAAAGTTTCCTTTTTCATCCAATTTGTGTGTAAAACCTACTTCTTTGCGTAGAGTTACTTTATTGAAATTGATTGCCTTCTTTCTTTTTTCTAATACTTTCTAACTTATTTTCAGAAACATGTCTGTATCGAAGAATACATCACCAGCCCCATCAACCTCAAAGAATCAGCGGCAGTTGGATGAAGTAGACTATAGGCGGGTGATTGTTCACCAGAATATAATCATCCAGGAAGCTACGGCCTCACAATGAGGTCCTTCCTCAAAGATTTTGATCCAAACCGGTTACTGAATGACGATGTGGAATCGCAGTTGCATTCCACAATAGCACCGCCAATACCAACTCCAGCCTTGTTAGATTTGGTACTGGACTTGGATGATGGATATTCGAAGGTTGTGCTACCCCCATCAGAGATTATCGAAATTAGCTCAGATGATGAGGATAAGAGTCCAAAAAAAGAAAAAGGGGTGGTGAAAACGTAAATAAGAATACGGAGCAACCACCTAGAAAAATTAGGAACGAGGGTGCAGCGCCCCAATTACAATCATCTCCAAAGGTTAAAAATTCATCACCTTCAACTTCCATGCATCCAGTGTCACAAACCGTAATCGGGAATGCGAATGGTTTGAATGAAACAGTTTCTGAGGCCCGTCGGCGCTTCGATGAATCTATGGCGAGAGAGAGAATAGCATTTGATAGACGGACGATGATGAAAGAGCAATTATCTCTCGTTGAAGCGGAAATTAAAAGAGAAAGTAATCTGCAACGTGAAATAATTGCTTTTATTGAAAAATATGAGTCCAGTTTTCGGGACTCAGATGAATTATGTAGAAATTTCATGAAAACAAATTGAATGACAATAAAATGTTGCAACTCATATTATATTCTTTTATCAGTACCGATAACCATTCCTTAATAAAACAATATGTGAGTTTAAAATAGAATAACGTCCTATTGAGATTGGTGACCCAGAATATTTTTATACTGGGTAAGATAAATCAATAGAGAATCTGCTGATGTGTAGTAAAGGGTGAACTGAAAAGTTCACCTCGAAAAGTTACTATATAATATAAACTACTGGAAAGTCCAATTAGTCAGCAACTTGTATCCATAAATTTTGCCTACAAAATTGAAAACTTGAATATTAATACTCAGCTTTCTTGAGTGGTTAACGTTTCGAAAAACAGTTATTTTCCGTTTTCAATGGCTAACGTTTCGGAAAACAGTTATTTTTCATTTTCAAAACCTTTTTTTTGCTATTCAAATCTCCCCTCAAAATTCATATATTTCTCAATTTCTTTCGACACAAGTCAGCTAAATATTAATATTCATTTTTCAATTTTGTTTGCAAAATTTATAAATACGATAAGTTACTGACAAATTGGACTTTTCAGTAATTTATATCACGTAATAACTTTTCAGGGTGAACTTTTCATTTTGCCCTTTATTGTGTGAGATAACTGCGTTCATAGAAAAATATGAGTCCAGTCTTCAGGACTTAGATGAGTTATGTAGGAATTTCATGGAAAAAAGCAGATTCTCTATTGATTTTTTTTAGATTGTGGAAGGTTATATAGCCAATAAAAACCAGTATAAAATAAAAATATTCATCATTTAGATTATCCATAATTTGTGTTAATAATATTTCTTCGAGAAAAACTTTTCTTTTCCTATCAAAAATTGGCTATCAAAGTAATAACAACATAATGAGAACGATAATATTTATTATAACAATAATAAAGTTGAAAAAATATTCATTCTAATATGTGTGAAGGGACATTATTACAAATGATGCAAGCATCTAACATTCGAAAATTTGTTAAAGTATAATGGGGGTCGACATGCTCGTAATCGCCCCCATTATCATTTCTATGTGAGTAGAATCTAAAGCAGCACCAACATAACATGTGGACGATGTTGTTAATTGTTCGTATCCGCACGTGTGAGTCTGTCACGCAATACAGATCCAAACGATCTTCCACCGTATCACTAAAATTAATCCACTTGCTACCTAAGATGACGTTACCATTGTCAGTCGCCGGATCATCATCGATACCCTCATCTTGAATATCTTCAGGATCCATCTCTTGTAGGTTATCGGCGCCTACATCCTCCACCCTCTTCTTCTTCTTCTTCTACAATAACATCATCAACTACTTCGATGAAGTCGTCCTCTACTTCGATGATGCCATCCTCTCCTTCGATGATGTTGTTGGGAACTTCCCCCACTTCATCCAAAAACCAATTATTCTCGTCTTTGAGTAACAATCTCGTCAAAACTTCATTAATATTTTTAGAATTCATTTTGATTATTATTTGAGTAAAAACTTGAAACTACTATTAACACCACTGGACAGTAAGTCAAGTTTAGAATGATGATACTATTCAAATGTTTTTATTTGGTTGTAGAGGTGGTACCCCACCAATGGTCGAGTGGTGGGGGTGTGTGATCATGGTCCAGTGGTGGGGGTGTCCAGTGGTGGGGGTTGAAGGGTGGAGGTGTCAAGTGGTGGGGGACGGCATCGAGAGAGGTAAGGACACACTGATGAATATGCATTACACAGCAACACGCCGTGGAGTGCACATCTCGCTCTCCTACTATGAAACGGTTGCTGCTGCTGTGACGTCACACCACTACTGACTTGGTGGGCTCACACCGATGGAATATTCATTACTTGGAGGATCTTTGAAGTATGCAGACGTATGTTTGTTCACAGACACGCAATGATAAACCCTGTACCATGCATTCACACACACACACACACACACACACACACACACACACACACACACACACACACACACACACACACACACACACAGATACACACACCAACCCTCAAGGTCATCCTAATTACACCATTACGTCATTAATGACGTCATAGTTGTGGGGGGAGGCATGAGTCGGACATGTCGTTCAAGGTCACCCTAATTAAACCATTACGTCGTTGATGACGTCATAGTGGTGGGGGAAGGCATGAGTCGGTCTAGGTCATTCACCCCACGTGACGTCAGATTGGTGGGGGGAGGGTCATTCACCCCACGTGACGTCATAGTGGTGTGGGGAGGCTTAGAACCTGCTCAAATCTCCTTCTGATGCAATTTCATTGCATCAGTAGGAGTTATGACTTCCATCTTTACAATGTAAGCATTTCAATTTACTACATTGGTCAAATTTTTCTTCTCATTTGCTTATTTCCAAACACGAAAGGCATTTCTTTCCCTTTACAGTGCTTCTCCATCATGGCCATATACTGAACAATTGAAACATTGTGTTACGGGAAAATGTATGGAATTACTTTCTTATTCATGCAATATAAATATGTGTCTTGCAAGAACAATTTCTTCAAATATTATCAATATAGATACCTCCATGCAGATTATTTTTCCTAGAGTGATATTGGTCCATATTGATGGGAATATAATCCACATTGATGATCTTTGTTAGATTTTTCCATTTTCATTGAAAATTGAAGAAAGAATTTCCAATATTGCTAATTTTGTTTTCGGCGAAAGATATATTTCGTCTAGGTATTTGAAAAGTATGAAGATTAGCAACATTTTTGCAATAAAATTTGATTGGGTAGAATTCGATTTTCTCCTCAAAGATGTATGATGATTCTATGATGAAGATATTCTAATTTGTTTTTGCCAGAAAGAGGTAAGGATGTATCAGTGTTGTTCGTATAAAAGTTGAGAGTTCTCAAATTTGATTTTCGAATAGTCACAAGAGTTCGGTTTCCATATAAGTGAATGAAGTTTCGGAAACTTTTTTGAATTATTCGAGAAATGCAACACGTGTTTCGCCATACAGTGGCTTCATCAGGCGTGTCTTTACTCGGTTTGTTTAAAAGGGCTTGCTTTTTTTGCGAGATGTTTGGTATTCGTTTGTTGGGTTGTCTATATGCTCATTTTTATTTGAGGCGAATATCGAAAATTTGGATTCAAAATTTACACATGTCAACCGCAAATCTCTTCAAGGAAAAACAGGTGGTTTTTTATAAAATGATTTGTTATTTTGTGATGTGAAATTTTGTTGTTATTTTGATCAACCTACCGCTTAACCTCCCATACACTGCAGCATATTCTAACATCCCTGATGATGGTAATAAAGATTGTCGAAAGCTTGGAATGTGTGTTATAAGAGTACACTGTTTTAGCCTGCTGCACACCCTATGTGCTGCATATACATTTATCGATATGCCTGTATAAACTCTAAATATTACTATTGAGCTTTTATGTCATTCACATTGTGACATGTAATGAAATGATGAGTTTGAATTAATCAATAAATTATTTGCTTCTGTTTTGAAGCTTGTTTTTATAATTCTATTTCACTATTAGGTAATTCAATATTTAATTTTCTTTTAAAATACCTTTCCTAACAATATGAAGTTGTAAGGGTATACAATGTCTGCAAGATAGGGAGAGTCGTATACAGAGTCGTAGTCTGGGAATGCTAGGTCTTTTAATTGGAACAACAAATGTGCGGTTGACTCCTGTTGTTGACTCCGTGCGTATGTGTTGTTTTCTGCTTTCGGCAAACAAGTGTTGCCCATCTTTACATTTGGCTGCGCACCGCGCTGATGAGGCCAATAGCCAGAAACACGTGTCTGCGGTTTACCCCTTTATATATATACATATATATATATATATATATATATATATATATATATATATATATATATATATATATATATATATGTATATATACATATATATATATATATATATATATATATATATATATATATATATATATATATATATATATATATATATATAAACTATTGGATAGTAGGGTATTGCAGCAAGTAAACGAGTACTCTTTTAAGTTCGTACTTTCGGAAAATTTTATTTCCATCATAAGGGAAACTACAATAATATAAGTTTTACAGTAAAATAAAAAAATATTCCATGCTCATGACTTTCTGAATGATTAAAAATTGTATATCAAGTTTCATCTTCACCAATGTCTCATCATTTCTTTTTCAACATCAATGTAACCATCCTCACATAAGATGTAAGTTATGAGCATGTAATATTTTTTTATTTTACTGTGAAACTTATATTATTGTAGTTTCCCTAATGATGGAAATAAAATTTTTCGTTTCCGTGGTTTCTGGTATTTCAAAATGTCATTCAAATAAACTTCAGACTAGGCAACTTTTTCCTAAGTCAATCGACTTTCCACCTCTCACAATTTCCAAATTTCTTATGCTTGGAATACATATACTAGCGGTTCTGATTATACTATAAAAACACATAACATATTTTCAACACATTTATATTGACAGTTATTTTTCTAAGGAAATGATTTCAAGTGATTATGGTTTTATTCTTAATTTTTTCCTCAAGAAACATTCAACCTGTAGTAACGTTCCATTCGAAAAAAAATTAGGAGAAAAATTAAGGCATTGAATTTCCTAGTATATACAATCTCAATAAAGCCGATTGCTCTCGAATAAACCAAGCAGTATCTGCTATTGCATGGGATAACAATTTTGCTGGAAAATCTTTAAACCATAATGAATTTTTTTTTTATAAAACTATTACAAAAATTATAGAAAACGAGGTATCAAAGTACCGTAAAAGTAGGTATTTTCCACCCTACTATAGAAAAGTAATCATACATGCGGTTAAAGAAAAAATAAATTTCAATACAGTGCTTAGAACTCGTTCGAAGAGACTAATCGCGATCGATTTAAAAACTATCTGCATTCTATTGAGAACGAATTACCTTCCAACTCGAAACAATTCCGAAAATATGCCTCTATCGAAAAACAATGCTCAAGTAAAATCCCGAACGAGCTTATTTATGATGATACCACAGCAAATAATGGAAAGGATATTTGCAACCTGTTTTCAACTTATTTTCAAAGTGTGTACACACCAGAAACACATGACCACAATTATGATAGTTCAACATCAAATAATGCTAATAACGACCTGCGTTACATTCAATCCACAGAAAATGAGGTAGAGAATGAAATGAAAGGGCTGGATAATAACAAAGCCGCTAAATCTGATGGAATACCACCATTATTTGGAAGCAAGCTTTAAATCTCCAACAAAACCCCGAATACTGTAATAACGCGGATGTGATCCAAGTTTCAAAATGGAAAGGAAAACATAATACGAAATTATAGGCTTATCTGCGATTTCAAAATTGTTCAAAAAATTCATTTACAAATATGAGCCTTTTCTCGTGAAATACATTATTGTATCAGAACGGAATGGTTTCTTTGTAGGGCGATCATTGGAATCGAATTCAATAGAACATAGTGAATATTTATACAGTAGCATGGACCACAGACTACAAGTCGACGCCATTTACACCGACTTCAGCAAGGCTTTTAACAAGGTTAGCCACAATCTTCTTCTTGAGCAGCGGCTCGCTGAGGTTGGGGTACAAGGCTTACCTATAAGATGATTAGAGTCTTATATAAAATATAGGTCCCAGTCATTAGCAGTTCGAAGATTTAGTTCGGAACAGTACATCACTTCATCAGGTGTTCCACAAGGACCACACTTAGGACCTTTATTTTTATCATATATGTAAAAAAAATAAGGTCGTGTTTTGAGCATGCCAACTTTTTGTTATATGCAGTTGATATGAAACTTAGGGGCTTCCTATTTTTTATGATATTTTTTATATTCACATATTATAGAGCTCGTTGAACAACTTTCATCACAGGAATCTATTCTTTCTGAACTTCCAGAAGGGATGTTCTTTTGTTCACCGCTGGATAAAAACCCGCTGGTTATTTATCTATTTCACCATATATTCTTGAAAAAAACTTTCCAGGGGAAAATTACATCTTGAATAAAACATTCCCTCTGAAAATATAAAGAGATTGTTTTTACCCTGTTTCAGAGCCAAACTGTGGTTCAGATATTACTCGATATCATCATGGCGTAACAGATTTTCCATAAGAGTGTTCTTCGAAAATGGGAACAGTTGAGTACTTGAGCTTTTTGGCATTATTTTTGGAAACTCATACATCGTTTGTACCTTATTATATATATTTTTGAAAGTACTTTTCTGACAAAATACAAATTAGGAAAGCAATATACGCCATTTAATTCAAGAAATCCAACTTCGATATGCCCGTATTTTACGGATAACTTGTGTACTGCTGAATAATTGGAAAACGCCTAATCCACTGATATCTTGAACCATAATTACTCCACTTCTTTGAGACCCATTTTACCCCATACTCATATATGATATAGTTTTGACATTTCTGAATTTCAAAGAAAAAATTGAAATGAATTATTATTCATTTGTTACAGCTTTCAGAAAATCTAGGATAATGAAATAAACGTTCGTAAACTTGTATATTTCATTGGAATCTGTACTTAAATGTAAATCACAATTAATGCAGACGAAATTACAAAAATAAATATTACCGCATGAAATAACTCCAATTACATTCCGGCATCATTCATCAACCAAAATATTCATTAGGTGAGAAACAGGGCCTCAAAAATGCTCTGATATTTCTTTCGCGTCGCAATACCCTGCAGTAATATTTTTTTATTAGTCACAAAGAAATATTTCGGTTCAATTTGTACCATGATGTATAAGGAGGGGTCGAGTTCTCAGTTACGGAAATTCGACGTAGTGAGAATTATAAGTAGTGAGATATCCTGCTCCTAAGCAAATTATTCTTCTTACGTTCATTTCTCACTACATCGAAATCTCACTACGTCGAATTCTCACTACGTCGAATTCTCACCAAATTGAATTCTCATTACGTCGAATTTCAGCCATGTGATATTGATTTGAGTTTCGACAACTTTCCTATTTTGTTGACGTCAGTTGGAGGGATGGTTTCCGACGTAGTAAGATTTCGATGTTGTAAGATTCCGACGTAGTGAGAATTCGACGTAGTAAGATGTTCCTGATTTTGTGCATTTTATTCCACTGAAATAGCCGGGAGAGTCCAAGGAATTCTCTAATAATTCCGTTGTCTAACAGTTCTTGTATTTCCAGTTGCCGTTGATGGGAAATTCTATAAGGTTTCTTGGTGATATGTGGAACGTAACGTCCTCCGAAGCTTCACTTCTCTGGTACAAGTCAAAACGCTTTAAATATGCCAATATATTCCTTCACTAGCTTTACGAATTATATATCGTTCTCTCCTTGTGGCTGGTCCAGGTTTAATTGCTGTAAAATTGTTGGACTTCCGACACGCTGAAATTTTCATTTTCTGGCATCCTCTATTTGTTGAATTACCTCTCTCTGCCTCCGCTTCAAGAGCTCGGGAAATTATCGGTTTTCTTTGAATTAATGAAACCGCTTTTAATATATTATTTCTCGAAAAGATATTTCTCTGTAATTTTTACAAACAGATCTAGCCATTAATAGTCATTAACCTTGTGATGCACTGTTTGGAACCTTTGGTGTAGTAATGAACATTACTGGGGTTTTTTTCAACACCAAACCGTTATTTTACCACCTCGACACGTGTTTCGATCACCTAGTGATCATCTTCAAGAGTAAGATCAAACATCTTCTATTTGAAAAGGATCACTTGGTGATCGAAACACGTATCGTGGTATTAAAATAATAGTTTGACGGTTTGGTGTTGGAAAAAAACCCAGTAATATTCGTTCAGTCATTAACCTGATTCGCAACTTTCAATCACTGTTTCGGATATACGATAATTTTTTCCTTAGCTTCGCCACGCGAACGGTAATGGTCCTGAAATGGATGGAAACATGAATTTCGACACACAGTAGCTGGATTATTTCTATCAGAAGCTATCCTCTGAAGGAAATATGTACCGATCATCTGATTCGTCCGTAGCATTAGCTCCTTCCTCAACTCTATTTTCTCTTATTCTTCTATGTTTGATCTTTCTAGACATTGTAGCATTCGAAAATGCTACTATTTTAACATTTTAAAGATTACTTCAGGTTCAACAAAAATTTCATGAAAAAAGTTATAGGTATCTCTATGAAGCCGAAAAGGTATGGAAAGCGAAATTAATGTTCAACTTTTCAAGAATGGATAGCGCTCAGAAATGTTTAAACACAGTCCAGAGTAACGATAAAATCTTTGAATGCAATGTTGATTGCCTATTTAACGTGATTTCCAATAAATCTTTGTTTTATAAATAATGAATCAAAATCATTAGTTTAATTTTTATTCACGAAAAATATTCCAGTTTTAAATACAGTCAGAAGTTTGTTTTTTATTTATGATAACGATTCAAAGATAATGGTGTCAATCAGTGATTGACAGAAATCGAATTAGTTAAACAAAATCAGCTGTTAATACCTCAGTATATTTTGATTTGAAATGGCCTGTCTTGTCTACAGATATCAATTCCTCTTTTCCTTATCCTGGTCATCGCTGGTGATTACGCCTCTGGTCATATTCTTTTTTGAGTCGGATTTCATATTCAAATTTCAAAAGTCCATATGCCAACTCTATCTCCCAGAGATGGCACCCTGATACTAACCCTTAAACTCTGATCTAGTGGTCATCTACGTACTATTCGCATTTGCGCAGATAGCGGCGGGACGAATAAATGGCGTTCTGAACCGATAAGTTCCATTTGTCGATTTGAACACTCCTCCATAAGATATTCCTCTTGAAGTTGAATCATATAGGATGACTAAAACGCCTCTCGGTAGTTTTTTGTGTACTACCTGCTCCTTTTTTTATTTCATAAGTGAAGTTGAAGTTGTGGAATCTCTACTTCCGAATTGTAAGGAATAAAATTCTCTCGTTAATTTTCTTTGAAGTTTTAAACCTCCTCCAGTGGGGTTGTAGGGACGGTTACACAATAGTACAGGATCTCCGTGGTTTGGAACTATTGATACTCGGTCATTTGCAACTTCTTCCTGCTGAGGATCCCTTGAGCTGTTGTTATTCAAAAGGAACGCGGAAATTAAACCCAACCCTGATTTTATGTTCATCAGAGTCGCTTGTCCAGGAGTAACAGGCCAGATATATTACTTTAAAATAAATTTAATTTTCTTAATTTTATCATTTACCTTAAATTCATGAAATTATAAATTTATATGATTTGTGAGCTAACACACAGTACTGGGTGATCGCAAGGTGAAGATCTGTGCAAAAATTAAAAAATGGTATTGATCCCTTAGAATAAAATATTACTGGTATCTGTATTCCTAAACAAGAACGTTAATTATTGCCGATTAATACTCCGAATAGTAATTGTTTGCTCCCTTTTATATTTTCAGGCTGCTCAATTAAATGCAATATTTTTTTCAATTCATAATGTAGTTTGTCACCCTGGCAGGGCGAACTTTGAACTCTGATTATTGCATTTAGCCAGGTGACGCCCATTACATAATTTTGTACTGTTCTCAGTCAGATGTACACTCAAATGCCTTCGACCTCAATTTTTGCTCACCAAGACGAACAGCTGCCGAAGCTGCACTTTATTTCCAACTGAGAGGAATAAACTTTGCAACGTTCTGCTGTTTCTCTCCGATTTCCGGTATTTTCATTATTCTCAGTAGTTTCTGATCTCTGTACTACCATCACTTTCCAAAGTACTATAATACCTTCCTTTTCCAAACTATCTTGCGCGTTTAAGAATAACAGAAGCAATGAAAACCATTCAACAGCTGCAATGGAGACACTTTTGAATCTTCCTCCAATACATCTTGTGATATTCAATTGATGAAGGTAGATAAATTTCGAAATATGTGAAGGAAGAAAATTTAACGTGTGCTCGTACCACATGACAGCGGAATGAATGTTCGACACAAACTACGCGGTAAATGTGTTAGCCGCAAATAGTGGAAAATGAGCAGTCATCCCGAAAACATGCTTTGTAGAAATATCTGGTATACAGACGGGTCGAAGAAGTAACTTGGGACGAGAGCTAGAATATACTGTGCGGGGAAAATCTTCATTTTAGTTACTCGATCGGTCAGTACTCGTCAGTCTTCCAGGCTGAAGTGTATGCAATCTTTCAATGCCTAAGGAGCAATAATTCAAGGCCCCCAACAAAATGAGCGGATCAATATTTCAACAGACAGTCAAGCTGCATTAGAGGCATTGATTAACCGTGAGGAACTGAGGAAACTGGTGAACAGGATTATATTGAATAAATACTGGGTGCCAGGACATCCAGGTATCATGGGCAATGAAAAAACTGACTTGTGTGCTAGACATGCATCAGCTGTTTAGGTACCAAAATCTTTCGAACGAAACCATTCCGGGAAATAACTATAAAAGAAATATAAAGAGGACCAAACTTATACGTATAGCTATTTGTCTCTTCCGGTGACACAAAGTCGAAATGTTATGAAAAAAATGAGTGGTTTGTGTTGTAATGTTATCCAAAATGATGCTGATGAGGTGATGAAATAAGTGGAATTCAAAGTAAGTAACGGTTGTTTCGAATTTTCGAATGTGTTTTGCGGGTTCTTTTGTATAATCTTAACCGTATATCATGGAAGTTATTCTACAGGATATTGTTCTGAAAGTTTTTCCAATATCATTCAAGTCACAAGGTATGTTATACACAAAATTAGATTTTCTCAAATCAGGTGTAGAATCTTCTATTTGTGTTTTAAGGCTTGAATACCTTATTGAAATTTTGACCCAACACTGAGGAACATTAGGAAGTGATACTAGAAATGTTATTCGTGCTTTCAGTTTTACTACTTGCGGTAAAGTAATTTTACTGAAAAATAATTTTCCAGTAGTGTTTCAGACATTTTGATCATAAAAATGACTGAAAAGTGAAATGTTATTAGTCAAAAAAAAATCGGAGTATATTATGTGAATATTGTTTTGTATTTTAAAAAATTGGTAGGATGAATAAAGCAACTCCACAGAAAAAAAATGGTGATTGAAACGAGATTGTGAATACATTATAAGTGAACATATCATAAATACCTAGACAATGTTGTGAGAATTGGCACCAAAAAATTAAAACTCATGAACATAATCCAACTAACAGTGAGACAGAACAAGAATTGTACTATTGATTGTAAATGGTTTCATGAAAAATTTCCTCAAACTGCTTTATTGAATTGAATTGGAAAACTATACGTAGTGCCAAATCAGATGCCTGTAAGGTTATAGCTTTCAATAACTGCAGGATATGTTTATATTGTGTTAAGAAGAGTTATTTTGTGTACTAGAATTAAAAACTACTATGAACTTCTCAAAATTCCATAATGAAGAGGCTTTATTTATATCAGTACCAATACTTGACAAAAAATATTGATGTGGGAAATTTTCGAAAATCAAAGCCTACATAAGGATCAAGAGACTCTCAAAAGTCACTAAGTAGAGAATCATAATATTGATTGATCCATTTATGAGAACTCGCGGCTCAAATTTTGGAAAACTTTATCATATTAGTGCAATTATTATTTGAGTAACATTAATATAATTGTACACATCACTTTTGATGATGTTTAATATTAAAGCATTTACATTATGCATCTCATACTTACATGCATCGAGGGTTGTGCCCACAGAAATAAGGAATTGATAGGTCATAAGTTTGTCCATTTCTGAAGTTGCAATTATTTTGTTTACTCATCAAACATTTGTAGTAATAATCGTACTTGAATTCTTTGTTTTTGTATAACATTCTGGAAATAAAAGTTTGTTGAAAAAATAGTCATGCACATCACAAATAAACTGTACTCTTATTTTTACCCAGCAAAATTTTAATTTTCTGAAGTGGACAAGTATAGATGATAATACATCAATGTGAGCAAAAATTTGTTCTTCAAACGATATATTCAGATTAGAAAAATTTCAGTTATTAATTAACTAGATTAGTGATCCAATAAGTTTTCTGAAGAAAGGTTGGTTGGGTAACAGAATCAATTTTTTCTTGAAAAAACAATTGTTTTCTTGTAGACATTTTGAATTTAATTTAATTTTTCTTCATGGCTCAAAATGAGTTTTTTCCTGTTAATATTACTATTTCAAAAACCATAACTTTTTTTTAATTGATCCTGTTACCTAATCAACCTTTCAACTTATTATTTGAAATATCACAGCTTACTCAATTTTATGAATATTTGAAATTGAAGGTGAGTCTACAAATTAGAATGTTATCATCTGAAATATCATATACATTTTTTACAATGAAAAAATGTGTTCGTCTTCAATGAATAACTAATTATTTCAAGAAAAGAAAGGACAGTTTATCATTTTACTCACAAAATATTGTACGATAATAAAAAGTCTAAGGAGAAAAAGTTGAAATTAAATAGAATTGTCATATTCCAAGGTTAAATCCACAAACTATCGAATGGATACATTCAATGCTCTTTTAATCGCAATGATGATAGTGATTCTAGAAAAATATCAGCCAAAGGGTTTGCTGAGTCAGGAATAACAAGATGCAGAGGGAACTGGGATTTGTAGCTATGGCTATTCTAATAAATTATTATATATTTTAAGGAGAGATTTTTTTTTGAGTTTTTGGCCTTCTACTTCTCCATCTCGTTACAAAAAATATGGGAATCTTCCAAAGGAAGGAAGGAAGCAACCAATTTCAAAAAATAACTCTATACAAAGATGTACACCATTTAGGTATAGTCGAAGTAACTGGTGCATAGTTAAAGTGTCGGCGTTCTCAGAGGTCAAAAAAACCAATACAGAGAAATAAAGCCGCTGTCAACTAGTCCACGAGGACTGAAGAATTGGCGGCTCGAATTGAATGATTTTCACTAACCGAGTTTTATGATTGGCTGAAGAGTCATAAAATTGAATTTGAAGTCATGTTACGGTGACAAATAGAATGCAAGCCGTCGTGTTGTCAATGTTCAGTTCAGGAACTGATCGCGATTTAAGTGTTGAAATTCGATATTGGTGCAGTTATAATTACTTAAAATTTTTGTTATCTGTTTAAAATGTGGCGTCCTTGGATAAGTACTAATAGTAATAACGAGTATGATAACAACGCAGAATTTTTCCAATGTAGTGATTCCAATAGCAATGGTGAATAATGCGAAAAAGAGATACCAGTGGATTAGATTCGGATGCATTTGAATATTGAAACACAGAGAGTACGTTTCAATGTATATAAAAATCTACAACTCAAGTTTATAGTTTCAAGGGAAACAACATCAGATTTGACCGAAATGTAAAATAGTCAAAAACAAACGTTATGAACGCTAGACGCGATGTGATACGGGATTACCACAACCTTTAGATGTTCATCTAATAAAATCATTAGAAAACAATATTGGACTACTACAAAAGCAATGAGATTCCTACAACTGAAATCATAAGTAAGAAATTGAATACTACTGGCCATTACGTGAGTTGCTGTGACAAAACTCTTCAGAAATGGATAAAGAAACTAGGATTTAGATTTAAAATAATGAACAAACGTCAAGCAGTTATGGAAAGCATAAAAATATTGGAATTACGTAACGAATACTTACAACAACAACTAAATATAGACAAAGTCAACGGCACATTTTCTATTTGGACGGAACTTGGTATGTCACTCACGACATAGTTACGAAAGGGTGGAATGATCGTTCGAGAATATGTACGCCTAACATGTCTGCAAACAAAGGATCGCGACTAATCATTGTGCATTGCGGAGGAAGTAAAGGATGGGTTATGAATTGAGGACTGCAATAATGACTATCATAAGAACATGGAGGCTAATATTTATGAGGAATGGTGTGAAAACACACTGATCCGTAATTTGGATGCGAATAGTGTAATAGTTCTTGATAACTCTTCCTATCATTCGTGACAGCTCATCAAAGTACCAAATAAAAATTCGAGGAAAGATGAAATACTAAGTTTTTTAATGGATATCAATTTTGTAAATTACTATACTGAAAACCAACTACTTGGAGTTTTACAGACAAAAACATTGAAAAAAGTGTATTTCCATCCTATTTTTGTGTTTTCAATCCCATCGAGTTGATTTTGGGAAATCATCAGGCGTAAAAATTATTTTCCAAAATTTGATAAGAAGGTGATAGAGCAAATTAAAGAAGAGATATTCAATATTATGGAAGAAGACTGGCAGAAAAGGATTGAACACGTGATTTTAGTTGTTAAAGACTATATGGAGGACTATATACTTACATATATATATATATATATATATATATATATATATATATATATATATATATATATATATATATGTAAGTAGTATACAAAAGTATTTTCAATTATCACCCTATTATTTGAATATCTACATTTCCACTCACCTATATAGTTATTCTGATTCTCATATAATCAGAAATGATTATTGAATAAGGAAATTAGTTAGTTCCCTAACTATATAAATACAGGGGAACTATTGGAAGGTAGGTTGCACCATATCGTTCACTTGAACTATCCACACAGTCTTCCTTTCTTTCTTTGGAAGATTTCCACATTGTTTGTATCAAGATGGAGAAGTAGAAAGCCAAAAACTTTTTTTCCTAATGTATGATATAGTTATGTATTTGAAAATACACCTTTCATAGTTGGTAGCAACTAAAGTAGTATTGTTCTCTATAAAATTTCCATACTTTCTTACCTGGATATGACTTTTTCCACTGGATTTCTTATGAAGTTTATGTAAGTGGGGAATTGCTTGTCAAATTGTGTGAAGTTGATGAAGTACACATGTCGATCAAAACTCAGTGGAACTGCCTCTGATTTAATTGTATCATATATATCATAAACGAGATACTCCTGCAAATAGACATCACACATGGGTCATCACACATGATGTTAACATGTGATGTTAACATTAAGCTTCAACATTTTTTATCAATAATTATAACTCTCTTCTCAGTATATCGAATAACAATATTTTTGCAATAATTACGTATCCATGAATTTAAGTCGTCTATATTTTCACCGATATATTATGAACGCGAAAGGTTAGGGTTTGAATTTTTTTATAGTGTGATATTCACGATTGCCGAAAAACTTTCAGTCTTATGTTTTAGATAATGCATGAAATTTTTGATTTCGTTGCTTCCATATTTGACGTTTGTCAACTCTAGTGGCTGTCTGTATCTCGGATGTCAGATCTGGAATACTAAATGCTACATTGCAGCTACGCTGAAGGTAGAAACAGTGAACTGTGGGTGTATGTTATCTATACTGAATCAGTGGTCAAAAATTCAGATTTTACGTAACCTCATTTGCATTTGATTTTGCTTGTCAACTGCGAAAGTATTTCCGCTAAGTTAAAACAAAAACACTATAGTTGTGAATGGAAGGCCGGTTCTAGCAAAGTCTAGGGAATTGAGACGTCATTATCATATGAAATATAGAGGTGGAATAGTAAATTCCTGAATTGTGAAGAAAAAAGAAAGAGATGAGACGAATAGCAATATCTGTGTATGAGTCAGATATTGATGATGGTGGATTGACGGTGAGTAGGTAGAGAAAAAAAAATATGGGTTGTATGCCAGAAATGCACCAAAGTCATATCTCCATTCATTTTCGTATTACCTTCAGTTTGTTGATATTTTTTAATTGTGTGAATCCTGTAAACCATTGTGAAATACTATCATCTGGAACTGAAACTTCTGGCCTGATATCTGTCAAAAACACACACGCATTCCGCTAATTGAGTTAGCGTCATCAGTAGATGACGAAACTAAATTTTTTATACATATTTGAATGGACTAAATCAAATTAGCTCCTAGTATAACTCATTGCTATTGTTCCTAATATTAGTTGGAACCAGTTATGATACCTAATCATGTACCTGTTTCCTACAGCTTACTTATTTTGATCAACATACTCTTCACTTGTGATGCCCTGTTCGGAACCTTTGGTGTAATAATGAATATTACTGGAGTTTTATCCAACACCAAACCGTTATTTTCAATACCTCGATACGTGTTTCAATCACCAAGTGATCATCGTCAAGGGAAAGATTAAACTGTTCAATCTTCCTCTTGAAGATGATCACTTGGTGATTGAAACACATGTCGAGGTGTTAAAAACAACGGTTTGGTATTGTGATATAACTCTAGTAACATACTCTTCATCGCAATCCTCATAGGTTATCCGTAAATCCTAGATTTTTACTTTTTCGTCTCTCTTCTTTAGAATTGCCCAACCTTTGTTGAAGCCTATGATCAGTTTTGAAATTCAATTTTTTGAAATCTGGTAACAATTCATATATTTTTTTTCGCATGGTTCTATATCATATCTTTTTCGCTATAGAGACATGCCCAGTCTATGTACAAGAAATTGTAGTCACACCAGAGAAATGAATGGTTTTTTTACTTTCACACTATGTGCTTTTATTTTCTTTCGGTCAATAATCATTGTATTTCAATTAAAAAAAAATGATGGCAACCCTATTCTCAACCCATCACCCATTGAAAAATTAATAAAGAGTTTTTGCTTATATTGGTTCTAAATAATATTCGTAATGTTCTAATGCAAAAATTTTAGATATTCTGTAAATTAAATCAATAATGAACATTTTTATCAAAGTTACTACAGATTAGAAACTTCCTATAGTGAATTTTAATAATATCATGAGTACCTGTATTAACTATTACTCACACTTTCTGAAAATGAATTAAATAAATTCAGAAAAACAGAAATTCATCTACTTAATAATCTTTGAGTAAACGGATGAAGGGACTCATCGGTATAACTCTGTGAAAAAATTAATAATATTTACTGGAAGAACACTCAGATATATTTTTCAAATGTTCATGTATCTTTCAACCAGAGGGATATCCAGGCGAATTGAAGTGAATTATATCATACTCTTTCAATCATTGAGTTCAATTTTTCAAACAATGCCTTGGTGTTGATTGAATCAAAATGTCGTTTAAAATCGTTATGAATCACCAATAAGCTGCTGTTGGGAGATTTGTGCGAGCTGAGGGTGTGTGTTTAACACTTCAAGAGTTTTGCTCGACTTTTCAATTTCGAACTCAAAACTGAGAAATAAAAAATAGAGTGGTTTTGTAGCTATTGAATTAGCAATAGCTACATAGCGTATTTTTAAAGATATTATTCAGCTATTCACTCGAATGGAATCTGATAACTTCAAATTAGTTAAGACTATTTGATAAATTGAATACGTCTGGATATGAGTGGAAATAGATCACATATCCAGAGCTGTGACATTTGATAACATGCCTCATAAGTAGATTCCGACATTAGATTTGAGCTTAGTTCAATAATTTTTCAAATGGAAATTAAGTTATTATGATAGGCAAATAATATTGCAAAAATGATATGAACATGTAATACCTCACCTGTTCCAAATTTGTCATGTATTTCCCGTTTCCTCCTTTTAACCTAATGTGTCTAAAATTATTGAAACCTTGCAATTTTTGTAACAATAAAATCAAAATTTCGGATCCACACTTTGGTACATGATTTAAAAATAAAACATATTTATTAACTTCATCCATTTTGCCCAATTCTGCCAACGATTTGGTTACTTTTTTCCATGGTGATGGCGATGAAACTCTTTGTTCAATAGTTGGTGTTGTTGTTTTTGATTCTATCTTTGGTTTTTTCAGTAACAGAAAACTAAAGAAAACTGTGAATAAAAATGTCAACAAAAGCCACTGTATATATAAACGGAAACGCATTTTTTCAAAATAACATCAAACACTGCGTAAGAAACTTGCATGAGTAAAATATACTCTTATTTGCGCCCGGTACTGCACAGACTACTAAATCTGAAGGTGAAAGGTAAACAAGTGATCAAGAGAACCTCGAATATTTCAGCTGACTAGAAAAGGAAGAACATAATAGTGAGGAGGAACGGTTATCATTACTTTCGATTCAATTCAATATAAATGTTGTTTTGAAAACCGTTCAACAAATTAGAAAATGAAAGTAGGTATATATGAATATACAAGTGATGTAATTTGAGAGTAGGATGGATGGGATTTTTGAAACAGATAATTTGATTCATAGAAACGCTTAGGTACTTTTTTTTTTGTTGGCTCGTAAAATGTTTGTAACCAAATTTATATACTCCATTTCCGTACCGGATAATCCAAAAGATACGCGATAGTTTTGTAAAACTTTTGCGATTGTAGTTACACAATCGAAAAATCTTTCATTCTTCTTGGGACGGAATTTAAAAAAACTATGCCAATGTATGTAACTGATTGAGAATATTCGCCTAAAAAATGAGTCATATAACATTTTCAATAAATTATCACCATATAAATGCACATACAACATATACAATAAACAATTTTGTTTGTATGAATCTTGTTGAGAATGTTCATCTGAAACATGATTTATATAAATTATTTTCATCAAATTTTGGGAACTGTTTCAGTTTGAAGTGACAAATAGTAATAATAATAACAGGCGGCTCACTTCTGCGGAAACACAAGGATAAGTAAATGCATGCAATAACATTGGAGACGTTGGCTTATCAAAGCGCCTGACTTTCGCTTTCCTCAGGTCTAGTGGGCTGAAGTCAGAAACTGAGGGGTTCATCATGGCTTGCCAGATGGTGTCTTCAACACCTTAGTCTACCACAATCGCGTGATGGGTATAGAGGTTCTTGACACAAGGTGCAGGGCCTGCCGCGAGGCGCCCGAGACCCTAATGCACTTGCTAACAGCATGTCCATGATATGCGGTCTTGGCCTATATCCATCGACATAACGCAGGCCAAAGAGTGCTATATTACCATCTACGGCACTCTTATGGTATTTACGAGATACCGGGGTTGCCCCACGCTCCAGGGGATATCGAATCCGTTGTGGGGAATGGAAAGTGCCAAATTTATTGAAAATATCCGTTCCCCACCCTCTGGGTCATACAAGTTAAAACGCCTGATGTAGTCCTTCTCGACCACCAGAGCAAGACGATATTTGTCTTGGAGTTTTCAGCTCCTGATGAGACGAATATCGTACGAAAAGAGGAGGAAAGACGGATGCAATATCAAGGTTTTCTTTTCGAACTCTGCAGACTCTATCCATACCACTCTGTCAAGATGGTTGTTCTGATTATTGGAGTCCTTGGTGGAATGATGCCCTCTCTACTCTCGAATCCTCTGCTGCTCTAAGGCAGAAATTTTAGCCAGACGAATTCTCGGACCCAATGATAACTTACCCTACCGTGTGGGGAATGGTCGTTGGTTGATAATGCTGGCGCGCCCTCCCGAATGTATCGGGGATTCGGGGGATAGGGCCTGACCACCGCATACTACGGTGACAAAAATAACAGGTGGCGGTTCGCAACTGCGAATGAACTACAATCACATTCAGTAGTTTAGTTATCGGAAAGCTGCTTATTTTACGATGAAGACGGAAAGAAACCTATACTGGTACCCAGGAACAGACTGTGGAACCTACGTGGATCTTCAGGACGGGCCTGTAGAGACATCCGGAGGTAAACGTAGACTCACGGGAAACCGTCGTGTAGAATAGCCCGAGTTATATCACTTGAACCTAAAGATAAGAACCGAAGGAAAGCCCAGTTTCAACGAAGAATGAACCGCGAAAAGTTGAAGATATCTGCTACGCGATGTTTTTGAACGAGATAATTAAATTGCGATAGGGTTGCCGAAAATCAAAACACCACTAACATGCTCGACTAGGTCAGTGGTTTGCACTAAATCGTGTGAGCAACTAATTAAAGAAAAAAAAAATTTCAACAAAAAGGGGAGGCGCCACCAATTTTTGTTAGCCAGTTGAAAACCGTGTGTAAAAATTGTGGGTTTCCCCAAAAACTGGCGAAACCCATTAAAATATATAACTTCTCATAACAGTAATAATTCTATTTGCAATGACTAAGGGAGTTTATTACAATGATAAAAAATATAGAGTGGACCCTCTGTTTTCCAATTTCTCACTTTGATTACTAGATTACTACTACCATAATACAGTTTACACAACTCATCTCAATGAGGTTGCTTGTATTTTTTATATAGGATATAAACAAACACCGGTGAATTTCTTCATTCAATTAACTTAGTCTAAACTTAGCTGCTTTTCGGGTGCTCCTTCTTCGTAAGCTGCCAGGAGATGAATACTGTTCCGGCAGTATCGGTAGATACGGATGTAGTAGGAAGCCGTTAATATTTCCAATGGTAATTATTATAAAAGGTAAAGTCCAGGAAACTTTTTCAAGAGAATGAACTGGCAATCGTTTTCAATTTCCCAAATTCAAGCTGATGTAGATACGTTTTTCTTAGGATAATCTAACACCCTCCTAATACTGAAGGGTGTTTCCAACACAAAATAGACGAAGATAGTCCTCTGAAAATTGAGTGAAAATACTGACTATTTGCCCCTTTCAAAAAATCCTGCCTATGCAACAACTTCACAATATCAAAAAGGAACCAGAGTTGGCTGAAAATTCGAAAATCCCGTCCAAGTATTTAATGAGCGAAATAATTCAACCAGGCAATCACTTCATTCAGTAATTCACTGTCGAAAAATTCATTTCCACAAAATTTCCTTCCTTATCATTATGTCCTTGTCTGTGAGGAAAAAAAGAACAAAATTTCTGTACTGACCTAGTTGGTGTCATAGGCGGTTCAGAAAGGTTTCAAATACACTTAAATGCGCATATGGAAATAAATAAACTATCCGATTATTAAAAGTATAAATAATATGTTTAATTTATGACAAAACAATCCCCCCTTTACTCCCTTGAGAAAATTTCATAGAGATAATTGTCTCCATATAACTTAAAGGAGGAAGAAAATAACGACTAGAGGAAAAAAAAAAGTTGATAATAAGAATAAAGTGACTACACACAGTAATGACACCTTGTAAACGACTATTAGTTCATATTCCATCTGAGTCTTCCAGAGGATGACATTTTAAATCCTTCTCATTTCAAATAGATGTTCTACCTTCGGAATCTTTAATTTCGTAAGTCCATAGCGATACTATTCTTGAAATAATCATAGGTCCAACATACTTTTCGGCTAGTTTGGAAGTGAAATAATTCTTTCGATACACTAATTGTCCAACTGCGAATTTGTCTGGACGACCTCGAAAATCGTTTAAATTGTTTTTTCCAAATGTGCTTGTACATCCTGATAAATACGCGAAAAGGGCTGAATTTTATCATTGATTGAATGTTGAGGATATGAAAAATCGATAGGATTGTAAGTTGCAGATTCACCGTCTAATATGACTTCACGTCCAAAATTAACAAAATTGGGAGTGTACTGTGTCACCTCATGTTTTGAAGACCTGATAGCATAAGCAACTTTTGGAAGATACTGATCCCATAGCCGATGATTTTTAGAAACAAAGGCAGTAAGCATGGATTTAATAACGCGATTATTCCGTTCAGTGGGATTAGTCTGTGGATGATAATTGGCATTATAGGAAATATCAAAATTATATTTCATGGAAAGATCTCTGAATAGTTTACACCGAAACTGTACTCCATTATCAACTATCAAAGTTTTCAGAGAACCAAACATCAGCAAGACATTATCTTCAATGATCTGAGTCACAGTACTCGCAGTTGCGGTTCGTAAAGGAAATAGAAGAACAAACTTACTGAATGAATCACATACAGCAAGAATAAAACAGTAACCTTTGCACGTTTTAGGTAATGGTCCCATTAGGTCAAGGTCATAGCCAGGGGGATCAAGGGGGATTAATCCCCCCGAAAGTTCTACAAGCAACGGCCATTTGAAAATTATATCAAATACAACGATTGGCTTGTTTGAAGATCACAGGAGCCATGAGAATAACACCAACCGCGGCAATGGAATTAATTACTGACCTGTCTCCTCTGGACCTGTACCATCGTCCATAGAATCTATGGACGATGGTAGAATGTGAAGTTCATTCTGTCGCTATGCAGACCAAAAAAAATTAATTTTCATTCATCAGACTGGTTGCGTTTCATGAAACTTTTGTCAACTCACAAGCAGCAAAGGAAAATGGAAGTGTACTTTGGTATGAGTACATTAGGGAATGAAATGGTCCAGACGTTGTATCAGCATTTTACAATGTACTGAAAAAGCTAAACAATTATACAAAGCACGTAGTTTTTGGACCGACAACTGCTCAGCACAAAATGAAAACTTGACCCTTTTTACAGCTTGTGGGGGCCAGAAATTATCACTTTCGAGTATTTTGAGCTTGGATGCAGTTCATGGTCTTATAGGTAAAAAATGCATACATACTCCAGAAGTTTTGGATTACGAAGATCTAGTTCATCTAATAGAATCAGACAATAAAACAAAGTCATTAATTCATGTGCAGAAGATTTCCTAGAATTCCAAAATGGTTGTCAAACTGGAAAAAAGGTTGAGAATTGCCAAAACTCAATGATATTAACTGTGCTGAATTTATAGAAGGCTCTAGAAAACTCTTCTTTAAACCTGTACTGGAGCAAGAATCTTTTTCTGATGTGTATTTCTTGAAATCGAAATTCAAATTTGAATTACCAAAACAGGCCACAACCGATAGAGGTATAAAAGGTTAAGGAGCTTATATAGTATATGCCACCAAAAAAGTTAGAGAAAATATTGATTGATGACTTAGGATTCATTTATACTTTAAAAATCAACATACATGTAGGTACTGAATAAAATTATTGTTGTGCCATTTCTGTGGAAATGGAGGTTATTATTGATTGCCATGTTTAAATTTCATTTGCTCTTATAAAAATAAAAATTTGATTTTTAGAAAATCAGTTTTACCTCATTTCAATAAACCAATTCAGAAAATCCAATGCATTTGAAATGTATTTCTGAATTTGATTATTGCTCTTTTTGTGTGGATAATAAATCCAGTTACTTGATTGTTTTATAGTTTTGGGGCAATTAGTTCATTAAAATATCTGGCAAGTGGAGATTTGAAGATTGCATACAATGGCTATTATAGGCTACAGTAACTGAAAAACAATCAAAAACATAAATATTCCTTTTTTCATTATGATTCATACCTTTGAAAGGAGCACAAAAACATTCAATTTTGAAAAAACGCAAAGAAGTAATGCTTGAAAAACCATTTTGGAATAAACAAATCGTCAAATCGTCAAAACCTCTAAATTTAGAGATACTTCACTTCATTCTTTTTTTGTACGGCAGAATAACTTTCTCAAGCGCTTTCAAGTGCAACATGTGTTTTGTAAATGGTGCAGTGAAAATATTACTATAATGTATTATTTGAATGAGCTCTTTACTCATCTACTCATGTGGGTGAGATGCCTATGATTCAAATTTTTAGGAGGCGTTGATTTTTTGAGAAAGAACTGTTTTGGCTCTCTATTTCTATCTTGATATAAAAAATGTGGAAATATTCCAAAGAAAGGAAGGAAGCAATCAATTTCAAAAAAGTAATTCTATACAAAGACGTCCAGATCATGCAGACACAAACTGGAAGAAAAAGACTTTTCGAAATAGCTACTTTCATATAAACATTGAATTATATGAAAAAAAAAACTTTCGAAACAAATACATTTATATGAACGCTGAATTATACAAAAACACTTTCCCCTATTCAGTTCGTATTCCACACATTCAATATGGAATTGAAACAGATATCATTCACATTCATTCAATATATTGTGTAGGAATCCTATTAATGATATCTGATTCAATTTCATAACGAATCTGTGGAATACAAACTGAACAGAAAAAAGTGTTTTTGTACAATTCAGTATTCATATAGATGTATTTGTTTCGGAAGTATTTTTCTTTCGTGTAATTCAATGTTTATATGCAAGTAGTTATTTCGAGAAGGCTTTTCATTTCTTTCTTTTTGTGTCAGAAAAATGCTTCTTTTCATGATCCACACTTCTTTGTATAGAATTACTTTTTTGAAATTGATTATTTCTTTCGAAGATTCCTATATTTTTTATATCAATATGGAGAAGTAGGAAGTCAAAATATTTTCCCCAAAAAAATGTCTATTATCATGTTATTATAAATACTATTATTTACCATGTGGGGATACAGGTTTTGAGATACTTGGGCAAAGAGAAGGTGATGCGGTTTTCAATCTCTTTGGAGCCCTCAGCAAAGTATTTTGAATAAATTAATCTGACGAAGCCAAATGTGTCACATTTTATAGCAAAATACTTTCTTTCTGATCATTCTTTTTCCATTTCTTCATTTTCAGTTTCATAAGTTTTAGCGGAGCACTCTTGTATTGCTTATTACTGAGAAGCATAGTTATCTTTCCACTAGTTGATCCGATAAAGTTACCAGCGTCATGATGATCTGAGATTTATGAGCATGTTGAAAATTTTGCCAATGATACCGTGCTCGAGACAATATTTTTAATGAAAAAATGTGACATACACAGTGCATTTCTTTAAATTTAAAGCCCCCCCCGTTTATTTTTTGAAAGAGACAACTCAAAAAATTGTAATTTGGGATAATGAAATTAATGCATGAATACTTAATTTGGAAGTGAAATTAACAGACGAAACTTTCAAGATGGCGACTGGGCGCCATCTGGGAAAAAAAATTAAATGCGAATAATGCAGAACCCTAGAATATGCAGTCGATATCTTCACCTACTACAAAATGGCGGAATATTTAATAATTTCCAGAAGACAAACACATTAATATCGATATTTCTAGAAATATTCCTTCTTAACTGTCAAATGGCAATTCCGATAACTCGATAAGGTTTGTTGAGTTATTTTTTGTTTATAAAAACGACAAAAAATGTCAGTACGACAATGAATATCATTGTTTAGTTAGAATATTCTCATTTAGTTTTCGGTTTTACTAATAGAAAGGTACCTCGTCCACAATCTCTAAAATGGTCAAATATTGTCCATTGGAAAAAGAATTGAGGCGATTTTTACTTACGGTGCGACGCGTAACTTTCACGAGACCGAAAGGATTTTCATTGAACGTTTTCCGAATCGTCCTATCTGTAGAAATTATTTGAGGAAACTTGTATCCAAATTCATAACAAAAAGCCCCCAGGTCATCCGTCCATTTCAGAAGAACAGCAAGGATGTTTGTGAGGTGTCTCCTTATACTGTGTGGAGACTTTTGAAGAGAAATAGGTATCATCCATACAAAATTAAAATGGTACACCAATAAACTGAAGATGACCCTGATCAAAGAACAGAATTCTGCGAAATCATGACGGAAACCATTGCAAGCTACCTTTTTCCACAATATTTGTTTCAGTGACGAATGTACATTTTTTTAAACGGCAATGTTAACGGCAACGAAATTGCCGTTATTGGAGTGACACCAATTCTCACGTTTTCCGGAAAACATATACCCAATATCCAGAAAAAAATCAACGTTTGGGCAGGAATATTGGGAAACCATATTATAGGACCTCTATTCATTGATCAGAATTTAACAGGGGAACTGTATTCGAATATGTTGTATGAATATATATGTCAACTGCTGTTGACCCTCTCATCACTGAAATCGTCGAAGCGAATCCTAATGAATTCGATATGGATATTGTATTCCAACAAGATGGAGCACCATCACATTACTCCAGACAAGTAAGAAACTATTTGGATACTACTTTTCCCGATCGTTGGATCCTCTCACCAGATTTGACACCTTTGGACTTTTTTTATGGGGTATTTGAAGCAAAAGGTGTACGCTTCAATATACGGCAATATTTATAGATATATTGACGGCACTGTGTTCAAACATGTTCGGCGTGAAATATCGGATAGGCTATTCATATGCCAAGAAGTTCAAGGCAACCATTTCTAGCATCTTCTGAACTGACCCCAAGCTTATTACCTAATATTATGCAGTTAAATGTCAATGTATTCAGGCAATTATTAAAGTTTCCGCCGTTTTATAGTAGTTGAAGATATTGACACTATATGTGTTATAAGACCCCGCCTTTCCATTTAATTTTTTTTCTCAGATGGCGCCCGGTCGTTTCGTCTATCAGTTTTTTCAAAATGAATTATTCATGTATAATTTCATTATCCTAAATTTCAATTTTTTGAATTGGCCCATTCAAAGAATAAAAGAGAGGGACATTAAAGAAAAGCACTGTAAGTTTATATCTCAGCCAGCACAAGTTTATAAAGACTTCCATTATTGTAAGAGAACAACTAGCTGGTGCCAAAAACTGTCAATTATTTGATCATTGCATTTTATCTCCAACTGGCATATATCGATTTTTTTGTATCAGTTGTATCAGTTGTTTGTATCAGTCATATGAATCCTCGAGAAAAAAATTCTGGTCGATGAAATTCGGTTACGAGATGTGACACTTATTATATTTATATTAGATTTTGAGTTTTGTCAAATATTAAAACAGTTTCTGGGAGAAAAACCACTTCATCTTGACTGTACATAATGAGAAACTAATTGCAATTCGATTTCAATAATTGAGTAGTTACTTCATTACAAACTCAATAAATTTTTTGCTTGGGATCAATAAAATAGGGAAACATATTATTTTTTTGTTCCCAATATCAATGATAATGTGAAGTCGAATAATAAACATTATTGGATGTTTCACCCAGTACTGACTTATTCATTTTCTGCCATTCAACCCGATATAATTTCGAAATATTGATATATCTTACACCTACAAAAATTATTGCTCTTCTTTTCGATGTGAAAGCAAAATCAACATAAGTACAACCGAAATCATTTTGCACCGTAGACTCATCCGTCATTTCACTACCCCCCATCAGTATACACAGGGCAATTAGAGAAAAAATAGGAGTCTTTCTGAATATCTGGGAATAACTATACTTGCCTCTTCACAACGCAAGCGTGAGTCTCACGGGAGATATTCCCTGGGAAACGCACCGCAGCATTCGGTGTATCGCATCTGGAAAAGCCAAACGTTCCACCAAACGTTTTCGAAAAAATCGGAATTCGCGTTATCACAAAAATATTCAAGTGTGCGGTTTTTCTTTCTTTCGGTTGCTTGCCGCTCTGGAACACTTGACTCGTATAAGTGAAAATGTTAATGATGAATAATTTGGATAATTCCGTTGACAAATTGGATTAGTGTTATAATTGTGTTGCTGTCAGAAACCATACGCTTAGGTGAGTGATCTTATTGTCGAGTATTTTGAAGCGAATAGAATTTCCCAGGCTTTCAAAATATATGAGTAGGACTTGTTGATCTAATGAAAGAGGATATATCAAAATTACAATTTATTGTAGGTGAAAAATTTTGAAATGATTTTTTGTTTTTGATTCACCTAATGAACTATTTGGAAGATCTGAAAGCTTGTATGAATTCATATTATCTGTTATTCATTCTTACGAATCACAATTTAAACTTAAAGGTACGAATCCTAGGAATAGTGTCACCTTTTACCTCCGCGAACAAATATAAATATAATGAAAAACTGCTGGAAAATAATTCCATGAAAATCAAAAGATAAATACTATTCTGATCATTCCCACCGGTTGTGGCACTTGAATAGAATCAAAATTTCCCCAGATTCGTAATCAAGACCACCAACTTGCTACAACTACACCTTTTCCCTGAATAGGTCTAAAGTGTGTGGGTCTACTCGCAACACCGTAACCCGCAAAGGTTTATTGTAGCTTTTTCCCTGAATAACTTTCAGTCCTGAAGAATCCGAATTTGTCTTATTTCTCATGGAAACACCCCCGTATCTTCCGTATTAACTGAGGTAAAATGATGAAACCCTCAGAACTGATGGAAATGGTCAAAATGCTTGAATAGCGTTTGCCAAATTGATATACACTGCCCACCACTCGCGATGGAACAACCCATTTTTAACGTTAAAAGTACTAGGGGGCAAAAAATAGTTCGCTTCCAATACCTGAACCCCTTCATTCTATCTGGAGAGTACTCTCAGTTATTAAAGATACAGACATTTTCATCGTTTGGCTGTGAGATGCTATCATCCATTTTGAGCCTCTCTGAGGAAAAGGTCACAGCACCACATTTTCATGTTATTGAAATAGTGTGAAGCAGGGTACGAAAAATTATCGATAGCGGTATCTGATATTACTGAGGAAGACCATTTGTAAAACTGATTCTGTGTGCCGAACATCCAAATTTCAACCCAACCAGAAGTGAGAGCTCTCCGATTGATTAGCAAATACCGAAAAAAAAATAAAGAATTCTATTTTGAAAGGTTCACATCTCGAAAACTGTACATTTTTCAGCTTTGGCTGTGGACACTTCCAATCAGCACATCAAGAACTACAACATATCAAAATTTCAGCAAAATTCACGGCAAGCCATTTCTCATCAGAAAATTGAGGAAACATTTTGCCAACCGAAACAAAATTAATCTACATACTCATTGCAACACCAAAACAACCGTTAATTTTTTAAGAAAAACTCGCTCCCGGTAAACAAGTAGAACTTAGATTATTTTACCTACTTGCTGAATTGTTGTCTGAAATCATTTGGAGGGATTGAGTCACATCAGTTTCACTGAAAAAAAATTATGTAGTGCCCTGATATTACAATGGAAAACAGCTGGTCATTGATATTTACTGTTGAGGAAAGCCGTGGGTTCGATTCCCGCCTCGACCAGATATTTTTCTCGAGAGAAATTATCTGGTTGAAGCTGGGATGATTTTACAACCATGCTGAGAATCACACGTTAAAAGGTGAGACCTCGTTAGTCCTCAGCCGGCGCATGTTTCCCAACTTCTGGGAGTTGTCTTTCGTATGGGGGCGACAGCTGATTAACGGAAAAACAGATTCAGATTCAAATTTAATTCGACAATATTGTTGAAAGATCTTGTATTAACCCTCAGACCAGTTTTCATTACATTTGTTATTTCTAGTAGTGATGTTCCTTGTATCACTGTTGTTCTGCTGTGTTTATGTTCCCATTGCGTCCATTATTCCTGTGTTTGTGTTAGGTATCGATCCTGTGTTTCAATTGTTTTCTGTTCGTAAGTTCCTGTTCATATTTTAATATGCCTGAAGTTCCTATTTTGACTGATATCAGCTTATTTTGATTAACAAAATTCAACATCGCACGCTTGTCTTCCAGAAAAAATTGAAATTGTTTTAATTGCTGGTGAAGGCGTGAGGTCTTATTGTGAAGCGGCCGCTGAATTCAATAGAAGACACCTGCTATAGGTAGCTGTACACCCTGGAACTATCCATAAAATATATAATCTTTTCGTGAGCACTGGCCAATTAACAAAGGAAGGAAAAATTGTCAAACAACATAAAAAATTAACATAAAAAACAAAATTAGTTTAGCTGTTCTCGAGTTCTCTAATTATTATTTTTTATATACCAAAGTAAGCGCTGGTCAGGCCCTATCCCCAGAAGCCCCAATACATTCGAGAGGGTGTGCCAGCATTATGAACCAACGACCACTCCCCATACCATGGGGAAAGTGATCATTGTGTCCAAAAATCATGTGCCCTGAGCAAGCGCAGTGAGTCAAGAATGACAGCTTTCTGCATCTGTCTGGTTGAGATTTCTGCCTCAGTGCGGCAGGCACTGTTAACTAATCTTGTTTAAGTTATTTAATTTTTAATTATTTATAATCGGGGTTTCCTGCTCATAAAATTCAATATTCTCAAATATCTTTTCTCAAGCAACCCGTACCTTTTTAATTATTTAATTATTCCTTGTATCCCTTAATTTGGGAATTACCCTCTATTATGATCTCGCCTACCTATGTTCATCCAAACCTTCGTTTATCCCTCCAAAGACAAACCCCTTCTCTAAAATACCTACCGATGTGAAACATTGCATTTTGTGTAAAATTCAATTCAGTACGTTTCAAACCTTGTAACAGTACAGTTAGAATTACATCTTGTCTTGTCTACAGTACATCTAGCTAGTTATTTTCTCATCCTATCTTTTAACAAGAGTTATTGTAATTCTTGTGTGCATTGAGCATTTCATACTCATGGTAAAACAATCGTGGGTCAAAACAGACTCCAATAATCAGAACAACCATTATGATCTGGATAGTGTCTGCGGAGTTCGAAGAGAAAATCTCGATATTTTATCCGTTTCACCTCCTCTTTTCGGACGATATTCGTCTCGCCAGGAGCTGAAAACTCCACGATGAATATCGCCTTGCTCTGGTGGTTGAGAAGAACTACATCAGGGTCATTAGCTTATATGAGCCTGAGGGTGGAGAACGAATAGTTCCAATAAATTCGGCACTTCTCGTTCCCCACAACGGATTCAATATCCCGGGGCGTAGAGCAACACCGGTGTCTTGTCATTACCGTAAGAGTACTACCTTAGATGATAATATAGCACTCTTTGGGCCGCGTTACGTCGATGAATATAGGCCGAGACCGCATATGCTGGACATGCTGATAGTGCATTAGGGTTTTGGGTGCCTCGCGACAGGCCCTACAGTTCGTGTCAGGAACCTATATACCCATCACGCGACTGCGGTAGACTAAGGTGTTGAAGACACAATCCTGGCAAGCTATGTTGAAACCCTCAGTTTTCGACTTCAGCCCATTCGACCTGAGGAAAGCAAAAGTCAGGTGCTTTGATAATCTAAGGTCTCCAATATTATTGAAGAAGATGCCGTGTATTAGCTCATCCTTGTGTTTCCGCTTTCAGCTTTTTGTTGAAAGGGTTCCAACTTGCTGACAGAGTTATGGTCCCTTCGTTCTGTGTCGAAAAAATATACCGAATTCAGCAGCTACTAGGGCAGCTGCCCTAAAGAGAAATGCTTCAATTTCTGCCCTCTCAAGGTCAAGGACCATGCAGAGAAGGGGATCCCAACTTCTGACGACTTTACAGACTGTATCCAGTATCATTCTCTCATGTAGACACTCCAAACTCAAAAGTCCACAGTCTCCCTATTGTCGGGGGAAGTACAATCGTGGAACGGACGATTTGGAATGCAGACTCCTATAATAGAGATGCATCATTTTTCAGGTATTTACGTCGAGTTGATACAGCTCCTCACGAGCCCACTTCACTACTCCAAACGAGTAGAGTAAGATTGGAACGGCAGGCATATTTGTTGCAGCAACTTTGTTTTCCCCGACAGTTACGATGACCAGATCTGTCAAAGTTTGTGCTGATACTTGCCGCGGAGAGAGTTCTTCACTGCTGTTACCACTTGTGAGTGGCGTTGTTCCACCCCGAGGTAAGTATACGTCTCTCCGGTATCCAAATGGTGTAGAATGATTCCATCTACGAGCTGCACATCCTCTCCGTAGTTTCCGCATCGTCCTGTTTTGAGATAGACTATTGCACATTTGTTTATCCCCAATTTCCTACCGATAGCATGCGTGTACTCTTCCACCATCCTCAAGGACTGATGGAGATCCTTCTCTCCAGAGGCATACAGTTTAAGATCATCCATATAAAACAAATGGGTGACCTTGTGCCTCTGGTTTCTGGGGGTGCCACAGTTATACCCTCGAGGATTTCTGAGCGCAATGGATAATGGCAATAGTGAGATGTAGAAGAGAAGGGGACTGAGGGAATCATCCAAAAATACACCTCTTCTGAAAGTGACCCACCCTGTTTGGACTCTTGCTTGACCAGATGTTATGGTGAAGCGAGTTCGCCAAAGAGGTATCAGTTATTCAATGCATCCCATTATTTTGTCGGTTACCGCGAGGCATCTGAGCAAATGCAAGATGAGCTCATGCGATATTGTATCAAATGCCTAACGGCTATCGATCCAGGCCATAGAGAGGTTACGCTTATATTGTATAGAATCCTGCGTTACACATCTATCGATGAGCAGGTTCTCTTTACATCCAGCAACTCCTCTCTTCGACCCTCTCTGCTTATATATCCGTTCGAAAACTCGGCTAACTGTGGTGAGTGTTCGTGTGTATAAGATGCTTGTGAACAACTCATAACACGAATTCAAGCATGTTATCGGTCTGTAATTCTTAGAAATCGACAAATCTCCGCTTTTGGGGATGAGAACGGTCTGCTCCTCGAAAAACCAATGCGGAATCGGCTGCTCTCCATCCAGCCATGAGTTGAAAATTCTGGCCAGATGACGGTGGGTGCTTGTTAGTTTTTTCCACCAATAAGTGTTCAGCCCATCTGATCCTGGAGCAGAAAAGTTCTTGGAACACACAAAGGCTCTTCCAGCGTCATCCGGGTTGCGCAGTTCATTGAGCTCAGGCTGTCGAAGCTCTCTGTTGAAAGCTTCGAACTGTGCTAGGGCTGGAGTATCTAAGTGGAGTGACCGCGGGTGTTCATAGATATCCTTCCAGAAGGATTCCACCTGATCAGCCGTCGGTGGATTATCCACAACAGGTGGAGGCTCTTGGAATAAGCGAAGAGCTTTCTCGCGGAACCTTAGGTTTTCCGCGATACTTCTCGCTCGCCTCACTAGTGACTTCTTAGCAGCCACTAGCATTCGAATCCTATCAAGGCAGTGTTTTTTGGTGGTCAGCAGCACGCCTTGCCTTAAAGTGTGATGGATACGTCGTAGATTGGCGGCTATTAAAATCTGTTTGAAATCTGTTTTTCCGTTAACCAGCTGTCGCACCCCTACGAACGACAACCCTCAGTAGTCGAAACTTGTGTGAGCTAAGGAATAATTAACGAGGTCTCACATTTTAACGTGTGATTCCTTACACGGGTTGGACGTTAGCAAGTGAAAATCGATCGTTCAGACTGGGGTTTGAACCACCGACCAACACGGCAGTCAATATGAGTGAGTGAAGAAAGTACCCACGTGGAACCACCTGGCTACCGACGCCTGCGGCGGCTACCAACAGGCCTTTCACGTTGCACTGCGGGCATGATAGCCCTGTTAGCCCTCCGTTAGCAGGCTGGGAAAGAGCTATGTAGCCCTGCCGCCGAAGATGGGATACGTAATCACAGATCATGCAATCTCGCCATGTACGTGCGGGCTCACTACTCTCGTAGCAATGCATAAGGCTATCTCTTAGCCTTAGTTCAACTGTTCTTGAGTTCTTTTATTATTATAATTATTATTATCATTGTTGTTGGTGAAATGTCATATTTCAATACTTATCATCCTATTCCGACGAAGATAAATTCAAGAACACAAAAATCATTAAAAATTGTTCAGCCGTCCAGCCGAGACTTGGGGACAAGGGAGATTACGACCTAGTCTGCGAGTCATGTAAGTACAAATCTAAGTGATTCTTGAAAATGGCTCAAGGATATCACTGATCATCAACTGAGTTGTTGGTGTTCAGAGGAGAAGCAGATTGAGCGAGAAGTTTTAAAAAAATTCATGGTCGTCCAGAGAGGAGGTATGTGATTGAAGTTCATCAATCACGATTAATGAACAATTGTGGGATAATTAAAATAAAAACTGTTTTACAAATTATTTTCATTTTTTCAATTGATTTCAGACAAATGAAAAATTGACATAAAATCATTTCACAATAAAAATATATAAGTTTGAAATGGTAACTCAAAATCTGTTTTCACAAGAAATGCACAATGCAAACTATCAAAATTTCATCGATCCACTAGTTTTTGTCTTCGAGCCATTTCACGAAAACTTTTCCATATTTCCTCTTCAAAATTTTTTCCACCAAATTAACGTTGGGTTGCTCCGTTTTATTTAACTCAATTTTATAAAAACAGCCTTTTATTGGTTTGTTTGAAGGTGATTGACAATGTTTCGTGATGAATTTCACTAGTTCGGACTTCCATTGTCTATTATATAAAATGATTTGAAATCCCTGAAACAAGTAAAAAAGAATAATTAAAAAGAATAGTTGAAAATAACAATTATATTAAGCAACAATAAACCTGAAATGAAATGATAGTGAAATAACCTACAAGTAAAAATATAATAATTGAATAAATAAAAATTAAAGGAATGCAAAAAAAAATAATAAAAAATAAAAAAGTGTAGAGATTCCAAGTCACGTTAGTTCACGACGTTTCGATTGTTGGCATCTACAATCGTCTTCTGGTGATGACTGGACTGATTCCTCCGAGAGATGACTATTTTATAGGTCGTTGAAATACTTTCACTTTCTCTACTTTCTATTTTCCACTTCACTGATTCCGTGAGAGATGACCGATTTGGCGGGAGTTGGTCATTTTTCGTTTGATGATGGGTTTCCATATGTTTCGTATATCTACGCTGGCCTGGCTGAATACGTTGTTGGACAACATGTATGCGGCTTCCTTAAATTTTCTCCTGAACCAATGTTCCTCTCTGTGCAAGATCTCAGCTTGGGACCACTCGATGTTGTGTTGATGGGTCCAAACATGGTCTGCTATTCCTGATTTGCTGGTTTCTCCTCGCTGTGTGTGCTTCTTGTGCTCGGCAATGCGAACATTCAATGGCCTCTTAGTTTCACCAATATAGGATTTTCCGCACTCACAGGGTATCCGGTAAATGCAATTCTTGGAATCGCAGTCCGCGTTTGGGGGCCTGGTTTTCGTGAGGCTGCTACGGATAGTGTTACCGGATCTGAAACAAGTTCTAATGTTGTACTTGGAACCAATTCTTCTTATCCTCTCCGATAATCCTCTGATGTAGGGAAGTGCAAGCACTGGTTGTGACGGCTTCTCTTCCTTGCGAGGCTCCTGCTGTCTTTTAGCCAAAGTTTTTTCTACCATCGCTTTGGAGTATCCATTCCGCTGAAGATCATTTTTGATGATGTCAAGTTCCTTCTCGAGACCTTCCTTTGTATTACAGAGCCCAAAAGCACGGTCTAATAGAGTCTTGATGATTCCTCTTTTTGTCGATTGATGGTGGTTGGATTCGTGGTTCAGATACTGTCCCGTATGAGTGGGTTTTCGGTATACAGATGTTTCCCACTTAGTGTCGGTCCTCTTCACCAAAACGTCTAAGAATGGCAATTCATTGTGGATTTCCTTCTCCATTGTGAAAGTGATGGAAGGTCTCACGCTGTTGATGTGTTTCAGAAAGGCGTCTAGTTCAGTATTCCCATGGTTCCATATTATGAAGGTGTCGTCAACATATCTCAACCAGACTCGAGGTTTCTTGTGGGCTTCTTCAATGGCCAGAGTTTCAAACCACTCCATATATATGTTGGCTATGACTGGTGAAAGTGGCGATCCCATTGGCAGTCCCTCATCTTGTGTAAAGAATTCGTCCTTCAGTTGTGTACGAAACTGTTATTTCCAACTGAAGGACGAATTCTTTACACAAGATGAGGAACTGCCAATGGGATCGCCACTTTCACCAGTCATAGCCAACATATATATGGAGTGGTTTGAAACTCTGGCCATCGAAGAAGCCCACAAGAAACCTCGAGTCTGGTTGAGATATGTTGACGACACCTTCATAATATGGAACCATGGGAATACTGAACTAGACGCCTTTCTGAAACACATCAACAGCGTGAGACCTTCCATCACTTTCACAATGGAGAAGGAGATCCACAATGAATTGCCATTCTTAGACGTTTTGGTGAAGAGGACCGACACTAAGTGGGAAACATCTGTATACCGAAAACCCACTCATACGAGACAGTATCTGAACCACGAATCCAACCACCATCAATCGACAAAAAGAGGAATCATCAAGACTCTATTAGACCGTGCTTTTGGGCTCTGTAATACAAAGGAAGGTCTCGAGAAGGAACTAGACATCATCAAAAATGATCTTCAGCGGAATGGATACTCCAAAGCGATGGTAGAAGAGACTTTGGCTAAAAGACAGCAGGAGCCTCGCAAGGAAGAGAAGCCGTCACAACCAGTGCTTGCACTTCCCTACATCAGAGGATTATCGGAGAGGATAAGAAGAATTGGTTCCAAGTACAACATTAGAACCTGTTTCAGATCCGGTAACACTATCCGTAGCAGCCTCACGAAAACCAGGCCCCCAAACGCGGACTGCGATTCCAAGAATTGCATTTACCGGATACCCTGTGAGTGCGGAAAATCCTATATTGGTGAAACTAAGAGGCCATTGAATGTTCGCATTGCCGAGCACAAGAAGCATACACAGCGAGGAGAAACCAGCAAATCAGGAATAGCAGACCATGTTTGGACCCATCAACACAACATCGAGTGGTCCCAAGCTGAGATCTTGCACAGAGAGGAACATTGGTTCAGGAGAAAATTTAAGGAAGCCGCATACATGTTGTCCAACAACGTATTCAGCCAGGCCAGCGTAGATATACGAAACATATGGAAACCCATCATCAAACGAAAAATGACCAACTCCCGCCAAATCGGTCATCTCTCACGGAATCAGTGAAGTGGAAAATGGAAAGTAGAGAAAGTGAAAGTATTTCAACGACCTATAAAATAGTCATCTCTCGGAGGAATCAGTCCAGTCATCACCAGAAGACGATTGTAGATACCAACAATCGAAACGTCGTGAACTAACGTGACTTGGAATCTCTACACTTTTTTATTTTTTATTATTTTTTTTTTGCATTCCTTTAATTTTTATTTATTCAATTATTATATTTTTACTTGTAGGTTATTTCACTATCATTTCATTTCAGGTTTATTGTTGCTTAATATAATTGTTATTTTCAACTATTCTTTTTAATTATTCTTTTTTACTTGTTTCAGGGATTTCAAATCATTTTATATAATAGACAATGGAAGTCCGAACTAGTGAAATTCAGCCTTTTATTGGTTTTTTGTCGTTGTCTTCAAGCTCATAAGTTGCCGGCACTGTGCTATTATTCACTTTGGCGATTTTGAAAAGTTCACTTGTGAAATTTGCTGTATAGCATTTATCGAATATGCTTTTGTACTTGCTAATTCCAAGCACATCGCCTACTCTGAAATTAGCCTTTTTATAATACGTGGCGTGTTTTCTATCGGAGAAATTGGGATCTACTTAAATCCTTATTGTGAAGGATTAGGGCTCTATCTGAAAACTCAAATTCCAAAAAACTCGTACATTTAATACCTCGAAGAGCTCTTTCCAACGTCGACCTCAATTATCACGCTAACAAAATTATGAATTCCTTTCTTTTCGAGGGGTATTTACGCGTGATTATTTGCCAAAACCAGGACCACACCTATATGAATCTGCCTTAGTAAATTCGTATGGTCCACATGGTCTAGGGACACATTGGGTAGCATACAGAAAAAGCCGTGCCTCTGTGAAATATTTTGATAGTTTTGGAGATTTCCCCCCTCCCAAAGAATTGATTCAATATTTTCATAATAATGTAAACCCTATCAGTAATATTTCATACAACTACGAGCGTCAACAACGATTCAACACAGTATGGTGTGGGCATTTGTGTTTGAAGTTTTTTCAGAAAAAGAAATGGAAATATCGCCGACGCAGGACCGCACTTTACGAAAATTGAGTAAAGCACATCTCGCCGACATGCCAAAAAAGGTGTTGATTGGGTGCCCATCACATGAAATGGCATCTGTATGGGATAAGCTGCCACGAAACTTGCAAAATGATATTGATGTAATGAAGAAAAGAGAATTCAAACTTTCTATGTTCTTAATCTTGTTTATATATATATATATATATATATATATATATATATATATATATATATATATATATATATATATATATATATATATATATATGGTTTTTAACCACTTTCATTCGTATCTAACGTTACTGTAGTTTCGTCCTATAAGGACATTTTCAAACTAATTCATTAAAGAGTTTAATGTATAAATGTATAATGTATAAGGACATTTTCAGCTATAATATCCCAAGGACATTGATAACTAACGAAATAATTTTATCACAGTTTTCGAAAGCACGTTATTTGGTAACATCCCGACGCCGAAGGCGGAGGGATGTTACCTAAAATAACGTGCTTGAGGAAGTTGTGATAAAATTATGAGTTATTTATCAATGTTCGAGGGATATTCGGTGAGAAAATTTTTTGCAATTCGAACAAAATTATTTATTGAACACACAGTTATTAAAAGAACAATTCGTTTAATGATATTCCGTGATATGAAAATAATCAACTAAGCAAGCAGCACCTTCACCACCTCTCCAAGCCAATTCCACCGCTGCTATGTGATAAAATTTGCGTAGGAGTCCTATAGGGAGGGGTATTTCATCCCAAAAGTTTATAATTTTACTCATTTCATTTGAAGTCAATGGTACTGAGCTTGTTTTGCGTTTAGTGGGATCTGTTTGTAAATTTCTTCGTGCTGCGTCGCGTGCATTCCGCGCTTGTTTGAATGCAACACTTTTAAAGGGGTCTAGCATGATATTATACTCCTTGTAGTACTTTTCTTGTAATGATTTGCTTGTTATATTCCATACGGTTTTAACAGTAGCCTCCTTAAACTCTGTGCTATCCTTTTTTCTCATATTAATCGCCCAATCCTTGAGTATTAATGCAAGCTCTTCGAGAGTACGATTTCCATCCAATTCATATTTTCTGGCGTCACAAAACTCCATAAATATTTTCCAAGAGTATTTTTTACTATTGACAGTATTTTTTGGTGTATTTTCTTCAATGATTTTGTCAATTGCCGCATCATTTTGAACACCAAAGCGAGGAAGTGACATTTTCGAAATAAATTGAATTACTGAAATGTCAAACAACTTTATTGTGTTGGTTGCTTAGCAATGTCATGACATAAGTGATAACTACCCGTGAAAACTATCCATGATTAAAAGACTCCGATCAAGATAAATCAAACCAATTTAATCTATATTTGATGACAGAAGGAAGGCAATCAGCTGAAAAAGCAGAATGTTCAATATGTGGAAAATTTTTCAAAATACGAGGATTGAAAATCCACATGCGAAAAGTTCATTCTAAATTAATCAATACTACAAGTTCCTATAAAAATTCCAATCCCGATAATGATTTCGAAGAAGAATTTGGCCCTGGAAAAAAAGAAGTTCCATTTCATATCCATTTATCTAACTTGAGAAGAGATATACATATTATTAAACGTATTCCGAAGGCTGCAAGGTTACTCTCTGCAATTACCCTCACAAAATTAATTAACGAATGTGTATCCAGGAATTCTTTCACTGCTTGGAAAAATTTGCTCATGTTTGCTTATAAAAGTTTTAGTATTCAGAGAACTAAAGATAATCGAAAAATTTCAATCACAACAATAGTGAAGAAAAATTTGAATAGTTTCAATAATAACATTACGAGATCGACTAATTGTTATGCCAAAATTTCTGATAAACATACAAATTATAATGACATCCTCAAAAAACAAGTACTCTCGAAAGTTTCTGACGGTGATATAACAGCAGCTGTTAGATTTCTCTGTTCTACTGATAGTCCTGCTGAATTTGATGCTGCAACATTGGAAGAATTACGAAGTAAACATCCTGCTTCTAATAGTTTATACAATTCTGGACAATATACAACTTCCCATAGTCCTCTGGAAGTTACGAGCGTAGATGTTCTCAGAGCAGTGAGATCTTTTCGCACCGGTTCTTGTGGAGGTCTTGATTCATTGCGACCGTCCCATATTCAAGATATGCTAAGTTATAGTTCCGGTAGTTGTGGCGAACATCTTTTGAATTCTTTAACGAACCTTTGCAATATGCTTCTTTCTGGAAAGGTCAATCAAGACATACGTCCTATTTTATATGGTGCTTCTTTATGTGCGTTAAAGAAAAAGACTGGCGGTCTACGTCCTATAGCTGTTGGAAATTTTTATCGACGTTTAGTAGCGAAACTTGCTTGTTTCAATTTACGAGAAAGTCTTGGAAATCTATTTCGTCCCCAACAATTTGGATTCGGAACAAATGGTGGTTGCGAGGCAGTAGCCCATGCTGCACGATGTTATATTAATCAAAATCCTAACCCAGTTGAAAAAGTTTTTCTGAAACTTTATTTTAAGAATGCATTCAATACTATAGACAGGAATTTCATGTTACATTCGGTGGCTAACGCCATACCAGACATATATCCTTTTATTGAACAATGTTACAGTGAACCTTCTTTCTTAATATTTGGTAACGAAATTATAATGTCCGAACAAGGAGTACAGCAGGGAGATCCACTTGGACCACTATTGTTCTGTCTTTCTATTCATCATATTATAACTAAAATATCCACTGAATTCAACGGCTGGTATCTGGATGATGGTTCAATTGGTGACAAAGCAAATGTGGTATTAGACAATTTTCGTCACACAATAAGTCATTCGAAAGACCTGGGACTTGAACTAAATTTCGAGAAATGTGAACTCATTTTTCTGGATAAACAGGACCCTAACATCATCGATCAATTTAACCTAATAGCTCCTGATATACGAGTGATTGAAAAACCCAATTGGTTTCTTCTTGGTGCCCCATTATCTGATGATGCCTTAAAATTTTGTTTGGAAGTGCCTTCAAGATAACCGAGGGAAAGTTTAACTTTTAGTTTCTTCAATTTTGTAATTTTTTTCAACATCTCATTTTTGTAAACAAACAATATGTTTTGTTATCAGTGTAATGATGGTTTCATTGGTTATTTCGACACACATGACTAGAAATAGACAAATTTGATAGGATAATTTTTTTGGCAAAAAATTTTCAAACTAATTCATTAAAGAGTTTAATGTATAAATTTGAAAATGTCCTTATAGGACGAAACTGCAGTAACGTTAGTTACAAATAAAAGCGGTAAAAACAGTTCAATTTTATTTTCAATTCTTTCAGTTTCAATTCTATTTTCTTCATTATGATTTCCTACCACATAGTAATGGCTACATCCATCAATTTTTTGATATTGATGTCTTGAAGTAACAGTACTGCCAGTACCATCAATATGATTCCAGCAGCAGCAATAATTCCGATGTGAATAATGGTCCACCTTCGAAAAAAATTTCTGTTATTATTGTAAAGCAAATGATGTGAATGTAGTCATACATAATGAGAAGGATAGGTCGAATAGACCGCTGAAGAATTTACGATTGCTCCATAATTTCTGCTGTCAGTAATAGAAAGACATGAATCGGCAATCATTCATCATCAATCATTGTCAGGATATTCTAGCTAGTTGGGCGCCAATTTCTACCCACCCATCGAATTGGATACCAGCATTAATTATGGTATTGGATTACATGGTTTCTACTCCTACAACTCCATATTTGATGTAGATGCTTAGAATAACGTTATCGGCTATTCAGAAGCGATAAAATCACCCCCCACTATTATAAAAATTCCACCTGGGGTATATGAAAAGAAAACATCGACGAAGTATTTCTCCTATATGCAAACAACAACACTCTGAAATGTGAAATGCGGTCGAAATATCACATCAATCTCAAACATGAAAACACCATTGCTGACCTTCTGGGTTTGATAGCAAAGTGTTCTGTTGTGGTGAAACACATGAATAATCATTGCCCGTGATCATCAATGAGGTGAGAATCATTTGTGTGGATTGTAATGTCACCGCCGAAGCATATTCGAATGGTGATGAAATCCACAGCATCTTTGAATTTGGATATAGATATAGAGTCCGGTTACAAACTCACCAAAGAACCACGAAATATTATTTATATGCCAAAACAACTTGGTGGCCATCAGTATCTTGCCGATATCACCCTATGCATATCAGATGACAATGGTTATCTGATCAATTTTAACGGTGAGGAAATAATAACCAAATTGGAGTTGATAAAGTCATAACTATAGGATTATTGTTTCTGAATCTCATAATCACAGAAATGAGTGGAGTTCTGCCTCAATAGAACACAACTACAGCAGCGATAGAAGTAGAAGCATACACGTTAAGCACCATACTTCGACACCAATCAGTACATCATAGGAATCAGTAAAGAAAGCATCGATACGTTTGGCCGCAAAAGTGAGGTAGTGTCAACCATGATTTCAGGAGGACAGCCTGGAGTTGGTTTCAAATTAACTTCTGATGGAAACTTTGATATGGAAAATAAAGGCTTGAAAAATGTAGCAGAACCTGAAGAGAGTACGGATTGTGCTACTCGTGGATATGTCGATTCTCACATATCAAAGATGAGAAAAGAAGTAGATTCTATAATCGATAGAGTCAATTTGAATTTGTATAAGATACAATTAGTACAGTTTGTAAGAAAGTATTAGAAGTTGGAAAAGGATATCACATCGATTCAATTTGATTTGAAATACAAAGGCACATCATCAATGATCATCCGAACAGATGACTGAAACAATGGTTAGTAACGACGATCAGTATTGAACGTGAGATTGCGGAGGAGACCGATCAAGTCTGAAGGTTATCTTGATGAAATCACATATATTGACTCACAATGATCACCTGATCAATTCCAGCATTGAAAAACGATTATAAAAGTGGAGCTGATGGAATTATGGAGAATAAGGCATATCGTTCCGGAAGACCGTCAGAAATTGAAACTCGTGGAGCGCATCAATAAAAGTGGCAATACTCCTAAAGTGAATGTGGCGTATCGTATGTGGGATCTTTATGAATTACCCACACTTCGGGATACATCGTCAGATATATGGGCCGTGAAGACAACCAATAGTTTTGAAAGGCCTCGACACATCATCGGTTTCGAAAATACCGACCAATCCGAAAATATATCAAAATATGTAACGAAATTTATATATGCGAGTATCAATAATATTCGACTATCTTTGGCCTCTGAAGTATACCCATATGAACGTTGGAATCTAGATTTCAACAAGAAGCTAGACTCATCAGCTTACTATGTTTGAAAAAATCTGTTTGAAACCTGTTTTTCCGTTAATCAGCTGATATGAAAACTTTCAACGTAGCTACTATGATAAAGCTATGAGTGAATCAATGATGGATATTAGCAGCTTCTATTCATTATAGACTGCTCCCACCAACTCAATGCCACGAAATCATCCACTGTCGATATCAAAATTGAATTCCAATAACGTAAAGAGTGTACGGTGAGCCTAAGTTGGTGTGTGTTCTGAAAGAGCTCTTGAAAAAATTCGAAGCAATGATATGTTTCCTTCATTAAAAAAACTATTTTGAAAATATATAGTTATTCTACACACACAATAATCATCACATCTTATGAAGCCCAGTCAAAGAGACGTTGAAGAAATCAAATAACCACTAAACATATAAATAAATATACACCTATCGTTTAAACCCATAGTGTTTTTATCATGTCAAAAAACGATTAGGATTAAGGCGACCATACACAAATAATATAATGTATCAGGATATATCCCATAAACAACCCTTAGCTGAAATTTTGAAAGGAAATAAAGAATTAAAATCTGAATTACAAGCAGTTGAAGTGAAACTCGCTTTGAAAATCGAGGAAATAAATCATCGTCTCATTAAAGCGGAGAAGGAAAACGAGGAACTGAAAAATAAAATAGAGTTGCTTGAAAGGAATTAGAGGAAAAATGGTATCGTAATATACGGATGTTAGAGAGAAAAGAACAAACCGTAACAACAACATATATCATAAAGTTATTCAAAGATCTTCTGAAAATTGAACTAGTTGAGAGTGACCTCAACAACATATATCCTTTGGGGAGAACGTTTAGTTGTCTTGTGAAAGTTGAATTCACATCATATTTAAAAAAAAGCATTCTGAAGAAGATAAAAAACCTGGAAGGAACCTCAATAACTATAGCTAATGATCCCACTGAACAGCAGAGAAAGGAAAATAAAATATTAAGAAAGCATTTACACGTAGCAAAGCAAGACAAATATAATAATTGCCTCATGAGAAACAATAAACTTCATTTAAATGATAAAATTTTCACCCCTTCGGATGTCGAAGACCTGAAAAACGAAAGTGAACTTGAAAATCAAATAAAATCACAGAGTGACCCAGGCACACCAGTACCTGAGTCCATACTTTCATCTCAAAACACCCAGAAAGACTATCAGATAGAAAATATTCCTTCACCAACTCTAATAGCTCAAACTAAAACCTTGGACTATCCCAATATAAGCTCTGAAGAGGGCCCGAACACTCCGAAAACAACTATTTCCAGAAAAACCAGTAAAGATTTGTTTGAAGGTGGTTGAAAATGTTTCGTGGTGTATTTCATCAGTTCGGACTTCCATTGTCTAATATAATATAAAATGATTTAAATTTTCAATTTTTATTTTTATTATTTTTCTTTTTTTGTTAATATTAATTTTTAATTTTCAGCTTTTTTTTTTGGTTGTTTGGTTTTAGGTTATTTCTTTGAAATTTGAGTTTTTTTTTGTTCAAATGAAATTGTTATTTTCGGTTAATCTTTTTAATATTTTTCAGGAATTTTAAATCATTTTATATTATATTAGACAATGTAAGTCCGAACTGATGAAATACAGCAAAGATTTATTACAAGATAAACGAGCTACATGAAAGAATTCTACCAAATAGTTATTATTATTAATATATTATTATTTTTTTTTAAATCTTCATATAATTATATTATATTCACTAACCGACATAATTATATTATATTCACTAACCGCTACAAGCTTTTTAAAACTAACAAAACTGTACTGTACACAGTGAAACGCTAATAGAAAATAATGAATACATATTTCAAAGATTTCCAAATAAATTCCATAGAAACATTTTCGGACAAAAGTATTTCCAATCTTAATGATCTACTGAACAAAACAAACACCAGTCTCAACATAATACACACAAATATACGAAGACATGCCGTGAATTGTTTCATAAATTTGATATAAGAATGTTCAACAATCAAATACAAGAGATCTGATATTAAAAGGAAAGAGTGGATAACAAAAGGTATAGTAGCCTCCAATAATCAGAAATACCGATTGTCTATTCTTATGAAACATAACCCCACCCAAGAGAACGTGAATAACTTCAAAAACATCGAACAAACTGAATGAACTCATAAAAGAAACCAAAAGACAATATTAACAAAATAAAATAACTCTCATTCAACATAACTATTCAAATCTTTGGCGATGTTTAAATGACATGTCGAACAAAAATAAACATCAAAATGAAATTCTTGAAATTGAGACAGAAAATGGACAAATTTCAAGGAGTAAATTAGATATCGCCAATAGATTAAACGAATACTTTACATACATCGGAAGAGAACTATCAGAAAAATAGAAAGTAAAGCCAGCTTCTCATCTAACAAACCTCAAATATGTCGATTAAATTCATTTCACTTAGAAGAAATTACTGAAGAGGGAGACATTGAAAACAATCAGAAGTTTGAAAAAAATAAAGTACCTGGGAAGGATGGGATCATGGCCGAAACTTTACAACTCATAGCAAATCATATATACAAACCATTGACGCACATCATGAACCTCTGACTGAAGAATGATATTTTTCCAAATGCATTCAAAACGGCAATTGTTGCCTCTTTTCAAAACAGGATCAAAACGAAAAGTCTCAAATTATACACCAATATCACTAATCTCGAATCTATCAAAAATCTATGAGAAACTTTTGAAAGACAGAATCACAACATTTTTAAAAAAATATGAAATTATGTCAGATAAGCAGTTCGGGTTTCGAGAGAACAGATCGAATAGTTTGGAAAGTATAGGTTTTAGAGGTACTGCGTTTCAGTTATTCAAGAGTTACCTGAGTAACCGAGAACAATGTACCGAAATCAATGACTGCATAAGTTTTACCAGAGTCATTGAATTTGGTGTTCCACAAGGCACCGTCCTTGGTCCTATACTCTTCAATATATATTTGGACGACATATTCAAATTGAATTCAGAAGAAAATGTGATGAGCTTCGCTGATGACACCGCAGTATTCTACATAGCCAAAACTTGGGATGATTTGAAAATTTTAGTAGAACAAGACTTCGGAATTATCCTTGAATGGTTTGACCGGCAACTACTGACAATAAATAAGGATAAAACATACTTCATTCCCTTCACTTCTTACGCCAGAAACTTGCCTAATTTTGACACTATACAGATCAATCAACCTAATGAAGTTGTGATAATCGAAAGGGCAGACAGTTATAAATACTTAGGAATCTATCTCGATCGTAACTTGAAATGGAACGTACATGTAAATTATGTAGTGAAGAAATTGAGGAGTATTCTATACAGGATGAAACACTATTCGAATATACTCACCACAAGTCAAATGAAAATATTATACTACGCGGTGATCGAGAGCGACCTCAATTATGGAGTCATTGCTTGGGGTGCAGCCAATAAAACGTTTCTCATAAACCGGGAAAAAATGCAGAAATGATTCTCAAAGTCATTTTTAAAAAATCGTATACTTACCCTACCGAACAACTTTTTGATGAATCGAAATCCTTGGATATTAGACAATTATATTTTGTAAGCACTGTAGTCCGCCAAGATAAATACAAAGCAAGTTTACAAGCCATCAGTTATCCATACCTAACACGGCAAAAATCGAACATGTCGCAAGTATCAAGACCATCAAAAAACATACTACAAAGAAGGTTTTTTACTCAGGTCCAAAACTTTATAATGAGTATTCAAAAACTTGGAAAATATACAGAACTTAAGAGTTTTCAAACGAAAACCAAGTTATGGGTTCTTCGAATCCCCCGCCTCTACATACATCAATATGTTGATGTAAAAAATATGTATTACTTATGGAACTCATTAATTTTTTTAAAGACGTTTTACTCTGATACATAAGTTTGAATCAGACTTGGAAATGCATTATTTCTCTTGTGATTATGTGTTATTTGGGTATATGTCTATGAATGTATAGCTTATAGTTAAGCATCGCACGTTCAAGGTTTACCTTTTGTGAGTTATCTTAATTTATTTGCAACGCATTATTTTTCATACTAATCTTGTATAACTGTGTAACTTGTATGTGAATAAATTGAAAAAAAAGTCAAGTTTCCACCACACTCCAAAGTATATGTACTCATCCTTCACGATGCTATTTTGCCTTATAATGCACTTAATGACTCTATGCAAACTGGATTATGATGATATTGATTTTTGGAATCATAATGAAATACTCAATGTGTGTACCAAATGTGCTAATGTTTATCACCTGAGCTGTATCCAAAAAAAATTCAAAAATAAAATTAAATTTTTACAATGGTTTTGTTTAATGGCATATTCTGCCAAAGCACAAAAAAGTTTGTTACATCTGATGACATTCTTATGAGACGTAATTTTTCCCATTAGACTATGACCAGTTTGTTCTATGTATGTTTGGTCACAGTCATTGCAATTTATTTTGTATACTTCGCTTGATTTCTCTAAATGTTTCAATGGAGTTTTTGTTTTTGAAAAAATTAGACACACTTAGTATGTTTTTTTTTGAAAAAATTTAGACACACCTAGTATGTCCTTGTTTGCTTTGGGTTATCACCCGAAGACGATTGTGCATACTAACAATCGAAACGTCGTGAAGTAACTTCGTTTGGAATCTTTTAATTTTCATTTCGTGTTGATAATTTTTTAATTTTCATCTTGTGGTTATAGTTTAATTTCTTTTTGATTTTTCGGTTGTTGTTTGTATTTTATTTCATTGTGAATTCAGTTTTTTTGCTCAATATAATTGTTATTTTTCAGCTAATCTCATTTTTAATGTTTCACAGATTATTTCAGGTATGTCTAATCAATTTATATCTTATTAAAAGGATTTGGAAAAGCTGAATACACTTATTTGAATTAATGAATCGAAGAGGTTTTGTATTGAAGTGTATAATATATTAAAATTCTTGCAAAGCGCTTTCGACTTTTGTCATCATCAGTGCTCACCTGAAAGTAAGTGATCTAGTTGAAAAGGGAATTTAGTGAAATTGAAGTTGTAAAATTTTAAGGTTAAAAAATTTGGAAAAATTGTTTGAGATTACTTACTTGTCAGGCAACAGGAAGTATCATGATAAGTGAATTGTACATTGTAATATTTAAATTATATAAAACAAAATAGGCTTATAGCCAAAAAATACATTTTTTGGATTCAGGCCATGTGGTTCAGTCAAAGTATTTTATGAAGAAGGACAACTTGAGACAGAATGTGTCAAGTGTCATGTTAAAATAATGGTACCAACTTGAGGAGTGGTCCATTATGGGTTTGATTGAATATGTAGAGGAAAAATATTGAATAAATTATATTAATAAACTGTGATTAATTAATAATTCATAATCCTCTTATGAAGGGGAAGGAAATCTCTGTTCAAGTTTACTTGAGTATTCAGACAATGATCATTGTTGGAAAGTTCTTTAGAAATCTCCAACTCTTCAAACAAGTCAAGTCTAAGGAAATTTTTATTATCTATTTTATGTAATATTTTGGAATTTCTATTGGGACTAAAGTTGTGGTTGTGAAATTTTATGTGATGGCCAAAAGCAGATTTATCAGGTTTTTTTATATGTTCATTAATACGAGTGAAAAGAGGTCTACAGGTTCTACCAATGTAAGATGCCGAACAATCAGAACAGTTAAGCTTGTAGACTCCGCTACAGTTCAATTTGTTGATTTTGTCTTTAGAATTTACTAAAAAGTTACTTAAGTTGTTTTGAGATTTAAAGGAAATTTTTGTACCAGGTATGGTATTTTCTATAAATTTGGAAATAGCAGTACACATATTTTGATCAAAATACGGTAAGGAAAAATATCTCACAGAAGGTGAATTAACCAAGGTGGTGGAGTTAAAGGCCAATCTTCTATCTGATCTGAGTTTAAATTTACTGATTAATTTGTGAATAATATATGGTTGATAACCATTGTTAACAGCAATCTGTTTTAAAGTATTTAATTCTAAATTAAAATTGGAGGGAGATAAGGGAGTGTTCAACAATCTGTTAACATAACAATTGAAGGAAGCCAATTTATGTTGCATGGGATGAAATTAATTGAAAGGAATGACATGATCAGTCTGGGTTGGTTTTCTGTAAATGGAAAAATCTAATTTGTTGTAAGTTTTTGTTATAGTCAGATCTAAAAAGTTTAATTTATTGTCTTGTTCTATTTCAAGTGTAAATTTGATTTTGGGATGCAAGTTATTTAAGGAGTCAAGGATATCATGTGCTACAATAGAGTTGCCATCTATGAAAACCAAGCAGTCATCAACATATCTGTGCCAACTGAGAATATTATCAATTTTATTAATTATGAATGAATTTTCTAAATTTTCCATGAAAATGTCAGCCAAGAAAGGTGAAAGAGGGTTACCCATTGCTAGGCCATCAGGTTGACTGTAAAATTTATTGTTAAAGACAAAAAAATCTTGGGAAATGCAAAATTTAAGTAAAGATAAAATATCTATTTTGGTGGAGTCAGAAGTTAAGTGTTGAGAAAGCAAGTTAGAAACTAAAGGTAGGGTTTCAGATTTTGGGACAGAAGTGAACAGGTTGCTAACATCAAAGGATATCATGAGGGTGTTGGAATTAGGTTGAAAGTTTTTGATTTTATTAATTAAATCTAAAGTGTTACTTACTGAATTGGCAGGTTTGTAGTTGGTTACATGTTTTATCACTTGTAAGACAAATGTTGACAAGATAGAGACAGGAGTATTGTAAAAGCTTACCACTGGTCTGATTGGAGTACCATCTTTGTGTATCTTCGGGAGACCGTATAATCTTGGAATTTGTGGATTGCTGGGGATTAAATTGTGAGTTTTATTGAATTCAAAGAAAAGGTTTTCACAAGTTTTTATATAACTTCGAGTTTTTGAAATAAATTTGTTGAGAGGATTTGAATTTAAAGAAATGAAATTGTTGGAGCTTAAAAAGTCTTCAACTTTGTTAACATAGTCAATTTTATCAAGAATTACAAGGCAATTACCTTTGTCTGCTTTTGTTAAAATGAGATTATAATTGGAAATTTTTTTAAGTAATTTATGTAAGGAAATATTCAAATTCCTATGACTAGACTTATTCAAGTATGAAGGAGTTTCTTTGAGAGAAAGTTGATATTTTGTAATAGTAAACTGACAGAAATTTCTAATTTTCTGTTTAATCTTATTATTTTTGGAAAGATTGTCAATCAAGACATCTAGTTCAATGGAAAAGGAAGTGAGATCTTTCTCAGACCGGTCTGAATTCAAAGAGAATTTAAGACCTAAAGATAGAAGAGCTATCTCGTCATCATTGAAAGAAGCACTAGAAAGATTTTTAATACGTTCGTGAAATTTGAATTCTGAAAACTTTTCAACTGAAGGTTGAGAGTTAAGTTGGTTCCTAGTGAGAATAAGGGAGTTGAGTTTCTTGCTTACTTTTTTAAATTTTAAATTACTTTGATAAGCCACTTGGTCTGAAATATCATTGAATAAATTTTGTAACAAAGGAAAATTATTAGAGATAAGATTGTCATAACAAATTTTCAAATCCACATTAGTAGTGCTTCTAGTGCTTCTTTCAATGATGACGAGATAGCTCTTCTATCTTTAGGTCTTAAATTCTCTTTGAATTCAGACCGGTCTGAGAAAGATCTCACTTCCTTTTCCATTGAACTAGATGTCTTGATTGACAATCTTTCCAAAAATAATAAGATTAAACAGAAAATTAGAAATTTCTGTCAGTTTACTATTACAAAATATCAACTTTCTCTCAAAGAAACTCCTTCATACTTGAATAAGTCTAGTCATAGGAATTTGAATATTTCCTTACATAAATTACTTAAAAAAATTTCCAATTATAATCTCATTTTAACAAAAGCAGACAAAGGTAATTGCCTTGTAATTCTTGATAAAATTGACTATGTTAACAAAGTTGAAGACTTTTTAAGCTCCAACAATTTCATTTCTTTAAATTCAAATCCTCTCAACAAATTTATTTCAAAAACTCGAAGTTATATAAAAACTTGTGAAAACCTTTTCTTTGAATTCAATAAAACTCACAATTTAATCCCCAGCAATCCACAAATTCCAAGATTATACGGTCTCCCGAAGATACACAAAGATGGTACTCCAATCAGACCAGTGGTAAGCTTTTACAATACTCCTGTCTCTATCTTGTCAACATTTGTCTTACAAGTGATAAAACATGTAACCAACTACAAACCTGCCAATTCAGTAAGTAACACTTTAGATTTAATTAATAAAATCAAAAACTTTCAACCTAATTCCAACACCCTCATGATATCCTTTGATGTTAGCAACCTGTTCACTTCTGTCCCAAAATCTGAAACCCTACCTTTAGTTTCTAACTTGCTTTCTCAACACTTAACTTCTGACTCCACCAAAATAGATATATTAACTTTACTTAAATTTTGCATTTCCCAAAATTTTTTTGTCTTTAACAATAAATTTTACAGTCAACCTGATGGCCTAGCAATGGGTAACCCTCTTTCACCTTTCTTGGCTGACATTTTCATGGAAAATTTAGAAAATTCATTCATAATTAATAAAATTGATAATATTCTCAGTTGGCACAGATATGTTGATGACTGCTTGGTTTTCATAGATGGCAACTCTATTGTAGCACATGATATCCTTGACTCCTTAAATAACTTGCATCCCAAAATCAAATTTACACTTGAAATAGAACAAGACAATAAATTAAACTTTTTAGATCTGACTATAACAAAAACTTACAACAAATTAGATTTTTCCATTTACAGAAAACCAACCCAGACTGATCATGTCATTCCTTTCAATTAATTTCATCCCATGCAACATAAATTGGCTTCCTTCAATTGTTATGTTAACAGATTGTTGAACACTCCCTTATCTCCCTCCAATTTTAATTTAGAATTAAATACTTTAAAACAGATTGCTGTTAACAATGGTTATCAACCATATATTATTCACAAATTAATCAGTAAATTTAAACTCAGATCAGATAGAAGATTGGCCTTTAACTCCACCACCTTGGTTAATTCACCTTCTGTGAGATATTTTTCCTTACCGTATTTTGATCAAAATATGTGTACTGCTATTTCCAAATTTATAGAAAATACCATACCTGGTACAAAAATTTCCTTTAAATCTCAAAACAACTTAAGTAACTTTTTAGTAAATTCTAAAGACAAAATCAACAAATTGAACTGTAGCGGAGTCTACAAGCTTAACTGTTCTGATTGTTCGGCATCTTACATTGGTAGAACCTGTAGACCTCTTTTCACTCGTATTAATGAACATATAAAAAAACCTGATAAATCTGCTTTTGGCCATCACATAAAATTTCACAACCACAACTTTAGTCCCAATAGAAATTCCAAAATATTACATAAAATAGATAATAAAAATTTCCTTAGACTTGACTTGTTTGAAGAGTTGGAGATTTCTAAAGAACTTTCCAACAATGATCATTGTCTGAATACTCAAGTAAACTTGAACAGAGATTTTCTTCCCCTTCATAAGAGGATTATGAATTATTAATTAATCACAGTTTATTAATATAATTTATTCAATATTTTTCCTCTACATATTCAATCAAACCCATAATGGACCACTCCTCAAGTTGGTACCATTATTTTAACATGACACTTGACACATTCTGTCTCAAGTTGTCCTTCTTCATAAAATACTTTGACTGAACCACATGGCCTGAATCCAAAAAATGTATTTTTTGGCTATAAGCCTATTTTGTTTTATATAATTTAAATATTACAATGTACAATTCACTTATCATGATACTTCCTGTTGCCTGACAAGTAAGTAATCTCAAACAATTTTTCCAAATTTTTTAACCTTAAAATTTTACAACTTCAATTTCACTAAATTCCCTTTTCAACTAGATCACTTACTTTCAGGTGAGCACTGATGATGACAAAAGTCGAAAGCGCTTTGCAAGAATTTTAATATATTATACACTTTAATACAAAACCTCCTCGATTTATTATATCTTATTAGACAATGGAAGTCCGAACTAATGAAATACTCATAGACAAAGATGACCTCAGTGGAGACCATTAGCTCGAAACTTCAGAAGATAATTTTTTATACTCCCGATTGTCCCAGATCATATTGGACGTGTATGACAGAAAACAGTGGATGTACTTTGAGTGAATCCTCAGTAGCTTCAAACTATAACATACATGGAAAATTTTCAATGACAACAAACAATGGCCAATGCAACTTAGAGACTTCCTGAAAATGTTTGACCACCATTGACAGTGAAAATAATGAAAAAAAGTTAGTGAGTATGTACCACATCAACATACAAGGTACCTATAGCTAACAAAGTTAAAAATCAATGCTTTCTTTATTGACAATAGTTACGACGTTCTATATTTTTCCGGACATTGGCAGAGTGAAGAGTGTCTGCAACTGATTATTATTCAGGGTTATAAACTGATTAGCAGTTTTTGCAGGCCCACCAATATACATAGTGGCTTAGCCATTTACCTAAATAACGGTAATGACTCGGGCCTAAAACACTCTCTTATTGATTTGAAAGAACTCAGTTTTGAACAATACTGTGAATAACTCAGTTGAAAACGGTTGTCGGTCTTGTTTATAGATCAGCTTTCGGCGATATCGATGTATTTTTTAAGAATTTTGAATCCGAAGTCCGTTTGAACTTTACTTGCTTGTTAACTTCATTTGATTTATCAGTTACTATTAGAGAAGATACCAGAGTAACGGTTACTTCTTCTAAGTGACAATATAATTACAAACATTACTGATGAATTACCTTCCACGGTGTCAATGAACCCTGTTTATCTGACCATAGAGGCCAGTTTATTTATGTAATATTAATTGGCAAATATGTTTTAGCGACTAAACTGATCCAAATTTTTTAGCAAGTTTCTTAGTCAACAATTATAACACTCTCACAATAAAACTTTTTTCTCTGAAAAAATGTAAACAAAAAGTGAAAAATCACTGGTTCAATGGTTTTCACATGATCTGAGATTGTTGAGAAATAATATGTAGGTACAGCATCAAACAAATAGCAGACAAAACCAAGAACCCAAATGGTTTCATAGCGTACAAGCAGGTCAAGAAAGAATATGGTAATAAACTGATATCCGCTAAATAACAGCGTATGATGAATATATTTCTTCGTCCAATAATAAATCTGAAGCTTGCTGGAAAATAATAATTTCGAGAGAAATTAATTTGATTTAAAACCAACAATCGAATCATCATCTGATGAGATAAACAACTTTTTCAGTAAAATAATATCAGTAACATAATATCATCAATTCTCTCCCGTATGTTGCAAACGAGCACCTTTTGAGTTTTAAAACATTTCCTGCTCTATAACTACAGAGCAAAAAGTATTATTTCAATATTCAGTAAAGTGGTTGAAAATATAATTAAGATTCAGCTCTATGCCTACCATGATTCAAAACCAACAATCGAATTATCATCTGATGAGGTAAACAACTTTTTCAGTAACATAATATCATCAATTCTCTTCCGTATGTTGCAAACGAGCACCTTTTAAGTTTTAAAACATTTCCTGCTCTATAACTACAGAGCAAAAAGTATTATTTCAATATTCAGTAAAGTGGTTGAAATTATAAATGAGATTCAGCTCTATGCCTACCATGAGAATAATAAATTTTTCAGCAAATCTCAATATGGTTTCAGAAAGTCGCGCTCAATAATAGATGCAGTGTTCGACGTCGTGTCTGGCGTGATTGGGGAACTTCAGCAGGGCAATCACACTGCTTTGTGGCCTGTCGATAGCGTTCGACTGCGTCTCACATGAAATTCTGTTGGAAAAATTAAACTATTACAGAGTTGGAAGTATTCGGCTTTACTCAATAAGAACCTATCTCACTAATCGTCAACAATCAGTGATGCTCAACGGTACCTTACCAAACTTTCAAACTATTAAGCATGGCGTTCCGCAAGGGTCTGTTTTGGGCCCGCTGTTATTTGTCATTTATGTGAATGACTTGTGCAAATATATGATGCCGTTCAAATCGGTTCTCTTTGCAGACGACACCACTTTTGTTCTGTTGGATAAAAATAATGATATGATACAGTCTCATCTCAACGAGGTATCTGATAGTGCTGATCAGTGGTTTCTATGTAATAAGCTGGAACTAAATGGCCAGTAAACACAATACGTCTAGATTTCTGCTGATAATCAAATTATCTCTAATTGTTAAACTGATAAAGTTGAATTACTGGGCATTACATTAGATAATAGACTCAACTGATCTGCACATATGTCGCAACTGAAGAGAGAACTCTCGGGTTCTCTAGCTATTCTTCGCCAATTGAAGTACATCACAAGTGTAAATATATTAAAAACCTTATATTTTTCACTGTTTCACCCTCATATTAGTTATGGTGTACAACTTTGGGTAAATTCATGTCATTCCATTCAAATATTTAGGATGCGAAAGATAAGAAGGATGCGAAGTATTTTAAAAAACTCAGAATTATGCCACTGCCAACTTTATTTCTTTATTACGTTTTGATTGAAATCCATAGGAAGAAACCACCTTTGGCGAAACAATGTCATAGCCACGAACATAACACACGAAACGCTCACCACATTAGAATAAATCGATTTCGTCCTCATTTATCTCAAAAATTCCATACATTAGTCTCTGTATAATATTTTGCCCTAAGATTTCAAAGAACTCAGTCTGAATACTCACAAAAGAAAATTGAAAAATTATTTGTTGAGGCATTTTGCTTCTATTCTGTCGATGACTTCAGAACACATTTTTTTGGTAACATACAAATCGCTAATTCTTTTTGATTTTCAAAGTTTTAAAATATGTGATTGTTGTTATTTGTTTGTGAATTTTAAATGTAAAGTCAAACATGACTTGCTACAAACATATTATATTATGTAACGTATAATACTGGAGTTTTTATTATACAATATTTCAAATATCCACAACACAATCATCTACAACTACCCCCCTCTTCCACATCTTCCTGTGGGTTGGATCTCCACGGTTTCAATTGGTATCGCTCTATGATATTCTGTAGCAGGTAGGTGAATATGTCCGAAAGAAAGAGCTTTTAGTCTGCCTCAATCATAAGTTCCCAAAACTCAGATTTCAGATTTCTGCACCCATACAAATATTTATGACATATTGACACGCCAAGCACCTTTCACCGTCATAGCATACACTCAGATCATAATTTGATGAATTATGAAAATCAACATTGAGATCGGCTAATTCCCAAGACATTTTTCTACAGCAGAATCCAAAACTACGGCTTCCGGCCACTCTTCGGCTGAATACGACATCCACATATTTGAAGGAGAAAGAGCTCTAAAAAACAAATTGAATTATTTAGTATGGAATTTATGTAAGCAGTATTGCTTGATCTATTCGCGAGCAGATGGCGCTGCACGTAACCTTATTTGTAACCCTCCTTGGGCACCTGCTGCCTTACTTGGGCTTGGTAGCTGATTTTCAGGCTCCCTCTCCGAATTGGGAAATATCAACGGCCATTTTGCTAAACAATATACGGCTGATTGATCCCAAAATTTAGATAAAATAAATATAGTTTAAAAAGACTAAAAAACACGCTTTTATAGCATACGAAACTAAAAAATTGAAAATAAATATAGTTTAAAAAAACTAAAAAACACGCTCTTCAAGAACATAGAACTAAAAAGTTAAAAATATGATTTTTAATAAGCTTAAAACAATAACGAACGAAAAATACTAGTATTATTGTGAAAAAAGCGACGGGCGCTTGATATTCTATTCGATGTTCTTCAAAATCTTGTTTTTTAGTTTTTTAAAACTATATCTATTTTTAATTTTTTAGTTTTTCAGGCTATAAAAGCGTGTTTTTTAGTCTTTTTGAACTTTATTTATTTTATCTAAACTTTGGGATCAATCAGCCGTATATTGTTTAGAAAATTGACCATTGATATTTTCCAATTCCGGAGAGGGAGCCTGAAAACCAGCTACCAAGCCCAAGTAAGGCAGCAGGCGCCCAAAGGAGGGTTACGAATAAGGTTATGCATAGCTCCATCTGCCCGCGAATAGATCAAGCAATACTGTCGATAATTCTGTCAGATACAGAACCCGAGCATTAAAACGGGAATAAATATGAAATGAAAAGGAGAGTTACAAACAAACAGACAAACATAGATACATACATATAAATACATACTAAATACACACAGAAAAGCCCGCCGGAGGCGCGCTTTGCTTAATACTAAAGTTGGGGCATGGGTGTGACAATGCGTAAAAAGTGCATGAGGAGCTATGGACTTTATTTTAGTTTGTGAACCATATAAATGGCCGGCCATGACCGCAGCCCCATCATAGGTTTAAGCAATTAACTTCTGCTAAAATTATAGGTGTCACACGTACGAATTGAAAAATCAAACAAATCGTCAGCTGTGCCCCCAGATGAAACATCATGAAAACCCATAAAACTTTCTACCACATTACCATCTTTGACATATCTAAAAACGATTGAAAGTTGTGATGTACAGGTAATATAGGTAGTTTCATCAATTTCCCATGGAAAAAAAGAAACACTTTCAATCTCCTTGCTTATATTTTCCTTAATAATATAATAGGTAAATTTTTCAAATCGGAGTACCTATCCTATTTTAGACCACTTTTAGTATTCGGTTTGTACGGAAAATAAAACACACAGGGCCAACAAAAAAGTTTTTCTTGTTTAATGGAGCCGGTTAACCAATCGCATTTATCGTACCAACTAATATTGAATCCTCCATTTTGTCTGACGTTTTAATTGAAATCAAATTTGGTTGAGGCCTTCCCAGAGTTTTAATAATGTAAAATTTATTATCATAAGATAAAGACTTGAAATTATTTATCAGAAACCAATCGACTATATCGTCAGATTTTTCAATTTCTTCCAAATTGTCCATAATAAATGAAAAAAAAAACTTACCGAGAAGTGAAAACCTGAAAACACCTTGAAATTGAAAGAAAACACTTTAAAATTATATTAAAAATATTACGAAAAATCACTGCTATAATACAATACTGCCTGTTTTATACACAAATAACAAATATTATCAAGAAACACTAAAACGATTTACCGAAATATTTTTCAGTCCCGGTCCGTCACGACATCCCGTCCGAATAATTGAATAAAAAACAAACGCAGTGTTACACTAACGGAGACCAACTGGAGGCTAGCCTCCTCTAACGCTATAATTACTGCAACTAAATTACAAATCGGGACGTATGTCGCTGGTTGGATCGGTCTCGTGGAGCCTGTGCATTTTAAAGCGGTCGGAGGCTTGGCTCCCTTGCAACGTATGACATTTATTATTTCGGGTAGATGGTTTATTCGTTATTCGTTCATGGGCGGTGCGTTTGAGTTTTGTTGATGCAGGATAGAGTGTGGTACGTACTGCGTAGTGAGTGATAGTGTTTTTTCGGGCATATTATGTATTTATATCAAAAATTAATAACCAAGCATTTTTAGAAAAAAAATCACAATTATTCGTCAATATCTTCTAATTTATTGCGATGAATAGCCTCAAATTTTATGGGGAGGCTAAGCCTTCCTTGCCTCCTCTGATGAGCCACCGCTGAACAAAAGCATATTAAAATAAGCACGTGTGAACATGCTCTCAGCGAGCTGATACATATTTTATATTTATCCACCATATTTTCACTATTTACAGATAAATTAGGACCATGCCCGGAACATTTAATCTAATACAGCAAATTGGGCGGGTTTTATCGCCAGGATAATCATGATAACTCGTACCAGTAAATGTAAAGATGAATTTGGCTTTTGATGAATTCACTTTACGAATTATATCTTCCGTGAACTGCTCAGTGACACGTTTAGAATGTCATGATTTGAATGAAGTATTGTTTTTCTCATCCATTGAATTATTTGAATAGATTTATCATATCGTGTGGAGAGCATTGACAATGTTTTATTCTTTATCGATAACCAGGGATGCTATATGCTTCTGCTCTAAAACCTTACTTGGTTGAATTATTGCAAAGTTATTCTTTTCAATGTCAAATTTCAAATCGTCCATTTAAAAAATATACTGAAATTATGATTCGAGAATATAAAATATGCTAACCTCTATGACGATGATGTTAACTTCTTAGATTGATGTAAACTTGCTGTCACCTTGCTTAACCAAATACTTATCACCTATTCGAATACTTTAGCTAATCTGAACTGTGTGTGGAAGCATGTACTCTGAGGATATATAGGAATTATCGGAAAGGAAGGTGGGCCGAAAGTACGCTTTGTACAGTCCTCAAGGTCATGTATTAGAGAATTGAACAAGGTCATGACGCACACATAGCTCAAGGTCAAGTGTAGCCATTCAAGTGTAGCCGATATTGGAGAAATGGGGGTGATATTCAAAGTTGAGCCAGGGATTTGATCTTGAATGACCTCGATGATAATAAATGCCAAATGCACAGAGTGACTTCGAACTACCTTCAACATGGCTCATCAAGGTCATATGACGTAGTTCAAGGTCATTCAAGCTCACAGTCAGAGGCATGTGGAGGTTACCCCGTCAAGGTCATGTGACGTCATTCAAGGTCGAGTGGTGGTGGGAGGACTTCGGATTGGTATAAATCAACTACTGACGCATCAAGAGCATTGCTTTGGGTTCAGACCGAATATCCCCCAAAATGATCAATCTCATCACCTTTTTTTTATTAACACGCTTTTATTAGCTTCATCTGTATGTATGTATGTATGTTTGTTTGTTTGTTTGTAACTCTCAATCTCGGGATCTGTATTTCACAGAATTATAGACATTATCGCTTGATCTATTCGCAGGCAGATGGCACTGTACTCAACCTCCTTGATATATCAATATTATTGCTTGATCTATTCGCGGGCAGATGGCACTGTACGTAACCTCCATGATATAATTCGAACCAACTTTACATTTGAAAACTTGTGCGCCTGCTGCCTTATTTGTAACCCTCCTTTACGCGCCGTCTGCCTTGGGCTTAGTAGCTCATTTTGAGGCTCCCTCTCCGGAATTTTCTTTGAAAGCGTGTTTTTAGTTTTTTAAATTATATTTTTGATAAATCACTTCACCTTCACCATAAACTCTATTATAACCAATTGCCAATTTTAAAAATTTTGGAAGGATGGATAGGTTATCCTCTGGCTAAGAGTAGCTCACCTACAGCCTTTTCTGACCTGAGACTCTTTACAGGCAGCTGTTTCCAAATCGTGATTTGCTCAACACAGAGTTGAAACTGAGACTATGCGAGTCTCTCATCATGTCGAGAATTTCTTATTGCCGTAGTATTTATGGACCTGCTTTGAGACAGTTGGATGCTCTTCGTCTATAGCGTATTCAGAATAGCTGTCTAAGGTTTTCGTTTGGTATCCGGAAATATGATTATATATCTTCAGCCATGCAAGAATTAGGATGGTTAAAAGTTGGGAAACCCAGAACCCTGCATCTACTCACCAACACAGATAAAATTTTGATATCTTCTCAACCTGATTATTTCCTGAAGAAGCTTAGAACGTTCTCAACAATGAGTAGTTTTATCACACAGAACATTTCAGTTTTAGTCATTCCCAAACACAATCGCTGCTTCTCGTATAATGCACCTAAACATTACAATCAACTACCCCGTGATTTTAGACCTTATACAACAAAAAACTTAAAAAAACTATAGACTTACTTAACTGTCTAGTCTCTTGCCCGATTTACGTGGTCATAGTTCCCACGACACGGCCATTCACACAGAGATTCAGCTGAGTAAGAGATATTCCAGGAATCCCTTATCTCGACATGCAGTTAGCATCCAGTTAACATTATATTAATAATCATTCTGTTTGTAGCTCTCGTAAGAGACAGTCGTCTCTAGTTTGTAAAATAAATTCTTTTTAAAAAGTTATTTTCTCGTTCCAATCATTTAATTGGCGCAGTCGGTAGGATTTGTGCAGCGTGAAAACGAACTTTTTGCGTCGTGGAGTTTCAACCCCTTCAGCACAAATTCAACAAGAATCCTTCAAGGACCACCCAGAACGAGCGGACAAGGAGACGACAGAGCCCAGGGAAGCTGCAAGGAATCAACGGAGAAGGAACTGGAACTTACAAGTAAGTGCCAAATATTTCCTTCTTGCCTTCACGAACCCTCTGTATAAGGACTTCGGCGAAGATATATAGTATCGTTCATTGCGAACAAATTGTTGTCTATTCGAGACGAGTAATTTTAAGAAACTATTTATTGAGAAAAACAATTATTTATTTATGAGTGAAATTGAAGATATTTTATCACGATTGAATAGTTTATCATTTCAAGAAAGTTCAGCAAATAATACTGAAAATTTTGATAATACTTTTCAACCCACAATGGTTCCACCAGTTCCACCCCAACCAACTCAAATAAATTGGAACCTTTTCAAATCTAGAATAAACAATTTAAAAACTTTTGATGGTGATAGCAATACATTGAACAAATTTATCAGTAGATGCGATGCTATAGTTAACGCGTACAATGTGTTTAATGATGCTTCACTCAATGAACACGTTCTTGAATGTATTCAAGAAAAATTGACAGGTAAAGCCGAGTATATGGTTGGTAACAGAACCGAACTTAATACTTGGGACGCCTTAAAATCTGCTCTGAAACAATGTTTTTCGGATAGGAGAGATTTGGACTGTTTAGTTCAAGAATTAACTAGAAGTCGACCCCATAGAGGAGAAGACCTAATGACTTTCGGTAGTAGAATTCAATTAATCAAAAGTAATGTAGTTCAAAGAGTCAGTAACAACCCAGACTTAACTCCAGAAGAAAAACTTTACCAAACAACTCACTATGATAAAGTAGCCCTCAGTACTTTCATTGCTGGTTGTCCTGGTATTTTGAGAAATAATATGCATCTCAAAAAGCCAGCCTCACTGGAAGATGCCATAGCATACGTAAACGAGTTCGAAAATTTTGAAAAAATGTATGGTTCGTTAAACGATTATAAACCAAAGTTCAATACTTTCGGTAGACAATCCATCATGCCAAACGTCAACCAAAATGGCCCTAGATTCATACAACCTCAAAGACAAAATTTTCAAAACGAAAATTTCTCTAACCCAAATTATTTTTCAAAAAATGATCAACATTTTTTCAATCCACAATTTTCAACTAGACCTAATTGGCCTAGCCAACCAATTAATATCCAACCTAGACAATTACCACCGCAAAGATACCCTACAAACCGAGAAGTTTTCGGATCTCCTCAGAATGTTTTCAAACCAAAAAATATTCCACCTAATCAATTACCGAAACCGGAACCCATGTCCACTACATCAAGAAACCCAACAAAAATGTCTCAAAGACCTTTTCTCAACAAAACAACACTTTTAGGAACCCTAATAATTACCGAAACCCTCAAAAAATGTTTACCCCAAGTCAAAAACCCAATTTTATATCTGAGGAATTATTTTCTAACGAATACGATGAATTTCCCCAATATAATGACACTGATCAACAATTTTACGATAATCCCAACCTCAGTGAAGAAGCATACACTTCAGAAAATGCTGTTTATTTAGAAAACGAACCAAATTTTCAGAATGAATACTCAAGCGACATAGATTGTGATGAAACTGGAAATTTTCATTTAACAACCCAATTCGAAGATCATACTTAGCCGAAATCAATGCATTTTGTAACAATGCATTACCTTATGTCGAAGTTAGTCACAAAAATAAAATTATCAAACTACTAATCGATACTGGAAGTTCAAGATCGATTATTAAACCATCTATTATTGAAAAATTATTTCCAAACAAAATTTATCACTCAAATACTATTATCAAAACGGCTTTAGGAAGTCAGAAAGTAAGGTACCAAGCCTCGATACCTGCTTTTTCAGAGTTCAACACAAACTATGAAATTACTTTTATTTTATTTGATTTCCACGATTACTTTGACGGAGTTTTAGGATTATCAGACTTGATAAATATGCATCTGAATATAGACCTTGTGAATAAGAGACTGATAGGAAATCATGTTGAAATTCCTTTCAAGTTCAGACAGTCTACAGATACGAGTTTTTCTTTCTCTGTCAACCCACAAGAAAGAGTACTTAAATATCTGCCTGTCACAGTTCCTGAAGGTGAAATTCTTACCCTTGAGGGAACACTCAATGATCTTTTCATTCCGCAAATATTGACAACTTCAAAAAATGGTTACGCCCTTATGGAAGTACAAAACCCCACCGATAGAACAATATCAGTGAAATTGATACAACCACTTCCTGTAGAGAGCTTTCAATCCTCTACTTTCGAAATGTATTCTTACGAAACTTTCGAAAATACAGGGACGGACTCACCTAAATTGGCAACCGAAATTAATATCGCTGATTTGATACGTACAGACCACATGAACAAGGAAGAAACAAATGCTATACTGAAACTCTGCAAAGAATTTTCAGACATATTTTTGAAACCTGGAGATAAATTAACATTCACCTCCAAGGTCAAACACGAAATCAAGACCACAGACGAAATACCCATACATACCAGACCATACAGGTATCCATACGTTCATAAGAGCGAAGTTCAACGTCAAATAAAAGACATGCTTGAAAAAAATATAATACGACCAAGCTGTAGTCCCTGGTCTTCCCCAGTCTGGATAGTTCCAAAAAAGATGGATGCTTCCGGGAAGCCAAAATGGAGAGTGGTAGTCGACTATCGAAAACTTAATGATAAAACCATTAGTGATCGTTACCCACTCCCAAACATAAACGACATTTTAGATAAACTGGGACGAGCTCAGTACTTTAGCACCCTCGATTTGGCAAGCAGTTTTCATCAAATCGAGATGGCCGAAAATTCAATCCAAAAAACGGCTTTTAATGTAGAGCACGGACACTACGAGTACTTGAGACTTCCGTATGGCCTTAAGAATGGTCCATCAAGTCTTCAGCGCGTATTAGACGAGGTTCTGAAAGACCTACAAAATAAGGTATGCATGATTTACATGGACGACATAATTATTTTCAGCACTGGACTCCAAGAACACATCCAAAACTTGAAATTGGTCTTCTCTAAATTACGAGAGGCACAATTTAAGATCCAACTGGATAAATCGGAGTTTCTCAGAAAAGAGGTAGAATTTTTGGGTCATGTTATTACGCCCGAAGGCATAAAACCAAACCCAAAGAAAATCAGAGCTGTTCAAAATTTTCCAATCCCAAAAACACAACGAGAAATAAAGTCATTCCTAGGACTATTGGGATACTATCGAAAATTTATAAACAACTTCGCAAAACTAACAAAACCTCTCACAAGTTGTCTTAAAAAGAACGCAAAAGTTGAACACACTAAAGAATTTATCGAATGTTTCAATACTTGTAAATCGGTATTGACTTCAGAACCGGTTCTCGCATACCCCGATTTTGAAAAACCCTTTGAAGTCACAACTGATGCTTCAAATTACGCCCTTGGAGCCATTTTGTCACAAAATGGACACCCAATTTGTTACGCTTCTCGAACACTTGACCCACCTGAAATTAATTACTCAACTATCGAAAAAGAACTTCTTTCGATTGTATGGAGCTGCAAATATTTCAGACCATACCTTTTCGGCAGAAAGTTTACAATTTATTCAGACCACAAACCCCTTCAGTGGCTTTTCTCACTAAAGGAACCTAATTCAAGACTTGTGCGATGGCGTTTGAAATTAGAGGAATTCGACTATGTTGTAAAATATAAGAAAGGAAAATGCAACCAAGCAGCGGATGCTCTTTCCAGAAATCCTCATACAAATGACTTCAATGCTATCGAAACACTTTCAGTTCAAAATAATCCTGGAGACATAAACGAACTTATCGACATCTATTTGAATAACGATAATATTCCAGTTTTAGACAACGACGTTCTCAATGAAGTCCTGGAACCGCAAGAACCGAAAAAACAAATTAACATATTATCTGATATTCAAATTGTTCCCCCAAAATTAAATGAAATCGAAAAAACATCGGATTCACAAACCGTTCACACTTCTCTCGAAGACCCTGTCTTTCAAATTCCCATTTCAGAAAGACCAGTTAATACATATAAAAATCAAATAATTGTAGCTATTGGTGACATAGAAAAACTTAAATGTAGAATAGAAAAGGTATTCGAGAATTTGCGATCTTATATTACCATACCCTCTAAAAACCTGAGCGAGAATATTGTTAAACTTATTAAAGAATATATCGATCCAAAACAAACATTTGCCTTCCATTTTAAAAATCCAGCAGTCTCACAAATGTTCAATACAACAATCCAAAATTTACTCAAGAATTCTTCATTCAAAATTGTTCATTGTCCAACATTCTTAGAGGATGTAGAAACATCGAAAGAACAAAAAGAGAAACTTAAATGCTATCACGTTAAGAAAACATGCCATAGAGGTATAAATGAAATGAGGACATCCCTCAGTTCACGATTTTATTGGCCAAAAATGGCAGAAGACATACAAAATTATATTAATAATTGCGAAACATGCCAGAAAAATAAATACGATCGGAATCCTCCTGTAATTAAATTCAACCTAACACCTACAACTTCTAAGCCTTTTGAGCATGTTCACATAGATACATTCAAAATTTCAAACGAAACTTTTTCAACAATTATCGACACATTTTCACGATATGGTCAGGCATATCCATTAAAATCCTTAACCGGAGTTTTAGTAGTCGAAAATCTACTCAATTTTATTACCCATCACGGTTTACCACTCAAAATAACCGCTGATTCAGGCACCGAATTCAAAAATAAAGATCTAGAAAATTTTTGTAAAATTTATAACATTGAGCTGCATTACACAACTTCAAAAAACAGTAATTCTAATTCACCAGTTGAAAGATTTCATTCAACACTGATTGAGCATTATCGATGCTTAAAGGAAGAAGGAAAATCGTTCACACCTGAACAGCTGATGAAAAGAGCTGTCCTTGGCTATAATAATTCAATACATAGTGTTACCAAATTTACACCTTTCGAAGTAATTAAAGGTCATATTAATAACACAGACCCATTTGATTTAAATGATCGTATAATTGTTTCCGATTACGTTCAAAAACACAAAGAAAATGTCAAAAAACTGTATCAATCTATTCAAAATTCCAACCAAATTACTAAAGAAAAAGTCATTGAAAACAGAAATACCCAACGAAATGAACCCCCAGAGTTTGCAAATCAACAAGTTGCGTATATTAGAACAAAGGCGCGAAATAAAGATCGACCGAAATTTAAGAAAACTGAAATTATTGAAGAGACCGATATAAAACTTAATACAAATAAAGGCACCTACCACAAAACAATAGCCAGAAAACCAAAAATTTCAAAAAAACTTTTGTTACAGGGAGTAAAAGAACATGAAGATACACGTGTTGATACCGCTATACCTTCTACTTCACGTGCTCCGAGTCCAAAGTGACGATATTCAAATAACCCCTATAACCAACCCATCCTTCCCATACAGCTGGGAAATGCAAGAATTATATACAGCAAACATACATTTTTATATTACATAGAACTTAGCTCTATAATAAAACAATTAAACAAACTAGACGACTACTTCCAAATAATCAAAAATAATTTTGATAAGGGAACAATTAATAACCCAATTTCCTATCATGGATTAGCATACAGCCTGCTAGTCAGAACCGAGTATCTTATTGAAATGACAAAAAGGAAATTAGAAAACCTCCACCCCATATCCGTATTAAAAGAGGTATGATAAATGTTATTGGAAAAATCGAAAATTGGTTATTCGGTACTCTTGATGCTGATGATGGTAAACGATACGACGAAAGTATCGCTATATTAGAACGTAACCAAGAAAATATGATTAATGAGGTAAACATGCAAATCTCTCTCTCCAAAAAATTAATCAATCACTATAATAAAACTATCCAAATTTTGAATTCAAATCAAGAAAAATTAGAAAACAGTCTAAAAACATTTCAAGTTGCAGTTCAAAAAACCATTGGCGACCTGACGAATTACATTAGTTTTCAAGGAATTGTCTCACAAATAACCCTTGACTGTCAAAATATGATTACTTTTATCGATAATCTAGAAGATGCTATCACATTTGCAAAGTTAAATACCTTACACAATTCAATAATACCTAGTTCTGAACTGAAAGAAATAATAAATTATTTAAGCAACATCTACTCTGATTCAAAAATCCCGAAATTTGAAAGTATGTTGACATATTATCAATTTTTCGGTGCACAAGTAACTTTTTCGAATGACAGAATAATTTTCGCAATACACGTTCCTATTGTCGGAAACGAAGTTCTTACATTTTTCTACCTTTATCCTATCATCCAAAATCACAGTATTTTTATCCCAAAATACCCATATTTGGCACGAGCAAGCCACAATATCCAGTTCGAAGACAGTCCATGCCCAGTATTAGAGAAAACGTATTATTGTCCAGAAGATTACTTTTCCGAAGACCAATGCACATCCCACCTGATCGAAGGCAAAGTCGCCGATAATTGTCAGCCTCTTCCAATCAATGTGGCAGAGTCGATTATCGAACAAATCACTCAAGAAGAAATCCTGGTAATTCCGATTCAGAGCGAAAGAATATTTTCCAAGTGTAAAACCGATCAATATTTGGAAATAAAAGCGCCCACCCTAGTCAAGATCCCGAAAAATTGCCAAATTGAAGTGAGAAACAAAATTTTCACCAACAACGTGAAAATAGGAACAGGCAAGCCACTGATCTTACCTAAAATTGAAATGAAAAATATCGAGAAGTCAACAATATATGAAACACAAAATTTCTCGAGACTAAATTTTGAAGAACTCTACGAAATCAACAATATAGTGGACCGATTGAAACCAATCCACAAATTTAACAACTCCGAAAATAACACTACCATTTTTGGCGTTTTTGCAGGAGTTACTATCACAATAATTGTCCTGATATTGGCAGCTTTTAAGAAAAATTGGATTAAAACCCGTATACTGGGATGTTGTTGCTTCAAAACACCCCAAAAAGAAGAAAATTCCAATGACGAAGATATGGTTCCAAGCCGCCAAAATAATTCCATTATTTTTTCGGCCTAAGGAGGGAGGATTTACGTGGTCATAGTTCCCACGACACGGCCATTCACACAGAGATTCAGCTGAGTAAGAGATATTCCAGGAATCCCTTATCTCGACATGCAGTTAGCATCCAGTTAACATTATATTAATAATCATTCTGTTTGTAGCTCTCGTAAGAGACAGTCGTCTCTAGTTTGTAAAATAAATTCTTTTTAAAAAGTTATTTTCTCGTTCCAATCATTTAATTCCCGTTCCCGAAGTTGGCATTACAAAAATTAATTTTCTGCAGCGGTTGCATAAATTTCCTGATCTTATCATGACAGCATTACTGTTAACTAAACTTTTTTGTTACAGTTTTGAATGATGTATAACAAAGCCATTAATAAAAATGTAGAGGGTAGTTGATATGAGAAATGAAGTGATTTTTGTAATAATTCCATATGACATAAGTGTCAAAATTTCATTCGATTTCAATTCATCCTATATTCATAAATGTTGTTATCGATTGAAATATTGAATTGGATAATTGAGATTCATTTTCCAAATAAATATTGTATGAAATGGTTAAGACAGTTGAAATTTGACAGTGACATCGGGGTAGAGCATTTTTTCAGGAAAATTGGTGTTTATGTTTTGTTTGTTTTTTTATGTTAGATTAAACTGTATATTTGTCAATTTTCAACATTTCATAATCATATCAATAGAAGTTCTTTGAGTATGATTGAAAAATGACATTGTAATATAATTATTGTTTTTATTATTTACAGAATCATACTCAAGAAAATCCCGAAAGTCATGCCGGTTAGAAGAGGACTTTTGGCACCTCAAAACACTTTCCTTGATACCATCGCAACACGGTTTGATGGAACACGTGAGTAAAACTTTCTAAATTTCTCTAATACAAGTATCTATATCTCTGGAAATGAAATAATCCATGCAATCTCTATTATTGCATTCATCGCTTCTGTCAATGAATTAACCTTAAATAATCTCTCCAAACAGGACCTGTACAATAATTTTACCAGTGAATTTCGAAGATTGGTCTATATTTTGTTAACGAAAAATATTATTTCGATGGTAAACAAAGATTTTGACTTTCTTACATCTTTATACGAAAACATGTGGGAATATTTTGAGAAAGGAAGAAAGTCGAAATTGTAGCAATCCACAGGATTGCTACATAATATAGGAGTAGTATATGAAAGGGGTGAAATTTCACTAACATGGAACACTGACATCGTCAATGACGGACATCCTATATTTTGGAATGAGACACTTGCCATATTTCCTCTTCAGCACCAATCTGGATAAAATTACGTCGTACGCAAAGAAACAATTGATAATTTCCAAAATTCTTAATCCATTGCAATTCCTGATTTTGGTTTGTCTTTAGGAAGACTACAAAATTTCAATCTTACCATATCGTATACAGATTGATTCAGAAAAGAAAAAATATGAGTAGTGCATTTATCTTCGTGGTAACGTGTATTCACTACCAAAGTTACAAAAAATGCTCTTGTAACACATAACACTCATTGATGTAACCGCTGCAGTCCGCTCACCTCAATTTTATCTCATAGATTCTGGAATCTTCAATCAACATATTTGTACTGAAATTATTTGACACAAATTAAAAATGATGGAGGATATGGGTTTTAGTTTGATAATCAACGAAATGTGCATGAATAGGGTAAATGAGGATTCAGTTTCGAGAACCAACATTTTTTTGTCTTTTTACCTAGCCACTAGTGAATGAAAAATGGGAAGTAGATGAAGAAATTTGAAAATTCAATGAAAAAACTCATAAAAATTAACAATCGGTAGAATGATGACCATCAATTCCGAAACAATAGTTTCTTCTGTTGAACGACAGACAGTCATCCAATCAGTAAACTTGCTGTAACCTAAGTAATAGACTGCCTTCCCTGAAAGCGAAAATCATGAGCGCCTAACTGAAGGCAGTTATCCACAGAGGGCGATTGTGGATACCAACAATTTGAAAATCGACCCTTGATTTGAAATCTAATTATATATAATTTTTTCTTTTTCTCCCACATCATTCGCTATTAACTTTTCATTTTCATTCCCCAGTTTAACGGTGGTGTGGTGGCCACTTGGGTTGGCGTGAGTGGTTGATTATACTCATTCAATCGACCTCTATGTAAAACAGTGGTTCAAGTCCTACGATCGGACGATCCATTTTCGCTGCTCGTAATAACTTGTTCATCCTCAGCACGCATAAGTTTCGATTTTGGATTTGCATGCATTATTCACGTAGTTTCATTCAACTGGATTGTTTATTTCTTTGTTTATAAATTTGCCCGTCGTCTCTATGGCAATCCATTCTAAAAATGGCCAATGACGCGCGCGCACATCGAGGCCCGAAAAGGATAATTGGCGTGAAGTTATCCACAGATATCTGGCCACATATGCCGACGTAGAGGAAAATAAAAATCTGTGGTTGGGATACAAAATTATTAGCATCCGTACTAATATATGTGGCTGGAAATACCTATTCACTATAGGTTGAACGTGAAGTTATTAAGACTATTTGGTGTTTAATATTTTTATAGAGTCTTGAGTAGATTGAGGCATTGATAATCCTTTTCTCATCAACAATACAGATTTAGGGAAAAATAAAATTAAGAATATTAGACTTACTTTCCAATACCCCATATAGAAATGATATCCAATGATGTGCGTCCATCAAAATCACACAACTTCCATGGTTTCTTGAGAAGATTAACTTGGTGATAACAGTTTTCTTGTCATCTGAACAGATTTCGAAAAAGAAATTGTTGAAACAATCAGACTCATTTTTTGAGATTCCTTGTATTCATGAAAATCACACAACTCTTAAAGAATCTTGAATAGATCAACACAGTGAAAACCGTTTTCTTGTTACCCATACAGATTTCGAGAATAAAATTGTTGAAACAATCAGACTAACTTTTTAAACCCCTTGTAGAATTGAAACCAGATGATGTGCGTGCATAATAATCGCATAACTCTTATGGAATCTTGGGTAGATTGACGTAGTGATAACAATTTTCTTGTCACCCGAACAGATTTCGAAAACAAAAATGTTGAAACAATCAGACTCATGTTTTGAAATTCCTTGTGGAATTGGAACCAGAAGATGTGCGTTCATGAAAATCACACAACTCTTATAAAATCTTGGGTAGACCGATATAGTGAAAACCGTTTTCTTGTCACCCATACAGTTTTCCAGGAAAAAATATTGAAACAATCAGACTCACTTTGTAAAACACCTTGTAGAATTGGAACTAGAAGATGTGCGTTCATGAAAATCACACAACTGTTATAGAATCTTGGGTAGATCGATATAGTGTGAACCGTTTTCTTGTCACCCATACAGATTTTGAGAAAAACATTTTTGCAATAATCAGACTCACTTTTTAAACACCTTGTAGAATTGGAAATAGAAGATGTGCGTTCATGAAAATCACACAACTCTTATAAAATCTTGGGTAGATCGATATTGTGAGAACTGTTTTCTTGTTACCCATACAGATATCGATAAAAAATTGTTGCAACAAACAGACTCATTTTTTGAGATTCCTTGTAGAATTGGAACCAGAAGATGTGCGTTCATGAAAATTACATAACTGTTATAGAATCTTGGGTAGATTGATATAGCGAAAACAGTTTTCTTGTCACCCATACAGATTTCGAGAAAAAAATTGTTGCAACAAATTTGTATGGGTGACAAGAAAACGATTTTCACTATATAGATCTTCCCAATATTCTATAACAGTTGTGTAATTTTCATGAACGCACATCATATGGTTCCAATTCTACAAGGTGTTTTAAAAAGTGAGTCTGATTGTATCAGTATTTTTTCCTGGAAATCTGTATGGGTGACAAGAAAACGGTTTACACTTTATCGATCTACTCAAGATTCTTCAACAGCTGTGTTAGTTTTATGAACGCACATCTTCTGGTTCCAATTCTACAATGTGTTTTAAAAAGTAAGTCTGATTGTTGCAACAATTTTTTTCTCGAAATCTGTATGGGTGACAAGAAAACGGTTTCCACCAGGTCGATATACCCAAGATTCTATAAGAGTTGTGTCATTTTCATGAACGCACATCTTCTATTTCCAATTCTACAAGGTGTTTTAAACAGTGGGTCTGATTATTCCAACAATTTTTTTCTCGAAACCTGTATGGGTGACAAGAAAACTGTTTCTACTATATTAATCCACCCAAGATTCTATAACAGTTTTGTGATTTTCATGAACGCACATCTCCTGGTTCCAATTCTACAAGGAATCTCAAAAAATGAGTCTGATTGTTTCATAATTTTTTTATCAAAATCTGTATGGGTGACAAGAAAACAGTTTTCACTATATCGATCTACCTAAGATTCTATAACAGTTGTGTGATTTTCATGAACGCACATTTTCTAGTTCCAATTCTTCAAGGTGTTTTAAAAAGTGAGTCTGGTTGTTTCAATATTGTTTCCTGGAAATCTGTATGGGTGACAAAAAAACGGTTTTCACTATATCGATTTACCCAAGATTCTATAACAGTTATGTAATTTTCATGACCGCACATCTTCTGATTCCAATTCTACAAGGAATCTCTAAAAATGAGTCTGTATGTTGCAACAATTTTTTTATCGAAATCTGTATGGGTGACAAGAAAACGGGTTCCACTAGGTCGATATACCCAAGATTCTATTAGAGTTGTGTCATTTTCATGAACGCACACCTTTTATTTCCAATTCTACAAGGTGTTTCAAAAAGTGAGTTTGATTATTCCAACAATTTTTTCTCGAAATCTGTATGGGTGACAAGAAAACGGTTTCCACTAGGTCGATATACCCAAGATTCTATTAGAGTTGTGTCATTTTCATGAACGCACACCTTCTATTTCCAATTCTACAAGGTGTTTCAAAAAGTGAGTTTGATTATTCCAACAATTTTTTCTCGAAATCTGTATGGGTGACAAGAAAACGGTTTCCACTATGTCGATCTACCCAAGATTTTATCAGAGTTTTATAATTTTCATGAACGCACATCTCCTGGTTCCAATTCTACAAGGAATCTCAAAAAATGAGTCTGATTGTTTCATAATTTTTTTTATCAAAATCTGTATGGGTGACAAGAAAACAGTATTCACTATATCGATCTACCTAAGATTCTATAACAGTTGTATAATTTTCATGAACGCACATCTTCTAGTTCCAATTCTATAAGGTGTTTTAAAAAGTGAGTCTGGTTGTTTCAATATTTTTTCCTGGAAATCTGTATGGGTGACAAAAAAACAGATTTCACTATATCGATCTACCCAAGATTCTATAACAGTTATTCAATTTTCATGTACGCATATCATATGGTTCCAATTCTACAAGGTGCTTTAAAAATGAGTCTGATTATTGCAACAATTTTTTTCTCAAAATCTGTATGGGTGACAAGAAAATGGTTTCCACTAGGTCGATATACCCAAGATTCTATTAGAGTTGTGTCATTTCCATGAGCGCACATCTTTTATTTCCAATTCTACAAGGTGTTTTACAAAGTGAGTCTGATTATTGCAACAATTTTTTTCTCGAAATCTGTATGGGTGACAAGAAAACGGTTTTCACTATATCGATCTACCCAAAATTCTTCAACCGTTTTGTAATTTTCATGAACGCACATCTTCTAGTTCCAATTCTACAAGGTGTCTTAAAAAGTGAGTCTGATTGTGTCAATATTTTTTCCTGGAAATCTGTATGGGTGATAAAAAAACGGTTTTCACTTTATCGATCTACCCAAGTTTCTATAACAGTTATGTTATTTCCATGAACGCACATCTTCTGGTTCCAATTCTACAAGGAATCTCAAAAAATGAGTCTGTTTGTTTCAACAATTTTTTTATCGAAATCTGTATGGGTGACAAGAAAACAGTTCTCACTATATCGATCTACCTAAGATTCTATAACAGTTGTGTGATTTTCATGAACGCACATCTTCTAGTTCCAATTCTACAAGGTGTTTTAAAAAGTGAGTCTGATTGTTTCAATATTTTTTCCTGGAAATCTGTATGGGTGACAAGAAAACGGTTTTCACTGTGTTCATGTATCCATGATTCTATGAGAGTTGTGTGATTTTCATGAACGCACATCTTCTGGTTCCAATTCTACAAAGAATCTCAAAAAATGAGTCTGATTGTTTCAACATTTTTGTTTTCCGAAATGTGTTCGGCTGACAAGAAAATTGTTATCACTACGTCAATCTACCCAAGATTCCATAAGACTTATGCGATGTTTATGCACGCACATCAGCTGGTTTCAATTCTACAAGGGGTTTAAAAAGTTAGTCTGATCGTTTCAACAATTTTATTCTCTCGAAATCTGTATGGGTAACAAGAAAACGGTTTTCACTGTGTTGATCTATTCAAGATTCTATAAGAGTTGTGTGATTTTCATGAATACGAAGAATCTCAAAAAATGAGTCTGATTGTTTCAACAATTTCTTTTTTGAAATCTGTTTATATGACAAGAAAACTGTTATCACCAAGTTAATCTTCTCAAGAAACTATGGAAGTTGTGTGATTTTGATGGACGCACATCATCGGATATCATTTTTCCATGGGGTATTGGAAAGTAAGTCTAATATTTTCAATTTTATTTTTCCCTAAATATGTATTGTTGATGAGAAAAGGATTATCAACGCCTCAATCTACTCAATACTATAAAAATATTAAACACCAAATAGTCTTAATAATTTCACGTTCAACCTATAGTGAACAGGTATTTCCAGCCACATATATTAGTACGGGTGCTAATAATTTTGTATCCCAACCACAGATTTTTATTTTCCTCTACGTCGGCATGTGTGGACAGAAATCTGTGGATAACTTCACGCCAATAAGAGGATAAGCAGATAACCTGACTTGGTCATGCCGGTACCTACAAAGCATTTTTCGCGAAGAAAAGGAAATAAAAATTATCAGCTATAGTGCACTATTAACTCGAATCTTCATATTACTATAGACGGAAAAGGCGACTGCGATTAGCAATCCAAATAATTATCGAAGTAACGATTTCCAGCCATCCTGCTGACGAGTATCAAGGTTGGCCGCATTTTTACCTCGGGATTGTCATTTCGATTCATACTCACAATGAACCAAAACACTCATCAAATACAGCCCATTTTGGCATATTATTATAATGAACGAGACATTTCTTTTTCCTTCGAGCTGCATTTTTTTAATTGAATTTTTTCCACATTTGATTAAATTTCGTAGAATACCGATCGTGCACCTAGTTTGCGTCTTTTGGCAATTCGCCGATGACAATCATCTCAAGAAGTGGAAATCACAGAAGAGTTTTAATTTCGCTTACAATGTGTTTTTGTTATTTTTTGTTCATACAGTACGTTTCTAATTGCCGTTACATGATAATTCTATGCTTAAATACCTTTTTCTCGATAACATTCGTACGTGCTCTGTGTTTAATAAAACCAATGTTCTATTTTTCCGTTAACCTACGAATGGCAATCTTCAAAACTTATATGAACTATGAAATAACGAGGTCTTACCTTCCAACGTGTGATTCCTCGGTTTGATCCTTATTTAATTGCCTGATTTTTTTCTCAAGAATCAAACCATTCATTAACTTCAGTATATTCTTTGCTCTTTGCTCACCTGGCTTTCTCTCTTCTTTTTTTATCAAATTTGTAATCTCTCTCATGAATCGAAACTGTTACTCAATCTCAGATTCAACTGAAATAAATAAAATACTCCAAATATACCCTCTCACCTGTAGGTGCACTGTAGGTGCATTACAACTCTCATTTGAATTTATATAATAATACGTCGGTTGATAAGAAACCCGAGAGCCTTATGGCTCAAAGACTGATCGGAAGGAATTGAATGTTGCTATTCAAATCCTTCTTTAGATACAAACATATCTCCAACATTGCAAGTGATTTTAAAAATCAACATTTTGCCATCCTCAATCTTTTGGCAAATACTAATGATCCTGATATGGATGAACAACATAAAATTCTGAAAACTTTAATGGAATTTTTTTTATAAACCTCAAATTATTTGATGATTGAAGATGTTGATGTTGAAGATAGCTGATCTAGTGAATATTTCATCGGATACTCCCTATTATTATACTTTTGAGAGGGAGTGGAAATGAAGTGAAATATAGTGAAATGGGGAAAAACACCTTTCCCGTTGCCTCTCATGTGAACATACAACTTTGTAGGTACGTGTGGCATATACCCGATGAAAGAACAACAACTAACTCAGCTAATGCCGCGCAGAAGGCTGAAGTAAAACCATTAGACATTGTCTGCAGGTGGCGCAGTGAACATCCCACTGAATCAACTGCAGATAGAGTTTATGACTAGTTGATTTTGTTTGTTTGGGACACTCAGAACGGTTGATTCTTTCTGAAATGACCTGTCCGATACTGACGAGCTGCAAGTACCCGAAATGGGTCTATCAGTGATCGTCTCGAACTAAGGAAATTGATTTCTGCTATGCATATGTAGTATATTGATTTAGTGGACCACTCGGTACTTCAGTTTATATTTGAGGACGTCAGTTTTTTAGAGGAAAAAAACAGTAGGTATCAGGGCAGTATGTATGTAGTCGTTCAACAATAAACACCTATAATAAAATCACGAGTGATTTTAATTATTGGTATCAAGTCCTGATACATTACAAGGGGCGACGAGGATTTTCAAGGAATTAGTGTGTGTAAATTTCAAATTTAAATTTCACGAACTGGAACCACGTCCGAAATTCAAAATGGCAGTGTCAGAATACATAGGTCATTTACGAGAATTCGATCCATCGGTAGCCGACTGGTCAATTTTCAAGAGGAGAATCAAAAATTATTTTGTGACAAACAATATCAACGACGATAAACGTAAAGGTGCGATTCTTCTTAACGTGCTGAGTGAGGACGCTTATAAATTGATTCATAATTTAGGCATGCCGGCTGAACCAGAAACTAAAAAGTATTCAGAATTGATTGATTCCTTTATTGGACGAACATTTCAAACCAAGTTTATCAGTGTTTGCGGCACGGTACAAATTTTACCATTCGCAAAAACTAATCAATGAATCGCTTAGAGAATAGTCAGCCCGGTTAAGAAATTTGGCGACATTGTGCGATTTTGAAAATGATCAGTTAGAATTAGTGCTGCGTGATAAATTCATTATGGGGTATGATAAAGGCCCAGTACAATATCACCTTTTTGAATAAAAGAAAACGGCAACATTTAAAAGTGTGATTGAAGTGGCTATAGCGAAAGCGACGGCGCATCCATCTTTAAATTCTGGAAATTTTAAACCTGTAATAAAGAAGGAATCAGATATTCATTATGCGCAGATCAAACTCAGAGAAGATAGGGGAAGGCAAAGACAAATAGCAGCGGGGATACATCCGTCATTTTCAGGACTAGTGCGCAACCGCAGCGGGAACCAGAGTTTATTATGGCTATTAAAAATGCTCCGAAACCAGAAAATATTACTCAGTTGAAATCATGCTTAGGTCTTATAAATTATTATGGTAAAGTTTTGCCGAATTTATCGACTATATTGCATCCATTATATGACTTACTTAAATCTGACACAGATTGGTGTTGGTCCACTGAATGTGATGACGTTTTTAATTCTATAAAATCGATGTTGATTTCCTCCCCCGTCTCAATTCATTATAATGCAAAACTACCTTTGAAACTTCCAACAGATGCTTCTAGTTATGGAGTTGGGGCAATATTAACTCATATTATGCCGGATGGCACTCATAAACCTGTTTCGTATGCATCGCGTACTTTATCGACTGCAGAAAAAAAAATTCTCAAATTGAAAAGGAAGCTCTGGCCATTATTTTTGGATTAGAAATTTTAATCAATATCTTTATGTCAGGGAATTTTTATTAGAAGTAGATCACAAACCACTTCTTGCCATTTTTCACCCGCAAAAGGGTATTCCACAATTTTCTGCAAATCGTTTACGGCGCTGGGCGGTTATATTATCAAATTATAATCATAGAATTACATTCGTACGATCAGAAGATAACTTGGCCGATAGTTTATCACGGTTACCTCAACCCAGTAGTGAAACTAAAAATAATAGTGAAATTGAAGAAGTTGATTTCATCAAGTTTTTCACAAATAATGATTATTTTCCTATTGATTTCAAACGAGTAAAAAAAGAAACAGAAAGTGATGATTTGTTACTGAACATTTTAAAATATGTAAAGTCCGGTTGGCCTGGGAAAATTAAAAATGAATATAAATATTTGTATAGATTTCGAAATGAACTAAGTATTGAAGAGGGTTGTTTACTTTGGAATAACCGGTTAATCATTCCTTCGAAACTAAGATCATCAGTTTTAAAAGAACTTCATTTATCACACATGGGTGTAGTCAAAATGAAAAGTTTAGCAAGATCTTTTTTCTGGTGGCCGGGACTTGATAAAAATATAGAAGATATATGTAAGAATTGTGAGAATTGTTTATTGAACAAGAAAACCCCAAATAAAGCGGTACTTACGAAATGGCCTTGGCCAAATGAAACTTGGTCTCGTCTTCATATTGATTTTATGGGACCATTTTTACAAATATATTTTTTTATTATGGTGGATGCTCATTCTAAGTGGATTGGAGTTTATCCAATGGCATCGATCACTGCCAAAGCAACCATTGAAGTTCTGAGAACTACTTTTGCGCGTTTTGGACTTTCACGGAAAATTGTTTCAGATAACGCACCTACATTTTGTTCAAACGATTTTCAGATTTTTTTAAAACTAAATAATATTGAACATGTCACCTCTCCTCCTTTTCAACCATCGTCGAACGGTGCGGCCGAAAACTCGGTAAGAACAATTGAAAACGCCTTAAAAAATTATCTTGGAAAAAATAGATCAATAGATTTGAACAAAGTGTTGAATAATTTTCTTTTCGATTACCGTAACGCGGTCCACTGTACTACTGGATACAGTCCAGCGGATTTAATGTTTGGCTGTAAATTACGTACACGATTCGATATTCTTTTACCAAAAAAAAATGTAAAGAAAAGGAAGATTTGAGAAATCATGTTGCAAGAGAGTTTAGGAAACAAAAACATTATCATAAAGGTAAAATATTTATAGATCTCAAGGAAGGAGATTTAGTTATTGTGAAAAACTATAAAAATGTAAGGAATCCTACTTGGATAAAATGGGAAATAATAGAGAGATTAGAAAAATTAGTGTATTTAGTGAAAATTCCAGAACTTGGATATGTGTGGAAGAGACATTTGAATCAAATAAAAAAATATACTTTCAAGGAAGCTTCTCTACCAACGCAAGTATATAATGAGACAAGTGATTCAAACGCCGTTTCTATGCAACTTAGACAAGAAACAAGGGAGAATTTAGACAGTAAGAGTAGTTACGAGGAAGTACTAGAGACCTCCCATTCACCTCAGCGTACAATGGCCAATGTAAGACCAAGACGTGAAAAAAAACCCATAGATGGGTTAGAATATCGAAAATTGTGATTTTTTTTGTCTAGATTTTTGTCTAGTTTTTTTCTTATTTTTAGGGAGGAAGTATTGTAGTATATTGATTTAGTGGACCACTCGGTACTTCAGTTTATATTTGAGGACGTCAGTTTTTTAGAGGAAAAAAACAGTAGGTATCAGGGCAGTATGTATGTAGTCGTTCAACAATAAACACCTATAATAAAACTACGAGTGATTTTAATTATTGGTATCAAGTCTCAATACATTACAGCATACATCGGGAGTTACTTGCGATGAATCTACCAAATGGAAGACGTTGTACAGGTGTCTTTATGGTTTTACTTCAATTCTCTGCACTTCATTAGCTGGGTTGTTTCTTGTCGTCCGTCGGGTATCTGCCACACGTAACTACAAAGTCGTAGATTCGCATGAGAGGCAAGGGGTAAGGTATTTTTTACCTGAACTTGGGCATGTGATATGTACCTCTCCGAAATATGTTCATTATTTTGACTCCCACTCCGGAGTATGTGTTTGTGGAGTGGTTTCTGGACTTTTTCTGTAGGTGGCGCAGAGGATATCCTACTGAATCAACTGCAGATAGAGCATATGAATAGTTGGAGTTGATTTTGTTTGTTCGGGATACTCAGACGGTTACCTCCGTCTGCAATGACTTGCCCGGTACTGACGAGGTGTAAGTATTCCGAAACCAGTATATCGGTTTCTGCTTTTCATATTCCGGGTGATTCTTTACGGTGGCTCACTCATATAACTTTTTTATTATTGGAGAAAAACGAAATTTGGGAGTTGTGTATTATAATTCCCTTTACCTACATTTTTTTGACATATTCACTTGCTTTGCTGTACTTCCGGTTTGACCGGAAATTACCCCAACTTTGATTAAGTAACATGGGAAAACTACGATTTTGAGGCTTATGACTTCACAGTCGTTTCAAGAATTATTTCACAGTCGCAAATATTGATTTTTCCACCTAACTTAATTTTTTCAAATGGAAAGGGGGTGGCTCGTCGGCTTTTTCTGAAAGATCATCTTTTTACGAATAATTTGATGCCTCTCCGGAATATTAATCATTATTCCGACTTCCACCCCGGAGTATGCTTGTGGAGTTGTTTCATTGGTATAGATGAGGCCAGTAGCGCAGAAACACGTGTCCATGGTTTGCCATCAATTTTTTGTAAGTGCTGTATATAGAAGAGTGGTTTTTCGGGGATTCGGTCCGTTTAGAAAGTAAATGTATTTTGTGATCACTCAAATGAAATGAATAAAAACACTTTTGTCTAATTACCAATAGTTGATTTTATTTATACGACCGGTTTCGGGTTTGATCCCATTATCAAGTATAAAACTGAGATGTGAGGTTTGAAAACTCGGTTTTATCAGGAGTAAGGAAAGGTATTTGATAGACAGGTAGTTGGGTGAACCAGGATGCCAAATTTAAAATCTACCTCTGAAAATTCTAGCAGTTATTAAAGTTATAAATTCAAGAGGGGAGACCTACATAAATTGAGTTACTCATTTATGGGTATATGTTTCTGGTTTTTAATTGATTTGGTAATTTCCATGGCTTCCAACTAATTCATTTTCTCCGCTTTATAACATATGTGTAGGATTTTGAGGTGATATTCATTCATCTTGTGTTTTGATTCTTGCAGATTTTTTGTCCAAACAAACGTGTTCACGTAGCCTTATGTCAAAATTGCTACCGATTTGACCTGTATATACTGCAGAGTATTCACCACACTCTATTCTATATATATATATATATATATATATATATATATATATATATATATATATATATATATATATATAATATATATATATATATATATATATATATATATATATATACCTGATTTATTCATTCTATCCGATTTTTATTTTGCATTGAACAGGGTTCTACCTAAATTATTATCACTTATGAAAGCTTTTCCAAAAGTTCACTAGTGTAGTTGATGCTACTATAGTTGACTATATTGTTTTCTCGGTAGTTTGGGTATAATTTACTCGTAGGTGTTTTGTGAGTTTTACCTAATATAATCTTTCCTATTAGAGAAATTGGTACCTTATTGTTTACTGCAATTTGCTTGATTATTTTTATTTTAGTTCTTGGAATTTTTTTTCAGGTGAAGGGATTGCGAAAGCTCTGTGTACCATCCACCTAAACGCGGATAACTTATGTGAGAGTGGACTGAAAGAAACAAAGGGAATTGTACAGTCTGTGAACGTGTTTCTCCGGTAGATATTGGATTGAAAACCAATATTGACTCTTGAAATATTCAAATTTAAGAAGTTGAGCTTCTTGTTTTGTTCGATTTCTACTGTGAACTTGATTTTGTTATGAAGACTATTGAGTCATTCCCAAGATGAACTAAAAATAATCAAGCGAATTGCAGTAAACAATCAGGTACCAATTTCTCTAATAGAAAAGATTATATCATGTGAAACTCACGAAACACTTATGAGTAAATTATACTGAAACTGCGTGATCATGAATCACCACAAAATAAACAAGTCATCAATCACATATAATATTCGTGATGCTTTAAATCACATTTACAGGCCTGGTATGATTGTTTACATTTGCGGTAATTTCAATTTCGATTTATACTCTAATATTCACTTCAGATAATTGTGCAATGTGATGTCTTGTTTCAATTTTCGCTATTGGTGGGTTAACCTACAAGAATTACTAACGAGATAGACCAAATATTTTCAAATTGTATTGATGAGCAAATATGCTGTGTTATCGATAGTAATATTTCTGATCACCGTGCAATTCTCTTGGAGATGAAAGACTGCTTGCCTATGATTTCAGTTGGAAAATCTGCAACTAAAAGATGTTTCAGTAAGGTAAATATAAAAAACTTCGAGATCGCCTTGCAAAAAGAAACCTGGAATTATGTTTATGAATATCAGTTTGGTGATATCTCCCAAAGTGACGAATGAATTAACACGAAAATGCAAATATACTCTGGATGTAGGTTTAAACTATTCCAATAGTTACGACCTGTTTTTTAATGTGAAGAAGTCAGTTTATCAGCTTTCACAACTCTCAGAATAAAACAGATGATTTCCAGCTGATTGGTAATGACTCTATTTTGAGAAACACCCATGATGGTGTTAAATCCCTAGGCTTTCAAATGGTTGAGAAACTTTTTTGGAATGAGTACCGTGATCAAAATTGAAGTAAATAACGTATCTTTTCATTAACTTGAGAAATGCTCCCAACATAAATCCACTTATAGCTGTTCATCATGCCCAGGTTGAATCCAGGTTGCGCTATAGTTTAAGTCTGTGGGGCAACTCTTCAATAAGCAGAACTATATATATTCAACAAAAAGTTATTCCACGCTATTCTTTTGTATTCGTATTCATGCAGAAATATCTTCATTACATATGGATTTTCTCAACTCTGGTTGGAGTATATATTCATGAGTTGTCAGTTTATGTTTTTTCTAACAGGAATGACTTCATCTTCAATGGTGATATTCATAATAAAAACACTTGGCAAAAATTATACACGTTAGAGCAGGTGAGTATAAGATAACTCAAAGTGCACCAAAACGTACAGGACCTAGAATTCACAACTGTTTACCAAATGAATTGAAGTCAATATGCAGCCTTTCGTTGTTAAAAAAAATTCAAATCATTTCTGTTAGAAAGATGCTGCTGGAAGACCGGGTTCACCGACTCCTCAGGGAAGATGACGGCTTCTATGGAAGAACTGAAGGGTCATATCAAGGCCAAGAAGGCTCCGGGAGCGGACTCAATAACCAACAAGTTGTTGAAGAGACTCTCGGAGAACTGCGTTGAATTTCTACTGAACCTAATCGACAGTTCGTTGGCCCTCAGACACTTCCCTAGAAGGTGGAAGCATGCGATCATCGTCATGCTCCCAAAACAGGGCAGAACCAGCTGTTCCCGCAGAATTATCGCCCGATCAGTCTACTCTCGTTGGCGGCTAAGCTGGCTGAAAGAGTTGTACTGCAAAGACTCAACGAAGAAGTTGAGTACCGAAACCTAATGGACCTAATGGACCTAATGAACAATTCGGCTTCAGGAGAGATCACTCCACTGAATTACAGGCTCTAAGGTTGGTCGAAAACACCATCAGCGAGCTCAACACTAACAAAAAGTGCATATTGTGCTGTTAGACATTTCGAAGGCCTTCGACCGAGTATGACACGAAGGCTTTCTGCACAAGCTAAACGCGTTAGACCTACCTCGGGGCCTAATCCGGGGGATCGGGTCTTTCTTGAAAGACAGAACTTTTCAGGTCAGAGTAGAGGGCTCTCTGTCTGACAGCAGAGAGATCCTCGCTGGAGTGCCATAGGGGGCCGTGCTCTCTCCGACGCTGTATTCACTCTATACCAGCGACCTGCCTAGGTCCGAACGAGTGAAGATATCCCTGTACGCCGATGACACGGCTCTTCTCTCATCTTCCATGGGTCGGGAGCTCGGCGTCGTCTACATGCAACGTGCATTGGACGACCTCGAGCGCTGGTACCTCGATTGGAAGATCCGAGTAAACCCGGAAAAGACTCAGGCGATAACCATGGGAAGATTACTATCTTCTCCGGCCAGAAAAGTGAGAATCTCTGGAAAGGAGATTGACTGGCAAGCGCAGGTAAAGTACCTCGGCCTTCTGATAGACCGTAGGCTCACTTGGAACCCGCACATTATGTACATTAAATCTAAGATCGAGGGTCGGATAGCCAGTCTGTACCCTCTGATCAACAGAAAATCAAAGATGAGTACGAAAAACAAAATCACGATCTATAACACGATGTTCAAGCCTGTCATCATGTATGCTTCAGGCGTCTGGGGACAAGCGGCTCCGTCCAACATTTCCATTTTGGAAAAGTTACAAAATAAGTTAATTAGGATGATTGTGAATGCTCCTTGGCTCGTGCGGAATGAAGCCATCCGCAGAGATTTGCAGCTGCCTTCCATTCGGCAGTCCATCCAGTCGAGGAATGAGAGAGTTTTCGAAAAAACGGAAACTCATGAAAACCCGTGAGTTAGGGAAGCCACAGATTATGCTGTAGACGACCCCTCCCGATATAGAAGGCCCGACAGTCTGTCGAATGAGGCCCCCATGTCCCCCGTTAACGGATGAATAACTTTCTCATTCATCCCACCCCAGCCAGGTAGGGGTATCCCGTGAATGGCGGCACTGATGTCCAAGCACTTCATGCCGTCATCAATCAGTCATGAACCCATTGGTCCCTCTCAAGACCAACAATCAGCCAAAAAGGTAGGGAAGCTGGTCTCCAAACCTGAAAGAATTCAAGATGACATTCTGGCACATTTTGTCTTCAATCGAGGACCGCCTGCCGGTACTGACGATGTTCAATAGGCTGAAATAGCTGTTTACCGGTGGCTCTTGAATTGGAATTAATATGGGAATGATCAGAAAGTACTCATCTATTCATATTTTGATTTTCATGGAATTGTTTTCCAGCAGCTTGACTGCATTAACCTTTCTCGATTTAATATATATATATATATATATATATATATATATATATATATATATATTATATATATATATATATATATATATATATATGCTGAACTGGTTTTTCGGGTATTTGCTCCGTGTATGTGATATTATCTCTAATTTCACCGACGTTTCGACAAAATCTCATTTGTCATTATCAAGGTGTGCTGTTACGTGTTCAGAAGTTTGTTGACCTTGCTCAACTCACTTCTTACTATAATGGTAAAATGGTATTCGTTACGTGTTCAGAGGTAGAGTAGTCCATAAACCCTCTACTACCTACTATTTAGATGTTGTTGAGTTTTACCTGAGTTCTTCTTCTTCTTAGTTGACCTCATCTCCCTGTTAAGGTATCGAATATGAAATCTGAAGTTTTCACGGATAGGAATATGCTGAACTGGTTTTTCGGGTATTTGCTCCGTGTATGTGATATTATCTCTAATTTCACCGACGTTTCGACAAAATCTCATTTGTCATTATCAAGGTGTGCTGTTACGTGTTCAGAAGTTTGTTGACCTTGCTCAACTCACTTCTTACTATAATGGTAAAATGGTATTCGTTACGTGTTCAGAGGTAGAGTAGTCCATAAACCCTCTACTACCTACTATTTAGATGTTGTTGAGTTTTACCTGAGTTCTTCTTCTTCTTAGTTGACCTCATCTCCCTGTTAAGGTATCGAATATGAAATCTGAAGTTTTCACGGATAGGAATATGCTGAACTGGTTTTTCGGGTATTTGCTCCGTGTATGTGATATTATCTCTAATTTCACCGACGTTTCGACAAAATCTCATTTGTCATTATCAAGGTGTGCTGTTACGTGTTCAGAAGTTTGTTGACCTTGCTCAACTCACTTCTTACTATAATGGTAAAATAGTATTCGTTACGTGTTCAGAGGTAGAGTAGTCCATAAACCCTCTACTACCTACTATTTAAATGTTGTTGAGTTTTACCTGAGTTCACGTAACACGTAACACGTAACAGCACACCTTGATAATGACAAATGAGATTTTGTCGAAACGTCGGTGAAATTAGAGATAATATCACATACACGGAGCAAATACCCGAAAAACCAGTTCAGCATATTCCTATCCGTGAAAACTTCAGATTTCATATTCGATACCTTAACGGGGAGATGAGGTCAACTAAGAAGAAGAAGAACACGGTGGCATCGGTAACTCACAATAATTAGAAGTGAGAGTATCAAAAACCGAAAATTATTCGAATATTTTTCGTTTCAATATCGTAGCTCACGGGGTTCAAGAGAAGCCATCTTGTGCCAGAGTTAACCGTTGCAGCGAAGCAAACAGAAAGAGGACTATGTATACCGGAACCGATAATAGAGCAGGAGCGGCTGCAGTGCCCAAGATAACAATGTTTGCGAATGTTTTGCCTCCCAGTAAATTTACCTTTACCAAACTACAGGAATGGCCACAATGAAAAAAGAGGTTTGAGCGTTTTATGTCAGTGAGTGGTTTTGGCAAGAAATCTGATGAAGAGAAAATAGATATTCTAGCCTACTTCATGGGTGGCGAGGCAGAGGAAATACTCATCCAATTTCAATTAGCATTTCATATCCCAACGAAATATTTTATTTGAAAGATATAGATTTAATGCAAGGTCAATCTTGATTTTTTCGATGTCTATTTGTTGAAAGTTACTCAAAATTTTTTTTTCATTTTTTACTGTTACTGTTTGAGACATTGTTATAAACAAATACTCTGTTTATGAGTAAATCTGATTTTTTTATACTTATTGATGAAAATTATGATTTTTAAAGAAATATCAGTTTGAAAAAAATGTATCTGTTGCTAAAAATGCATACATTTATCAAAAATCGGTTTTTTTAACCACAAATTAAAATATAGGAACCAGTCCTTTCTAAAAATAATAAAATTTATTGTTCTTCAAGATTAAAAAAATCGTTTTTCATTCTTTTATTCAAAAAACAATTTGTTTTGAATGAATTATTTTTTCATTTTCTTTAAAATACTTAATCATGCAAATGAAGTAGCCATGTATTTTTTTAATTTTTTTTTATATACTTTTCAATATTTTATATGCCTTGAAACTTGTCTCTTTCATCCACCTTTTCGTTTTTAAAATCATAATAACTCTCAAAACATTACAGATACCACAATAATGCTCCAACGAATTCAGCTCATTACTCGAATTCTAGCTCTATTATTCATTTAATTATTGACTATTGTTTGACACTCTTTTCAATGCACAACTATTTTTATTTCATTTTCATCTTCCATTATTGGCTGAAACGAAAAAAGAATGTTTCATTACCTACCTATTTAATTACCAATTTCGATGTTATCATTTTAAAAACACCATATATCATTGAAACATATTGAAAATATGAGTCAGCATTCTACATAAACAAATTAAATCAGCCAACTGTCCCTATACAAGCATTAATACCGAAAAAAATGTGAAATAAGAGTATAATATTATTCAGGAAAAATTCATTTGTACCGAAACAGGTAGCGTATGGGAACTGGAAAATTGGTTTCTCGGTGAAAATTTTATGACTTGTAAAAAGTATGTCATTTGAAATATCCTGCATTGAACAATACCGAATGCCCAGGAAAGGCTCATCCTCAAAACATCAAATTTCTCACTGATCAAAAATAGTTTGTCGATGAAAATTTCAGAATATATTCTTCGAAAGTATATCTATCGAAGTGCCAAAACAGACTTGCGTACCATACGTTCCTTCGGTGCGAAAACACATAGTTCCGTATATTCGGAACTGAATTACTCAGAAAAGTCTAATTTCTCACTTATCAAAAATAGTTTGTTGATGAAAATTTCAGAATATGTTTTTCCGAAGTATATCTATCGATGTGCTCAAACAAATTTTCGTACCATACGTTCCTTCGGTGCGAAAAAAAAATAGTTCCGTATATTCGGAACTGAATTACTCAGAAAAGTCAAATTTCTCAATGTCGACGAAAATTTCAGAATATATCCTTCGAAAGTATATCTATCGACGTGCCCAAACAGATTTGCGTACCATACCTTCCTTCGGTGCGAAAAAAAAAGTTTCGTGTATTCGGAACTGAATTACTCAAAACAATCAAATTTCTCACTTATCAAAAATAGTTTGTCGATAAAAATTCCAGAATATATTCTTCGAAAGTATATCTATCGACGTGCCTAAACAGATTTGCGTACCATACGTTCCTTCGGTGCGAAAAAAAAGTTCCGTTTATTCGGAACTGAATTATTCAAAAAAGTCAAATTTTTCACCTAAAAATAGTTTGTCGATGAAAATTTCAGAATATTTTCTTCGAAAGTTTATTTATCGACTTGTTCGAACTGATTTGCGTACCATAGGTTCCTTCGATTAAAAAAAAAATAGTCACATATATTCGAAACAGAATTATTCAAGAAAGTCAAATTCCTCACTCATCAAAAATAGTTTGTCAATGAAAATTTCAGAATGTATTGTCGGAATGTGAATCTATCGACATGCCCAAACAGATTTGCGTACTATACGTTCCTTCGGTGCGAAACAAACCAAGTTCTGTATATTCTCACTTATCAAAAATAGTTTGTTGATCAAAATTTCAGAATATATTCTTCAAAAGTATATATCGATGAGCTCAAACAAATTTGCGAACCATACGTTTCTTCGGTGGGAAAAAAAAAATCGAATTATTTTTTTTCGCACCGAAGGAACGTAGGGTACGCAAATCTGTTTGAGCACGTCGATAGATATACTTTCGAAAAATATATTCTGGAATTTTCATCGACAAACTATTTTTGATAAGTGAGAAATTTGACTTTTTAGAGTAATTCAACTCAGAATATACGGAACTTTTTCTTTTCGCACCGAAGGAAAGTATGGTACGCAAATCTGGTTGGACACGTCGATAGATATACTTTCGAAGAATATATTCTGTGATAAGTGAGAAATTTGACTTTTCTGAGTAATTTAGTTCCGAATAGGCAAAACTATTTTTTTTTCGCACCGAGGGAACGTATGGTACGCAAATTTTCTCGAATACATCGATAGATATACTTTTGAAGAATATATTCTGGAATTTTCCCTGACAAACTATTTTTGATAAGTCAGAAATTTGACTGTCTTGTAATTCAGTTCCGAATATATGGAACTATTTTTTTTCGCACCGAAAGAACATATGGTACGCAAATTGGTTCAAGCACGTCGATAGATATGCTTTCGAAGAATATATTCTGAAATTTTCATCGAAAAACTATTTTTGATAACTGAGAAATTTTTTCTTTTTTGAGTAATTAGGTTCTGAATATACGGAACTTTTTTTTTCGCATCGAACAAACGTGTGGTACGCAAATTTGTTGGGGGACGTCGATAGAGATATTTTAGAAGAATATCTTTTGGAATTTTCATCGACAAACTATTTTTGATAAGTGAGAAATTTGACTTTTATGAGTAATTCAATTCTGAATATGCAAAACTGTTAGTTTCGCACCGGAGGAACGTATGGTATGCAAATTCGTTTAAACTCATTGATAGATATACATTTGAAGAATATATTCTGGAATTTCGATCAACAAACTATTTTTGATAAATGAGAAAATTGACTTTTTTGAGTAATTCAGTTCCGAATATACAGAACTTGGTTTGTTTCGCACCGAAGGAACGATGGTAGGCAAATCTGTTTGGGCACGTTGATAGATATACATTCAAAGAATACATTCTGAAATTTTCATCAAAAAACAAATTTTGATTAGTGAGAAATTTGACTTTTTTGAATAATTCAGCTTGGAATATACGGAACTTTTTTTTCGCACCGAAGGAACGTATAGTATGCAAATCTGTTTGAATACGTCGATATATATATTTTCGAAGAATATATTCTGAAATTTTCATCAACAAACTATTTTTGATAAGTGGGTAACTCGACATTTTTTAATAATTCAGTTTCGAATATACGGAACTATTTTTTTTTCGCACCGAAGGAACGTATGGTACGCAAATCTGTTTTAGCACGTCGATAGATATACTTTCGAAAAATATATTCTGAAATTTTCATCAACAAACTATTTTTGATAAGTGAGAAATTTAATATTTTGTGGATGAGTCTTTTCTGGGCATTCGGTATTGTTCAACGCAGGATATTTCAAATAACATACTTCTTACAAGTCATGAAATTTTTACCGAAAAACCGATTTTCCAGTTCCCATACGCTACCTGTTTCGGTACAAATGAATATTTCCTGAATGATATTATAATCTTATTTTACATTTTTTTCGGTATTAATGCTTCTGTATAGGAACAGCTGCCTGATATAATGAGTTTATATAAGGTTCGTTCCAACCAGCGTCAGAAACAGTTTCTGACAGTCAGGATTCTGCGCAGTAATGTGATTGCGTTCCAACGTGAGTTTCCAACCATTAGTAAACTATCAGTTATCTGTTCCATCCAAGATTCAAACCTGTTCGAAATCTATCAGAATGGTTTCAGGATTATCTTCTAACCATCAATCTGACGCATGCGTATTCCATATTACTGTTTCTGTTTTATGTTCATGCAACTTACAAACAACATAACCTGCAAAAATTGTTATATTTGCTGACGCAGGAAAAATTGGGAATTCTTTAAATGAACCTATAATATGAACATCTTTAATTACACAAATTAATTATTGCGGTGACCTCCCAGTTCCATGTTGATAAGTAAATAGAATAGAGATATAAAATACTGCAACTTTCTTTTACTCTCCAGAAATACACTTGATTAGATTTATTTTTAAAGAATTGAAGGGGTTATATTTTTATGAGTGACATTCGTTGTGGAATGTTTGAAATAAAAACTGAGTAGAGAAAAGTATCTTCTGTACAATTCAGTGTTCATATAGAAGTATTTGTTTCGAAAGAATTTTTTTTCTTTCGTGTAATTCAATGTTTATATGAAAGTAGCTGTTTCAGGAGGACATTCTTTCAGTTTGTGTCTGAAAGTTACTTCTTTGCATGATCTACACATCCATGTATAGAGTTACTTATTTTCAAATTGATTACTTCCTTCCTTTCTTTGGAAGATTCCCTCATCCCCTTTTCTTGATTTAAGATGGAGTAGTAGAAAGCTAAAAACTTTCTTTCCCAAATTATTTTTAAAGGTTATGTTGAAATTCCATGCCAAACTTCAGTTGAAGTATCAGCTGTTCCAATCAGAAATTTCAAATTAATCAGAAACCAATATTTACCAGACATGCGCGTTGACAACGATTTACAAACAGTTGGAAATCTGTTTGTGACTCAAGGTTGGAACGAACCTATAGAATGCTGACTCATTTATTCGACATGTTTCAATAATATATCGTGTTTTTGAAATGATAACATCGAAATACAGGTAAAATTCACAATATTTGCAATCTGGTAACACTGTCCGCAAATCTCATTCTAAACCCTGTTGTCCCTCGTCATAAACTGTGGATGAAAAGTTGTGAGTAACTTCACCCTAAAGGTTCATTGTTGTATTCCAAAACTGTATTATTTTATTCCCTAATTTCCATATTTAAAAGGTTTGAATGTTTTTTTTTTGTTTTCAGATTAACGCACCGTGCGTGAAAAACAGACTATTCATTTTTGGCTCTAGTTTCAGGGTTCTGTAAAAGTTAGGATTGATAGTAGTACAGCTCCGGGTGTTGCAACTTTTTTCAGTGGATTTGATGATCTTTTCGGATATTTTTTAATTTAATTAAAATTTTGAATATTTTCCGAGATATGTCTACAGAAAACACTCTTTTCCACTCAGTTTGTATTCCAAACATTCTTTATGAAACTAAATCCGATAACATTCACTGGGTTTCTACACAATATGCTGAATGAAAATATAAATTTCACTTACATGGAACACTATCATGCTCACTGGTAGACATCGATGTTTCGCTGTAAAACACTTGCCTCAGGGCTCTTCAGTACCAATCTTGATAACATTTTAAGAAAAAACACACATTTCATACATAAATTATGATTTTTCTTGTCATGAAATAAGTTTGATCTACTTCTGTCATCGATGACATCCTAATGTTCAGTTTGGAAAGGTTATACTTTTAGGAGTGACTAATTTCTGGGAGAGAAGGTTTTTGACTTTCCATTACTCTATCAAGATACAGAAAAATATAGGAATTTTCCAAAGAAAGAAGGAAGTAATCAATTTTAAAAAAAGTAACTGTATACATAGATTTGTAGATCATGCGAAGAAGTAACTTTCAGACAAAAATCTGTGGGAAAAATCCTTCCTGAAAGAGGTACTTTCATATAAACATTGAATCACACGAAAGAAAAATTCTTTCGAAACAATACTTTTATATGAATACTGAATTATACAGAAAAAACTTTTTTCTACTCAGTTTGTATTCCAAACAATCGTAATGAAAATAAATCAGATATCATTCACAGGGTTTCTACACAATATACTGAATGAAAATATAAATTTCACCATAAGACACTTGCCCTAAGGCAAGTGTCTTATGGCGACATCAATGTGTCTCCATAAGACACTTGCCTTAGGGTTCTTCGGTACCAATCTGGATAAAAAAACACACATTTTATTTATAAATGACGATTTTTTTCATATCACGGAACAAGTTTGATCTACTCATGTCATCGATGACATCGTAATAACATTCACTCACCTATTTGATTAAATCCCAACCAAAAAGAATTTTGTTCAATTTGAAAGGATTGTATTTTCAGGAGTGACTTATTTTTGGGAAAGAAAGTTTTTGGCTTTCTACTTCTCTATTTTGATACAGAAAATGTGGGAATCTTTCAAAGAAAGAAAGAAAGAAAGAAAGAAAGTAATCAATTTTTGAAGACGTAACTATATTCATAAATGTGTAGACCATGCAATTGAATCATACGAAAGAAAAATTCTTTCAAATGAACACTGAATTATACAGAATAACTCTTTTCTACTCAGTTTGTATTCCAAACATTCGTTATGAAAGTAAATCAGATATCATTCACAGGGTTTCTACACAATATACTGAATGAAAATATAAATTTCACTCACACGGAACACTGTCATGCTCATTGGTAGACATCGATGTTTCGCTGTAAGACACTTGCCTTAGAGCTCGTCAGTACCAAATTGGATAACATTATAAGAAAAAACACACATTTCATTCATAAATTACTATTTTCATGTCACGGAATAAGTTTGATCTACTTTTCCAAAACATAGTCACTCCTGAAAATGTAACCTTTTCAAATTATACAAGACTCCTTTTGGTTAGTATTTAATCAAATAGGTGAATGAATGTCATTACGATGTCATTGATGACATAAGTAGATCAAACTCATTCTGTAGGAAGTTAAAGAAAAAGTTAAAAAAGGCGTTGTGAATTACAAACGTTCTAAACAAAATAGCAAAAACAAATTGAGGTTTTGTTTTTTTTTAATATCTCGAAAAATATTAAAAATTTTCAAATTTTAAAAAACATCCAAAAATATCATCCAATGTACTGAAAAAACTTTCGAATCCCGGAGCTATACCTTCATTATTTATAATTTTTACCCTGAAACCAGAGCCAAAAACGGGTAGTTTGGTTTTCGCGCGCGGTGCATCAATCTGACACAGCAACAAAAAAAATTATTTAAACATATTGAATATGAAAATTGAAGAATGAAAAATTCATGTAGTTTTGGAATTAATCAATGAACAATAATCCGTGGTTGAAAAATTATCCCAATATTTCCCTCAATTATGAATTTGATAATTAATATTTTGTTATAAACTGAAAGTTAACATAACATCTCTGATGTTTGAAGGTGGTTGACAATGTTTCGTAGTGTATTTCATCAGTTCGGAGTTCCATTGTCTGATATAATATAAATTGATTTGATTTCCCTGAAAAAAAAAACAATCAAAAAGGTTAATCGAAAATAACAAGTTTATTGAACAAAAAACTGAAATTACAAAGAAACAAAGAAAGAAATAAATTGTTCATGAGTAAATCTAAAATGTTTTCCCAATATACTTATTGATGGAAATTATGATATTCAGAAAAAAAACCGGTTCCTCACAAAAATTATTTTTTGCTGAAAAATGCGTTTATTTATCAACAATCGTTTTTTGCGACCAAATATTAAAATAAGGAAACCATTTTTACCTAAAAATCATCAATCCTATTGGTTTTGAGATTTGAAAGAATTTTTTTTCCTTTTTTTATTTGTTTATTTGAAAAACAATTTTTTATAACTAACTAACCGTGTTAGGTTAGATATCTCATGGGCTTTGCTGAAGATTACAATAAGGGAATATTGAATGCAAAGCAGGAGCTCATTCTGAATATAACACGTTCATTCAAAAATTTATTCATTGAGGAAGTCGATGCAAAATTGGAAATGAGTAAAATAGAATGTAAAATCATCCATATTGTGCCGCCAAGAAACCGCCAGAAACTAAAACTATCAATGAAAGTGGTAATTATGCTAAAGTGAAGGTAGTTTAACGTTAGTTTGAAGGTAGTTGACAATGTTTCGTGGTGCATTTCATTAGTTCGGACTTCCATTGTCTGATATGATATAAATTGATTTGAAATACCTGAAAGAATCAGAGAAAAATTAAAAAAGATTAACTGAAAAACACTGGTTTAGGATAAAATTCAAAGAAGCCGCATTTGTGTTATCCAACAACGCATTTAGCCAAGCTATCGTGAAGATACGCAATATATGGAAACCTCTAATTAAGCGGAATACGACCAACTCCCGCAAAACGGTCATCTTCCGCTATAACCGTAGGAGCGGAGAGAGGGAAGAGGGGATAGGTGAAAGCACTCGAATGACCTATGAATAATTAGATAGGAATGAGTCCAGTTATCACCCGAAGACAAATGTGGATACTAATAATAGAAATGTCGTGAAGTAACTTTGTTTGAAATCTTTGAATTTTCATTTCTTGTTAATAATTTTTTAATTTTCATCTCGTGAAGTAACTATCGACGGCACTAAACTTGCTTTTTAAAAAATACTTTTATTGTTACAAACTTGAAAATGAAAAATTATAATAATACAAAATATATGAAATTATACGTGTTGTTGCTTTGAGGAATGAAATCTGACTGACTCTGGATGCGAAGCTTCGAAGGTGTGTGCTCCTATGAGAACTGTCTTGTCAGCATCTGGAACAGGATGGTGGTACTGCTAGGTCAGCGGGATTGTCCTAGGTGGTGAGATAATTCGTGTTAATAGTCTCATTTTTTAAAATTATTTGGTTGTTGCTGATATTTTTATTTCATTGTAATTTCAGTATTTTTTCATTGATATGATTGTTATTTTTCAGCTATTTTTTTAAAATTTTCTACAGAGTCTTTCAGGTATTTCACATCAATTTATATCATATCAGACAATGGAAGTCCGAACTAATGAAATCAAGGTAGTTTATCGTATGTAGGATTTTTATAAATTACCCTCACTTCATGATATTGCCTCATATATATGAGTCTTGAAGACAACCAACAGTCTGGAAAGACCTCGATATATCATTATCGGCTACGATCACCTACTCTGCTGGACCTCTCAACCAAAGGTAAACTATCTATTATCAAACTCGAATTTGAAATAACGTCATATGGGAAAATCAAATTATTTTCATCAGTGAATGTATTGTATTCACCATTTTCAACTTCAATATGTGAATAATATCCCTAGCCAATTTTTGTTAGCGGACAGGTTCTTGGAGTTTTCAGAAAAAGTTCCTTTGGAAACTCGTTTATATTATCATGATTTTGAAAAATAGCTAGTAATACAGTGATAGCTAGGGTAGTTGATACATTTATTCACTTGGGGTAAAATTATTTTCGCTATTATTATTACTTCATCAGATTTCTTCATCAGAAACATTGAAATTTCGAAGGACAATTCATTTCAAACGTTTCATTGCTGCAAACTTTTCATTTGGATCAAAATATTCAGAACCATGTGTATTCATAACCACGAAATCATTAAATTTTTTTTTATGAATAGATTAACAATTGAAGAATATTTATTTTAGTTCGAAAATCCTATTAATACGAGTACCTACATGTCACTGCCCTGCACGACATTTTATTTATATTTCTGAAATGTCTCTAAGAAACATTTCTGGAGGCTCGATTCTCGATTCATAAAATCAATAGTTCAAGTAATGTCACAAACGTAATGGTTACGTTTAAATCGGAAGTTACAAAATAATAGTGATAGGTATTCATGAAAATGTTTATCAGCGGTTATGTATTTTACAAGTAGAACTCATTTTCGCCCCACAGTATAAAAAACCAAACATCAACATTCTCAGTATTTTTTCACACGAAAAATCGAAACAAAAACGATTTTTATTTTGTCCAATACAAAAAGAGTCAAAAAATTGTTTAATTAGCAGAATATTAACCAATTTTCATCAACTAAGTAACCAAGCTTTGTGAAATCTCAGAAGAAGAGCTATGAATCTAAGATGCATGAATCGATAATTCTGAAACAGACAAATTGACAAACCGTTTCTATCACTTCAGCAACCAGTGTTCGTGTAGCCTAAAAAAGAGAGCCATATTCCAAATGTAAGAAAAACAATTTCGGAGTTGGTTATCATAATTGTTGTGATCTATAGATCAAGTGGTTTGAAACATGCTCCTATTGCGCCTTTCATAACCAAAATACGTAATTCGGCGGATCTTATTTTCAGGTTCATATTATTTCCTATATCGATCCAATTTCCATTGACAGTTGGCAAAAATGACGTGATTGAAATACTAGTCCTGTTGAATACCCCAATAAAAGGCATCTGACTACAAAGTATGCGTTAATATTTGTGTATTGTCCTTCCTCCATATGTAATTTTGGTTGGCTCTTTTCTCCTTCAGGTGTAGGTCAACTGAGTGATTTTACAAGATCATCCAATCAGTTTTAAACGGCCACACAAATTTCAATCAAGACATCTTTAGTAATTGGCTCTTTCTAATGAATCAGTTTCATTATCCTATCATTCTCTTTCATTATATCTAACTTCACACTAGTTTTTCGTATTTTGTCAAATTGCAAACATATTGGCTATTCATATTCAAATTTACTTCTATAATCTGAAACTCAAAACATACTCCAGAAATAATACCTACCATCGAATGTCAGTGACCTGAATTGAAATATTTTGTTATATCTTTTTTTATGTGATTTATATTTAAAATTTTGGTAAATCTGATCATCACAAGCAGAATCAATGACAGTTTTCACTATTTTGTCATGAACGTAAATTCAAAAGAATTTTAGTTGGTAGACAAATCCTGCTTCAGAGTACCTCGCGCCTTATTAAATCGTTGGAAATACCAGGTCGTAGCATTACGTCGCATTAAATTCTCGCGAAACCTCATTTGAAACGATGATCCTGCTAATCCTAGTTTGAATGTGATATTTCCGTACCTGCCGGATATTCATCATGGTGGAAGATGATCTCAAGCTAATGGAATTCTGGTGTTTCATTACAGTTCGGAGATAATCTGGGAGGTTGAGAAACCGTTTTCTCCGCTACTGATGATTTCAACTGATTCTATGATTTGTTTGAAAGTGGTTGACAATGTTTGATGGTGAATTTTGTTAGTTCGGACTTCCATTGTCTAATCTTATACAATATGATGTGAAATCTCTGAAATAACAAATAAAATTCAAAATTAAAATGAATAGCTGAATATAATAATTATTTAGAACAATAAACCGTGAAATGAAACCACAGTGGAATAAAAATGAGCAAAAATTAAAAACTGAATAATTGAAAATTGAATAGGTTTCAAACCAAGTTACCTCACGACGTTTCGTTTGTTAGTATTCACAATCGTCTTCGAGTAATGACTGGACTATTTCTTCGAGAGATGGGTATTTATGAATCATTCGAATGCTTCCACACATCCCTTCTTCCTTCTCACCGCTTCATCGGTTTAGTGGGAGTTAACCGTGTTTTCTCTTGATTGAAGGTTTAAATATGTAGCATATATCGTTGGACGTGTTGTTTGAACTTCTTTGAACTTCCTCTCAACCAGTGTTTCTCCCTATAGAGGGGATCACTTGATATTATGTTGATGAGCTCAAAATTGATCTACTATTTCCGATATGCTGGTTTTTCCTCGCTGTTTCTCTTGTGCTCGACAATGCTGACCCTCAATTGGTTTCACCAATATAGGATTCGCCGCACTCACAGGGTATCCGGCAAATGCAATTCATGGAATCACAGTCCGCGTTTGGTGGCCTGGTTTTTGTGAGGCTGCTACAGATGGTGTTTCCGGATCTGAAGTAGATTCTGATGTTGAACTTGAAGCCATATCTTCTTATCCTTTCCTACAACCCTCTGACGTAGGGAAGAACAAGCACTTGTTGTGATGGCTTCTCTTCCTTATGAGGCTCTTGCTGTCTTGTTGCCAAAATCTGTGCCACTACCACTTTGAAGTAACCATACCCGTGAACATCTTTTTTAACGATGTCTACCTCCTTGTCGAGACCGTCCTTCTTATTACAAAGTTCGAATGCATAATCCAATATTGATTTGATAATTTATCTTTAGGTAGATTGATGGTGGTTGGATTCCTGATTCAAATACTGTCTCGTGTTAGTGGGTTTTTTGTATACATATGTTTGCCACTCAGTGTTGGTCGTTTTCACCAATACGTCTAAAAATAGCAATTGCTTGTAAATTTCCTTCTCCATTGTGGAGGTGATGGAAGATTTTACGCTGTTGATGTAATTCTGAAAGGTATCTAGTTCTGTATCCCCATGGTTCCATACTATGAAGGTGTCGTCAACATATCTCAACCAGACTTGGGGCTTCTTCAATAGCCAGAACACTGGTTTTAGTAAGAGTTCAAAGAAGCTGCATATACGATGTCCAGCGATGCGTTTAGCCAAACTATTGTAAAGATACGGAACATATGGAAACCTTCAATTAAGCGTTCGAATGACATACCTTGCAGGAATAGTCCAGTCATCAACCGAAGACGATTCTGGATACTAACAATCGAAACGTTGTGAAGTAACTTGGTCTGAAACCTATTGAATTTTCATTTCATTTGTAATCTTTCGATTTTCAGTTATCCAATTAGTTGCTTATTTTATTTTATTTTGATTTCATTTCACGATTTATTGCTGAATATAATTTTTTCAGTTATTCATATTATTTTTTAATTCAATTTGTTCATCCAGAGATTTCAAATCATATTATATTATATTAGACAACTGCATTTTAATATAAAAAAAAATGTAGTAACTTCCAGTCCAAAATAATTCTGAAATACATAAAATATAATAATATTCTATAATATTCAATAATAATATTGAAATAATATTCTATATTTCGAAGGACTCTCACATTGGTCTTTACAGTATTATACAACAACGCTTCATGGTTAGAGAAACTGATTGCCTACTTTTTTCTCAGTACGACTATTAAGTTGCCAGGTACAAATAAGTGACAAAGTATTATTATTATACCCTCTTCAGTAATTAAAAAAACTTATCACATTCAGGTTGCTTAGATTTGAAACGGTAAGTTGTGATCGCGAACGTGGCGAGTTACTGGATTAAAGTCAGATTAAAAATCATCAACGATATAATTTTTTTTCACTCATATATCTATCCAACAACGATGATATATAATTATCCCATATTGAACGGAAGTCATTTATGGAGAAAATCAGAAGATTTACTTTTTTGGGGTATTTCAGATTGTGCGAGGTGTTTTTTACCAAAAATTACATTTTTCAAAATATTAATGGCTTGATTTATTTATTAGTTCCATAAGTAATACTCTTGTCAACTTCTTCAAAGATTTCATACGGGCGAAACTCGAATCAAATTCCCTTATTCAGGCATTGACCAAATAACGGGTCTCTGCTACAAATATTTCCTTTTCAGTTTCGAAAAAATTGTCATTATTTTTCTAATGGGAGTTCATTCTGGGAGTTTTTGGAACAACTGAGATATTTCTTCGGTAATAATAGCATGAAAGGCGAATTATATTTCTCGTTCACACAAAAGGGTTTTTAAAATTTTTTTATTTGAACAGAGTAACAACTAATAACTATGAAATATAAGTACTGGCTATTACAAATCAATTGCACCTATTTATATATAAATTATTTCCGACTTTGCAGATATCAGCAAAATAATTGATGTCGTCTTCGGGTCATCGAACAATATCCTGCTGATGTAACTGTACTGATGTAACTGTAACTTCTCCATCCCCTGGGGAAGTCTTGTAAGGGACGAACAAGATTGAAGATGATGCTTCGTGTTCGGGAACTGGTGGATCATCATTGGATGGTTCTTTCTTCGTTTGCCTTTTCAATCTGTAAATTACGTATAGAATGAAGATAGTGATTGAAATGTAAATGGAAGTCATCCAGAAATGGCTATTATCAGATTGTCTGATTTCTTCTGGGATAAGTTGTAACCTCTCTTCTTCTAGGGTCAGATGATGTAGTTTATTCAGGGGAATCTTATCTAATTTCAATGGTTTGAATTTCAGCGAGGAATTGATGTGAGCTGTCTTGATATTTGGTAAAGTGAGGGGTTCGTCTAATATGACACATTTGGAGTTTATGAAGGCTTCGTTGTTGGTTTTGAATTCACAAACTGGTGGAAGTTTTATCAGATGCACTCCTTCCAGAACCATAACTTTCATACTGGAACAATGTGTAGATATTTTCGTGGCCTGTGGAAATATTCCTATGTAATGGGCTTCTGACATTTCCAGAATCAGTGTTGCATTAATCGAAACTGGAACGTGTTCACATCTTGCTTCTTCATCTGTTATTTCCAACATCTGGGTAACACAGTCAGGGGATCTGCCATTTCTAAGTCATTCAGTGTTTGTAAAATAACTTGAAGTATCAGGTTGATTTGATCCAATACGTTACTGGTTTCCAGATAGTGATTGAAGTCAAAAACGAGTCTATTGAGATCGGTTTCAATTCTCTTGACTTCTATTGAGATGGTATCTTGATTATGTGTTAATAGAGAGATGGTTTCATTGTAGCTCTCCATTATCCTTGTATTTGAACTGATGTGTTGGTTCACATGACTTATTATGTTCCTTTGGTTGTTTTCTAGGGAAGCAATAGCATTCTCATATTTCCTTGCATCTTCTTGGTTGAAGTTTCCAGAAATTGCTTTGATCACACTTCCTAAGCCATCTATGAGTCCTCTTTTGGGTCTACTGAGAGGATAAAGAGTCTGTAGCTTTTCCTTGGCAGTTTTCAGTTGGTACTTCAGTCCTTGATCGAAATTTTGCAAGTTGAAGAAATAAGGGTCACTTAGTCCGTTACGAATTGCTGTGGAGACGGCATCATATTGGGATTCTATAGCGAATATCTCTTTGTGGATGGGTTGAAGATCGTAGTAGTGGATGAAGTCGTGGGTACTAGTCTTGATCTTTGCTTGTCCCATCTTGAGGGGAAGTAGTCCTGGATTTGTCTTGAGGTTCTGGATTTCGATCTCCTGTCCTCTCGTCAGATGAAGGCTGTAAAGGGACGAAGAATTTAGTTATCTTATTAGGCAAATGTCTTATATTTTTCTTATGGACGTTTGCATTTTCTGTCTCGACAGTTACTGTTTGGTCTTTTTGGAGGATTTTGGGAAGAAGGGTGGTAGCAGTTTGTTTCTTTTCACTGTTTTTCTTGTGTACACCTTGGTGCAGGGTTTGTAGATAATAGGAGTTTCTCTTTTCTTGTTTCTCTTTTCTTGTTTCTCTTTTCTTGTTTCTCTTCTCTTGTTTCTCTTCTATATGATATTTGTTTTCTGTTTCTGTAAATCTTCGTTGATTTTCCTATATATTTCCTTCATTTTTTCCCTGTGTTGTTGGACGTAGTTGTTAATCAAGGCTCGTCTTATGTCGATATCAAATGGGTCTTGACTATTGAGATGTCCGTTCAGAATATCCATGGGTTTCTGTCTTGTTGCTGAATGGATAGAGTTGTTGTATCCTAGGATGGCATAGAGCATCTGTTCTTTGATATCTCTTTTCTTATGCGTATCTCTCAATACTCTCAAGTGCTCGATCAATGTGGAATGGAATCTTTCGACTATATCGTTTGACTGAGGGTTTTCTGGAGTGGTATAGTGAATGTTGACTTTATGTGTGTCAACAAATTCTTGGATCAGTCCATTTTTGAATTCCGTTCCATTATCAGTGACGATCATATGTGGTATTCCATGATGGTTGATGAATACTAAGAAAGCATTGAGAGTGTTGATAGAATTACATCCCTCTATTGGATACGCCTGGCCAGGAATTTTTGTCCACTAGCCTGAAAGGTATCCATGTGTATTATTTCAAGAGGCTTTGTTGGGGTAGGTGTCAGCATGAACTTTGGCTTCTCTGGTCTTCGATCATACTTGTTGATTTGACAAGTTTCGCATAAGTTGATAGCTTCTTCAATATCCTTTTTTATATTGGGCCAATAATACAATCTTTTGATCCGAGTTTCCGTTTCGGTGATTCCTCTATGGTTTGTTTTTCCTTCATGCTGCTGCTTGATTATTTCTTTTTGTCTAGCTGAACAATTACATCTTCCAAAAGGCGGTTGTCTCTCTCAAGATTCTGCACATGCTGGGGTAGAGTTCTTCATCTTCGAACATCAAAGCGTATTTCTTTCCCGGGCTGATATATTCTTTGAAAAAGTTGAAAACATTTTCGTCCATATTGTCGTTTCCCAACTGAGCATGGTATCTTCTTTTATTCGGGAATATTTCTTCTATCACCGTTCTTGCTGGGTTATAGCTTACTTGTTTGAAGTTGACTTGGTTATTGAAGACATTGAGAGATTTCTCTGATATTGGTATTTTTAATATTGGACTTTCTCTGGCTGTATGGTTGGTGATGCCACTAGTATCTTCGTCTGGGGTAACTTCCGGGTTCAGGTTCACGCATTCCTTGTCTCCTTCGGTTGGGGGTTCATTCTGAATTTCTTGTTCTTGCGGTATGGGGTTGTTCTTGCGGTATGGGGAAAATGGTGATGAAAGCAATCTTTAAACATATCGTTGATGATGTCATCTGCAGACTCAGGAACTTCTGATGGAGGATGGTTGAATAGAGATGCCTTGTCGTCGTCGTAGTTTGCTTCATGGAGCTCCTTAGTATGTATCTCTATTCTGGAGAGCGCATCGGCGTTGGTATTGCTTGTGCCTTTTTTGTAGACCACTTCGTAGTCATACTCTTCTAGCTTCAGGGGCCATCGGACCAGTTTTGAGTTTGGATCCTTCAAGGAGAAGAGCCACTGGAGGGGACGGTGATCTGACAGAATTTTGAATTTTCTGCAGAAAAGATACGGTCGGAAATATTTGGTGGCCCAAACTTTTGCTAGCATTTCCTTTTCGATGGTAGAGTACTTCATTTCAGTTTCGTTCAGGGTCCTGGATGCATAAGCTATTGGCTTGTCTTTTCCTATGGGTCCTTGGGACAGAACGGCTCCTATGGCGAAATTGCTGGCATCTGTGGTCAAATTAAAGGGCTTTGTGAAGTCCGGATACTGTAGTAGTGGTTCATTGGTAAGCAGATTTTTACAAGTTTGAACACATTTTAGGAATTCTGGCGTATGCTCTATATGGGCATCTTTCTTGAGACAGGAGGTTAACGATTTGGTAGTCTTGGCGAAGTCTTTGATGAACTTGCTTTAGTACCCTAACCAGGAGTCCTAGGAATCCTCTGATCTCTTTGACAGTTCGAGGTACAGGATAGTCCATGATTGCTTTGATTTTTGCTGGGTTTGGTTTTATCCCATTTGGAGTGACGATGTGTCCTAGAAAGCTGACTTCTTTTTTCAGGAATTCGCACTTGTCTACTTGTATTTCGAAACCAGTTTCTGGTAGACGTTGGAAAACTTTTGTGAGGTTGACCATATGCTCCTGCAGAGATGTTGTTGATTGGGTCTCTGCTTCCTGATGGGATTATGTCAGCAGAATAGATATGAAGCTCTTGAAGATTTATTGGGCTGCTGCGTACTGGTTCGGCTAGAACGATTTGGAGTTTATCTGGACTGAAGTTGACAATTTCCGTCCAGGCTAGATGATCACGGGCATCAGTGAGAGCTTCACGGATGTTAGCGCTTTGCAGTTCCTGTCTTGGTATCATGATAGTTCCATTCTCCTCCTTCGACCGTGATCCAAGTACGACCGGTAGTCGTACTTGGATCACGCTGTCTGGCTCCAATTGAATAGAGTAGAACTGGGTCTTATTGGTTTCGTAGTACTGGATTGGGAGAGAGGAGTATTCGGTTAAAAGGGAGGATTCAGGAAAATTCAGTTCAGCTTAGAAAAATTTCAGGTTGTCGAGTCCAATGAAGCCATCAAAAGTTTTGTGGAATTTGAAGAGGAAGAATTTCAGAATGCCGTTTGAGTTAAACTCAGGAAATATGGGAATTTCTGCACTGTAATCTTGAGAATAGTTTTGGAAAATGGAAGTGACGATAAAGGGATCTTTTTTGATGCAATCTTTGTGATATTGGAAAGCTAATTCAGGATTGAGAAAGGATTTTGTTGATCCGGTGTCAATGAGGAGTTTGAGGGGAGGATTTGCAATGGTTATATAAGGAAGTTCTCTCTTATCGTCGAATGTATGCAGTTCCACTATATTTCTTGGTTTTGTCCTGGATCCAATGGAAAATTTACATCTGGTTCCTGTTGGTCTTCTTGAACCTGGAATTCTTCAGTTGGTTCTTGATTGGGATAAGAGCAGGTTTCTTTAATGTAATAGGGGTTTGCTTCATATCCAAAGTCTTCGTCATGTTGCTCAATGTTGAACATGGGAGCTGGATTGAAATTTGGTCTTGCCTGAGGTTGGGTGCTCCTCATTGCTGCTCCATAAGTATTTCTAGTACTGATGCTCATTGGTGTTGGTTCTTGTCCGTTCTGCCTGTTTGGTTGATTCTGTCCAAAACGTTGTGGTTGGACTGAAGGCCACATCTGTCTCTGTTGAGTATTTGGTTGCCAATGTGGTCTGAAGGTCGGTTGTTGAAATTGTGGTTGGAGTCCCATTGCCTGATGAGGTTGTTGTTGTCCGGGTCGTTGAATGTGTTGCATGGGTTGGTACATCCGCTGTGGTATTGATTGTTGGGCATATTGGTGATTTGCAGTTCTTTGCTGGGTCTGGAGTGGTTTCTTGGAGACTTGTAAGGGTCCAAACGTCCTTTGTAGATAACGGATATTGTTTTCTTCTTGGATGTACTGCATTGCTGTTGCCAAGTCTATTGGTTTCATTGCTCTTATGGTGGATCCCATGGGCTCTCGTAGTCCGGCTAGGAATGTTGTTAGAGCTTGTTGTTGGAAAAAGCTTTTCTTGCTAATCTTTATCGTATCATCGGCGGTGTGTAATTCGATATAGTTTGATATTGTGTTTAAAAGTCCCATGACTTTTTCGTAAAAACGTTGTGGTGTTTCGTTCTGGTCTTATCGCTGGTTTACCAAATCTCTTGATAAGGAATTTTCATCCGGTTGGTCGGCGAAGTTTTGGATTAGAGTTCTTTTGATGCTGTTCCACTCACTACATCCATAAACTGAGATGACGTCTTTGGCTCTGCCTCGTAGCTTGTTGAGTAGCCCTTGTATCAATATATGGTTCTGAAAACAACCGGGGTCTTCAGTATTCCAATATTCGTTCAGAATCATTATTTATACGTTGATGAACTGGTATAATTCATTTGGGCTTCCATCGTATTCGGATACAATCCAAAAATTCTTCAGGTCGAATTGTTCTGCCATGTTGATGGAATTTAAAGGTTGGTCAATTGTTTGAGGAATAATGGATGGGCGAGAATTGATACTTGAAGGTGAATTTGGTAAAACTAAGGTTGGGGGACATAAAATAGTATTTGCCATTGATGAAGTTGAGTTCATTTGTGCTTACAGGATGACGATGATGGCTCGTTGCATATTCTGTCACCAAAAACTTATTTCTATGTAGATATTCCTTGACGGACGATAGTGAAGAGGTATTCTTGTCTACGGCCGGAATTCTTCCTGGAGTACTTGCTTCTCGGTGGAAATTGGTTCGGGAGAATAGTGGAAAAACGTATGAGAACGACGAGGATCTTCTAAGGACTCTTCCACTATCCTACCGACTGCGCCAATTATATTTCTCGTTCACACAAAAGGGTTTTTAAAAACTTTTTATTTGAACAGAGTAACAACTAATAACTATGAAATATAAGTACTGGCTCTTACAAATCAATTGCACCTATTTATATATAAATTATTGCCGACTTTGCAGATATCAGCAAAAAAATTGATGTCGTCTTCGGGTCATCGAACAATATCCTGCTGATGTAAGGGGTTATCGGACTGTAACTCGTGTGACGCGTTAAATGAGAAAGAAAGGGAGAATGAATTGAGAAAAGAAAGAATGATTTTGCATGCTGAAAAGGCACTCAATTTCATATTAGGTATCATGTGTGCCATGTCAAATGGAAGAAGAGATAATGCTGTATTGAAAAAAAAATTAAGCATCAAGTCGGATCGTAAGGTGGAGTACGTCAAATGAAAGAAGAGAAAATGCTCAATTGAGTAGTTATATCTTCGGTAATGATAATCTAATCACGACGAAGAGTGAAATTGAAAGAAAATGGATGTTGGATCAAGAAGAAAAGAAAAAAAGGCGACAGCATGCCAAAGCGGCACTATTTTTCAAATTACTAGAGAGGAATGTGATATATGCGGCAAGTGAAAAAGAGAAATTGGAAAGCTGAATTTGGAAAAGTTGAAATGGTATCATGCCCAAAATAAAAAATGAGCCATATTTTCGATATCAATAGAGGGAGTATGTGATACCATAATATCAAGAAAGGAAAATGAAGGCAGCTGCGTGTCGAAAAATACAAAATAAAAAATGGAGACGACTTCGTGCTGAAAATTTACTTAATTGTATTCTCAGTGTTGTTGATCAAGTTATTATGTGTGTAGCACGTCGAAGAGGTACTTTAGTATCTTTGGAATTAATAATTGAATTGTAACCTGTGATATGTCAAATACACTCGGAGAATTTTGTTTGAAGGTGGTTGACAATGTTTCGTGGTGTATTTCATAAGTTCAGACTTCCATTGTCTAATATGATATAAATTGATTTGAAATTCCTGAAAATATATTAAAAAGATTAACCGAAAATAATAATTTCATTTGAATAAAAAAAACTGAAACTACAAAGAAATAACATAAAATCAAACAATAACCAAAAAAATAAAAATTGAAATATTAATAAAAGCTGAACATTAAAAATTATTATTAACAAAAAATGAAAAACAAAAATTAAAAGATTCCAAACCAAGTTATGTCATGACGTTTCGATTATTCCGAAAAAACTTCAAAAATAAGCACTACTCTCAAACATTAGAACTTCAACACTCTTCTCGACACGAATTTCAATCAACTAAGTCATATATAGTCATAGAAAGATGAACCAGCATGCAAATTTCATCATTTCAATTTCAAACTGAATCAAAGAACCCACTTTATGACATGAGAATCCCAAGATCATCATACCATTCATATGAATAACTTTTGTCATACATACGGAAATAACTATAATGAATAGACTGCTAATGATCAAGATTCCGAATATAACAAATCAACCAATCGAACTACCACACAGATCCAATGTCAGAGGACCAACTGGACTACAAAGACCCTTCAACCATCAATGAAGCTCTTGACAAGAACTATAAAATCAATTTATGTTTTAGATAGAAATGAACTAGCTGTCAAGCCAAGTAAAAAGAGACCTCACTACGAATTTTCACAGATACGTGAAAATTTCAAAAACAAACAAATCCTAGTCTGATGGATGGTTTCGTGACCCGTTGGAAGTCAATTAGTGGAAACTTTGATTCATCTGACGGAGATTATTTCACAAATTTCATTAATGGAATTAGTTGAGACTAACATCAGATCAGGAATCGTTATATGCGAATAACTTATAAAAAACTGTCTATTTCTTGATATTTCGTTTGGTGTTGTTTTCAATCACCTCTGCTCCATTGAAAATAATCCATGTTTTGATTATGATATCAAGAAACTTACTTCACTCACTGCAAAGAATATCACAAACATTGAACACAGAATATTGAAAATCCTCCTTTTTCATTTGATTAATAATAATTATCAACAGAAAGGTAATTCTGGTATTCATCAATTTGTGATCAATTCAAGGAATTAAATTCCATAGTTAGCCTGTACCTATGACTAGAATATTACAATCAGTTGCTGAGTATACTCCGGTTTCCTCTATGTGATCAAAGATCACAAAAAAGATATAATTTGTTCATATGGATAATGGTGAAATGAGAATTATAATAACCGACTCCATTTTTATTTTCAGATAGCAATTTCGTCCTGGGCAATGCTCAAGTTTCAACTCTTTATCCAATCGTCTATTGTTCTGATGGGTTCTGCGAACTGACGGGTTTTGTGAGGGCACATATCATGCAGAAAGGATGCGCTTGTAAATTCCTTTATGGACCAGAAACGAAAGAAGAACACAAAATTCAAATAGACAAAGCTTTGGAATCGAAAAACGAACTCAAAATAGAAGTTATATTTTATAAAAAAAACGGTGAGTTGAAAATTTTTAATAATATTGAAATTACCGCCAGATATTTTACGTTCGAAATAATGAATTCCAATTCATTCAAATAATGTTTTGTTTATTTCCTTCAGTATTGGAACACTTAAGAAACGGATAATGAATAATGCTGATAAAATCGTTTCTTCTTATAAAAGGTTCGGTTGTTTCAGAAGGCAAGAATTTCTCATTATTGCCTTCAAGAAGGTATAGGCCTTTTCATCATAGGACGAGCGCAAGCGTAGCCGTTATATTGAAATGTCGTTAATTCAAAACATTCGTGATGTTTTAATCAACAATGGCTGGACAAGGAATATTATCTCTACAAACAAATAAATTATTGGAAAAAACCATTGGTGGTTCTTCACTTGTTTATAACTCAGTTGAGGCTCATAATTGCAAACAATTAAAAAGTTGGTTAAAACATCATGGGCGTCCGCAAAAAGAAAGAAAGTGAGCTGATTGGGAGGTTAGGTATCAGCATTTGTTTACTCTCAAAACATATAAACAAAAATAGTATTTACAGTTTTATTCTTATCAATAATGTCAATTTATTTGATGTAACTGAAAATATATTTCAGTTGACAAGAGTATTACTTATGGAACTAATAAATAAATCAAGCCATTAATATTTTGAGGCTGTACATATGAATGACATTATTAATTAGAGAAATATGTAAATACTGAATTGAATATGTTCAGTAATTTTTATTAGAGGGAAATATTTAATACAACAAAATATATATGGAATTTATGAAATTTACAGTCAAAAATGTAATAAGGGATAATGTACGTATGTTGAAATTCCTGATAGCTTAACGAATCAGAGTTTTGTTCCGTTGGACCACTTTCTCCAATGAAATGTGTGAGCAAATATAAGTATCCTTGGTAACATTATCAATAGATTCAAAGCCTCGGTCACTCGTGCCACATTTTTTCACCCATAATTCACATTTCGCACATTTTGCACATACTTTAATATGTAATTTGCTTGATGATTTGATTATTTTTTTTTGCGATATTCAAGACAAGGCTTTGTGGAAATTTATGAAATAGTATGTGTTGGTTTTGAATGATTTGTATCGTGTATCACTTTTACATACTCCATAAGAACACCGTTTTGTTGTTCCTTTTCGTACAGATAAAATAATTATAATGGAATATAAACATTTTTTTCTGATTATTTTGACTTACTAGTTTTTTTTTTCACTTTTTTTACAATTAATGAACTTCAATTCATATTTTAATTTTCAAAACATGAGTTGCGGGCTCTTTAACATGGTTGTTTACAAAAAACAGTACGAAAAAGATTGCTGATACTGACGCATGCGCCCAAAAAAATTGTGATGAAAAGGCCTATTGAAGAGGGTTTTCTATTTCTATCTTCACTGATAAAATAGAGAAGAAATATGAGATCTCCCCTTTTAAAAAGACATTACATCACTATGACCGTTACTCAAAATTTCACTAGGGATGAAAAGCTTTCTGGCTTTCTACTTTGCCACCATCATACAAAAAAGCGGAGCACTTAAAAAAAAGGTAATAAATAAACAGCAATAAAATTTTTCCATGATGATCATACAAAATAGTTTCTTCCAGATAAAAATTAGAAGAACATTTCTTTTCAAAACAACTCTCTTCACATGAACATCGAATTTCATGAGTGTAAAAGGTCTTTTCAAAACATTTAATTTCATATAAACATTGAATTACTCATATCGTTTTTTTCAGTTAGTTTGTACTCCAAATATTCGTTATGTAATTGAATGAAAGGGATATCTTTCATGAAATATTATACTCGCTAATAGTGAAATTTAAAGTTTCGCGACAAAACCTCGTCTCCTCATCAGCACAATTGTAGGCAGCATTACAATAAAAATCCATTTCTTTCATAACATCATGACTGTATCTCACTGGAAGAGAGAATTCTGATCTTATCAAGATGACAGTTTGTATTAACATTCATACTTTCGATTTTGTAAAATTCAATGTTTATGTGGAAGTAGTTGTTTCGAAAATTTTTTGTTCCACTTTGTGTCTGGAAAAAACTTCTGTAGAAAGATTTCATATCAGTTATTTTATTTCTTTTCTCTTTTGAAATTTTTTTAGAATTTTTGCTTTATGATGGAGAAAAACGAAATTTAAACGCTTTGTTTCTCCTTTAATTCGTATCTTATATACTATCAAAAGAGTATAATACTTCATTATTATACCCGCTGCAGAAATCTACCTTTCCAATGATTTATTTTCATTTCTAAAGGTGAATTTACTGACGCCGATTCACTTCGGAAAGCTGTTTGATTGAATGTGAATGATGTTTATTTTTATATTATTACCATATCGATCATTCCTGAGTCATTCGACTAATCCAACTATATGAAGTCAAAATATTTTTTTTCTGACGAAATGTTTGTAGTAGTACTCGTACATAAGATACTCACTGACCTTTCCTCATTTTTAAAATTTATTTACACCTTTTTCAACTAATATATCCGAAAATTCAATTCAAATAATGACGACTGAGAACACTAGGAAAACCTTCGAATGATGAATTCCTAGGATGAAGAATTCAGATGCAAATATTTTCAGTGTCGGCTTGACGGTCACTTAACTTGACTTTTCAGAATTTGACCATTTTCTTCGGATAATTGAGGAAGAACTTGGTCCCCATATTCTGTAGTAGTTGGAATAACTTGAAACGATTTTCTTTCAATACTCATGTTATGAAAATTCGTAAAACAGTCCCTACCCGGTGAAGAATACGTATCGAAAAGGATACAAATGGAATAAACTGTTTGTAACGACTAATAACTTTTCGGAGATGCAGAAAAACTTTCAATATGACAATTCTTATTGCGAAATCTGACATATCATTTGATTTATTTTTCATTAATCAAAACAGCCAATATTGGATGCTCCAAACTCCGAAAGTTCATGAAGTCTCGACGATTTTCAATACACTTCCACCTTTTTGATTAAAATGGAACAAGACTCAAAACTCGAATTTGAAAATATCAATAGGTCAGTCTGTTGGATGGATGAACTATTTCACCAGATCTTGTTTGGGTTTCTGTAGGTTAAACTTTCCTTGGAACTTTCTTTTGTCTTTCCATTTATTTTCTGACACTTTTGAATTTAAGTTTCAAAAGCTCATTTCCTTGAATATTCAACTCCAAAGGATACAATCCTTGAATTGGTCGCATCAAATGTCCATTCGAATTTCTCAATCTTACTAGTCTAATCCTGCCACCCTTCCTTACTAATATCTCTTCAATAATACCCATAGGCCAATTAAGTCTCTTTAAATTTACGTTAATGGCACCAGATCATCATTATTCTCTGGAAGGTAAGTCAAAAGTCTTGCGTTGATTACTGCTTCGTACTCGCAAACAACTGAAAAAATTCTTCATACAAGTCGAACCCAAGTGTTCTTTCAGTAACTCCTCCACCATTCTAATGAGGCGCTCACACCAACCGCCCCACCATGCTGCCGCTGTATGGCATTAATTTCTGATATTTTATTCCAATCCGATTTTTCCAAATAATTTTCAGTGCCTACAAAATTTCTGCCATTATCAGTATAAATGGTAAGATGGTCGCTCCCCCTTCGTGGTATAAATCGTCTCAGAGCGAGTATGAAAATTTTAGTTGACTGTGATGTAACAATCTCTAAATGTACTGCTCTGTAGACTTGCACATGTGAAAAAAAAAATCCAAACTTTCTCTTTGGATTGCAAGAAAAGAGGACCAGCCAAATCTATCCCAACAACTTCCAAAATAACAGCATCTTTGACTCAATCAATAGCTATTTCTGTAATCGAAACATTCAAAGAATGTACATTAAATTCCTTACACTTCATACATTCAGTGAATAACCCTTATTCCAGTAGGAATCCAAAAGTATTCTCTGATTTTACAAAGTACAACTAGTACTCCAGCATGGCAGCTCTATTGGTGGAAATAAAGAATAATTTTATCAGTCATTAAATGTCTTGAAAGTAATTAAATAGGATAAAGAAAATCATATGAATCATCATGTTCAGTGATTTTAGTTTTTATTCTGATAACACATTTTTCATCCAAAAAAGGAGACAGACTTTGAATCGTGTCCTTTTCAACCCAATTAAAAAATTCCCTTTGAATAAATGCACTTCAGCGTTATTTAATTCCTCAGCAGAAAAATGTCCTGATATTTTTCGAGTTGGATTTGGACTATTATGAACAAACCTGGAACAACCCATCAGATTCAGATTTTGTTGGTATTTGGAAAAATACCTATGAAATATAGGAAAATCTGTTGATATATTCAGCAATATATTTGCTGATATCTTTCTTTCCCGATCTCCACTTCGTTTAATTTAAAACTTACCTCTGGCCAATCACTTTTATTTCTCAACTAGGCTGAAACCTTCCACAATTTCAGCAATAATAGTTGATTTGACAAACAACCTCTCAATGAAAGATCAACCGGATTCATGTGACCAGGGAAATGAAACCAGAATGATTTTAAAGTTGATTTCCGCCTTTCTGGAATTATATTCCAGACGAATGGCTTCCAGATATTTTCTCGACGAATGCAAGCAAGAACAGTAGTTGAGTCCGACAAGCAGTATGCAGTATATCTCCAAGTTCATTTTATCAACCATTGAATCCAAAACAGAATTCGACAATCTAACACCAATGGTGTTAGATTTGTTTGTGAATCGTTATATCTTTAATTGGTGTTACTCTGTTTTAGCTTGAACCAACTGTAAATTAACATCGTGTGATGATTCAGTTCTGAGAAAAACAACAGAGGTATATGCCTCTTTACTTGCATCGCAAAACATATGCAAGCTTTTCCTACTAGCAGCAGATATAGATATCCATCGAGGTATTTTCATTTTCCTTAAAGAAGGTAACGTTTCTACCCAATGCAGGAATTGTGTTTTGATATCTTCAGGAACCACTGCATCCCAACCAATTTTTGAATCCCAGATTTTTTTAGCAAAATACGAGAACATATTTACACTGGACAAATAAATCCAATGGGATCAAAAACCTTGTGGGCAGTTGATAAAATAATTCTTTAAGTGATTATCTCCGCATTAAAATCTTTCAAAAATTCTCTAAATTTATTTAATACACTGATTTAAGTGTATCCCTTCTCCTATTTCATATCAATCCTGATACAGGTGATACATCATATCCCAAAAATTCAGAAACGGAATGGTCTGTAAGAGAGAATTCCCACTGGGGCAGATCAAATTTGCCAATTGACATAACTTGAGTAGAATCTGAAATGAAATGATGTAGTTCTTCCTCACTGATCACACTTGTCATGCAATTATCAACATAAAAATTGCTCTATAGTTGTGAAATATTGGATATTCCGAAACTTTCTACTGGGTGTTTGAGGAATGAATCGGTATGAAAATGAATAACTGCAGCAAGCATGAAGGAAATACAAGACAATTCAAACACTACCCTGGCATGTCGATATATCTGCAAATTACCTTCTCCATCGTACCATAAAAATTTCAGAAAATTTTGGTCCTCGTTTTTTAGACTTATTTGTAAAAAACCTTCCGGATATCAGTAATCATACAAATCTTTTTACATCTGAAACCAATGAATAAAGAAGAAATTAATTCAATCAAATTCACTCCTTTTTCGAGACAGTGATTTAAAGAAGGATGATTATTTTCTTTGGCAGAGCCATCAAAAACAGGACGCTATTCAATATCATTACGATGTGACAGAAAATAACTACCAGTATCATATTCTACAATAGAAATCTTTTATATAATTTTTTCTTCAAGCCATTCTTTGAACACGGCTTCATAATCTTTATAACATTCATCGTTTTTTAATTTTTTCATGAGATTATATAGTCGTCATTTTGTAGAGTAAAAAGTATCTGGTAGTGGCGCATGCCCATCCATCCACATTAACCCAACTTCATAATGACACTCATCATTTATAGAAATAGTTTCAGGAAATGTCAAAATATATGTCTCATATTATTTATTTGTTTGTCTTTCATTACGATCTGCAATCTCTAAAACATCTAGATTCCATAAACCAGATGTATCGTTCCGACATAACAAAGAAGTAGCTATCAATGATAAAGATTCAGGAATATCAGACAATTCACTATTTTACCTATTAGAGTCCAACCAAGTTTCGTTTCCATTGCAACTAAACCACTTCTCAAGATATGTTGGATTCCAGTAAATATTTTCCCTGCAATATCTGAGCCTATCAAACTTTCAATAGGATCATCTTCAGTATCAGCATCTTGTAGCTTGACCTTTTAACGATGATGATTTATAACATCGGAATGAACTCTTTCGAAAAGAGCATCTATAATTTGTTCCTGTCTTAGCGATCCATATTTCATTTCCAAAGCAAGATTTTTTCAACTATACCAACTATGAGAACCGGTATCTATGATGACTCTGACTGAATGCTATTTGCCCATTCCACAAATTCTGACAACCAACGTTTGCAAAAATACCCCGTTGAAAGAATAATTGGATAAACTTTCTACTGTCTCGATGTTTTCTGAATCCGCCTGGGAATGTTGAATGACAGCATACGAATATTTTACAAATTCAGGAATGTATGGAGATCTTGCAGATGAAAAATAAAGAACCAGTTGGATCGCAGAGAATAGTATTCAATAATATCGACTTTAGGATCGTTACTGCAAACATTTTTCTCCAGCGTAGATAGTTTAAGGTTATGTCGCGAAACTTATGGATGGAAACCACTCTAAGATGGAATGGCAATGATACCACAAAAAATTACTTTTAATCAGCAAAGCCTATTCACACTACCAAAAGATAGGGTGAATACGTTAAAATCCATTTTCCGAAGGTAACTAACCTATTTTATTTGATCCATGTCATATATTTCACCCCAAACACTGACTAATCAGTCAATATAATCATCGCACATTTACAAAAAAAAAAATCTGAAACATTTTATTGTTTATTTTCATTCACATATAAAATATACATTTTGGTAACTTATTCTAGATGTACAACAATGAGTCATAATTTTATAATTCACTGGTTGAGACAAGTATTAATATACCTATAAAAAAATTGCAACGTTTTGATTATCCAGTCCGACATATTACTGGAGTTTTTCCCAACACCAAACCGTTATTTTAACACCTCGACACGTGTTTCGATCACCAAGTGATCATCTTCAAGAGGAAGATCAAATCTTTCTCTTGAAAATGATCACATGGTAATCGAAACACGTGTCGAGGTGTTGAAATAACCGTATGGTGTTGAAAAAAAAACTCCAGTAATATTCATTCTCAATTATGTCATAACAAAAAATTTTGTATCTGTGTTTCAAAGTAAGCGATCATTAAAAACTGAAGGAATTAAGGATTTTCATATTATAAACGATACGGTCCATTAAATGTCGCGTATTTTCTCGTTGGATGCATCTCGTTGACATCCGTTTTTTGTTCTCTGGTAGAATTGGGTTGCCGTTGCATGAATCACGTATACATCCAATTGTGATAATATTACGGAGAACAAAATTGGAGTATAAAATGTTTTTCCATTCTGGGCGAACAAGGGAAGCTCCCATTCATCCCTGGGAGTATCTAGGTACCTGAAACAAAATTAATATTGAGTGTTTCTTAACAACTTCACTGGTGTAATTAGACAAAGAACTGATTTGATTCGTTTCATCAGCGAAGAATGATTTCAGTATTTCAGATTTCAACATGTTGAGCCAAAGCTTCAACATGTTGAAGCTTTGGCTCAAAGTAAAACAAATATATCCAATTTCGATAGGAAACTAGTGAATAGCAATCCCATTCTGTAATGCTAGTCCTGATCTGTTTACAGTGAAAAAATTAAAAGTACCTATTTACTAGGTGGTTTGAAATGGTCATTAATCAACACACAGATGTCGCTAATAGCATTGAATCGATATGATTTTTAGTTAACCCTAACCTGTGAAAGATACGTATAAAAATTTCTCAGCTGTTGGACTAGTAGTTTGTGGGATAGAACATTCTGAGTGATGTAACTTCTGTTACTTCGAAGAAAATGGATAAAAAGGAATTTCGTGTGTTGATAAAGCATTGCATTCTGGTGAAAAACACTGTTAAAGCTTGAGAAACGTTATTCGAACCAGGAATATATAGGTATCTCAGTTCAATTGAAATTATTATTGACCCTAAAGAAATTTTGATATTGTGTAGGTACTAGAAAATTTACAATAAAACAGTCTGTTGTTTTCAATTCACCGCCAAATATAAAGCTCCCTGCACCCCTTACAACATAGACGCATCGTCTCTGAAGACATTATACTTCAAGAAATATATTTTTTATAGAATTATATGATTTCTAACATTTGAATGAATGATGCTGATTTAAAAACACTTCAGACGTCTAACAATCTTTATTCGAGGAACAAGGCTTAATAATGACAAGAACAACCTCTTTTCTGAAAAGTTGATAACAAATAATGTATAGCAATCACGAAGCCTATTTTTACTCTGATGAAAGGATATTTCATATATCCATCAATATTAACCAATAAACACTTGAAGAATAACCCTGTCATTTTCTTTACCTGAATATTTTCAGCCACATTTTAATAGGAAGCCTTTTAAGCTTTTTTTGTTTTGTCCAATAGTATCCATCGTAAATTGTCACTTCACAAATATGCTATTTGTCTGAATTAGAGATACACAATGAGAGATACACTTGTGATTTGATATTTATAAATTTTCCTCAAATTCATTTAATTGAATGAATCGAAGGGGTTTTACCTGGGCTCTAATTATGAGAAGGATTTCCTAGGATTAACTTTCAGATGAAGACAGGTAAAAGAGAAATTCCAAAATTGAATTATTCAACGTGTATACAATATGAATATTACTGGAGTTTTTTCCCAACACCAAATCGTTATTTTTACACCTCGACACGTGTTTCGATCACAAAATGATCATCTTCAAGAGGAAGATAAAACTAATAACTACTCAAAACTAAAGCTACTTATACTAATCAGGTACATCATACAGGTAGGTAATCAGTAATACCACCCATACAAGTGTACCACCCTAAATTAATTTTACAATTGGCCTTTCTATTATTTACAATATGTCCTTATGTATGTTCAAATGTTACAGCTATATAAAGAACAATTTTCAGCTATATAAAATTAGTTTTTGTAGTAATCAGTAAACCCAACAATATTATTTCAACAGGCCATATAGTATGCTATTTGGTATTGGTCCGTTGTCGTTATTCATAATATTATTATGTTTACTTATTTCCACACTCTCATAGGCATCTAGTTGCCTGTTGTTATTAACTTGTCTAACTAATCTTAAAGAACTGAAGTCTATGAAATGGTTTTTTTTGCAAAATATGATGGGCGACTGCTGATTTTTCAAATCTTCCATATTTTAAGTGTGCTATGTGTTCCTTATATCTCACTTTAATAGATCTTTTTGTCTGTCCATAATATTTTGCATCGCAGTCCTTACATTCAATTTCGTAAATTCCAGACTTTTCCGAATTCTCGACTTTGTCTTTTGGACTTCCCAAAAGGTTCTGCAGTGTATGACTTGTTTTAAAAACCACCTTCATACCTAGTTCCTTGAAACTCTTTCCAAAGTTCTTCGTATATTGGTGGTATGGAACTGAGATGTATTTATCTTGATTTTTGTCCTTTCTGAAAGTCGAGATTTCGTTCATTCTCAACCTAAACTTCTTTTTCCTAATTATGTCATATACAATACCCCTCGGGAAACCGTTAGTGGCTGCTATTTCCTGTATTGTACGTTTTTCTTTTGTGAACCTATCATGTGTTAGAGGGAAAGTCAAAAGACGATGCACCAAAAAATTCAACCCAGCACGTTTGTGCTGTCCACAGTGATGTGAACTGTCAGGAATATACCTGTACGTGCTTGTTTTTTTTCTAAATATATCGTATTCTAACCCTCCATCTTTGCTCCTCATTACCAAAACGTCAAGAAATGGTAGTTTTCCCTTATATTCTACTTCATACATGAATTATATTGATGGACATCTATTATTTTAAAAGGAAACAAAGTCCTCGATATTCGATTTTTTGGTATCGAATACCGCGAAAATATCATCCACATACCTTAGCCAAATCCTAAGAAAATACTTTGACTTTTCTTTAGTTTCCATTTCGAATCTGCTCATGAATAGGTCTGCCAGGTAGGGGGACAGGGGATTTCCCATGGACGTTCCTTCCTGTTGTTCATAAAAGCAACCTTCTACCTGGAAACGATTTTGTTTCATACACAAATTGGTAAGAGAAACGAATTCATCGATTTCGTTGTTATTGAAATTATTTTTCTCTAGTAGTTCCCTGAGTTATTGCAAGGTCTGTGGAATTGGGACGCTAGGAAATAATGAACTAACATCAAAAGAAACCAAAATCTCACCTTCTTGCAGAACCATGTTTCTTGTATGTTGTATGAACTCTAAAGAATTGAAGGGGTTATATTTTTAGGAGTGATTAATTTTTTTGGGAAAGAAAGTTTTTGGCTTTCTACTACTCCATCTGATACAAAAAAAGGGGATGAGAGAATCTCTCAAAGAAAGGAATGAAGTAATCAATTTGAAATTCTATACATGAATGTATATATATATATATATATATATATATATATATATATATATATATATATATATATATATATATATATATATATATATATATATATATGTAGAACTCATGTGAATGATATCTGATTCTTATTCCACAACAAATGTTTGAAATACAAACTGAGTAGAGAAAAGTATCTTCTGTCAATCATTTTCGTCTAGACTAGACTAGACGAAAATGATTACGTACAATGGAATGACTTTCAGAGAGCAATGTTCCGGATGATTGAATCAAAATATTTCAAAAAAATGTGTTCACTGAATAATAAACTCAAAACACTCATATGTAAGAATAAACCGAAAGAAGCCACTCCGAAAGTCATAAATATTGTTGAAAATCATTCATCACAATCGTTTGATAAGGAAGAGATCAACCTTTTGAACAACGGTTTGAAATTTGGCATCTCGCCTTCCGAGAAAGTTCTTGAGGATATCGTTGCTACTGTTGAAAGTTCGATTCAATATATTCCCGATTCCTCGAAGGGACTAGTTCGAGAAAAGGTCAGGAATCAAATCTCTAAGAACATGATAACAGATAAACGGAAGCATTCAATGAACAACGAGAAAAACCAAAAGAAACTCATCAAACGATTGAAAGACAAGAACGTTTTTTACTTGAAAGCCGACAAAGGTAACAAAGTAGTAATCCTGGATAAATCGGACTACTACGAAAGGGTCAATACTCTCATTACCAACGGACCGTATGCGAAATTGTCCAGAAACCCGTTAACAAAGATGATTGCAGAAGTAAAAGACGTCCTAAAGAAATGCAACAACATACTTACCCCTCAACTAAATTGGAAGTTACAAGTTTCCAACCCAACGGTGTCGAAACTATATTGCTTCCCAAAAATCCATAAACCGGGAAAATCAATGCGCCCCATCGTGTCAGCTATTGGAGCTCCTACCTACCAAATAGCGAAGTGGCTCACTAAGGAATTTGAAACCTTGTCTATTGCGGAACCAGGTCTTAGTATAAAAAAACTCTTTAGAGTTCATACAACATACAAAAAACATGGTTCTGCAAGAAGGCGATATTTTGGTTTATTTTGATGTTAGTTCATTATTTCCTAGCGTCCCAATTCCACAGACCTTGCAATACCTCAGGGAACTACTAGAGAAAAATAATTTCAGTAACAACGAAATCGATGAATTCTTTTCTCTTACCAATTTGTGTATGAAACAAAATCGTTTCCAGGTAGAAGGTTGCTTTTATTAACAACAGGAAGGAACGGCCATGGGAAATCCCCTGTCCCCCTACCTGGCAGACCTGTTCATGAGCAGATTCGAAATGGAAACTAAAGAAAAGTCAAAGTATTTTCCTAGGATTTGGCTAAGGTATGTGGATAATATTTTCGCGGTATTCGATACCAAAAAATCGAATATCGAGGACTTTGTTTCCTTTTTAAATAATAGATGTCCATCAATAAAATTCACGTATGAAGTAGAAAATAAGGGACAACTACCATTTCTTGACGTTTTGGTAATGAGGAGCAAAGATGGAGGGTTAGAATACGATATATTCAGAAAAGAAACAAGCACGTACATGTATATTCCTTACAGTTCACATCATTGTGGTCAGCACAAACGTGCTGGTGTGAATTTTTTGGTGCATCGTCTTTTGACTTTCCCTCTAACACATGATAGGTTCACAAAAGAAAAATGTACAATACAGGAAATAGCAGCCACTAACGGTTTCCCGAGGGGTATTGTAGATGACATAATTAGGAAAAAGAAGTTTAGGTTATAAGAATGAACGAAATCTCGACTTTCAGAAAGGACAAAAACCAAGATAAATACATCTCAGTTCCATACCACCAATATACGAACTACTTTGGAAAGATTTTCAAGGAACTAGGTATGAAGGTGGTTTTTGAAACAAGTCATACACTGCAGAACCTTTTGGGAAGTCCAAAAGACAAAGTCGAGAATTTGGAAAAGTCTGGAATTTACGAAATTGAATGTAAGGACTGCGATGCAAAATATTATGGACAGACAAAAATATCTATCAAAGTGAGATATAAGGAACACATAGCACACTTAAAATATGGAAAATTTGAAAAATCAGCAGTCGCCCATCATATTTTGCAAAAAAAACCATTCCATAGACTTCAGTTCTTTAAGATTAGTTAGACAAGTTAATAATAACAGACAACTAGATGCCTATGAGAGTGTGGAAATAAGTAAAAATAATAATATTATGAATAACGACAACGGACCAATACCAAATAGCATACTATATAGCCTGTTGAAATAATATTGTTGGGTTCACTGATTACTACAAAAAGACACATTGTAAATATATTTAGATAGGCAATATTGTGAAACTAATTTCATATAGCTGAAAATTGTTCTATATATAGCTGTAACATTTAAACATACATAAGGACATATTGTAAATAATAGAAAGGCCAATTGTAAAATTAATTTAGGGTGGTACACTTGTATGGGTGGTATTACTGATTACCTACCTGTATGATGTACCTGATTAGTATAAGTAGCTTCAGTTTTGAGTAGTTATTAGTTTTATCTTCCTCTTGAAGATGATCACTTGGTGATCGAAACACGTGTCGAGGTGTAAAAATAACGATTTGGTGTTGGGAAAAAACTCCAGTAATATTCATTACTACACCAAAGGTTCCAAACAGTATATCACAATGTATACAATATGTTTCAAATAAAATCCGTCCAATCGACTAGGTGGGTCAACAAATGCTTTCTGTTCATTACTTTGGAATCAATAACAAATATTTCGATCTTATTTTATATATTGTTTTTCTGAACTATTCTCTCATTCAGCGTAAGGTAGCGAAGTTATTCTCTTGATGGGACGTCCAATTTAAAAAAATGAAAATTTGTTACTGTTTCAAAATCACTACCTCAAAGATCTGTGAAATGGTTCAATTTTTAGTTAACCCCCAGTAGATTTCATAATGAGGTGAGGGAACGTCTATAAAATTTTACATATTTCTTAGTTTAATATACTTACCTACTTATCTCAAATTCATGGATACCAAAAAAACATTTTTTCTTTTAAAGAACAGAATATCACTTACCTAACACCAGGAAGAAAAATTTGCATTGCAATATTCAACAAATACATTATTTTACAAAAGGCTGTCAGCTTGGTCTGCCTGCATCGAAATTCACAGAATGAGGTTGAAAATAAAGAACGGAAGGTCATATAAAAAGGAAAACAACAAAAACCTTCGTCGTCAATGCTGAATTATAAACAATTAGTTCGCAGACGGTCAACTACTACCATCTGGTGGTAAATAGCACAGGATACTTTTATATGTTACAGGATAATAAATCAATATAATAATGTTTTTATTGTATAAAAGACTATTGAAGTAATAATTCGTGATAATAATCCACAATGTCAAATACTTTGATGTATTTGTATATATAGTAGGGGAGACTGTGTACAATTGTAACGCAGTACAATTGTAACACCGCCCATAATGACGTTTAGCCCAAATAAGTTCACCGTCAGTTGAGAAGCATTCGTGGAAGTTATTTACATATTTTCAAAGTTTTAGGACAACTGACGTGTTAATAATTGTCCTTAAGTAGGGGAGAGTAACTCAAGATGGGACGCAGTCCACCTACCTGTTTTTTGCCTTCCTGAGCAAACATTTTTGGCAATTTTTGAACAATTGTTACGCCCGTTTCATCGACGTTCCATATTCGACCTAGAGTCACTTTATACTTCGTATAAATATTGTCGAGATTATTGAAAAAACTTTGTACTGCATTCTCATTAAAACCGGTAGCTCTGGCATATGACGTTGCTTCTGGTTTCCTAAGTGCAATATTTTGGTGCCTATGTAAAAATCCGTAAATCCACTTTTTAGATGCCATTTTAGTATCCCTATTAAAGTTGTTGGGGATGTTATTGGCACAAGCAAATTCAAACGCCAGTTGACGAAGTTCCTTATAAGTGATCCCGAAAAATCGCTTTTCCATTTCGAAAATATAATCCACAATCTCATTTTCCTGTTCATCCTGAATCGTCCTAGGTATTTTTCATTGTCTGTCACAACCTTATTTTTGTTTGTAACTCTTCTTTGCAAAGTACTTTTAGGCACGTTGTACCGTTCTGCGGCTTGTCGAATAATCAATTCTCCATTTCGAACTTTTTGGACAGCTTCTGACATGTCTTGAATTGAATCGACCAGCGTCCCCGATCGCTTTTTCTTTTATAATACTTATCTCTTTTTGGCATCTGAAATAGACAGTAAAAATATAATTAACAGATTTAGGTATGGTGTCTCAAGATGGGACATGGTCTTAGGAAACTTATTAACGTCCCATCTTAAGAAACTATCACATTATCTTTAAAAACCTCACCTACAATTCTAGAAAATAGTAGCCCTAAAAATTCCGGCTACTGTAATGTCTCTATTAGTTATTCTTTCAACCTGTTTTTATAGAATTTTATAGAGACTTACCGTTAGAACGTTATTCAGTGTTTTGCAGACTGCTTATATTTTTATAAAAATCCCGAAAACAAATAACCGGCCTTGGAACTAACACTACTAGGACTGAATGCATATGCCACTTACAGAAGTATGGTTATATGATAAGCTTTCGCGCGCCACCACTAGATGTCACGACAGTGTTTAAATTATGCAAAAATATAAGTGTCCCTTTTTGGGAGACCGTCCCATCTTGGGTTACTCTCCCCTAATTAAGTTAACATAATTGTAACACGGTCGGTGGGTACATTTGTAACTTGTTACGAATGTACCCCCAAGTGACATACTGCTAATTCCAATTTTCAGATTACAATGCCTCGTCAAAGAAATAGAAAAACCAATAGAGGACCATCCGACGAATTTATAAAAACAACTGCTAATCGTGTTATGCAACAAAACATCCATACGGTAAGCAGTGAAAGAATTTCACCTTTGCCACGAAACACTCTTTCGTTTTGTTAAAAAGTTACGAGAAGGTGAATCACCTAAAGTTGGTTATAATCATACACTAGAATCCTCTCTACGGTTCAAAAAGAAGCGTTTTTGAAATACATACGTCCCTCAGCAACGATTTACTTTGGTCTGTCTCCCATGGAAATACGAAAGCTTGTAAGTTATTTCTTGTAGTTCAAAAATAGAAAACCTTTTGAGTCACAATGTTATCGCTCAAATTTCCAAAATGAGTTAATGAAACTGAATAATTGAATAGTTAAAAACACCTACTCTTTCATTAATCATTTTTTTTCGGCATTTCTACGACTACGTCTTTTCTCACTTGCGAACAGTCGTTTTTATTCCGCAACACTTAGCCTTTCTGTTTTTTTCCATGATACAAAAGCTACAATAAGTAGGAATTCAACGGAATGTAATTCAAACTCGTACAAACAGAAACTCACAAGGATATAATAAACGAATTGGAACCTATATTAGATGAGAATTCGTACTCCCTTTTGCCGCCTGCATTTGTGATCGGGAAAGGGATTCTCCAGTGATTGGAGTGCGCCACGAACTGGTTGCCGTGAATGCATTTTCTAATTTACATCTCAAACGGTTGATTTGAAACTGTAATGTTTTGACAATGTACCCTATTTTAAAAAAGCTATATTAGCTTTAGGGTAACTCCCATTTACTATGATTGACATGTATGAGTTATATAGGGGAAAGAACAGTAATATGTGGGACGGTCTCCGAAACGGTGAACAGAGGTTTTCTGCAGGGATCTAGTCTGGGACCAACCCTATGATAGTTAGTGATGGAAGAATGGATTGAACTAAATTGGAGCATGAAAGGCAGACAAGGCAGTGGTAAAAATGGGGTACAAGTGCAGGCCTACGCGGATGACCAGTTGGTCATCATCGAAGGTAACTCAGTCAAAAGCATAGAGGATGGATGGAGGCTGGTATGGAATGAATGTTTGGAAGGACGATATGTGGCTTAGATACAACGATGAGAAAACGGAATGTATGTATATACCAGGTTATAAGTATGATTGGTAGGGTGATAGGACTAATAATGAAAGTGAGATATCTCGGAATCGTAGTGGACTCAGGGTTACTTTTTGTAGAACACCACAAGTAAGTGAGGAAAAAACTGAATTAACTGGCGGGGAAATTGAGAAGATGGACCGGGAGGAATTCAGGTTGGAGAGACAATGTTTATGTACTATATCTATCCAGTTGTAAATATCACTATAGGTATATGCGATATTTCATATTTTCCACTCATATAATATCAGTATTCCAAATTGCTATCATTTTAAAATGGTGTAATTCTATAAAATAATCTGGTAATAACGTATTTGAGCTACTGTTACCGCTATAAAACTGTTAAGGAACATTCAGTTCTATGAGTATTAAGACAGAGTCTGTTACCCGTTCAGCAAAAGGCCTCAGGCTTCGTCGGGGACGGATGTGTGTGCTGAAACGGAATAAAAAAGCAGTAGACGTATTTTCAAGGAAGGGATTGAAATGTTGTTAATATTGGACATATGAAAAATGATCTGTGAATGCATTCAGTCAAGAATGAGTGTTCCTTCTGAAAATGGATTTAAGGATATGAATTTTCTGTAGAATTTCGCAAATAGGTTACATATACACAATAGTATAGTTCAAGTGAAAAAAAAAATAGTGACACTTTGTGTATTTGATTTAAAAGTCCTAGTTTGGAATATAGTTAACATTGGGTGGAAATACTTTTTTCCGGAAAACGAATTACTTTCGTAATAGAAATATTTCTAAGAGAAGTACATAAACACGAGAAGTTATTTTCTGTTCAATCCATAAATATTCTACAGAATTCTTGTCGAATACAAAGGGATAAGATAAGTTTCTCTGGCCAGTTGCTCAAAATCAGATAAGATTGCGATAAATTCATTAAGGTTAAGGGCCGGTTTACACCCATCCCGCACTTTTGAATTTAGAAAAATTCAAGATACTGGAATTTAATAAAAAAAAATATACAAGTAAATGAAGAGATGGAAAAGTTTTACATTTTCAAACCGAGAGTGTCAGTAAATAGAACGACGCCGCCAAAAACACCAGAGTTGGAAGAGATGATAGACGAAAGGACCACAAAAAAGACAAAAACGATAGACAACGTGCTTCATGAGGCCAAAATCGACATGGAGAAGACGGTGAAGGACAATTTAATTAAGTCTAATGAGAAGATCGAGCTATTGGGTACCAGCAATTGAGAGATGGATGAGAAGAATGGAAATGCCGGTAAATGTGGGGAAGACATGTATGAGTTTTACAGGAAAAAGAACAGTAATCTGTGGGACGGTCTCTGAAACGATGAAGACAGGCTGTCCGCAGGGAACTAGTCTGGAACCAACCCTACGTTTGTTAGTGATGGAAGAATGGATTGAACTTAACCGGAGCATGAAAGACAGACAAGGCATTGGTAAAAATGGGGTACAAGTGCAGGCCTACGCGGATGACCAGTTGGTTATCGTCGAAGGTAACTCAGTCAAAAGCATAGAGGATGGATGGAGGCTGGTATGGAATGAATGTAAAGTTTGGAAGGACGATATGTGGCTTAGATACAACGATGAGAAAACGGAATGTATGTATATACCAGCCAACAGGGATGAAAGGCTTCCGGTTATGAGTATGATTGGTGGGGTGATAGGACTAATAATGAATGTGAGATATCTCGGAATCCTGGTGGACTCAGGGTTATTCTTTGTAGAACACCACAAGTTAGTGAGGAAATAACTGAATGGACTGGTGGGGAAATTGAGAAGATGGACCGAGAGGAATTCAGGCTGAAGAGAGAATATTTATGTACTATATCTATTCAGCTGTAAATATCACTATAGGTATGTACGATATTTCATATTTTCCACTCATCTAATATCAGTATTATGAATTGCTATCATTTTGAAATGGTGTAATTCTATAAAATGATTTGATATTAACGTATTTGAGTTACTGCTACATCTATAAAACTGTTGAGGAACATTCAGTTCTATGAGTGATTTTATTGAGGCAGAGTTTGACTAGCTTTTAGAAGCTACAAAAGTGTTTGTATGAAAAAAGAATTTCTCACGTATAATTTGGATAAATATTATGTATCGAGATGTTTTGGTTGAGAAGCTCCTTCCATCGATCATGAAAGCTGAATTTTGAAGGGATTTTGAGCTAGTGATTTGAAGGTATATATTCATGGTGAAATCTACTGAAATCGAAGGATTTTAATCATTGTTAACCCTTTTCTATTTTTAGTAAGAACAAAATTTAAGTACTAGGTTACCGGGGTCTTTGCCTAAACGAACCACTTTTCTTATTTTTTTCCAATAACCAATATTAGGTATATATAATTATTGGGAATCTCGTTGAATAAAACTTACAAATTATAAATCATTATACAACATATAAAATCAATGTCAGCAATTTAATTTTATAATAGTTATTTAATTATTTTGGAATTGTAGTAAATATACCAAACTGAAAAATATTTGGAAATTATCATTGAAGTGACAATAAGATAATAAAAAGAAAATTGTGTTTGAAATCATTTTAGAAGATCATACAAACCTCTGCTACAAAACAGCTACAAAACAAATTACTTTTATAGGGTTATATGTTTTATAAGTAAGTTGTTGAAAGGTTTCTGTGATACTTTCGTGACTATTTCATAATGGTTTTTTGATTTTATTTTATGAAGTCTCTGTGACAAATTTATAAAACCCTCTTATTACCAACAACTGTATTGTGTTCACGGTTTTTATAATATAATTAATCAGCAGTTTGGAAGAAGTTTTAAATTATCAACAAAATAAAACTGTTGCAGCACCTTTGAATTATAAAACAATTTTTCTAGTTGGGTGACTTTTTCTTTTCAAGGGTCGAGTGGACTTAAGTCAACTCATCATGGCCTGGCAGGATGACGTCTTGAACATCTTAGCCTACCGCGGTCGCGTGATGGGTTCAGAGGTTCCTGACATGAGATGTAGGGCCTGACACGAGGCGTCTGAAACCCTGATGCCCTTGCTGTCAGTATGTCCAACATATGTAGTCTCAGCCTATATCTGTCAACATAACGCAGCTATAAGAATGCTTAATCACCACATACGGTACTTTTACGATACTGTCGAAACAGATTCCGCGATGAACCTTTCTTATTCCAAGATCCTCCGCGTGTTGTGGATAATCTGCCTGTCGCTGATCATATGGAATCATTCTGGAAGAATTTTGACTTACAACTACTCAACTGAAACACTCCAGCTCTAGCACAGTTCGAAGCTTTCAGCAGAGAGGTGGACCGATCTCATCCCCAAAAGCAAAGAATTGTCGATTCCTGGAAATTACAGACCGAGTATTCAAACGGATATATGAGTGGAGAAATCACCAGTCATCGGTGAATCATCAAGATGAATAAACCTCTGAAGAAGCCAGCTACTCGTTCTGACGAAACGTTAGGATGCAGTACAAAATTAGACGGCCTTTTTTCTTCAAAATACGGCTAAGCAACGGTCATCAGGTTGTACCCTGTGTAGACGTAGAAACATACCTATATACACATATACAAACATACAAACTTACGTACCTACATAAATACATACACATATTCTTACATACATATACATATTTTTATTATTTTTTTTGAAGGGCAGAACAAAAGCATTACAGGAAAATCCTTAAGGCGCTCTAAGAGTGGTACTTGTGCGAAAGTAGGGATTCACGTTGAATTCGAATCGCTGATGTCACAAAAAAAAAAACGAAGCTGATGAGAAAAGAGTGCAGTCTCTTAGATGTGAAACAGTGTCCACTCGATTGGATGCGAATATTTTTTTGGAAAAAATATGGCCCAAACTCAGAAAAAAAAGGATGAAATGAATCATCATTGTATTTGATAATTCAAACTCATCCAAATTCATCATAATCTGTAAGAGAGTTGGATCAATTGAATAATTGTCCTGACTTACAGCATTGGTGGGAAGTTGGAATTTTCAGATACTTGAAGGAAACTCTCGACATTTCATGATCTCATAATCGAATATATGAATGCAGATTGGAAAAGAGACCTAACCGACTGGCAATCCTTCACCAATCCTTTAGTCTAATCAACAAATTCAAAAACATGAAAAATAGAGATAAAGGTCAAGGATTTTCGTGTAGGTAAAATATTGTAATTGTTATTAACAAAATAAGATTGAAAAAAATGGTATTTAGTTTTTCGTTAATAACTCAAAAACTATTAATATTACGGCAATTTTGAAAAAATCTCGTTAAAGAAGAGGAAATTTCCGATAAAAAATGGTCATAAAACTTTTTTTTCTACTGGACTCGATTCATTCAAGTGTTAAGAAGATACTAGATTTTTTTTAATATTTAAAATGACATTTTATGTTATAAAAAATTATTTCTTTTGATGAACTCTCTTTAGCGGCATCGCGCGCATGCCGTAACAGCCGCGCGGAACCCTATTTTCAACGTCAAATTAAAATTATAAATAATGGAGATAGAGTCGGGAGTTGGGACTTTATCGGAAATTTCCTTCTCTTCAACGAGCTTTTTCAAAATTGCTTAAATATTAATATCTTTTGAGTTAATAACGAAAAACTAAATACTATTTTTTTTATCTTATCTTGTTAATAACAATTACAATTTATAATTACAACAATAATGAAAATGGTACGTTCATTATTTCCTCAACAACACATTTTTCGTTTCAGGTACTCCATTTTGGTGCTTGCTAGACATTGTGCCTATAAAAAATGAGAAGCGAGAAGTTGTTCTTTACCTTGCCTCACACAAAGATATCACGAATACTAAAATGGCAGAGATGTCGGAATGCGAGATCTACGATAGTGGTAAGAATAGGCAACATCAGTAATTTTATATGTTTCACCACCTGCACTTCAATTACTGCATGAACTCAAAAATGTTATCATGCTGATACTAAGTTTCAAGTTGTAGTTTCTGCAAGATTAATCTTTTTAAATTATTTCAACTTTTTAAGTGATGAGAGTCTCGCACACAAAATGTTGATATGTTCTCCAATTAAATCAGAACTTCATGTGCATGAAATAATAAAGGTTATCCATTTACTTCATATAGAAGATATTGAACTTTTGTCTTTGAAGAAATGGATCTCCAACATTACCTGTGCGTGGTGGTACATGTTAACGGTATGGAATTCACGATAAAAAGTATGCAATCGTAGTAGGATACTGATGACGATTCTGAACCTACTCCCACCGCTATTCCTCTCAGTGCTATCACACTGATTTTGACCTTGAAACTCTTTTTCTCCTCTCAGCCTATGACCCGGGAGTGGCGTGTGACGTCATATGATCTTGGGTTTCGTTATGACCACTGAACACCCTTTCAATCCTTTGCCTATGATTTGACTACGACAGTCGCAACGATTCGTTAACTTTGGGACGCACGTCACATGACTTTAAAAATAACAGCTGATTCTGGACCTACTCCTCCCACCAGTAACATTGGTCTTGAATGTTCTTGTGCAGTTTCAGCTTGAACCTAACTTGAATCTCATGTCTTCGAACGCTCACCGCCTGCTACCATTGTTAGCTATTGGAACGTTCAGTCCCTGAAGAGACCCGTGATAAAAGGACGTACTACAAGTCTCAGTAGGCTTTCGACCCACTGCAATAGTATAGCTTAAACCAGTAGTATCTTTCTTGTCGGAACCTTTGATGTTTGTGTCTCACAGTTTTTTTTTAGGACAACTATGCATCAATAATTTCGTATCACGGGTAGATTTGTCAGTCTTCGAAATTTTATACACTGCTCAACAAGTGAAATATAGATATAAACTGCTCGTCAGTAAAACAAATTTCATGAAGAATTGAATAGGTTTTTTGTAGTAATGTAGAATGTTATGAAACGCTTTGAATTTTGTATTCAAATTATTTCATGTTTTTACCCGCTTCTTGTCTATTTTGATCAAATTTTGCAATAGATTTGAAAATGAGTTATCGAGGAGCTAAAACGACTTGCAACTCCAAACATAGCTCAGTACTGAATAAAATGCAATATTTTCTGAATAATGTATCGATATTGTAAAACGTATAAAATCGTGTCGGAGAGTTTCAAATGAATGAAAAGATTTGATTTGCTTGTCCAACCCAGCTGGTTGTTTTGAGATGCAACAACATTGAAACAAATATGTACGCAGGTGGTTCTTCTCAACTGAATAAAGAATAATACTTATTGCTTTTTCACAATGTATAAAAAGAAGTAATATAAATGTGTGGAAAATCCACCTATTTCTATTCTCCATGTACCCACCACAAATTTAGTTGCACAGGAAAATCTTTGAGGCGCTCTGAGATCGGTGCCTGTGCAAAGTTAAAAATATAAAAAAAAAGTTTAAAACAATAACGATCGAAAAATACTAGTGTTATTGTGACAATAGCGTGGGCGCTTTGTGCCATATTTTGTGTATATCTAGCGCCCAGGCTTTTTTCATAATAATACCAGTATTTTCCGATCGTTATTGTTTTAAGCTTATTAAAAGAAATATTTTTAACTTTTTAGTTCGATGTTCTTCAGAAGCGTGTTTTTTAGTTTTTTAACTTTATTCTATTAGCAGCAATGACTGCAATCCATTTGAAAAACTATTTTATTTTAAGCCGTTTTCGTATACAATATTCACAAAAAAGTTTCACATTGTGATTCCTATTGAATTTTTCTGTATTTTCCATGAACAACACTTCCCCTTCGACCATGAATTTGGATGATGAAGCTTTTCATTATGCACAAAGTTGGTTAGTTAAACTATCGATTGTTCTATTGTTCTTCGACATCAACATCCAACTTGACTAGAATGAAAAAAACTCTGGAGGAAAAGTCTCGTATATTTTGCCAATCAGCAATAATTCTGGTAGATCGCAGTCACAGGTGTTTCCATTTACTACGTATCCTTGGTTACTTCGTTTTGCAGAATACTTCAAACATTTTTGAGTTCAAAAATATGAGATTCAATATCATCTTCTGGGTGTCATGTGTAGCTGAAGAATTGCATGCACGTGTCATTTGTTTTGTCCTCAACATAACCATCATACAGCCTAAGTAACTACATGAGCAGTAGTGTACCTTTTCACTTTTTCAAGAGTGTCTTAAGTCATGTTTACAGTAAGTACCAGTGAAGCATCATTGTAGCGCATGCTTGATAAAATTCATTCAACTCCTTCTCACACTTTTTTTTTCTGATTTAGCATTGCGTTTTCTAGTGAATCTTCGGGTAAAGTTGATTTTCCTTCAACAACCTCAGTACCGCTTTGAATACTTCGTGATAATAAGTTGATTTTGTATTTCTATGATGACCAGTTTGACTTGCCTTCATGTAATGCTATCTGTATTTTAGTTGCATTCATTTTGCTTTTGGTAGAGCTTCAATTCAGCTGAATGGAATGATTGCTTTGGAACACTTGTCGAAGTAAAAAAATACTAACAAGAAAATCTCAACAGTTTCTTATAATTTGAAAGCTTCTCCTATACTCCGGAACCTCAGGCTAACCAACTACGCTCTGCTACCATGTTGGAGTCATGAACTTATACGATGTGAAAACAAATTAACAAATTATGAAAATGATGGTTTTTCAATACTGATGTTCCCAATTTGGCCTATACGGCTAGGCCGATGGCCGATTTTTTTCCTCTTTCCTCTCATCTTTTCAGATCAGATTTTGGGAACATTTTCTAGGTCCAACTCTAATGCAAAAATTTTCATCAGTATTATGTTTCTCGCACACATATCTTCATAATATTGAATTGTTGGGTCTTTGACGCCCAGTTTCAAAATTTTTCCAATGCATCAGAGGCGTCAAAACCAGTTTTTTTGTTGACAGAAAATATTAATGCGTAGAGGTCAACAGCGAAAAAAGGAGAAAGAGGTATGGAGGTAAGACAGGAGAGCCAGATAGGATAACAGGAAATTATACAGATGTATTCAGTTAAATTATTATGAGGAAATGAAAGTGGGCGAAGAAGAAAAATCAATAAAGAATAAGTCAAATCCTTCCTTTCCCAAAACTCAATCTCTCCTAAAAATATACCCCTTTCAATTTAAAAAAGCAAATCCTTCGGAAGAAAAAATAAATTTTATTGATCGGGGGATACCTACGTATAAGGAGAAAAGAAACCAATAATGATATTTTTTTCACAATAAAGAGAAATGTGAAATGTGAGCAATGTAAATTTATTGAAATTATTTCTCATGAGGTAACCTATTCGAAAATATCAAAGTGATTTTCCCACTGATACTAACACTCAGATTTTGTTTGAATGTGAACTATTATTGTCAAAGTGCTGAAAGGTAATTAGAGCTGATGACGTTTAAGAAACTAGATAACTACAAGTTTCACCTCGTGAATAGTTCTGAATTTGCTGCGACCCAATATTATCAAATGCAGATATGATCTGAAAATTCTAGTCCACGGCCTGCTGCGACTCAATATTGTAGTTTATTTTATAGTAAATTCATGCATCAGTCTCAATTTGTATCTGATAGGTCGTAATATTCATACTGGTTAACATTTATAACTCCTAAAAGCTGATGGAATGTTCATAAATGTTTCAGTGAAAATCATTGATTTTTCTTCTCTGGGCTCATTACTTGGTACTTACCACTAACAAGTTATGGTTTGAGACTAATGCACTGAACCACATGCAGTGGTATGTCACAGAAATGTATGCTAGTGAATTGTGTATTGTGTACAGCTGCCGTACTTGGAGCTCGATTCCGTGGTGCTGACTCTTGCCTCCTTGCAGACGCCAACGGTGATTTAGAACCAGAGGAGCCTCCGATGAATTATGGACGACGGCGATCGAGGGCAGTTCTTTATCAATTGTCTGGTCATTACAAACCTGACAAGATAACGAAGAAACTCAAACTCAATAATGTAAGTAACCTCATAGTCTTTTGTCACAAATATTATCATTTAGGCCATTGATTCATATGTAGTTTACGGAGATGTTATTGGTAAGATAACAGAATGAATTTAAAAGTTTCTGGTGAGTATAATATTGAACAGATTCATTTAGAACACTCATCCACACCAGAACAAAATTACCGTCTTTCGACGCGTATTCTCCTAACCAAGTTAGCATTATCAGGCGATGACTGAGTCTAAAATTATGTGGGAGGGAGAATATATGATGATTAACTTCAATTAGTCTCTGAAGATAGTTATCAGATATTCAAGAATAGATAACTTTTTTGAATTGGAACGGGTATATTTTTAGTAGAGACCAATTTCTAGGAAAAGAGGATTTTGACTTTCTACTTTTCCATTTTCATACGCTCCTATTCGTAGTTACGTCAACGCAATATTTGACGGCCTTAGATGGTTCGGACGGGATTTCGAGCGCCAGTCTCGGGAATTTTGAGTGGTACAAGGCATCATTTAACCAGGCAGCTATAGTGAAGGCACGGTCATCTAGGGGTCTGTGTGAACTACACAAAATCGGTAGCCAGAATTCAAATTTCTCTCCACTTTGCTGGTAATTCAAACATTTTCACCAGCCACAGAGATGTTTCACTATTTTAGGAAAATGAAAACGGCAAGGGTATGATATAAGCTGAGCGGCGCTCACGGTAGGCTGGAAACGCAATCAATCATGATTACTGAGCAAAGGGATATAAGGAGCTGTGTGTAATTCACCTCAAACTAAATGCCTGTCCCTCACCTACTAGAGCTACATTCTTTGACCCCGTAATAATATATGAATCACGGATGACGCTTTGAATTCTGCACTCACGATTCCGAAGTTTCGAGATCAGTGCCGATAGCTAACACGGGTACCGAAAACGAGAAAAAGATAGCCTAAGTAGCGAATACCACAAAGAGCTGAAAACGCAGAGAGATGCTCTGGGCAGATGGTTCAAGTGGCGAATAAACAAAGGACCGAAAATCGTGAGAGGAGGCACGTGAAGAAAAGGTAGTACAAGTTGTAAATACCACAAAGGACCAAAAACGCCAAGTTCCGATACTAGTAAATGGTTAGGCACACTCCGACGCGAACTCGGATGGCGGCGAACAGGCACTTACTATACCTTTTATGATTTTGAACTCCTTTCTGGCGGCTTGCTCTGTCGGTCGGCACAGACTCAAGTCCACTTGGGCGCCAATCAGATTAATATCATTTCCCGAACAAATCATCCTCGTAGTCAAACCTTGTGTGTTCTTCATCCAGTGTTGGCATATGTAAAACTAAAACTTTCATAACAATACATATCCAGGTACTTAGGAAATACATATAATTTACCTACATATAGATACTGCATATTTGTTATTCACACAACATTGCGAACATTATATACATTATATTCAATAAAAGATATTTGCTGCAGACCTAGCATCACTCACTCTCTGATGCTTACATTGTCAACTATTTAATCTCTTCACTTCATGTATCAAGAACTGGGTTATTTTAGGGGTGGGATTCAAGCAATCGACATGTAATTACTCAAAAAGTACTTCGTACTTTCGGTTTCCAGATAGTTTAAACGCAAACTAGACAATCATAATATGTTACCTATTCAATATTGTATATTTGTGAATGAACTATTCATTATTATTATTATCATTTTATATTGGGGAAACGTCAAGACTACTTAAAGATAGAATCACTTCACACAGAAGCGATAGTAGATTAATAGATATGGACTATAATTCAACCAAAATCTTAGCATTTGAAGAAAAAACTTCTAAAAGGTTGCAACATTTATGCCTTTCTAGTTAATATTGATAAAAATTTACATGCTTTTCAAATCAGCACTGATGCTGGATTCTCATTAACCTGACTCATAGCAAATTTTAAAAATTAATAAAGCTCCAACCTCCTCCTTCCATTGATTTGACTTTGGGTTTTCTCATTGATAATCTCACAAAACAGCAGATGACTCTGATCACACTTGCATTATGATTGTTCTCTTTTGTTTCATAGTTCTACATACACATACAAACAAACCATTTTTCAAAAATTTATATTATTGTATCACTTTTTGTAGCGCTCTTCCTTGATAATGATAATAAACTTTATCGAACTATTGGAATAACTTGTGTTATAAGAGTACACTTTCGTTCTGCTGATCACGCCAAGCTTTTGTCTCTCAATAGAGACTTCGTCAGGCCGCTAAGATGAAATACAATAGAAAAGAACTGAAAAATAATGGACAATACTTACAAGTAATCTTAATTTTATAATTGAAATTGAGTATTGATGAAAAAATGTCACAAATTACCCCAAACAAATTTCTTGAAACAACTAAATTCATTTTCAATTCAAGTTACTTTTCATTTGAAGGAAATTAGTATAAACAAATCTTAGATACATCAATGGGTGCAACAATTCCACCAATACTTATACAATACGTTATGGATGATCTCTTTGATGAAGTACTTCCCCAACTTAGTTTCAAAGTTCAGTTTTTCAAAAAATTTGTTGATGATGTCATTTATGTTGTCTCGAAGGATAAATCACAAGTAATACTCGAAAAAGTAAATAGTTATAACCCAAAATAAAAATTCACTATAGAACTGAAAGACAATAATACCATTCCTTCCTTAGATCTAAAAATAATTCGTAGAGATGACAATTCATTAATAACAGATTGGTATATTGAATGAACAAGTTCACGAAGATATATTAATTATAATTTTTTCCATCAAAAATCTATGAAAATAAATATAATTCTTTGTCTGAAAAACATAATCGAAAAACTAGTTCATCCCGCACTAAACCAAAAAATTTACTGTTATTGAAAAATATTCTCATAGAGAATTCTTTTCCAGAAAAAGTACTCACCAAAATCATTTTTTATGATGCACTGTTTGGAACCTTTGGTGTAGTAATGAATATTACTGGAGTTTTTCTCAACACCAAATCGTTATTTTTAACACCTCGCCACGTGTTTCGATCACCAAGTGATTTTAATCTTCAATTTTCTCTTTTAACCTTCCTCTTAAAAAAGATCACTTGGTGATCGAAACACTTGTCGAGGTGTTAAAAATAACGATTTGGTGTTGGGAAAAACTTCAGTAATATTCAAAAAAAGAGAATTGAAACTTTCTTTGCTTTTCACCACTTTTATTTGTAACTAACGTTACTGCAGTTTCGTGCTATAAGGACATTTTGAAACTTATACATTAAACTAACAATGATTTATTACATTATCCCTTATATACCACCCCTATAGGTGATAATACAGGTACTCGGCTTGATTGAGTACCTGAATTTACAATTTACAATGCGGATGTGCCAATTTGAAACTAAATAGATTTGATCATTTAACAGGTGGCACCCACAATGTTTATGCTTGTGAATTTCCAAGGATTCTAAATAATTGAGTTTGTAATCCTTCCTTGCATAGTGCAAAATTTCTGTATCGTTTGAATTCGGGAACTTGTAGTTGCATGCCAAGGAATGGTTTAAAAACGTCGAATCATTTTTTCCTAGACTGAAGGACCTTTCATATTCAGCATACCGTTTTTGTAAATTTCGACCACATTGTCCCACATAAACACTATTAAACTCCGGACACTTGAGCTTATATAAACACCACCACCAACTTGTCCACCTTATCGAAAAGGAAATCAGATAAGCTAGCAAGTGGTCTGAATGCCACTTCCACATTGACGAAACTGCAGTAACGTTAGTTACAAATAAAAGTTTCAATTCTCTTTTCTTCAAAATTATTTTTATCACTGTCAGTAAGACAGAAAGTACAAATGATAATGCTTGTAGTCAGATAGAAGACAGAATGAAATAATTTTCTTTTCCTTATATTGGAAAATTATCTTCCAAAATAATTAAAGTTTTTCACAATGAAAAGAATATCAAAATTTCCAAAAAAAAATATTAAAGTTATTGGAAATATTAAAACACAGTTAAAAGACCACATTTTATTTGAAAAAATCAAACATTGTTTATAATATACCATGCAATAATTGTGATTTGAATTATATTGGAACAACTTCCAGAACATTATCAAGAAGAATAACTTCCACAAAAGTGATATGAGATTGAACAAAAATGCATGTACACTAGCTCAACAATCTATTGAAACAGGTTACAAAATTGATTTTGATCAAGCAAAAGTTTCATATTCAGAAAAAAATATGTCCAGAAAGCTTTTTCTCGAAATGTTCCTCATTAACAAAAATCATAATAAAAACAAGAGACTTTGGAAATTTGAGTAAACTTTACAATTATGTAAGTTACGTATGCGATATCGGGTTCATAACTCCTCCATCCCTAAGACGGAAACAAGAGGTATACTGGTTTGTTTTCGGTATTTTCGGTATGGACGGGTCCTTCCTCTTTCATGGGGGTGATCCTTTTCTTATGAAATTTCCAGATTGCGAAAGCAGCGGCAGCAACCATCAGGAGGGTTATAAGGATGCTTGCAGAACTGAAGACTGCAGGGTGAATTACTTTTGTGTCCTGGATTTGAAAGAACTTGGCATCGTCTTGAAGTTCATGAATTTTCTTTAGGTCTATAGACTTCAGGTGAATTCTTTGGTCAATCTTGTTTATTTTGATTTCTGGAATGGTTAGAAGATGGCCTCTCACAATTTCTTTTTTGTTCCATAATTTGAAATCTCCGATTGTGATTCCGTAGTTGAATGGTATTTCAACAAGGCTTGGTTCTCCTATAAGTGTGAATTCATCGCTTTGGCAGGTTTCCAGGATTTTCAGAGGTTTTTCAACTGGGATTACTAATACGTGTTAACTGGAGATAGGTTCTATGATGTAGTTACTTTGATAAGGGCTACTATACAATCGTTTGTTTGTAGATCCCAATGATCGTGGCAAATATGTATGTCCTCGATTGTTGGGCACATCTCATCCTCGTACCGTTGTTGGTTTTCTCCAAGTGGTGACTTGGGACGATTGTGGAGTTATTAATCGGAATAGGAAATAGGCGAAACATTTCGAAAGAAATTTGAGAAATGAATTCGGAAAATGTATAGCAATTATAAGTTTTTTTCTAATAAGGTAACTTGTGTGCCAACCAATTGATAATATGAGATATAATTTTCAAATTGAGGAATCCTGTCTTTGTTGTATAATGCAGATAGATGCCCCATTATCTTTTCTAGCTCCGTAGCTGAGATTACAGTGCTGTGTAATGCATTTAATTTCGCATTTGTTAATGCATCTTCTAAATTGTCAGAAAGGTAATTGAATTTTGGACAATTTAATGTAATCTGATTTAATGTATTTTGTGTCCCCAAATATTCTATCAGGTTTTTGACTGATATTGAATTGAAGAAAATCTAGCCGTTTTTTAATTACTTCTTGATTGGTAGCAAGAAGAGTTATTGTAATATTGTAATTGTCTATCAGCCTTTTTGAAAGCGATATCTGCATTGTGATTTCCTTTAGAGTGGAATTTTGGTTACGCTGGAGTTCCTGAATAGCAAAGAAATATCTTTTAGAAAACTGCTTCTATACTATGAAAGAATTTTTCGAGCACTGAATGTTTACAAATATTTATGTACAGATATATGTTTAATTTAATATTTACGTTCCTTTTGTGAAGCTATTTGTTGTTATAAGTTTGTGATTGTTATTCCTGACATTGTTATCTCTATATTTTTTATATATATATATATATATATATATATATATATATATATATATATATATATATATATACATATATATATATATATATATATATATATATATATATATATATATATATATATATATATATATTGTTACGTTTCAATTTAGCACTAGATCAAACTGCTCTTATGTGACCTTTCAAAACACTACCTTACCTTTTAAGATTTTTATTCAAAGGATATTAACAATGTAATTAAGTTACAAGTAGATTTTATTCATTTAACATCATAGTAATGGGAATCTTCCGTTCCATAGAAAACCATACCTGAAATGTATAAGAATATATGTATGCTCCCTGACTAACTGCTTGACCAGTACTTACGCATTCTCCTATTGCCAATCGACGTTGGAGATCCGAAATTCCTCGCTAGGTTGAAATAGTTGTTATTGTTTGTTTCTCAGTTTTCTTCACTATCATTTTTTTTAGCCGTTGTCTGCCTTATTCCCTATACCTTTCCAAGAATATTCCTTGCCTAGATTGTTATTCATCACTTCCAGAAGGATTACTACATATTAGAGCCATATCGCCTGAAAAACAATATCAGTTAGCTCTGGTTTCTGAATACTATTTGATATTTTCGATAAATATTCTGCATAATATGAAGGTTCAAATATTCGTACTGAATGGGAAAGATGTGACGACTTACTTTATATGTTTCTATTCCATCGCATGAATAAGGATTGGTAAATAGTTGAAAATAGGTTGGAACAATATTTTTGGAAACATTTGTAAACAAGGTTAAGAGACAGCTGTTGGTTGACATCTGCCGAACTTTCGTAGTGTCGTTCCGTCGACTTACACCGAACTAGTTCTACAGTTGTTCACGGGTGAGGGATTGATCGGCTACTCAAGTTGTCAAGGGTTGTTTTAGGGTTGCATTGCTTTAAGAAGGAGTTTTGATGGGTCATGGACTTGTTGATGATGTCTCAAGTGGCTGTGGAGGAATTGATAGATTTATGGTGTTGTGCACAGCGCCCCCTTGGTGCTTGTAGTGTAGATTGGACGCACTGTGGCAACAACTGGTTAGCTGTCAGATGTGGCAGTCTCCTTAGTATTCGGAAGTTGGCTTTCGATGAGTTTGGTTCGGAGTTCAAAGCGTACCATCAGACTGATTGTAGGATATATTTGGTTGTATTTGTGCCATCCTTCACGGGGATTATTTCTACAAGTCAGGATTGTATAGTGGAAGACTGATTGGTCATTTTGGTGTGGATATTTGCAGTCTGAAACTTAAGCTCTTTTGAGGATTTGTGGTGGTTACCGAACTCGTGCCAGGTGGAAGGATTTCCGAAATTAGATTCATAAGAAACAGAAGGCTCTCAGTCACTCATCAAGTCCCAGTAGGACTTCCGTGCAGAGCACCGCACACGAAGAATCGTATGGAAAACCCCTTGGCCAGGGGTTTTTTTCCTTCTTTCCTTTTTTTTCCTGTTCTCCTGTTTTCCTGTCTTCCTGTTTTCCTTTTTTTTCTTCTTCTTAAGTTTTTTTTATCTTTCTGGATCTTATTTGGTGATCCATTACTGGTCCAGCTTGTCGTGCCCTACAGGGTGATCTATCTTGGTGGTGCTACAGGGTGATCCATCTCCGCCGTACTACAGGGTGATCCACCGGTGCTACAGGGTGATCCATCTCCGTCGAACTACGGGGTAGCCTAACACCATATACCGGGTGGCCCAAAAGGAGCACGCAAGTTAAAATTGATTTATTTGAAAATTTGTGCTATACTGAGATATTTAAATAATTGTTTGCCCTTATGTTTATTGATACCTGTTTGATACAATGTTTGTTTATCGTTTATTGATTAAGAGTTTGTTTATTGATACCTGATTGATATAGATATTTGTGAAACGGAAATTGAGGTATTTTCGTCCTTTCACGATTGCTTATTGACACCGATGCGCCTACGCCTGAGCTCACGCGACGCAAACGAGTTTGTCTTACCATCCGATACTAGTATTTACGATTTCACCTACTCAATTTTCGTGGTAGTTTTACTCGACGTATTGTAGTTTTTTTGAGCGTCGTTACTACCGTAATTTATGGCTGATTGAATTCGTGGTTATATAAACCGCGCTCTTGTATTGACATCTGAACATCGCGTAGTAGTGTGAATATTGCATTGTTGTCTTAGAAGCGTTGTTGGTTAATCCATGTAAGTTAGGATTACCGAATAAATCATATTGGGGATCTTTATCTTTTATTTCCAATATTAATTGGTAAGTTATTGATATTGTGAGTTACTTAGGGTATCTGGAGGATTAAATTTACCTGGCGCCCATTAAGATCTATTTGAAATTTGCTAAGTTGTTTAACCCACTCCCGTCTCCACTGTTTAGCTTAGCCGCGGATACCCATCTGTCTTATTTGTTACCGACAGATGATTTAGTCTCCTCTTGTGGTTTGTGAGGTGACATTTTTGGCGCCCAACGTGGGGCCGCGTTAAAACAACGTTTCATAGTTTTTTTTTATAAATTTGGAAAATTTTTTTTGATAAATTTGAAAAAAAAATTTTTTGATCATTTTTTTTAATATTTTTTTGTGTCTCATTGGGATTGTTATCATGTCCCGCAAAATGCTAGTGAACCGTTTGAGTCAAGATGAGCTCGTGTATGAGGTTAGGGTTAGAGAAATTGCTACAGGAACTGTTCAAGAGATGCGGCATTCTCTGACGATGGCAATCAAATTAGAGGAGAAGGGCACTTAAGTAAAAGCTTGTATTTAAAGTTTTTTTTTTATCATTATTTTATTGAACTATAGTATTGATGTTTTTATATATACATGAAAACGTAAATTTGTGATTGTTGACATGTCCTTGTTAAGTGTAACTGAAATATTGACGTTTTTGATAATGTATGTAATCTTTGTGCATTCTATTGATACCACTACGGAACATTGATATTGAAAAAAAAGAGGCTGTCGCCTTGGACTTATGAATTGAGGGACTCTGATGGTAATTCGAAGGGTTCCTGGCATGTGAAGGATTTAAAACCTTCATCTTCAGAAGACTGAGTTCTTGAGAATTGAGTGAAATTTACGGGGTAAATTTCTTCGAGAAAGGGGGGAGTTGTTACGTTTCAATTTAGCACTAGATCAAACTGCTCTTATGTGACCTTTCAAAACACTACCTTACCTTTTAAGATTTTTATTCAAAGGATATTAACAATGTAATTAAGTTACAAGTAGATTTTATTCATTTAACATCATAGTAATGGGAATCTTCCGTTCCATAGAAAACCATACCTGAAATGTACAAGAATATATGTATGCTCCCTGACTAACTGCTTGACCAGTACTTACGCATTCTCCTATTGCCAATCGACGTTGGAGATCCGAAATTCCTCGCTAGGTTGAAATAGTTGTTATTGTTTGTTTCTCAGTTTTCTTCACTATCATTTTTTTAGCCGTTGTCTGCCTTATTCCCTATACCTTTCCAAGAATATTTCTTGCCTAGATTGTTATTCATCACTTCCAGAAGGATTACTACATATTAGAGCCATATCGCCTGAAAAACAATATCAGTTAGCTCTGGTTTCTGAATACTATTTGATATTTTCGATAAATATTCTGCATAATATGAAGGTTCAAATATTCGTACTGAATGGGAAAGATGTGACGACTTACCTTATATGTTTCTATTCCATCGCATGGATAAGGATTGGTAAATAGTTGAAAATAGGTTGGGACAATATTTTTGGAAACATTTGTAAACAAGGTTAAGAGACAGCTGTTGGTTGACATCTGCCGAACTTTCGTAGTGTCGTTCCGTCGACTTACACCGAACTAGTTCTACAGTTGTTCACGGGTGAGGGATTGATCGGCTACTCAAGTTGTCAAGGGTTGTTTTAGGGTTGCATTGCTTTAAGAAGGAGTTTTGATGGGTCATGGACTTGTTGATGATGTCTCAAGTGGCTGTGGAGGAATTGATAGATTTATGGTGTTGTGCACAGCGCCCCCTTGGTGCTTGTAGTGTAGATTGGACGCACTGTGGCAACAACTGGTTAGCTGTCAGATGTGGCAGTCTCTTTAGTATTCGGAAGTTGGCTTTCGATGAGTTTGGTTCGGAGTTCAAAGCGTACCATCAGACTGATTGTAGGATATATTTGGTTGTATTTGTGCCATCCTTCACGGGGATTATTTCTACAAGTCAGGATTGTATAGTGGAAGACTGATTGGTCATTTTGGTGTGGATATTTGCAGTCTGAAACTTAAGCTCTTTTGAGGATTTGTGGTGGTTACCGAACTCGTGCCAGGTGGAAGGATTTCCGAAATTAGGTATGTCTGAATCACTGTCGCATCTCTCATGTGGTCTTAGCTATGATATCACCTCTTCAATTCTACAACCTTCGTTTCTTGTCTCTAGATTCATAAGAAACAGGAGGCCCTCAGTCACTCATCAAGTCCCAGCAGGAATTCCGTGCAGAGCACCGCACACGAAGAATCGTATAGAAAACCCCTTGGCCAGGGTAAGAATTTTACCATTAAATGTGTTTTAAATGATTTTAGTAATTTCTGATTCCATCGTTGTCATGCAAGTGAATATTAGTTTTGAAGAGAGGTTTCAACACTCATTCAATTGTCTTGATTTTTACGGGTCATATGGTTATACAGGGCACCCAAAAATATACTCTTGTTATCTTGCTTCTTTGCTTAATGAAAATATACCAGGGGTATTGATTAGTCAAATAGTCCTATTGAATGGGGGTTGAATCTCACCTTGTTGCTATCTGATTCTGATTGAGAATTTTCTTCCGTAGGGTTTTTTTCCTTCTTTCCTTTTTTTTTCCTATTCTCCTGTTTTCCTGTCTTCCTGTTTTCCTTTTTTTTCTTCTTCTTAAGTTTTTTTATCTTTCTGGATCTTATTTGGTGATCCATTACTGGTCCAGTTTGTCGTGCCCTACAGGGTGATCTATCTTGGTGGTGCTACAGGGTGATCCATCTCCGCCGTACTACAGGGTGATCCATCTCAGCAGTACTACAGGGTGATCCACTTCCGTCGAACTACGGGGTAGCATAACACCATATACCGGGTGGCCCAAAAGGAGCACGCAAGTTATAATTGATTTATTTGAAAATTTGTGCTATACTGAGATATTTAAATAATTGTTTGCCCTTATGTTTATTGATACCTGTTGATATAGTGTTGTTTATCGTTTATTGATTAAGAGTTGTTTATTGATACCTGATTGATATAGATATTTGTGAAACGGAAATTGAGGTATATTCTTCCTTTCACGATTGCTGATTGACACCGATGCGCCTACGCCTGAGCTCACGCGACGCAAACGAGTTTGTCTTACCATCCGATACTAGTATTTACGATTTCACCTACTCAATTTTCGTGGTAGTTTTACTCGACGTATTGTAGTTTTTTTGAGCGTCGTTACTACCGTAATTTATGGCTGATTGAATTCGTGGTTATATACACCGCGCTCTTGTATTGACATCTGAACATCGCGTAGTAGTGTGAATATTGCATTGTTGTCTTAGAAGCGTTGTTGGTTAATCCATGTAAGTTAGGATTACCGAATAAATCATATTGGAGATCTTTATCTTTTATTTCCAATATTAATTGGTAAGTTATTGATATTGTGAGTTACTTAGGGTATCTGGAGGATTAAATTTACCTGGCGCCCATTAAGATCTATTTGAAATTTGCTAAGTTGTTTAACCCACTCCCGTCTCCACTGTTTAGCTTAGCCGCGGTTACCCATCTGTCTTATTTGTTACCGACAGATGATTTAGTCTCCTCTTGTGGAGACTAAATGTTAACATGTAACTTTTATGTCAATTCTATCTTCAATTTATTGTTTTTCACTTATTTTTACTGCCCTGAAGAAGCTTCCCATTAGAAGCGAAAGCTTGGCAAAGTAAAGCAGAGTTTGATTTTTGATTTTTTGACTGAGAGACCCTGTTAATCCATTTTACCATATATATATATATATATATATATATATATATATATATATATATATATATATATATATATATATTTCACTCATTTATGTTAGTATACCTATTCTGTGACCTGCCATTTGTACTGAGTGTATTCAATATGGTTAATAAACACTACTACTACTACTATTTACTACTGATAAATAGAAGATTTTTCTTTGTGAAAAATAATTTGATTTTTACGCAATAACTTATCGGGGTAAACTTAAAAGTTTGCCCTTCTACACTTGTATAAAGTTCTCCATTATAATTTTCATATATTTCAGATTGTGGAAGGTAACAAATACTCAAAAAAGGTCGATGAAAAATAAAAGTTTTCTTTCTGACTATGGGAAAAAGGAGAAACTTTTATTGGTTCATTGAAAGTTATTGAAATCGACTCGTCCGAGTAATTGTGAATTTCGATTCTACCCAATCCATTTTTTGCTGTCGTGAGTGTTTCAGGGATGAATACATATATTTTGAAAATTGCATTCGGGTATTAAAACATCATTTGAATATTGAGAAACAGCAACTTCCACTGAGACATTTTCCTTGGCATTAATAGTTACGCTGTAAGCTTCCTTATTTGGATTTCTAAACAGCATTGGAATTTTAACTTGTTCATTGACTAATCAATTTTGAGCAAAATCTACACAAAAATTCATTTTTGTAGTTATCCCCGGCCCAAAATACCATCGAAGAATGAATGAATATCAAATAGAATGAATTCTATTATTTGGTCTGAATTGGGTTCTTTAAAAGATCTAACATCAACTTTAAATCTAGCTTCTTTCTCACCTATACCGGTTTTGATTTTAGAAGGGCTTTGATAAATACTTTCTGAAAAGAATTTTTTGGCAATAAAGAGCCGCATCATTGAATGATAACAACCTGTATCAATTAACAATTTCATAGGTGGATAAAGTATTTCTATATAGGGTAGGCTATTGTTTATTTCGGTGTACATTTCAATGGTTATGTCCCGTGGTTGGTTTGGCCAAACTGCTGAAAATTTTAGGGGGTTTCTAGAAAATCTCCAGGGTTTTCATAAACTTCAGTTTGGGGATTTATGTCCGAATTGTGGTCGTAAGTGTAATAGTCATGTTTGAATTCTGAGTCATAATTATCAGAAATATTGTCAGAGTTGTTCGGGGCATTAGTATTTTCTAGAAGCTCGGGTGACTCTTCATCAATTTGGTAAATTTCCTGAGAAGTGAAATTACGAGGACCCAATGGTGCAAATTTATTTTGGGGGTTATTTGGTTGAATATAGAATGTGTTTCTCGATGTGACTGACATTGGTTCTGGTTGATTTGGAGGTGTCCTCCGTTTGAAAACATTTGGGGGTGGACCAAAGACTTGTCTGTTTGTTGGGAAGTTTCTGTGGACAGGTCGTGGCTGAACATTGATAGGTTGTCTGGGAAATGAGTTTGCAGAAAATGACTGAGGTGCTGAATGTCTCGTTTCGAATGTTGGTCTGTGGGGGGTGTTATAGTTGAAATTTGGAGTGTTATAAAAAAATTGTTGATTAGTTCCAAAATTTTGAGAAATGTTTTGTGGGCTTGCAAATATTGGAATTTGTGTGTTTTGAAATTGTGGTCTTGTGACAACTTTCGTATGTTGGGGCACTATGGAAGTTCTAAAAAGATTTTGGGTATATTGAAATTTTTTTTCTATAATGTAAGTCATTACATTGTCGGTATTGTCTCAAATAAATCAATCTAGTAGCGGCATCCATTTCTGTGTCAAGAAATGAATTAATTTTTTGTGAAAGAGTGCGTCTCAAAATTCGTTACCTTTCACCAAAATCCAAAGTGGATTCATTTCTTAAAGGTCTACACATGAGTGAACCTTGTTATAGACATTCAAGATTTCATTTATCACCAAAACATTGAACAAGAGCAGACTTCATTGAATCCCAAGTAGTTTATTCACTTCTACAACCTACTAATAATTGTGCTCTGTTGATTAATTTTGTTTGAATTGCTCTAATTAAATATTTTTCCAAGATAGGATCATTGGCATTACTATATGTTTAAAAAAGAAAATCATAGGCTGATATAAAGCTAGTCAAAGTATTCATATCACCATCGTAATTAGGTATCGCATCAACAAATATTTTCAACATGCTCAGGGTAACTCTTGGGTTTACCGTTTGAGTAGGCAGAGTTGAATTTGAAGTATTAGTCGCCATGATTTCAGATATGGAATCAGAAACGTTTACAGAACTGTTGAAGCTTTCTATTAACTCGTCTATATTTGTTTGACTATTATTCATAAGGTTTCTCTAAAACTATTAATTGTTCAACTAGAATTAAATAATTCTAATTTTAACCAGGGAAAAAGAATTCGTGGAGGAAAGAAAGGATATTTGGACTCACCAATGTATTTTGATCTTCCGGTGATTCTGTTACCAGCTTATCTGCTTTGTTTCTGAACTCCTCCTCAGGCCATCAGGTTAACTCAATCCTTTTTTGGTGCACAGAAATGAAGAAAGTCACTAAAAGTCTCGATAATTACCGAAGAGTAACAACGTAAAAAAGTTTTTCTAGTCCGAAATCAATTTCAATGCCGTGTATTTCCGACGAAAAAACTGCACTTATCCTACCGAGTGCGCCAGTTACGTATGCGATATACCAAAAAAAACATTAAAAAGACTTTATTTTAAACAAATACAACGATATAATTCAAGCAAGGTAACAAGAATGCATGATTATTAAATTAATAATAATTTATAAGTTTGGTTTTGTCGACTCAGCATGTACTCGCGTCTGGAACAGCGGATGTAACACTTTCCTTGAGTGATGCTGGGTCAGCAAACTTGGGTTCATAACTTGTACTAGACATAGATAAGTCTCAGTAATATTCTCAATTTGAAATAATCACACGTTATATAAGATTCATTCAATAAGCATTTATGAAATAGAAATCGTTTTGATGATAATGTTACTCTTGTTATTAGAGTGAGCTTTGAACATGACATCACTAATATAAGAAATCTGAAAATTTTGATATAATTAACATCAATGAGCCAATGTTTCAGAATTTTTTCATCAAAATTCAATTTTCACTTGTGAAACTCACATTACTTGTAAGTATTGTCCATTTTTTTTTAGCTTTTTTTTAATTTATTTCATTTTAGCGTGCTGACGGAGTCTTTATACAGAGGCGAAAGCTTGGCGATTTGTGAAAAAGAGTGAGTTTGTTTTTTAACGTGTTTGACTGAAAGTTCCATTAGTCCCTACCTTCCATATACTAACTTCAGTCGTTAAACTAAAATGTTTACAGTGTGTAAAAGCCAAATGGAATAAATTCATTATTTCAGTTACGGTACATATTTTTAAAAAATCCCGAGACACATCAAATTTAAATTATAACTTGACATACTTTAACGGAAAAATGCTCTGCCTATCTTCAACCCCCGTCGACTGACTTGGACAATCCCAATTTTGCAATAGGAAGTATAAGCTTGTGATATGTCGTTTGAAAGGTGTCTTCATACTTCCTTCAAAAATGTTATCGCTTTCAAGTTATTTGCAACAATTAAGATAAAATAAATTAAAATCATGTGTTTACCGAAATTCGATAAAATACACACAAAACTTATTGCAATAAACTCAAAACTTATTTCATGTTGAGGTTTTGATAATAAGAAAGTGAGCAAAAACCATAGCAATGTTCTTCTTAGATGGTATCCTTTAAAAAACTGTAAGTAATTTCCGTGGCAACGTTAGTTTAAAACGCCTTGTCAACTTGTTTTGTATGTTACAACATTAGTTGTCAGTATTTTAATTTAAGATTAAAGTTCGTTGACTTCACGTCTGACAAATAGTTAAACTAACGGAAATGCATAAACTAATAGATTTACAAATGATTGTTTACGAAGATAAAACCCGAACACAACAGGAAGTAGCTCGCCTATGCCAATGCAATGAGAGATGAACTCAAATTAGATGTGATGCTTGAGTTTGAGGAAAACCCACATACATCGAGTAGACAGGCGCCATATATGTCAACCATATATCGATAGTAAACATATAAAAAGAAAATAAAATGCCTCCATATAAAATGATACCCACTCAGGAGCTCATGGAAGACGCTTTTAATAGAACTCATTTTTGTGAGTGAATGATTGACACGTTGGATAACAATATCATCCAATTAGAAGGCGTTTTGTTTTCTGATGAGTGTAATTGGCCTCTTAACAGTTATGCTGATTGGCAAAATTGCCGCAACTGGTCAACGGAAAATCTTCACTGGATGAAAGAAGAACAAACGCAATACCCTCAGAAGTTTAATGTTTGGTCAGGGATTGTAGAAAACCATATCATCTAACATCACCACGTTGGCAGCTATAGCTACCTGCGTGACTACCGGGTCCAGGATATAAAAACAGAGATGAAGATGTTATTGAGTGTGTATGATATAAATCAAAAGGAAAAATTTGTGGACAGAACACTCAAAAAATGTAGGCAAACCGCGGACACGTATTTCTGGCTATTGGCCTCATCAGCGCGGTGCCTGGGAATGCTAGATCTTCTAATTGAAACCACAAATGTGCGGTTAGCTCCTGTTGGTGACACCGTGCATATATGAAGTTTTTCATTTTTGGTAACCAGTTGTTGTCCATATTTGCAATTGGCTGCACCGCGCTGATGAGGCCACTAGCCAGAAACATGTGTCCGCGGTTTGCCTCCATTTTTTGGGTGTTCTGTCCACAAATTTTCCCTTTTGATATATATATTTATTATATATATATATATATATATATATATATATATATATATAAATCGATTTAATTCGTGAGGTTGCAGTCAATAGCTGGGCTGTTACAAAGAAAACTCTTTGTTATATGTCAAGCTTTCGGTATATTTCACACCTTCGTCAGGACAACTACAATAATAAGATTATATATCTTGTAAAAAATATATAAATATGGAGAACTTACTAACGTGAGAATAAAATATAAAATGGTTCAAGAACAGATAGAAAAACATTAATAAATGACAGTTAATAAAAATTTTGGCTGACAATGTCAAGTGGGAAAATTTTTAGATCGAATTCAATAAAAAGTTACTTGAAAAAGTTGTGTCTACGGCAATTTTATATCCATATGCCAAATTTTATGCAACTAGGATAAAGTTAACGTTTTGCTTATTTTTGACAGATATCCCCTTTATTTTAAAAAACAAGTTTGGTTAATTGTCATCAATTCATGTATACGAAAGAACCTCATCATGGAGTTTAACTTTTCTGATATATTTTTACTTATACGGACATTTTTAGGGAGAAATTAAAAATTTGCTATAAAAATTTTAACATGACTGGTGCAAAGTTTCAATCACTTGGCTATTTTCTTAAACAAACCTTTGATTTCGAAAAAGCAGAGGCAACTAAAACAAATGCAAATGATTTCGATAGAACTATTATTATAATTATAAATTTTAAACAACAATAATATTATAGAAAATACAAATGGGTACAAAAAATTACTTATTGATATAAATGAGGTTGTCAAACACTCATAGCCTACATTTCAGTTTGTCGTCCTCCACGTTCAATACAAATTATGATCCTTCTACTGACATCTGTAACTGCATTTTTAATAAATCGGGGATTTATATTTGCACAGCACTCGCGAATGGTATTTTCCAGATGTTGTATGTCAGTAAATGGTCTACTTCGGTTCACTTTTTGTTCCAGGTAACTTCACAAGAAAAAGTCTAAAGGTGTCAAGTCGGGTGATCTAGGTGTCCAATAATGTTCCCAGTTACGTCCAATAACTTTGCCTCTGAACATTTGTTGGAGGGACAGCAACCGTGTGACTTATTCAAGCGCATTCAAGCTGATACCATAGGTCGTATTTAATATTATTAAAGGCATATTATCTAAAACTTTACTAACCTCATTATTTAAAAGGTTGAGATACGGATGATAAATTTTCCCTAAAGAAAAATGGCCCAATTATCTGGTCGTCGAGTATCCCAAACCATACATTAGTTTTTAAGGAATACTGATCACCACATTCAACTGTGGAATTGGGATTTTCTTGGGCCCATCATCGGCAATTTTGAGAACTTACCGTTCCATTTGAAGAGAACGTTGCCTCATCTGTCCATAAAATTTTATACGGAAACTTTACATTCTTTTCTCTCTCTCCTTGAAACCAGATTGAAAACCCCAAACGGACAGCAAAATCTCGTTATTTTAATGTGTTAATAAATTTTGGATTGTAAGGCCAAAATTTAGTCTTTAATAAAATTTTTCTAACACTTCCTCTCTTGTAATCGGTATTTTTTATGATATCGGTTATGCTTGTTTGCCCGTTAAACAAATGTTAAGTTGGGCCTCCTCATCATATTTACTTGGAGTGTGCTTTTTCTTAAATTGAGTTGCTACGGATCCTGATTCTCTGAATTTCGATATTATTTTTGACACAGTAATATGTTGAACATTTTTTCCTGGATGCCATTAATTAAAAATGTTAGCTACTTGCCGGTATGGTGTATTCTCACCACATATTGAAACTATTTCTATTCTTTCCTGAAGAGACAACATTATTGCAACAATAACTGTTAAAAATTTGACAAGTAAATCAACAACTTGACACTACCATAGCATGCATTTTTTTTGTCAAGACCTACTTAAAAATTTTATTCAACGTGATTAAGCATCCTTACCGCCCTAGTTGGTGTTTATAAATAATCTGTAAATACTGAATATTGAAATTTTAATGTAATTTCAACTCCATTAATTTTATTAATACTTATTGCAGTTTTTGAGTTGTGTCTGCTTTTTCAAAATTGAAGGTACTGACGTTTGTTAAAATTTTTATTGCAAATTTTCAATTTCTCTCTAAAAATGTACGTATAAGTAAAAATGTATCAGAAAAGTTAAACTCCATGATGAGTTTGTTATGTATACATGAATTGATGACAATTAACCGAACTTGTTTTTTAAAATAAAGGGGATATCTGTCAAAAATAAGCAAAACGTTAACTTTTTCCTAGTTGCATAAAATTTGGCATATGAATATAAAATTGTGGTAGACACAACTTTTTCGAATGACTTTTTGTTAAATTCGATCTAGAAATGCACTTTCTCAATTTTTTTCAAAAAAACAGTTGAATTTGACAAACACTGAACGTCAGTGGGGCGCAGTTGGCCGCGTCATTTTAAGTTAAATTTGAAACACAAACAAGTGCCGAAGTTAAACTTCATTGAAACTTTTCGAAAAAAAAGTTTCCCATATGGTGCGCACTTTAATGGTGACACTGTATATATAAATCGAGAAAGGTTAATGCCGACAAGCTGCTGGAAAATAATTCCATAAAAATCAAAATATGAATAGATGAGTACTTTCTGATCATTCCCATATTGATTTCAATTTAAAAGCCACCGGTAGACAGCTGTTTCAGCCTATTGGGCATCGTCAGTACCGGGCAGGCGGTCCTCGATTGAAGACAAAATGTGAAAAACCAAAGGAGTACTTGATAAAAATAACTGCGTAAACGCAAACGCTTTCGACAGCTGGTCGTGCTGTCATCCTCTAGGCCCTACTCCATCTGAAGGTGTCATCCTGTTGTGTGTCCTTTTATACGGTCCGAACGCCTCAACACAGGACTTCAGGTACTTTAGGTAAACTTGCCTAAAGTACATCAGGTACTATTCTTTGTGTTGAATCTTCTCTAGGTTTATTGTTTCTAGGAGTGTGTCTTGATTTGTTTAATATATTGAATGTTAGGTCTTGTTGTGTTTTGATTTGTACTTGTTCATCGAGGAAGAATCAAAAACACTTTATCTCACTTCATAAAATAAACCCATAAATGAAGTATTTTAAATGAGTGGTATGATGGGTTCTTCAATGAATTTCACTTAGTAAAGTTATCCAAACTCTGCTCACCAGAAGAGTTTTTCTGATATCTGTCCAACAATGCATCAGCCCGTCTTTCGCTCTTGAGGAGACGACTCAGTCGTTTACTGGCTGCACCACCGAACCTTTTTTTTAGGTTCAATAATTGGATCAGGATTTGGAGAGTTGAGAAGCTCTCGCTCCTAATCTGAATTTACAGGGAGGTCAGTTGGAGTCGTAAGCTCGACATCCATCTCTTTTGTAGACTCAGTGTTAGAAAGAATTTTTAAGTTTTCTCTGTCCATAAAAGTCCCACGAGTAGCTCGGGAAAGAAGGTTAATCTCCGCAGGGCCCCGCATTACAGTGACAAGGCGATGCTACTACGAGAGAGCGCCCGGTATCTTGAAGGTTCCGTAGAGACAGCTGATAGGCTCAGTGTTATTCATCCTCTCGGCACGGATACACACACCTTAGGATCAAGCCATAGTTGGGATTTCATTCAGTTAGGGAATAACAGAACCACAAGTGATTCTGTCAGTCCCGTATCCAGCGGGGCTACATGGAAGCAGGCACTCGATGACTGGTTTGTGCAACCCCCACATCTCAAGCCAATGTACTCGCCAAAAACAGCATGCACAGTGTTCAGGTAGTGAAAGATGAATAAGGACAGCCAACCTGCCATTATTGATAGTACTCAAATTGAAGATACTGTTATTATTATGCATATTGTTGAGGTTGAGATGATGGAGGATCTGTTGAAGAGTAATTTATAAATGAAAGAAAGATCTCGTATAATCGTTTTGGAGGAACAGTTGTGCATTTTTTTCAATGTTTTTCACGAAGGCTGTTATGAGTAATGATCACTACTCAATTTTTCATTTCCAAAACGAGGTTTATTTTTTGTTTATCTTCTGTTCACTATTCACAATGCGGTCGATTGAACAAATTACTCACGCCAACCAATTGACTTCTGTTCCTCCATATTGAATACATAAATTACATACTTGTTGGAAGTGTTTTTATTTCGTTTAGTAACATCTACTGTATATGCTGAATACTTTTTTCTGCTCAATAACAAGTAAATCTTCGAATATTCCATCCAGTATAATATTTGCTGTTTGAATAAAATTTGATCTAGTATATTGGACAGAGCATAATTTATTTTTCAGAATATTTTGGGTTCTACCGCTGCGCCTCTTCCAGAGTACAAGACAGCATCAGTAAAAAAAAGTAGATTCATTATATCGCACTATGGAATGTTCAAAAGTGCGTGGGACTGGTTAATACTCATGGCAACGTTTTATGTGGCGGTGGTAGTGCCCTACAATGCCAGTTTTGAAACCGAAAGGCCTTCTGTTGTATTAGATGTATTTGTTGAAGCATTATTTTTTTTAGGTGAGTCGTTTTTTTATCATTATCAAAATATCAATATGTCTGAAATACGCATTTTTATCAAACACCAGAACTGCAACACTATTCTCAACGAGCGTTTCACGAAACAAGTTGACATCTGTTTTGGATTTATCGTCAGATGTTCCAACTCTACTTTTCATCAAAATGCCAATTCGATGAAACTTTTTGTAATCGGTCATTCACTGTATCGTATTTTCTTAGGCGATGTCTCGGATGGAATACAAAATAAACGAATATTATTCATGACCTTCCAAATATAACAATATATTCATTTCATGAAAACACTTGCAATGAATCATAGTGATACTTTCTTTAGAAATTGATGAAGATATTGAAAATGAGAAAAAATTCATATATGGCACGCAAATAATAAGTAGAAATGCTTTTCTTAGTAATTAGCCCATTTTGAAAAATGAAGGACTGCATATATTGTTATGTTATTTGCATTGTTATTGCATTGAGTTATTTTGAACACATAAGGAAAGAATTGTCCAGAGGAATATAATGAAATTCTGAATAATATCACGCCTAAAATACAACTTATTTGTACCTCAACTGTCTGTTTACAAATATTCACCTATAGGCACTACTGATCATTCAATATTGGACATATCCTAAAAATATGCATTTACGTATTTTTGTGATTATGTATGTATGTCTGTATAAACATTATTGTGACAAATATGTAAAACTTACGGAAGACAATAATGGTATCACTTTGAGAAACATTTTTCGAATATTGAGGACTTTGTTTCCTTTTTAAATAACAGATTCCATTCAATGAAATTGACGTATGAGAAAATTAAGGACATCTTTCATTTCTTGACATTTTGGTAATGAGGAACCAACATGGAGGGCTAGAATACGATGTATTTAGAAAAGAAACGAACACGTACAGATATATTCCTGACAGTCTCACTGTGGACAGCACAAACGTGCTGGGCTGAATTTTCTAGTGCATCGTCTTTTGGCTTTTCCTCTCACACATGAGAGGTTTACAAAAGAACACACAGGAAACAGCAGCCACTAACGGTTTCTCGAGATGATATAATAAGGAAGAAAATGTTTAAGTTAAGAATGGACGAAATCTCGACTTTTAAAAACAATAAGAACCAAGATAAATATATTTCAGTTTCATAACACCAATACACGAAAAACTTTGAAAAGATTTTCAAGGAACTAGGTATGAAGGTACTTTTTTTTATGGACAGACAAAAAATCTATTGAATTGAGATATAAGGAACACATAGCACACTTAAAATATGGAAGATCTGAAAAATCAGCAGTCGCCCATTATATTTTTGAAACAAAACCATGCCATAGACTCCAATCCATTATAATTAGTTAGACAAGTTAACAACGACATGCATCTAGATGCCCATAAGAGAGTAGAAATGAGTAAACATAATATTATTATGAATAACAATGGTGGACCAATCTGTTCAGAAAAAAATGTTTTAAATCTGTTTTTCCGTTAACCAGCTGTCACATCCCTACGAACGACAACCCTCAGAAGTCGAAACTTGGGCGAGCTAAGGATTAACGGTGTCTTACATTTTAACGTTTGATTCCTAACAATACCTAATATACTATATAGCTTGTTGAAATAATATTTACTATTAGACATTTTACAATCTGTCCTTTCACATCTTGAAATTAATTTAAGACTAGTAGATGAGGCAATATTGCGAAATTATTTCAAGACACTTAAGACGCATGTACCTACAAGAGGTATCTATGGTATGAATAATAATGAAAATTTTGTAAGTATATTTAGTTTGATCTACCTCTTGAATATGGTCACTTGGTGATCGAAACACGTGTCGAGGTGTTAAAATAACGGTTTGGTGTTGAAAAAAATCTTGAGTAATATTCATTACCACACCAAAGGTTCCAAACACTGCATCACAAAATTTAGATAAATGGTTTCATGATTAATCTTTGATTGCGTTTGAAAATAATTCATTGACTACATATCAAAATAATGAACTGATCAAATCTTCTGATATTCTGACTATCGTTGGAAATTCATGTTGAAAGATTTTTTATTTGGTTAATGACAGTCAGAAAATGTGCTACAGATAAGAACAAAACAATTCAATTGAATCATTCATTCATTTGTTCATCAAGCCCTGGATGAAAATAATTAATTTGCATCTGGTACACCTCTTGAATACATTTTGAAATATTGGTACAAATTATTACATTTTCAACTTATTCAATTCTTTATATTTTGAAATTGGTCACAAACTAAGGAATGTTGAAATCGTTATTTGCCATACCTTCGCAAATTTTATTCTATTGGTAACATCTTTGTTGTTATTTTTTTAAACCCTCATCTTTCTCAACATTGTTTTCATATCTTTCAAAATACGAATACAATATGAAATATAAAAGAACTTGAAATATATCTGGCGAAGTGGTACAACAGCCACAACAAAACTTCTCTTTATCATGAGCCCACAATCTTAAAAACTAAAGGCGGTAAATTCCATGAAAAATTTTAGACATGAGAACATGGCTGATTATAGAGGCAATTCACGCCGTATTCAAAAACTTTCTTTTATGATGTGATCATGCGCACTGTGATTTATTACCCAAAAATGGCGATAGTGACACTACTGGATCTTCAGCATTCTACTGTGGTGTAGCATCCTTTCATTTCGCTAGTTTGCTACTTTGTGTTCATATGTGCATTTTGCACATAAATACGTTCAAATTGACAATCATATGACATTTCAATACAATGGATAATGAGAAATACATGTTACTATCAATTTATTGAAAAAATAATTCATATATTATTGAAGAATGGGGGAAACCGCGAATTTGATGAAAAATGGACTTTTGATTATTAATTCATTAATAATAACAATAAATCTAGCACTAGAACTTGATGAATGCAACGATATAACTAGCACCGCTCAATTATTGACTTATATCCATGGACTTCATAAACAATTTTGTGTAACAGAAGAACTTGCTGCATTAAAAAGCCTCCATGGGAATATAAGAGGTAAAGATATATTTTTGATGTGTGATGTTAGATGTTTTCACTAGGTATCTACGATCTAAAGTGGGAAAAATTAAAAAATGTGGATATCAAAATGTACATTTGAAATATATTAAAATTGAAATAACTTCCTAGGAGTATTTTTAACGATATGTACAAGCGAATGGAAAAATAAAGAACTTTTATCGGGTTCTCAAGTTATACGGGGATAACCAAAAATCCTGTTTATCGGTTTTTTCGAATTGAATTTATTTCGGAGAATATCAAAAAATTTAAAAAGGAAATGTTATAGTATTCGAAGTGTACAATGAAGATGTGATAATATATTTTCGAAAAAAAAACGTTTCGTGTTAATATGGCAACTATGAATTTTTTTTAATACGGATCAGTCTTTTTTTATTACAAATATTGATAAAGCAATAAATTGACAATCCGAGAGTAAAATATTAATATTTTTTTAGCTTTCCATTTGAAATAAGTAACATCATCAGTGACAACTATTTTAAATCACGGTCCTGTCGTCCTGTGGTTTCAATTTCTTTAAAATATAATTCAGGCAACCCAATAAATTTGACAGGTAGGTGGTACCCTAACACAATGAAAATTCGTACTTTTTCGTTTTGGAAATTTTTGTATTACCGTAAATCCTTTTTTCAAAGCTTATTTCCCCCTAATCAATTATAATTCGTATTATTTTTATAATTCTCAATCCTGGACGTAACTAAAATGAAAGTTTTTGTTCAAAATTCGATTGTTGTATTATTTGGTATGATCAAATAACATCTCAATTCATTTAACATCTTAATCGCGTAGGCTTTGTTTGATTTATATGGCAGGAAAAATGAATGCTTTGTTGATATTTGTTGAGAACTGCCAGACGTTTATGAACATATCAAAGGTGTATTCAAATGATGAAAGGACTGATATGCTATTTAGTTATGCAAAATTAAATAGAAATCCTCTTTTGGCAAGGAATATGTATGTTGAGCTATACCCGAATCGTCGTATTCCGAACATCCAAATGTTTGGACGATTAGAAAGAAATTTGAGGGACTATGGTGCATTTGACAGAAAGAAAACAAGAAAATGTGTGATTACTGGAAGTGTGAGGAATTAAATAAATGTTATGGGTAAGCAAATATTACCACATAAAAATGTACAAAGTGAAAACATTTTTTTCAAATTTAGGATTGGTCAGTTACAAAAATTATGATATTCAAGATTGTTCTTCACGAGAAAGTACTCACGAAATGGGGATTTCTGTAAAATCCACCTGAACCATTTTGAAAAAGAACAAATATAAAGACTACAGGATATGCAAAATTCATCACCTCAATGAAGAAAGGGATTACGGAAGGAGAGTACGATTTGCGAAGTAGTTAAGTCGTAGAAATAGAGAAGTTGGAAATATTTTGTAAAAAAATAATATGAACGGACAAATCAAAATTCACCAACAATGGTTGGTTTTACAGAAACATCCATTATAGGTGGAATAATACAAATGAACATTTACATAGGGAAACCAATCTCCAAGAAAGGTTCGGAATCAATGTTTGGTTGGGAATTGTAGGACCAAACATCCTTGGCCTTTTCTTTTACGATGATCATTTGAATTAGAGATGCATGTAATAGTATCATATCTAATATGCTAGAAAATTGTCACAGAAATTGTCTGGACCGACAACTCAACAAAGAGGTCGTCAATTCGAGCATTTGATGTAGATTACAATGTAGCTTTAATTTTCATTATTGGTTTCTTCTTTCCCAAAAGTTCATGATGAAATAAATTGTTTCCCTGTTTGATTATTGTCAATGATGATAGTGGTTATTTCAAATCAAACACTATGAAAATATCAAATGTGAAATATTCTTGGATTGTGAATTTATCGCTTCATCAATATCTGTAATAAAAAAGACAGGTCCGTATTGAAAAAAATTATGGTGGCCATGTTGACACGAAACATTTTATCGTATATTTATTATTACATCGTCATAGTACACTTCAAATACAATAACATTTTTCTTTTATATTTTTTGATATTCTCCGAAATAATAATTTCATTCGAAAAACGGGAAACAGCATTTTTGGTTTTACCAAAAGGGCGAGAGTCTCCATAAATTTTCTTCGACCATGATATTGTTCCCGATGACAGTTACCTTTTTTCCCATTGAATCGCCTTCGTATCTGTTACGGTTTAGAATATAGCAATGTTAGGTTAGGTTAGGTCCAAAGTGAGTGGGTCTATTCGATCCTCCACCGCAACCCGCAGGGGTTTATTTTGGCTCACACCTATTCACACTCGGTCAAATAAACCCAGCTTCTTAACTAAGCCAATTAATTTGTATGGTGAGTGGTATTTCAGGTCAGATGGTAAAAGTACGGCTCTGCCGAAATCTAAAGACCTGTTAATGAGGTAGTCGGATAGTCAAGTTGAAAGATTTCCACCTTGATACCCACGGCAACCTTCCCATATGAGGGTTTTTGCACGAGAGCTACACCTGACGATGCCTTAAATTCAGCCGTGCAGGGCTTTTTCGCATCTGGTTTTGGTGAGTCATCAATTGAGCGCAACCTGCTGACCTGCTCATGAGGGGTTTGTTTCCCCACCTGAGACAGATTCTGCGTACGCCGCTCAGGGATTTGGTGCAAGGCAGTTTTATAAGGTACCCCGCTCTTGAGGAGACGACTCAGTCGTTTCCTGGCTGCACCTCCAAACCTTCATTTTTAAGGTTCAGTTGTTGGATCAGGAGTAGGGGAGTTGAGAAGCTCTCGCTCCTGAACTAAATTTACAGGGAGGTCAGTTGGAGTCGTAAACTCGACATCAATCTCCTCTGTAGGCTCGCTACTGAACTAAATTCACAGGGAGGTCCATTGGAATTGTAAACTCGACATCCATCTCCTCTGTAGACTCGCTCCTAAACTAAATTCACAGGGTGGACTCGACATCCATTGTAGACTCTCTCCTGGATTAAATTTACAGGAAGGTTAGTTGGTGTCATGATCTCGACATTCATCTCCTCTGTAGACTCGCTTCTGAACTAAATTTACAGGGAGGTCAGTTGGAGTCGTAAACTCGACAACCATCTCCTCTGTAGACTCGCTCCTGATCTAAGTTTACAGGGAAGTCAGTTGGAGTCGTAAGCTCCACATCCATCTCCTCTATAGACTCAGCGTCAGAAAGAATTTTTAAATTTACTCTGTCCATAAAAGTCCTATGAGTAGCTAGGGAAAGAAGGTCAATCACGACAGAGCCTCGCATTACCATGACAAGGCGAAGGGCGTATTACTGAAGACAACAAATGAACACGACTTTCACTTCAATCCCGATCCTTCTGTATCGTTTTGGTTTTGAGTCCCATTCAATATTTTTATAATAAAAATAATATAGTGTATATTTAAAGACGCGTAAATAAATAATTGTTCACTAGAATGACAAATAATTGTAGTTTTAGGTAGAGATATTAATTTTTCAAATTGGAAAATTTGTTTGGACTTGGCAGAATCCTCATATCTCGAATACCATAACCCATTTCCCATTCATGAACAAATCATGATTCGTTCATTTCATTTTCGATTTTACTTTCGTATCTACTTATCGAAATTATATTTGTTGGTTCGAATTATGTGAAAAAATAATTAAGCTATGGTTTACAAGAATATATTATTACAAAATATTGATAATGAAATATTATTATTATTATTATTCATACATTTTATTTTTTATTCATTATTTTCAAGTGGAAATTGTTGAGACCGCGCCGCCAATGTTTTGAATTTTTTTGGTTACTACCATCTCGTTCGTAGCTTTTGTGATTATTCAATAATTCAACATATTGCGCGTTTTATCAGACAGATATTTCAGGCACGTTGAATAAACCGAAATTTTCTACTTATTTTTCAGCGCGCGTAAGGCCTCGCGGCACGAGGCCTGGAGAGGCAATTCACTCGCTCCACTCTTTTACTTTAGTTTTACAATCAATGCAAAATTAGAATTAGAAAAATAATAATGATTCAGTTCTTATAGGAAACAAATGAGTTCTCATTGTTATTCATTTTTTTCATTGCTTTTGTAATGAATAATCAATCATTTTAAGCAAATATTTGTACAAAATAATAAAATTATTCATATATTATTATTTGTTCAGTTTTTTCAAGTGAAAATTGACGGGACTCCGCTACAGATATGTTTGTGAAATAGCTCTACTATCATAGCTTTTCCTGTAGAATTCCTTGGCAGCTTTTCGATAACTTCTCACGTTACAACCTGAAAATCATATCTGATACACTCTTGAACATTTAAATGATGCATCCGACGCAACAAGCATCCGAAGCATCTAGGTCTCTAACGATGATTTCAATTTTGAAAGCCCCAGCCTATAAATCCTGTAGCAATCACTAAAATATCATATCTTTCAGAGGGGAAACTTTCATGAAGATTTCAATTGATCAAAAAGTGCTAATAAATAAGCACAAAAAGTATCAAATACTTAAATCGAAATTGAAAATCGAATACATTATTTGAAAACTACCGAACTTTAGTACAATTTTCACAAAGAAAAATTACATAACATTTCAATATTGGGTGTTTTCAAATGCAAAGCTTGTTGTTAATGATTTTTTTCTTTAGACCTTTGTTGACATTATACGGGCGAGAAAAGAGCAAACATTTTGATTTTCCTCAATAAGTTACTGAATGAATTCAAAGTATTTTTTTCAAAGAAAAATGTACTATTTATTATCAATCTGACGTATTCAATAGTTCTGCCTACCAAAAAAATTGTTAAAGTATTTCACAAATACTTGATATTTCCGATTCATTTCATTTTCAAACTCTGTCGACTGGAAACTTTGTTTCTTCAGTCTTGAAGACGGAATCTGTTGTTACTAACTTGTCTAACTAATCTTCATGAACTGAAATCTATGGAATGGTTTTGTTGCAAAATATGATGGGTGACTGCTGATTCCAATAGAATAAGAATACGATGTTTTTACAAAAGAAACAAGCTCGTACTTGTATATTCCTGACAGTTCGTAAAACTGTGAACAGCACAAACGTGCTTGGTTGAATTTTTTAGTGCATCGTCTTTTGACTTTTTCTCTAACACATGAGAGGTTCACAAAAGAAAAACTCACACTACAGGAAATATCAGCCACTAACGGTTTCTCGGGGGTATTGTAAATGATGTAATAAGAAAAAATAAGTTTAGGTTGAGAATGAACGAAATCTAGACTTTTAGATTTTCAAAGAACTAGGTATGGAGGTGGATTTGAAACCAAGTCATACACTACAGAGCCTTTTAAAAAGTCAGTCCAAAAGACAAAGTCAAGAATTCGGAAAATTCTGGAATTCACGAAATTGAATTTAAGGACTGCGATTCAAAATATTATGGACAGACAAAAAGATCTATGGAAATTAGATATAGGGAACACTTAAAACATTGAAGAACTGAAAAATCAGCAGTCGACCATCATATTTCGAAACGAAATTATTCCATAAACTTCAGTTTATTAAGATTAGTTAGACAAGTTGATAATAACAGGCATCTAGATGCCTATGGGAGTTTAGATGATTACTTGGTGATCAAAATACGTGTCGAAGTGTTGAAATAATGGTTTGGTGTTGGGAAAAAACTCCAGTAATATTCATTACTACATGAAAGGTTCCAAACAGTGCATCACAAGTGTATAATCTATATATGTTGAAAAACTCAACCTTGCTGTTCACATCTCTGTGTACGAATTTTTGTTTTCTTTCCTAATATCTTTGGAAGCCGTAACATATTTTATTATTCGAAATTTTCGTTCTTTGAATGATTTTCACTTGATGTGTTATATCTAGAAAGGATACCAATTAGCTTTTATGGACTCAGATCTCTGAATAAGGCTGAAACGTGTTAATAGATGCGATAAGTCCTGTTGTCATAATATAGACACTTGTTATTTTTTTCAGATATATTACTCAATTTTCGTACGACTTACGTGAATAGAAAAGGAGAGGTCGTTTCTGATTGGAAATCCATCGCACTTAACTATTCAAAAACTTGGTTTTTAGTGGATATGTTTGCGGCTTTACCATTCGACTTTTTGTATGCACTTTATGGAGCGGAGGTGAGTAAGAAAGATCAAGTTTCAAATGTAGATGCTTCAGCTGACGATTCGTTTTCATATAATAATCAAAAAGTGATATTATCGATGGTACAAAAAAAGTATAATCTTCATTCAAGACTAGCTACTTTTTTCATTGAGTTCGTCAAATGATTGAAATTAATAGTCGGGTTTTTCAATACCCAGCGTAAGATAATTGCTTCTTCTTTCCATAGAAAGCATATTCAAATCCTCTCGAGAATGAAGGACTCAGCATAATACTCGCTCCTCATAATCAATAATATACCTCCGTTATTTTCAATATAATTAATGATCATGGCATGTAGGCTTTAACGACCGGTGTCCAACTAATTTCTCGATGTTTCCGGATTTAGGAGCCGTGATTTGGAGTTTTTTATATATGACGGAGACCTTATCGAAGGCGATGCGGTAACGGTCGAAGTGATCCACTTTGTTGCGATTTGCAAACCAGTCTTTGCAAACCTTTTCATGAAAGACTTCGAAACCAAGGTTATTCACACGTTGGACCACAAACCTTCTGGTTGGTTGAGATACGTATATGACGTTCCCGTTATATGTCCACACGGCTCCAAAACTCTCCATGATTTTCTTGATCACTCAAACGACCTTCACCCAAATATAAAGGTCACTATAGAAATTGAAACTAATAACTCTTTTCCATTCCTAGATGTCCTCATTACAAAATCCAATAACTCCTTAACTCACACAGTCAACAGAAAACCAACACATACAAACAGATACCTCAACGCAAACTCTCATCATCATCCAGAACAAACCAACTCCATTTTCAATTCTCTCATCCCCAGATCTATCAACCTCAAAGACCTCCAAAACAAACCATAGCTTTTTTCCAAAATGGATTCACAGACCGTCAAATTGACAGATCCATACGTCGTCAACAAACTTCTATATTCAGTCCCATCGATCAAGAAGACAACAACGTTTTCCACAAAGCTTCTTTTTCCCACATCAAAGGTGTTATTGAAAAAATTGGCCAAATTCTTAAAAAACGATATTCACCGCCAACAATTAAATTTCCACATTTCTCCGTTCCCCAAAGGACAAAATTGTCAATGAATTCCAGGGCATGTATGAAATTGCATGTTCCGATTGCCATAGAACATATGTTGGCCAGCCCAACAAAAGTAACAAGTAGAGTATACTTGCTGTCCGAAAGTCACACCATTCTCAGCCCTGTCCGAATATCATGAAGAGACAGGAAAGAATATAGACTTTGATTATCACCTCAACGAAAACACTACGAGCTATAATAATTCGCAAAGCCATCGGAATTGAGAAGCGATTCCTGCCTGAACAAATGTAATTACGGTCAGAGACTTCCAACTACCTGAAAACCGCTATTTTACAGATGTCCACCCCTCACCTATACGTCCGGTGCTGGTGATCACTTCAAGCTCCGCAAACACCCTTTCACTTCAGTAGCACCTGCCGTAGTACCTCAAATCAATCTAAGGAGTGAGCAGATTGAGACTTCCAGATGTCTTGAATGAAACCTCATAGATTTACTTTGGATTGAATTGGTGGGGGTTTGTGTCATTATAAGATCAATTCATGAAAGTGTTCAGTCCGTAATAGGAGACATCGGTGAGAAGACGCACGATAATACCATGAAGGTCGAGACATTCTGCAATAACTACTTACTCACTTTTTCTTAGTCACAAAAAATTGAACCACATTATTTCTTTGAAAGTTTTTGTAGTGTACACTCTATTGTTGGAGATATGAAAATGAAAAATGATTGTCTTGCTACACATGAATAATGAATTACTACTCAATTATAATAATTTTTTTTTCAGATATAATTTTCACAATATTCTAATAATATTCGTTGGATTCATGTAGATTTTTGCACCACTCTCTATACTGAATATCTTATACAGGCATGGATGCATTTGAGAAATATATGATTCCTTTGAAATGACAATTTTTCGTCTATTCCTCTGAGCACGGATCAACCGTGAAATTATATTGATATATCACCAGGATTTATTGGAGTTAACTTTTCCATCAGATCTTTTGTGGCCATACGATGGAATAATTTTATATTGTATGAGATCTTGTTCAGTGAACCCTTCAGGTTTAAATTCAGCGAGAAGTTGTTTCACATCAGTGGATTCGAATGCTTTTTCATCAATCTAAAAAACTTTTCATTTTATCGAAACATACTTTTATCTAATGGTATATCCACTATCTAGTATAATTGAAATAACATTCGTCTCAGCTGAAGTACTCATATTGACTTCATGAAATACTGATTGATTACAGACGAACTTTGTTGATATAGCCACTAACTCGAACCATCTAATCTTTCATCATGGGTCAGCATAACCATCAACACGGATCATCATAATCACCAACGTAGACATTATCAATGCAACATGACATTTAATGACGTCACGCGACCTGGTGGAATCAAATTGTCTAGAACTCGTGAATGACTTTGAATGCCAGGCGTTGACAGCATATTTAGAAGGTGCTGTGACTTCAAAAATTGAAAGCCAAAAACATAAGCTAGGTGTATTCGATTCGATGCACTCATACTTCGTAGTTGTAGATAGCGGGGCCTGGCGACTTCCCTCAACAATTTTGTATACGAATGCTCATGGTACATAAATATCTGTATACAAGGTCTAGCAATTTTTTTTTCTGATGGGTTGTTTCTTGTAGGCAATTCTTTCTTCAGGATCGTGTTTTCACGAATACTCTCCAATATTGCCACACAATTATGTTTCATTTTCAGTAATTATGAACTTCCACAAAAAAATCATTATGGAGTACGTCCTAGTACTTTCCATACAATAATGTCTGTGATATTATTCAAGCAGGACCGAGAACTTGAGAACTTTCCATATTGATGGTCATCAAGCTGAGCCACGCACTCCTCACATTGAAGATAAATTACAGATTGACAAAGCTGTGCAAGTCAATATTGAACCGAAGTATAGAAGTAAATATACTGAGTGACAAGAAAAATGTAGCACTGTCACCTTTCCTCTTTAATCACACAATATCGAAACTTAACCAATGAAACTTTCTGCTTTGAAAACTAATATTGTTCACAAGTAACCCAGCTAAAAGTACTATATCATGTGATTATTCTGTGACATCCGCTGGATTAATATGAACCAAGTTTTTCTATCTGAATTAAGGTCAGTGCAAAATGATTCCTAACAAAGCAGTGATGGCTAAAAGAGAATTCACGACTTGTCATGTTTGCTAGAAATTAAAATATGTATTCTCATAAGATCACGTTTTGTCTTGAAATCTAATCCCAACACTAAAGATAAAGTAAAACTATTTAAGTAGATAGGAGCATGAATAATGTAATAATAGTATTATTTCGACAGTTGGTAGTACTGTCATCTTCTAGGCACTCCTCAAACTGAACTTGTCATCCTGTCGTCTGCCTCTTTATACGGTCAGAGCGTCTCAACTCAGGTATTTCCGGTACTTTAGGTAAATTTGCCTGTATTTGTTCTGCATCAGGTACTCTTCTTTGTGTTAGATCTTCTCTAGGAATGTGTATGGTTTTGTTTAATATATTGAATGTGAGGTCTTGTTGTGTTTTGATCTGAACTTGTTCCTCGATAAGTGATTTATGACTGTTAAATTTTTGGATGTTCAAGTTTTCCCCGGTTTCCCTTGTTGACTTCTTTTATGAGTTTTATGTTCTCTGGTGGGGGGAAATTATGTTTGTTTTGTATAGTGTGTGTTGCGAGGTTTCATTTATATACTATTGGATTTATGTATGCCTTTTTGTGCTCATTGTACCTTTGGATTAGTTTTTTCTTACTTACAATTATAATTATCAGTGAAACTCCTCAACAGTTTAGCTGTGAAGAAGAATTTGAAACATTCGAATGTTGAGTTTCATGAGATTCAGATAACTGATCAACACGAAACGTGATTATTCCACACGTATTATGTACATACAAAATATGGAATGAATTCGATATTTCATAGTAGAGTAGCTTGTTAGTTTAAAAACACCACGAATCTACAGAACTTGATATTTCTTTTGAAAAAATATCTGCTATCACAATTGTGACTTAAACTTCCATATAGGTACTGTACTTTTTGTTTACGACTTCATTTTAGCATACTTTGTATTATTCCTGTTATAAATGTTGTTGAATTAACGTTAGCATTATTATTTCTGCTTTGATAATTATTCATTTCAAATAATGGTGGACGAGCGGGTTTGATGTCGTCGAGTAGAACTACATTTTTATCAAGACTCGTTGCTCCGATCGACTTTCCACACGAGTACTTTTATTCATAAAATTGTCCAAGTAACCTTATTTTGTTGAAAAATATTGAAAAATATCTGTCATTTCAAAGTTTTGGGGTGTGGACCATCGGGGGTAGTCCGTTCCTGACTTTGTAGCAAAACAACTGACTCCTGCATGAAAGCTCATCGACGGAATTCATTTGTTTAGTCAATTACCAAAATTTGGATGATTTTGAATATTCACTTGAAAAGTTATCAAAGAAAAACATTTTTCATTTTGTAACTTCGAGGGCCCGTAACTTGGTTACGAAGACTTTTAGGAAAAAAAGTTATATGAAGTACTGGTGATATTTTGATCCCATCTATACATTTCCGAGAGGAAAAGAGGAAGTCCAGGGACACCCTGTATATATATATTTACATTCGTTTTATTATTGAAAACAATCCAAATCTGAAAGAAATCAAATCAGAAATACTAAAGTACCTGTACAACAAACTTCTATTTATATATAATTTAGGCTTCATTCCAAAAAATATTGAATTTTTTCAACAAATTCTCACATAGTTGCCTATCGTAACCCACTTCTAATATTATTACTTTCTTGATGTTTCAAAATCAGTATAAGCAACACAAAACAAAATCATTTATGTGATTTAGAAATGTCCTTGGCTTTTATAAAGTATCAATTGATTATCATTTTGATTTTTTCCATTGATACTCTTTGTTGATAGATCTTCACTATGTCAGTATAGACACGATAAAGAAGTTATAAAATGCTTACATTCACCTGAAACAAAACAAGAGATATATTAATTGGTTGATGTTCATTTCAAGTACCTATATCTACTTGAAACATTAAAAATAAAAATAAGGTTCCTACATGAATTAAATTGAATTTGATGTAAATGTTCATCAGAGTCTTCACATTGAACAGAGAAATAGTTTCTTACGTTTCACTGCAAGTAACATCATAACATTTCAGTCGGACATTATGCCCACGTGTAAACCGTGCTTTAATCAAACATTTGTCTCCATCTTGTTCAGATCTGAAACGAAAAAGTACTTGAGTACTTCAAGAAAATTGTTCATGTAAATTGGAATATCGATTAATAATATACATCAAATCAATACATATCCATGAATTTAAAAAAAGTGAATGAAATTGTCATACCTACTTGACTGAACTTCAATAATATAACATTGTCTATAAATGAATATGATATAGACGGGAAATAGGAGTTTGGAACAATTTTAATGACATGTTTTGATATATTATAAACTACTGTGGATTTTTGAATGAAAATCCATGTTATGGATGGAGATATATCATGTAACATAATAATTACCTTGCAGCTTTCACTTCTTTGATCTCTGCACACGTAAAATCAAGATTGGATGCAAAATATGCTGTCTTCATAAATTCAAATATTTTCGGTAAGTTGTTCGATTGTGCTTTGAAAATAATAGTTTCAGTCATCATCCTAGATTCACTAAAAATCTAGATTCAGTAGAAATCACCATAAGAATACAGTTTTAACCGGTCTATAGAAATGCAATATTATTGCGCAATATTTTGGTTTGTGCAATATAATTGTTCGTCTAGGGGCAATATTGAAATGTTGTGCAATATATTGTGTGGTTTTCATAATCTTGAAAATATAATTATTGTACAACCGGGATAATATTGTGCCGTGTGTTGGCAATATTGCGCAATAACCTCTCAGTTGGTCTCTGGCGGTCGTCTGAACTAGTAATCTCAAAGCAAACATGAGTAACAAGAAAGTCGAAAAACAATTCATTGTTGAATTTATTGACGAGTATCGTGGTCTTTCGGCTCTGTGGGATGTGAATTGCAAAGATTATAGTAATCGTGCGACAAAGGGGCAGCAATACGAGTTGCTGATAGAAAAGTTTCGCGAAAAATACCCGAATGCTGAGAAGCAAGAAGTGGTAAAAAAAATACTTGCCATGCTTGCCAGATGAAAAGAAGCTTTTTTTATCCCAAACAGCAAAGATAATCCTTTCAAAACCCGATAGTATGGTCATGCTGCATGATTTGATTTCGTTTTTTTTATTTTTCTCAGGCGGATAATGCACCTCGTCGAAATTACAGGAAACATAAAGCTGCAGATCCCACTGAGGATTTTGAAATTGGCTTCCAAACACCTTCAACAACCACAATATGACAAGCGAAAAAATTGCTGCAGCATGGGTGGTCGAGCTCCAAAAATGGATCCACAACAGCAGTTATTTGCGATGAAGGCCATCAATGATTTTATATTTGAGGGACAAATGGGGACTTCACATATACGTCACATATACGTCTAAGAATAGCAAGTCGTTGTGGACTTCTTTTTCGATTGTGAAAGTGATGGAAGGACTTACATTGTTGAGGTGCTTCAAGAAGGTGTCTAGTTCTGCATTCCGATGGTTCCATTTTATGAAGGTGTCGTCCACGTATCTCAACCAGACTTAGGGCTTCTTGTGGGCTTTTTCAATGTTCAGAGTTTCAAACCACTCCATATATAGGTTGACTATAACTACTGGAAGTGGCGATCCCATTGACTGTCCCTCATCTGGCGTGAAGTACACAGCACCCTAGTAATTCCATGATTACTTGTATCGGTGAATTTGTTTTATCTTTCAGGTCCCCATCTTCGGATAGCTTCTTCTCTATGATTTGAAGTGCTTTTTTGACAGGAAAGTTGGTGTATAGGCTTTCCATGTCCTTGAAACAAACGTTGAATACCCGGTACAGACTCGAAACCAGCGACTTCCGAGGATATGAGAATACTACGGTCAAGCGTACCAAAGCGCTAGCCTAACAGTGATAAGGTCTCAAATCAATTACCACCTTTGGAAGAGGTCAACTCTTATGCAGGATGCCACAGAATGATTTGAAGAAATAAGAAGAGAGACCTTGAAAGAGGATCATGGACCAATCTTTGTCAAGATCTAAAACACGTTCTTGAAGATGCGACAACAGGAAGTGAAGAAAGTTGGTGAGGGAACATGCCCAAATGCAGACCGAAAAAAGGACAACTATGAAGCCGCCAACGTCATCAATACGAGTTCCCACCTGCACACGGACATACAGGAATCCTTGTTGAGTAAAGGTCTAAACCTCGCCATTGCACCAAAATCTGTGCCCACTTTAGAAATAATAACAGCAGTGAAATCCACCAGTTCTTTTATTGATCAGATCGTGGCAGAAGAAATCAGATGGAAAATCAGATAACAGCATTATCGACAACCAGTTCTAACATCCAACATCAGCAATGAAGAACGAATAGCTCTGAATGTGCTACGTTGAGACAACACCATCAAGATCTTACCTGCAGATAAGGAAAATTCTACTGTTGTGATGGATACTGATCTCTACGAACGGAATATCAAAAAGGTGCTTCAGAAAGGAAAATACACGAAGATTGAAAGGTACCCTACTGCATCAATTGAAAGGAAGTTGTACCAGACTTTGAAAAAACACCAAGTTCATTTTTCGGAAAAACAGAGATCATGGAAAGCCTCTACTCCAACGTCACTGTCGAAGAAGTACTTCAAATCATACAGAGGAAGCCATCCGGAAATGGGGACCTGAGAGATAGAACAAACTTACCGATACAAGTAACCATGGAACTACTAGGATGCTGTATACGAAACTGCTACTTCCAACTGAAGGAAGATTTCTTCACGTCAGATGAGGGACAGCCAATGGGATCGCCACCACCACCGGTTACAGTCAACCTATATATGGCCATTTAAAGAGCCCATAAGAAGCCCTGAGTCTGGTTGAGATACATAGATGACACCTTCATAATATGTAACCATGGAAATGCAGAACTAGACATCATCCTAAAGCACATCAACAACGTAAGTCCTGCCATCACTTTCACCGTGGAAAAAGAAGTCCACAACGAAGTGCCATTTATAGACGTATTGGTGAAGAGGACCAACACTGATTGAGAAACATCTGTATACCGAAAACCCACTCACACGGGACAGTATCTGGACCAGGAATACAATCAACATCAATCTACTCAGAGATGAATCATCAAGACTCTAGTAGACCGTACTTTCGGGCTCTCTAATACCAAGTAAGGTCTCGACAAGGAACAAGGCATCATCAAAACATTAGCTAGAAGACAGCAATAGCCTCACAAGGAAGAGAAGCAGCAACAACCCTACATTAGAAGATTGTTAGAAAGAATAAGAAGAATTGGGTCCAAGTACAACATCAGAACCTGTTCAGATCTGGGAACACTATCCGTAGCAGTCTCACGGAAACCAGACCACCAAACGCGGACTGCGATTCCAATAATTGCATTTACCGAATACCGTGCGAGTGCGGAGAATAAATCGGTGAAACGAAGACGCCATGGAAAATTCGCATTGCCTTGCAAAAGGAGCACACCTCGAGGAGAAACCAGCAAATCAGGAATAGCATAGCATGTTTGGACTCATCAACATAATATTAATAAGTGAGCTCAAGCTGAATTCATCCACAAGGAGGAAAACTGGTTAAGGAAAAAATTCAAAGAAGCCGCTTATATGTTATCCTACAACGCATTTAGCCAAGCTAGCGTAGAGATACGTAACATATGGAGACCTCTCATCAAGCAGTACATGACCAACTTCCGCCAAACGGTCAGCACCCGCTAAAAACCGATGAAGCGGAGAGAGGGAAGAGGGGATAGGTGAATGACCCATAAATAGGCAGACTCGTAGGAATAAGTCCAGTTATCACTCGAAGACAATTGGGGATACAAACAATCGAAACCGTCGTGGAGTAACTTGGTTTGAAATCTTTTAATTTTTATTTCTTGTTAATAATTTTTTTAACTTACATACCCAATTTTTTGAGTTTTTGGTTATTGCTTGTATTTTATTTCATTGTAATTTCAGTTTTTTTGTTTAATATAATTATATATATATATATATATATATATATATATATATATATATATATATATATATATATATATATGTATATATGTATATATATATATATATATATATATATATATATATATATATATATATATATATATATATATATCTACCTGCAGAACAAATAATGGTGGACGAGCGGGTTTGATTCGTCGAGTAGAACTACATTTTTATCAAGACTCGTTGCTCCGATCGACTTTCCACACGAGTACTTTTATTCATAAAATTGTCCAAGTAACCTTATTTTGTTGAAAAATATTGAAAAATATCTGTCATTTCAAAGTTTTGGGGTGTGGACCATCGGGGGTAGTCCCTTCCTGACTTTGTAGCAAAACAACTGACTCCTGCATGAAAGCTCATCGACGGAATTCATTTGTTTAGTCAATTACCAAAATTTGGATGATTTTGAATATTCACTTGAAAAGTTATCAAAGAAAAACATTTTTCATTTTGTAACTTCGAGGGCCCGTAACTTGGTTACGAAGACTTTTAGGAAAAAAAGTTATATGAAGTACTGGTGATATTTTGACCCCATCTATACATTCCCGAGAGGAAAAGAGGAAGTCCAGATACACCCTGTATATATATATATATATATATATATATATATATATATATATATATATATATATATATATATATATATATATATATATATATATATTCCATAACTTTCCAATGGAATCAATTTCATTCATCTTATCTACATTATTTATCCGCCTATGACTTGGCCTTGAGTTGCATGTGACGTCATTAATATGAAACCTCCTTTTAACAGTTCGACTATGATTTGACTTCGAAAGCCGCAACGATTCGATTAATGTGAGTCGCACCGTACAAGACCTTGGATATAACTGTCGATTCTAGACCTCCCCCTACCACTAGTAATGTCGCATGGCATATTTCCTTGAATGCACGATACACTCATAACGGTATGCTACTCGTTAGTTCCAAACGCGTCCAGTTCGCGCAGATGACGTGAGTGTGAAGCATATCGGGGTTGTAACTTCGTAGACTTGCCTAAATTCAATTTGAATTTCTCACAAGTTCTCTGTTGCGCTGTGAAGTTTAAGAATGATTACGAAATTATTGTCAAGAGTGGTTTTCAAACATTTTTAATTAGCTTTTATCAATTTAGTGTCGTATTCGAAGCTTCAATAATTAAACAAAAATACGAGTAGGTAGGTATATAGCTAAGAATGCCTGGTTGTGCGGTTTTTGGTTGAAATAATTACAACAGAGTGACAAAAGGGACCAATATTAAGTATTTTCGATTCCCAAAGAGCAAAGAACTGTCTAAACAATGGATTTCAGCATGTAGGAGGAAGGACAACATCAATTTGAAAAATGGTGTGTATTAATTAAAGCAATGATGACACATAATTTATTATGTATTCAATGGTTTTCAGCAACTATTTGTTCTATTCATTTCCATAAAGATTGTTTCGAAGATTTATCAGTCAAAGAGCAATATGGTACTTTTTCAACAAAAAACGCCCGTATTTTGAAAACTGATGCTGTGCCCACTCTGAACCTCTTATTTAAGAGAAAGCAAACTGAAGAATCAGAAAGAACAATTCGTTTTGCTAAAAGGAGAAAATCCACTCTTTTACCAGAGCAACAATTGGAAAATTATGAAGGTAGTGTTTCCACATCACTACAATTAAATACTGAAGAGATAGAACAACCTGAACAAACAAACGTAGATAGCACTTGCAGTACTTCAGTTCAGTCGAATGCACAACAAAAAACAGAAAGAGAGGGGTTAGGTTCTTTTATCAATCGAACTTATTGTCACTGTGAATATTGCCTCTAATCGATTTTTTTTCTTTATGCATTTTTTATTTTTTTTCAGAATTGCGAAGTTACGTATAGCAGAACTAGAAGAAAAGGTTGCACATTTGGAATCGTTAAATAGGGAGCTGTTCGATGAAAATTTACAGCTGAAGAAAGATATGGAGACATGCAGAAATTCATTGGAGAAATGTTTTTCGTCTGGTCAAATAGAAAGACTATTGAATCCCCATAAGAATCTAAGAAAGTGGTCAGCAGAGGATATTGCATCTGCCATATCATTGAGAAGTGTTAGTCCAAAGGCCTATCGCTATTCGAGAGCGAACGCATTGCCCCTACCAGCACTCTCTGCTTTAAGGAAATGGGCATCTTCATTCAATCTCAGCCCCGGATTTTTGACCAATGTTATCAATCTCATGCAAAAAATGTCACTTCAATTGAAAGACATTGAAAAGTTGTGTGTTCTTTCCTTCGACGAAATCCATTTATCCAATAGGATGTGATAGGCCCACATAAGACTTGCCAAACTGTAATGGCACGAGGGCTGATTAGTAACTGGAAGCAACCAGTGTTTTATGATTTTGATGAGCCAATGAAAAAATAAATTTTAAACCAAATTATATCTGCATTATTCAATGCCGGTTTCACCGTGGTAGCCATACTAAGTGACATGGGTCCTACGAATATGAAATATTTCTTGGAAATGAATATTGCTCACGATAAGAATTGTTCATTCCCACATCGTTGTAATGAATCTATGAGGATTTTTTTGTTTGTCGATGTACCTCATCTAATCAAGTTATTGATCAAGGATTTTGGTTAAATGGTACATTTATGGATAAATCCTGTTTCGAAGTCTCGTGGATATATCTACATCAGAGCTTTCTATAGTACATGAAGTCAGCAAGTACCATATTGAATTGAAGGGAACTGAAAGACAAAAAGTTAGGCCAGCAGTGCAACTGTTCTCTAATTCTGTTTCGAAGGCAGTTTCATATTGTGGGAAAAGCGGATTAATGCCATCAGAGTTACCCTGGTAACAAGTATCAGACTTCGTTCAGCTCATTAACAGATGGTTTGACGTTATGAATTCGAAAACGAAAATAAGGGCTAACGAACCATCTGAAAACGCATTTGGTATAAATTTAGAGGATCAGAAAAAAGTACTAGAAAAAACTTCCAAGTGGGAAAACATAAATCCTTGATTCAGTTTCAGAAAGGTATACTTTTGAGTAATAGATCAATTGTTGAGCTCTTCCTTTATCTTCAGAAGAGGCACTCTGATGTCCAATATATTCTTACTACGCGACTGAATCAGGATATTCTGGAAAACTTCTTTTCTTACATGAGAGGGATGGGGTCATCTAATGATCATGCAAATCCTCTGGATTTCATTTGAAGAAACCGGAGAGCAATGTTTAATCCAACCTCTAGAACAAACTTCAGAACATCCTAAGTTTGACTGCATTGCTGCTGATATGTTTGAGAATATATCAACGGGAGCGAAATGTCTGAAAAACTCCCGGGAATTCCAAGATGAGAAAAATTTGATTCCTTATTTCTTTATAAATCCATGTTATGAAAAATGTCACACTGATGGACCAGATATGACGCAAGAGGCGTTGGAGTTACTCGGATTGAAAGAAAAAATAAACAATGACTCATTAACTTATATAGCGGGTTATGTGGCTCATACATTTAAGAAAAAATATAATTTGGGAACGGAAGTTCTTCCAGCTTCTTCCAAAGATTTGGATTGGTTGCAATTCATATCAAGGGGAGGTCTTCTAAGACTCAATAACTCATTCCTTCAAGCAGCACAAATAATGGAAACCGAATTTCAGAAAATGCATGGAAATACATTATCCAGAGAAAAAGGTATCTTCAAAACTTCAACGCACAGAACCATAGAAAAGATAGAAAACCCAATACCATACGATGCATTACATTGTTTGTGCAGAACAAGGACCTATATAAGATTGCGGGAAATTAACAAACAAATAAGTTTCCATAATTTGAAAAACAGGATGGAAAAAAAATCAATAATTTCGTAAATCAACGAAAGAAAACTCGATGAATTACCAAAATAGCTTCTATCTCATTTTGTAGCTCGTTGTCATATGTCTTGTTACTTCAAATAATTAGAATATGGAAAATTTGACCCATGTGCAATTTATCTTTTTTGAAAACAAAAGTACTTCAAAAAATATGTATTTTATTACCTAGCCGATTGAATTTGTCAAAAATATTGTCAAATGTCGGAAATATCATCACAGTATGTATCACCCTCGGTTTCATCAATAGGGTGAGAAAATGACTCATAATTTTAGTATTCAGTAGACTCAGGAAACAAATATACCTACTTCTGACATGTATGTATTTATGCATCATGACTAATAATTCCATTTTCATGCGAAAATGCCTGGAGATATTCGACCGAATCTCATTCTCCTTCTAATGAATTGTGCGTTGTCCGGCTCCGTGCTTCGCAGTGACGTCACAAGTCAGGGCAGAGCGGACAGAGAGATGCGCGTCGGCATACCGTTATGAGTGTATCGTGCTTGAATGTGTATGTATAGTTTCCGCTTGAGCGTGCTGGTAACTTAAATTTCATTGACCTGTTCAGTCCGTAAGAAGTCCGTTTCCCTGGACCTTTCAATCATTTCCATGTATAGATCACAAAAAATATTATACTGGGCACCAAAATAGCATAAAAAGAGAATAAAAGTCGATGCGAAGAGAACTGAAGAAAAAATATTAAAAGAAACAGTCATCAGCCTTCAATTCCGCAATGCTCACGTAAAAGATTTAGACAGAAACACCTCATTATTTTTGTGACATTTATTTATTTTTGAGATATCCTTTAATTAGTTCAGTCCGAATCGCATGTCCATTAATCGCTTCAACCTTCAGCATTTTATTAGTGGTATTTCGTACATTGCATATTCCCTAAAAGTTAGTTGGATGTGATGAACAATTGTGTTCTATATTTAGTTGATGAGAAATAGTGCAGAAAACAAGATCTACGAAATTGATTTCAAGGCTATCTACTAGGGAGCTTCCATTTCAAATAATTTATTCACTAGGTACTACTAAAGCAAAACGTCGTTGGTTGTCAGAAAGTTTGTTGAATATAGCTAGTGAAAAACAAACAAAAGTACAGTTTGAAAGGTTAATAGATGATACCACGAGGATAACGAAACAGTTCGAATTTCAATCAAATTATTTCTATTTTATAATGCAGTTAACATCCAATTCCAAAAGATGACAATACTTCCAAGCAGATATGGAACAAGTGACCTTGCAGACATATTTGATAAAATGGTTGGATGAACCTATCATATACTGTTTGAGGAAATAAAGTACAGACTACGATGGGATGTTTGAAAAGAAATATGCCATACAATGAAATTTTGGATATTTTGAAGACTATTTTGGCCGGATATGACATTATATATGTGGAAGGGTTTTAAGAAATGGTTTTGATTGAAAATAGGTTATCCCTACATGGAAGTTGTTGATATTGAATTGAATGCCCAATGATAAGATATGCTAATATTGAATCGAGGAAAACTTTCATGTTTAGATCATTTCAAATGAAAATTGTTATGCAGTCAAAGAAATGTACCTCTGATATGAGTGAATTACACCTGAACGCTTCCAGCCTTTCCATCAATTTGTTCGATTGATGACCTATTTATTCAGTAAAAATTCATACTGATTAAAGAAAATGATTTTTGTCTAATTTCTACTAAGTTAAAATCGGTTTGGGTTTATTAGACCATTTTCAAGTAACTAATACAATGAAAAGACAAGTACTTACATATATACTGATAAAACATTTGAGGAGGTGATTCCTCATCGAAAAAAAGATTGGATCTTTCATATAAAGAAAATTCATTGGAGCATCCCTTGTTAAGATACTGCCCCTTAAACGGGGTACATACCTCACATCAATTTTTGTGTTCTCAAATCACTTGTAAATAATCTCTTAAGAAGAAAATGAAAAAAATATATGTTTTATAAACTCAAGCATAATTTCATATAATTCATATTGTATTTTATCCATTCAATTATCTCTTTCATTGAATATAGCTTATGTCATTTTGCAATTCATTCCCACTCAATCCCCACTCCTCAATCCCCACTCCTCCCCAATCCCCACTCCTCCCCCACTGCCTTTCAAAAGTATAAAAGTAGGAATTATCTGTTGGAATATTCAGTTGATCACTCACCTCCAATATGAAACCTGACTCAACTAGTGAACCATATAGCGTTCAGGAGCCTCAGACACCATTTTGGATGCCGATTCATCAACCCTCAGTCCACTCGACGACGGCACCTCACAGGATTGCGTATGATAAAATAATATACGATTATAGACTTCAGGTGCAATTTGTTACCGGCAGTGATGAGGCGCACCTTTCGGACAATGAATATCCGGACCCAAACGATTGAAGGGATCCCGATTGGGATGACATAGTGCCTGGGGACAGCGATAATGATGATGACGACGATGATATTGGCGATGACGCTGACGATGAGTCTGAGGATAGTACTCCTTTCCTTTCCTTTCCTTTCCTTTCCTTTCCTTTCCTTTCCTTTCCTTTCCTTTCCTTTCCTTTCCTTTCCTTTCCTTTCCTTTCCTTTCCTTTCCTTTCCTTTCCTTTCCTTTCCTTTCCTTTCCTTTCCTTTCCTTTCCTTTCCTTTCCTTTCCTTTCCTTTCCTTTCCTTTCCTTTCCTTTCCTTTCCTTTCCTTTCCTTTCCTTTCCTTTCCTTTCCTTTCCTTTCCTTTCCTTTCCTTTCCTTTCCTTTCCTTTCCTTTCCTTTCCTTTCCTTTCCTTTCCTTTCCTTTCCTTTCCTTTCCTTTCCTTTCCTTTCCTTTCCTTTCCTTTCCTTTCCTTTCCTTTCCTTTCCTTTCCTTTCCTTTCCTTTCCTTTCCTTTCCTTTCCTTTCCTTTCCTTTCCTTTCCTTTCCTTTCCTTTCCTTTCCTTTCCTTTCCTTTCCTTTCCTTTCCTTTCCTTTCCTTTCACGAAGTACATACTTTTTGGTTGGTGTACACGAGGCACTGCGAGGCTGGGGCAGTGTCTTCCTCCCTCGCCCTTATTAGTTTTTTTTTCATAATAATCACTCAGAATTTCTCATAATGATCGCTCAGAGTTTCATGAAGATCGTCATTCTTGATGTTTCCGAATATCAAACACTGAATTGTTCTACATTTACACTTTATCCCCTCCGTTTTATTTTTTCCAATATAAATATAGTATCAATCCCAGTTCTACATCATTCTTCCACAATGTCTAGTACAGGACCCGTCCAGGTACATGAAATAGATTCAACGTCCGATCATACAAACTTCGCTCAATTTCTGCAGCGAATCAATGATCTTCCTGATGATTCCCCAGAACGAGTAGAACAAGGTATGCAGGAGGAAGTAGATGTAGAGTTTGAGATGGCTGTTGACGACAGCAATCTAGATGATTATGCGGACGATGTGATTAGTATATCATCTGATTCGGATGATTATAAAACAGCTCTTTTCAGAGCTATCATTATACTTTCAAACAGAAACAGGTTCATACCATTGTTAACATTATAGTCTCAAACAAACAAAATGCATGTAAAAGTACCATCATCCCACTTTGTAGTACTCATCACTATATGCATTCAATGATTGACAAAATGCCAACTTCAACTTTCATTTAAAGTAGTACTCATCATATGCATAGATATTCGATGACTATCAAATTCCCAACTTCGACTTTTCAGTCAAAGAAGTACTCAATATGCACAGATATTCAATGATTAACAAAATCATAACTTCGACTTTTTTAGTCAAAGTAGTCATTTGTCACATAATTTGTGAATTCTACTACTACTGTTTGTGTAAATTTTGTGGCCCTGAAAAGGGCTGTTGTTTTTTTCGACCAGTAGGTCCACGGTTATTGTGCCACAGGTTTGACATTGTTACATATAATGCATGTCATCACTTGGGTGAAGTTTGTTAGGGGCCTCTCGCAAGCATCACACCAATTCTGCCCCATTTCCATAATAGAGACGGTGTTGTGGGTGTTGACATGATGATACCACCCTCCATTGTTATTTCTGTGTGAATAAAAACGAAAGCAGCACCAACATAGTTTATTGTACCACCATCAATTGTGCTGATCAACACGTATGCATCCATTGCACAATATAAGTCCAATAGATCTTCTAATGTCTCACTGACATTGAGCATTCGCATACCGATCCTCAAAGCACCATCACCTTCAGTAGAATCAGCTACAATCCCTTCATCGTCTTCTTCTCCATCCACAACCCCCTCAAACTCCACAACGTCATCATCTTCATTGGCCTCATTTTCAACTTCATTTATCACATCTTCATCTACTCCAATATCCTCTTCTTCAACTATCACTTCCTCTAGTGGAATGTTGACATCCTCATCATCTGACTCGTCTATCCAATTATTTTCATCAATAGCAGATATGTTATTTAATGCAGCAGCTATTTCTCCAGAATTCATCTTGTTGTTTGCTCACAGTTGTAGAGTGAATGAATGAACTTAAGGATGGTAAGCCGACTTATATGATTGAATAGGAAGTGGAATTGGTACGACTCCCACCTACCACTTGACTCGTTTTGAGTGGGAGAGAAGGATAAGTTTCCCCACTATACTTTCACATGATGTTGATTTGTATAAATGGAGAATGTCGTTGTGAGAGAGCAGTCAGAATTTCTATAAGTCATCTCTTATTATTTCTAAACGGATTAGTAAAAATGCCGTTTCCAAAAGAGTGGGATGAAAAACCAAAAGTGTGTGTCTACCCAATGATGATAGTGGGGCTATTGTGTGCTACTTTTGCCAAATAAGTAGACCTAAGGAACAATTAATCCTTGCACTGGTATGTGCAATGATTGTATGTCGCGGATTCAGCTGTCGCCTCCATCTCATCCACCGAAGCGGCCAAAAATAGAATATCGTCAGCAACAGTTACAGTGCCTGAAGTGTTCCGAACCTATAATATCCAATAATATGGGTATTTGTAGAAATATTTGTGCTACATGTGCTGCTATTCCAGCTCCGCTGCTACGTTGTTTGCGTTGTGATACATACACAACGAATTGTTGGAATCATGTATGCACTTCATGTAGAAGTACTTGGGATCTGTGTGAGAAGGTTGGTCAACTCTACCCCAATCTGTTTTAAAAAATCTGTTTTTCCGTTAACCAGCTGTCGCACCCCTACGAACGACAACCCTCAGAAGTCGAAACTTGTGCGAGCTAAGGATTAACGAGGTCTTACCTTTTAACGTGTGATTCCTAACAATAGGAGAATTTATTTCCTTCAATGTTGCTGTCTGACACATGATCAACAAATATTGTGGAGAAGAATCAAAGAACATTCTACAACGACAGAGACACATCAACACTTTAATTTTTTTTGTTTTATTGATGTCATTGTCTTCTGTTATCAATAAATATATTATTTTGAATCTATTTGTGTTATTTTCTCACATTTTGAAATGCATGCCACAAAGTGTTCCTCTGGAATGACAAAGATCGTCACATGCGTGAACAGTTTAGTGAAAGAGCGCATGTGCTAGTCAATGAAAGAGTGGGCTAGTTGATGGAAGAGTGCATGCAAAAGCGCATGTGCTAGTCAATGAAAGAGTGGGCTAGTTGATAGAAGAGCGCATGCGTTAGTTTATTTTTTTCTATAAAAAGTGAAGTATCAGTAACATCATCACCTTTCCTATTCACATTCTATTGCTATCACATATCATTCCTCAGACCTAAATAATCATTACCATGAGCTCTATGCCATTGTTGATTGCTGAAGATGGTTCACCACTTGTTGATATCGATCACACTGATTTTGAAAATATTCCAGTATAACATTTATCGAGTCAAGATTCGATAAATGATTTTGATATTAACGACTTCGTTAACTTTGCAAATGTGCCGGAACCAAATGAGCAAATTGTTATTGAAAATCCAATCGTTTCGCAATCATCACCACTATAACACGCTTCATCTACCCTTCCTCTTGATGTTGATAAGAAATCTAGAACAATCAAGAGGAAGGTTACTAATGCATCTTCATCGATTGTCACTGACTTCAGAGAAAAAAAAAACAATCGAAAAGTGTTGTGCGAGAGAAAAAACCCACAACGAAAAGTGACAAATCGAAGAGGAAGCCAAAAGGTTCACCTAAAGAAATGAAGGGTGATTTGAAAGCTGAATCGCTATCTTCTTTCAGTTCTCTACATCGGTTTGGAGAAATGAAAAAGAAAGCAAAATTCCACCTTGTAAAGGCGCAGATGGCTATTGCTGAACTTGAAAAGAGTGAGCGGCCTATAAATGTTAATAAGGAAACTCTTCAAGCATTAGATGCTAAGATTGCATTAGCGATGGTTGAATTGGCTAAAATGTATACGGATGCAGATGAACTCCGTTCAAAAATTGTTGAAGATAATTAATTCAATCAACGTTCGAGAATGCAAGCTCAGGCTGAGCTTGAGGAGTCGACTCAACTTTATGAGACGGCATTATCAGTGAGAGATAATTGGCGATAATTTGGTTTGGTATACACAGAACGTTGCGAATGGCTGGGGCAACGTTTACCGCTGCAATATTTTTCAATTCACATACTTATAATTGAAATGAAAAAAAAAAGAACTTTAACATTAATTTATTCGTAAATAGAATAGTAGATACATTTAAACCATATTTGATTCATCAATCCAAGAATTTTGTTCGCTAGGAAGGCCTAACCACTTTACATATACTTTATTTTCTCTTCTCTTCAACACCATCTTAATCAGTTCGTAATAACTCTTCTTCGTAAAAACATCCTCTAATCGGTTGTTCATTCATATCTTCAAGATTATAGGTCGTTGGGGTGGTTTTATTGATTTCAACAATCTTGAAAAGCTCCGTGGTGAAGTTTGCAGTGTAAGACTTTAAAAAATATTTTTGTACTTGCTTATACGTACAATATCATTCAATTGGAATTTGGGTTTCCTTTGTTTTCCACCAATTCCATATATACCTTTGAATTTCAATTTTGTTGAATCAACATTGATGGGTGCCATACCTATTGTACGATGAACTTTATTGTTATATCTACTAGTTATATTTGGAAGAATATCAAGCCACTTGTGGTGACCTCTCATCGAAAATTCCTTGTAGAACCATGCCTTTATTGTACGAATCACTCTTTCTGCTATAGCCGCCTTCTTTGTGCTAAATGAATAATGATTGATATTATATTCTCGCATGAGAGATGAGAATCTTCTATTAAAAAATTCTTTCCCTTGATCGCTTTGTATATGTTTGGGGGAAAACTTGGCTTCCTTCAGTACATATTTCATTGCTTTAGTTATTGTACTACCTGTTTTATCTTTAACTGGCACAGTCCACAGATATTTTGAGTAACAATCAATTACTACAACTATATATCGGTATCCTTTATTGCTTTTTGCATAAGGTTGTAGTTGAGTTAGATCTATTTGCCATAGATCAGCAAAACCTTTGATGGTGGTTATTCTTCTGCAAAAATTACGTCTTGCAGGTCTATATAATTCATTAACAACTTGTCGTTTAATATCACTTATTTCATTAGTCATTCTATTTCAATATGATTAAAGAGAAAAAAAAGTGATAGTGTTACTGCACTGAATGATGATGTGACAGTGATCATTACTGTCACAGTAATGCTACTGTCACAAGTGTATGCTGAAAAGTCAGCACATAACGCTCTGTCTGTGAGTGATCTTAAATTTTTGAAATCGATTGGATTGAAAGTGAGAAAATAACAACGGTGCTCGAAACAAATAGTGAAAAGTTGAATATATTCGATGAACCAGTGCTCGATCATTCTCTCATAAGTGTACATAAGCACACATATAAGCCCTACGGACCACCGCTATTCAGGAATTCGGATGAAATTAGAATTGCAATCAATAATCAAGATGTTATACTCGATATTGCTAAAAGTTTCATTTACCTAGAGGGAAAATTCACCCCTAAGGATGCAGTGAATAATGCTCTCGAATAATGCAAGTGCTTTTCTTTTGATGAAATCCGTTATGAAATTGGTGGTGAACAAGTACCTGTTGTTAGAAAACCAGAGATAACATCTACGATGAAAACTATCATCTCATTTGGGCCATCACATGCGGACCTTATTATCAACTGGATGGGTGCTTTCCTAGATATTTCCTAGATATTACCGAGAGCTTCATTTACATTGAAGGTAAATTCACCCCCAAAGATGTAGCGAAAACATGCTATCTCTCGAATAATGCAATTGCATTTCTCTTTGATGAAATTCGTTACGAAATGGGTGGTGAACAAGTGGCTGTTGTTAGAAAACCTGGGATAACATCTACAATGAAAATCATGATATCATTTGGACAATCACATGCTAACACATTATTGACATCTGCCTGGGACTTTCACAATTGAAACAAGATATCTTGGATACAGTCATGTTTTTAGTGGAAAACTACCACTGAAATATTTGATGGGTTTTGCTGAAGATTACAACAAAAGTATCTTGAATGCCAAACAGGAATTGATTTTGATTATCGCTCGATCATTCAAAAACTCATATATAGGTGAGGTTGATGCCGATTTGGAAATAAATAAAATCGAATGGAAAATAAGACATATTGTACCAGATGATAAACACAAGCTCAAACTTTTGAGTAGAATTAACAAAAGCGGTCTGAATGCCAAAATCAAGTTGGCTTATCGCATGTGGGACCTCTATGAACTACCATCATTACGTGGGACTTCTTCAGACATATGGGCCATCAAAACAACTAACGCTCTGGAAACTCCTCGTTTTCTCATCATCGCATTCCAAAGTACTACCACATCTGAAGATAGAACACAAAATATTACAAAATTTACAACTGCTGATATCAATAGTATTCGAGTATACTTGAATTCTGAAGTTTATCCATATGAGCGTTGGAATTTGAATTTCGATAAAAAAACTTGATGCTCCTGCTCATTATGCTTTTAAGAGTTTCCAGCGAAGTTATTATGATAAAGATATGAGTGAACCTCTGTTGGACATTGGACAATTTAGAGAGAATCCACTATTCGTCATCGATTGATCCCATCAACCGAATGCAACAGAATCATCAACTATTGATATAAAGATTGAGTTTGAGACAAGGAAGACCAAGTTTCCAGACAACACTAAGGTATATGCATTCATTTTGCATGAAACAGTTTCAACATACAATGCATTGGATGGTTCAGTTCACAGCAGATATTGACACTCTCTAAATTATCGATACTATTTCATTTTTCCACTCTATCATGTACTGTTTTATGATTTTTTCTCATTTGTAACTGATTTATATCATGTATTGTAATTTTTTTCCTAATTCATATATATCATATTTATTGTTTTGTAATCATTTTCTATTATATATAATGGGATTTAAATAAATAAAACATGAAAAGAATGCAAAGTTTTTTTATTTGACATTATTTATGATTTACATGAACATAAAGACTATCTAAAATAACTTCTTCCTCAATTGAGACGACAAATGTTGAACCGATGATTTGAGATCTACAACATCGACCCAATCTTGACTTGCATACTGTATCCACATCTTTGAATGGTGGAACTGAAATCAAATAAAAGAAAAAACAATAAGCAACCTCCAACTTGTTTCCATGATATAATACTCACATTCCCATTCCATTTGTACTTATAAAGTTAGTGTATTCAACTAAGTTATTATTGTTTATATTTCAATATAATTTTCATCTGAAGTATCTAATATATGAATATTATTAAAACAAATAGAAATTCACTATACATAAATACTATTATTATTCAATCATATTGAATTTGACTAGAGATCGCGTTTTCATACCTGCAAAACTTTGCGGGCTCTGACCTAAATACACCATCGTATATTTACCACCCGATGAGTTGATACAAGTTATATCGTCATCACTGAATTGCAACGAAATACGTTTTGGTAGCAATGTTTTAAATAATTCATCAATGCTCACATCTTCCAAAGTTATCAAAATTGATTTTCCAAACCTTGTAGAATAAGTTGACATATTCTTAATTATATATACTTCATCAATTGGTAATGATGATAAAGCCTTTTGCTCTAGTATTTCAACCTCTTGTACAATCAAATTATTGATTTTATTCAAGTCTACTTTTGAAACGGACATGATGAAAATATGTATGAAAATATAAACAATTTCCAACAGCAAAATACACTCACCGTCTTCCTTCTATTACGAACTGAATAACACTCTAGCAATTGCTTACTGCTGCAGATATATTCATCTACTGATTTCATAGTGTGCCAGGCATTTCTTTTATCTTGAACAGCGGGAGTCACCCCCACCATAAAACCATGAAAGGTTCACATTGCTAGTTGCTACCCACTAGAGTTGCCTGACGTCACAGCCAAGCCCACCTCCCAACTAGATGCGATAACAGATGTTGATACGAACAGGCAATGGTCGTTGTGTTCTCGGAGAGGGCAGACGTTAGCACAGTCCTCGACCGCCTGCGTGTCACCATCGATAGCCAGGCTAGAGCGATGTGTTACGTCACAGCCTTAATTGCATCGAGAGAGAGGTGAGGGTAGACCGATGAATACGCATTACTCAGCCAGACGTCGTGGAGTGAACATCTTGCTCTCTTACCGTTGAACGGTTGCTGCTGCTGTGACGTCACACCACTACTAACTTGGTGGGCTCACACCGATGGAACATTCATTACTTGGAGGATCTTCGAAGTATGCAGACATATGTTTGTATATAGACAAGCACATGATGGAACCCTCTACCGTGCATTCTCTCTCACACACACACACACACACACACAAAATCTCATATGAAAAAAAAATCTGAACGATCCATGAACTAGACACTTCAAGGTTACATCACCTTGACTTCACTAAACAACAAAAAAAAGCAATTAATACGTCATAGTGGTGAGGGGAGACTTGCAACCGGAAAAAAAATTCTGAACGATCCATGCACCAGACACTTCAAGGTCACATCACCTTGACTTCACTAAACAACAACGAAAAAAAGTAATTAATACGTCATAGTGGTGGGGGGAGTCTTAGAACCGGCTCAAATCTCCTACTGATAATCTAGATGAGAAATTCGGGTGTGGATTGAATGGACAAAGGGTATTCAGACATGGTCCACTACTTCCATCATCAGTTCGAGGACTCATTATAGGACCTTCAAATTGTGGAGAGACGAATGCAATGATATCGCTATCAACACATCCACAAGGACTGAGATTTAGAAATGTGTATCTATATTCGAAATCACTCAATCAACCTAAATATCAGTACTTGCGAAATGTTTTGGAACCTATGAAAGAATTAGGTTTTTATACATTCAGCAATAATGCAGAAATAGTGGAACCCTCCGATGCTAAGCCTAATTCTGTTTTCATTTTCGATGATGTGATATGTGAAAAGCAGGATATTATTAGATAATATTTCTGTATGGGACGTCATAAGGATATTGATTGTTTTTATCTCGCACAGACATATTCACGGGTACCCAAACAATTAGTGCGTGACAATACCAATTTCATCATAATGTTCAAACAAGATGAGACGAATTCACATCATATTTATTCAGATCATGTATCACCCGATGTAACATTCAAACAATTCCAATTGATGTGTGTTAAATGCTGGGAGGACCAATATGGATTTCTAGTCATTGATAAGGACAGAAAAATAGATGAAGGTAGATATCGTAAAGGATTCGATAGTTTTATATATCCATGATCTTGTTATTCAAACTTATTCGATCACTGAATATTGTAGAGGTCACTTCATCAGCGAATTGAGCTATAATTCAAAAAGAGCATTATGAATACGAAAAATGATTCTGAAAATAAAAACAGTGAAATGAATTTGAAACGTCAACTAGTAGAGACAACAGAAGCTGTCAGGCAGAAATTCAACTCTATCAAGAATGATAATATTGAAACTCGTACGACACTTGAAAAATTGTATGAGCCCATAACGAAACCATTGAATGTTTTGTCATCAAAAGCTACTTCGAAATCATCAATGTTATCGTCAAACCATGGAAATATTCAATCTACTTCAAATTATTCCATGAGTACTCCAATAGAAAAAAACAATATTTTGTTAGTGTATCATCTGTGAATAGTGACACGAGCACACTTCAAGACGATACGAGAACAACTCTATTCGAAACACCATCATCGTCCCACATCGATTCCTCGGATCATGACTCCTCACCTAATATGGATGAAAGTCGTGAAGATGTTTTGGCGAAACATTTGAATAATGTAAAATCTAGAAATCCAGCATATGATGGAACATTTGGTGTACGTATGGATCCTATTACACAAAAGCTGAAAAAGGGAAGTCTAGTGGTACATTTCAAAGATGGAAATATTTCATTTTGGGATGCTAATAAAGTGAAAAAATATGAATGCGCAGGTGCTCCAGACTTGTTTGATATGATCTTTTTGAAGAATCCGCAAGATGTTGATAATGAAGAAACTTGTCAAGTATATTTCAAAATATTGAAAATAACGAATGCTCCATATATACAATATCATCTGAAGAATGGTTTTAAAAACACAAATTCTAAAAAATTTCGTGGAGTTATCAAAACTCTATTAGACTCACGACAATATCCAATAAGAAATAGAAGTAAAATTGGTGGAGCACTCAAACGAAAGAAAATGGAGAAAACATATAATTCTAAACCTGTGAATTATGTGTACTGGAATTCACCGAAAGAGTTAGTTGCTCGTCTACGACTATTGGTAGCTTCAAATTCAGTTGGGAATACTGGACATGACAATGAAATAATTTCAATAATTGAAGAATTACGTGAAGAAGGTATGATAAATTAATATATATCCACAAGTAATGATCACTGTCACATCATCATTCAGTGCAGTAACATTATCACTTTTTTTCCCTATAATCATATTGAAATAGAATGACTAATGAAATAAGTGATGTCAAACGACAAGTTGTTAATGAATTACATAGACCTGCAAGACGTAATTTTCGTAGTAGAATAACCACGATCAAAGGTTTTGCAGATCTATGGCAAATATATCTAGCTGAACTACAACCTTATGCAAAAAGTAATAAAGGATACCGATATATACTTGTGGTGATTGATTGTTACTCAAAATATTTGTGGATTGTAGCAGTTAAAGATAAAACAGGTAGTTCAATAACTAATGCAATGAAACATGTACTAAAGGAAGCCAAATTTTCCCCCAAACATATACAAAGCGATCAAGGGAAAGAATTTTTTAATAGAAGCTTCTTTCTCATCTCTCATGCGAGAATATAATATCAATCATCATTATACATTTAGCACAAAGAAGGCGGCTATAGCAGAAAGAGTGATTCGTACAATAAAGGCATGACTCTGTAAGGAATTTTCGATGAGAGGTCACCACAAATGGCTTGATATTCTTCCAACTATAACTAGTAGATATAACAATAAAGTTCATCGTACAATAGGTATGGCACCCATCAATGTTGATTAAACAACAAAATTGAAATTCAAAGGTATCAAAGGAATTGGAGGAAAACAAAGCAAACCCAAATTCCATTTGAATGATATTGTATGTACAAAAATATTTTTGAAAAGTCTTACACTGCGAACTTTACCACGGAGCTCTTCAAGACTGTCAAAATTCCACCCCCACGACCTATAATCTTGAAGATATGAATGAACAACCTATTAGAGGACGTTTTTACGAAGAAGAGTTATTACGAACCAAAAATCCTGACGTATATCTGATTGAGAAGGTGTTGAAGAAAAGAAAAAATAAAGTATATGTAAAGTGGTTAGGCCTTCCTAGCGAACAAAATTCTTGGATTGATGAATCAAATATGGTTTGAATGTATCTACTATTGTCTACTATCTGCTATTGTAGTTTTGATTGCCTCAATGATTTCTATCTCAGTGATAGGATCAGTTTGAAACTCACGTATAGTAATTACATAACCAGATGTTGTACACGGCAGTGACAAGTTTGGTCCAAAGTGGTTAATTGAAGAACTAGTATCCGCATTGGAGAAAAAAACCAGCAAAGGCAATTGCAATATCGGTTGAGTCGATTGAAAAATATACCATGATTTCTCACATGTGCTTAGGTTAGGTTAGCTAACTTCATGTGCTCACTTCATACTCCACTTCACTATTCATTATTTTCCGCGTTTCCTCAGATTTATTGTTCAAATTCTTCATTCTTTCTTCATTACATTCAATTTTAGTCAGTTTGACATTTTGATTGTGTTATTTCAGACATTGATTATATATGTTTTCTATCTGTTCTGTAGCAGTTTCTTGTCGAGTCAGTCTATATAATTCCTTAAGATCATTACTTTTTTCAATTCACGTTTATCATTATCAATTATCATTCTCAACATCATTGTTATACCATAAAAATACCAGATCATGATGATAAATGATAACATCACATTGGAGATAATAATTAACTTCAATAAAACAACTTGAAGGATATGAGAGAAGTGCAATTGGCAAGAACTCCACAAAGACATCAAAAACTTCATGAAAGCTCCCTACGTTTATCAGAAAACAGAATCAACATTGACATAATGGAAATCCTAACGAAAAACTATGCATTAAATATTCGCGACAAATTCACAAAATTCACTTGTTTATCTAATTCCAGACAAACCAACAAGAAATATTTCAGATACTCGTATCTTACTCTTGTTTTCCAACAATATGGTACCCATTACGAATCAATTGCGATCATGATCGAGAATTTGAATACGCTACATTGAGAGTCCTTTTTACTCCATTCGCACTATCATATTCTAACACAAATCCTCTTCAAACCAATGAATCAGTGGAAATATTTCATTCTCTACTATTAGATATGATCAGAGCACACTCTGCGCAAGATATCAACAACTACCCCCTAAAAGTGTTACCATATCCAGTATTATGTCACAACAATTCTGCGAATAAACTCCTTGTCGTCGCAGTCAACGACCATGCGGATGATGATGTCTGTCGAAACTGGTCCTTTGGATTCTATTCGACCACAGCCTATTAGCGTGGATTTTGTTCTTTTCGAACATAACATTGTTCTCTCAAACAAAAAGTGGACGCTACTCGTCAACACAAATATCCGACCATTCAGAGAAGAGTTCGATGATGATAATACAATTTTCGACTCATTAGTTGATTTCACCTTAACTCACGAAAAGAATATGAACACATTTCGTTAAAACACATATCGGCCTACCTACGTAAATTTCTAAAATTTTTCAGTTCAATTTGATATTTGTAATCAAAATCCCTTCAATTGAATCTCCAGTTTATACCTTATATCATTCGAACCCTATTCCAATTTCTGATTATAGAACATCATATTTTGTCAACTTCACATTATTATATCGCGTGAGACTATGATTCTTTGATGTTCATACCAATCACGGATATGAGTGCATGTAAAAACGCGTATTCACAGAACTCATTTGAGTGTTCACAATGTTCACATACCCAGCTCTAGAAACATTCCAAGCTCTTTATTTTTCAGTCAAAATTTAAACGAATTTAAACGAACTCACGGCTTGTAATACTTTCCAAACCGTCAATACATAATGTGTCGTGTAAAAATGTGAAAATGGAATTAATAAACGAAAATTCTCTAATAACACTGGAAACAGAATCTTATTCCTCTATTAGGAACTCGAAGATTCACGCAGATTCCAGATTCTCGAAAATCTCAAATGTTTCTTATGAATCTCACTCAGTTTTGATACCATATGAATGTTGCTTCTGAAGAGTTTCAGTCTAATAACACTAAAACCGCTGACATTGAGTGACCCAAACGTCTACGAATTGGAAGTTGCCAACCACATATTTGACACGTATTCTAAAATATTGGACAACGAGACCCTTCAAGCCTTTGCAGCGTTCAGTTAGTATATTATCAAAACGGAGATCCCAGTGAGATTCCAGAGAACGGTCATCAATATTTTGTATTTCAAAGCCCTGAATTTTGCTTCATACAGAACCAACGTTTTTCCATAAGGGGATAGTTTGCCGTCATTTACACTATACAATCAATTTTGAGGTAATACAATTCAGTTGTATTTTAGCTCATCGTTAATATTTTTGAAATTGTCATATCCTAATTTTTGTTCTGGTATGAGTCTGCACATATTCCACAGCCATGCAAGCATGTGCATGTTAGACATAAAAGAGTCTACCACTGAGAAGGACACAATGCATTACTGCCAACCACCACTAAAGCCATCGTAGCCAGCTCGAATAACCGAAGTTGGAAAGACCAATCAGGTGTTTCGATTACTTCAAAATTTCTTCAAATCAATTAAGAAACCTGAAGAAAGCACCTCCGAAACAATGTTCGCCGGTTATTAGTTTCAACATGTCTCATCCTGCTACAAATATTCAAACATTTGGAGAACGTTCAGAGAAAATTCCATTAGTGAAGAACTTTCTAATCATATCCAATAACAAAATATGACCACTTTATTCCATTCATTATCTATTTGATGACCAATAACCTTTGGATTCCAACTTCAATAAATCGACAGAATGCTATTTTTTTCTCTAAAATATGACTAACGCCATGTCTTTGGTGAACACAGATATGTGCGGTGCGATAAAGCGCACACAATCCACTCTATTGTAGTGCTTGTGTTCGAACATAGATGGCAAATTGAAGTACGATATTTCAAGTTCAAAAACAATGGATTCGACTTCGACGTCAGCGCTCTCATTTCACTAACGAAATTAGTGTTTCAACATAGAAATTATTACGAAAAATGACCTTGATTGAAAGAAATTACCAATTGGTGAATATTGAATATTCAGTTTTAGAAATGGATTATCAGCAGATACAAAACATGTAAATTATTATTACTTATGATTCGACAGATTCTAACAAATTTTTCATGAAAATAAATTGAACAGTTGTGGAGATTTTAACTCCTATGTAGTCATTCAACAGAATATTTGACTGTCAACGTTTATTAATTCTCAAGGATTCCAGCAGGTTTGATTTTTGTCCTTTATTTTCTGTATGTCGTAGTTCATGTCGAAGTATTGGTTGTATTTGTTACTGTTTGAATTCCTGGACTAATTTATATTGACGTTGATTTGTATTAGTTTCTAAGATAAGAATATAAATAAAGTATTGTTTTTGACTCTCTGAAAATTGAATTTCAAAAAATTATCTAAAATCGGTCATTCGGCCTGATATAAAGAAATCTTATACAATTTAGGTGAAATTAATAATTAACAAATGATCATTCGGCCTGATATAAAAAAATCTTATACATTTTAGGTAACATTAATAATTAATAAATGGTCCTTCGCTGCCAACAGAACTAATCTGTGGTTATATGTCCAAAAAACTTATGTTACGACGTAGTCAAAGGCTCAGGGAAAAGTCTAAAAGTCAGAAACTAGCTTCTCAAGTTAAGTCTTGTCCGTTGCTATTGAAATCTCATAGTTCCAGAGCTGAAAGAAGTGAAACCAGACTGCTGAAGACGAATATGAGCGAAAATTTTGAAATGTCTAATCCGGTACCTTCGAATTCTCGAAGTTCCAAACAAAGAAGAAGTCAGAATATGTCAAAAACAAAGAACGGTGAATCAAAACGTCAGCAAGCGGAACTTCAATTTGCACTCGAAAAAAAAAAGTTGGAACAAGAGCTACTTCAGAAGAAAGAAGAAATGCTTGATATTGAATTAGCGTTGAAATTATCACGATTGTCGGATGATGAGCTGGGTTCAGAGGAAAGTGAGTTCAGTGAGAGGGTGAGTAGACCTGATATAAACAAATGGGACACAGGAGAACATCCATGGCAGAAAATACCGCATAACGGATCATCTTCAAGTTCGAAAATGGAAAATAAGGTAAAGGATCATTATTTAAAATCAACTATTACAAAAAGTGATCATCAAATACCTGATTCACAATTCAAAACATTTTTAGCGCGACAGTCAATGCCAAAGAAATTGCCAATATTTAGTGGCAGTCCTATGGAATGGCCAAATTTCATTTACCAGTATCGCAATTCTTCTAAAGTGTATGGTTTTTCTCAGGAAGAAAATCACTGTAGATTGCAGAAGTGTCTAAAAGGCAATGCCTTGAAAATCGTTCAAAGTCTACTAATTATGCCTAAGAATGTAGACAAAATAATAAACATTCTGGAAAGTAGATTTGGACAACCTCAACAAATAATGTTTATGTTACTCGAAAAGGTGAAATGTTTTCCTATCGTGAAAGAGGAAAGACTAGATTTATTGATACAATTTCCCGATGAAGAAAAAACCTTGTTGTAACTATTGACTCCCTAAATGGAAATGATCACCTTCAGAATCCTATTCTTCTACAAGAATTGATGAATAAACTTCCCAATTCATACAAAATGATGTGGATTGAACATATTTCGAAAGAAAATTCGTATGAATTCAAATTGGTTGAATTCTGTCACTGGCTCAATCAAAAGTCAATGGCAGTTTGTCAGATCGAAATGCCGAAATGGCAGGAAACGTCTTTTGACAGAAACCCATATACAGGGCGTAGTTCTGGTAGAAAAAAATACTACTTTGACTACAGTGGATAAAAAGAAGTGTATATGTTGTAAAAAAGATTTACATCGTTTGAGCTTGTGTTGTACATTCAAATCCTTCTCAGTTTAAGAAAGATGGAATTTTGTGACTTTAAAAAAACATGTTTTTCTTGTATTGTGCCTTTCCATAATGTGTATGCCTGTAAGAAGAAGAATATTTGCAATATTAATAACTGTAAAAAATATCATCATCATCTTTTGCACCCATCAGATGATAAAAATGATGTCAATGATGTTGAAGTGATTTGTTATATTTATACAAACAAACATGTTTTACTCAAAATTCGACCGGTCATCGTCAGTTATAATACGATAAATGTCAAAACCTATGCACTTTTAGATGATGCTTCGACAGTCACATTGATTGAAGAACAATTGGCAAACGAATTGAATCTCCAAGGACCTCTACAATCACTTAGCATTCAATGGACTAACAATCAAGTCAAAGAACAAGAAGATTCCAGAGCAGTCAGTTTCACAATAAAATCAGAAGAAAGCAGTGCGGAATTTCAAGTAAGACATGCAAGAACAATGAAAGGCTTATCACTACCTACACAAACTGTGGAAACAGGTGAGATTCTCAAAAAATATCCTTATATAAATAAGAAAGTTGCCCCAATGATAAATGCCAAACCTAGAATATTAATTGGTCAAGACAATTGGCCGTTATTGGTCAACACAAAGATTATTACTGGTCCATGGAATGGTCCAGCAGTAAGTAAGACATTGCTGGATTGGGTTATACATGGAGATATTTGTTCTAGATCAGGTATTCACAATTCAAAAAAAATTGAATTTGCTTGTTATACCAATGGAAAACAGAGGGATGATTAAGACAAACTTTACGAACTTGTGAAAGAACCATGGAATATTGAAATTTCTGGAACAGATAAAATTGAGAAACCCATGTCAAAAGGGGACAAGAGGGCACAAACCATTCTAGATAGCATTATGAGAAGAATTGAATACAGATGGAAAACTGGACTCTTGTGGAGAAATGAAAATTTAATTCTCCCAGAAAGCAGAAAAAATGCGTTGAATAGGTTAGAAAGAAAAATGGACAAAAGCTTCGAGTATGGTAAGACATACTGTGAGAAGATGGATGACTTTCTGAAAAAAGGGTACATTCACAAACTCACGAAAGAAGAATGTGAAATTCAATCCCCAAAGATTTGGTATCTTCCACATTTTGATATTATTAACCCAAATAAACAGAACAAATTTAGAATTGTGTTTGATGCTTCTTCAAAATCAAATGGCATCAGCTTGAATGATTGCTTAATGACAGGTCCCGATTTATATAATTCGCTTTATACAATTTTGATGAATTTCAGGATTAAGAAATATGCTTTCCCCAGTGATATCAAAGAAATGTTTTTACAAGTGAAAGTTCGCCACGAAGATTGTCCAGCTCAAATGTTTCTATGGCGTGGACTTGACAGAAATAGAGAACCCGATGAATATGAAATTGGAATAGTTTTCTTTGGATCATTAAATGGCCCATGCCTAGCGCAGGAAGCAAAGAATCGAAATGCTAGAGAATTTAGCGTGAAATTTCCAGGAGCAACGAAAGAAATCATTGAACATCACTATATGGATGATCACTTAGGTAATGCAGATTCCATTGAGGATTGATGATATTAATATGTTCATTCAAAAGGTGGATTTACCATATGCAACTGGATCTCTAATTCAACTTTCAACTGAAATTCTCAATCATATCAATCCCAAGTTGAGACTATTAAAAGAGAAAAACTTTCAGTCAAATTCGGAAAATGTAACTGAAAGAATTTTAGGTGTTTTTTGGAATCCCTTTAATGATATTTTTACATTTCAAACAAAATTTCATAAAATTGACAATGAAATTTTGGAATTGAAACGACGACCAACTAAGCGATAAATATTGAAATTGGTCATGTCAATTTTTGACCCTTTAGGTTTTTTGACTAATTTCACAATTCAGAGCAAAATCCTCCTGCAAGATATTTGGAAAATAAAACTCGGGTGGGACGATGAAATTACAGATATTCTCAATGGAAGATGGCAATTTTGGCTGTCTGATCTCAAGAGATTATTTTCTTTTAAAATCCAAAGATTATATTCCACTTTGGAAAGAAATGAATCAACAATTCAACTGCATTTGTTTTGTAATGCTTCTGAAAGAGCATATGCTACAGTAGCATATTTACGTTACCAAAACAAATATTCGGTTCAAGTAGCTTTTATCAATGCGAAAGCAAGATACCCCCTTGAAACAACACGTTTCGATACCCAGGTTGGAATTACAAGCAGCAATGCTGGGAGCTCGCTTAGGACACTACTTGATTAACAATTTGGACTTGAAAATATCAGAAGTTATTTATTGGACAGACTCTAAAACAGTGTTATACTGGATTAGATCAGAAGCACATAGATATAAAGTCTTTGTGTCTCAACGTTTGGGGGAAATACAAAGCCTCGCCAAAGAAAATCAATGGAGATATGTCAGCTCCAATGATAATGTTGCGGATGAAGCTACCAAAAGATATCAAATTTTGGATTTCCATTCAAATAGTCGATGGCTTCAAGGTCCTGAGTTTCTAAAATTTCCTAGGGAAAATTGGCCTACAGAGAATGAGAATATAACTCCAAGAACAATGGACCAAACAGTTTTGGCAGAAAGAAAGGAATATATTTTCTTGACTTCTGATAAAACTGTTATTCCAACTCCAACCCCAGAACATTTTTCAAAATGGACAAAATTGTTAAGAGCAACTGGCTGGATGCTCAGATTCATGAAAATAAGTAAACAAGGAATTGGAATGGAAAGGATTCCCAAAAGGCACGTTAATTTGAATGGAAACTTAAAGAATCTCTTCACAAAAGTGGAAGAACTAGAAAAAGTGGAAATTATGTCAGCAGAGAAGCTGTTATATAAGAAAATTCAATTAGAGACTTTTTCCGAAGAGATCAAATGTTTAAATGATGATGTTGTTCTGAAAAAAATCAGTAGACTTTATTCAATACTATGGATGAAGATGGATAACTTCGCTTACAAGGAAGGCTAGACAATATGGTGGATGCGCGAGAAACCCAACAATTTTGGACCCTAAACATAAAATTACCAGATTCATCATTCATCATTACCACGAGCAAGTCCATCATCATGGACAAGAAGTTGTTGTCCAGATTTTACGTATTAGAACAAGCAGTTAAATCAGTATGGGCACATTGTCAAACATGTAAAAATCGAAGAGCTACTCCAAATATACCATTTATGGGACAACTGCCACCTTGTCGACTTGAGAGAACAATACGACCATTCATCAGGACAGGGGTAGATTATTTTGGGCCTATAATGGTAACTGTCAAGAGAAGTCATGAAAAACGTTATGGTGTAATTGTTACTTGCATGGCCACCAGAGCTGTACATTTAGAATTTGCTCATGATCTTTCCACTGATAGTTTCATAAATAAATGTTTTGAGACAATTCGGGTGTAGAAGAGGATTTCCAGAAGAACTCTACAGTGATAATGGATCCAACTTCAGATCATCACAACGTGAACTTCAAGAATCGTTAAACAGTCTGAACCAGAGAGAGATAAAAACATTTTGCTCACTGAAAAATATATCTTGCAAATTTAATCCTCCATGCAATTCAAATATGGGAGGAGCCTGGGAACGTCTCATCCAGATTGTTAAAAAAATCTTGAAGGAGATGTTACAAACCAAATATCCTCAAGAATATGTTCTACGAACTGTTCTAGCAGAAATAGAGACTATAGTGAACTAACGACCTCTGACACACATTTCTTCGGACTCTAGTGATTCTGAACCACTTACACCAAATTATTCTCTAATTGGACCTTCCCATGCTGCAATGTCTTGCGTTGACTTGGAAAAAGAAAATTTCAACCTACTCTCGAAATGGAAAGCAGCCCAAAAACTAGCAGATATATTTTGAAAGAGGTGAACATATAAATACCTTATACATATCTGACAAAACGAAGCAAATGGCAACAAGAAACGCCAACTATTCAAAAGAACGATGTTGTTCTTATAGTTGACCCTAATAGTCCAAGAAATCATTAGCTTAAAGGAAGAGTTTTGAATTTGTATCCTGCGAAAGACAACCGAATCAGAATAGTCGACGTTCAGTTAGCTAACGCAGTCATTTTAAGAAGACCTGTTTCAAGATTTTGTGCGTTGGATGTGAAAAGAAGACGTGAAGATTGGGTAATTGTTATTTTCTGCCCTAGAACAATTACTGGGGGAAGAATGTTACTGTTTGAATTCCTAGACTAATTTATATTGATGTTGATTTGTATTAGTTGCTAAGATAAGAATATAAATGAAGTATTGTTTTTGACTCTCTGAAAATCGAATTTCGAAAAATTATCAAAACTCGGTCATTCGACCTGATATAAAGAAATCTTATACATTTTCGGTAAAATTAATAATTAACAGTATTCCAACAGATGACATTCATGAATTGAACTGGTTCATGGATCCAAAACCCATTTTGTGCTCAGTGATTCTGGTTTCCCAACTTCTAGATGTTCTTACAATATGTATACCTGATGTGTTATCAATCGTTAGTTAGTAGCCCTTTTTCCTGATGCCTGTCCTGTATATGTGTGTGATTTCAAAGTATTAATATTATCATTGATATGAGGGTATACTTGTTTAACGACTCATTTGAATGGCTTTATGTAGAGGATGTGATGGTCCGGATTGAGTTTGTTATTCACTGCCACCTGTTTTATCAAATTCAGTCCTTTATGAAAAAAATTAAATATTAATCGAAGATTCTGTGAGATTCAGAAATCAATCAAAAGTCACCATTTTAGTACTGCTTGATCAAAGTAAAGCTTTCGATTTAGTTAATTTCGATTTACTCATCAGTAAGTCGAACTGGATGATTACTCATGGTAGTTCTCAAAAGAAACAAACTCAGATGCACCTCGGGGAAGTATTATAGGACCCTTGATGTTTTCAGTGTTTATTTTTTATTACCCCACTTTCTTATCACATTGTCAAGTACATCTATACGCAGATGATATACAGTTATATTTGTCGTCTCATAATACCGATACAGAAAGATGCGTGGCCAATTTAAACATAGATTTGCACAAAACATTTCTTTATTCGGAGAATCTTGATAACGCAGACATTGACCAGGTAGACAGTGCTAAAAATCTTGGCGTAACCATATATAGCTCTTTCTCTTTCCGTAAACATGTGACAAACATTTTCAAAGTATCATTCTTCAAACTCGAATCGCTATATGAATTCAAGTATCAGTTATCAGAAGGAATGAAACACAGGTTAGTTAAAAATCTTATCTAACACCATATCGAGTATTGTTGTTCGGTGTATTACAATTTTTTGCCGCTATGTAACAAGCAGAAGTTACAACGTATACAAAATGCTTGCATGCGATTCGTATGCTCTATACCATATGGTGAACATGTTAAAAATGAAGGAGCTGAATGTGAGGTACAGAGTCCGATATTTGATAAAAATTTGTTTGTTAAAGTAGCTTCAAACTAAAACACCTAGATATTTATATAGTTTATTAAGCAGGCATTCTGACATACATATGGTCAATTTGAGAATTAACTCATTCAACATACCTAGGCACCGTACCTCCATATTTCAAGGATGTTTTTCTTATATAGCCCCTTCTTATCAGAAAGGAATTTTACCCCTTTTAAATCACAATATTCATCAATTCAAGAAAGAAATAAAATCACAGATGATTACTGCTCAGTGCTAATTTAAAAATTTAAAATTCAATGTATGGTAGTGCAATGAAATTGTTAAATTGACCAAAATAATGTTGAGAATATTAAGAGTTATTAGCAACTATATGATCTGATTATTTTGTCTCTTCTCTATCATTGTTATGATAGTAAGTAAGTATTTCTATAATTATTGTCTTACACTCACTGTTTTCGATGTGGATAGCCTTTGGCTAACCCTTTTCCTTTTATGTATAATAATTTTTATGCATAATAATATTATTATTATCAAAATAGGAGTAGTAATGAGTCTGTGAATCATCATGTAGTAAGCAGCTAGTTTTTGTTGATGAGTGTGATCAAAATGGTTAGTCAACAAAAATCATTCTTCATATTCATGGAGGCTACAATGTAAAACCATTTTGATCAATTAATTAATTCAATTTCAGTGGTAGAAACACACTGGTGAAATGGGATTAAATGATGAAATTTATGATACATTAAAAATGTATATTTCAATTTAAATGATAGTATACCCTGAATGACGGATAACTATCACCATTATGGAAAAACGTTGGATCGGTATGAAGTAACGGCAGAAATGAGAGCTTCAGTTTCAGCTGACACGTCAAGAAGAGTACTTCGACCACGCTATTGCAGATGACTGCCGCGCAGTTGCAGTTAGAACGTTAGGAGATTATAACCAAAAAAGACCACGGCAAAACCCGAAAACCAACTAAAACATTAACGCCAGCCGTGAAAGCCTACTCCTCCTCTATAATGTTATGTCATGTTTTACACCTATACTTTTGTCCGGTATGAAATAGTAATTGAAAGATATGTATGAAACGTCAAGAGTTGATGAAAATTAGAAAACAGTGACTGCTCATTTTTTTTTAATTTTGTGGATTTGAAATTCTTCAGTAGTATATCAAATACAGAGATATAGTAATGATTATAATACTATTCAGTTTGTTTCACCTATTTCAAATTATCTGACACATAATAGGAATGCAAATAGACTATCAGAGTAAGACCAAATTATTTTATGTAGCAACTTTATGAATGTACAAGATTCAAGTATAGCTGTACTTTTGTCTGGTATGAAACCCTTATCTTCGAGGTGCCGGACAACCAAATTGCCCAGCAATTTTTACCGGAAAATATTGCCACTCAATTCGAAATATTTTCGGAATATTTTCCCGAAAAAACCAGCTGTGAGAGAATATGATTTTATAACTAGCCCCGTGTTGGAGTTGTCAGATGCGTCAATGTATTTTTCGGACGGAATGTTTTCGTTGTTTGGAATGAGAAATGTACGATCGGAATGAAAAACTATGCCAGGCACATATATGTTTTTGGCAAAAAATACATGAATTTCAATTTCTTCCTCAAAAAATACACTGCTACCGATATTTTCCGCAGTTGAAGTGCCGTCAGACTGGTTGACCAGTGAGTCATTAATTATTTCAAAGTTTGTCCCAAGGACTCTTATACTGGGTGTAACATAAGTACGTTGAAATATTTAAGTGACGTATTCCTGAGACAATTTTGAGAAAAAAGTCTTCATAAATTTGTTCCGGAAATGCTTCGTTTTGGAGACAGAGGTTGTTGATATTGAATATTTTTGTTCGTTTTTTAAAAATAACTTTTGTTTGCAAAAATTAAGTTACTCGCGCGAAATTTGGTACCCCGGATTTTTTTGCCGTGGAAAATCATAATTTGGTATTTATTTTTATGTAACATCTAGAGGGCGCTGCGTACACTGTCATTATTTATTTCAAATTGCCCTAACTTTTTGACAGTAAACTTCTGGTATACTTCTCATGATAAAACTTGAATTCCACATCTTTTCCAAGTAAAAAAGGTACAACTTCTCAACAACGCTGCAGGTAGTCGTTTTCGACATGTTTACAATTTTTTATATCGATGTATATTACTTAGCTCCTAGGGCGGTAAGTGAAGTTACTGAGGACATTACAAAAACTTAAGTATGTGATGGATCTCGTCGGATTGAAATACTTTTTTCCAATTGTTCATCGACAAAGCATTCGCTTTAGAATGACAAAAATCAACCATGTTTGAAAAATTTCAACAATTTGTTTTTCGAAAATGAATGACTTTTCGATAAACATTGAAAAAAAAGTTATTTATTTTGGCGAGATCCACCATATACTTAGATTTTGCGAAGTTCTCATCAATTTCACTCAGCGCCCTAAGAGCTAAGTAATATGCATCGATATAGAAAATTGTTAATAGGTGTGTAAATTATGTATCTTCATGAAAAGTACCAAAAGTATACTGTCAAAAAAGTTGGGGCAGTTTGAAATAAATAAGGACAGCGTATGCAGCGCCCTCTAGATGTTACATGGAAATTAATGCAAAATTATTATTTTCCATTTCGAAAAAACTCCGGGTACCAAATTTCGTGCAAATAACTTATATATGCACAAGTTATTTTTTTGAAAACTAACAAAAAAATTCAATTTCAACACCTTGTACCTCCAAACCGAAGCATTCACGAATACAAGTTTAGAAAGATTTTTTTTAAATTGTTTCAGGAATACGTTTCTTGATTATTTCAAAAGTACTTATGTTACACCCTGTAGATTGCAAGCAATAGCAAGAAACCAGATAATGAAACAGGTATTGTTTTACAGAGTTCTGGCACGCTTTCAAGTTCTCACACACACCTCATAAAACTTACGAGGCTGTTGCGTTTGGCCAGACTACTTCAGAAAATGGATAGATATTCCCAATACAGCGCCATGATATTGACCCTCCTCATGCTCTTTTTCACACTAGTAGCTCATTGGCTGGCCTGCATTTGGTACGTTATTGCCGAGAAAGAGGTTGATACGGATTTAGGTGAGTTTATTCTATCTATGTTCATTTGCAGTGAGAGATGAAATTTCCATCCGGCATCGACTGAAAATAACCTTTTCAGGAAAACATATCGAACATTAAGCTTCGAGTGGGATATCATTAACATAACAACTTCGATTTTATTGAATATAAACTGTCTTTCCTCCAGAATATGAGAAAATTGAACCAAATTGATTATTGTTCTTATTCATATTTCTATTGAATGGCAAATGACGAACCAAATAAAATGGACAAATGATATTTGTCTATATCATTCCGCAGACATATCATTTCAACTCATTCAGTAGCCGCATCCTTGCAGCTACTGTTTTTGTTTTTTGGTACAGAGGTAGATACAAATATGATCACCAATTGAGAATTTCATATTGTTGTCTATCAGGATAAACTCATAACAATCATTTGTTATCTCAGAATGAAATGGAAAAGTCAATTCTAATTTTGCAAAATTCTGCTCAGCAGTAAAATGTTCAATTCAAATAAAAATAATGTCCTATTGTTGCATTGGAAATTTGATTTTGATTGCAGTTGACAGATATCGGCATTGTAATTCTGTGACCTAATACCGTAATCATTTTCATGAGAAAAATTATAACAGCTACCGATGTAACATTCCATTTTTCCACTTTTCATTTTATACTGTTTGCGAGACAATCTGAACATAAACTCTTCTTGCCAATTTTGAATTGTAGATTGTAATATACCAATTACCTAAATTTCTCATTTTCATAGATCAGGTATACTTTTGAGCAGTCTGCAGTAATACTCCAAATAAATTATAGTCAGAATTCTGACACCTATTCAAAGTCCAATTTGTCTACTTTGATTTTTTTCATTAATTTCATTAATACAAATAGACGGTCAACAAATACTCTTTTTTGTTCAGTCATAGACGCTTTTCATGGTGATTAAAGTAGAGTGAGGTACAAACAAAGATACCTTCTTTCAGTAATGTCATATTTAAAATCGATGGGGCTCCTCTATATGAAGGGACAGATGTAACAAGTGGAGGAAACATTTTAGAGAAAGTCTTTCTGAACTTGAATTCGCCTAAGAAAACACAGTGATGATTCAATTTAATTTTTTTGAGAATCATCCGTCAGAATGAATACCAATGTTTGAGGTATTTATAAATTTTTTTTAAGCGGATCATATAAAACCATATTTTGAATTTGTGTATTTCAACTGATCCTTGAGTCATCAAGATATTTTCATAACAGTTTTTTTTGTGAATTATAGTTCTGCCAGGTGAAAACATATAAGCATGAATGCATAAAAGCATAAGAACCAATATGAATATAAACAGCTGAAAACATAAAAACAAAAATAAATTGGAAAATCAACAAAATCGGTGAATTTGGAATACATTGAATATTCAAAGGCTTGATTATATGCCGGAAGAAGCAAACATTGGAAAGTGTAAAAGATTTAGGAACTTCAACAATCTGATTATTTCAAAAACTACATACAAACTCCAATCATGACTCTCAAGTAAACTGTAATTCTTGTTTTTTTGGCATGCTTGTCGTGTCTCTCATCCCGGTATAGGTTAGTTGGTCTGAAGAGACCAGCATGGACGTAGCGAGGTACGGGCAGGGATGATCAACTGTCCCCCTTCCTTTAGATCAGAAGAACAGTCAACCGCTTTGTTTGTTATAGAAAAGTGAATCATAAAACGTTTAGTGAAATCCCAAAAGAACTGAAGTATTGAAGAATCCTAACTAAAATAAATATAGGAGCGGAGCAGGTGGGCGGGATGCGGAGTTTGAGAGAAGGCAACTGATCAGACAATGTTGTGGGCCTTTATCAGTCGCCGCTCGCATTCGTTCTCAGCCTTCTGCTAGATCCGTGCATCAAAATTGTCTCATTGTTATACTTGTGTTTTTCGAAAATTGATATGAGGAAATTATTCAAAGGTGAGTAATCAAATAATTATGTATTAAGATCGGCGTTAGGCTTTATACTTAACCTTGACATGGGATGTTAGAAATGAATGTGAACTAAGGATAGTGATGACGGTTGTTTTTGTCGGCTCTCATTGGCGATTCAGAGTGGTGAATGATAAATCAGAATAAAGAAAAAACATGTCGGTAGAGTATACAAGGTGCGACAGAATACATCATTTAAGAAAAAAACTGACATCAATGTGTACAAGGTGTATCAAAATACATCAAATTCTACAAAAAGGATTTGAAGCTTTATATCTTCTATAAATTATCTGCGAGCGCTTTCGACAGTTGGTAGTACCTACTGTCATCTTCTAGGCACCCTTCAAACTGAACTGGTCATCCTGTTGTCTGCCTCTTTATACGGTTAGAGCGTCTTAACTCAGGTATTTCAAATACTTTAGGTAAATTTGCCTGTATTTGTTCTGCATCAGGTACTCTCCTTTGTGTTAGATCTTCTTTGGGAATGTGTATGGTTTTGTTTAATATATTAAATGTGAGGTCTTGTGTTTTGATTTGTACTTGTTCCTCGATAAGTGATATGTTCCTCGATAAGTGAGATGAGAAAAAACCAAGTACTTGATAGAAATAGCTGCGTAAACGCAAGCGAAACATAAGTGGAACCACCTATTCACTCAGATTTGTACTTACATGGGTGACAATTATAATAAAATGTAAAGAGTGAGTTGTTTTTATTATTGTTATCATATTTGTTATTATTTAATGAAATAAAAAATTAGAATTAGAACATTTAATTTTTTGAAATAATTTTGATTTTTGATTCGGCTAGAGTCTTTTGTCGAGTTGAAATCCCTATAACTCAATGTATAGAGTTTTTTCTCAACACCTCAGGTGCATCTCTTGGAACACTATAAAACGATGAATCTTTCAGAATTGAAGTAGGTCTTAGGATGGGTTCACAAGTTTCGACTTCCGAGGGTTGTCGTTCGTAGGGGTGCGACAGCTGGTTAACGGAAAAACAGATTTAAACAGATCTATTTGTGTGCCTCATACTTGTTTTTGCGGTAGTATAGTTGATGAGAAAGGTACACATGTTTTGAGTTGCAGGAGAAGTGCAGGGAGTACATCTCGACATCATCAAATGAACGACATATTGAAACGAGCTATGTTGTCAGCAGATGTTCCTGCAATTCTGGAACCCTTAGATACCAGTCGAGATGATGGTAAACGACCAGATGGTATGTCTCTCATACCATGGAAATACGGTAAACCTGTGGTATGGAACTTCACTTTCATTGACACGGTCGCGGCTTCCCATCTAGCCGGAAGTTCGAAGTATGCTGGAACTGCAACATTGTCTGGCGACAAATTGAAAAGAAAAAAATTCCAAAATCTTGGTAACAACTATCTGTTCCATCCAGTAGTGGTTGAAACTTTTGGTGTTTATGGCCCGGAGTCTCTGTTATTCGTTCATGAACTCGAAAGGAAAATAGGTCAAGCAACGAAAGATCACCGTTCTACCTCTTTTTTGATAGAAAGAATTAGTTTTGCTATTCAACGTGGCAATGCTGCTTTGGTCTTTGGAACTTTTTCTCCTTCACATAATTTCGATGAGATCATGCATTGCCCTAATTTCAGTACGGAACTGAAATCTCTTCGAAACAAGCCGAGATATGTGGATATTCATCAGTCTCCTATCAAGGTTAATTCACAAGTGATTGATCCACCTTCTTCTTTTTCAGTGCAATCAGTGGACTCAGGTCATTCTTGCCCTTCAAAAATGAGTTGCAGTCCTCGTAGTTTTCCCCTTTCAGTGGAAGAGCTCCATGAAGCAAGAGCCGAATCGATCCCTCTACGAAACCCTTCTTCACTGGGAAGGATCGATCGCAGCTTGAGAAATGGTTCTTATGCAGATTCTGTGAAACGTGTTTTTCCTTACGAATCAGTAGAGAGTTGTCCTGAAAATCTATAGAAGAAAATTGGATTGGATAATTAGGGAAACAATTGCTACATGAATTGCATTTTACAAGAGATCCGTGTTATCGCTTCATAAAAGCAAACAGACCGCTCAACCCCAGAAGCAAAACTCAGCACATGACAATACAGGTAGAATAACAGAACCAGAAGAGGCAGCTCAGGTAATAGGGCCAAAACAGTGTTACGGGTTATGTTAGTTCCAGAAGTTAAGGAAGTTAAAATAAGAACAAGGATACAGTTTTTCATTCCTACTCACTGAACTTTATTATTCAACTTCTACTTTTTACAAAATAAGTATGTTCAAAGCAGGGATAAGCTGATATTCCCATGCCTAATACAGAAAGATCTATTAACTACGAATGTTATAACCATTTTTCATTCAATACTTACCAAAGGCGAATCCAGCGAGGTCGATAGTACGGGTAGGGTTCATCGCCAGGTATGTTGATCTGCTTTTGAGTAGATAGCCAAAATAATAACCGTTTACTAATTGTTTTCATCATTTTGGAAATTCATTACAGAATAACATAACCTCACGGCTTGACATCTGAAGGTTAATTAGCACTACCAGGTCACTTCATTATAAAAATAAGGGTTCCCTACCTAAACTATAAATAACGACACTAATGAAAAAAATTTAAATATGTTGAATATGAAAAAAGGAGATTTGAGGAGAACGATCGTTTTTTCGGTGTTTTAGAAGGATTGAAAGGACGTGTGTCGCTTGTTTGCAGATTTTTCTTTGAAACTCTTGTGATTATTGCAGAAAAGTTAGTCAAAGGAAGGTCCTCTGACTATTTCAACAAGATTTGTTCCCGAATTACACAAGTGTGCTAGATTCATATTGAATAATTACTACTCAAGGCCACCCATCATCGAGGTAGGTTTTATCAGCCTTGGCATATATTAATTTCAAATTTAGGTGAACCCGGTCAAACTTTTCATGTATCTGCTCTTTTTAGGGCCTTTTTCTATTTGTTATTTTATGTTACTTGGGCTTATCAACTACCCTACATTACGTCACTTTGCCTTTACGTAACGGTTCAGTTCAGCTCAGTTTTACTTACCATTGAAGATAAGGGTCGAAAATATAGTTGAAGATAGCCCGGGATAGTATTCATCACCCAAACCTAGATCATTGGTTGGAAAATTCACCCAGTTCACCCAGTAGCGCAATCACTCCCAAATTTGGACATTCAGTCGAAGTGATTAGGTAGCGAGTATTTTGGATACTTCGTTCGAACGCCTAGGCCTACCCTTCTACGCTATCACTCTCGACAAGGAAACATTCTTCTATGAAGCTCTACCCAGGGTGGAAAACACAATATCCATCACAGATGAGCTGTATCGTTATTCATACTATACTTGGCTAAAACTAAATCAATTTTTTTTATATCACATATATCTTGTCCTCTTGGTATCGAAAACTTAAGGGGACTTCCAACTTGATATAACGATATCGGTTACACCTGGCTATTTGTTTGAATAACGTTGAAATAGAGAGCTAGAGCTCCATTTATTTTGTTGTCCTATTTTCACAGCGAAACATAACCGAAGTGTAGTTTTTTATTATTTTTTTTTATCCTGGGAAATTATACAACCCCCTGCCATTACTCATCATAGTGTCTGAATCTTAATTCATATATATATATATATATATATATATATATATATATATATATATATATATATGGATATATATATATATATATATATATATATATATATATATATATACATCCCGATATCAATATGGCATCCATACATTGAATGCGCTGATAGGGCGTCCATCATAATTTGAAGAATTTACCGAATATATTTCATGGTAAGTACTAGAAAACTGATTTCTGTAGGCTGGCATGACATTTTTACCACCATAAAAAAATTGAGTTCACTATTGATTCGATAGTAGAGCGTCTGCCGTCAAACATTCATAAGAACTCTTCAGTATACACCATCATCAGACATCTGATTGATAATAGGGAGTCCAATAAGTATATTTTCATACATGAAATAGATTATTGGGAATCCTTACAACGTTGCCAATATTTACCGCATTAAATGTAGGCAGCAAGTGGGTTTTAATTTCTTCACATCTGTTTTTCAACAAGCGTTGTGCCAACGACAAATTGCGTATGGATTTCAGGTAGCCGGTATGTATTTCATTTTTACATAGGTACCAAGTGATATTGACTGATCATGAAAAGTTTATTCCATAACGAAATTTTCAATATCATTCGATAATTTTTGTCTTGGTTGGCATATTTCCATTTTAACACTGTATGATATTTAAGCGAGCCGAATATAATGATAGGAGAAGTGAAACCGACACATGCATGGTGTGATTATTGAAAGTTCAACTTTAATTACAAAAAGTTCATTGTATATTTCCATTAGAAAACAGCAAGAATTCAAAGTATTCAAACTAGTTGAAGACGCCAAAATGACAGACGATAGGATAAATAATATGAATTACCAAAGAATGTAAATATTCACGGCCGTAGATGACAGTGTAAAATCTGTTTTCAGCGTTTGCGTGGTTTGCAGGTTTTTATGCCTGACGTTTCGTCTACTACTGCGGTATACATTATCAGAGGCGATGTGGTAACGGTTGCAAAGCCCGAGTTCGTGGTCGAGTTGTTGTTCCCGTTAACTGAGTTATTGAGCATTGAAAAATTTGGTTGTTGAAAATTGGACGTGCCTGAGTGTTTTGTTGAGCACAGTCATATTTACTCAGTGTCATATTTATTCCATTTGGCTGATACACACTACACAGGATAGCCATCTAGAAGGCATCAAGACCTGTCAAGATTCATTTCCGTGTATGGTATACGATTTTTCGAGTCATGCATTTTTCAATATTTCTTTAAGGACTGACCTAAATATTTTTTAATTTTTTCTAGAGTTTTTCGTTTTTAATACGCTTTTATTAGGTCGACCTGTATGTATGTATGTAACTATGTAGTCAAATCTAAGAAAACTAATTTAACCATCTTTTAAAGATCGTAGCGTTATGAAAATTGGCAGTTTTATGTGATTTTGATGACAATATGGTAGGTACTCTGGAGCTGATCTGATGATGGAGCCGGAAGATAGGCACTAGGATTCCATGATGAAATATCGTATCATAGTCGTGTTTGGTCTTGTAATGAACGTGAATCTCTTTTTATCAATGTGCTCCACAAGATCACATTATAAAAGTTCAAAAACATTATATTTTGTTCATTATGATTTTTTTTAGTAACATAACATATTGTTTCAATTTTTCTATATATTTATCATTATATCCTGTTTCTGTATCAAATAAAGACATTCGGTAAGTTGAACAAACTGTTTTAGCGCAATTTGTTTATAAATTGTGTATGACCGTATGGGAATTCAAAAAATTTTTATCTTCATAATATGATATTCAGAAAAAAATACGATTTTTAATTGTTTATGAACGTTTTTTTTATATATCTCGAATGTTCAAATGATTATTCGGAGAATGTTTTCTATTTTGAAAATCATAATTGACATTTCTCTACAAATTGACAGAAACATTTTTCATAATTAATGCCTGAATCAGTTTTCGATATACTGGATGGTTAGTATTTTGTTGATCAACAATCATGCCGTACTCGAAGTTGAAATTGTCATCATCCCAACAACATCGGATGCACTCATCACTGTTTTTCTACTGCTTTAAGTTTTACTGCAGTTAGATACCTACTATGCAACTACAATGAACTAGTTTCAGTAATTCTAAACCTGCTAATGATTATGGTGTTTTCATGGGCAAAAACAGAGTCTCTGTTTTTTCTCATCCCCAATCTGTAGCTGTTGAAAGATTGTTAAGCTATGTTTGAACTTGACTAATCTGATCAAGAAGTGCTTTTTTCCGAACTTTCTTCAGCAGTCTCCGAAAATTATGGTTGAGGTGTCATTCGATTCGGAATAGCGTCTAGAAAGTTTTTGAAAACGGACGACTTCCGAAAATGAAAATAGCAAAAGTTATAAACAATTTAGAGAATAATAAAGAATGGATTTAATTTTTTGAAAATATTTCTAAAACTAATTGAGATTTTCAAAATCGAAAATTCGAAAATAGGAAGAAATTTCCTATAAAAAAGTTTCAACTCCCGGAACTGTAGGACCAATATATATAATTTTCCCGAAGCCCTGAAAATGAGCTCGAAATCGGCTGTCTGGCCGCGCGTGAGCCGTGCCTGTTTGGGCCATTTTTACTAAAAAAAATTTCAGCATTTAAAATATATAAATTAAGGAATGAAAGAATTCAGGCATATACTCAAATGATAAATGAACAATAATCTGTCGGTAAAAAATGTTTATTGCAGTTATTCGATTTATTACGCTATTGTTAATTAACAATTTTCTATCGCTCGATCATCAACAAATCAGAAGTTAGATGAACATATTTCTTTAAAATTTTTATCACTCATTGTTTAAAAATTTATTATAAACAAATGCATTGTTTATAACATGATTGAATTTTTTTTGGATCTTAATTTTTGATAAAAATCATGATTTTTTTCAATTGTCTCTTGAAGAAATTTTTACAATGCAAAAAACGCATTTGTTGAGTAACAATTTTTTTACCACCAATTAATAATATTAAGAAACCAATTTTTTAAAATAATTATTCATCTTGTTTTTAATTCGGAACAAAAACAATTTAATTTTTAAAATTCTCCATTGTGTATTGAATAAACAATTTGTTATAAACAAATGAATGTTTTCATTTCATTTTTGTTCCAGTTGCAATTGATGAATGAAAAAAACCATGCATTTTTTTATTCACTCCATTTTTTATCGAATTTATAACAAAGTTTTAAACAATAAGTGATGAAATAAAAAAAATATTTTTATGTAGCTTCTGATTTGAAAAAAAATATACTAATAATAATAATCAAAAAAAATTGTTCTTCGATTATTTAATAAACTTTTTAATTCAAAAATGCAGTAAATGGTTAATAAATAACTGAAAAATAATAATTTTTCAATATTTTGGAAGTAAATCAATTCCTAACCGTTATAATCATAACTCTATGGAAGGAAAAAAATTCCACACTTTTAGTTTGAAAAATATCACACTTGCAATAATGATAATCGAGTGATAAAAAATTGTTAATTAACAATAGCATAATAAATCTAATAATTGCATTAAAAATTTTTTACCGACAGATTACTGTTAATTTATCTTTTGAGTATATGACTGAATTTTTTCATTCCTCAATTTATATATTTTATATGCTATAAATTTTTTTTTGTAAAATTAACCTAAACACGCACGGCCTACACGCGGCTAAACACCCGATTTAGAGCTCTATTTCAGAGCTCCGGGAAAATTATAAATATTGGTCCTACAGTTCCGGTAGTCAGGACTTTTCGATAGAAAATTTCTTCCTCTTTTCGAATTTTTTTTTTTTCGATTTTGAAAATTCCAATTAGTTTTTGAGATATTTCCAAAAAACTGGACCCATTTTTTATTTTTCACTAAATTGTTTATAACTTTCGCAATTTTCATTTCCGAAAGTCATTCCGAAACATTGGCAAATGTTTCTCTGAAAATAGCTCAGCATTCTTGGATTATTCTTTCCTTCAGTGGCTTTATTGAATCAGATTGCGTCGTCTTTAAAACAACCTATTTTAAGTAAGTGGCCCAGAGGAAAAAATCTAGAGGAGATAGGTCCAGGGATGTGAGAGGCCATTCAGTAGAATCTCTTCTTCCAATACATTGATCAGCATAATTATTATCTAACCATTGAATAACTGGAACTACAAAATAATAAGGTTCCCCATTCTGTTGAAAATGTAATACATTTTCTTTCAAAGATAAATTGCCGTGTATGTCTCTGTGATTCTCTAATTCATGAACTATCCGAGGTTCGATAGATCTTTCTAGCATGTGATCATACATTTCGCCATTTACATTTTCTTCTATATACAGTGTGTAACAACGAAAACCTAACAGAGCCGTTTTTGAATATAAAAAGTAAGATTTTCAAAAAAGCTCGGACACGTCGATTTCTAATTGAAGGGGGACACCTTTCAGACTAATCAGATTTTTTGTAGTACGCACCCCCTCAGAGAGGTGCGTCCGACGACCTTTATTTAGATGGGGAAAGTAGGTCGAGTGGCACCTTGTTTTAAAGGTCTTTCGAATACCTTCACAACTCTGTTAAAAGAAAATTTTTGTAACGATTAGTTTTCGAGATAATTTGAAGTTAAAATTGCCATGTTGATAATACATTAGACAGACCACTCGGTAACTTGTATGCCTAAATAAAAAAAATTTTAAGCAGTTCTTCTTATCAATTTTTTGTTAAATAACAACGTTCGATTGTTTTGTTGAAACGGGTCGTGTATTGTTATTTGTTTAAACATTTCTTTCACTACTGCCGAAAGGGTTTCAGTTATTGCTTCATTTTTTGGCAACGACCAAAATGCTAATAAAACATCAATTTTATTTAACGAGCAAAAACCTGGTAAACACCTAAGCAGAAATCACGTTCTGGATTTGGTCACAAAATTCAGGGAGACAGGTTCGGTTTTAAATGAAAAAAGTGATGTTCAGAGAAGGGTAGTGAATGACGATAATGCGATTGTAGTGTTTGGTCAAGTCATCGCCAATCCCAGGTTAAGTACCAGAGGTTTATCCGCAATGGCAGGAATAAGCCATATGATCGCATGGAGAATCCTTAAAAACCACAAATACCATCCTTACAAAATTAAACTTGTTCGTGAACTCAATGAGGATGATTTTGACCGAAGACAGGAGTTTTGTGAGGGCATGAGTGAAATATTAATGCAAAATCCCGAACTGCTTTATAACATCTGTTATTCGGACGAAAGCTCATTTTATTCAAATGGTTGCGTGAACCGTTACAATTGCCGTTATTGGTCGGATGAAAACCCAAGACAATACGCAGAAATACATACCCAACATCCCCAAAAGTTGAATATCTGGGCCGGAATATTAGGCAATCATATTATAGGTTCATTTTTCATTGATGGAAATTCAACCGGTGATTCTTATTAACAACTTCTTGAAGAGGCAATTCAACCTTCATAAGTAGGTGCCACTCAATTTACCTAAAATGTAATGGTGGTAACCAACCCCATCCCCGGAGAAATCTCCTCGTAATAAACAAATAATTCGACATCAAATGGACACGTATTAGCAGGTTGTCATAAAAAGCAAAAATTTATTTTTTTTATGAGAGTTCTGAACGTAACTTGCACCTTAAAAACAATTTGATTTATTTTAAAAAGAGTTGAACTCAATGCAAATACCTTTAAAACTTCAAATTATCTCGAAAACTAATCGTCACAAAAATTTTCTGTTGACAGAGTAGTAAAGGTATTCGAAAGACCTCTAAAACAAGGTGCCACTCTCCTTCCCTATCTATCCCTATCTATTATCGAGACGAATAAAAAAAAATAGAAGAGGCGTAAAATATTCAAGTCTTAATATTAATGCTACGATGGTAAAAATCATGTTTTTGAAAATTTACTAAATTAATAATAGAAAATAAAATTTATTCTGAATGAATTCTTTTATTTGATGAACCAAAACTTACTGCATCGAATGTAGCTTTGAAGAGTACCATTGAAGAGCATATCTTAAGAGCTTTCAGATAATGTATCACAAGTAGGTGGTTGCCTTTCAAAAATATGAAGTTGTGGTGGCTGGGGGCAAGGGTGTGAGAGAAAAAACAAGTTAGTCATCACATCATTTGTTTCTCCCTTTGTATTATGAAAGTTGTTTTCAGCGATTTCTTATATTTTATTTGGTTGCTCAGAGATAGACCTTGTAAGTTTTCAAATTGTCACCCTGTGTATAAAACCGGCGCCGACCTACAAACATACCAAATCAACGATATTTCTAACAAATCATTGAGACTTCCCTCTCGCAAAAACTATTGCATTGTTGTCAGTTATATGGACGCCTCATAATCGCTCACATGTATGAAAAATATACGGCACAAGTATACGCGTACCTCCCGAGCGCCACCAAAATAAAAAAGACTCAACTAGAATATACGCCAATACATATAATTTTGACAATGAAATTGATAAATAGGCGCCCATCTGAAATTTTGTCAGATGGAAGATAGGGAACCTCTGAACTGCCTGGCATGGTGAAACAATTCGGCGTCCATATATGGACGCCTCATTGAAACCGGACGCCCGATTGATAGAAAATTGTAAATGTACGGAAGCTCTATTGATAGTTGGATATATATATGGATATATATATATATATATATATATATATATATATATATATATGTATGGATATATATATATATATATATATATATATATATATATATATATATATATGGTTTAAACAAAACCATACACATTCCTAGAGAAGATCTAACACGAAGAAGAGTACCTGATGCAGAACAAATACAGGCAAATTTACCTAAAGTACCTGAAATACCTGAGTTAAGACGCTCTGACCGTATAAAGAGACAGACAACAGGATGACCAGTTCAGTTTGAGCAGTGCCAGAAGATGACAATACTACCAACTGTCGAAAGCGCTCGCAGATAAATAATAGAAGATATAAAGCTTCAAATCCTTTTTTCAGAATTTAATATATGTATATATATATATATATATATATATATATATATATATATATATATATATATATATATATATCCAACTATCAATAGAGCTTCCGTACATTTACAATTTTCTATCAATCGGGCGTCCGGTTTCAATGAGGCGTCCATATATGGACGCCGAATTGTTTCACCATGCCAGGCAGTTCAGAGGTTCCCTATCTTCCATCTGACAAAATTTCAGATGGGCGCCTATTTATCAATTTCATTGTCAAAATTATATGTATTGGCGTATATTCTAGTTGAGTCTTTTTTATTTTGGTGGCGCTCGGGAGGTACGCGTATACTTGTGCCGTATATTTTTCATACATGTGAGCGATTATGAGGCGTCCATATAACTGACAACAATGCAATAGTTTTTGCGAGAGGGAAGTCTCAATGATTTGTTAGAAATATCGTTGATTTGGTATGTTTGTAGGTCGGCGCCGGTTTCATACACAGGGTGACAATTTGAAAACTTACAAGGTCTATCTCTGAGCAACCAAATAAAATATAAGAAATCGCTGAAAACAACTTTCATAATACAAAGGGAGAAACAAATGATGTGATGACTAACTTGTTTTTTCTCTCACACCCTTGCCCCCAGCCACCACAACTTCATATTTTTGAAAGGCAACCACCTACTTGTGATACATTATCTGAAAGCTCTTAAGATATGCTCTTCAATGGTACTCTTCAAAGCTACATTCGATGCAGTAAGTTTTGGTTCATCAAATAAAAGAATTCATTCAGAATAAATTTTATTTTCTATTATTAATTTAGTAAATTTTCAAAAACATGATTTTTACCATCGTAGCATTAATATTAAGACTTGAATATTTTACGCCTCTTCTATTTTTTTTTATTCGTCTCGATAATAGATAGGGATAGATAGGGAAGGAGAGTGGCACCTTGTTTTAGAGGTCTTTCGAATACCTTTACTACTCTGTCAACAGAAAATTTTTGTGACGATTAGTTTTCGAGATAATTTGAAGTTTTAAAGGTATTTGCATTGAGTTCAACTCTTTTTAAAATAAATCAAATTGTTTTTAAGGTGCAAGTTACGTTCAGAACTCTCATAAAAAAAATAAATTTTTGCTTTTTATGACAACCTGCTAATACGTGTCCATTTGATGTCGAATTATTTGTTTATTACGAGGAGATTTCTCCGGGGGATGGGGTTGGTTACCACCATTACATTTTAGGTAAATTGAGTGGCACCTACTTATGAAGGTTGAATTGCCTCTTCAAGAAGTTGTTAATAAGAATCACCGGTTGAATTTCCATCAATGAAAAATGAACCTATAATATGATTGCCTAATATTCCGACCCAGATATTCAACTTTTGGGGATGTTGGGTATGTATTTCTGCGTATTGTCTTGGGTTTTCATCCGACCAATAACGGCAATTGTAACGGTTCACGCAACCATTTGAATAAAATGAGCTTTCGTCCGAATAACAGATGTTATAAAGCAGTTCGGGATTTTGCATTAATATTTCACTCATGCCCTCACAAAACTCCTGTCTTCGGTCAAAATCATCCTCATTGAGTTCACGAACAAGTTTAATTTTGTAAGGATGGTATTTGTGGTTTTTAAGGATTCTCCATGCGATCATATGGCTTATTCCTGCCATTGCGGATAAACCTCTGGTACTTAACCTGGGATTGGCGATGACTTGACCAAACACTACAATCGCATTATCGTCATTCACTACCCTTCTCTGAACATCACTTTTTTCATTTAAAACCGAACCTGTCTCCCTGAATTTTGTGACCAAATCCAGAACGTGATTTCTGCTTAGGTGTTTACCAGGTTTTTGCTCGTTAAATAAAATTGATGTTTTATTAGCATTTTGGTCGTTGCCAAAAAATGAAGCAATAACTGAAACCCTTTCGGCAGTAGTGAAAGAAATGTTTAAACAAATAACAATACACGACCCGTTTCAACAAAACAATCGAACGTTGTTATTTAACAAAAAATTGATAAGAAGAACTGCTTAAAATTTTTTTTATTTAGGCATACAAGTTACCGAGTGGTCTGTCTAATGTATTATCAACATGGCAATTTTAACTTCAAATTATCTCGAAAACTAATCGTTACAAAAATTTTCTTTTAACAGAGTTGTGAAGGTATTCGAAAGATCTTTAAAACAAGGTGCCACTCGACCTACTTTCCCCATCTAAATAAAGGTCGTCGGACGCACCTCTCTGAGGGGGTGCGTACTACAAAAAATCTGATTAGTCTGAAAGGTGTCCCCCTTCAATTAGAAATCGACGTGTCCGAGCTTTTTTGAAAATCTTACTTTTTATATTCAAAAACGGCTCTGTTAGGTTTTCGTTGTTACACACTGTATATAGAAGAAAATGTAAATGGCGAAATGTATGATCACATGCTAGAAAGATCTATCGAACCTCGGATAGTTCATGAATTAGAGAATCACAGAGACATACACGGCAATTTATCTTTGAAAGAAAATGTATTACATTTTCAACAGAATGGGGAACCTTATTATTTTGTAGTTCCAGTTATTCAATGGTTAGATAATAATTATGCTGATCAATGTATTGGAAGAAGAGATTCTACTGAATGGCCTCTCACATCCCTGGACCTATCTCCTCTAGATTTTTTCCTCTGGGCCACTTACTTAAAATAGGTTGTTTTAAAGACGACGCAATCTGATTCAATAAAGCCACTGAAGGAAAGAATAATCCAAGAATGCTGAGCTATTTTCAGAGAAACATTTGCCAATGTTTCGGAATGACTTTCGGAAATGAAAATTGCGAAAGTTATAAACAATTTAGTGAAAAATAAAAAATGGGTCCAGTTTTTTGGAAATATCTCAAAAACTAATTGGAATTTTCAAAATCGAAAAAAAAAATTCGAAAAGAGGAAGAAATTTCCTATCGAAAAGTCCTGACTACCGGAACTGTAGGACCAATATTTATAATTTTCCCGGAGCTCTGAAATAGAGCTCTAAATCGGGTGTTTAGCCGCGTGTAGGCCGTGCGTGTTTAGGTTAATTTTACAAAAAAAAATTTATAGCATATAAAATATATAAATTGAGGAATGAAAAAATTCAGTCATATACTCAAAAGATAAATTAACAGTAATCTGTCGGTAAAAAATTTTTAATGCAATTATTAGATTTATTATGCTATTGTTAATTAACAATTTTTTATCACTCGATTATCATTATTGCAAGTGTGATATTTTTCAAACTAAAAGTGTGGAATTTTTTTCCTTCCATAGAGTTATGATTATAACGGTTAGGAATTGATTTACTTCCAAAATATTGAAAAATTATTATTTTTCAGTTATTTATTAACCATTTACTGCATTTTTGAATTAAAAAGTTTATTAAATAATCGAAGAACAATTTTTTTTTGATTATTATTATTAGTATATTTTTTTTCAAATCAGAAGCTACATAAAATATTTTTTTTATTTCATCACTTATTGTTTAAAACTTTGTTATAAATTCGATAAAAAATGGAGTGAATAAAAAAATGCATGGTTTTTTTCATTCATCAATTGCAACTGGAACAAAAATGAAATGAAAACATTCATTTGTTTATAACAAATTGTTTATTCAATACACAATGGAGAATTTTAAAAATTAAATTGTTTTTGTTCCGAATTAAAAACAAGATGAATAATTATTTTAAAAAATTGGTTTCTTAATATTATTAATTGGTGGTAAAAAAATTGTTACTCAACAAATGCGTTTTTTTTGCATTGTAAAAATTTCTTCAAGAGACAATTGAAAAAAATCATGATTTTTATCAAAAATTAAGATCCAAAAAAAATTCAATCATGTTATAAACAATGCATTTGTTTATAATAAATTTTTAAACAATGAGTGATAAAAATTTTAAAGAAATATGTTCATCTAACTTCTGATTTGTTGATGATCGAGCGATAGAAAATTGTTAATTAACAATAGCGTAATAAATCGAATAACTGCAATAAACATTTTTTACCGACAGATTATTGTTCATTTATCATTTGAGTATATGCCTGAATTCTTTCATTCCTTAATTTATATATTTTAAATGCTGAAATTTTTTTTAGTAAAAATGGCCCAAACAGGCACGGCTCACGCGCGGCCAGACAGCCGATTTCGAGCTCATTTTCAGGGCTTCGGGAAAATTATATATATTGGTCCTACAGTTCCGGGAGTTGAAACTTTTTTATAGGAAATTTCTTCCTATTTTCGAATTTTCGATTTTGAAAATCTCAATTAGTTTTAGAAATATTTTCAAAAAATTAAATCCATTCTTTATTATTCTCTAAATTGTTTATAACTTTTGCTATTTTCATTTTCGGAAGTCGTCCGTTTTCAAAAACTTTCTAGACGCTATTCCGAATCGAATGACACCTCAACCATAATTTTCGGAGACTGCTGAAGAAAGTTCGGAAAAAAGCACTTCTTGATCAGATTAGTCAAGTTCAAACATAGCTTAACAATCTTTCAACAGCTACAGATTGGGGATGAGAAAAAACAGAGACTCTGTTTTTGCCCATGAAAACACCATAATCATTGGCAGGTTTAGAATTACTGAAACTAGTTCATTGTAGTTGCATAGTAGGTATCTAACTGCAGTAAAACTTAAAGCAGTAGAAAAACAGTGATGACTGCATCCGATGTTGTTGGGATGATGACAATTTCAACTTCGAGTACGGCATGATTGTTGATCAACAAAATACTAACCATCCAGTATATCGAAAACTGATTCAGGCATTCTACGTATCAAACTCAGATACTAACTCTGACGGTTAAGAATGCGTTAATAATAAATTGTTTTGGTAATAAATGATAAAATTAATTATGAAAAATGTTTCTGTCAATTTGTAGAGAAATGTCAATTATGATTTTCAAAATAGAAAACATTCTCCGAATAATCATTTGAACATTCGAGATATATAAAAAAACGTTCATAAACAATTAAAAATCGTATTTTTTTCTGAATATCATATTATGAAGATAAAAATTTTTTGAATTCCCATACGGTCATACACAATTTATAAACAAATTGCGCTAAAACAGTTTGTTCAACTTACCGAATGTCTTTATTTGATACAGAAACAGGATATAATGATAAATATATAGAAAAATTAAAACAATATGTTATGTTACTAAAAAAAATCATAATGAACAAAATATAATGTTTTTGAACTTTTATAATGTGATCTTGTGGAGCACATTGATAAAAAGAGATTCACGTTCATTACAAGACCAAACACGACTATGATACGATATTTCATCATGGAATCCTAGTGCCTATCTTCCGGCTCCATCATCAGATCAGCTCCAGAGTACCTACCATATTGTCATCAAAATCACATAAAACTGCCAATTTCCATAACGCTACGATCTTTAAAAGATGGTTAAATTAGTTTTCTTAGATTTGACTACATAGTTACATACATACATACAGGTCGACCTAATAAAAGCGTATTAAAAACGAAAAACTCTAGAAAAAATTAAAAAATATTTAGGTCAGTCCTTAAAGAAATATTGAAAAATGCATGACTCGAAAAATCGTATACCATACACGGAAATGAATCTTGACAGGTCTTGATGCCTTCTAGATGGCTATCCTGTGTAGTGTGTATCAGCCAAATGGAATAAATATGACACTGAGTAAATATGACTGTGCTCAACAAAACACTCAGGCACGTCCAATTTTCAACAACCAAATTTTTCAATGCTCAATAACTCAGTTAACGGGAACAACAACTCGACCACGAACTCGGGCTTTGCAACCGTTACCACATCGCCTCTGATAATGTATACCGCAGTAGTAGACGAAACGTCAGGCATAAAAACCTGCAAACCACGCAAACGCTGAAAACAGATTTTACACTGTCATCTACGGCCGTGAATATTTACATTCTTTGGTAATTCATATTATTTATCCTATCGTCTGTCATTTTGGCGTCTTCAACTAGTTTGAATACTTTGAATTCTTGCTGTTTTCTAATGGAAATATACAATGAACTTTTTGTAATTAAAGTTGAACTTTCAATAATCACACCATGCATGTGTCGGTTTCACTTCTCCTATCATTATATTCGGCTCGCTTAAATATCATACAGTGTTAAAATGGAAATATGCCAACCAAGACAAAAATTATCGAATGATATTGAAAATTTCGTTATGGAATAAACTTTTCATGATCAGTCGATATCACTTGGTACCTATGTAAAAATGAAATACATACCGGCTACCTGAAATCCATACGCAATTTGTCGTTGGCACAACGCTTGTTGAAAAACAGATGTGAAGAAATTAAAACCCACTTGCTGCCTACATTTAATGCGGTAAATATTGGCAACGTTGTGAGGATTCCCAATAATCTATTTCATGTATGAAAATATACTTATTGGACTCCCTATTATCAATCAGATGTCTGATGATGGTGTATACTGAGGAGTTCTTATGAATGTTTGACGGACGGACGCTCTACTATCGAATCAATAGTGAACTCAATTTTTTTATGGTGGTAAAAATGTCATGCCAGCCTACAGAAATCAGTTTTCTAGTACTTACCATGAAATATATTCGGTAAATTCTTCAAATTATGATGGACGCCCTATCAGCGCATTCAATGTATGGATGCCATATTGATATCGGGATGTATATATATATATATATATATATATATATATATATATATATATATATATATATAAAAAAGATAGAGGGATATTGAGTGAAATGGTATTATCAATGGAAAAAGGTTATTACAAAGCACTCATAGGAAGGTAAGCAAACCGCAGACATGTGTTTCTGGCTATTTAGCCTTCGTCAGTACGGTACAGCCAAGTGTAGTGTAGTTTGCTTGCTTTGTTTGACACTTGGCTGTACCGTACTGACGACGGCTAAATAGCCAGAAACACGTGTCTGCGGTTTGTTTACCTTCCTATGAGTGCTTTGTCCAATAACCTTTTTCTATATATATATATATATATATATATATATATATATATATATATAACCATATATATATATATATATATATATATATATATATATATATATATATATCTGGAGTTAACGTTCGAAGGTGGGCCAATGGGGAAAGCGAAGTATTTGGAAATGATATTTCAAAATACGATGTTTTGCGTGTGTTCATCCGTTATCTCTTCATCGTCATTGTTGTTTTTTCGATGTCGTCTTCGTCTCATTTCCTTTTTTTTCAAGGTATATCATCATTAGGCTATGAGATTACGTAAAAAACAGAAATGAAGCATTTTCAATAAAATTTTTCATACATTTTCATTTTGATAACATATCACAAAACCATTCATATAAAATATCTATGTTTCGGAGACTGCAATTGTAGTTCGTTCGGTTGCGAATGTGATGCATAAGGGGTGAGACACCTTCATTGTTGTCGAATGTGGGAACCATACATTTCGTATCGTCATAGTCCTCCAAATTCACAACGCGTGTAGGTTTATTCAACCTTCAGATGGTCAGTAAGATGGTCATGTAATTGATGTCTTCACACAAAGATGATATCGACACCTCTTATATTTTTCATGAGGATGACATCCAATTGATTATATTCCACGAAGCCAGAGGAAAACTTCAGTCTGGGAATATTTCGCTTCAAGTAATAGGCGGTAACGGCGAACTTCTTCAATGAAAAGGGAAAATGTTGTGTTTGCCACCAGTAAAAAGTTACTATATTGGAGTCCAATCCTGAGGATGAAATTTTCGCTTGATGGTAAAACCTTGAATATCTACAACAGCTATTTCCATGTTGACTCAGCGATTGATACTGAAGCGAAACCACATTTTGAGTTGAATTTTTCAATAATTTCAGCCTGGGAATATTTCGCTTCAAGTAATAGGCGGTAACGGTGAACTTTTTCAATGAAAAGGTAAAATGTTGTGTTTGCCACCAGTAAAAAGTTACTATATTGGAGTCCAATCCTGAGGATGAAAGTTTCGCCTGATGGTAAAACCTTGAATATCTACAACAGCTATTTCCATGTTGACTCAGCGATTGATACTGAAGCGAAACCACATTTTGAGTTGAATTTTTCAATAATTTCGCTGAATGAGAGGTGCTCTATGACAGTGTCGTGCATAACGATGCAATAGACTCTAGTATTTTGAGGAAATCCCTCGTATGCTTCGATTCCAAGTTTGATGCTCTCGTCCTTCTGGAACGATCGATAAAAAATAGAGCTTTGTCCCTAAAGGAAGTGAAAGTGAGAAGGGGATCATGTTGATTAGTAATTTTGTAGCTGAAGCCGACTTGCGAGTAGTTGAATTAAGCTTGTATGTGTTACATTGGTGAAATTCAAATGATTGATTATTTTTGGATCGTTGTTGACTTCAGTGTAATCATGATTTTTTTGAAAACATACAATCGCATAGCGAGGGCTTTTGAGAAACGAGGAAGTCTTGCCGGCATATATTTCACTTTTTGCACCTTGTGTGAGAGCAGACAGCATATGGAGAATGAGAATAGGAGTGTCAGTTTGGATAGCTTACAAAAGTTGCAGATCAATTTGATCATGCAGAAAGATTCGTTCAACTTTGTGTTCCATATTTTCAATTTCCAACATAACTTCCGTTTTCGGTATCAGTGCAGCAGGAGTCTCTTCTATTTTAAAACAGTTGCTATCATCTCCAGCTCTTACTATTCGAATGATATATTTACCGTAGGAAACACACTGATAATCGTCAAAAATATTCAAAAACTTCTTGATGGGTATGAGCATGTTGAATGTTAGATACGTGGTGTTGATGACACCCCTATTGGTGAGAAAAGTTAAACGGGATTTGGTCAAATGATTGATATCTTCGTCGGTGTAGGTGAAAAAGCCTCTGACAGTACTAACAATTCCAAGTTCACGAACTGCTTCTGTTTTCTCACCACTCTGTTATAACTAGCAGATTGAAAGCGCCACCATTGTTTATGAATTACAACCTACCGTCTCCTTTGGTCTTTTCAACTTTTTCGCTGATGAATAGCAGACTATTGTACAAAGCATCGTAGGTATCCGTTTGATTGACGTCGATTTCATTAACATCGTTGTTGCGAAAAGACTTCCAGAAACAATTTGTTTTCCGTTGTAAATAGTTCTCGAGTAGCAAAGGTCTTCGTGAAGACAGACGTGGGGTATGGAGGTGAATTATTAACATAGATGCTCAGCACCATGATTTCGTTTCAAATCCCAACAAATTATTATTTCTCCGTTTCGGAAATCAATGAGCTTGAAATGTTGGTCAAGCACTCGCGTGGGGGTGACCAGGGGTTTCGTCAGTTGAGTACCCAGAGTCAACACCAACAACAAATTCATATATCGTATGAGATGGTGTGTCTTTGTCATTGGCTCCAAACGTAATGTCTCTATCTATGTGTATGATGTCTACTTCAATGATATGCCACCAGTTGGTAACGTTTCATGCATATAAACTCCAGGATAATGCGGAATTTTCAGTAGACGGGCACATTTTTGAATTCCATGATGATCATATTTCAACAAAGTATAATACATTATGGTCTGAAGCTCATAGTTTGAAAGCTTGAAATTATCTGAGTTGAAAATGAGCCACCCTGAATGAACTTCTGTACAATCTGTGACCTAGGTTTCATGGGTGTTTTTGTGAAGTATACTTCAAAAATTCTCATTATGCCTGGTTCAGTTTAAATTCGATATTTTCTTCATTTTGTTTTTGTCTTATTCTACAATAACTATTACCTACCAGGTGAAGTTACGATTGGTTGAAAAGCAAAGGTTTATACGCTTCGAGAACGGATTGAAATAGTGAGTTTGTACTAGCAGAATGGAAATAGTGCTAGAGCTGCTTTCCGTATGTTCAATGAAAATCATCCACGAAGACACAAATACGTTTCGGAATTATTGAACAAATTTATGGAAACTGGATCTCTCAACAATAAAAATCATCAGTTGACAACGATGAAGCTATTTGAACTGCAGTTTTAGGGCACGTTGGACTAATAGAAAATTCGCAAAATATCTCGAGAATCGAGAATCTCTCAGAATCAGTCATACGAATGTTTTCAGGATCCTTCGTGGGTACAAATTTCATCCATATAAGATTAGACTATAGACTAGTTCATGAATTGAACGAAGATGATTTCGAAAGTCGTATCGAGTTTTGTGAAAGTCTCACTGAACGGATCAACTTGCATCAGCGTTTATTGTATGAAATTTGTTTTTCGGATGAATGTACGATTAGTTTGAATAGAGAGGTGAATCGGCAAAATTATCGATATTGAAGTGATATGAATCCTCATTTATTCCGTAAAATTCATACCCAACGATCTCAAAAACTAAATGTTCAGGCAGGAATTTTGGGTGACCACATTATATGACCTTTTTCTATCGATGTTAATTTGACTAGTGATAAATAGATGTGTTGGATATGTTGAATATGTTGGATATGTTGGAGAATCGAATAACTCCGTGCATCAATAGGGAAATTGAGGAGGATATAAATTTATTCGACAACGAAATATATTCTCAGCAGAATGATGCATCTCCCCATTATGGAGCTCCAGTGCGACAATTTTTGGATGATCATTCTCCTGGTCGCTGGATTGGCAGGAGAGGCCCTACAGAATGGCCACCAAAGTCTTCGGATCTCACTCCTGTAGATTTCTCTCTATGGGGTCATTTTGATTCTAAGGTATGTGAGATAGAATCAACAACATCATAACATTTAAGAGATAATATCATGAGGCATTGCAGAAAAATAACTCCCGAGATTCTCAATCATGTGAGGGCAGCAATAGAAGCTTGTTTGTACCATTGTATGGAAATGGATGGAAAAGTTTTTGAACATTAACAATAAAATATTTTTTTCTTCTCATTGATCAGTCATCAGATTTTGATTCAAGAATCAATGAAAAATCTCTTTTTCTGATTTATTGTTTCCATATTAGTCTCTAGAACGAATATTTCAAAATGTGGCCCAATGTATATTTTTCGTCCTGTTTTTTAATTTTTCCTGCAAGTCATTGTTTCAAAAGTTATTCAGGGTGTCTCGTTTTCAACTCAAATAATTTATAGCTCCCGAACTAGAAGCTTCAGACTATATGTTATATACTTCGTTGAAATTTTTTCATCGTGAATCATCTGATAATGTGAAACAATATAGAGTGATCTATTCAAAGAAAATGGTGACATGCTCTGGGAATTCGATAGGGGAAGTAATATCAAATATGAATATGTCAAAATGTGACCCCTTGTACATTATTGTTGACGTGTTTTCTTATTTTCCTGAAAACCATTGTACCAGAAGTTATTCAGGGTGGCTCGTTTCAAATGCAGTGTGTAGGTATGAGTGATGAAATTTTTCCAAATTCTGCTTTGAATGGGAATATCCTTGAATGGAATTATCCTAGGTATGCGGTTGTTTTCACGTCTTCCAGCTTCACTCAATGTCATTTTATCATGTCTGGTACATGTGACCTTGGAAAATATGTCTGGTGCATAGGTGAAAATGGATGTGTACTAAGTATAAACTTGTACAGGGTACACGCACCCGAAAATCCCCCCGAAAAATCACCCCCAAAAATCCCCCCAACCCCCAAATTCCTCTCCCAAATTCCCTCAATCCCCACCCCCAAATCCCCCAATCCCTTCAGTTCTCCCCGATCCCACACCGCTACAACAGTATGACGGCTATGCAAACTAGTTCGCATAGCTCATGCATATACACAAACACAAGCACTACACCTACACATTCACCAACCACCCAACATTCCCCGACACTACACCTCACATCTATACTCCACAAAGTTTCAGCCACGAATGAATACCCGCACTGGTACACAACCACACACACACCCCACCCCCCGCTCACAACACTATGATGTCTATGCAAACTAGTTTGCATAGAGTACATACAGCAACCACCCAACACGAGCACAACACCTCACATCTTCACTACATAAAGTTCCAGACACGAATGATTGCTCGCACTGCTTTCGCCTTCCGTCAACGCATCGGTGGTGGGGTAGTCCTGTGATGCTATCTCTCGAGACAGAGGCGCGTCTGCACTCCGTGAAGTCTCAATGACCACTGCTCGTTCGTATCGTCTCTGTGGATGTGGCTGTGGTGGGAGGTGACTCGCAATCTTATATAAGGAATGGATATTTTCATATGGAATCATCAAAAGAAGCTGCGGCAGTTTGAAATTGTTCGTTAGTTATTCAGTTAGCAGTGTGAGTGTGTTTTTCTGTTGAAAACTGTTCATATCTTCTATTCAATTATTCATCATGTCTGTTTCAAAAGTAGACTTGCAAAAAATCAATAAGGTGATTATACAGGAGGTGGAAGTGTTAGAGCAAAGGGTCTTATCAGCATTGCCAATAAATGAAGTATATGCAATAAGGAATATGACCCTTTTTCCACTAGGTTTGATAAATCAATTTCATTGACCTTGGAAGATGTGAGGAATAATAAATCATTCAAAAACATGGCTACCCAAACGAATCTCAATGCAATTTGGTGATGACGATATAACTTGCATTAATTCATCGAGTGATAAATTTTGATCTGAATCATCTTTGTGAGACAATGATTGAATTGAACCTGAGGAGATTACTATACCGTCTTCAACCATTTCCACCAGAATGGATCATTCAAAAGTTCCAATTGAATTACGAAAATCGTGAGGAAATTGAAGATGGTCGAGAATATGATGAATATGAGGAAGAAAAATATTGTTTATGTGTACCAAAAAATTAAATAAAACACATTAATATAATTTTCATATTTTGTTTATCCAATTCTCATTATGAAATATTAAAAAAATGATGATTACGAAATATAAATGAAAAGAAGGGAAGATGAATATAAGATATAATGAAAAAATACAATCAATGATACAATAATATCAATTATTGTCAATATCTGCTGTGAACTGAGCCTTCCAATACATTGTATTTTAAAAATGTGTCATGCAAAATGAGTGCACATACTTTGGTGTTGTCTAGAAACTTAGTTTTTCTGGTTTCGAATTCAACCTTTATATCGATAGTTGATGATTTTGTGGCATTTGGTTGATGTGAACAATCGATGATGAATAGTGGATTCTCACTAAATTGCCCAATATCCATTAGAGGTTCACTCATGTCCTTATCATAGTAACTTCTTTGAAAGTTCTCATAAGCATAATAAGCTGAGGAATCAAGTTTCTTGTCGAAATCCAAATTCCAACGCTCATATGGATATATTTCAGAATTCAAGTATACTCGAATATTATTGATATCTGCAGTTATGAATTTTGTGATGTTCTGTGTTCTATCTTCAGATGTGGAATCCGATGAAGACAAAACGAGGAGTTTCCAGATCGTTGGTTGTTTTTATGGCACATATGTATGAAAATGTTCCACGTAATGATGGCAGTTCATAGAGGTTACACATACGATGAGCTGGCTTGAGTTTTTGAAAGATCAAGCGATTAATAGAATTAAATCTTGTTTGGCATTCAAGATACTTTTGGTATATTCTACAGCAAAACCCATCAAATATTTCAGTGGTAATTTTCCACTAAATACCTGACTAGTTGCATCCAAAATATCCTGTTTTGATTGGGAAAGCACCCATCCAGTTGATAATAAGGTGTCCGCATGTGATGGTCCAAATGAGATGATAGTTTTCATTGTAGATGTTATCCCTGGTTTTCTAACAACAGGTATTTGTTCACCATCAATTTCATAACGGATTTCATCAAAAGGAAAGCACTTGCATTATTCGAGAGCATTGTTCGCTGCATCCTTAGGGGCGAAATTTCCCTCTATGTAAATGAAACTTTCAGCAATATCAATATCAACAATTCGAATTTCATCTGAATTCCTAAACAGTGGTAATGCATATGGTTTATATGTATGCTCATGTAAACTTATGAGGGAATGATCGAGCACTGGTTCATCAAATATATTTAACTTTTCGTTGTTTGTTTCCAGCACCATTGTTATTTCCTCACTTCCAATTCAATCGATTCCAAGAATGAACTTCTTCGAGCTTCGGTATTGTAATCGTTTTGGACATGTGGTTCTCGATGATTTTGTCTATTATAACGGAAACCCATTATTGAAAGTTATTCGATTTTCTTCACTTTCAAAATCGACCAGATTATTATTTTGATCTAAAATACGTACTGTGATGTTGTGAATCAATTGACGACCTTCTGGACTGACAGGCATATATATAATATTTTATGGTTCCCTTATAAAATTGTATCCATCCTCAACATCAATATCGGATGAAAAGGGAATGTGGGATTCTTCATTGTTTATATAAGAACCAGATTTTATATTGCAATCCAACCGGATGAGTCTCACTACTGTAATATTTAATGGCTATGATGATTCATATACACTGTGTCCGTAAAGTATGGAACAAATTCAATTTTAGCTAAACAGGTCATTTTAAGAAATAATCCTGAAACACGTCGATTTTTGATGTTGATTTAACGTATTTAAAAATAATAATCTAATATACAGGGTGAATTACGTTCGAGTAATGACGTCACCGTCATTTTTTTTAAATGGAACACCCCCATTTTGTCTCAATTTTCGGATTACTCTAACTGAGCTGATTCCAAAAATGTATCACATGTTGATTCCAATTGGTACAGGGTGGACAAAAATACAGAATATTTTCGAAAGTACCGAATCAATTCCATTGGTGGGGGTAAATCTCCAAAACTACCGAAATATGTGACTTCCATTTAGGTCCATTTATTCCATCTGAATTGACAATAGCTCCCACTACAAAAGTGGGAAATCTTCAATTTCTCTACATAATTATTAAGATCGATATCAGTGAGAGACATCAGAGGTAGGGATCAACTAGTTTTTTCATTTGTGTGATTGTAATGCTTTGTATAGTTTCGAATATAATCCCAATCCTTTACGATGAGGTTTAAGATATATTCCACTGCCACGTTTACCTAATGCGACAGCCTCAATTTTTTTATTATGGCGATTGGCCTCAGTCAGAGCTGCTCTGCTCGCTTCTGCTGAATTCACAGTCTTGGTAATTCCTACAGCAGCTAAACTTTCGGGTGCGGAAAGTCCAGCAAAAATTGGTATCATTGGTAAAATCTCACCTATTTTAGGAATTGAAATTATTCGAGGTGTGCCAATTTTTTTCCTTCCACCGACAACTTTTAGATATTTACGTGCCACTTGCAATGCCACAGTAATAGCCTTTTTTCTTTTAGTCGTCACAAACTCATCCCCACCAGCTTTTTTCAACACATTTCGCACTTTAATAACCACTTCAGCACCGAATGCAACTTTTTCAATTTTATTTTCCCTCAATTGTTTTCTCTTTGTCTTCCGCTTGTTGGAACTATTACAGCCCATACCTAGATGTCTCTTCGCTTTCATAATATTAGTGACCAGTACGGAGGCTGCTCTTTCCCCAATATTTGCGTCCTTCGATTTAACCCTATCCCAAGCTGCGTATTCATGTTCTCTGTCTGCTATATGTCTCGCTGTGAGATCTGATGAATGATTTGAATATTGAATATCGTGTTTTTTGCATGCAATATCAAATTTATTAATTCCAGTATCGTTGCGAGCTAAACGTTCATTCAATTTTGTACCGGGTCCACAGTACTGATAACCTCCAGGTATATGTAATTCGAATGGAAGTTTGTTTATTTGCTATTCAGTTTATTGGCTTACCAATATTTTGGTATAATTAGAGAATAATTAGAGAATATATAGGTATATGACGATTACAAATAAATATCATAGGATCTACTCAATTTTAAGTAATTCACTGTTTTCCAATTCCTAGCTCTCAAATGAAATCTTATTTTCCTGTGTTTTCATTTTTATTTCGAATGGATGTTTCAAATTTGGTATATCGATTTGATGATGTGAATGTGTGTAGAAAGTAGCAAGTATTAGAATAAATATGATACTTCACGGAAGCTCATCAATTTTTTTTATTCAAATAGACGTTACAGGACTGTTGTATTAAATATTCATATTGCATTTGTTTCTTCGAGCCTTACGATATCCATCAATCACTTGTGAATAATGAAATCATTACAGAAATTCAAGTAGGCAAGTTCGTTGAATATGTCAATTCCATTCACCCGTCAATAAAATTACCACTGAGGGGAAGGTAAATAATTCAATAAATTACCTTGACTCAACCATTACAAAAAATAACGATAAACATGAATTCGCAATTTTCCACAAACCATCTTACACGGAAATCATCATACATAATTCCTCTACACACTCTTACCAGCATAAAGTTGCTGCATTCAATAATATTCTTCATAGACTATTGAATATTCCACTGTCTGAGAATAATTTCCAGAGAGAGCTGAGTTTGGTCAAATAAATCAAACAAAAACTACAAAAGCAAGCCATGGACCACCGCATTCAAGATGCGATTACGTCAGTTATAAGACATTGTCATTTTTGGCTGAACCAACCAATAATATTTTTTTGAAGAAAGACTTCGTACACTCAGCTCACAGAACGAATAATAGTCCGAATAATAGTGTAAGTGTATTTATTAAAAACAATAAAGACAAAACTTCGGTATCGGATAGATCAGGAGTATATCAGCTGACTTGTGGCTCTTGCCTAAAACTGTTTATTGGCCAAACAGGGTTATTTTCCAAAGAATTAAAAGCGTAGATGTAATTTTGTGAATAGAAAGACCAATTCCACATTTGCAAACCACCTTTTAGCAGAAGTACATGAGTTCAGTCATGAATACGACATGTTACATTTAGAAGAGAAGAGTTTGAAATTCAATCTTCTAGAATGTTAAGAAATCAATAGATCCAAGAATTCGGGTAATTGACTAAATGATCAATTAGAATTGAATAACCGTTATTGAATATTTTTCAAATGTGGGGACTGGGACATAAGCTCAGGTAATTTAATTCATTACAAACACAGGTACTTGAAATGTAGGTACTTTAAATTTAAAAATTAGGTATATCAAGCATTAAATTTGTAAAATATAGTAGATAAAGATACGCTCGAAGAAGCCATTGTATGGCGAAACACGTGTCGCATTTTTGTAAAACTGTTTAGTGAAACATTTTTGGCTGTGAGTTTTAGAAAGTATTTTGAAGTGTTTCGTGTGAGAAACTTTGCCAAAAATCCAACAGATATAATTCAACGGTAATACGCGGCAAAAGTTGTTTTCTGTTAGAAACTTGACAATAGAAATAACTGTTGTATATGTGTTTGTGAGAGATTGTATCAATTAATCTAAAAAGACGCTCACTTATACTTCAAGGTCCTTCTTCACAGTAAATTAGAAATCAACTCTGAAAAATCATCGATGGGGTTATTTTGTTTGATATTTTGAAGGGGAGTGGGTACGCATCTTAGCGATACCTTATAATATTTCACAAAAATTAAGTGTTTCGGGAAATTTACATTACTGTCTTATTTATGGAGATATTAAACGTGGCTCCTTTCGAAAAAATTTCCCTATATAAACATTTTTGAATTCAATTATTTATATTTTGAGCGGTTTTGGAATCATCCGTATCTCTGAGTATAGGTTGGAGATGAGTCAAATCACTTTTCAGTATCGTCCTTTCATTTTTTATTTTCATTCATTCATTTTTGGATCCATTTTCAACCCGTTTGATATCTTGATAGAGTTTTTCAACCCTCTGATCTCATTTCAGATCATCAGACACGCACAGTTTCAAAAACAAACTTGGTCTAAGGAACAAAAAGAAATATAGTCAAAAAGTTTTTCGCTCCGAAAAAAAAAGAAGTGCTAGAATTGAATTGAGTTCTTGTTTGTATCTAAAATATAAGGAAAAGAAATATTCATCATTATTTAAAAATAGAAACTGGGCTGCAATCAAAGAATACGTTTACAGTTGTTATAGAAAGAAGAAATAATAGTAATATTTTTCATTTCATATTTTTTTACCATGTTGTAGTTTCATTTCATTGGAAATTATGTTATTTTTTCATACTACGTGTTTATTCGTTTATCGAACAATTATTGTCAGCAGTTCTCAAATTGAAGAATAATACTCCATTCAAATAAATGTTTATTCAACCTGATCAAAATTTTTCTGTGTCTTTCTTATTTTGATTGAAATGTCTGCCGCAGGTTATAATCGATGATGATATGACGTATTCATCGTCATGAACAATCAACAAAATGAAAAAACATTGGAGCATCCTGTAAAATCCTCACCGTTAATAAGTTTTGATCTCCACTTCATTTGTTCAACCTGAACAATATCATACCTTCAAAAACTGAAAGGGAGTTTTCGAAAAAACTATTGTTAAGAAAAAGAGAATTGAAACTTATAACTGTTTCACAAATTATGTCTTACCTTGTGTTAGTCACTCAGAATTTCGTTTCGTCATAGAAAACATACTTAGTGCGATTTTTACCTTATTTTTGAACTAAATTATATATCGGAAATCCGTAGTGCTGCTGCGGATTTTTGTATAGAATTTATTGAAAGAGGTAGACATTCTGGATAGTCACTATTTATTTTTCAATAAATTCATTGCCAGATTATTCATCACATTTTAGATTTTTTGTTTGTGAAAAAAATGTCATTTCTCATTTACTCATTTCTACTCAGTCACACTTCGATTATTTTTGTGCCGCCAGTTTTTCAAACCTGCAATTTCAAACTCAAATCCGAAGTTTCCTCAGTGTCTCAAATTGATTTACACAACGCGATTTCTGTTGAGGCGTCCATGCCAAATCATTAGAATTTGAAAATCTACATTTGAAAATACAAACAGCGAACTGTTTTAAATATGTCTGTTTAAAATCTGTTTTTCCGGTAACCAGCTGTCGCACCCCTACGAACGACAACCCTCAGAAGTCGAAACTTGTACTAGCTATGGATTAACGAAGTCTTACCTTTTAACGTGTGATTCCTAACACTATATTGATACTTTCAACTTATAACATATTCAAATTTTTGTATCTAAGATAGCGCAGAAGTTGAAATTGCTTCGACAAGCTAAATGAAATAACGCACTGTTAGTTATTATATTATTATTATCCTAACTAGAACAGAAACAGTACATTTCCGTACTCGACATCGTTATCCGAAAAAGCTGATTTCGGGTAAGTTGTCAAATGTGGGAAAGTATGAGTTCAGATCAAGCATTTTTCTACAAGTGAAAATGTTACGAGGCTCTGAAAAAACTTCTATATGCGAAACAATTCCTGATCTAAATTGCTTGTAGATATAGGGTGATGCACGCACATGCACGCTTGTACAAAAACATACAAAACAGGAACTTTTTCAAAAAATTCCCCATCTCTATTATCGGATTTCTGCACCACGAGAATCTAGTTAGAATATTATTCATCATGAAATGCAAGTGCAGCGTTACCAGATTGTGGGCTGACCAACATGCTATCCATTGAAAGTGTTCGTATAAACCTGGGCTCACAAAGACACTATTCACATCAGGCGTATACAATTACACAGCCACGCCTCCTGGCGAAGTTTTGTGAAAGTAGGTGGTGTATCAGCTATGTGTATATGGTGTAATTGTCGGCCCAACCGAAAATTTGCCAAACGTCATTTCACATGATAACATGTCCTAAAAATCCTATATACCGTGGGGAACGTTGGTGAGCCCAAAACCGGGTATATATATATATATATATATATATATATATATATATATATATATATATATATATATATATATATATATATAATATATATATATATATATATATATATATATATATATATATATATATACATATATTACATTACATTATACAACTCTCTCAGAAGTTCAAGATAAACGCACAGCCCTACTTTTGGCTCTAACATATTTTCATCAGGAGTCAGTAAGAAATAATGAATACTGTTTATTTTTCATGAAAGAAGCCAGTGCCGACCTCAAACTTCTTATGAAGTACCTGAGAAAAGTTTCTTATAGTAGAAAATTATAGTTTCGATAATTTGAAGCTACTAGAGAAATATACTTTTTGCTTGCATTGCGTGAATTTTTCGAATAATATTAAAAGGACAATATCAACATCGTGTTCGATACCAGATCTTCCTTTCATATTTTTCAAGAGTTGAAATCAGATCTATGAAACAATTTATTTGTAATTCAGCTCCAGATAGCACTTTATGATCCGCTATAGGTCCCATCAGCCATGCAAGGCGAATACCTTGTTGCACCTAACTGAAATCGAAACACAAGCTTGCATGTACCTAATATGAACAACTACTATCATGTATCTACGACAGTCTGTTGCAAAGCGAAGATTTGACATCGACCGCCGAATAAAAAATTCCATTCTTTTTCTCTGCAGCTTCATCTGAAATGCAACTAAATGTATATAGGTATTTCCTGTATATCTCCTGAACCATCGATCGATTTTTTGTTATTATTCCAAAGTGAATTTATGAATGTAGCCATTACTACGTGCTAGGAAATCATAATGAAGGATATAGAATTGAAACTTTCTATGTTTTTTAACACTTTTATTTGTAACTAACGTTACTGCAGTTTCGTCCAATAAGGACATTTTCAATCTTACATTTAATTTGCATGTAAAAAAACATAGAAAGTTTCAATTGTCTTTTCTTCATCATTCCAAAGTACCCTGAAATAGATAACTCAGCCAAACGTCAAATTGCTCCCTGTTTATGAGTTCGTCCTGCATAGACTCGAACTTGAGTAGCCCTAGGCCCTAGATATATACATTTATGATTTTTTAACAAATTATTGTTTCCATCACTATCCTCAATACCAAAGAAATGCTTTTGTGTTGTTAAGTTTTTTTACGGAGGTTCAATCAAACCAATTCTATTTTTAACATATACTTTGTTGGACTGACATTATTCAATACTTTCATTTTTTTCAGGATGGATTCATACGTTGGCAGAAAGACTTCACCTTCCACATGTCTACAATGTCTCAAGTTTGGATGCTTATGTAACAGCCCTTTACTTCACATGTTCCAGTTTAACTAGTGTGGGATTTGGAAATGTCAGTGCCAACACTACTAACGAAAAAATCTTCAGTATTTGCGTAATGCTGATTGGAGGTGAGAAAATGTCTGAAAAAATCCGTATGTACTCAACAATAACTCAGATAGTCAAAACTATTATTTTCAATTCAATTGATCACTATGGTTGAAGTTACTGGAAATGTCATACAACCTTTGAAAAAATTGTTTTTGGTTAGACCGCGCCTGAATTTCCCATAGTTGAAATGTTTTTCAACTGAATGAATGGTTAACAGAAAGAGATTGCCTGCAATGCATCATGATTTTCCAATTGCAATCTTCGGTTCGAATAGGATGAATCCGATGTACTCACAATCTGATTCGAAAAGAATCATTTTTAGATATTCAATGAATATGAGGATAATCTATAGTTAGGGTAGTCAAAGCAAAACTGCATAAGGGTAGCAGTGTATGCAAAAGTTATATTTTTGATAACTAGTAATGAATAACTAGATATGAAAAATTATATTTTCAGATTTAGGTATGAGCAACTCATAACTGATTTTTTTTTAAGGAAGAGTTTATGGACACCATGTTATTCACGAGTGACAAATACTGAAGAATGGAAGACAAATATAGTTGGGGTTTTAACTTTAATTTTTAACCATTCATTTACTTCCGTCAGAACTGGGCATATTTCGTTCATTGAACACTTCAAAGTTTTATTTCCTTATACGAGGAATTGAGCAAATTTCGGAAATGGGATTGGTTACCTCGTTCGCAGGCAGATGGGGCGATGAAAAATATGTTGTTTGTTGTCCGCTTCAGCCTAGTTCGAGGAATGATACTCTGAAGGAATTAGATTTTTAGTTATCGGAAATCATCGACTTTATGTTGATGATAGACACCACCTTGCACTGACGAGTGGCCAAAAAGCCCGAAACCGGCCTGCAAGTGTGTTCCAAAAATCTAAAATCTATTGCGGCAATCTTGCACTGATTTCTGTCGGATATAATCCAACGCCCTTCATGGTATTATTCAAGGGAGTAGTTGTTTTCTGATAGGTGTCAGTCCATTAACCTACAGTGTAAGGAGTTGAGGCTGGCCTGAACGAATTGTTCCTTTAGATAATTTGATTTATAGCCAGTCTTCAAGTATGCCCACTGACTATATGTGAAAAAATTCGACTATCGACAACCAATTATTCTATTTTGAAGTCCAATTGCGAATATCACGTGTAACTCGTGAAAACCTTGCTCTTAAAAAGTGTGCGGTGCGGAGCACCTATCTCAGTCATTCTGTCTAGTTGTTGAGTCTATCTTCCCTAGCAGCGAATTGCAGGTTGAAGATTTGTTCGTTGAAGGTTGAAAGACTCATTCCACGACTATTCTGATACATATGAATAAAAATTATATTATTTTTATCATTATTTCCTCTCACAATAATTTAACAGAAGCTCATCATGAATTTAGAGTGGTAAAACGATAATTTAACACAATGTTACTATATTTCATCCTTTCTCTGTGATTTTTACAGGGGTTTCTTCTTTCTTGGTTACTCGACTATCTTGGTTAGAAGGAGTTGCCTGAAAAATTCTACCAGAAGTTTTTTTTATTTTGATTTACAGATGGAGATAATTGGCTCACTGCAATGTTAGATATGAAATATAAGCCACTACCTGCAGACACTGGTCTTGGAACATTAAATGTACGATCTGTACTGATGTCATTCATCCTTTCTGTTCCAACTCTTTTATTCTTAAGTGAAATCAAGCTCAAACATAAAATTAATGATACGGCATCGCTATTTTGACCCAATAAGTTTATTGTATTCGTTTGAAAATGTCCTGAATCAGGACGAAACTGCAGTAACGCTAATTACAAATAAAAGTGGTAAAAACATAGAAAGTTTTGATTCTCATTTTTCATTATGATCTCTTACTACGTACTAACGGCTACATCCATCAATTCATTCCTTCATAATGTTTTAGTGGTTCAACTGAAAAGCCCCTTTCTAAGAAGGCTAGCAAATCTATATGAAAATATTAAGTTTTTTGATTTGTCGATTTTTCCTATTGAACTTCAATCAAACTTCAATTGAACTGAATCAAGTGGCGCCTCTCCTTTCCTTATACAATGTGTAAAAGCCAAAAGGAATAAATTCATTATTTCGGTTACGGTGCATATTTTAACAAAATCCCGAAACACGTCAAATTTAAATTATAATTTGACATACTTCAACGAAAAAATGCTACCCATACCTTCAAATCTCGTCGAATGACAGGTACAACCCTCAATTTTTTAAATGGGTATAGGCTTGTGACATAGCATTTAACAGGTCTTTCCATTCTCTATTGAAACATGTTATCGCTTTCAAGTTTATTGCAACAATTGAGATAAAATAAATTAAAATCATGTGGTTACCAAAATTCGAGAAAACACACTCAAAACTTATTTCATGTTGAGGTATTTATAATAAGAAAGTGAGCGAAAACCATTATGATGTTCTATTTCGGTGGTATCCTTTAAAAAACTGTAAATAATTTTCGTGGCAACGTTAGTTTAAAACGACTTGTCAACTTGTTTTGTATGTTACAACACGAGTAGTCAGTATTTCAATTCAAATTTAAAGTCGTTAACTTTGAGTTTGACAAATGGTTGAATTACCGGATATGCATAAGATAACAGTTTTACAAATGATTGTTTACGGAGATAAAACCAGAACACTTCAGGAAGTAGCTCGCCTATTTCATGTGAAATTTCCCAATTAACGCTCATATCTCAAATAACAATGAGCAAAATAGAGAAGCAGTTTCGCTAACTTGATCATGTGGGGCAGATAAAAAAAGCGGCTGCTAATGCAATGAGTAATGAACTCAAATTAGATGTGATGCTTGAATTTGAGAAAAACCCACATACAACGAGTAGACAGGCATCCACTACATTCAAAGTTAGTCATACATCGATATTAAACATATTAAATAGAAAATAAAATGCATCCCTATAAAATGATACCTATTCAGGAGCTCATGAGTAGGGTGCTAATGCCGACTGAACGCCTCCCCCCACCCCTTTTGACCTTGAGACGTCACACGACCTTGAATGACGTCACCTAACCTTGAACGTCGTACACGTAGTATGAGCTTGAATGCGGTGTTTGACCTTGAGTGTGGGGTTTGACCTTGACGTTCGACACTTCGACTACCTTGAGCTTGCTCCATGGCATTGAATGTTGACCTTGAATGAAATCGTGACGTGTACATAATATAACCTTGAACAGTGGGCGTTCGGCGTTGTCCCCTCCCTTGTTGGTAATTCCTATATAAGTTCAGAATATCGTATGACGTCACCTAACCTTGAACGTCGTACACATAGTATGAGATTGAATGCGGTGTTTGACCTTGTGTGTGGGGTTTGACCTTGACGTTCGACACTTCGACTACCTTGAGCTTGCTCTGTGGCATTGCATGTTGACCTTGAATGAAATCGTGACGTGCACAGAATATAACCTTGAACAGTGGGGTTCGGCGTTGCCCCCTCCCTTGTTGGTAATTCCTATATAAGTTCAGAATATCATGCTTCCACATTCAGTTTAGACACTCTAAAATACCCAAATAGGTAAACAGAAGTATTTGTCGAATTCCAAAGTGAAGACAACGAGTATCAACCCATCCGAGAGGGCGTTTTCGTCAGTGGGGTGAATATATATTTTATTTTAATTAACCGTAATTTCACTATATTTATGAATATGGATAATTTGAAATTTGACATTGAAAAAATTAATTTTTCTATAATTCAACAAAGTGAAGCTTTAGAGCAGAAATCTATAAACGCTCTGGTTATTGATAAAGAATATAAAATTGAAAAAATGTCAATGTATTCCACACGATATGGTAAATCAATTCAAGTAGTTTTATTGGATGAGGAAAGTGATACTCCTTTTAAAGCATGGCTTCCAAAACGTGTCACAGAGCAATTACCAGAAGACTTCATTCGTGAAGTGAATTCATCCAAAGCCAAATTCACACTTACTTATATGGGTCAAAGTTCGCAGGATTATCCTGGTGCTAAAACCCGATCATTGATGAAATTCAATGTTTTAGATTGAACATTTTGAAATTATGAATTTTTTTTGTAAATAGTGAAAATATGGTAGATTAATATAAAATATGTATCAACTTGGTCACTTCATAGACATAGTCAGATTTCAAGTGAGTATTTTTTTTTATATTATTTGCAAACTAATGAATGCCATTTATGAATTTTCAGAACTCACCATTCTATAAATATGTGGATGCAATATTCAGCCCAAGAGTGGCCGGAAGCAGTGGATTTGGATTCCGCCATAAGAAAAATGCTTGGGAGATGGCTGATCTGAGTTTTGATGCTCTACATTCATCAAATTATGATTTGAGTGTATGTTACGATGCTGAAGAGGTGCGAAAACTTTTGGAGCTTAGTGAGAAGTATGAACTCGGTGTGGCATTGTGTCATAAATATTCATATGGGAGTAGAAATTTGGATGAGTTCTGTGAGTTAATAATTGAAGCAGACTTGAAACATTTTCTTCAAGACATATGCACCTACCTACCGCAAAATATCATAGAGAAATATCAATTGGAACCACAGAGTCCCAACCCGCAACTGGAAGAAGCGATAAATGATGGTGTTGTAAATATTTGAAATCTGTTGTATATGTTTGTGAATAAAATAATGTTTCAATCCATATTTGTTTGTATCTAATTGTTTGGTGAATAAAAGATATAACATAATTATTGAGTGTTTTATTATTCATCAATATCGAATATTTCATAGCATATTACATGTCAATCTTATTACAATCCAGTTTGAACAGAGCCATTAAGAGCATTATATGATAGAACAGCATCGTGGAGGATGAGTGCATATACTTTGGTGTTTGCTGGAAACTTCACCTTGCGTGTTTCGAATTCTATTTTGATGTCGACAGTGGATGACTTCATAGCTTCGGGTTGATGGGAGCAGTCGATAATGAATAGTGGGTTGTTGCGAAAGCTACCAATATCCATCATCGGTTCACTCATAGTTTTATAATAGTAGCTACGTTGGAAGTTTTCATATGCATAGTAAGCTGATGAGTCTAACTTCTTGTCGAAATCCAGATTCCAACGCTCATATGGGTATACTTCAGAGTTCAGAGATAGTCGAATATTATTAATATTCACATGTGTGAATTTCGTTACATCTTTTGACATATTTTCGGATTGGTCGGTGTTTTGAAAGCCGATGATGATATATCGTGGTCTTTCGAGGCTGCTGGTTGTCTTCACCGCCCATATATCCGAGGATGTATCACGAAGTGTGGGTAATTCATAAAGGTCCCACATACGATAAGCCACCTTCACTTTAGCATTATTACCATTTTCATTTATGCGATTCAATAGTTTCAGTTTCTGTCGATCTTCCGGCACAATGTGCCTGATTCTCCATTCTATTTTATTGATTTCCAAATCTGCATCGACTTCTCCAATGAATGAATTTTTGAATGAGCGAGCTATAATCAAAATGAGCTCCTGCTTCACATTCATTATCCCCTTATTGTAATCTTCAGCAAAACCCATGAGATACTTCAAGGGTAATTTACCACTAAATACATTGCTAACGGAATCGAATATATCTTGTTTATTCACATCGAGTCCCCATCCTATCGGTAGTAGCGAATTTGCATGCGTTTTTCCGAATGATATCATCGTTTTCATTGTGGTAGTTATGCCGGGTTTTCGAACAACAACCACTTGCTCACCACCCATTTCATAGCGAATTTCGTCGAAGAGAAAGGCGAGAGCATTATTGGATAGGTAGCACCGCTTTGTGGCATCAGATGGTGTGAACTTCCCCTCGATATAAATGTAACTATCTGCAATATCGAGTATGAGATCTTGATAATTGATTGGAATTCGTATTTCATCTGAATTTTTGTAATATGGTGAACCATACGGCTTATATGTATGCTCATGAAGGCTGATGAGGGAATGGTCGAACATGGGCTCCTCGAACACTTCCAATTTATCACTTGTGGTGATTGTCGCCATGTTATTACTATTTTTTATATCGCACCTTCAAGCCAATAGATTTGAGAAAGTTCAAGCTACTAGCACTTATTCTATATCTTGACCGTTTGGCAGATATACGTGGAATGAATCGACTGCTGGATTTTCGCTTCTTTAAATGCACATGATCATAGCCTCCACCAAATACATTATGCTGACTCAACTGCTGCCGCTGCGGCAATCGCTGACTATTGAAGCACAACCCCATTTTTAGAAACGATAATCGCAGAATTTATAGTTCCATCAATGAATATCACCTGCTCAGCGTTAGGAAGTAACAAATACTGAGTAACAATTTGATCAACTTCAGCTTTATATTGACTTTTTTCACAGATGATCATCGCTCACCATCGTTTTTGCTCGATCGTTTGAATGCTTATCGAGGGTTGTTTTTTCAAATCAGATTGCAGCGATTTGATATCCTTATCCATATGCTCATACTTTTTTACAAATTCTACTAATTTAAGTCCAAGCGTAATGAGATCTTCCCTCACTGATACGGAATATTTTTCTACTCCATCTAATTTCAAATTAATTTTGTCAATATCAGTATCTAATTCTCCTCTCATCTTTGAGATGTAAAAACCGACATATCCTCGATTAACACAATCCGTACTCTCTTCAGGCTCTGCTATATTTTTCAAACGTTTATTTTCCATATCAAAGTTTCCATCGGTTGTTAATTTGAAACCAACTCCAGGCTGCCCACGCAAAACAGTATTTGAAACTGCCTTACTTCTGCGACCAAACTTATCGATGCTTCCTTTACTCATTTTCTTTATGATACACTAATGACAGTCATCGATGTTCTGAATCAACGTATGAGAAACGATGATTGTTACTAATGACTGTCGTCGATGTTGTGAATAAATATATGAGAAATGATGATTATTATAGCTTTATCAATTCCAATTTGACTATTATTTTTTCACCATTGAAATTGATCAGATTACCATTATCATCCAATATGCGAAGAGTGATATTGTCGAGGTACTGACGACCACCAGGTCGGATTGGCATATAAATAATATTTTGTGGCTCCTTGGTGAGTTTGTAACCGGGCTCTACATCAATATCAAATTCAAAGATGCTATGGATTTCATCGCCATTCGAATATGCTCCAGCTGTGACATTACAATCCACACGAATAATCCTCACCTTATTGATATTCACGGGCAATGTTGATTCATGTATTTCACCACAATTGAAAACATTGTCATCGAACCCTAGAAGTTCAGCAATGCTGTTTTCATGTTTGAGATGAATGTAATATTTCGATCGCATTTCACATTTCAGAGTGTTGTTGTTTGCACGTAGGAGAAATACTTCGTCGATATTTTCTTCAATTCCATTTTCTAGTTGCACTTCTTTGGATTTCATGAATCTTTGAATCACCTTATTAATTTCATCAATTTCATATGCCCCAGGTGGAATTTTTATAATAGTGGGGGATGAGATAATTGTCTTCGAATAGCCGATAACATTATTCTTAGCATCTACATTGAATATGAAATTGTAGGAGTAGAAACCATGTAATCCCAGACCATAATTACTATTGGTATCCAATTCGATGGGTGGGTAGAAGTTGGCACTCAACTCGCTAGAGTATCCCGACAATGAAAACGTGCGTGACATGACTGACGAATTTTCGATGATTCATGTCTTTTTATTGCTGACAGCAGAAATTGTGGACCAATCGTCGTTTTTTCGGTGGTCTATCCATATCATTATGTGTGACAACATTCACATCATTCACTTTACAATAACAACAAAAAATGTTTCTTGTAGGTGGACCATCATTCATATCGGAATTACTACTGCTACCGCTGGAATCATTGTAATGCTCTTGACAGTACTGATACTTCAAGACATCAATATCATTTTGTAGGTTTTGTGGTAACTTATTCCATACAGATGCAATTTCATGTGATGCACACCCAATCAACACCTCTTTCGGCATATCAGCGAGTTGTTGTTTACTCATTTTTTGTAAAGTGCGTACTCTGGAATATGCGATCAATGAATGACTCATCCTCTTGATACTCTCCCTATCCTGTACTGGTGTTAACTCCATGTCTTGTTTTGAAGAAACTTCAAACACAAATGGCCACACCATACTGTGTTGAATCGTTGTTCACGCTTATAGTTATATGTGATAGTATTGATAGGATTCGAACCCCATATAAAAATAGTGAATCAGTTCTTTGGGAGGGGGTAAATCGCCAAAACTATCAAAATATTTTATCGAAGTTCCCCTTTTTCTATATGCTACCCAATGTGTCCCTTGACCATGTCGACTATCCAAATTTACTATGGCAGATTCATATCGGAGTGGTCCTGATTTTGGTAAATCGTCACGCATATATACCCCCCGAAAATATGGAATCGTCATTTTCTTAGCGTAATAGTTGAGGTCGATATTGGAGAGAGCTCTTTCAGGTAGCAAATTTATGAGTTTTTTGAATTTTGAGGTTTCAAATAGACTCCTAATCCTTTGCGGTAAGGCTTCAAGTAGATACCACTTCCTTGTTTACCTATAGCAATTGCCTCCATGTGTTTATTATGGCGATTTGTCTCACTCAACTGCTCCCTACTCGCTTTTGCTGCTTGAACTGCTTTCGTTATACCAGCAGTAGCACCGGCTAAAATACCTAGTGCTGATAAACCAGCAAAAATTGGAATGAGTGGTAGTATTCCACCAATTTTAGGAATCGGTATGATTCGCGGTGTGCGAATTTTCTTTTTCCCACCTGCAGCCCTCATATATTTGCGTGCTGCTTTGAGTGCAATTTCAGCTGCTCTTTTAGAATTTTTGACAACAAATTCACTTCCACCCGCTTTGTGTAGAACATCACGCACTTTCTGAACGATCCCAGAACCAAAAGCTATCACCTTAGAAGCTTTCAATATTTTTTTAACTTTTTTTTTCTTAATAGAACGCTTTTTCTTCGGAATGTGTGACTGCTTGGGAGATGAGTCACAACCCATACCAAATCGGCTTTTCCCTTTCATTATATTCGTAACTAGCCAAGCAGCTTCTTTTTCTCCAATAGTAGCGTCTTTTGCTTTGACACGATTCCAAGCACTTTCTGCAAGCTCCTTATCCGCTATGTGTCTAGCTGCAAGATTATCGGGGTTCTGTGAATATGCAATATCGTGTTTTTTGCATGCAAAATCCAGCTGATTGACACCCGAATCACCTCTCAACAATCTTTTCTGCAATTTGGTGCCCGGACCGCAATACTGATAGCCAGGTAAGTGTAATTCAAATGGTAGATTATTGATGAGGGAATTGATCAATCCTCTACCAGTTTTATTTGAATGCAATTCAGTAGATCTGCATCGACTCATAACCCCTATTTAAATAAAGGAATCGATGTGGAACCCTGCTTATATAGTCTCCAACTGTCATACAATGCGCATATTGAAGCAGAAGCAGCAATTTTCCATCGATAATTTCGATGAAAAAGTGGGTGGTGGATCGGGAAGCGGTGTCAAACAACGTCACGGATCTTTACTTCCACTTTCTATTCGCGGCCTGATTATTGGACCTTCTAACTGTGGCAAGACAAATGTTATGATTTCTTTGCTAACGCATCCTCTAGGATTACGATTCGCAAATGTTTATCTTTATTCAAAGTCTCTTTATCAACCTAAATACGAGTATTTACGTGAAGTATTGTCTCCAATCGAAGGGTTGGGTTTTTACACTTTTGCCAATAATGCAGGTGAAATAGTAGAGCCTTCAGACGCCAAACCTGATTCGATATTCATTTTTGATGATGTTATGTGCGAGAAACAGGATGTTATACGATCATATTTCAGTATGGGTCGTCATAAAAATGTGGATTGTTTCTATTTAGCCCAAACATATTCACGAGTTCCGAAACAATTGATACGAGATAATGCAAATTTTATCGTAATGTTCAAACAAGATGATATGAATCTCAATCATATTTTTTCCGACCATGTATCACCAGATGTAACATATAAGCAATTTCAAGATATGTGTGCGAGATGTTGGGAAGATAAATATGGATTTTTAGTAATTGATAAGGATCGAGAAGTGGTAAATGGACGTTATCGAAAAGGATTCGACGCTTTCATATATCCTTGACGTTCTTGAAGAATTGAATCACTTGAGTGCTAGATAGTGGAGATAACACTTCATTATACAAATTCTTGGAGTGAATTATGGAGGGAAAAAATGATGATGAAATATGTTTAAAAAGAAAGTTAATTGAAGCAACGGATGCCGTTCGGAAGAAATTCAATTATATCAAAAGTAGTCGTCTAGGTGATCAATCAGCACTCGAGAGGATCTATGAGCCAATAATAACACCTTTGAAAGTAATATCTGCCAATACTGAAGGAGCATCTCAAATGAATCAAGTGATGCATAAAACAAAGCCTGCTACACCATTAACAGCCAAAACTATAATTGAAAGTGAGTGGAAACCGAAATTTGAAGGGGCTTCCTCGAAGGATCTTCAAACCTCTCAATTGACAACTTTAGATTCACAATCACCTAATGTATTCGATGATGGTGATGAAGTACAAAAGCATATAAAAAAGTTACTATCAGGAAATCCCTCTTACGATACAGTCTTTGGAGTACACATGAACACTGAAACGGGAAATTTACAAATGGGAGTAGCTGATGTGGAATTTATCGATGAGAAAATTGTGTTTATGAAAAATGGTAAAACTATTGGCTCTTATCAGGGCACTCCAAAACTATAAAACTTGATATTCATGAAAGTACCATCGAGAAATATCCCCTCTTCCGATATGACCACATATGGTGATATACTCAAATTAACAAAGGCTGCATATAAATACAATGAGAGAAAACAAGGTCTTCTATCGAATAATTGGAAGAAATATAGAGAAATAATCCTACCATTATTATCCAAGGGAAACCCTAGTAGAGAAGGTGCTGGCATGATCAAAATACCCACCCAGAAAAAATATATCAGAAATAAGCATACAGATTATGTTTATTGGAATGAACTCGAAGAATTGATTGATCGCCTTCGACTACTTTGGAGTTCACGACTGGCTGGACATACCGGACATGATAATGAAATATTAGCCATAATTGAGGAATTACGTGAAGAAGGATTAGTCTATTGACCGCAATATCATGAACATGATGTGTGAAACTGGCTCAGTCGATCACAAACGATCTAACTATGCATACCACAATTGATAAATTTGGTCGTAGAAGAGGTGGTGTTAGTAAACCAATAGTTGGAAGATCTGGTGTTGGATTCATTCTCACACCAAATGGTGATTATGATATTCAGAATAAGCGGTTTCAAAATGTTGGTGAACCTGTAGACAGTAAAGATTCTGTTACTAAAGGATATGTTGACGATCACATTAGAAAAGTCAATGAGACAACTCTGAAGTATTTCCAAGAATTCATTGCATCAACGCTACGTAACATCGGAAAACATATTGATTCAAAACATAATGAGGTGCAAATAATCATTGACAAAAATGCACTCATCACTTCTGCATTAGCTGATCAATTGAGTAATATGGAAAAGCGAACTGACGTAATAGCTAAGTTGGTTGATACTTTTACTGAGCGAGTCATTGAAGTTTAATAGTCAATCGTTACACTTGCACCTGAACAGTAGAAAAGTGATTCCTCAATTTTATCATCTTGAAGAAGTCTTAGAGTAGTAATATGAGTAATGCAAAATGGCAGGTTGTGAAAGAAATACACAAGCCGGCGCGTCGAAATTTCCCCCGTCGGAAGACAATAATAAAGGGTTTTTCTGACTTGTGGCAGATGGATTTGATGGAAATGCAACCATATTCTAAAGAAAATGAGGGATGTAGGTACATCCTTATAGTTATCAACTGTTATTCAAAGTTTGTATGGTCAAGGCCGTTGAAGAATAAAACTGGTGATTCAGTTACTGCAGCTATGGCAAGCGTGTTGAAAGATGCTAAATATACTCCAAAAAATTTACAATCTGATCATGGTACTGAGTTCTATAATTCGAAATTCTCATCGTTAATGAAGAAACACAACATCAATCATTACTCAACATTCAGCACAAAAAAAGCTGCAATTGCAGAACGAGTAATCAGAACATTGAAGAGTTGGCTTTATAAGGAGTTTTCACTTCAAGGTCATTACAAGTGGTTGAACATTCTTCCTAGAATTACTCGTCAGTATAACAACAAAGTTCATCGTACGATTGGTATGAAACCTGCAGATGTGAAACAGTCTACTAAATTGTCAATGTATGCCGAATCTAAGAGTCCACATGTGAAACGTAAAAAAAGTACGTTTAAAATTGGGGATAGTGTTCGAATCAGCAAATATAAAAATGCATTCGATAAAGGTTATACAGCAAATTTTACAGCTGAAATATTCAAAGTTGTGAAAGTTAATAATACAGAACCTATAACTTATGCATTAGAAGATGTGAATGGGCAACCAATCAAAGGCTGTTTTTATGGGCTGGAGTTGAATAAAACGAAAGATCCCAATACGTATTTGGTGGAGCGAGTTTTAAAAAGAAAAGGACATCGCCTCTATGTAAAGTGGCTGGGGTTCTCTGAAGATCACAACTCATGGATCGATGAAAATTCTTTAGTGTAATGACATTATCATGATTGTACTCAATATTAGATAAAAAATAAAAAAATAGTGTATTAAAATTGTTTTATTTATTAAAAACTAAATAGAATAATAACCTTAGAAATGATGCAAGTAATATGTAAACTATTGGTTTTATTTTTCATAAATTCAACATATTGAAATCACTTCAAGATGTGTATGTTAGCATAAGATTTCCATGAATCCTCCGTCTCTCTATCCGCTCTTCATGGGTTAGACACCAGCACTCTCGAAAGTGGACATCTCTGTTGGGGTGAAATTGGCCGACATTCTCACACAATTGCCAATCATTTCTACAAGCACTGCATAAATTGTTCCAACAATCCACACTATATTCACCACATTGTAGACATCGCTGGACTAATGTATCGCAAGTCGCTACATAATTTATGCATATATTCCTTGAAATGCCCATATTATTACACATAATCTCTTTCGAACATTCTCTGCACTGCTGGCGGTAGTCACTTACTTCTAGAGTTGAACCATTTATCCTCTTCCGAAGTGGGTCTGGATTCCTTGCCACAACACATCTACGACACAGGCCGGTACATGGGTTGATATATGTTTCAGGCCAATACCCATGGCAGTTGTAACACACTATATGTTTGCCAATTTTGATTGGAAAGCCGCGTATTGTCGGTTTTGTATCCCACTCTTTAGGGAAAGACATACTCACTGATAGATGTACAAATATTCAATCGATGAATTTAACTACACTCTCACGCTCCCATGTTTCCCTCTTATAAACAGGTACTGTGAAGAGTGGGGTAGAGTGGAGGGAGCTACCACCACCACTGTCAAAAATCATATAAAAATCGGTGAGTGATTGTAAACTTCAGTCAGTATTCAAGTATCACCACAAGAATACATTAATATGTCTGCCCAGAGAGCTGCTGTGTTAGCATTATTATCTCAGAGAGATATTAATAACCATGAGCTGGTGGAAGAGTTTGAAGACGTTGGACAGATAGTGGGTGTTGACGAAGAAAATGATGGTGGAGATATGCAGTATGAGGTGAATGAGCAAGGTGCAGAAGGTGGCTTAAATATCGAAGACGATGAGGCAATTGAGCAAGGTGTTGGGGATTTAGATATTGATGATGATGAAGAAGGTCTTGTTGAAGAAGAAGACGAAGGTATCGCAACAGATTCGACTCACGAGACTGACGACAGCGGAGTAGTTACTGGCAATGTTGGGTGGTTGAATATCACTGAGACATTGGATGATCCGTTAGATTTGTATTGTGTAACGGATAGCCATGTCAGGATCAAAACGATTGACGGTGAAATAGAGAAGTTGTGTTGGTGTTGCTTCCGCTTTTATTCTGTGCGGAATAACAATGGAGGGTATTATGAGCACGTCGACATTCATTACACCGCCCGCTTCATGGAGATGGGGCAAACATGGTGTAAAGCATGTGATAGGCCTTTGACCAACTTTAGGAGAATAGCCGTCTGTATCATATGTAACAACACCCCACCTCTGGAGATGTAACCGTGGACCTTCGGGTCAACAAAAAAAAACAGCCCTTTTCAGGCCTACATTATTTAAACAAAGAGTAGATATCTCATAATGAGATTGCAACAACACCCCATCTGCGGAGCAGTTACCGTGGACTTTCGGGTCAACAAAAATACAGCTCTTTTCAGAGCTACAAACAAAGTGTAGATAACTAATAATAAGATTGATCACTCAGTCAAAGAAATAGAATATTTTGAGTGTCACATAATCATACGAAGAGTAGTTTGTAATATATGGATATACCTCTAAAATGTACATCCATATACATATGAGGTATGCACAAATGTGTTATAGAATATGTAAGTTCTCTGAATATCTTATCTTTGTAAAATAAATCACATTTAAAAATGATTGTTTAAGCGTCCGAGTGGATTTGAATCTGTTTGATAACATACTAGCTCTCTCTTATCTGAACAATTGCAGAATTCATGTCAAGATTTGGAAATATAATTTTCATAAGACAATATTTCAAATTCGAGGGGTGTTTATTCAGAGTAGTCAATAAGAGTAATTGGTATTGTAATTCAGAATATTTATTTCAAAGGTGGAAAGGAGAGAGGGAGGTAGACACTGCCCCAACCACGCAGTGTCTCGTGTACACCAACCAAACAAAATGTGTACTCCGAGGAAGGATAAAGGATGGGTGAAATAGGGAAAAAAATAGGGGAAAAAAAGGAAAGGATTACAAGTCGTCGTCGTCGTCGCTGTCATCGGGTCGGGGGAAGTACTGCCACATCACCGAACCCTCAGAAAACGCCATTTCCTCCGCAAATGCGTCGTCGTCCCAGAGATCGTCATCATCATCCGAGCTGCTCGAGTCTTCGGAGTGGTCTTCGGTACTGGTCACATGCAGTACCTGGACCGAAGATGTGGAAGGGTGATGAGGCGTGGTGGTTGAATCGGCCTCCATATCTGGATTCTCCATATCGGAATCCTCCAACTGAAGATCCGGGAGTGGCGCTGTAGGTTCTTCCGCCTGGGGTCCGGTCGTGGAATCGGCTTCCTGGTATGTTGACATGCTGACGATAGCTACTCAACTGAAGATTACATTGAGGAACTCCTACATTTATACTCTTGCACAGGAGGGGGTATAGTGGGAGGCGGAGTGGGGGGAGGTGGGGGTCGCAAAAAACGCGCCCCGGATGCAAGTGGTGGATGTTGAGCGCCCCAGGCCGCGAAGCGGCCTGCTGAACGATCGCTTCGCGATCGCCTATACAACCTTTCCCTTCGTTACTTATCCGAATATACATTGCTTGAAATTTCTTTATGATACGAATTTTTATCAACATTATTAAAATAATGTTCCAAAGATATTCAAAGATAATGATTAACTGTTTCCATTTTCTAATTAGTTCGTTTTATAGCGAAACAACTAACGTTTCACCGCAAGGGTGTACCGATATAGGCCTATTTTTTCACTACTACCAAATAGAGTGGTTAGGTTGAATGCTGCCCCATCCACGCAGCATTCCGTGTGCACCAACCAGGTACTATGTGCACTCCGAGGAAAACCTAACCTAACCTACCTGATCATCATCATCATCATCTATAATGATGATGTCAGGTTCGGGAGAATCAACCACCACGATGATATCTGGTGGAGCGATTTGATGATCTTCAAGCCACAGTTGATCCACAAGTTCTGGGCTGGCAAATTCATCATGTTCAAACTCATCTTCGTCTGAGGTTACATCTTGTTCTTCATTCAGCTCTATTGTTGTATCTGAATACCCATCGAATTCATCATCGGGAGATGTTGAATCAACTACAGCAACTTGAATGTCACCATAGGACCAATTCTCTGGTGGGGCAAAATGAGGTTCACTGGTGGAATCAGCTTCCCGAATAATTGGTGTTGCTTGATTCATGACGAACGAACAAGTTGAAGAATATTGAGAATACAATCTTATTTATATGATTTGAAGAAAGTGGGGTAGAGTAAGGGAAGGGGAATATGTGAAAAATAAAGACCCACTAGGTTATTTATTCAAGTATTGATGTGAGAATTGGGGAATAAATCCAATATAATATTAATTAGATTCATGATTTTATTTTTACACATTCACATAAATGAAATTTGTTTGAATAATGTTGAGAGAAGTAATGATGAGAGAAGTGTCAAAAGGTTTTGGAATTATACTCAGAGCATTACTAGAATCACCTTTATTTATTCTCTAGAAAAAATAACTATTTTACAATTCACACACTTTCAAATGATGGAAATTCTATACAATTATTCTATTTAACTAATTTTATTCTATATACTACATGTGACTAGAAAATGACTAGAATGAAGGAATAAATACTGCCCCAACCACGCAGTATTTTGTGTGCAACAACCAAAATAGATATGCACTCCAATATTCCTTATTTTATTTTTTCATTCATAACATTCATAACCTTAAAATTAACATGCAAGTTTTTATTATATTTCTAAAATTACAATTTTTTTATTCTAAACATACATCTAACTTAAACTAAACAAAAATATATTTACAAAAGGGGTTAGGTATTAAGGAACCCCTGGCACATGGCATCCCATTCCTGAACAAGAGGTCCATATTTTTGGATGTAAGCCAAACTCTTTCCTTGTTGCGAATCTTCTTCTTGAAGTTTCGCCCTAAGCAAAGAGAGTCGCTTCTCTAATTCCAGTTTCTGGGCCTCGATGGTGGAAATATCCGCCATCAAGGCCCTTTTTCTGGAATCAGAACCATCCACAACCTTCTTTTCCCTCAAATATCTCTTTTTCACAGACTGTGCATAGGTAATAGACTCTTTGAGTTTATTACCCTCTACCACAGTCTGTGAAAGGACATTTTCCGGGCCAACCTCTTGTTCGGAATGCTCAACACGTACCTGGGGGGTGACTGGAGGGGGCGACGCATCCCGATGGACCTGGGGGGTGACTGGAGGGGGTGACGCATCCCGATGGACCTGGGCGATGACTTCCACCAAGTTCTGCACCTCCATCACTGAAAGGGGTGCTGTAGGCCAACCAACGTAAGGTGAGTTCTTTTCACACTTTTTGCGAAAAGCACTCAATTTACCACCCCTCCCACCTTTGGCTTTGGATGCCTTCACAGGTGCGGACTTCTTCACAGGTGCGGACTTCTTCACAGGTGCGGACTTCTTCATCTTCTTGGCCCTCTTCACCGGTTTCTCGAACTCATCCCCTGAATCGATGGGCGATAATAGTTCGATGGGCGATAAGAGACTTTGAAGATGCGATAAATCCGCCAGAGACTCGTCCAGGTCCGGGTTGTACACATTCAGTAAATCTTCGATTTGGGGTGCTGACGAAGAAGTTGGTCTGAATGTCGACAAAGTTGGTGGGGGGTCAATCTCCTCCTCGGGGGTTGGTTTGAAGTCCTCGAAAAAGAACTTCAAGTCAGGAGCCGCCACTTCCTGGGTGGAAGTCATCCCCGGTGGTGGAATGGGAGCCGCCACTTCCTGGGTGGAAGTCATCCCCGGTGGTGGAATGGGAGCTGCAGCTGGTGGTGCAGCTGGTGGTTGTACCATGATGTCCTGTAGGACAACCACCCTCCTCCGCTCTACATCCTCCAACTGTCTCTCACTGAGAGTGGTCATCGGGGTCATCAGAGCATTCATTAGAAAAGACATGATTCTAGAAAGAGAAAATGAAAATATTAGACAATATAATATAAATATTATGGAAGTGTGTACTTACATCAAGCTGCTTGGAATTTTCAACTTCAACTAAGTTGGCTGGCAGGTATCTCAGGTTGGCTGCTTCTTTCGAAGGAAGACTGCAATCGAATGATGAACTGTGGCCTCCTCTCATGTTTTATAGCCGTATGCTCCCTACCACTTCGGGTGGGAATGGGAGTGGGGGTGGAAGTGGGGTAGGATAATTCGTTTGAAATATTCCACAAGTATGAATTTTACAATTTGTTGAACAAACCAGATAATGAGTGAAAAAATTCAATTACTCGATTGCTCTTCCAATAAGGCAATGAGTAAATTTAATTTCTTGTCACTTATACTGTTTTCATCTTTCAGTACATTCAAAAGAATTCTTAAATTTTGTTCGGAACTTGTCTGATAGAATTCAATATCGTTGTGGCCCCAAGGTAATGTCTTGGTGGTATTAGGAATGATGAATCGCTTATCATCATTATGTGATAGCGCGACTTTATTGCACATCAACGTGTAAATATCATGTAAATCACTCCTGAATACATTCATCTTTCTAAATATTATACCGCCTGTCTCAACAATCCTAATGTAATCTTCAATTGAAATTTGATTTTTTATAACGGATTTTTTAATACTTTTTGCTTTCTTTATTTCATCAGACACACTTTGTACATGATATGCTTTCGCACCGGTGCCATGGAAACTGATGATGGGATCACTCGGAAGTTCATCCTTCATATTTCCAATCACCGATTTGCTAACTGGCACATTGAATTTATTACCCAACCTATAGTTAGAAGTGTCAAATTTGTCAACATTTGCAATCATAAAATTATAAAAATTATCCGTCATTATTTTCAGTATCAAAGAATCCGTATCGGTATAGAGAAGAGAAGCTTGTGGTCCGTAATGTTTTTTGATGACATCATAGAAAAAATCATAAATGACTGTTTTCGACATATCCAATATACTGAACCCCAAATACAATGGTTTATTATAACAAACCTTAACTTTATCCATATGTATGACGACAAAGTCTTCCGAAAATATGGATAATGTTTTGAAATTGGGACGAGCTATCAAAGCATTGGCACCCATACCTCTTCTTATGGATTCCCAATGTGTGACAATTCGAATGTCTCTTCTATTGTTTACATTTTCCATCGTTTTGCCAAATATGGAATTTATATTCAATTTGAAGTAACCCTTCTCAAACTTATTGGTAGCCTTATTTCTCAAATTTGTATTTAAATCGATATATTTTTTCAGCCACGGTGACTGATTGAATCTGAGAATTCTATGAGTTTTCATCACCATCAAACCATTACGGACCGCTTGTTTCAAATTCCTATAATGAACGATATATTTCTTTTTATCATTCAAATTAGGAATAAGTTTGGGTATTTTGGACTTTGAACCAGGTGGTATAATACTTTCAACCAAAAATGGTAAATCCGAATGTAGATCGTGTAACTCGACAGGGTAATGCACATCTACTTCAAGTATGTATCCTTGGGGCTATCATCTGGAATACTATTGATATCCAACTGACATATTTCACTGGCGGTCAACCAAGTGAACCCACCAAAAGGTAATGATTGAGACATGCTATGACCATACAGATTTGTTGCATATAAATACATTATGAAAGATGAAGGTTCTTCGGGATTATAATTTGGAAGAAACTGATTGTTTGCAATATGCTTTCTCTCCGAACACTGGCTTACACCACCACGTATACCGTTTTGGAGAAAATGCACCATATCGATATCAGTTAATAATTCCAAGTTGACACCCGTATACTTCAACATAGCATCCCAAGAAAGACCTGGAGAAGTGAAATAGTGAGCAGGATCCAATTTATATGTATCTAAACTCATATTTCTAAAATTTTCAAAAATATCGCACAACAGTAGAACATCAGATTTTAGGTTTATGTCAGAATATTCACCCAAATCTTGACAATTGAATGTGTTCCATAACTGCTTTACTCTATCATAATCCTCATCAGAAACATGTTTTTCATTTAATTTATCATAAAAGTCCACCTTTGATGGTATACTAGAATAATTTAATTTATCTAAAGAATCGATAAAACTGTACGGAAAAACACCTTTCTGCCTCATAAGTTTGAAAATATTTTCTTGTTTCCACAAAATGTTTTTCATCTAAATTGTCACCTAACTTTTGAAGGGAAGCAGCCATAAATTTAAAACTATCGATGAACCTTAATTTCAAAAACTTATTTTTCATCACTCCATTGTGATCTACTATTCTCTCCATAATTATATGTTTCGTGAAGGAAACATACTTTTGTTTAGTTTGAGCAATGACATCAACTTTTGTTTTGTTTGTGCATAACTCTTTTATGAACAAATGACAGTCATATTCACTGAGATTATGAAAAATTATTGGTATAAAGTTGGGCAATTTGAAATTGAGGTCAAATACTATGTGCAGCTCCATTTCTTTTTTTCCCCGTTAGATGGCAGTGGTCACGCACCTTAATATCACCATCACCAAATGGTTCTCCACATATACCACATGTGGCGGCAATATTGAAATCATGCTCTTCCTCATCAGTCAATGGACTCATTGGAATGACTTTCTTCAAATATTTGTGATAAATATTGGTGACATCAGCCTCCAAGTTTGACACAAACACTTTAGCTGCATCAGCACCTCTATATAGTACAAATTTAGATATAGAATCATCAAAAGAGCACTTTATGAGGTAAGAAAAAGCATATGGTTCATGAAGATATGTTCGATTTGTATAAGAGTTAGCAGGATTTGGCTCATTAGTATGCACTGGTTTCAGAATAGATTCGAAATCAGCATATACAACGAATGGAACCCTCAACTGTTTCTCGATATTTTCAAATTTCAAAATATTCTCAGGTACCCTTTTACCAAATTTATCAACCCTGAAATTTGTGGATGGTGTCGTTGTCGATATGTGATTACAATCATTCAACTGATGTCGCAATAAAGTTCGTTCATTATCAAAGTACAATAAACAACCATCACAAAAATACTTTTTATGACCACGGGCAGATATTTGTGATGATACTAGTCTCGATAAATCCTTAATCCAACAATAATGACTATTACCAGAATCATCTGTAATAATCAACAGATTAACATGACTATTTAATCTACGTTTAGAATAGTGTAACGGACCCACAACTTCATATTCAATTCTACCATTTTTAAAAACATTTTCCAACCCATAAACATTGATAGAGCAATCGTTCATAACCTCAAACTTAGGAATATCTTTCAACTTAACTGGAAATTCCATACCTGCTACATTCAAGACGGTTGAGAAGTGGGGATATGATGAAATTTCATTAAGTTTCTGACTGGCAGGGTATAAAGCTGAAGTCACAGCCCACGCAAAGCAGCACTGATCTTGATTAAGAACATTCACCACACTTTTTTTCAATTCGATGAACCTTGGCAATTTGATGTAAGAAGACCCCCCGAAGGGGCTATACTTGTTGATATTCACCTCCAAGTACAAAATTTTCTCAATGGTCCAACCTGAAAATATGGGTTTTCTCTATAAGTCCATCATCATCAACATTTTGACTAGATCACATACCTGAATCCCGATCTTGAAATTCCGCTACTTTAACAGTTAAACTATCTGCAAAACTGCTATAAACCACATCCAAATCATTCGATTGATCAATTACTTCATTGGGACTATTAAATGATTTGATTTCTGAAAGATCCTTAGTTTGCAGACTGTACCGCCCAAACACTTCCATGTTCACTTTCATGCATTTATGGATATCCAACACTTCTTCGAGTAGTTTCACTACTTTCTGCTTAATTTCATTGAAGAATGTTGGGTAATCCATGTGGTGGTTTTCACTGTCCACTCGGTAGCTCGCAATTCGACACTTGAAAGCTGTATTGACAATTTTCACACCTTCCCCATATTGAACACATGCATTTGTTCTATGCTGCAACGTCCTCCGATGTACATTCATCTGATCGCTTGCAATAGTCAAATTGCAGCAAACGCATGTTTGCAGTGTTGGAAGTGCTGGGGGTGTCAACCGTTGCCTCTTCGATATTGGAGGTCCATCACCATTTGCGGGTGTGCAGGAATCCCGCTGATGACGACGTAGGTTGTCACTACGAGTGAAACTTTTTTTACAATCAACGCACGAATACATCTTGTATATAGAAATATCTACCGTACGATAAGGAGAATTTGAAATGAGTGAAACGTTCACACCACACTCCTTATAAAAGCCCAACTCCTCCCCCCCCACCATAACCCAAATGGGAGCTACAAGGTCAACATTCAATGCCACAGAGCAAGCTCAAGGTAGTCGAAGTGACGAACGTCAATGTCAAACCCCACACTCAAGGTCAAACACCGCAACGCCTAATCCCACTGTATATTCTGTACACGTCACGATTTCATTCAAGGTCAACATTCAATGCCATGGAGCAAGCTCAAGGTAGTCGAAGTGTCGAACGTCAAGGTCAAACCCCACACTCAAGGTCAAACACCGCATTCAAGCTCATACTACGTGTACGACGTTCAAGGTTAGGTGACGTCATTCAAGGTCGTGTGACGTCTCAAGGTCAAAAGGGGTGGGGGGAGGCGTTCAGTCGGCATTAGCACCCTACTCTCATGGAAGACGATTTTGATAGAAGAACTTATGTGAGCAAATGATGGACATGTTGGATAACAAAATCATCCAATTGGAAGATGTAATGATTTCTGATTAGTGTACTTTGTCTCTTAACGGTCATCCTTACTGGATGAGAGGAGAACACACGCAATACCCTCAAAAGGTTAATGTATGATATCATTTCAAATTTAGCAAATTTATATCCTGATCCAGGAAACGCCCAAGTTTCAATGAATACGATATGGTTTCAGCACCACCACATTAACAAGTTGATGTCTGGCAATACATCGATACAACACTACCCAATTGGTGGATAGAGAGGCAAGTATCGATTGAATGGCCATCGCGATCACCTGATCTTTAATCATGAGATTAGGATGTTGCCAATACATTCGCGGTGATCATTTTGAATATCTACTTGGTTAATATCCATAGTTATTTTTCGTATTCTGCATTTCATTACATTTTGCATTACACTTTAGTTTTTGAGTGTATATTATCGAATTTCAGTAACCATATGATTCTAATCTATTTTATCTCAATTGTTGCAATGAACTTAATAGCGATAACATTTTTGAGTAGAGAATGAAGCTACCTTTCAAACGATATATCACAAACTTATACTATTGGGGGTTGTAGCTGTCATTTGATGGGGATTGAAGGTAGGGGTGGCATTTTTACGTTGAAGAATGTCAAATAATAATTTTGGGATTTTTTCAAGTATGTACGGTAACCGAAATAACGAATTTATTCCATTTGACTTTTACCATACTGTATAATTCCTTTTATGATCTTGATAGCGCTTTGTGATTGAATAGTATATGTAATTGGATGCAAGCTAGCTTACGTAACATTTTTATGCCAAATCACGCTATTGTTCTGGAACGACCCTAAAAACGTGGCTTAAACTGGCGCCAACAATGAAACATTAAAAACAAAAAAGTGTTCAATCATTGTATTCCTCACCTAGACTTTTATATTTAATTTTATGACTATATGACTCAGACAGTGGAAGATGAACAAGGACGGCCAACCCGCCTTCGACCCTGTAACTAACGATCTCACATTCAAATGCGCTTTTTATGAATTTCCCATCATCTTCAAATTCTACACAGGAATGTGCTCTGTGTTTCAATGTTTTGAGGCGTGAATTCATCCTATTCCCAGGCACCATTCTGTTACAATAATTGCATAATTCGTGAACTGCACTTGGTTAGGCAGAATCCGCAGGACTGCATTTTATGGCGACGCATGTTATTTTTACGGCTGAAACTTTTACCGCACCTATCACAGTGAAACATGTTAGTAGGGATATTCATTCAGTACGCGCGATATCAAATTGACACCTGTGAGTGAGTGCCCCTCCCTTTTATATGTTCCTTCAGAAAGTGGGGGAGATAAAAATATTATATGAGCGCCCCCAAACTCACTTCAGCAAAGGCATATGATGTCGCAGGTCATTCGAAGACAAACTGAAAAATCACCCCAAAATCCTCTTGGACTATGCATCTGAAGTTCATTCGAAATCGAATCCTTGAATTTTTTAAATAGCCCCGTGAATAAATGAAGGTCATTCAAGATCAAACTCAAAAGAACACCTCAAAGTTACCTTGCCTTCTCCGTGTGGCGTTGGTCAAGGTCGTTCAAAGTCAAACTCAAAACACTCCTTCAAGTCAATTTGGCTACGTCGTGCGACATATGTAGGGATCATTTCAAAGTTGAAATTGGTGAAGAGAGTTTTCAAAATCGACATAAACCAATAACTGTCATTTGTGCTGAGCGGAATGCTTGTGGCAGAACTTTCGCAACTTATCTGCTCTACTTTTTGTAGCCGCTGTATCTCTACAAACTATTTATTCGCCGTGGCAAAATAAGAATCAATGTGTATAGCACGATAAGAAAATAGTGTTAATGTTATTGTCATGTTTTCTGTAATTTTCTCTTTGAATTGGCACGTTGCTCAACAAAATAATTGATACCTTTCAAAATGAAATGAGGCAACATTGGAACTCAAGGTCAAACTCAAAACACTCCTTCAAAGTCACCTTGGTTACGTCATGCGACGGATGTAGAGATCATTTCGAAGTTGAAAGTGGTGAGGAGAGGTTTCGAAATCGACATGAACTAACCACTGTCATTCGTGCTAAGCGGAATGCTTTTAGCAAAACTTTAGCAACAATTCTGCTCTCCTTTGTGTAGCCGCTGCATCTCTGTAAAGTATTTATTCGCCATGTCGACATATGAATCGAAGTACATAGCACGAGAAGGAAAAATAGGTAAAGTTATTGAAGTTATATTTTTTTGTTATTTTCTCATCGAATTGGTACGTTGCTCAACGAAATAATTCATACACATAATAATACACTTGCTTCTGCAGGTAGCTCTTCAAAGTAAAGGGGTCCTCTTTGGGGATGTCTGGTGATACCTATTAATTGGCTACCACACCTCGTGGTTTGAACCATGCGGAGTACTAGCGAAACTTCGACGCATTGCAGATTTTATCGTCTCTTGAAAGAAACAAAACAGCCTTGAAATCAGTGATTTTATAAATTAGCTACTTACCAATCAATAGAATCATGTCACATGAATCTGATGTTAATTGAGTGAAAACAAGTATTAGTAAGTGAAGCAAATGACGAGACAACATTCTAGGTATTCGAATAAAACATAGTTCTATATATTCGAGATATGTACTGGTTCATCTTTTTGACGCGTATGAAGAAAAAGTGAATTTTGTATTCCATCATATCTCATTCTATCTTCTTCTGTCACACAGAACAACAAAAGAAGTACGTATATGAAAACACCAGCGAATATATAAGCTCGATGGAAATAACTTGCTTCACTACAAGTGATATTTTATATTGTTCATCAACAGCTTGATTTTTATTGAGAACAATTTCACATGGTTCAAATGAAGACAGAATAGCCTATTTTGAAAAAGACTGTAGATGAAAAATAAATCTAGTTCTTTTAGAGTAAAGATTTTTCACGCTACACATGTTCATTTTTTTTCAGCTCTAATGCATGCAGTAGTTTTCGGCAATGTCACAGCAATCATCCAGAGAATGTATTCCAGGCGCTCTCTTTACCACACAAAATGGAGAGACTTGAAAGATTTTGTAACTTTGCATCAAATCCCGAAGGAGCTCAAACAGAGAATGCAAGATTATTTTCAGACCACGTGGTCACTCAACCATGGAATTGATATCAACGAGGTTTGCTACATTTTGATTATATAATTTTATGATATATATTTTTTATCAGTTAGTCAGCCCTTTCTTCATTGTTATATTTTTGGTTCTTATCTGAGTTAGTCAGTAGATTGACAGATTTGATTACCAGAAAACGTATTTATTCTTGTACTTCAATCACTTTTATCACATCATAATATGATTCGAACTTTTAGGGCATATTTCTTCATTTATTTTCTCTCCTGGTATTTCCACTATACGAATTTCCATTTAACTTACAATGTTTTTTGTATGTATGTTAGTTAGAATGAAATGAATTTCGATACAGTTATTTTCAATCCTTTGAGGAGCTGAAAAGTTGTGTCACATTTAGTTTGAATGATAATGTGCTGTCGAATGAATGAGGCCATTTCACATTCAAAAGTGTGGAAGACATAACGTCACTCTAAGTCTAATATGGCGAACCATTAAAGTTTTTCAGGAAATCTCATGATATTGGTATCAAATGGAAGGGTTTGCTGACAATACTAACAATAATTGTTGACTCATATAGCTGATAACAAACATCAAAATGTGCATGACACAACATAAACCTCTTCGAACCTTGCAAATAGCTATACGGAGGAAATATTTTGATAAATGATTTTTTTTTCAAATGCATTTTACCTATTGATGAACGGAGTGAACAAAACATCATCATACCAATACACTCAAATATATCGAAACCGGATCGACTCGATCCGGTTTCGCACAGGTACCAGAGCATACATGCTCTCATTTTTTTTATATGGTCGCATCAGTTAATAATAATGACCTTTGATAATATTCACCTTAATTAAAGTATATCAAAATCATTGATTCAAATTTCAAAATAGATAATTATCCATCCACCTAAATACAACCCAGAACAAAAATGCGATCCCAACTTTCAGTGATTCACTATATAAAACAAAACCAGAGTAATTGAAAACCTTTCTCATCATGCCTTCGATAAAAATGACTCCTGAAATATTGATTTGGAATGTATGCTGTAAAAGACAATTGACATATGCATGAAATATTTCTGATGACTACCTTATTAAATCAAATAAGGATTGATATGGTATTCGTATAAACAGTTTTTCAATTACTTCATATATGTGTGACAATTATTTCGAACATCAAAATAGATATAGTGAACTGTCTTCTGAAGAAATACATAGGTTTGTATCGCGGACTATTTTGTAGACTTTTAAAAATACATTATGTAGAGAATTGTCCCATGTCTCAAAGAGATTGGGCAAAGTTTATGTTGCCTAATAAACCATTTCGACTTTTCATATGGGTCAGAGTTTCGTGAAAAGTTCTAATTATCACCAACGGCAAAACGTTATTTCTCACACTTTGACACATGTTTCAATCACCGAATGATCATCTTCAAAAGAAAGATTAAACTAAGTTTAATCTTCCTCTTGAAGATGATCACTTGGTTATTGAAACACGTGTCGAGGTGTTAAAAATAACGGTTGTTGTTGGGATCAAACTCCAGTAATATACATTACTACACCAAAGGTTCCAAACAGTGCATCACAAGTGAAAAGTTATGTTCGAAGAATGAGGTGAATTTTCATTATTCATTATTCATTCATAAATTTCTATTATGTTCCCTCCAGAGTTTTTTTCTCAGATATAATACAGTTGTGCCAGCATTTCCTTCCATCCTCGAAGCAGTTCTGGTATCCACTTTTTGGTATGTCCTCGATGTCTCTCAGCGATTCGATTTTTATATCCACAATCATCGCAAAATGCCGTCCTTTCATAGGACACTTCAATCTTGGAAACAGAAAAAAGTCGCAGGGGACCAATACTGGTAAATACGGCGGCTGAAGGATGATTACGGTGCTGTTTTTGGCCAAAAAATTACGAACAGGCAACGACGAGTGATTAGGTGCATTATCGTAATGCAAAAACCATTAATTGTTATTCCGAAACACCGGACGTTTTGTTTGTATTGCTTCTCGCGAGTGGCTTATAACTGGCTTCTATTGACTATACGACCATCAAATCAGTGAAAAGATTGCACCACTTATAAACATTTTTCTAATTCAGAGTACAATCACCTTATACCACTATCAACATTTCAAGTGTTTTTGAGCACTCAACTCCATTTTTACACAACATTTCATGCAAATTCTCTGATCCATTTTTATCAAAAGCAGGAAATCGCTGAATACGCTAAACACTTCTAACTTTTTAACTTCTAATCAACACTAAACAGCTGAACCTTTGAACATATATTTCGAGGCGAGTATACCATCATAAAAAAATGAATAGAAAAATTGCTAATTGAATGTAAGTAGCCCGCAAAATTTCAACATTCACTCCATTTTTCGAACAGCCCACGTAGATAATTTGATATGCCTGAGAGTGACGAGAAAATCATGGGTCTGAAACTAGGTGTGATGCTACACATTTTCGATTTTCAAATAAGTCGCACTTGTCCCGTGAGGGCATTTATGATACTCATCTCTAAACTACTACCCTTGTCACTTCACTTACTAAACCATTTGCTCGAGCAACTGGTGCAAAACCGGACCGGCAGCCCAGGCGCACTCAGGAAGGAGAACACTATTCTTCCTTCGGTGCCGGCCGTGGGTCCACAGGGCTAACCACCCGCCCAGAATTTCAGGAAGTACGTATCATATGTTCGGCGGCAGGGCTATATAGCTCTTTCCCAGTCTGCTAACTAAGTGGTAGAAGTGACAGTTCTACCACCCGTTGACCCGGCTGGAGAGGAGACTCGCATCATGCCACCAATGGAGTCAATCGGAACACGCAGGGCGCACCACAGAATTAGGCCCCTGAAGCCACAAGAACTGGATTGTTTGGATGCGAAAGTTCATAGTGTTCTAACAGACGAAGCTAACATCTGGCAAATCAACACCGCCGTGTATATCGTCGTCCAATAGCTTTCCAAATCGGAAGTACGAAATCCCGGCCTTGCGATTCGGAAAAATGGACGGCGTGTACACACAGAGAACTTTGACAGCTTGAGCTCAATGAACTGCGCAACCTGATAACCCCGGATGACGTTCGAAGATCCCTTGTGGGTTCCAAGAACTTTGCTGCTCCAGAACCAGATGGGCTGAATACTTATTGGTGGTGGAAAAAACTAACAAGTACCCCTGCCATCTGGCCAGAGTTTTCAACTCATGGCTGAACGTAGAGCAGTCTATTCTGGATTGGTTTGTTGAGGGGCGGAACGTTCTCATCCCCAAAAGCGAAGATTTGTCGATTCCTGAAAATTACAAACCGATACCACCAACTTATACACCAGAATACTCACCGCAGTTGACCGAGTGATTGAACGGATATATGAGCAGAGAGGATAGCAGAGAGGATCGAAAAGAGGAGTCGCTGGATATAAAGCGAACCTGCTCATCGATAAATGTGTAACGAAGGACTCTATACAAGCGTAACCTCTCTATGGCCTGGATCGATTACCGTAAGGCATTTGATACAATATCGCATGTACAATGTCGCGGTACCCGACAAAATAGTGAGGTGTATTGATCAACTGATAACACTATGGCGAACTCGCTTCACCATAACATATGGTCAAGCCAGAGTCCAAACAGGGTGGGTCACTTTCAGAAGGAATGTATTTCAGGGCGATTCCCTTAGTCCCCTTCTCTTCTGCATCTCACTATTACCATTGTCCGTTTCGCTTAGAAATACACTAGGTTATAACTGTGGCACCCCCGGAAACCGAAGGCACAAGGTCACCCATTTGTTTTATATGGATGATCTCAAACTATATGCCTCTGGAGAGAAGGATATCCATCAGTCCTTGAGGGTAGTGGAAGAGTACACGCATGCTATCAGTATGAAACTCGGAATAGACAAATGTGCAATGGTCCGTGACCATGAGAGAGCAAGAATTGGAGCATTTATCTCTTAGGCAGTTGCCCGAGCAGCTGATGAACTTGGGTTAGTTTTCGACAATGAACGAGGTGACAATAACTCTGTCACCGAGTTGGAACCCGTTCAGCAAAAAGCTCATATAAAAGCCGCAGAAATCACCTCATTTTTGCGGAAACACAAGGATGAGCCAATGCATGGGTTCTCCTTCAATAACATTGGAGATCTTTTCTTATCAAAGCGCCCGACTTTTGCTTTCCTCAGCTCGAGTGAGCTGAAGTCGGAAACTGAGAGATTCATCATGGCTTGCCAGAATGGTGTCTTCAACACCTTAGACTACCGCAGAGCCGTGATGGATATAGAGGTTCCTGACACAAGGTGCAGGGCCTGCCGCTAGGCGCCCGAGATCCTAATGCACTTGCTATCAGCATATCCTATGCGGTCTCGGCCTATATCCATCGACATAACGCTATATTACCATCTACGGCACTCTTACAGTATTGACGAGACACCGGTGTTGCCCTACGCTCCGGAGAATATTGAATCAGTTGTGGGGAACAAGTAGTGCCGAATTTATTGAAACTATTCGTTCCCCACCCTCAGGCTCATACAAGCTAATAAGCCTGAGTAGTCCTTCTGGACCACCAGAGCAAGACAATATTTGTCGTGGAGTAGACGAATATCGTCCGAAAAGATGAGGAAAAACAAGTGATATATCAAGATTTTCTCTTCAACTCCGCAGGCTCTATCCAGACCACTCTGCCAATATGGTTTTTCTGATTATTGGAGTCCTTGTTGGAATGATGCTCTCTCTACTCTCGAATCAATCACAAAATCATACTAAGGCACAAGCCAGACAGATGCAGAAGGCTGTTATTCCTGGCTCACTGCGCTTGCTCAGAGCACATAATTCTCGGACCCAATGATCATTTACCCCACGGTGTGGAGAGTGGTCGTTTGTTGATAATGCTTGCGCGCCGAATGTATCGGGGCTTCATGGGATAGGGGCTGACCAGCGCAAACTGCAGTTGAAAAATAATGATAAACCACTGGATGCTTGACCGCATTATTGAACTGCTACCTGATCACAATGGAATACCACGTATAGCCACAATCAAGGTATCTTCAGGACTCGTCAAGCGCTATATAAGACATTTATGTATCCTGCCACTTCCATTAGAAACAATTCATTGAAATTTCTAGTGTCATATTTTGAAGGTGCCCTTCAAAAGAGGGCTATGTTAAAATTTATGTAAAATGACAATTCCGTATTACTTTTGTTTTAATCGGCATCCCTGCGAGGTGCCTGCTGTGAAATAAATTATGCATTTTTTGTGTATTAGATGAGACGGTCGATTTGAATGTAATGTAAAAGCAGTGCACAACGAATTATCATTCAATAAAGACGTTCATTTATCGACAGTCAAAAATTTCATCAAAAACAGATTATACAGTCCACGATATATTCAAACATCAAAACATAAAGATATTATCGATACAAGATCTGCTATATCCTTGGATATGGGTTGGAATAATAATATATAACCCATAACCGAACTCACTGAGTATAATTAGGATATTCATCAGACGAATCATTATTTCTCAAAATAGTGATATTGGGGTCACCTAAGAAAAAAAATAGGAAGCTGTATCTGAAGTACAAGAATGCAAAAATGTTTGCAGATGTCTATTGAAATTGAAAGCATCTGTAGACGGCGGTCAATATATTGGAATTAATGTGATATTAGTTTTTTTTTTGAACTCAATTCTCAACTTCATTGATGTGATATCATTTACTTTTACAATTTCATAGCTATAAGTGTGATGGTCGGATGTAGATCACTACTCCATCATTTTGGTTAATATCACCTTCACTGTATAGCATATCGTATCCTGGTATGTCATATAATTCAGGAATTTTTGACACTCAGTTTCTATTAGAGCCACACAATTAATGTCGGAATCTAGATTATCGAGAACATTTTGAATTCATCAACATTCTCAGTGAGACTACGAATAATATTATGAATAATTTCGAAGTTACCGGAATTTTTTTTGACTTCCAAAATACTTTTACACTCATTGTAATTTTGAAGGGTGAATGTTTCAACCGTTTCGACAGTGAAATCACGAATGCATTAATCCATAGTATAACTGAATGGAATCAGTTAATTAACTAATATAAGTTTTTGTTTTTAAAGAAAACTAGCATTAAATAATAAAATTCGAGCAACCTCGACCTTATATAAAAAGTTGGTAATTAATATTGATATTTGAATAGTAACTCACGAAATGGTGAGGTATTGTAATCCGGTCAATCTAGACATTGGAAGGTACATAAACTTACAACCAGCCGCAAACGCGTGTAATTGTTCAAAACATAATACTTGAAAATAGGACTTTAAAATTCCGAATGATTGCGATGCCTGGAAAAAATGTATTTGAAGTCAATCAAAAATCTCGAAAAAAAAATGGTTTTTCGCGATTTTCAGGAAAACGGTAAGTTTTGTCATAAAATAACTTCAGATAAAAATTGTAGATCGTAAAATTCTGTACGAAAAATGTATCGATACTTTTTGTTCTTAGAGCCACCGTTTCTGAGATACGACGAGTCAAAAAATTGTAAAAGTTGTAATCGTCATTATATGTACACGTTTCCACGCCACCTATGAGGTAGTGTACTTAGTGTGCGCCTATTTTTAGTGTTTTTTATTAAACATGCATATCGATACTTATCTAAGCAGGTGGTTTTTTTCGGAGCTTTGTACATAGAAAGAAGAATTACTTTTTTTGAAAACTTCAGCACATTGCACTGAATCTTGTTTTTCAAACATTTTAAGGACTGTTGCTTTACCCCTCCTGTAAAATCCAGACGTCGTATCACAGCCAGTTATTGCTTGTAAAAATAGTACATGATTTCGACTCTTTGCTAATGATAGGTAAACTTTTTGACGAATATATTTCGGTTTGACTTCGAGCTTTTTCTGGCTTTAGAAAGAAAATAGTTTTTTCAGGTGGAGTTCGAGCAGTAAGAAGTACGAGTAAGTCTACATCTTCACCAACAACAATAGTTGTATTTCAAATTGAATTGCTCTATAGCTGTTTCAATAATCAGTACGTCGGCAACGTTATTAGCCTGTTTAACCAATATATTTTCGCCAATAAACTTATTCTTCAACATTGAAATGAACCGAGATTTGTTGTGAGTATTCGCAAGAAATTCTGCAAGAAATACTGAACGTATTTATCTAAAATAATGCTAAATGTTTCTTCACTATCCCACACAACATGATGTAGTAAGTATCCACCGTCAATGATGTACGTCGTATTAGTATTGTTAATTTCAATATTGACCTATTAGAAACAATCGTAAATGGCAGACTTCTGTGTTTTACGCATCTCGAGGTCATCAAACAACGATAGAGGGTAGGGAGCCAATTCATATTCAAAATATTTCTCAATTTCATTTTGAAATGCTGCAGTAATACTCATGCGCTGGAAAAATAATACTGGGTCAACAGGTACTTTTTCTTCGTGAACTTTTATAGTACCACTCATCGCTAAAAGAGGAACAACGTTGCGAGTTTAAATTTAATATCATTGAATGTTAGTCCTGTTATTTTCGCCATAGAGGCAAATCCAACTTCACGAGCTTTATAACAGTTTATTTCATCATCACCAACGACACCACTTGCAATAGATATAAATTTGTTCACCTCTGGAAAAGGGTCATGTATTGAGAACCACTCTGAATGTTTTCGGATGTCTTTAGCATCTTTTTTTACTCTTGAGTCACTCGCATCAACATGCTGCTCGGTCGTGTCCATCCTAACATTGGCGAGATCTTCTAATTTTTCACACAGTGTATTCATTGCATGCATACTATAAACCCATTTACATATAACACTCTCTTCCGTACTTCTCCCTCGAGCAATACCTCCATCGGTCTTCATAGCTTTCATCATAGACTGCTCGATAACCATGTCCGTTGAAGTTCCACAACTTAATTTGTCTGACCGTCTGACAGTAAAAAAACCGCCACTAAATTTTTTGTACACTTCGGGATCTATTGAATTTGGTAATTGTTGCATATCCTGCAAGTTAAAGTGTGCAGACTTGCAGAAAAATGTCCAGACGCGTGAAAATAAGGAAGCATTTCTTTAACGCACTTTAAATGAGCTTTCCAATCCCCCATACTCCCAGCTCTCAAAAATTCTTTAGCGAATGAAACCATTTAAAAATATTGAATCCAAAGTTTTGCAGTTGGTCCTCGCTCCTCATATCCTTTGAGCTTTTCATTAAATTCATTAAATAAAGCTCCAGATACTTCATCATCATTTTCAATATCATTGTATGAAAGAGTGTTATCTAATATATGGTCAATATGAATTATTAGATCTGCTTCCATGATGTCATTAAGATCAACTTCTTTCAATATCATAATTGCTAAAACTAGCTGAAGTAAAGTATGAGCTCGAACAGCTCTTCCGTAAGCATGACCATTCAGCATTTTTTCTAATGACTTTACAGCATAGATCTCTGCAAGTACTTCTTTCATGCCGCTTCCTTCCATAATATGACCAATTGATCCAAGAAAGGACATGAGAAGATGAAATCCTCCGAGTCTAATGATGATTTTTGATACTTCAGAGCCGTCAGGTATAGCTGATACAATTTCTCGAGCTTTTGCATACAAGGGTTGGTCGAAAGTCACGAAACATACAGTGGGGCCATACCGTTTTGCATTATCTAATGCACAAAGTAAAGTAGTGTATACGAAATTATAATTACTAGCTGGTTGATGAATAAATGGTAAAAATGAAATTTGAGATTTAGAATAATTTACATGACTGATCGTTAAACGTTCAATAAAACCATTCCAAACAGGTAAAGACGCATTTTCCCATTTCCCATAAAACCATATGCAACAAAACTCTTCAATCTCAGGGTTCAATAAATCGTCACTAATAATTTCACTGGTTTATTAATAATTTTTACAAAATAGCCTTCGGCTTTACGAAGAGCAAACAAAGACAATATTTAAGAAACTAGTTACATACAACTGTTCGCTACGGCAGTTCGGGCCGTTCTCCCCGGAAGTACCCAGTCTACCCGCTACTTCTCACACTTTACCCGTTGCCACTTCTAACATTTTTTTGTCTATACACTGAATAACCGTCACATCACCCCCCTACTTAAATTAAGTTACAAGTTGACGGCGATTTAAGTATAAAAGAAAACTGGAACTTTATAATGAAAATAAAATAACACGACTGAAGAATTTAATTCAGAAACTCAGACTTGTCAAATTCCTTATATGCCTTGAGATTTATGACATTTTGTTTTGAAACTGACTGCCCCTCCCTATCACTTACAATATAAGAGTTGGGACCTGCTTGACGTATGACTTCTAATGGCCCTTCATATAACCACACAAATTTTTGAATGACGTGATCATCAGCTGAAGACCGCGCATGCGTTCGAGCAAGAACTTTATCGCCTACATTAAACGTAATTGGTTTTATTTTTGCATTATGTCGCGCAGCTCTCTTTTCCGCCTTTGTATTCATCTTGGACCTAGCTAAAACCCAATACTCTTTCAGTGGTATTATTTTTTCCGGAAATATTGGAAACCGCACGAAATTTTCAAAAGGATTTTTATCCTTAGTGCCAAATTGCAAAAAGTTTGCTGAATAACCGGTGCTTTCGTTTATTACACTATTCAAACAATTCTCTACCCACGGCAATAAATCCGCCCATTTAGTGTGTTTTTCTGAACAATATGCCCTTAAAAGTCGTCCTATCTCGCGATTATACCGTTCGGTAGGATTTCCCTGAGGAAAATAAATAGATATATGTTTGGCTCGAATACCTTCACTGTTAAGGCTCTTTTCCCATTCCTTTGAAGTGAATTGCGTGCCATTATCACTTAATAAACATTTCGGCCTTTGCACCTTTGGAATATAATCTTTAAAGATTTTGTTCAAAATAGCTCTAGCTGTAGCCCGTTTGAGAGCATACACTTTCACAAATTTGCTGAAAGCATCTACCAAGACTAAGAGTTGTGTAACTCCTCCACGACTTCGAGGAAGCGGGCCCATTATATCTACGCATACCAGGTCTCCCGGTCGCTCCACTAACACCGCATGTCTTTGACCTTGACTTAGTCGAGATACTTTAGTTTTTTGACATACATCACACGAAGATACTATTTGTCGAATGTGCTTTTGCATTTTTGGCCAATAGAAATAAGCTTTCAAGTTACCATACGTCTTGGTCTTTCCAAAATGACCAATATTTTCATGCTGACATTTAACCAGATCAATCACTTGACTACGCGGAACACACAACTTGAAACCTTCATGACAATGTTCCCCTCTCCGGAACAATAAACCTTCATGTATTACGAACCATTCAATAATTTTTTTCTGTGACTTACGTCATAGAAAGCTTACTTCCTTCGCGATAATGTTCTAAAAATATAATTTTTTCCCTTATCCAACCCTCGTTTTCTTGATCTCTCCGTAACTCACGAAAATGATTACGTATTGATTTATAGTCCACCTTCAAACGAGTAAAGAATACTTGTATGGTTTCTCTAGTCTTTACTGGCTCTCGTATTTTATCAAAATCGACAGGATTTCGCGACAATACATCGGCGACAACATTATCGGACCCTTTACAATGTCTAACCTCAAAGTCGAATTCTTGAATGAACAGGATCCATCGTACTAGACGAGCACTCTTGAATTGACTGGTCAATAAAAATTGCAAAGATTTATGATCGGTAATGATTATCAAAGGTCTTCCTAACACAAGAACACGCCACTGTTTCAAACAATGCACGACCCCCCATAACTCCTTCTCGGTAACCGTATAACCCATCTGATTTTTCTTTAAGGTTTTGCTAGTGTATGCGATTACTCGCCTTTCATTCGTATCTGCGTCTATTTGATAAAGACATCCCCCAATCGCGTAATTAGAGCTATCACACTGTACATAAAATTCTTTATCGTAGTCAGGATGAAAAATCATGGTGACCGTTAAAAAAGCATTCTTAATTTTTTCAAAAGATTCTATTTCTTCATTTGTCCAACGCCATACGGTACCCTTCTTCAATAACTTTAATAAAGGTATAGTCAACTGAGAATATTTTTCACAAAAACGATTGTCATAATTTACTAATCCCAGGAAACCTCTTAGACTTTTTATATTTTTCGGTACAGGAAACCTTTGTACCGCATCGATTCTCTCTTCGTCCATCAATATCCCTTCCGATGTTATAATGTGCCCTAGAAACCGAACTTGATTGCTACAAAATTGTGATTTCCGTAATTTCACAGTGAAGCCTGCTGAACATAGTTTACTGAATACGATATTCAAGTGACTTATATGCTGTTTAAAGTTATCCGAAAAAACAATCAAATCATCTACATACACAAAAGCGTAATCTAAATCTCCCAAAGTAATTTTCAAACATCGAATTAGTGACGCCATTGATGTCTGTAACCCAAACGGTACTCTATTGAAGGTATAAGACATTCCTTCAAACATAAATCCCACATATTTCTGATGCTCCCGAACAATTGGTAATTGCCAATATGCTGCGGTGAGATCGATGGTACTCAAAATTTGACCCCTTTTGAAATTTAATAATAATTCATTCGGATTCGGTGGTACCATGAAATCTTTGATTATTCGTTCATTTAAATACCTTGCATCTAGGCAAATTCTAACTGACCCATCCTTTTTCTTCACGGTCACCAATGGTGAAATAAATTCGGTTTTTTTTGGTTTTATCATATCATTATCCAACATTGCTTTTATCTGTCTTCGTACTTCGTCTCGATATACAAAGGGAACGGGATAAGATGGGCAACAAAATTGATTTCTGTCTTTCAATTCTATTGAATGTTCATAATTATTTACAAGCCCTGGGCTTTCCGAAAATACCGCCTCATGTTTTATTAAAAGATCATACAGTATACTTTTTTCAGAACCCTTTAACTGACTTATTTCTACAACTTTTTGAAAATCTGTTTCCGAGTACTTATGTTTTTCCGTCATAAAATGTGTTTTTTCGATCAGATTGATTTTTACTTCCTCATCTACTTTATCTAGTACGAGAGACACTACATCTGTCGTTTTACAACAGAACTGCATTTTATATTTCTTATCCTGAACTTCGATACCCAAAACACTTTTGTCAAAGTCTAGTTTTGCCTTAACCTTTTTCATCCAATCGACCCCTAAAATAATGCTATTGTTCAAGCCCGGTACGATCAAACACGATATTTCACAAATGACTTCCCCTAAAGATATTGTTAACAAAACTTGCTGTTGAATTCTTTGAGATTTAGCTCCTACTGCAACAATTATTGAAGTATTAACTACCGGTAATATCGGGATATTTTCTACGTGTTTTAATATCCGATTAAAACATTCTTCCGAAATTGCCGAGATCTCACTACCACTGTCTAATAAAGCTTCGCATTTGTAATTATCTATAGTTATTTCGATAACTGGTGATTTTTCCACTAACCTTTCACCCCCCATACTCTCCTCTTCTGAATCTGTAAGTAAATAATCGGAAGGGTCATCAATAAATGTAGTGATGGTTCGTACATTCCCTTCGTTTCTTTGTACATTGTACATTTCTTGAAGTATTATCATTATTACTCCCATTGCCTTGATTATCTCGAAAGATTCCACCTCTCCTATTATTATCAAACCTATTATCAGTATTTCTAACACCCCTATTATCTCTAGCAATTTCTTCCCTTGAACCCCTTTGTACACGACTTTCGACCGGTCCTTCAACCCATGTCTCATCAATTTTTCTTAAATAATTTTCAACCTCTTCAATCGTTTTCAACCCTTGTGTAATAATACCCCGCTGTATTTCCATTGAAAAGTGTTTTGATATCATTTCAACCAATTTTTCTTCAGTTATTTTTTCCGTCAAATAATTCGACTGTACCACATAATTTAAAAAATAATCAGCTCTACTCTCTCCCCTCGTACCTTCCTGAAATTTCCCGTAATTCATTTCTAAAAATAAATCTCTTTGTTTCTCAACCCCCCAGAACCTTTCTTTGAATGCTCTTTTAAAATCTTCAAAATTATTCCAAGTTCCCTCTTTAATCGTTGCCCAATCTGCAGCTGATCCGCGCAATGTATTTATCAATAAATTGATTTTACTATCGTCAGGCACCCCCGCGTCTACTAAAATTCTTTCCAACTTTTTAAGAAAAGCAATTGGATGCGTTTTTCCGTTAGGATGAAAACTTAATGTTGATCCCCCTAACTCTCGCCAATTTAAAATGTAAGTTCTATCCTGAATCACATTTTGAGTAGGATTATTGTTCCTAATTCCCCCCAAATTTTCCAAAAACGCTCTCGATTCATTATCATATTTTGAGTGAGCTTGACTTTCACCCCCCTGTTCCTTTTTATCTACTTTATGCGCTAGAATTCCCACAGTTTGTCTCAAATCTGTCATATCTGACGTTAACTGCCTGAGAGCCTGAACTAAACTTAACATTTCTAGATTATTACTATTATTATTTCCCGAATTATCAGCATCTCCCTCAACGAAATTTGAGTCATTTCCCCCTTCCATCCTTTCCACGTTTACTACTTTTTTTCCAGTTGTCTTTTTACTTTGTTTAGGCATAGTACATTTTAAAATTGCCTGCCGTTATTTCGTATTGTCTAAATACACATTCAATATCCCGTACATGCAGTAATACGATTTTCTAAACTAAATCTTCGGTACCGCAAAATATTCAGAATGAAATAATATAATGAAACATGAAACAGTCTCACCAAAGTGTCCCTTTTCTGTTTACTTGCAAACACTTGTCGCCGCCGGCTCGATGGCTAGGTACCTGTGACCTTTTCTCTTTGCCCCTCTTCACCGCTGCTCGATGATTATCCAATGCATCTGTGTATGCATTTGCCGCTCCTTTTCTGGCTCGTACGATTTGGCGTCTATCCTTCGACTACTTGCTCTCGTATTACTGCTAAGTTTGTAATTAATTTCGTTTTCTTGCCTCTAGTTGGGTGCCAATTATGCAACGAAACTCTTCAATCTCAGGGTTCAATAAATCGTTACTAATAATTTCACTGGTTTATTAATAATTTTTACAAAATAGCCTTCGGCTTTACGAAGAGCAAACAAAGACAATATTTAAGAAACTAGTTACATACAACTGTTCGCTACGGCAGTTCGGGCCGTTCTCCCCGGAAGTACCCAGTCTACCCGCTACTTCTCACACTTTACCCGTTGCCACTTCTAACATTTTTTTGTCTATACACTGAATAACCGTCACACATACTACATCTGCTTTCTTGAGGAATGACACCGTTTCAGTTTCATATGCAAAATCTTTTATTTTATTTTACTGTAACCTACTACACCATCATTTTGATAGATCTATATGGGGACATGAGTTTTTGCCTTGAAATCTTCTGCTGAAAGCGCTTCTTTTACTCATGGGAACGGTTCTTCCAGTAAAACGGATTATTTTGGGGTAACAATTTGAATAATCCATTATGTGAAGCGTGTTATTACCGTCTAACGTATTTACATTGATATCAGCATTGTCTGCAACGTATTGAATCAGTGTGCCACTGAAAAACGATGAAAAACTGCAGCAGCTTCGTACATTATTGTATCATTATAAGATGCACACAAATCAAAAGACGAAAAAATTTGTTAAACTTGCGTACAAATTGAGGGACTGGATTTCATTCTATCTGATATTCTTATATTTATAGTCATATATACCAATAGAAAAATATTTTTACTTAAATTACAACTTCAGAGATGTATACATACTTATGCATATAATGACGATTACAACTTTTACAACTTTTTGACTCGTCGTATCTCAGAAACGGAGGCTCTAAGAAAAAAAAGTATCGATACATTTTTTCTAGAGAATTTCATGATCTACAATTTTTATCTGAAGTTATTTTTGTAATAAAACTTACCGTTTTCCTGAAAATCGCGAAAAACCAATTTTTTTCGAGATTTTTGACCTTTGACCGCGAAAAATTTTTTTCCAGGCATCGCAATCATACGGAATTTCAAAACCTCGTTTTCAACTATGTTTTGAACAATTACACACATTTGCAGCTTTTTGTAAATTTATGTACCTTCACTCTTATTTTTAGTCTAATTTGCCCGGACTATTGGAAATTCTAAAAATAAATAAATTCAGTTTATGATACTATTCTATTTTTGGGAGTTTGTGCGTAATCTGATGCTTTTTTCGGGTTTCGATATTTTTTTGTCACCCCGCTGGATTTTGGAGTACTATTTAATTGAATATTTTGAAATTGAACTTTTTCAGTATTTATATTTTATCCAGTTCTACTATGTCTTCAGGGTATAATAGGAGTGGCTGAGTTGTGGTGGCTGTGATATTGCAATTTTTCTCTGTTGCTTGTTGAGCTTCTTGGAATGAGAATGTCTTCTTATCATCTATTCCCAATTTGTTACCTTTGATGAAACATGATGATGAAATAATTTGAATGTATGGTACCACTTTCAGATATTGGAATACGAAAGGATCGAATGAATTCCCTAAATCAGGTAGAAATAGGAACATGAGTTTATAATGGGGAAATAGATACAAAACACACACACAAACAGTATGATTATAATAATGTTTTTTTATTCACAAAAGAGAAAATAATTACATAGTATAATTCAACGAATGTAGCATTATTGTGAAATAACAAAAATATACCACGGAAGCAGAAGGCACTGCTTGTGCGTGGGCGTATACACCATGAGTATATACGAACAAATAATTCGAGAGTACTATACTAAAATTACTAACAGTAAAATCAAGTATACAATTATTGTGAGAGCAAAATCATTATAATTATTAAAACAGATTATCATACAATGCATTTACATAAATACACACACTCTCATATAACATGTACGCTTATACACAATTGCAGGTAATATACTTACGAATTATAGATACTGCGTATAAATAACATAATTGTTTCTGAACTTTCCGGAAGGAGATCAAATACTTTTGGTGGTAAATATTAATAACATTTTTGGCCTATTGATTTCGAAGCAAAATGTTCTAAATAATCATTTTTTGTCTCGTAGTATAGGTATGAGAAGGTTTAATAAGTTCGTTCTTATTGAAGAACTGAGTTGTAGCGATGTGGTTAAAGAATATTTGTCTGATATCAAACATCTCAGACTCTTCATAGAGAGCATCACTCTTGTATCTGTTGTTATTGAAAAGTATCATTTTTAGGAATCGTTTTTGCGTTACTTCAAGTGGCTTTAAATTGGTTTAGAAACCCCTTCCCATCCGACTATTTCATATTTTAGGTGTGATTCTATCAAACTTTGCTAAATAATTTTAAGCTGTCTTGTTTCAAATATGTCTACTCTTCTCCTGAATCTATATAGAATACATCGTAGTTTTTTTTTTACTAGATAATCTATATGTGACTTCCATAAGTGCTTATCAATCATAATACCGAGATTATCAGTTTTATCTGCTGACATAATGGTGAAGTTATTACCGATAGAAATTCAATTGTAGTGATGGGAATTAGTTTCATTGCTGCTGAAAGGTGAATAAATGGTTCTTCCGTAATTATCATCTTGGGAAAGTGTCAAGTGTCACTTTCAAAACTTATTATTTCACATTCACCTCCTGTGATGAATATATTGTTCAGGTAAACAGTGAAAAGTGAGGGCCCTAACACGGTACCTTATGGTACACCACACGTAATCATTTGTTCCTTGCTAATGTGGTTTTGAATTGTGGCCTATCATGATAGGCGTCACTCCGTTCAACCTACAGTGTAGGTATATTCGAGACTGGCTTGAATGTTTAAGTTTCATTTCTTTAGATTTGTTCACTGCCAGTCTTCAAGCGTAGCCCACTGACTAATAAGAAAGTATGCCTAACTAGACAAGTTTTTGACTAATGAGCGTTTATTTGTGAAAATGACCTTTCAGGGAACGTTCTTTCAGGAAGCTGAAGAGTCACACACAAAATGATTCGACAAACCATAGCTACGAAATTTGGCCAGCAACCCCACATGTTACTCACGGTCAAAGGCCTTAGAAATATCAAACGCTACAACTCTCGACTCTCCATGTTTCTCGATTGCATTATTCCAAATATGGGTGACGTACGATAGAAGGTCGCCTGTTGATCTTTGTTTCCGAAAACCACATGATGATCACTCAAGATGTTGAAGCCTTCTAAATATTCAAGGATATAGTGGTTTACAGCTTCCTTCATGATTTTTGATATCACTGATAGAAAAGCGACTGGTCTATATTCATTTGGAAGATTTTTACCACTTTTTTTGAGAATAGACTGAACGCGAGCTATTTTCCAACCAGATGAACAAACCTCTTTTTCGAAAAGTCTGCAAAATACTGGTGCGAGTATATTTGCACACTCTTCAAGTACGATGACGGTCACTTCATCAGGACCAGACGTCTTGTTTACATTGAGTTGTTTCAGAATTCGCCTGACTAGACATTGTCGAAAAGTAATTTCCGGCATTGCGGATTCTAGTGTTGGAATAGTGGGTGGTACCTTTCCCAGAAAATCGACTGTGAATAAGTGAGACGCAAATTGTTCAGCTAGTATATTTGACTTTTCTATGGCTGTTGTTGCAATGGAACCATCCGCTTGTGTGAGTGGTGGAATTGTGGATTTTCTAAAGATTTGATTAACAGCTCAAGTTACCGATCAGAAGAATCTAGACCCGTTGGGATTGGTAAACAGTTTATATCTATTTCTCTGATTGAGAAGTTCTTTGCTTTCATTCGTCCTAATTTCGCAGTTATTGCGAGCATCAACTAACCTGGTTTGTTTTTCGAGATCGAGATTTTTACGCCACTGCCGGTGGGTGAGATTTTTGGAAGCGACAGCTTGCTCGTAATTTTTGTTGAACCAAGGTTCGCCGTTAGAAGTTCGTTTCATTGAAACAGGAATATATGTAACCATGGATGATAGAATAACTTCCGTTACTTCAGAATCACAAATGAATGGATTTTTGGAGCTGAAAACCAGGGAAAATTGAGGAAATGGTCTTGAAGATCCTCCCACTCAGAAGATCTGTAATGCCAAATTTTACGCGGCTTAGATTATTACCCAACATTCATCAGCAATTCATCCAACACTGAACTGAGTTTGTGATCAGAAGACCCCAATGGAGACATTACGGTGACTGTACATTTCTGAATTGGTTGTTAGATATAGACCCAGAAGACTTTTATAGTCTTCATCATGGTCAGGAATCTTGGTTGACTCATTTATAATCTGCTTATTGCAAAAGCCTCAGCTTCACGACCTTTCTCTTCGTTAGAATTCGAAAATTTGAGCCATTCGATATTGTGGACATTAAAGTAACCGAATATGGAAATTTCGGCACTATGATGACTGATTTGCAGAAAGTCAGTGGTGTTTGCAGGTGGAGAGAATAGTGCCTATGTTAACGTTGTGGTATTCTACCAATAATATTGATATTTGCGTCACTTCAGAAGTTTCAAATACTTGAAAAACGATGAAACAAAACTGTTCGAACGGAGTTCTTATGAATTTGTGTATTAATTTAGTACAGTATGATGAAATTATCAGCAGGACATATAGAAAGTTTAACGAAAGATGTCCGAGTCTACCGCAAATGAACCTCAAGAAATTTATATAAATTCAGAACGATTTCAGTGCATTTGGATTACCTTTGAAAGAATCATGAAACTTGCCTTGACCCGTAGCTTCTGAAGACAACCAAATTATAGTCTCAGCATATATTCACGCATTTCCTGAATCATCGATAAGAAGTGCTGAAGAAGACTTGGAGATAAAATATTTATCGGGTAAGGAATTTTGCGAAGACATGAGAATTCTTTATTATGACTTAACCAAAATTCAAGCAATGCAACCTCACGATCCTCAACAGGGAGTTGGATTGGTGAAATGTTGATACGCATTCAAGAAGATCATATCTTTAAATGAAATTGTTTGAACTGATGATCGAAATTTTTGAGGGAAGGAATTGTTATTGGAAAAAAGTCATCATTGGTCCAGTTAACATCTCAGGTTACACAAGAAGCCGGATATCAAGAAAAATCTGGTTTAATTGTGTTCTGCATATTGATGGACAACAAATGGGAGTGCATAATATACGAGAAATCAATAACTTTCAAAAGCTATCTGAATATTTTGGAGAATACTGTAGAGGTCGAAAATCTGCTACTCGAAGAATATCAAAAACATTAGAGTTTTTGACGATCAGTGAATAAAGCGCTTGGGACCATGGAGTTGGCCAGCGAGATCATCCGATCTGAATTTATTAGATTTTTATCTGCGGGTAATGCTTGAAGAAAAAGTTAACAAAACATTCGTGCGTTTGAGATTTGAATTGTTGGAAAGGATTACCCAAATATGATGAATATGAAGATTTGGACTCCAATGAAGACAAATCTGCCAAAGCAGTCAACACCCACATTTTGAAGTTTTTGGAAGTGAAAGGCCAGCGATTTGAATATATTTTGGAATTTTTCACATGATTGTTTTACTTTTTCATAACAATTCACTTTTATATTTCCACTTTCAAGTTTTTTTGTGTTTTCTTAAAATGTATCTAAAGTTATTGGAATTGTTCTGAACCCGCATAAATTTGTTGAGGTTCTTCGGCAGTAGATTCGGATACCTTTCGTTGAAATGCTTGTCTGCTTATAACTTTATCACACTCTCCAAAAATAATAAACAAATTCAAGAACAAAATGGTGTAGACTTTCACGGCTGAGGTTTTCAGTTTCATTGCTTTTCGAGTTCAAAAGCCGTATTTTTTTGGAATTTCTTCCTGACGTTTCGCTGGCGCGATTGACTAGCTTCTTCAGAGGTTTAACCACCAAGACTTGCTGTCCGATGACTAACTTCTAGGCTTCGTAAAGCGTTTTTATCCCTTATCAGGTAATCAGTTGTATTTGTACCTGTATTTGTACCTGTATTTGTACCTGCACTTGTACCTGTACTCGTACCTGCACATGAACCTGGAACATTAACAATCTTGCTGCCTGTTGTCCGTTTCATTATTCTCGAATTCCTTAAAATGGGGTTCCATATTTGATTGAGGTTCACCGCTTCTTATTTTCTGTTGAAATTCTATGTGTGTTTGTGGATCTCTATTGCGCTAAAACCAGTCGGCTATGGTATCCCTGGTTGGGGGCAATTAGTTCTGTGTTTTCAAACAAAATTATGTGGTCTTCCTCACTAAGTACGTGTTCTGCCACAGCTGCTCTTTTAGTCTTGTTCCCATGGATCGTTTGGTGGTTCCGATATATACCTTTTCACAAGTGCACGGTATGCGATAGACCCCTGCTGCTGATAATGGGTTTCTTTTGTCTTTAGCCGACCTGAGGCTTTGTTGTATCTTCCTCGTGGATTTGAAGACTGTTTCGATGTCATGTTTGCCCAATAGTTTTCCAATTCTGTCCGTGACCCTAGGGATAAACGGTAGATATCCGCTTTTGATTTGATATTATATGTCTATCAAATCACTTTTTTGAATAGTTTTGCACAATTATATCATTTTTCATATCGTATCAAACTTAGGTTTCTGCTCATCCATTTCATTCATGTATTCCTCACAGAAACTATTAGCTTCCCCTATTTCATTTTCAAAATCCTACTAAGTATCTCTGTGAATTTGAAAAAAGCACTTTGTAAAAATATGGTATCTATGATTGTAATTTCAAATCACACCTGATCGACTACGGCTATCAAATGATGATACATCTTCCTATTCAATTCTTTCAAACCCTTTTTCTTCTAATCGTTTTCAGCATGATAATCAGACAGCAGGGAAATGGTTTCAAACGACCTGTTCTAAATTCTGACATCCAAATGTTATGCTATATTTTATTTTTTGATTCTTTCTTGACAGTGCTACCTACCACTTTATTTCTCTAATGAGAGTAGTTCCATAGATCTGCTTATCTGCATCGACTTTGAAATTTTCATAACATTCATTTGACTTTTAGCTAATGAAGCCCAAACTAGCTTCACTATTTCCATCATACTAGATACGAAATTCCTCAAATAAGATGCTAGAAATTGAAGCAAACATCTCAGAAATAATAAATATCCCAAAAATACAAATATTTCTCTGTCTGAATCTGTTACATAAGTGTTGTCGAATTGAGGGCTGATTTCTGTTCTTGGTTCAATCACTTGTATCTTTACTTTAACCGCTATAAATGTAATAGCTTTTTTCCTTACAGCTGACGTTCAAGTTTGTGTTGTGTTATGTACGTATTTTTCCATTACAAACTCATGTTCCAATTTTTTCCCGCATTTGGGAATTGATTTGATCCTTCCGTATACTCATTACAGAAAATTTTGTTTATTTCAATAAAATTGTATTTTCATCGGCGATCATTATCATACTATGCTATTTTGGTATCGTAGCATTTGTGATCTATAGATTAAATTGTTCGAAAAGTTCAGGGATATCATTGCGGCTTCCAAGGTCAAGTCATAGACGAAAATGGGTCCTCACTGTGATAACGTTACTCGATATCACGTGGCATCACACGCCACTCGAAGTCAAGTCATAGATGAAATAAACGATGATTTTTTACACATCAGAGGACTACGTTCTCGTATGAAACGTAAATATATATTGAAAGTTGAAAATAAAATCTTTTAGGATCATATCTCGCATTGAAACATAAAATGTGTATTCTATTTCAGAAAACCACGACAAATGTGGAAAGTAAATAAAAAAAACTGAATAAAATATTGAAGAAGCCCCTGGCCAGATGCAAAACGTTTTGATGAATGAATAAAAGAAAACTTTTTCCTTTTTCCCAAAGAATCCAAAACTCAAGAACCACGTAACAACTGTACTGAACATGATTCAAGAACCTAACCGAATATAAATAGCAAGGGTGAAACATTGCTCTTTAAACAACCAAAATAACCAGCTTTTACAATATTTTACGGTTTCGGTAGTACTCGGCTTATGCACTGATTTCTATCAGGAAGAGATGACACCGAATTTCCAACGTTGTCAAGCATATTTGGGAAATTTCTTGAAAGTTTTTTTGATTTCAGCAATGATATTTCCATTATCTAATGAAAATTGCTATATCTAGATAATTTTTAAGATAGTATTATAATTTCTTAAATATATGTTGACCTAGTTTCCTACATAATCTATTAGAATAATTTGAAATTTAGTTGAATAATTTCTTTCCGTATATATGTTTCATATGCCCTGGTATAGTACCTATATACTTCGGAAATACGAGTGAAATTCGACCAAATTGAGAAAACGCAAGTTTTTGATGGGTTTTTGATGGGTTTTGAAAGGTAGGAGTGTAGAAGCGAATTAGTAAAAATAAATGCATTCAGTACCATCCTTAATTGGGATTAACTTTACAAATTCGATGTTCAACTCTGGAAATAACTTTAGTTTGTATATTGTTTATTGGGAGTATTTCTTCAGAATTGTGATCTTGAAATAGGATTTCATACACTTAGTCACGATAAGGAAACCATTTTCTCGTTTGAAAAATTTCATGAATCAGATATCAAAACTGATTCATTCAATTTCGTCTAATTCATAATTCCGTGTAGCTATTGTGGAAAGAAAATAACGGAAGAGAAGGACTCCTTCGACAAGTGGTTTTTGTGGAATCGAAGCTACTCGAGCTACACACTGAATACTATACAGGCAAAACCATTATTACCCAAATGGAGATTCAACTTAGTACGGAGTTACCTAAGGATCCTGCATACAAGGGAGCTATTAAGGAATCGAAACTCAATATCTGCCCTAAAGGAATTCACGCAAGTTTTAAAAAACTGAAATTCAATATTCTCCACAATAAAAAAGTTTGTTCATATTGTTGTACGCCCAAGGCTTTTCAGGTACGCTTATAGTTTATTTATATCTACCCGCTCATATAGTTGATTGTTAATTTAGCTCATTGTATATTTGAGCTACTAGTTCACTCAGTTTGTTATTTATTTCAGTTATTGGTTTATCAAAAGCGAATATTCGGTCGTCTTACTTATTTTTTTTACTATATGTGTAAGGTGAAAGTTGAGAAAAATTAAGGATTGGTCAATTATTATTTTGGATTTATGCGCCTTCACCTGAGCTGTGACGATATTGATACATTTTATTTTGACCTAATTTTGGATTTATGCGCCTTCACCTGAGCTGTGACGACATTGAACTATTCTATTTTGGCCTAAGATGAAAAACAGAAGTTGTATCTTTCGATGCAACCAACTGATCTTCAGCCTTTTCCGTTTCAGTAAATGTTCACATTTATTTATTGTATCATTCTGGGAATAAAGACCTATCATTATTATTTTTTTTTCACCGTAGTGTGCGCTAGTCAGGCCCTATCCCCCGAAGCCCCGATACATTCGGGAGGGCGCGCCAGCATTATCAACCAATGACCACTCCCCACACCGTGGGGTAAGTGATCATTGGGTCCAAGAATCATGTGCCCTGAGCAAGCGCAGTGAGCCAAGTATGACAGCCTTCTGCATCTGTGCGACTAAGATTTCTGCCTTAGTGCGGCAAGCCGGTATGATCTTAAGATCCGAGAGTAGAGAGGACATCATTCCACCAAGGACTCCAATAGTCAGAACAACCATCTTGACAGAGTGATCTGGATAGAGTCTGCGGAGTTCAAAAAGAAAATCTCGATATTTTATCCGTTTTTCCTCGTCTTTTCTGACGATATTCGTCTCGCCAGGAGCTGAAAACTCCACGACAAATATTGTTTTGCTCTGGTGGTCGAGAAGGACCACATCAGGCTTATTAGCTTGTATGAGCCTGAGGGTGGAGAACGAATAGTTCCAATAAATTCGGCACTTCTCGTGGTAGTTATCTTATATCAAGCAAAAAAACTGACATTACAGTGAAATAAAATACAAGCAACAACAAAATATTAAAGAAATTGAACTATTAACACGAGATGAAAATTGTTAGTATCCACAATCGTCTTCGGGTGTTAACTGGACTTATTTCTCCGAGATCGGACTATTTATAGGTCATTCGAGCGATTTCACCCATCCCTTCTTCTCCCTTTCTGCTTCATCGGTTTTAGCGGAAGCTAACCGTTTGGCGGGAGTTGGTCGTGTTCGGCTTGATTATAGCAGTTTCCATATGTTGCAAGCATTTAGCCGAGCTAGCGTAGAGATACGCAACATATGGAAACATATGGAAACCTCTAATTAAGCGGAACACGACCAACTCCCCCCAAACGGTCAGCTTCCGCTGAAACCGATGAAGCAGAGAGAGGGAAAAGAGGATAGGTGAAAGCACTCGAATAACGTATATATAGTCAGATCTCGGAGAAATAAGTCCAGTTATCACCCGAAGACGATTGTGGATACTAACAATTGAAACGTCGTGAAGTAACTTGGTTTGGAATTTTTTAATTTTCATTTCTTGTTAATGTTTTTTTTAATTTTCATCTGTTGATAGTTCTATTTTTTTTATTTTTTGGTTGTTGCTTATACTTTATTTCAAAAAAAAATGTAATAATAATAAAAGCTGTAAATCAAAAATTTTAAAAATATTATTAACAAAAAAAGGAAAATAAAAATCAAGAGATTACAAACCATATCACGTCACGCCGTTTCGATTGTTAGTATCCACAATCGTCTTCGGGTGATAACTGGACTTATTCCTCTGAGATCTGACTATTTATAGGTCACTCGAGTGCTTTCACCTATCTCCTCTTTCCTCTTTCCGCTTCATTGATTTCAACGGGAGGAATTTTTACGTTTCCTACACCGTGAATGCTACTGGTTGCGTTGACGATCTAGGAAATTTACTGCATGCCAAGCTTTCCGTTCCCTAGTCAGTGGGCGCTACAATGCGCGATTGATACTCAAAATGTCTGACAGTAGGTCATCGTAGTAATAGTAGGTAGTAGGTTTTTCCTAAGAGTAATAAAAACAAGCTAAGTAATCATTTGTAATGTATAATTCCAATTTAATGTGTCATATACATACATTCTGATAGTAGGTAACACTGTGTGATAGGTACTTAATGAACACCTATTCAATAAATATGAATAAATTCAGAAATATGTATACAGGTAGCACATTTTAATGTTTACTTCCATGACCGATAGCATTTGGTTGATTGAGCTCAATATTTTCACTTAATGATCTCATCTATTTTGTTCTCTCCTTTTTGTTTCTTGAAATTTCCAACTTTGAAGGCCTACCTGCCTGTATTGCTCTAGCGTCAGCATGTTAACTTCTAATTGCCCAGCGTGCAATAGAAGTTAACATGCTGACGCTATAATTATCGTTATTTTAAAATAAAAATGCTTGTGCAGATATTGGCAAACGACTCAATATTTTTGATAGTTTCGATTTTCTTATTGTGGTTAGTTACATTTGTGTTCTAACATGAATTTTGATTGATTAACTTCAGCAAAATTATAGAAGTTCAATTTAAATTTTGACAGTTGCACCTGGTACTCTGCTGATAATTTATTATCATTCAAGGTATTTTTTAACATTTCACTTGATGAATTTCACTAGTTCGAACTTCCATTGTCTACTATATAAAATGATTTGAAATCCCTGAAACAAGTAAAAAAGAATAATTGAAAAAGAATAGTTGAAAATAACAATTATATTAAGCAACAATGAATCTGAAATAAATGAAATGATAGTGAAATAACCTACAAGTAAAAATATAATAATTGAATAAATAAAAATTAAAGGAATGAAAAAAGAAAATAAAAAAAAAAGTGTAGAGATTCCAAGTCACGTTAGTTCACGACGTTTCGATTGTTGGTATCTACAATCGTCTTCGGGTGATGACTGGACTGATTCCTCCGAGAGATGACTATTTTATAGGTCGTTGAAATACTTTCACTTTCTCTACTTTCCATTTTCCGTTTCACTGATTCCGTGAGAGATGACCGTTTTGGCGGGAGTTGGTCAATTTTCGTTTGATGATGGGTTTCCATATGTTTCGTATATCTACGCTGGCCTGGCTGAATATGTTGTTGGACAACATGTATGCGGCTTCCTTAAATTTTCTCCTGAACCAATGTTCCTCTCTGTGCAAGATCTCAGCTTAGGACCACTCGATGTTGTGTTGATGGGTCCAAACATGGTCTGCTATTCCTGATTTGCTGGTTTCTCCTCGCTGTGTGTGCTTCTTGTGCTCGGCAATGCGAACTTTCAATGGCCTCTTAGTTTCACCAATATAGGATTTTCCGCACTCACAGGGTATCCGGTAAATGCAATTCTTGGAATCGCAGTCCGCGTTTGGGGGCCTGGTTTTCGTGAGGCTGCTACGGATAGTGTTACCGGATCTGAAACAGGTTCTAATGTTGTACTTGGAACCAATTCTTCTTATCCTCTCCGATAATCCTCTGATGTAGGGAAGTGCAAACACTGGTTGTGACGGCTTCTCTTCCTTGCGAGGTTCCTGCTGTCTTTTAGCCAAAGTCTTTTCTACCATCGCTTTGGAGTATCCATTCCGCTGAAGATCATTTTTGATGATGTCTAGTTCCTTCTCGAGACCTTCCTTTGTATTACAGAGCCCAAAAGCACGGTCTAATAGAGTCTTGATGATTCCTCTTTTTGTCGATTGATGGTGGTTGGATTCGAGGTTCAGATACTGTCCCGTATGAGTGGGTTTTCGGTATACAGATGTTTCCCACTTAGTGTCGGTCCTCTTCACCAAAACGTCTAAGAATGGCAATTCATTGTGGATTTCCTTCTCCATTTTGAAAGTGATGGAAGGTCTCACGCTGTTGATGTGTTTCAGAAAGGCGTCTAGTTCAGTATTCCCATGGTTCCATATTATGAAGGTGTCGTCAACATATCTCAACCAGACTCGAGGTTTCTTGTGGGCTTCTTCAATGGCCAGAGTTTCAAACCACTCTATATATATATATATATATATATATATATATATATATATATATATATATATATATATATATATATATATATATATATATATATATGTTGGCTATGACTGGTGAAAGTGGCGATCCCATTGGCAGTCCCTCATCTTGTGTAAAGAATTCGTCCTTCAGTTGGAAATAACAGTTTCGTACACAGCATCCTAGTAATTCCATAATTACTTCTATAGGTAGATTCGTTCTCTCTTTCAGGTTCCCGTCTTCGGATAGCTTTCTCTGTATGATTTAGAGTGCTTCTTCGACCGGAACGTTGGTGTAAAGGCTTTCCACGTCGAAACTAATTAGACGATTGTAGATACCAACAATCGAAACGTCGTGAACTAACGTGACTTGGAATCTCTACACTTTTTTTTATTTTTTTTATTTTTTTTTTATTTTTAATTTTTTTATTATTATTTTCTTTTTTCATTCCTTTAATTTTTATTTATTCAATTATTATATTTTTACTTGTAGGTTATTTCACTATCATTTCATTTCAGATTTATTGTTGCTTAATAAAATTGTTATTTTCAACTATTCTTTTTCAATTATTCTTTTTTACTTGTTTCAGGGATTGCAAATCATTTTATATAGTAGACAATGGAAGTCCGAACTAGTGAAATTCATCACGAAACATTGTCAATCACCTTCAAACAAATTTCACTTGATGTAGGCAACAGTGTGTTATTTGCTTACATTGATTTGGTAAACTCATTATTGTAAACTCATTATTTTCAACTAAATCAATATTTTCCTACATTCCTAAAAAGAATTGTCGACCTCAGTATCTAAAGCTAATGTTGCTAACTCAACTCGGTCTTGGAAATTCAAATCAGGGGTATGCAATAAATTCACAATACTGTAGTAAACTGCGCACAAATGTTCACAAAATTTGCTCCCTGCTCCATATAAATAATCACATCATTCTGTTTGAAAGTTTACAGTGTGCAACATATGTTCGTTCCAAAGATGGATTGACAGTTTATTCAAAATCGTTTACTCAAGTAGCATCCACTATCTAGGGAACAGAGTGTTTGGCACTCAGTACATTTCCTAGCTCGTCAGCGCAACAAGTAGCGTTCACGGTGTAGGAAACGTAAAAATGCTAACGGGAGATGACCGTTTGGCGGGAGTTGAGGTTTCCATATGTTACTAACAATCGAAACGTCGTGACGTAACTTGGTATGGAATCATTCAATTTTTATTTTTCATTTTTTTCAATAATATTTTTTAATTTTTCAATTTTCAGCTTTCATTACTATTTAATTTTTTTTTGGTTGTTTCTTTGTGATTTCAGTTTTTTGTTAAATAAAATTGTTATTTTCGGTTGATCTTTTTAATTTTTTTCAGGGATTTATAATATTACATTAGACAATGGAAGTCCGAAATACACCACGAAACATTGTCAACAAACGAGAATTTTTTCACATGAGGTGAAAAACCAAAATAACATATTTTGAGAAATTTTCAGCTATTGCCCGGTTTCCACGTATTCTTATGATAGGGCTGTATGATCAGCTAAAAAATTTCTCTTGAAGAATGTGCAATTTATTTCTATCTATCAATCCCAATCAACTTCTGAAAGCGAAATCTCACCCCAAACACGCACCTGACAATTAATGAAAAACACTCGCTCTCTGCTCGATCCCAATACTCTTATCAACCAAAAATGTCATCAGAGTGCTCCATAAAACTCATAAAGAGTTCATAAATTAGTGTACCTTACCACTTTTAGAAAACGCAACGTATTTGTTCGAAAGAAAATACGAAATGGAATTTCTCTCACAAAAATTATTTTTCTTCCTACATTCGAAGAAATCTCGTTGTTTTTCTCTTCGTGTGTACAGATTTCAAACAATTTGAAAATGGGTGTCTCAAATAAATTTATAATCTGTCATTTCTGACACAAGCATACAGCTATTTTATCACAATGGCAATTTGAAAAATATGACAGATCATCATATCTCCCACTGACAGAGAATCATATCTCATTTGGTGAAAAACGTTCGCGTGATATATATTTGTAACTTTAATTTTTCTCATTTCCAGACATTGAAAGAATTTCCTGAAGAATTAAGAGGTGATGTATCAATGCATCTTCACCGAGAGATTCTGCAACTTCCGATATTCGAATCAGCCTCACAGGGGTGCCTGAAACTTCTCTCGCTTCATATCAGAACAAACTTCTGCGCTCCAGGCGAGTATTTAATCCACAAAGGAGATGCGTTGAGTTATATTTACTATATTTGTAATGGATCCATGGAGGTTGTGCAGAATAACATGGTAGTTGCTATTTTGGGTGAGTTCTTCTACCAACTTTATGAATGAAAGTTTACTTTTTCCATACACATAAATTTTTGTGGTATATTGAAATTTGGATATTATGAAATCATTGAATTCTATATTATATTGAGACCAGGAGATTACAGGATAATGTAGTTTGAAATACTAGAAACTGAAATTGACGAAATGATTTCTGGAATTGATAATACTTGTAGATAAGACAGCAAGAAACACATAAATTTAATCGATGTAACGAACTGAATTGGTGACAATTTCTGTAGAGGTTTTAATATATGTTTCCAAAAAAGCCAAATTTTGACCAAAATATGCATATGAACAAAAATGATATCACATGTATAAGTAAATCTATCCACGTTGCAGAAAGATAACTTAAATAACTGAAGTTTGTTGCTGAACACTCTGTGAATATAGTGAATATACAGAACTAATGAGATAACGACTGAAAATAATAACCAATATAAAAGAATTTGTTACAAAAACTAATCGCTGATATCAGAAAAAAACGTCAGTTGCTTGTATCAATTTTCACTGTTTGAATTCAATCATAAATACCTAAAGAACAAAGAGGAAAATAAATGTTCACTTCGAGTTGAGCCACGAAGATGATACCACAGCCTGCTATCGAAAGCACTCGTATATAATATAATAATAATATGTTGTAATGCTACATTGAAACGCAATGTTTTTTTTTCAAATGATATATTTTGCCAAACCTTTTAAACATGTACACCATGTTTTTGATGTATTTTGAGATACCCTGTATACATTTAGATCGCACGTTGAAACGCTGAAGTTTCAGAAAACTGTCATGTTTTTATGATGTATTTTACCATACCTTGTACGTATTGACACTATGTTTTTTTTTGAATAATGCATTTTGAGACACCCCGTATACTCCACTGAATGCCCGTTTCCGATGACATCAAAACAACCTCACCATTATCATTAATTCACAATGATGATGCCCATTGGTAGTATACTTAAAAAAATCCACACTGTAAACGTTCCTCATTAAAGTTGGGGATCGCACGTTGAAACGCTAGATTCTCGTTACCACAATTTTTCTTTCTCTAACGACATCTGTTCATCTATATCTTTTCATCTTTTCAACAATTTTCCCACAACTGGCAACACCAAACCCATGATGCCTGCGCAGGTTTTACTGGCCGCCTTATCTACGAAACGAATCACCTCGATACCATCTCCATCTCTCTCATACGTCAAACCGTCGCTCTTACACACAAACCTCTTATGAAACTTGAATTTTCTGCTGTGCTTGCAGAAGATTCCGTTCCGAGGTCTTAAAATAAAACACCATGGAAACATGGGTGTCCTAGAAACGGAATTGCCAGTTTCATGCTCTCTGCTATCACCTACTCCGCTTAATCCCGCATGACTATCATGACCTGAGTTTGATTCTCAAAATGGTTTTTTTTAATTTCAATTCTCATGAAATTTCTAGCCGACGGTGGCCACTAAGATCACGTGACTGATGCGCTTTGATTACCTGGAATCGCCTATCTGTGACTACCTGGAAAAGGTCACACCTAGTTCGAGTTGGGTGTTCCACAAGGTTCCGATTGGAGTTAGTAAAATCTACAAAATGGACCTGTTCAAATTTGCACGCGTTTTTCCATAAGGAATGGCGTAGAACTCCTATAGCTATATTACTCTTCGTCCAAGAGACAGATTATCAACTAGTGACAGCTCCATCTCGTGAACAAAGCCCCAAGCTAAAATAAACATCCCATGTACCAATACTCTTACGGAGATCGAAACGTGTCTGGATCCATTCAAAATAATCCAAGTGACGTCGATGAATTAATCAGAAACATATTGGAAAACCCCTGAAGAAATTTCAGAATTGGACGAAATTGTTGTTCAAATTATTGAACCTACAGAATATGCACCAAAAATCAATTTCATTTTTGACATTCAACAAATGTGACAGCAAAGACTGTGACTGAGAAAATATTTACACACCACTTGGTGACCCTATATGCAATATTCCTATTTCAGAATGCGCTATAAATACATATAAAAATCAGATAATCGTTAAACTTGAGGTATAGAAAATCTTGAGCTGAGGATCGAAAAATACATTGATTCAAAGCAAACGTATAGGATTCATTTTTTGCTAAAATATTTCAGCAATATGATTCGATATTTTCTCAATTTTTTTTTCAAAATTGTCAGATGTCCAATATTTCTCACTAATATAAAAACATCAAACGATCAAAAAGACGAACTTCGAGAGGTATCAATGGAATGAAACAATCCCTTAATTCACGTGTGAGCGGCCTTTCCTATGGCTTGGTGTTTTGGACACCTACCATAGGTAGAGAATGAGCTACCTCGTCTACCTGATTTTATGCAATGGCTCAAATAAGCCGTACTTCATACTCTCGGAACGCTCGAATTTTCCCTCTCTATGGCAAGAGAGCTGTATACCGGAGATGTTTGGAAAAGTCCGAAACGCCTTAAGTATGCCACAATAATAGACTTCCTGTTTGGAATCGAGCGGCTGTTCCCAAACAGGTAGAAAGTTGTTTTGGTTAACTAGAATAACTAGATGTTTGTTATAAACCAACTGAATGACAAGTCAACATACATTGTAAACATTTATTGAATAAGAAATAAAACATAAAATTACAATGGCAAAATAACTGAGACAAAGGCCAGCAGGTACATCACCTGAACGAATACTGTCGAGACAATTATATGCTAAAATGAAAAACGTTTACGTTAACATTACCGTCGATAAATTTTACTACAAATAACAGGTACGCTATTTTACTCAATTTTGATAACTCAGGGCCAAAACGATACCAATATATAATCATTGTTCTTCAACACACCCCTGTATGAATAGGAGGGATAATGTGGCTGGTTTACCAATCATTTACAAGCATCCAATACACTTGTCCAAATTTTAGAATATCGATGTGAGAACATCAGAGAACATAATACCAATAAATCCTCAACGCCTAGACATAACAATATCAATACACGAATACACAACTTTATCGCAAAAAAAATCATGACAATGTCACATACATAAATTACTGGATTTCAATGCTATTATCGTATTTGAGACTCTGCTCACCTGTTCCCGATCATCAAACATATCAAAACATAAATAGTAATAACACATGGCCAGCAATGATCTCTTCATAAATGATTACACAAAAATCATAGTACATACACTGAATAAAACATGGTTAAAACCAAAATATCACCCTATAAGTCATTGCAATAATCATAGTATAGTCATAATACACAATAACCATATATATAAATATATATATATATATATATATATATATATATATATATAATATATATATATATATATATATATATATATATATATATATATATATATATAAATTGGATAATGTTAGCGACTGGAGAAATGTATGGTAAAATGGATTAACAGGGTCTCTCAGTCAAAAAATCAAAAATCAAACTCTGCTTTACTTTGCCAAGCTTTCGCTTCTAATGGGAAGCTTCTTCAGGGCTTCATATATATATATATATATATATATATATATATATATATATATATATATATATATATATATATATATATATATATATATGACACCTTTCGAAGCGAAGCAGTAACTCGTCTTGATAATGCCATCTGAGATGATGGCGAAACGTCGACTATCGAATAGTACACAACGGATGAACACCCGGAAAAACAACACATCATATATATATATATATATATATATATATATATATATATATATATATATATATATATATATATATATATATATATAGTTATTGTGTATTATGACTATACTATGATTATTGCAATGACTTATAGGGTGATGTTTTGGTTTTAACCATGTTTTATTCTGATTCGTTAATAAATTGCTATCCATTTTCCTTTCTTTGAAATTCACAGATAACGCATGTTTGAACTATTTCGATATCGGAGACTGGTTGCTTTCATGTAATTTCTCGCGTTTTATAATCGGTTCATCTCAAGATTGAGAGACTTTGTCAGTTTGATTATATTTTCGTCTATTTACTTCGGAATTTGTACTGATGTTAACAAAACTTCATTTTGCAATTGAATACATTTTCATTTAATTTCACGTAACGTTACTTTTACTATCGAAGATAGTTTCACTACGAAAGATCAACTGAGACAGATTACATTTCACTGTTGTTACTTCGGGTATTTTCACTGTCAGTGACGGAGATAACTTCACTTCGACTGACCAAACTGGACTGAATTATTGTAGATTTCGTCCCCATATCTATAGTGTGAATAATGATGCAATAATGTGAACACGTGTGCGCCTACGTGACTGTCTCCACGTGTCTCGATATTCTGACCCCATTAATCATCGACAGCAAATTAGCGGTGAAAAGTTTCATGATCATTACACCAATGCCGACAATTAATATCTTCATCGTCAGTCGGCGAACATGTGGTGTTCGCTCAATCAAGCTAATTGAGCTCGGACGATGGTGCGGTTCACTTTACGTTAATTGATTAATCTTATTCTTCTCCGGGCCTACCTATTTTAATTACGATGTCTGATTTTCTGGCTCGGCACACGTGTTTTTTGGCCGAAAATGATTGATGATATTGAAAATTTTGTCAACAACTGCAAAATATGCCAAAAAATTAATCCTCCAATCATCAAACTCAATCTCACACCCATCACTTCAAAACCTCTCGAATTTATCCATATCGATTTATTCACGATATTGAACGAAAGTTTTTCATTAATTATTGATTCATGTTCTCGACATGGTCAATCATAACCCTAAAAGCCCTTATCGATAATTTAGTTCTTAGAACCCTTCCTAATTTCATTTCACATCATGGGTTACCGCCAAAAGTCAAAACTGACTCTGGTACCGAGTTCAAAAATGAGGAACAAAATAACTCCTGTGAAGCATTTCGAATAGAACTTCATTATGCAACACCGAAATCAAGCAATTCAGATCTCCCTTTAGGAAGGTCTCACCCAACTTTGATCGAATATTATCGATGTTTGAATGGAGAACACAAAAATATTCCTCCTGACCAGATAATGGAACGTACCCACCTGAGATACAATAACTCAATTCATAGTGTCACAGAATCCACCTTGTTCAAAGTAGTGAAAGGCCAAACCAATAATACGAATCCTCCCAACGTCAGTGATTATAGCATCATTTCGGACTACGTTGAACCCCATCTCTTAAGATTCAACTCAATTATCAGCGTACAAAGTTGATTCAGTTTCAAAATCTCATCCGAGAACTGATCCAATTTATGGAACAGATGAACCAATGAACCAAAAGAATTATAGATAGGAGAAATGAAAACCGAGATGAACTCTCCGATTTCTTCAATCAACAAGTAGCATATATTAGGATTAAAGCACGAAAAACGATCGACCCAATTCAATGAAATCACCACTGTGTTATTATTCGATATATTCTGTATTCGAGTTCATCAGACCCACTATTCATAATCGATTTTCCACATCAACAGAATGCTACGACATCATCGAATATTGATATGAAGATCGACTTTGAAACCAGAAAGACCTTATTTTCTATTAATACTAAAGTATGTGCATTCATTTTGCATGATGTTTTTTTGGCAAACAACGCACTGGATGACTACTTTCAGAGCTTATTACAGTTGACACTTATTACATAATTGATACTATTATATCGTTGTTATTATTTTTCCTGCTCTGCATCTTCACTTGTGTCAATCAATATTCTACTTCATTTTCATCGTATTTTATGCTTTATTTTAATTTTTTCCATTTGTGTATAATGGAAATTAGATAAATGAAACACGATAATAATACAAAGTTGTTTTATTTGACACTATTTATGATTTTTTGAAACATATGAATAATTTAGTCATTGCGGTCGTCATTTTCGTGACCGTCTTCGATTTCCTCACAATTTTGTCAAGTATGGTCAAAAACGATCCAGGGATCTTTAAAGATTTTACTCAATCGTTAGCTCACAAATTCGATTGAGTTTCAGAATCCCAGCCAAAAATCTGTCAAAAGTATCCGCGTTAATCTTGTTGTTATCAGCATCACGAAGACACAATTGAATACTTTCTTGATCGTAGCACACGCTCAGGTTATGAACACTTGCATGCTTGGCATCGTTCTTCAGTAAGGCAGACAATCTTTCGATGAATGAATATGAATCCTTGGATTCGGTACAGTTTTCATTTGCATTCTACATTCACATCTATGAATGATTGAACTGAAATTAGATGAAAAAATTCATTAAATTCACCGTGAACTCATCATTACTGATACCCACATAAGATTCTATCTTTTGTCCATTTGAAAAGTGGGTGCATTCAATGATGTGTGAAAATGTTCATATTCCTTATTACAATTAGCATCTCAATCATCTAATGTATAAATGAAATGGAAACAAAAATTCACTTACTGCAAATTATAACTATTATTAGTCAATTATATTGAATCTGATCAGAGATCGTTTTTTCATGTCAGCAAAACTGTATGGATTGTGACCTAAATACCATACGATGAATCGATACAAGTCAAATCATCATTGGTGAATTTTATTGAAATAAGTTCGTGTAGCCATGTTTTGAATGATTCATCCTGGCTCACATATTGAGGTGTTAATAAAATCGATTCATCAAACCGAGTGAAATGAAGTGCTATTTTTTTTTATATACACTTCATTCACTGGCAATGATGATAGGAGAATTTGCTCGAGTACTTCCAACTCCTGTATAATCACATTGATTTCATGTGAGTTTCCTTTCAACTCGGCAGTACATATGTGGGGTTTCATAAACCCCAGCTGGGAAATATCACTTTCAAAATAAACTAAATGTCAGATTTATGCGCACGACCATCCCAGTAGCTTCTGATCTATATCCCCACCATTGATTTCAAATGTTATTGCCGTATTCCGTAGGCAGTGAGTGAGACTATACGCAACTAAAACGCTCTGGGGTGTGTCAAACTCCATCTATGTGCTTACGTTTGAGATTTTATTATTTTATGTAAGTGATTATTTTTGACTTATTTGAATTAGAATTTTTTTTAGCTAAAATATCATGTCGTACGAAGACGAACAAAAAAAGCTTGAAGCTTTATGGAAATGTGAAGAAGACACCATCGAATCGGGAAGTGAAGACGATATTGATCATATCTCTGAAAGCGACCACAATACCGACTCAGAGCAGGACATAACAATAGAAGAGGAAGTTTTTGCCGGAAACTCAGACAATGAGAACTCAGAAACGGGATTCCAAAATGAGACAGAAAATGAAAATATCGACGGGTCTCCACAAAACAAGGAACTATATCTTGGAAAAGGTGGAACAAAATGGAACAAACTTTCATCAAATAAACGCGTTCGAATAAGAGCAGACAATATCATCACTCATTTGCGAGGTGTCAAGCAGTATGCAAAAAACTATAAGAGTGCTTTAGATTGTTGGCAGTTTTTCTCTGATCGAAAAATGATCGAAGACATAGTGCGTTGGACCAATGTCAAGATTCAACAAAAATCTGTTGCATACAAAAATAAATGCATGGTGAAAGCAACCAATGAATGTGAAATCAAAGCATTCATTGGACTTCTTTATTTAGTAGGTATGTTCCATTCTAATCGTCAGAACTTGAGAGACTTATGGCAAATAGATGGGACTGGTGTTGATATATTCCGCAATACTATGTCTATAAATAGTTTCCAACTCTTGATGGTTTGTCTTCGATTCGATGATATTGAAAATCGCAAGGAAAGAGTGACGATTGACAAATTAGCTGCTGTTCGTTGAATTCTACACAAATTTGTTGAAAATTGTAAGCAAGCCTACACTCCTTCACAATATCTGACGATCGATGAAAAGCTGGAATCCTTTCGTAGAAGTTGTGCTTATAAATAGTACATTCCTAATAAGTCCGCCAAGTACGGTATCAAAGTGCAAGCCCTAGTTGACGCCCGGAGCTACTATGTTTTAAATTTGGAGGTATATCCAGGAAAACAACCAGAAGGGCCCTACAATATCAGCAACACCCCAATAGATATTGTAGAGAGGCTTGTATAACCTATTTCTGGTTTGAACTGAAATGTGACTTTTGACAATTGGTACACTAGTTTTGAATTAATGATGAATCTACTGACTCGGAATAACCTTACCTCAGTAGGCACGTTGAGGAAGAACAAACGATGCATTCCAGCAGAATTCTTGACAGTTCGAAACAGGAAACCAAATACATCTTTGTTTGGCTTCCAAAAGGATATCACCCTTTTATCGTATGTCCCGAAAAAATGAATGAAAACGTCCTGCTGATGTCCACTATGCACCATAATGGATCTATCGATGAGCAACTGGAGAGAAGAATTCACCTGAAATAATAAGCTTCTGCAACTTTACTAAAAGCGGTGTAGATGTAGTAGATGAACTATCTGCATCATATAACGTGTCTAGAAATTCACGAAGATGGCCTCTTTTGATCTTCTTTTCCCTCTTGAATACTGCAGCCATAAATGCCTTGGTGATATACAGAGGAAACAATCAAGATTCCAAACTTGCCAGAAGATTGTTTGTCAAAATGCTAGGCATGGAACTTGTCCAGGACCATATTTCTGAAAGAAAGAACAATCCAAGAATACCAAGAAGTATTCGTCAAAACCTTGAACATCTTAGGCCGAATACTTCTGCAGTGCCACCTGCCAAGGTTTCAAAACTTATTGGAAGGTGTTCGGTTTGTCCAAGGAGCCGAGATCGAAAGACTAAATATTCTTGTGGAAATTGAAAATCATTAGTATGCCTGGAACATGCAGTTATTAGTTGTCAAAATTGCTTGAATTCAGACAGCGAATTTTTTTTGGCTTCAGTGTACAACCTGTAAATGTTTTCATTGTGTTATCTAATTATTGAATTTTCGTTTATGACTGTATTTCAGATTATAATATCTTTAATTTTTTTTGGAGGATTTTTCAGGTGAAATATGTTTTTTCGTTCGTGGAGAAATACCTACTTTTAATTTATTCTTAGTTTCTCTTCAATGAAGATATTTTAATCATTAATTTTGTGTTTTCATGGTCCCTAAATGATCACTTGAGGATAAGAAATAAAAAAAAAAAAAAAAAAAATTTTATTGAAAAAAATTCAAAATTTTTATAAAAAATTGGGGTTTGTCACACCCCACGTATGTACCAATGAAAAAAATATCCACCTATGTGACGCAAGGTTAAAATGGACGTGATAAAATTATATATGGAATATATAAATAATTTTCAACAGAAAAACACACATATCATCGTCCTTTCTATGAAGCACTAGATAACTACCAATTGGTAACTGCTGCAGATATATTCTTTTGATGATTGGTAAATGAGCCACCCTCACTATGAATGTATGCAATGTTTCATAGAAGCACACATCGCTAGTAAAGCAGTTACTCTTCAGATCCACCTGATGTCACAGGCAACCACACCACTCTCATCTCGATGCACTAACAGGAGGCGATACGAGCAAGTAGTGGTCGTCAAAACTCCCGGAGTGCTGAAGTGTGCACTCTCTATCCCAACAAGTAGTGCCCAACTTGATGAGCTAACAGAAAGGATCGCCCATTAGTTGGTGGATCTTCGTGATATGCAAACGGGTGTATACTCTGTACAGAGTACACATGAAGCATAATGTCAAACTATGCTTTCACCGGGAATGCAATGTACTCCTATAATCTCAATGTCGAATTTTATATTCTGAGTCAAACTCCACGTTCAAGGTCAACCTCAGTCCGAACCAAGGTCAAACCTGAGTCGAAACTCAAGGTCACGTATCTGCGGCAGACTTGAATCTCGAGAGCAACCCATCATGTTCAAGGTCATAGTTGTGGGAAAGCCGAGAACCGTTTGTCATATCCTACTAGTAATAATGAATGTATCTATTGAATGTTGGTTTCTATTCATGAATAAACTATAGAATAAAATATCAACTATTTGATACTCAAAATATGCATTAATATTCACCCCAAATCGATGAAACTTGCTGAGAATAGGCATGCCATTAAGAAGGGGAACTATGTCATCTGGAACAAAAATCACATTACTCAAGGGGCAAGAGGAAGCTCACTAACACACCACTAACTAGAATCAACAGCATTGTCACCCCTCATTAACTTGTAAAAACTGATCACTGACAGAATTGAGATATACTCACATAGATTGATTAAAAATTTGGGAAGCCAAAAACCAAAACACAATTTGTAAACCAACCCCACTCTTATAGTCCAATGCCTATATTGGGGCCCTCACGTACAACTTATACTATACTAATGTACAAAATTAATCAATGAACGTTTTTAATCGAATTGGAGCATTTGGCAATATTTGGTTGATATAATGGAATTTGCAGTTGATCTGAAACAATCGATTTGTTAACAATTTCTGAGCCTGTTATTACCGCGTTTATTATATATGTGAAGCAATTGAAGTTGTCATCGGAAAGAAGTATACGGTATGAAGTGTTGTAACAATCAACAATGAAAAAATTATATATATATATATATATATATATATATATATATATATATATTATTCGCAAATTATTTAATTGGTTTATACTTTTGTACCCGAAGGAGATGAATATCAAAAACGAAAAGGGATAAAAAAAGAAAGGAAATAAAAAAAATTCAAAAAACTGTTTATATTTGAATTGAAGGGGAGTGATTAATTTTTTGGGAAAGAAAGTTTTTGGCTTTCTACTACTCCATCTGATACAAAAAAAAATGTGAATGAATGTCATTACGATGTCATCGATGACATAAGCAGATCAAGCTTATTCCGTGACATTCAAAATCGTAATTCATGAATGAAGTGTGTATATTTTCTATAATGTTATCCAATTTGGTACTGAAGAGCCTCAGGGCAAGTGTCTTAAGGCGAAACATCGGTGTATACCAGTGAGGGTGACAGTGTTCTATGTGAGTACAATTTATTACCATTCATTCAAAGTATAACTCATGTGAATGATATCTGATTCTTATTCCACAACAAATGTTTGAAATACAAACTGAGTAGAGAAAAGTATCTTCTGTATAATTCAGTGTTCATATAGAAGTATTTGTTTCGAAAGAATTATTTTCTTTCGTGTAATTCAATGTTTATATGAAAGTATCTGTTTCAGGAGGACTTTCTTTGAGTTTGTGTCTGAAAGTTACTTCTTTGCATGATCTACATATTCATATATAGTGTTTATATTCATTTTGTAAACAAAAAACATTCCAATGAAAAAAATATATTTTTAGCTTTTACAACATTGGTCGCTAGATGTGACATTTATATCTATAATAGTACCTTTGAGTTTGAATTTGCCTTCGTCACTACCAACACCTCAAAGCATTCATCACTTAAATTTTTTCTCTTTGGCGTATCAATTATAATTGTAAAAGAGAAAAGTCTTTCTACTGGTGCTGACAAAGGTAAGCATGTATTATACTTGAGTGACACTTTTTTTAATATTGAGTATTCATGTAAATACTTGTAAATTCGTTCTTTTGTATTCCAGATATCTTAATAATTCCAGCTGAATTTTTGTAGTTTTATTGCTACTTTCACTGGTACCCTCAGTACCCTGTTCGTTCATAGTACTACTACTGCCTACAGTGCCTATTTCTTGGTTATCTTGGGAATCCGTGAAATCAAAAAAGTCGTTTACATTTTGGTCCCCGCTTTCATCTGATTCGTTGTTAGATTCATATTCCATCTGTTTTTTGCAACATTTGTTATATATTTTTTAATATCTTCCAAAGATTATTTTGGATTTTTCACATGTTATACCACTTTAGTTTAAATTTGGGAAGTAGAACTGCTGCTATAACTGGATCTTCCCATTCCAAATTCAAAATTTTTTCAAAACGAGTATTTAAACTTTTTATGCACATTTTTGCTGAATGTTCTTCTCCATATTTCAATTTATTTTGGGTTTGAGCAATGAGTTTTTCATACTTGTTAATTAAGGAAATTAGACTGGGCAACAAGTATCCAAAAGATACATTGTCTTCACCTTGTAACAAATCTCACGTTGAAGCCAAAGGTTTCATAACTAAGCAGTATTCTTCCAGATACAATAGTTCAGTTTCCTTAAAAGATTCTAAAGATAAACTGCGTAACTGCATCATAAATGGAGTTCCATCTGGTTGCCCCTGGAGAACTCAGTGTATGCCCAAAATTTTCAATTAAAATTTCATTGCTTTTTGGTTTATTGGATTTTTTCCACAATTGAGCACATTTACTAAATGCATTGTTTTCTCTTGTACGTATGGCTGGAATTGATCTAACAGTATTTTTATAATCAGTGGTGGCTATTAAATTCAAAGTATGTGTGGCACATCGCAAGTGTTTCGGTAGTTCTATATCGTCTTCCAACCCTCTTCTTCATCAATATCTAAATGTAAAATTTGAAATTCATCTTCTTCGTCAATTTCTTCATCGTCTTCATCCTCATTTTTTTTTGTCGAATACTTTGAAAGCTTTAACGAAGTTACTACCGTTGTCTGTTATTGTTCCCACCAATTTATTTTCTGTTAAACCAAATTTTAAATTTATATCTTCAAACATTTCAGCTATGTTTATGTGAGTTCCTTTAAACCTTAAACAAAAATATTAGTTAAATTTTTATTATTGATCACACTGTTTACTCAACTGATTTCTTGTAGTAGTACCTATGCACGTTTTACTTAATTGTACATTAATTTAATATTTGAAATTTTTCCAACACAACCCAACACATTTTTTTTAAATAAAATATTTTTCATGTCCGATATTTAAACGATGTGATGCTAAAATATGAAAAATTTGTGAAAAATGGCATTGAGGCAAGATTAGTATTGCCTGGACAATCTTCATCAACAATATTGAAAAATATATAAATATTTTAAAATGCATATTTCGTTTTGAGACATCCTATTTTTTATTTCTACACTTTATATCAAAATCTATTTGATTTAATTAAAAAAATCAACAGAAAGGACAAAAAATCAATTTACCGACGAATGCAGAAAATGTCATCAGAATGAAGTCATCATTTCATTATTTTTAGAGAAGCACTCGTGGTAAAATAACTTTTATATAAGCATTATCATTGAAAATAACGAATTTACGGTTTTTTGTGAAGATCTTTTTGTAGTTAATTCAATTCTCAAATATTGAAGGAAAACTGTCCAATAATGGGACCGAAAAATATAATAAGAAAATAAAAACCAACCCTAATAACGAAATTAACTAAATCAAAAAAACTTATTGGGTGGCTGATCTAAAAACATTCAAAGTTACTCACCTTCCACAAGCAATTGCAGCTGATTCACGAACAAACTTTTCATCCAACCAGTGAATGGTAACTCCTAGGAAGCTTCTTTTTTTATTCGACCAAATATCTGCTGTGCTGCATAAGTAAATAGTAAATAGTACTCCCAATTTTATTTTTAATTACTTGCAAATTTTCTTCATGTGACTCCACGATTCGTTTCATTATTGTCTTCCTTGTTGGTATTTTCAAGTTTATTCCTTGAAAGATATTCTTGAAACTTTAATGTTATATTATAGATATTGCACTCATTGTATTCACAACAAAAATTTTTATTCTGTTTTCGAATACAGATTGGCTTAGAATTGGTTTGCCACCCTCTTTGGTCATTCCCAAAATGGAAGGTTGAGTCAACTTAACTTCTTTGGATTTATGACTTTCGGAATCTTGAGTTTCATTTGTAAATCTCTTTTTTTACAAGATTTCTCTGAAATTTTGTATTTATTATAGTCTTCAATTTTGTTAGGATGGTTTCTTTTAAAGTGTTTATAAAAATTTGAAGAAGAATTTTTCATTCCTTTTATTGTTTTTTTTCTGTGGAAGGCACAGTTGACAATCAGCTGTAATGTTTTCACCATCATGTACTTCTTATACTTTAAAATATTTTCCATCCAGTATGGAACTACAGCCAGACTGTGGATCGTCAGGTTGTTCTTCTATTTGTTTAACAAATAGTGTGGGTGTTGAAGTTTCTGATAAACCACGAACACAGTTTTTATTTTCCTCTTTTGGTTTTAAGAAATTCATAAGAGAATTAGCCTTAGATTTTGGAGGTATAATTCGGCCAGAATCTGAATCTGACAATTCTTCTAGGTGATAATCAGGATCATCTGGACTTGAATAAATGGATCTTCCGGAGTATGATCCATTTGTTCAATATGAGAACTGGTAGATGCAATTGCAGGATCAGATGAATTCATATTGTTCAATCTGGAAGTGAAAAAAGTTAGAGAGTGACGACAGTGCGTCCAAAAAAAAAAGGAAGTGACTTATTTCCTTATGGGGGACATACTACGTACTATATGTATAGACCAAAATAGATTTAGTATTTCTTTCATAATTTTTACATTGATTGTTGTAATGTAAAACCGAATTGAGTATGAAAGTTATCCTATATCTATCAATATCAATTAAATTAAATTACTTTAATTAGTTTTCAATTTAACTATCATCTAAAATTTAGAAAATGTTTTAACAAATATTTATTTAATAATTTGAGTTTCTTATTGTATTTCTCGACTACATTTTGATAACCAACGAAATACTTGACTTACCTTTGAAAAATGTAGATATATTTGAATGTAATGCATACAACTTAACACACACAATGTTTATGAACAGATATATTGCACGATAGACGATAATAATTATAAAAATCACGGTAACGACCTAAACGACTCTCATCTATGACAGCTCAATCATAACTGAGCTAAATACTACCACAAGTTCGTGATCCTTGCAGCAGACAAGATTTTGCACGATTTTTCATTTAAAATACGTGTCGCTAGACGCTAGATACTGAATCCCGACCGTAAACTGGGTTGAATTACGTTGTGCTTCCAGCAGTCTGGGGTTCGTAGAAGCACCAGTAATGTTGAACTAGTTTTATAACTCTGACTAATTGAACTTCACACAAATAAAAGTTATTCAGACCTCACTATGTGCTTTATTCAAATAGAAAGCTGGTCACAAACTAATTGTGTACAATAACAATTCATGTGCTTAGACACACTATGACATTGGTAAAGGTAAAAAGATAATTTACGGGAAAAGGTCTTACTATGCAAGATAATTCCGGGTAGAATTCATAATCATCAAAAGATAAGTCTTGGTTAAAATGCTTATGATATGTTATAGGTTGTAAACATCAAACAATGGTTGTAAACAATTAAGAGATAAAGTTCGGTAAGAATGCAATGTCAGCAATTACCGGTTTTTATCTATAAATAAACAGGTTAGTCCAGGGTTGGCTCGGGAATAATGTAACTGTTGGATGAATCATCACATTCATCGTTCGATATGTAGTTCAAGTTCATACATAGCAATATTAAATTTCTTTGTTGAAAAAATGCAGAAAGATAGTAAGACTTTAAAGTAATTATTGAACAAATTACCTATTGCAATTGAGTCATAAATACAGTAATATTGGAAAACTGAAAAACAACTAAAATTAAAACGAATATTTTATTTTCAATTATTAAAAAATGGATACAAAAATTTTCACAAATGAAATGAATTTTATCAGGGTTCTTTCTAGGAAATGGATAATTGATAGGGGAATTATGAAATGGCCACGCACATACGACATAAATTCTGATTCAACGAGATTAATTGGTACTTGGTATCTTTTATTGAGGTAAGGCGGTAAAAGATTTTATCGCCTTACCTCACCCCGTTTTCGAGGATGCCGAACTTCGAGTTTGGGTGTCCCAACCCCGTAAACGGAAGAAAACAAGCCCAGAGTGGGGTCTACGCCTGCATAAAATGGTCTGGTTCTCATTCATCGAATAATTTGAAAGTATCCGAACATCGAAAAAAGTATTCGGTATTCGGATACTTGCAAATTTGGCCACGGATACGGATACTGAACACAAAATTTGAAAAATATCCGAATACAGCTATAAAGCTATAAAGTATACGGATACTGTATCCGAATACAGAAGTATTCCAACTCTGCTAGATTGTGAGTTCAACACTGGCGTCTGTTTATATGTGTTGTTGGCACAGCTAATTCTAGTATAGCCAAATTAAGATGATAAGTTCACACAAAGATAAACGAATAAAGTAAGATCTGAGTATCACTATTTTTCGGATTCAAAGGCCGTGGTCAGGAAATAATTCCATAAACCCACGGCCTTCTAACCCGAAAAATAATGAAACTGAAAACCCCGGCCGCGGAAGTCATAAACATATTATCCACTTAGATAACTGAACCGACCCTGAGAAATTCCTTGACGAAATGTATAAACCAAGAAAAAGTCATGTTTTCATTAATTCAACGAATAGTATTTCACATTTTTATAACTGTCCAATATTACAGGTAAGGGCGACTTAGTTGGCAGTGATATCAACATGCACTTGCTACAACAAGTTTACGGAGCATCGAATGAAAATCAACGAGGAGGCGGTTCAGCGGACATGGTCATTAAGTCGAGTAGTGATGTGAGGGCTTTGACATACTGCGACTTGAAGTGCATCCACATGCAAGGATTAGTTGAAGTACTGAGGCTATACCCAGAATATCAACAACAATTTGCCAATGACATTCAACACGACTTAACGTTCAACGTGAGAGAAGGTTATGAAGCTGAAGTAAGTTTGATAACTGCCCTATACCAGAATTTATACTAACTATACTTATAAATGCGAAAGCCGCTCACTCAACACTCATGTATCTCTGTTTCTCCGTATTCGTAAGACCTAGAGAGCCAAAGTTTGGAATAAAGGTGCTTCTCAGCTTTCAAATGCGCACCAAAAAATAATTTTTAAATATTCCAACTGGAGAGGTCCCCGTGGGGGTGAAAGTGGCGCATTCACATATGAATTACATTCTCATCACTGTTTGTCCGCTACATTTTTGGCCACTGAAACTTTGTATGCAGGTTCGTTTCATGTTGTAGATGTACAATAACAAAAGATTTTTAAATATTTCAACTGAGGAGCCAGCCGCGGGGAAAAAGGGGCGTTTCGTCACTGTTTCTCTGTACCACTATATTTTCGGTGGCTGAAATTTCGTATTTGGGTTCATTTTCTGTTGTAGATGTGCAATAAAAAATGATTTTCAAATATTATGAATTGGGTGTCTCTACTGGGGATAGAAGTGGTGTGTTTACAAATGAAAATTACTTTTTCATCACTGTTCCTTGGTACCGCTATATTTTCGGCTGCTGAAATCTTGAATGTAGGTTCGTTTCATGTTGTAGATTTGCAATAAGAAAGCATATTTGATTATTACAACTGGGGCGCCAGCCGTGGGAGAAAAAGTACGTTTATAAAATTAAGTTACTTTTCAATCACTATTTCTTCATGCCCTCGAATTTCGCGTGGATGAATTTATATTCAGTATCAACATTGCACCTGCGCAGAACCGGGGCGGATCCCTATTCTGAAATATATACACACTCAGATCAATAGCAAATACGAAGTTGGCAGTCACTCATGGAATATCAATAATAACAGTTAAAGATATAATCAGTGCTGTAATTAACACACTTGCCTATTTAATGAACCAGTCTTTCATACAAGGGTACTTTCCAAGAGAATTTAGGAAGGCTTTGGTGATTCATTCTTTTTTAAAACTCTAATAAGTTGATTATTGTTGGACTCCCAAACAATGTATTGATGTGGCTGAGCTCCTATATGGAGGAGCGCTGTATATCAGTGAAATATGGAGGTATAGTTCAGACGAAATATATATATATATATATATATATATATATATATATATATATATATATTTCGTTTATATAGATAAGTGGGAAAGTAAGGATTCAAATAACAGAGTGATGATTGAAAATACTTCTGAATACTACTTACCCGCACATGAATAGGTGTGAACCACAATAAACACTTGCGGGTTGCGGTGGAGGGTCGAAGAGACCCACTCACTTGTGAGCTAACCTAATCTAACTAGTTACTCACATATATATATATATATATATATATATATATATATATATATATATATATATATATATATATATATATATATATATATATATACAGGCTGATTCACGGTGGATGGCACATTAGACGTTTCTGGTGAACCAGACAACGGATCACTTTGAAAATTTAATGGAGGGCATATTCGGACATTCTCTAGCCAACTAAAATATTTTCGACAATGCGGTGTTGCCGCTTCTATTAGAAAGCAGTAGCAACTTTGTGGAACACTCTGTATATAACATTATTTTTGGAATCTCCAACAATTGCCCGACAACTTTTCTTGATATTTCTCTATACCTATCTGTTACCGTTTTCGAAATAAAAATTAATTTCAATTTTTTTCTTCGAAAATCATGACTTCTAAAAATGCCGATATCTTTTAGTTAAGAAGTACTATGATATCGAAATCTGGTTTGGAGTTAGGTGATATTTGGACACTTCCCACACGTCAGCCTAATCTCCGTTACTTCAATACAGGGTGGTACAAAAATACAATTTTTTCGTTTGCTTGAAAAAGTTGCTGAAATTTGGTTATTTTAAATGGAACACCCTGTATATTATTGAAAATTCGGAAAGCTGCTGAAATTTGCTTACTTTCTATGTATATCATACCTATACCTAACTAGTCAAGTTTCGGACTTATGAACATTTATTTGTGAAAATGTCCCTTCAGAATGGTATTTCCATTCGGTATTTGGTAAGCAGGCCATGATTACTATTTGACAGTAGCGTTGTGACATTCTCCTAATAATATCGACATTTTCGTCACTTCAGAAGTTGCAAATACCTTCAAAACGATGGAACAAAACTATTCAAACGAAGTTCTTATGAATTTGTTTATTATTTTTGGACAGTGTGACAAAATTATCAGCAGAACATGTAGAAAGTTCAATGAAATGTATCTGAATCTACCGCCAATGAACCTCAAGAAATTTATACGAATTCAGAACAATTTCAATATGTTTGGATGAACTTTAAAAAGGCACCAAGAAACTTGAAATTAGAAATATTGATATGAATAATTATAAAAAAGTAAAACAATCATGTGGAATATTTCAAAATATGTTCGAATCGCCGGCCGTTCACTTCCAAGCACTTTAAAATGCGGGTGTTGACTGCTTTCGTGGTGGCAGATCTGATTTCATTGGGATCAAAATCTTCAAATGTTTGGGCAATCCTTTCTAACAATTCATCTCTCGAACGCACGGGTATTTTGTAAACTTTTTCTTTAAACATTCCCCACAAATAAAAATCAATGGATTAAGATCGGGTGATCTCGCTGGCCAATTTCATGGTCCCAAGCGCCTCATCCACCGATCGTCAAATAGTCTATCCAGTTCTGCGCTCACTTCTCTTGTGCAATGTGCAGGAGCTCCGTCTAGTTGGTACCAACAGTTTCGATAATCTTCGAGTGGCAGATTATCCACGAAACTGTCTACAGTATTCTCCAAAATATTCAGGTAGCTTCTGGATGTTAATGACTCCTCGTATATCACGTACCTCAATTTGTTGTCCATCAACATGCAGAAGATATTAAAACTAAATTTTTCTTGAAATCCGGCTTCTTTTGTGACGAGAGGATTTTCACTGGACCAATAATGACGATTTTTTCTATTGAAAATCCCTTCTCTCGAAAATTTTGATTCACCAGTCCAAATAATTTTATTTAAAAAAAGTGGATCTTCTTGAATGCTTGTCAACAACATTTCACCAAATTCTACTCTCTGTTGAGGATCTTGAGGTTTCATTGCTTGAATTTTGGTGAATTTATAATCATGCATTTTATGTCTTCGCAAGATTCTTTGAACCGATGAATATTTTATACCCAAATCTTCTTCAGCACTTCTTATCGATGACTCGGGAAATGCGTGAAAATATGCTAAGACATTAATCTGGTTGTCTTCGAAAGTTACGGGTCGAGGCAAGTTTCTTGGTGCTTTTAAAGTTGATTCGAATGCATTGAAATTATTCTGAATTCGTATAAATTTCTTGAGGTTCATTGGCCGTAGATTCGGATACATTTCATTGAACTTTCTACATGTTCTGCTGATAATTTTGTCACACTGTCCAAAAATAATAAACAAATTCATAAGAACTTCGTTTGAATAGTTTTGTTCCATCGTTTTGAAGGTATTTGCAACTTCTGAAGTGACGAAAATGTCGATATTATTAGGAGAATGTCACAACGCTACTGTCAAATAGTAATCATGGCCTGCTTACCAAATACCGAATGGAAATACCATTCTGAAGGGACATTTTCACAAATAAATGTTCATAAGTCCGAAACTTGACTAGTTAGGTATAGGTATGATATACATAGAAAGAAAGCAAATTTCAGCAGCTTTCCGAATTTTCAATAATATACAGGGTGTTCCATTCAAAATAACCAAATTTCAGCAACTTTTTCAAGCAAACGAAAAAACTGTATTTTTGTACCACCCTGTATTGAAGTAACGGAGATTAGGCTGACGTGTGGGAAGTGTCCAAGTATCACCTAACTCCAAACCAGATTTCGATATCATAGTACTTCTTAACCAAAAGATATCGGCATTTTTAGAAGTCATGATTTTCGAAGAAAAAAATTGAAATTAATTTTTATTTCGAAAACGGTAACAGATAGGTATAGGAAAATATCAAGAAAAGTTGTCGGGCAATTGTTGGAGATTCCAAAAATAATATTATATACAGTGTTCCATTTGAAAAATCAAAGTTGCTACTGCTTTCTAATAGAAGCGGCAACACCGCATTGTCGAAAATATTTTAGTTGGCTAGAGAATGTCCGAATATGCCCTCCGTTGAATTTTCAAAGTGATCCGTTGTCTGGTTCACCAGAAACGTCTAATGTGCCATCCACCGTGAATCAGCCTATATATATATATATATATATATATATATATATATATATATATATATATATATATATATATATATATATATATATATATATATATATATATATACAATCGATCGCTTCAAAAACACTTCACTAACTTTCTTCGAAAGTTTGTTTGAAGGTGTTTGACAATGTTTCGTGGTGTATTTCATCAGTTCGGACTTTCATTGTCTAATATAATATGAATTGATTTGAAATCCCTGAAAAAAATAAAAGAATAATTAGAAGATTAAAATTAAAGTAAATGGTTTCTGGTATTGTTATCTTCAAAATACAAATTGTTATCCATTGAAAAACTTTGTATTTCATCTTTCCTCGAATTTTTATTCGGTACTTTGATGAGCTGTCACGAATGATAGGAAGCGTTGTCAAGAACAATTACACTATTCGCATCCAAATTTGGGATCAATGTGTTTTCAAACCATTCCTCAAAAATATTAGCTTCATTTTCTTATGATAGTCAACATTGCAGTCCTCAAGTTTTTTTCCACATAATTTCAAAGAATTCGGAACCCATCCTTTACTTCCTCCGCTATGCACAATGATTAGTCGCGATCTTTTGTTTACAGACATGTTAGGCGTACACATTCTCGAACCATCAGTCCACCCTTTCGTACCTGTGTCGTGAGTGTCATACCAAGTTTCGTCCAAATAGAAAATTTGCCATTATCCTTGTCTATATTTAGTTATTTGTTCTGAGAATTTGTTAGGCAATTCCACTATTCTTCTGCTCTCCATAACTGCTTGACGTTTGTTTATTATTTCAAATCCAAATCCTAGTTTCTTTATCCAATTCTGAAGAGTTTTGTCACAGCAGCTTACGTTATGGCCGGAAGTATTCAATTTCTTCCTTATGATTTCAATTGTAGGAATCTCATTGCTTTTGTAACAGTTATATATTGTTTTTTAATGATTTTATCAGATGAACATCTAAAGGTTTTGGTAATCCTGCATCAAATCGCGTCATGCGTTCATAAGGTTTGTTTTTGACTATTTTACGTACAGTTGAAAAAGGAATTTCGGTCAAATCTGCTTGTAATAGTTTTTTTCTCTCGAAACCAAACTTAATATGTAGATTCTTATATACATTGAAACATATTCTCTGTAATTCAATATTCAAATACATCCGAATCTTATTCACTGGTATCTCTTTTTCGCATTGTTCACCAGCGCTATTGGAATCACTACACAGGAGAAAGTCTGCGTTGTTATCACACTCGTTATTACTATTAGTACTTGTTCAAGGACGCCAAATTTTAAACAAATAACAAATATTTTAAGTAATTATAACTTCACCAATATCGAATATCAACACTCAAATGACGATCAGTTCCTGAACTGAACATTGACGACACAACGGCGGTACTCATCGCTACATTCTGTTGGTCACCGTAACATGACTTCAAATTTAATTTTATGACTCTCCAGCCAATCATAAAACTCGGTTAGTAAAAATTATCCAATACGAACCGCCAATTCTTCAGTCCACGTGGACTAATTCGTTGCGGCATAATTCCTTTGCATTGTTTTTTTGGCCTTTGACTTCGCCAACACCTTTAAGATTACTATATCGGTTACTTCGACTATACCTTGTCAGATAAGTATGCCATGAAACTGGGCGTTCCTCGGGCCTCAGTTTCGAAACAATTATCATTCATTATATTTGATAATGATCTGTTTAAATATGTGAGAGACAGCCACATAACGATGTTTGCAGATGACACCACTGTTACAGCCAGTGGACACACAATGGATGACGTGGTAGCCAAAATTAGTAGCATTATCGATGAATTCTCTTCTTGGTGTGAACGTAATTGTCCAGTCTTGAACACCTCGAAATCAGTGGTAATGATATTTCATGACAGGAAAAATAATATTCAAGATGTACTGTTCACCATTGACGAAATAGATATGTCACATGAAGTGGAATTTTTTGGGAACAATTGTGGATGAATCTTTGAATTGTTACTATAGTCGACAGAAATACATGAATTCAGTCAGAACGAGAATCTATTGGTGCAATAATGTATTGCAGTGCTGCTTTCGGCACTTTGGCAACAAGGTATGCTGTGTACTCGATTCGAGGCACCCATGCTTCATAGTTGTGAGTTGTCAATAACGGTTCCACTCGTATATACTTGTGTTCTCTACTCATGGTTAATGGTACATGAATATCTATGTATCCAAGTTCGAGTGTATTTTTTTTTTCTTATCGGTCATTTCGTGTATGCAATCCTACACAAACACACCCTTCAAGATTTTCCAAGATCATAACAACAACATTAGGTATAGAATGGGTGTACTAGGCGACCCCCTGAAAGTAATTACAATACCTTTTCACAAACTAAACCTAACGATTTGATCTTCACAATCTTTGTTTTCAAAAAAATCACAACGTGTGTGGCTATCATAGTAGCTATTTCGTAGGGAATAATATACTGAAAATTAATTCTTTACTGTAATTTTCATATACCCCACGCAATCACCAGTCAGAACATACCTACCCAGGTTCTAGTTCGATCATTATCACCTACAGCATTATTCCCTACAAGCTTCAAAACAGTGGGGATGAGGCTGAGAATAGAGAAAGAAGAAAGTAGTAAATCTATTTGCGAATCGTATATTGATAAAAGAGATCGCCGGTGAAATATAATGAAAAAACGTTACTATTTCAACAAGAGAAAGTGAAGAAAAAATCCGTAACGAGAATTTGATTTATTCAAAATGAAAAATTAATGATATGAAAATCAAGGATTTTCTCACAATGACATCCTCTTTTTCTTATTTAACTTTGTGGATACCATCTAGTATGCATATCATCGGTTAACAGTTGTTCGAAAGAAGCTAAGAGAAGGCTTTGAAATTCCAATACAACACACTGAATGAGTACAATTCGAACTTTTTGAAATTTCTTTGTAGCAAGGTGAAGTGGGTTACGCCGTAGCGCTGAGAGTTTTGCAGTGTTACTCCTGTGATGTCAATGCGCCCAGTTCAGACCCAAATGAACGATAATAACAAACAAGATCACCTTGATTGAGAAATAGGACTTACGATCCCCTCTTATGTCGTTTCTAATAATGGTGAGCCATCAAGGATTTCAAGAAGCGGAGATTAGTTAAGCGATATTTTCGAAGTTGGGGTGATCTTGAGGTTTTTAATCAGTTAGCGACGAATGGATTTCTTTTAACTAGAAATATTGTCCAGAGCCAAATGGAAAATGAAGACCTAAAAATGCATACATGTCTGTAAATATATTTGTCTTGCCAGCCAGTAGGTCATATCAATAAAAACACAAAATGTTTGTTCGTATCTGAAATAAAGTGTGGCTATTGAGATGTTTGAGTTCTTCGACAAGGTAGACTTCAAAGTTTTGAGTAATTCCAATATAAATCCTAGACAAAAGAAAACACTAGCCAACAAATAAGAAACAAAATGCGACTAATATTATAATGGCTATACATGAAAGTTACAAGCATCCCGACTCTGACTTCAGCATCAACAATTTTCCATCACGTAAAGACTTTGACTTATTGTTATTTTTATTTTATACAAAAATTTTCAAATATTATAGGCAAATAAAAGATTAAAACAAGAAAAAATAACAAAAAAAAAATATTTTGAGGAAAACAGACTTTATTCACAATACACACGGAAAAACATTGGAATGAAGTCTTTTGTGTACAACCTTTTTGCAAATGTTGACTTTCGTTTATATGTTTCATCGTTTTCCCTCATAAGGAACCAACAATAATCCCCCATCATTACTGCATCAGATCTGCCTTGCCTTGCCTGTTCCATTGTCAGTATGTCTTGATGGAACCTTTCCCCTTGTTCGTCAATGACAGCACCCAAATTTTCTAGGAAAAAATTCAAATGGGAGTGTGAGAAATACCATCTTGCAGTAGTTCAAATCAAACTATTAATCACGTAGTAGTTTTATAATTTGTGGTCCAACAAATATACCTTCCTTGAGTTTTGCATCACTTAGTTTTGGAAGAACGTGTTCAAGATATTCAAACGCATCACCTTCTTTATCTAATGCTTTTACAAAATTTTTCATTAACCCCAGTTTAATGTGTAATGAAGGTAGCAAAACGTTTTTGGGATTAACAAGAGGTATATTCTTCACCTGGAATATATTTATCTCTCGGAGGTCATTATTTTACTTGATAATGGCTCTGTGTTGCCCTACTGTTTCAAAGGCGAAGAAAATAGCAAAACTTCGTAAATCCGGACTTAGTAATAGTCCTATGACTTCTAGGTCACCACATATTTGCGACTTTTACGTATTATAACTTATTGCATTCAGAATAAGTGGCATACTTTCGTATGTTGCCTTTATGGCAACTGCATGTGCAAGAGGAATAGAGAGGATCTTTTGTTACTATTATGGAGCAGAACGGCTTTTAAACTTGTCACAGACGAATCTATAAATGAACGCCGTCCGGGTTATGTGTTAATCCTAATTTTCCCATCACACCATTTGAATTTACACAAACACACATTCTATTCTTCATAGTAAAAAACGAGGATAGCTCATGGTTGTGGTTCCTAAATATTGTAACTTTGGTTTTGGGGGCTAGTAAATTCCATTGTTGTAATCTAGACCCTGATACTTCAGCATTCTCTTTGGACAAGTGGAGGTCCGAACTAGGTCATTCAATTCAGGTTGTTCGATTAAATGGGGTGTTCTTCCTTCACTCTCGGGAAAATAGGGTCCGTCTTTTTCTGGCACATCAAGGGAACCTGCCTGGTCATCATACATTTCCAAATCTTTCTCCCAATTTGCCAGGGGTGTTGGAACTGGTAAATTTTCTCCATGAAGAACCGGCCTTCTTGCAGAAGGAGTATCCGGATATACAATTTTGTGTTTGCTCTTTCTTGAAAAATCAGTCACGTTTGTCATGCAAAAGCAACAGTCGTTGTAGTGATTTGTTGTTTCCCAACAAACTATTGGAACTCCCTTCAACCAGTACCTTAGATTTGCTGCACAGGTTTGGCAACATACGTGAGGAGCCTAGTCACGATTTTGATCACCATCCAATATACTTATAGTAAGCTACTTTGGTCATTTGATTAATTGGCCGTTTAGGCGATTTAGGAGTAAACTGACCACATATATAGTAAAAACTATCTGCGGAATTAACGCAGCAACGCTCCTTTATTTTGAAAATTTTTGTACTGTTGCCTACGTCGAGTTCAAATATGTGATACAGTGTTTACAGGAGTCAACTTATTTTATTCAAAAAGATAACACTAATATAATACTCTTAATATTCACCTGTTTGCTCACCTCGCTTCTCTAATACTAACTCACCACTACTAGCGTTAAACCAATATTGATGATTCGATTAATCAACCTGCTACTTTCTTAGCGGTTCCGTATTTCTGGTATTTTCTGGAAACTTTGAGTATCGGAAGTTTGAGAAGCGGCATTACAAGTCTCTTATACAGCGGAAACAGATTCGAATACTGGGCAGAGCCGCTGTGTTGCCAGATTTTGAACAATTCTCTCAATTCAAAGGAAAAGCAAATTTGGAATGTAGTGTTCATTAAACTTTTGTGAAAAAATCATATCTCAAAAATCTTACGTGTTAGGAAATGTTTACTATAATTTTCGAATTTAGGAGTCAAAAATCAACAAAGAACTGCCTTCAGTATTACAGTCGTAAATTGGCTGTAAAATAGTGTAATTGATTATGTCAATCCCTTGAGGTAAATCAATTTTCGTTTCAGGAATACTTTGCAACATTATTTGGAATTCGCGATATTCTTCTTGTGTCTGGTCTAAAATACCAGAGTAACTTCTGAGAGTAGTACAAGAATTGACAATGTTTTTGCAAATTTATAGAACGAGGTAGTGGCATCAGTAAATGATACCCACGTCTCCGATCACCGATCCATAATTATTAAGATTAATTCAATGGAAATGCATTATAACAGTAACAATAACCTATCAGTTTAAAAACGATACTTCAATTCCATCAATAAACAACGATTCAGAAATGTCCTGACAGCGAAAACTTGGAGTGACGTATATAATACAAACGATTGTAATCATAAATCCAACATATTCTTGAACAATCTCTTTTAAAGATGATAAATGCTTTCCAATGTCAAGAATAAATAATCACAGTAATAAAAAAATTTGCATTACAGCTGAGATCAAAAACTCAAGCGAGAACCTGAAAGATCTGTTCATTCTACAAAAGCAGCATGCTGAAATTCGAAATTACAAATCTGCGGAAAAAGATCACATGCATCTCGTCAAAACTGCAAAACAAACATTCTATAGTACTTCAATAGAGACATTTGAAAATAAAAATGAAACCACTTGGGAAATTATCAACACAAATAATAAAAGTAACTCTTCTAACTTGAAAATTCTGTATGGTAATAGTGAAATTACCAATCCTAAGATAATAGCTGACATATTCAACAATTTTTTTACTGAAGCACCTAGTAGCGTAGCAAAGTGCATAAAAAATAGTTAAATTTTGATTTTTCGGGTAAAAGCAACATAAACTCTATTGTTTTGATACCATTTACTGAAGAAAAAAAATGTTACATATTGTATAAAAACAGAAAAATGAAATGTCTACAAGTCCAGATGAAATTCCTTCCGCTTTAATAAAGGAATTCGGTAAAGATATAATTGGTATCCTAAAACATTCAGTAAACCATTCATTGCATCGGGCAAACCATTTCCAAATTGTCTTGAATCAGCGAAGTTAACTCTAGTGCATGAAAAAATGAAAAAACCACATTAATAATCACAGACCAGTATCAGGCATACCTCAATGTAAACCCTGAGGGCTCTGCAATTGATGCCCGATGCAGAAATATCAGTACCTGTAAATGGTTGAGGAATACCTGAGTTGCAGCAATTTCAGCGACATCTCTCTGCATGTAAAATAACTATTTATCAATATGGGAATTCCTGATTCGGGGATTCAGGTAATTTACTGAATGATCAATTAGAATTAAATAACTTTCTGTTACTGAATATTTTTTCAAATGTGGAAAATGGAACATAAGCTCAGGTAATTGAATTAATTACAAACTTAGGTGAAAAATCAGGTACTTGAAATACAGGTACTTCAAATTGTAGAATAAGATATATATATAGCATTTAATGTGTAGGATTAGTTGTTTAAGACACGCCCAAGGAAGCCATTATATGGCGAAACACGTGTTGCGTTTTTGTAAAACTGTCTAGTGAAAATCACACAATAAAGTGTTTTCAGAATACGTTACAAAAATGATTATTTGAATGCACCGAAATTTTGCGACATTTTCATGCGTGTTTTCGCGACAAAAATGAACGTTTTATCGTATTATATTTTTGTGGAATTTTCGAAATGCGCATCGAGAGATGCGCACTGTAAATTGAAGAGATCACTCGTTGAAACACTAGATCCTCATTACCACATTTCCTTCCCAACTGACACCAAATAAAATTTTTCCTGTTTACCTACTTCTGGTTAACTCCTCCTGATGATGCTAACTTATTTAATGAAGATGCGGCTCAGTGTCCTTCTGACATGTTGGATCGCACGTTAAAACATTAGGTCCTCCTAGTCGTGCAAATTCCTCACCCTCCATGTTACGCGTCCCATTTATGTTTTCCTTTGTCATCTCCTGATGATGTTAACTTGGTTAGCAAAATTACTCATGAACGAGTTACACACTGTATACGTTCCTCATTAGAAAATTGGGGGGCAGATCGCACGTTGAAACGATAGTTTCGTTAAAGTATCATGCCGTTAAAGTGAATGCCGAATTTTGCCACACTTTGTACACATTGACGTCATGTTTTTTCATTAAATGATGTATTTTCAGACACCTTGTACACATTGAAGAATCGCAAGTTGAAACGTTAGGGCTCTGTTTTTTCCCACCTTGTACTCTCAAATGATGTATTTTGAGAAACCCTGTACACATTGTGGGATCCCACGTTGAAACGTTACGGCTCCATTGAACTTTTTTTTTCTCAAATGATGCATTTTATAGCACCTTGTAGACCTTGTACTCTCAAATTATGTATTTTGAAACAACCTGTTCACATTTTGGAATCACATGTTGAAACGTTAGGTCTCCGTCACATTGACGTCATGTTTTTTTCTTAAATGATGTATTTTGAGACACCCTTTAGACATCGAGGAATCGCACGTTGAAACGTTAGGGTCCCGACATGGAAAAGAAAAAAGGGCGAAACACATGTAAAACAACATATTTCCGAACGTTAACTCCACTACACTTTCGAAAATGGATACGTTTCTCTCTTGGTTCCATCTTTGTTTTTCTTTTGTCGATGAATTCAAAATTTTTTTTTCATTTGATGTACTGAACATTGAGATCCAACTATCATTGACCAAGATGTGGCTTAGTGCCTTTCTGACCACAATGTTTGTTTTTCTGTTGATAATTTCTGCATTTCTTCTCCTTTACATTTGAGGTGATATGCGTGACGATGCCACTATTATTACGGAAGATGTGGCTTAGTGCCCTTCTGGCCGCAATCTCTGTTTTTTCTCTGTCGATGAATTTTGCATTTCTTCTTCTTTCATTTGACGTGCTACACGTAACGATGCGACTATCAATAACGAAGATGTGGCTTAGTGCCCTTATGGTCGCAATCTTTGATTTGTTTCTACTCCACACTGACGTCATCACCTTCTTCCTCATATGCATATACATATTGCATCGTATAACTCTCACACACGTCACATCCACCTCCAGTTTGGTGTTTCACAAGGATCTGCTGCAAGGTCTGAAAATGACTAAAATCAAGCTACATAAGAAATAACATGGGATTTTGTGCCAGAAACGGCATTGTATATTTACAATGAGCCTTTTTCCTGAGAATAGTACAGCGAACGTGTCACGAGAGGCAGCACTTGTAGTAGGGTCAAACATAAACTATTCACATGTAAAACAGCGTTATTTACGTAATATTAATTTATTATTTAAAAATATAAATCTGATATTATTAATTATTTTGTGCTAGTATAATGCCAACAAAGCATTGCTGTTTTGCGAATTGTACGTCGGATAATCGATATCCCGAAGAAAACGTGTTTTTTATACCATTTATAAAACCTCATATTAATTAAGTTAGATGTAAGAAATGGATACATGCTTCGAGGAGAGTGGATTTAACAGTGCGAAAAATAAATAAATATTCATATGTATACTCTAAACATGAAATGAAAAGTAAATTTTTCATAGTTATTAATAACCATTGATTAGAATGGTGTATAACCTCAATCATCAATTGAATTATATTCATTTATTATATTCAATGAAATTTATTTCATTACCATCTACATTTGATTCATATTTCACTCGGAAATAAATCTGATATTCATAATTATTTTAAATTCCTTTTTTTACAGTTTGAATCTACCGCTACTCTTTTACTAGAGTCTGTATATTAACCTGTCTATCAATTCAATTTTTTTCCACTTACTTTCAAATTACCATGCAAGCCAAAGTTTTATTGTTACAACATTGTTATCCTTTACAGTTGCAAATTTTAATTTTGCTCTAGAAACATTTTCTTTTGTTAAAAATATTCTTTTTTATTTGTACTTTACCATATGTTTATATGAGAATCAGGCAGTGTTTGTCCTTACCGAACTACTAGCGCTGCTAGTGAGTGATTTTTCGTACTTCAGCAAAAAGGTTCATTGAGTTTCAATAAATATTTCACACGATTCTCTGAATTGTCATAACTTTTTCATTCATGAACCTCTGAATCGATGAAAGAGCTCACCAAAATTATGGCCACCCTCCATCACAAAGCAAAATATGTAATTCATTATCGTGCCCTCAAACAAGCCATTGCTAAGGGTCTTGTTATCTCGAAAATTCATCGACTGATTTAATTTAACCAATCACCATGGTTGAAATCCTGTATTGATCTGAATACAGAGTTGTCGAAAGAGGCTACGAATGAGTTTGAGAAAAACCTCTTTAAGCTCATGAACAATGCAGTATTCGAAAATATGATTTATAAAATATGCAATCTGAATCCTTATGAAATGAGATCGTTACAAATTCTTCGGTACTTCGGATTATCCTTTCAACAATCAGTTCAACGTTCCTTTGGTGAATAAAAAGTTCCCGGTCTGATGAAAGATGATAATAACGCAGCGGTAGCAGTTGGTAAATGATGGGCTATGATGATGATGGAATTAATCAAATCATCTCATGCTTTGCCAAAAAGGCAAAGGGGGTCAAATCTTCTGTGGTGAAGAATGAAATTACGTTCGATGATCATGTGAGTTGCTTAGATAATTGGACGAATATGAGTGTCACCCAAAATTTGCTTCGATCCGATAAATATTAAGAACATTCCATCGCCCAATAAAAGATTGCTCTCAGCCCTGACGATGATATACGTTATATAATTCCAGATTTACACGATACGCTTTGTTAGGGTCACTATTCAATCCCTCAACCGTCAAATGCTATGGATATTGACGATTAACTCCTTTTAATGGTTATTTCATCACACAGGTTTCTCAGATTCTTAGGAAGGGTTATTTATATGAATCTAAAATTAGTATACTCGAGTAAAAATCTTTTGAACGAAAAAAATAAAATTTTACTCTGCGACGCACTGGCCAACTATGTTGGTACTGTTTATGGTCCAGGTCTCTTGAAATCTGACAGGCAGAGACTTCAAAAACGGCAGAAATCATGCATAAGACTCGTCACAGGCGTAAGGAGACGTGAGCATGTGTCTCAATACATGGAACAACTCGGGTGGCTGAACTTGGCTGAACACTGAATTCTGCTAGTTTATTCCATAAGGTCATATCCAATGGGAAACTTGCCTACTCATTCACGAAACTGTCCTTTAGAACCGATATACATAATCTAAATTTGAGATTTAAACATCTTTTGACTGCACCTAAACATAAAACTTCTCTTTTTCGAGGATCTTGTTCTTATAACATTGCACGCTCATATAATGGGCTACCCATTGAATTGAAATACCTACCACTACCTTGTTTCAAAAAAAATCTGAAGGAATTTATGCTACAATTCGGTTCTCTTTTTTCATAACATTGATCAGTTGACACCTATACATAATATGTTTTACCATAAATATGTAGAAATCATCAAATTTACCATTATGTTTGTGACATGATTTTTCATATATAAAACATCAAATTCTCATTTATTTGTTTTTGCCTCTTTTTTCTGCTTTTCTTTCTTTTTCTTCTGTTTCTCTCCCTTTTTTTTCTTCTCTAGTTTCAATTAAGTTCAACTGCAAATAATGTGTATTAATATAAGTTATCTTTTACCGGTTGGATGGAAGAGCAATTTCTGCCTTGATTTATCAAGCGCATACGTTGAATTCTGCCATTTGTTAGGTTAGATTAGTATCTCTTATACTGAGTAACCTTTTAGTAAAATAATTTAATATTATTATCATTAGTGAATCGGTTTTGAAAATTACGTGTTTTTCGCTACGATTGAAGTGACAAAAAGGATCGTTTCAGAGCGTTATATTCTTTTGAAATTTTTCATGTGATTTTCATGACAGAAATGACCCCTTTATAGTATAATACACCACTTCTCTTTTTATTATCTTGACATCACCTTACCTAATCGCTGGATTGGACATGTGGACGTCAAAATTGGCTAGCCCGCAGTCGTGATTTGAGTTCTCTAGATTTTTATTTATAGGGTCATCTGAAAGCTCTTGTTTATAAAACTCCTGTGATAGATGTGAATGACTTGAGGAATCGAATAATGCCCGGAGGAATACTCCGGGGTTTTTTGGAATGTGTCACACAATCAATGACGAATCGAATGCAGTCGTGTATCTTATTGAAAAGTGGATATTCAGCTTTCTTACTTTGAGCTCAAGCTTTACTTTTAGTCTACCATCAACTACACACAACTTCACGCCAACCCAGCCAGGTTAGTGTTGACAGTATGATGGTGAAAACTTTATGGCCCCTTCTGGTTTGATTATGATTCAGACTGCTGCTCTTGAATTTCACTTATAGTTGTTCATACTTTAATAACTTCTAATTTAAAAATTTTTCAAAGATTCTTTTGAATTTGCAATTCAGTATAATACTTTTCATGATAACATCAATACAAATATTGTAAACAACAATGTTCCTCAAATGACATTTCATTTCATCTAGGTAGTGTTTCACATAATCTCAAAAAAAATTCAGTGAATTTGAACACAAGAAATTAGCTTTCAGAAATTTGAAGAATATTGAGACATTTTTTCCAAATTGAAAGACGAAAAAGATAATAATATCATTAACTCATCCAATGTGGTTCATTCCATCCCTTGTTTTGAGAAGATTCATATAGGACAAACGAGTAGAGAATTAAAAAACAGAATCACTTCACACACGACTGACATAAAAAGCAATAAACTATCATGCACCCTTCCTAAACTCACCAATGAATCAGATCATGGCTTTATTTTGGAAATGTTCAAATTTCAGATTGAGAAAATAATAGTCAAAAAAGAACTTTCTTAGAATTGTGTCATTTATTCAAATATTCAAATACTATCAATTCTAGAACAGACATTGAAAGTTTAAGCCTGATTCACACTTATCTCCTTTGTTTAAAGAAAGATAATGAATTTGATAACAATTTATAATTCCGTAATAGAAAAGTCTGTGAGATTTCATTGACCTGCAATGGTCAACAAATCAGTTTATTCGGAAATTTCAAAAAATGCCAAAGAAATAAGTTACTCAGTTTCCAATTTCATATCCTTGCTCGAAATTTGGACTCCCTACTGTCACTTCGACTATTTTCCAATTATTTTGATTTTTCGAATCACTATACATTATATCTATTAATGAAAAAAATCCCATGAGTCCCGATCTTGTTACACTGTATATATACATAATATCGCCACCTGCAGACAATTTCCGAAAACAACTTCATAAACACATACTTCGCAAATTCCAGATAGGTGCATATGACATGCCCCAATTCAGGTGGAAAACACTTTACCCCTTGCCTATCATGTGAACCCACTTCTTTATAGGTACGTGTGGCAGATTCCGAAAAATATTTATTCATCATTCTGACTCCTACCCCGCAGTATGTGTTTGTAGAGTTCGTTTCCGGACTTTGTCTATAGCTATAGATGGCGCACTGGTACATCCTACTGAATCAACTGCATAGAGCTTATTATTAGTTAGGCTTAATTTTAACGTTTGTTTGAAGGTGGCTGACAATGTTTTGTGATGCATTTCGTTAGTTCGGACGTCCATTGTCTAATATAATATAAATTGATTTTAAATCCTTGAAAGAATCTGTAAAAAATTAAAAACTATCGGCCAAAAAATAACAATTATATCAAGCAAAAAAACTGAAATTACAATGAAATGAAATACAAGCAACAACCTGGTTGAAATACGTGGACGACACCTTCATAATATGGATCATGGGAATGCGGAATTGGACATCTTTCTGAAGCACATTAACAATGCAAGTCCGTCCATCACTTTCACAATGGAGAAGGAACTCCACAACGAATTGCCATTCTCAGCAGTATTGGAGAAGAGAACCGACACTGAATGGGAAACATCTATACCCACTCACACGGGATAATATCCGAACCAGGAATCCAACCACCATCAATCGACTTAAGAGAGAAATCATCAAGACTCTAGTAAACTGTGCTTTCGGGCTCTGTAAAACAAATATAGGTCTCGAAAAGGAACTAGGCATCATCAAAAATGACCTTCAACGGAATGGTTACTCCAAAGTGAATGTGGAACAGATTTTAGCTAGAAGACAGCAAGAGGCTCACAAGGAAGAGAAGTCACCACAACCAGTACTGTTACTTCCCCACATCAGAGAATTGTCGAAAAGGATTAGAAGAATTGAATCCTAGTATAACATCAGAACCTGCTTCAGATCTGGGAACACTATCCGTAGCAGCCTCACGAAAACCAGGCCACTGAACGCGAACTGCGATTTCAAGAATTGCATTTACCGGATACCCTGATAAGTCCAGTTATCACCCGAAGACGATTGTGAATCGAAACGTCGTGAACTAACTCGGTTTGGAATCTTAAAATTTTTTAAATATTTTTTTTAATCTCCATCTTGTGCTAATAGTTAAATTTTTTATTTTTTTGGTTGTTGCTTGTATTCTATTCCACTGTAATTTCAGTTTTTTTGCTTGCTATAATTGTTCTTTTGCAGCTAATCTTTTTGATTTTTCACAGATTCTTTCAGGGATTTCAAATCAATTTATATCATATTAGACAATGGAAGTCCGAACTAATGAAATGTAGACTTAATTTTGTTTATTTGGGATACTTCGACGGTTAACTCCATCTGAAATGATCCTCCCGGTACTGACGAGAAGCTAGTACTCCGAAACTGGTTCTATCAGTGATCTTCCCGAACGTATATTTCCTCTCCATAGTAAACTTTCCATTTCAAAAATATAATTGAAATGTTGAATGAACGCCTATAATTTTACGCAGGAAATCAAATTAATCAATTCATTTTTTCAGACTGAATCGGATGGTAATGGACTTCCATCACTCACACTCCCCAGTATCAGTGAGGATGACGAGAACGTTAACGAAGAAGCACCGACAGCACTTTCATCACCTAATAAGTCACCAATGCACGCCTTGAATAATAGTAGTCCAAGGCAAGGAAAATTCAATATGAAGTAAGAAAATAATATATAAACTTGGTGATATTTGATTTGGAAATATGGTTTTTTATTTTGAGATATAATAATTATATTATACTAGTACTATATTACTGTATCGCTGCTGTTCCAATGTTTTGACTGAATCAGAATCAACGAACTTAAGCGTGCGCAGCGTTAGAGAACAGTGCTTTCAAAAAATTGTTCTATAGCGCCATCTGGTGGCGAGTTACAGAAAAATTGATAGCCTAAAAATCTTCTCTATGAAAAATTACTCATACATATCAAGTTTCATCACCATCGGTTGAGCGATGTAGAAGTTTATCACTTACCAACCAACCAACCAACCAACAAACATGTATTTTTACATATATATATAGATTTCAAATAGGAAGTGAAAACAAGAAATGTCTCAGGAAACAGTTCACAAGGAAGGTGAGGAATTATTCCCTTTGTTTATTATCAAAACACACCATGATTTATCTCACCACCTAGGACAATCCCACTGATCTAGCATTATCATCACCCTGTTTCATATTCCACAAGAGCAGACATCTTTGGAACTTCGCATCCCGAGTCAGTTAGATTTTGTAATTTTTGGTTACAACAGTTATAATTTCATGTATTTGGTATTTCTATAATTTTTGATTTTTGTAACAATAAAAGTATTTTTAAAAAGCAAGTTTAGTGACGTTGATAGTTACGCGTATCGTAAGAGTAATTTTTGTTTCAATGATTAATTGGCAATCGAACCTTTGTAAACAGAACAAGTTGATGTTAGAAGCAGACAGGCACCTAGAACTTCAGGAAACCTGCAGAAATCTCCGCACCGAAGCTGTTTTCGAGAAGGAGAACTTCATCGTCCCATTACACTAGAAAGAAACACTTGGTGAAGACAAAATCGCTAAATCAGGGCAGACTCCTTATAGTGATTGACAAGGAGATGGCGAAAATTTTGTTTTTATTGTGAATACTCTAATTTTATGTCGCTCAAAAATATTTTTCAATCATTGTCTTGAACTGACTCAGACAATTATATTTTCAACCCAAATCCAAGAACCAATCAAATCGACAGGACATTGAAAATTCCATAACATTCTTTTTCGACGTGAAACTAATATTCAGGCCAATGAAAACTATTAAAAGGAGACTTAGTTCAGCTTAGGACCCCAGAAAGTCTTTAGAAATACCTGTGGTATATCGTGGAAACACGAAAAGAAGCGTAGATACCGTCTCTCTGAACATAATAGGAATTGTCGCCTCGGACAAACCGACGAATTAACTGTAGCCGAACACGGTCTCAAAGAAGTCACCCACATCATCTCATTCAAAGATACAGTAATACTCGATATAGCTCAAACATATCTTACGCAAGCGAAACCACCAATAGGTGGTTCCACTTATGTTTCGCTTGCGTTCACGCAGCTATTTTTATCAAGTACTTTCTTGGTTTTTTCTCATTTTGTCTTCAATCGAGAACCGCCTGCCCGGTACTGACGATGCCCAATAGGCTGAAACAGCTGTATACCGGTGGTTCTTAAATTGAAATCAATATGAGAATGATCAAAGAGTACTTATCTATTTATTTTTATATGTATATATATATATATATATATATATATATATATATATATATATATATATATATATATATATATATATATATATATATATATATATACAGGCTGATTCACGGTGGATGGCACATTAGACGTTTCTGGTGAACCAGACAACGGATCATTTTGAAAATTCATGGAGGGCATATTCGGACATTCTCTAGCCAACTAAAATATTTTCGACAATGCGGTGTTGCCGCTTCTATTAGAAAGCAGTAGCAACTTTGATTTTTCAAATGGAACACTCTGTATATAATATTATTTTTGGAATCTCTAACAATTGCCCGACAACTTTTCTTGATATTTCCCTATACCTATCTGTTACCGTTTTCGAAATAAAAATTAATTTCAATTTTTTTCTTCGAAAATCATGACTTCTAAAAATGCCGATATCTTTTAGTTAAGAAGTACTATGATATCGAAATTTGGTTTGGAGTTAGGTGATACTTGGACACTTCCCACACGTCAGCCTAATCTCCGTTACTTCAATACAGGGTGGTAAAAAAATACAGTTTTTTCGTTTGCTTGAAAAAGTTGCTGAAATTTGATTATTTTAAATGGAACACCCTGTATATTATTGAAAATTCGGAAAGCTGCTGAAATTTGCTTTCTTTCTATGTATATCATACCTATACCTAACTAGTCAAGTTTCGGACTTATGAACATTTATTTGTGAAAATGTCCCTTCAGAATGGTATTTCCATTCGGTATTTGGTAAGCAGGCCATGATTACTATTTGACAGTAGCGTTGTGACATTCTCCTAATAATATCGACATTTTCGTCACTTCAGAAGTTGCAAATACCTTCAAAACGATGGAACAAAACTATTCAAACAAAGTTCTTATGAATTTGTTTATTATTTTTGGACACTGTGACAAAATTATCAGCAGAACATGTAGAAAGTTCAATGAAATGTATCCGAATCTACCGCCAATGAACCTCAAGAAATTTATACGAATTCAGAACAATTTCAATGCATTTGGATCAACTTTAAAAGCACCAAGAAACTTGCCTCGACCCGTAACTTTCGAAGACAACCAGATTAATGTCTTAGCATATTTTCACGCATTTTCCGAGTCATCGATAAGAAGTGCTGAAGAAGATTTGGGTATAAAATATTCATCGGTTCAAAGAATCTTGCGAAGACATAAAATGCATGATTATAAATTCACCAAAATTCAAGCAATGAAGCCTCAAGATCCTCAACAGAGAGTAGAATTTTGTGAAATGTTGTTGACACGCTTTCAAGAAGATCCACTTTTTTTAAATAAAATTATTTGGACTGATGAATCGAAATTTTCGAGAGAAGGTATTTTCAATAGAAAAAATCGTCATTATTGGTCCAGTGAAAATCCTCACGTCACAAAAGAAGCCGGATTTGAAGAAAAATTTAGTTTTAATGTCTTCTGCCTGTTGATGGACAACAAATTGAGGTACGTGATATACGAGGAGTCATTAACATCCAGAAGCTACCTGAATATTTTGGAGAATACTGTAGACAGTTTAGTGGATAATCTGCCACTCGAAGATTATCGAAACTGTTGGTACCAACTAGACGGAGCTCCTGCACATTGCACAAGAGAAGTAGCGCAGAACTGGATAGACTATTTGACGATCGGTGGATGAGGCGCTTGGGACCATGGAATTGGCCAGCGAGATCACCCGATCTTAATCCATTAGATTTTTATTTGTGGGGAATGTTTAAAGAAAAAGTTTACAAAATACCCGTGCGTTCGAGAGATGAATTGTTAGAAAGGATTGCCCAAACATTTGAAGATTTGGATCCTAATGAAATCAGATCTGCCACCACGAAAGCAGTCAACACCCGCATTTTAAAGTGCTTGGACGTGAACGGCCAGCGATTCGAACATATTTTGAAATATTCCACATGATTGTTTTACTTTTTTATAATTATTCATATCAATATTTTCAATTTCAAGTTTCTTGGTGCTTTTTTAAAGTTTATCTAAACATATTGAAATTGTTCTGAATTTGTATAAATTTCTTGAGGTTCATTGGCGGTAGATTCGGATACATTTCATTGAACTTTCTACATGTTCTGCTGATAATTTTGTCACACTGTCCAAAAATAATAAACAAATTCATAAGAACTTCGTTTGAATAGTTTTGTTCCATCGTTTTGAAGGTATTTGCAACTTCTGAAGTGACGAAAATGTCGATATTATTAGGAGAATGTCACAACGCTACTGTCAAATAGTAATCATGGCCTGCTTACCAAATACCGAATGGAAATACCATTCTGAAGGGACATTTTCACAAATAAATGTTCATAAGTCCGAAACTTGACTAGTTAGGTATAGGTATGATATACATAGAAAGAAAGCAAATTTCAGCAGCTTTCCGAATTTTCAATAATATACAGGGTGTTCCATTTAAAATAATCAAATTTCAGCAACTTTTTCAAGCAAACGAAAAAACTGTATTTTTTTACCACCCTGTATTGAAGTAACGGAGATTAGGCTGACGTGTGGGAAGTGTCCAAGTATCACCTAACTCCAAACCAAATTCCGATATCATAGTACTTCTTAACTAAAAGATATCGGCATTTTTAGAAGTCATGATTTTCGAAGAAAAAAATTGAAATTAATTTTTATTTCGAAAACGGTAACAGATAGGTATAGAGAAATATCAAGAAAAGTTGTCGGGCAATCGTTGGAGATTCCAAAAATAATATTATATACAGAGTGTTCCATTTGAAAAATCAAAGTTGCTACTGCTTTCTAATAGAAGCGGCAACACCGCATAGTCGAAAATATTTTAGTTGGCTAGAGAATGTCCGAATATGCCCTCCATTAAATTTTCAAAGTGATCCGTTGTCTGGTTCACCAGAAACGTCTAATGTGCCATCCTTCGTGAATCAGCCTGTATATATATATATATATATATATATATATATATATATATATATATATATATATATATATATATATATATATATCCTCACCTACTGTCCTTTCTGACCTAAGACCAATTACAATTCTACCGTATCTCTCTAAAGTAGTGGAATCGATTCTGAAAAATCAGATTAATGATTACGTCAATGAAAATCATATTATAACATCTGTACAATCAGGATTCAGACCTCAGCATAGTACCACCACGGCTCTTCTGTCAATTACTGACGATATTTTTCAAGCTGCAGATGAACAAAATTTGACCTGTTTAATACTCCTAGATTACAGCAAGGCATTTGACACTCTAGATCATGTGATATTGTGTGACAAACTTGTCTACTTCGGTTTTCCTCGAAAAGCAGTGTCTCTCTTAGAAAACTATCTGAAGAATCGTACTCAAAGAGTTGTTGTGGATGAAGTTATTTCAGATGATCTGCCGGTATTGAAGGGAGTGCCACAAGGATCTATCCTTGGCCCCTTGCTTTTTAGCTTGTATATTTGTGACTTTTATCTGTCCGTGAAAAAATGCAATATACATCACTATGCAGACGACACGCAGTTATATTTCTCTTTTTCGCCAGGCGAGTCTACATCTGCTCTGTCGCATATTAATAACAATCTCCAAGCCATCTTTGACATTTCTACTGCCCATAAGCTCAAGCTCAATTCAGACAAATCCGCAATAATGATGTTAGGAGCTAAGAAGAACAGAGAGCTTACCAACTCTACCTTTCAAGTTCGCATCGAAAAAGATATACTTCCCTCCGTGGACGAGATACAAAATTTAGGATTGTGGTTTGATCTGGATCTCCGCTTTACTAAACATGTCAGCTATCTGAACCAATCTTCTTATAACGTTCTCAGACAGCTTTTTCCTAATCGTGATTTTCTCAACACAAACTTAAAACTCAGACTATGCGAGTCTCTGATTATGTCAAAAATTTCCTATTGCGATAGTATTCCGCGTATTCACCATATACTGGAAGTTTTTTTTTCTTTGTTTTTGTTCCTGTATTCTGTTCTATTTTATTTTTGTCTATTCCATTTGTATTTTTATGGTGAATAAAGACGTGTTATTATTATTATTATTATTAAATAGTTTCAATATGTGGTGAGAATACGCACCATACCGGCAAGTAGCTAACATTTTTAATGAACGGCATCCAGGAAAAAATGTTCAACATACTACTGTGTCAAGGTTAATGTCGAAATTCAGAGAAACAGGATCCGTAGCAAATCAATTTAAGAAAAAGCACACTCCAAGTAAATATGATGAGGAGGCCCAACTTAACATTTGTTTAAAATTTATTGAACACGGGCAAACGAGCATAACCGATATTATAAAAAATACCGATTACAAGAGAGAAAGTGTTAGAAAATTTTTATTAAAAAATAAATTTTGGCCTTACAAGCCAAAATTTATTGACACATTGAAAGAATGAGATTTTGATGTCGGTTTGGGGTTTTCATTCTGGTTTCAAGGAGAGCGAGAAGAAAATGTAAAGTTTCCGTATAAAATTTTATGGACAGATGAGGCAACGTTCCCTTCAAATGGACCGGTAAGTTCTCAAAATTGCCGATGGTGGGTCCAAGAAAATCCCAATTTCACAGTTGAATGTGGTGATCAGTATTCCTTTAAAACTAATGTATGGTGTGGGATACTTAACGACAAGGATACTTAACGAATAATTGGGCCATTTTTCTTTAGTAAAAATTCATCATCCGTCGGTTATCTCAACCTTTCAAATAATGAGGTTAGTTGAAGTTTTAGATAATATGCCTTTAAATATTAAATACGACCTATGGTATCAGCTTGATGGCGCACCAATACATCACACAACCTCATTTAGATCAATAAGTAATTTTTTGTACCCATTTGTATTTTCTATATTAATTTTGTTCAAAATTTATAATAATAGTTCTATCGAAATTATTTGCATTTTTTTAGTTTCCTCTGCTTTTTCGAAATCAAAGTTTTGTTTAAAAAAATAGCTAAGTGATTGAAACTTTGCACCAGTCATGTTGAAATTTTTATAGCAAATTTTTAATTTCTCTCTAAAAATGTCCGTATAAGTAAAAATGTATCAAAAAAGTTAAACTCCATGATGAGTTTGTTATGTATACATGAATTGATGACAATTAACCGAACTTGTTTTTTAAAATAAAGGGGATATCTTTCAAAAATAAGCAAAACGTTAACTTCATCCTAGTTGCATAAAATTTGGCATATGGATATAAAATTGCTGTAGACACAATTTTTTTAAGTAACTTTTTGTTAAATTCGATTCAATTTTTGTCAAAGAATACGTTGAATTTGACAAACACTAAACGTCAGTGGGTCGCAGTTGGCTGCATCATTTTAGGTTTAATTTAAAGCACAAACAAGTGCCGTAGTTAAACTCCATTGAAACTTTTCGAAAAAAAAGTTTCCCATATAATTTCCCTTTATTTTCAGTATTTCAATATTAAATTTTACAAAAAGCATTGAGGAAGAACACAACTCAAAACTTAACTACTTGGACATAACCATAGGATATAACCACAACAAAACACAATTTCAAATGGCAATATACAGGAAACCTACACAAACAAGCTCCATCATACCCGCAAGTTCAAACCATCCACCATCACACAAAATGGCTGCCTATAACGCATTCATATATAGAATGTTAAGGATACCACTCAGCAATGAAGCCCGAAACAAAGAACGGAAAGTCATATATCAAATAGCGAGTGAAAACGGATACACCCAGAAGACAATAGATAAACTAGAAAACAGAATCAAACAAAAAATACAGAACAAGGATCAAGCCACCCCAACAGACAAAACAACACAACGATGGACAGCATTTACGTACGAAGGACACCAAACCAAAGAACTAACAAACATCTTCAAACCACTGAACATCAACATCACATACAAGCCGAACACGAAGATAACACAAAAAATAAACAACTATGAAAAAGAAGATGAAAAAGACCAAAACGGGATATACAGTATACAATGCTCGGACTGCAACAAATTCTATATCGGCCAAACCAAGAAAAAACTAATCCAAAGGTACAATGAGCACAAAAAAGCATACATAAATCCAATAGTATATAAATCAAACCTCGCAACACACGCCATACAAAACAAACATAATTTCCCCCCACCACAGAACATAAAACTCATAAAACAAGTCAACAAGGGAAACCGCATGGAAATTTGGGAAAACTTGAACAACCATAAATTTAACAGTCATAAATCACTTATCGAGGAACAAGTACAAATCAAAACACAAGACCTCACATTCAATATATTAAACAAAACCATACACATACCTAGAGAAGATCTAACACAAAGAAGAGTACCTGTATATATGTATATATATATATATATATATATATATATATATATATATATATATATATATATATATATATATATATATATATATATATATATATATATATTTAATTTCACAACGTATACAGATTACAAATAATAATTACAAATTAATAATAATACAAAATTAATAATAATATATAAATATTTCTTATCCCCTTTCATATATTGGGACCTTTCACCTAAGCGCAAATGCGCTTGTGTTGTGATAGGTATCCCTTTTTTAAAGGAGATTTTTATTCTGTCAGACATTTTATATACATTTGATATTTCTGGAGAATGGAGCTTTCAAGTATATGTGTTCAATATAATTTTTCAATAATAAGTTAATTGTAGCGTAGAAATGATTTTATATCAATTTTGTATTTCTTTATGTCTATAATAGTGGTAGTAAATTGAAAAGTTTTGGGCCAAAGTAATATACAGATTTCTGTGAATGATTTTTTTTTGAATAAAGGTAGATGGATAGACCTTTTTATAACAGATCTGGTCTCTTTTTCAATAGTTGAACTTTGGTAATTTACTTTGTTATGAAATGTCCATATTAAACAAGAGTAAGAGTAGAGACTTCTGATGTTGAATAAGTTGATTTCTTCATACAGCTTTTTTGTGAAAAATAAACGGTCCTTCTTACAAATAATTTTCAGTAATGTGTTTTGCATTATTTGTAAACCTCCTAAATTTTTTTCAAACGTTCCTCCCCATGCTGTAATGCAATACTTAAGAATTAGATGATATCTTGAGGTTGCAGTCAAGGTCAAGGATGAAAACTCTTTGCTAGTTTGTCAAGCTTTCGGAAATGTTTATTTCCTACTTCAAGACAACTGAAAAGATGACTTTAAAAATATATGTATGAAACGTTACAGATATAACTTACTCAACATGAGATTAATGTGGAAAATTTGCAGCAGATCGAACAAGAAATAATTTAAAAGTTAGTTTTGACATGAATCAATAAATGACAATTATTTGTTGATAACATAAAAATAATAATTTGTTTTACAATCAGTCAGTTACATACTGGATGAATCAGCATTACTATTTCTTCGTCTGCCATCATTATCTGATTTAAATAAATAATCATACATTTGACTGAGATTATTTTAGTCAATTTTTTCATTCATAGATTTTAATTATTTATTTATATGTATCAGTAGAATAGAACATTTGTAGGAATTCTGTTCAATTTCTAAAATACTAGCATTAGTATAGTTTATTTGGTGGTCTAATGAATTTACATGTTCTGATAATGCACATGATAAAACATTTCTTCTGCAGTCACTTTTATGAGAGGTAATTCGACCTTTTAGAAGTCTTGAAGTCTGTCCAATATACAGTTTATCACAATCTTTGCAAGGTATTTTATGAACGATATTATAATTATGATCAGTATTAAGAGGTTTTTTTAGTTTTGAAAAGAATTGATTTGTTGTTATAACATAACATTGTTATGTGCAATTCTGAGATTTGTTTTCTTCAGAACATTAATCAATTTTGAAGTTGAATTTTTTACGTATGGAAGGCTACAACATTTTTTGTTTGAATCTTTGTTTTCTTGGTTTGTATTTGAGGTTGTCTGGATTGAATTCACTTTAGTACTGAAAAGTAAAGTGTTTATAAGTTTTTCTGGATATAAAATACCTTGCAAATATTGTGATAAAGTATATATTGGACGGACCTCAAGACTCCTAAAAGGTCGAATTACCTCTCATAAAAGTGACTACAGAAGAAATGTTTTATCATGAGCATTATCAAAACATGTAAATTCATTAGACCACCCAATAAACTATACTAATGCTAGTATTTTAGAAATTGAACAAATTTATTTATTTAAATTAGATGATGATAGTCGAAGAAAAAATACTAATGCTGATTCATCCAATAAGTATTATATTATTTTTATGTTATCAACAAATAATTGTCATTCATTGATTCATGTCAACACTCAAAAACTCAAAAAAGGGGGGCAAATTGTTTAATTTTTGATTTATATCATGCACACTCGATAAAATTTATATATATATATTGATATATATATATATATATATATATATATATATATATATATATACATATATATATATATACATACATATATCTGGGTCTGGAGTTTTGTGTGTTATTCGACGTTTCGGCTCCAATTTGGAAGCCATTTCCAAGAAATTAATAGGACTTTTCGTTCATTGAAATCCATCTTCAATTTTTTGTTATATGATCTTGTATTTTTCTAAAGAAATTTTGGTAGTCATCATAATTACAAATTCTTTGACATATTACAACACTTGTATTTCCCGACACTTCCGCATCAAAATTCCATAATTTAACTCTTTTTTCAATGAGAAATCAAATTTTTATATATTGTTGCAAGTACATAGTGGTTCCAACGATATTTAAAAATTTCATTAAATCGTAGAAAATACACATCACAACGAAATGCCTCACGTTATATTATTAAGTATATAACCGTCTCATGCGATATCGTATCGAATGTTCAAATTGTCAGCAATCATTTAATAATAATAATGAGTTTATTGCCCATCAAAATAACAAGATGATAACAAAAAACAAGATGAAGGAGAGAAAAATAAAAACACTTTGTATTTGATTGTAAATGGCCTTTGGTTCAGATCGCGAATTTGCATTAGCATCTGCTCTTCCACCAATACCTTAAATGTATAAAAATAAATAAACGAGGGCTTGAAGAGAAGAAAATAAGAAAGAAATCGGAAAAAAAAGAAAAGAGAAGGTAATATAAAGATATTATAGATATATGATTCTCGCTGCGGAACTAGTTATTCTGAATGCTGAACAGATGCTGTTTAAACCTACTTTTGAAAACAGTTTCTGACATGTTAAAACAATTGTTTTCCTATTTACGAGATAATTTATGGTGGAGAAGATATTATAGGAGAAAGATCGTTTGAATATTTCCTTTTTATGTACAGGAATGTTTAGCACTGTCTTTTTATCCAAATTCAGGTTATGGATATCTGTTCTATAAGACACATGTTCATATACTGTTCTTAAACAAATACTTGTTCTAGGAATAGTGTGTTTGTGATAGTTCTCTAACATCTGTGGAGTGATTGAATCTTTCAATTTTTCAATATTTTCAAAATTTTGAACATGGTGGCCATTCAATAGGGTCATTATTAATCATCTTCCTGGTATAGTTGTATTGAGGTGGAGCTCCGTCTTGTTGAAAATACTCATATTTTCTCATAAGACTAAGGTGCAAATCTTCTAGAAACTCAATCAAAGTCCCTGATAAGAAGTTCAAGTATGATTTTCCGGTCAGAGATGTTTCAAAAAAGTGTTTGCTAATAATTTCATCATCAAGAACATCAAGCCATATGTTAACACCATATCTCTCTGGAAAATTGGTAACTCTATGTGAATATTCATTTTCTTGTCGCCAGTGATAATGTTTTTTTCTGTTGAACCATCCGTTATTGGTTAATCTACTTCCATCACACCACCATGTTTTTTCGCCAATTTCATTATTTTGGCGAAATTTTATAATGAGCTATAATGAGCAAAATTTATAATTCTTTTATTAAAGTCCGTCATACGCAAATGATGGAGTTTCCTGCTTGATGAGGATTGATTTTTTTTAAATTTCAAGTACAGACGTATTGGATGGGCCGAATCATGAGCAATCTCCCCCAGAGATACTTCCTTAATCTCAATTTTTTTTCACAAATCCTAAATCAAATGAATGCCACTTCATCATTGATGTAAATCTCTTTTGAACTCATCTAAAACGTCGATTTCATTATCGCCACATTCACTAACCGTACATTTTGTTGTCGTCGTTCAGGATACAATTTCTGATACGTTGACAGAGATTTGGTAGCATTTCTCAAATATCTCGAATAAACAATAAACATAACCCCTTTTTTGTCATCGAAAAAATTCATGTTTTCTCCTTTAAATTACTCACCAAATTGAATAACTGTTTCGACAATTAACTTGACACTCACATTGATGAATATCGTGGTTAACTTCAGAAAAAGAAATTATCGCTCATCATGTTTCTCCTGAATATCATCTTTGACTTTTTTGATACATTATTTTTATTAGTTAATTATTGTTGGTATACTCATATTCTGAACAGAATTATTTGGGTAGCTACAAATTTTTAAAAGACATTTGGTTTGGTATTCATAAATTATTATTGGTCTCTCTTGTTCAAGGCAACCCTGACAGAAATCTATTTGGATTTCAATAAATATCAATATTTAGGATCTCAATGAACGACGGGAGAACTCTGTTTGAATTTCGGTAATATTCGGAAATTCGAGCTCTTAATGAAAAAATTATAGAATATTGATGATGTGTTTTCGAAAAAAAAGTCGAGAAACACATATGCTGTGATAAATCCATGAATTTGTAGTCATGATGACTATCAGAATGTGTGGAAAAATATACAGGTCCGTTAAAAAAAATATATTGATGGTGGATTTTAATGATGAAAACATGAAATGGAGCAAAAAGTTTGTTTGTAATTTTTTGATACTATCAAAAATGGAAGCGGTAGAGCAAAAAAATTAAATCTGTCATTTACAGTTTTTTGCAAATATCTCGGAAAATATAAGTGATTTCATCGAATTTCATTAGGTTGCATTTCTGAAATGTTCCGTTCAAGCGTCCTTGTAGGACTAGACCTTTCCAAGATAGCAATAATGGTATCAGCTAAAAAAACGGCATGTATGTGATATTATGAACTTCATGAAATTCCACAACAAAGATATTTTTGTATTAGGATATCGGTAAAGAGTTGTCACCATATTGCAAGAGTTATGGTCGCAGATTTTTCCACAAAATTACACCTTCTTACGATGTATGAAATCTTATTCTACAAAGACAGTTTTGCTATTAAAAAGTAACCATCCTGAACAAAAAGTTCATTCAAATTTTCCTATGAAAGAACTATTCATATTCAGAAGTTTATTGTTGAATAATTCCACCACAGGATTCATTTTCTCTTCACTAATTGCTATTTTGTTATCAAGGTTGCAAGAAGTCCAGGATAGTTTGCGACAACCTCGAATGGGTGGTGTTGCCACATATCATCTGGCTTTGTTGAGAGGTCGAGTTGAAAGACAAAGGAGTGTTACGGTGCCCCATCAGTCATGTAACTCGCTGGATGATTTGCATATTGAACCAAGAACTAAACTAGATGATACCAGGAGTAGCGCCGGAAGGCTAGATGATCAAATTTTCACATTACACCAAGATGTAGCGACTCTGAGTTTGGAGGTGAGTAATTTGAGTATGTGGAACACCTTATACAGGGTGTTCCTTAAACACATGCTAATATTTAAGAAGATAATTCTTAGACCCATTCAAAAAAAAAACTTTCTATGGACGTATGTCCTAAACGCCTTAACTTTTGAGATACAGGGTGGCAAAGTTTTCAAAAAATAATCAGGTTTTTTGATAATAACAGATAATTTTGTAGACATCTTTGGCATATTTGGTACATATGTTCCATACCTCAAGGCACATTTTCTGATGTACACAAATTTGTATTTTTTCAAACAGTGGCATCCCTACGGGTTTCGCATTGAATATTTTTGGGGAAAAAGTACTACGCCAATGCTTTCTTTTCAAAATAAAATCATTTTTAAAATCCTCAATAATTTTTGAAAAAATTTGATCTCCTGGTATTTCTTTGTCCGACGCATGATTTTCACTTAAAAAAATAAAAATCGACAGAAAGCAAATTAAGAAATTAGATCAATTCTAAAATGAATGAGAATCTGAAAATTGCTTCATAACGCATTACCAATTCCCTAATAATATTTGAAAACATAATCTGCAAAAAAATTAATTTTTCACAAAAACGAGTTTTATTTTATTTTGTGACAGTAAGTCTAAACGAATAACACAAATTTGTTAATTAGTAATAATACCAAATCTGATTATAAAAATTGTTGGAAGTGGCCACCTGCACTTAGTATGCATGCTTCCGCCCTTCTACGCATGGAATTACGCACCCGTTCAAATATTCCTGGCGTATTTCGTATAGTTTCACACGAGGCAACTATTCGCTCTCTTAAATCTTCTAAAGTATTAACAGGAGTTTTATACACAAGAGTTTCAAGGTGACCCCATAAAAAAAAATTTAAACTGTTGAGATCGGGGGATCTTGCTGGCCATTGCTGAGGTCCTCCGCGACCTATCCAACGATTAGGATAGACTGTATTTAAATGGTTTCGGACAATTACACTGAAATGAGCAGGGGCGCCATCGTGCATGTACCATATTCGATTCCTTAACGCAAGTGGCACATCTTCTTCGAGAAAGTGTAAATGAGAACGACCATCAAGGCGTCCTGGTAGAAAAAATGGGCCTATTAGATGATCACCTATAATTCCTACCCATACATTAACCGAAAATCGGTGTTGGAAATGGGTTTCGTTTATTGCATGGGGATTTTCTTCAGCCCACACATGATTGTTATGGAAATTTTGAATGGTATTCCGAGAAAAATTTGCTTCGTCTGTGAACAAAATGTGTGTCTGAAACAGCGGATTTAGTGCAATACTTTGTAGATACCACTGACTGAAGTTCACACGCTGTGGAAAATCTCTGGGAGTAATGCCTGCCCTCTTGAAATATGGTATGGGTATAACAAAAAATCAACCAAAATACGCCAAACAATTAGATGACAAATATCCAGAGTTCTAGCGATCTTCCTCGTACTCGTCTCAGGATGTTCCTCAATTTCTTGCAGCACCGCTTCCTCAATTTCAGGAGTTCTTACTACACGAGGTCTACCTTCTGGAGTCCCTTTCTTGAAACTACCAGTTTCCCCAAGTCAACGATGAATATTTGAAAAGGTTCGGCTATCTGGTAAGGCACGATTAGGATATCTTTCCTGATAAATGCGCCTGGCTTCTGTTGCATTACCATCGGCAAGGCCATATACGTAATGTATTTGCGCCATTTCCGCATTCGTATAATTCACCATATTTACTGATATTCAGAAAAACAGCGGACTACCAAAATAACTTCAATAACACTTCAAAATCAATCAAAACGCGCTGTGACAGCTTTTAACACCAACACCTTACTTTAAACCAACATCAATACTAGCTACTGACGTTACGCTGTTTTTTCAGCTTTTAATCTTTAAAAGAAATCACATATCGACAAACTACATATTTCCAAGAGGTGCAGTAAATAAATTCTGCTACACGTCATTTATTCCAGCATCAGATACCGCATCAGATTTTTAAGGAATTTATCCTTAAGTAAAGCGATTTTTAATTTTTTGAGCGAAAACCATGCGTCGGACAAAAAAAACCCAACAAATCAAATGTGCTCAAAAATGTATGGAGATTTTAAAAATAATTTTTAATTCAAGATAAAGCAGTGGCGTAGTATATTTTTCACCAAAAATATACATTTCATAACTCGTACGTACGCCACTGGCAGAGAAAATTAAGAAAATTGTACATCAGAAAATGCGCCTTGAGGCATGGAACATATGTACCAAATATGCCAGAGATGTCTACAAAATTATCTCAGTTATTATTAATAAACTGATTATTTTTGAAAACTTCGCCACCCTGTATCTCAAAAGTTAAGGCGTTTAGGACATACGTCCATAGGACGTTTTTTCCTTAAAATGGGTCTAAGAATTACCTCCTTAAATATTAGCATGTGTTTAAGGAACAACCTGTATAATCATATAATATTAATCAAATAACGGGAGGTCCAGACGGATTGGCTATTGATATATCCGCTAAAGTTCGTGCTGGTTTTGTGAACTGGCCCCGTCATGATGCCACTTTGGCCTGTCACCACCCCTTAGTTCTTCCACTAGTGCGTCAGTTTTCACGTTCCTGCGAGACACACAGTACTCCTGTGCGCGATGTGTCTACCTTTGGAAGACCCTCAAGGGTATCCGTCTGGGGCATCGCGACGCCTTGCGTCGTAAGCCGTTTACTTCCTCGTGTCGTCTTCCCTTGGATGACTTATTTTTGGGATCGATAGATGTGTAGCAACTCGTCGTGTTTCCAACACTTTTGGAAATCTATTAACCTGTTGACTGCCGCGGGAATTCTTGAGAAAGGTCTCTCAGGCCACACCAATTTTTATAATGAATTTTTTTAATAATGATTTATTTTGTATTGTGGTGATGTAAAACTACTTTTTTTAGTATTTTACCCCATATCACCCTCTTGTGACTCAGAGATACACGCGGCGTATAAATGTTGTCATGTATTTTTGCGCCATGTGTATTTTCAGGTCTTCCAGGTCTTAACTTGTATAAAATGGTAAAGCGAATTAATTTACCACTGCGTTCTGTACGGTCACTTACTGTTTATATTGCATAGAGGCATAATTGAGATTTTAAAGGGTGTAAAATGTCTCACGAACGTGAACAGGCCTATTTACAGGCACTTAGTCATCAAAGATTTAACTGAATGAATTGGACTATTTCTATCGATATATATTTCTTATATTAATTTCGTATAATCTTATCTTTCCATTGATTTTATTCAACTTTTATTCTTTCGTTTATTCCAAAGTAACATTAGGCCTTTTTACAAGTGAAGAATGCAAGTTGTTGGATACCTTCATCAATGAATTTGATAAATACTTGCCTAATACTTTCATTATCGATAACATCGCTTAATTTCCATTCATATTATTCATACATATTTCATATATATATATATATATATATATATATATATATATATATATATATGTATATGTATATATACAGGGTGTCCCTGGACTTCCTCTTTTCCTCTCGGGAATGTATACATGGGGTCACAATATCACCAGTACTTCATATAACTTTTTTTCCTAAAATCCTTCGTTACCAAGTAACGGGCCCTCGAAGTTACAAAATGAAAAATGTTTTTCTTTGATAACTTTTCAAGTGAATATTCAAAATCATCCAAATTTTGGTAATTGACTAAACAAATGAATTCCTTCGAAGAGCTTTCATGCAGGAGTCAGTTGTTTTGCTACAAAGTCAGGAACGGACTACCCCCGATGGTCCACATCCCAAAACTTTGAAATGACAGATATTTTTCAATATTTTTCAACAAATTAAGGTTACTTGGACAATCTTATGAATAAAAGTACTCGTGTGGAAAGTCGATCGGAGCAACGAGTCACTCGACGACATCAAACCCGCTCGTCCACCATTATTTGAAATGAATAATTATCAAAGCAGAAATAATAATGATAACGTTAATTCAACAACATTTATCCTGAGATGTCTACCATTATTCGAAAATATTAGTTTTTAGGGACAATGGAAATGATAGGTAAAATGTTCATAACGAATGTAATGTAATGTTATTCTATTCAACAATGCATGTCTTGTGTGAATAGGTGTAGCGTAAACAAGGCTTTTCAGATGCCCCCACAGAAAGAAATCCAATGGATTTAAATCCGGAGACCGCGATGGCCATGAATATGGCCCACCTCTACCAATCCATCTATTGTGGAAAATATGGTTCAGATGGTCACGCACAATCAAACTAAAATGAGGAGGAGCGCCATCATGCATAAACCACATATCTCTTCGGGTTTGCAATGGAACATGTTCCAAAAGTCCATTCAAATCGTTCTGAATGAACTCCAAATAACGTTCTCCATTCAATCGGTCCTGTAGAACGAATGGTCCTATAAGATGGTTTCCTATGATACCAGCCCAAACATTCACGTTGAATTTCCGTTGGTGTTTGGTTTGCAATATCCCATGGGGATTTTCTTCGGCCCATATATGGAGATTATGAGAGTTGATAACTCCATCTCTACTGAAACCTGCTTCATCAGTGAATAAAACTCGATTAATAAAAGTCATATCCTCTCTTTGCCTATCCATGAACCAATTGGCATATTCCAGTCGTGCTGGAAAATCTTGAGGTGTCATGGCATGTACCTTCTGGATGTGAAATGGGTGGAGCAGTTGTTCCCTAATTATTCTATGAATAGTGGACTTGGATGTATGGAACTGTTCTGATAGATTTCTGATGCTCATTGAAGGATCATCAGCGACGGCTTCCAAAATATTTTCCTCCGATACAACGGTACGTACAGTCCTAGGAGCGCCCTCACCACCTCGTTTTGGCAAAACTGTACCTACAATAATATCGAAATAAAACAACGTGCTCAAATTAATTATCAATTATTACATACCTGTCTCCCTCAAGCTGCGATCGACACGCTCGAATGTTTCTCTTGACGGTACCGTTCGATTGGGAAAATGTTCTGAATACAGACGACGAGCTTCTGCAGCATTACAAAATGCTCGTCCATAAAATACATGCATATCTGCATATTCATTGAATGTAAACTGTTCGGCCATATCAAAAAAATTCAAAATATCCTATAGAATATTGACAATACAATGATAGTCATATGACAACGCACCACTCAACAAAACAAAATCGCATTCCAGTTTCTCATTTTTTATCAAAACTTTCTAAAAGGTTTTTTTGTCAACATCTGTGAAAGAAATGGAACATAATTATTCCCTGGATATTTTTCACCTGATCATGTGCAGCCGTTTTTGTAGTTCATTCGTTTGCTTTTTATTAGTATAGTAAATATTTTTTCCGATGTGCGTTTTTTCAGCTGAATTTAGATTCGTGTTAAAGAATTTCTCCCATAAAATTATAATTATCAGTGAAACTCCTCAACAGTTTAGCTGTGAAGAAGAATTTGAAACATTCGAATGTTGAGTTTCATGAGATTCAGATAACTGATCAACACGAAACGTGATTATTCCACACGTATTATGTACATACAAAATATGGAATGAATTCGATATTTCATAGTAGAGTAGCTTGTTAGTTTAAAAACACAACGAATCTACAGAACTTGATATTTCTTTTGAAAAAATATCTGCTATCACAATTGTGACTTAAACTTCCATATAGGTACTGTACTTTTTGTTTACGACTTCATTTTAGCATACTTTGTATTATTCCTGTTATAAATGTTGTTGAATTAACGTTATCATTATTATTTCTGCTTTGATAATTATTCATTTCAAATAATGGTGGACGAGCGGGTTTGATGTCGTCGAGTAGAACTACATTTTTATCAAGACTCGTTGCTCCGATCGACTTTCCACACGAGTACTTTTATTCATAAAATTGTCCAAGTAACCTTATTTTGTTGAAGAATATCTGTCATTTCAAAGTTTTGGGGTGTGGACCATCGGGGGTAGTCCGTTCCTGACTTTGTAGCAAAACAACTGACTCCTGCATGAAAGCTCATCGACGGAATTCATTTGTTTAGTCAATTACCAAAATTTGGATGATTTTGAATATTCACTTGAAAAGTTATCAAAGAAAAACATTTTTCATTTTGTAACTTCGAGGGCCCGTAACTTGGTTACGAAGACTTTTAGGAAAAAAAGTTATATGAAGTACTGGTGATATTTTGACCCCATCTATACATTCCGAGAGGAAAAGAGGAAGTCCAGGGACACTCTGTATATATAGAGATATATATACAGTGCTAGTCAAAAGTCCTCCCCCCCTCGTATCTTTTGAACGGGTATACTTATAATAATGAAATTTGGAGGGTGGAAATAAACGGATGTAGGCTTCTCAACTGGTCATAACAGGTGACGCAATAGTCATAAATGACGTCAAAAGGCCACTGTGACCAAAAATTTTAAATGGGACCCTATGGCAAGTGACAGCTCGTTTGAAAGGTATTGAAAATACCTATTCAGTCATACCAATTTTGTTTGGGTTTCGGCTGATTTTGATTGATAAATTGAAGAAATACGAAAATTATAGTTTCGCATTTAATTAATAAAGATTTAAGAACCAGTTCTTATAATAAGTGTTCAAAATGTGCTCCATCTACTTCCTGGCAGTAATGCATCCTATTGCTAAACTCTTGTCGTACTCGTCCCAGTGTGTCAGCGGAAATTGCCCTACATTCTTCAACAATTCGTTGTTTCAGAATGGCAATACTGTCAGGTGCTGTAGCGTAAACCTTAGATTTCAAGTACCCCCATAGAAAAAAATCTAATGGTGTAAGGTCCGGTGACCGAGCTGGCCATTCGATCGAACCTCGTCGTCCAATCCATCTACCACGATATTCTTCATCTAGGTAACGTCTTACTGCACCGTAATAGTGTGCAGGAGCACCATCTTGTTGAAACGTTATTTCCAAGTTGTCGAATTCATCTGGATTATCTTCTAGAATTTCAAGAACTAACGCCTCAATATCAGTTTGTAACATCTCCAGATACAATTTACCGGTTAAGTTAGCATTGAGAAAAAGAGGCCCAACTATGTGGTTTCCCAAAATACCTGCCCAAACATTTACTTTTTCTGGAAATTGAGTATGTTTTTCACGAAAGATGTGAGGATTTGTGTCACTCCAATACCTCACATTTTGAGTGTTAACATTTCCATTGAGAAAGAAAGTACTTTCGTTACTAAAACAAATTGTCTGTATGTAGCCTGGTTGTTGGTTCATTTTATCGGACATAGTTTCACAGAATTCTAGTCTTCGGTCGGGGTCATCATCTGAAAGTTGGTGCACCATTTTTAATTTGTATGGATGAAATTTGTTTTTAGCCAACACCCTATGTACTGTCCTTTGACTGACTTCACAGATAGACGCAACTTGGGCTGTGGAAGAAGTAGGGTTCACTACCATTTCTCCAAGTATGTCAATTTTTTTGTCATCACTAATTGTTGGTCGACCAGATCGTTTGGCATCTTGAACACTACCTGATGCTTCAAACTTCCGAAGAAGCTCCCTCAAATAAACCCTCGATATAGGGCGATCGGGGTACCTCTCATTAAACAGTCGTTCCGCTGCATGGAAATTGTTTCTACATTCACCAATTATTAAGATAGCTGCTACTTTGTCGGCTACAGTACGTACCATTTTGCCTATGTAAACACTTAAACGTCTCGTTAAACAATAGCTTAGGTGAATTTTCAAGGTATAAACACTTTTGACAAGTGGATAATTCAAACACGTCAACCTTTTTGACAATGAACCAGAGGCGTACTTTAAAATCTTTATTAATTAAATGCAAAACAATAATTTTCGTATTTCTTCAATTTATCAATCAAAATCAGCCGAAACCCAAACAAAATTGGTATGACTGAATAGGTATTTTCAATACCTTTCAAACGAGCTGTCACTTGCCATAGGGTCCCATTTAAAATTTTTGGTCACAGTGGCCTTGTGACGTCATTTATGACTATTGCGTCACCTGTTATGACCAGTTAAGAAGTCTACATCCGTTTATTTCCACCCTCCAAATTTCATTATTATAAGTATACCCGTTCCAAAGATACGAGGGGGGGAGGGGACTTTTGACTAGCACTGTGTATATATATATATATATATATATATATATATATATATATATATATATATATAAAAAAATAAATAGATAAGTACTCTTTGATCATTCCATATTGATTTCAATTTAAGAGCCACCGGTATACAGCTGTTTCAGCCTATTGGGCATCGTCAGTACCGGGCAGGCGGTCCTCATTTTGTCTTCAATCGAGGACCGCCTGCCCGGTACTGACGATGCCCAATAGGCTGAAACAGCTGTATACCGGTGGCTCTTAAATTGAAATCAATATGGGAATGATCAAAGAGTACTTATCTATTTATTTTTTGATTTTCATGGAATTATTTTCCAGCAGCTTGACTGCATTAACCTTTCTAGATTATATATATATATATATATATATATATATATATATATATATATATATATATATATATATATATATACAGTGTGACCCATTTAAAATGGAACCACCCCTGTAGAATGTGCATTTTTCAATCAATCTCAATTTTTTTTATTGAAATATTAAGCATGAAAAAACTGTATCTTGACACTAACTTTCACAATTTTAGTTTCATTTCCAAGGCACTCTATGGTTTTTTTGTTTGTCAAAAACGGCAAAAGTTTATTAGGCAATTTTTGTTTTCAAATTTGACTACACCACTGGATTCGTAGTCGTTATAAATCAAAACTGTCAAATTTTCATTAAAAAATATTTGTTAACAACGAAGTTACAACAACTTCAATTTTGGAAACAAAGTATTTGTTTGTAATTATTATTCAGATTATAGACATATTTGAGATCTGACAACACTGTCATCACCAAGTAGAACACCAGTGAATTTGTACAGTGAAAATCCGAAGTCAACAGCTCAATGCGTTCTACAGTTATAACTCCTGAAAATATGGTAATGTGAGATATTTGTGGTGCAAGCGTTTTGTAATAAAAATCTGAATACGCCACTGGATTTGTGGATAATATTGCCTTAAAATCATTCATTTGAGTGTAGGTTACGAGAAGTGTATTCTAGAATAACAGAAAATTAAAAATTCATTTTCAAGTTATGCAGTACTTAGTACATTCTTCCACATAGCCGCTAAAATCAAATTGATTTAAAGCATGGAAATCATTTATTCAATAATAAAACAGAGAGCAAGACAAAAATTGTTCCCTGTAAATTCTTCATAACTCAGCTAAAACAATCTTTTAGAGGAGATATCAATAATTTGAGGAAGCTGAACTCATTATGCAAAGGTTTTATAATAAATCAACAGTAGGCTGTGATTTTGACAGTTAATCATAAATAAAATAATAGTTGTTAGTTACGTGCATTTAATAATGGCTTTGCAATTATCATTAGAAGAAAGAATTGAAATTGTGAGAATTTCTGGGGACAATTATCATAGTGAAAGAGAAGCAGCTAGGATATTTAATCACAGACATCCAAATCGACTTCCCATTGACAGAAGCACCGTCAGTAAAATTAACAAAACATTTAAAGAAACCGGTGCAGTCAGCAAACATATTTTAAAAAATAATCACCGAAGAAGAAATTTAAACGAAGGTGCTGTTTTAGATTATTTTAGAAACCACCCAAACAGAAGTTTACGAGTCGCCAGTTTGGATTTAAACTTACCGAGAGAGACTATTCGACGATGTCTTAAACAAAACAAAATGAGAGCATTTAAACCTAAATTTCTTCACTCTTTAAAGGCAGGTGATGAAGTGAAACGTATGGAATTTTGTTTGTGGGCACAAGGCGAGTACCTGAATACAAGAAATTTTTTAAACTGCATAATGTTTAGTGATGAAGCTTCTTTCAGCACCAATGGGGTAGTTTCATCGCAAAATGCTCGGTATTGGGCTACGGAAAATCCGCACTGGATCATAAATTGTAAAAGTCAATATTCCGAAAAAGTTAACGTTTGGTGTGGTATAGTACAAAATAGAATAATAGGTCCATATTTTTTTGATGGAAACATAAACGGGCAAAATTTTTTGGAATTTCTAAATAACCAATTATCGGACGAAATAGATGAAATGCCTCTTGCGGAACAAGTAAATTTATATTTTCAGCTCGACGGCTGTTCCGTGCACAATTCGAGGATTGTTAAAGAGTGGCTAAATAACCAGTTTCCAAATCATTGGATAGGACGAGGTAGTGACCTAATTGAATGGCCACCTAGATCGCCTGATCTAACAATATTAGACTTTTTTCTGTGGGGTATTCTGACACAAAAAGTATACAGAACAAGACCAACGAATCGAGCTGAACTCATGCAAAGGATACGACAAGCTTGTGCCGAAATTACAGTTCAACAAATAAGAAATAGTGTAAACAATATTCGGAAGAGATACGATAAATGTATTGAACTTAATGGAGGTTTGGTAGAAGCCACAAAAATTTGAATGTTTAGTTTTAAATCAATGTTTATTTTAGTATCAGTTTTTTCTTAATGGCAATTAATTGTTGAATAAATACTTTGAAACTTGTTTGTATACATTTTGTTTTCATCAGCTATAGAAGAAGGTAGAGTAAGTTCAGAATCTCATAAAATGTGATTTTCCAGGTGCGCTGTTACAAAAGTACTATTATTTATTATTGGGAAACTTTCAAAAAGCTTACAAGTATGACCATTAATACTTCAAGATTCTATCAACATTTGGTAAAAGCGCAATTGGGAGATCCCACGACATGAGATTCTGAACTTGGTCTACTACTGCGTAACTTGAAAATGAACTTTTAATTTTCTGTTATTCAATTATTCAATTTTTATTTTAATTTTCACTTCTCGTAACCTACACTCAAATGAATGATTTTAAGGGAATATTATCCACAAATCCAGTGGCGTAGTCAGATTTTTATTACAAAACGCTTGCACCACAAATATCTCACATTACCATATTTTCAGGAGTTATAACTGTAGAACGCATTGAGCTGTTGACTTCGGATTTTCACTGTACAAATTCACTGGTGTTCTACTTGGTGATGACAGTGTTGTCAGATCTCAAATATGTCTATAATCTGAATAAAAATTACAAACAAATACTTTGTTTCCAAAATTGAAGTTGTTGTAACTTCGTTGTTAACAAATATTTTTTAATGAAAATTTGACAGTTTTGATTTATAACGACTACGAATCCAGTGGTGTAGTCAAATTTGAAAACAAAAATTGCCTAATAAACTTTTGCCGTTTTTGACAAACAAAAAAAACCATAGAGTGCCTTGTTAATGAAACTAAAATTGTGAAAGTTAGTGTCAAGATACAGTTTTTCATGCTTAATATTTCAATAAAAAAAAATTGAGATTGATTGAAAAATGCACATTCTACAGGGGTGGTTCCATTTTAAATGGGTCACACTGTATATATATATATATATATATATATATATATATATATATATATATATATATATATATATATATATATCTTTGAATGATGCAACTAATTTTCTTTTATTTTCAGTACTTTAATATTAAATTTTACAAAAAGGATTTCAAGCTTTATCTCTTCTATTAATTATTTGCGAGCGCTTTCGACAGCTGGCCGTACTGTCATCTTCTAGGCACTCCTCAAACTGAACGTCATCCTGTCGTCTGCCTCTTTATACGGTCAGAACGTCTCAACTCAGGTATTTCAGGTACTTTAGGTAAATTTGCATGTATTTGTATTACATCAGGTACTCTTTTTTGTGTTAGATCTTCTCTAGGAATGTGTATGGTTTTGTTTAATATATTGAATGTGAGGTCTTGTTGTGTTTTGATTTGTACTTGTTCCTCGATAGGTGATTTATGACTGTTAAATTTATGGATGTTCAAGTTTTCCCAAATGTCCATGCGGTTTCCCTTGTTGACTTGTTTTAAGAGTTTTATGTTCTCTGGTGGGGGGAAATTATGTTTGTTTTGTATGGCGGGTGTTGCGAGGTTTGATTTATATACTTTTGGATTTATGTATGCCTTTTTGTGCTCATTGTACCTTTGGATCAGTTTTTTCTTGGTTTGGCCGATAAAGAATTTGTTGCAGTCCGAGCATTGTATACTGTATATCCCGTTTTGGTCTTTGTCTTCTTCTTTTTTTGTTTATTTTTTGTATTATCTTCGTGTTTGGCTTGTATGTGATGTTGATGTTCAGTGGTTTGAAGACGTTTGTTAGTTTTTTGGTTTGGTGTCCTACGTACGTAAATGATGTCCATCGTTGTGTTGTTTTGTCTGTTGGGGTGGCTTGATCCTTGTTCTGTATTCTTTGTTTGATTCTGTTTTCTAGTTTATCTATTGTCTTTTGGGTGTATCTGTTTTCGTTCGCTATTTGGTATATGACTTTCCGTTCTTTGTTTCGGGCTTCATTGCTGAGTGGTATCCTTAACATTCTATATATGAATGCGTTATAGGCAGCCATTTTGTGTCATGGTGGATGGTTTGAACTTGCGGGTATGGTGGAGCTTGTTTGTGTAGGTTTTCTGTATATTGCCATTTGAAATTGTGATTTGTTGTGGTTATATACTATGGTTATGTCCAGGTAGTTAAGTTTTGAGTTGTGTTCTTCCTCAATACTGAAACATAGTTTTTGATTCATTTCGTTAATTTCTTTTTTTATTTGTTCTATTCTTATTCCAAGAACCACTCAGCAAGGAAGCCCGAAACAAAGAACGAAAAGTCATATATCAAATAGCGAACGAAAACGGATACACCCAAAAGACAATAGATAAACTAGAAAACAGAATCAAACAAAAAATACAGAACAAGGATCAAGCCACCCCAACAGCCAAAAACGAAGATAACACAAAAAATAAACAACTATGAAAAAGAAGATGACAAAGACCAAAACGGGATATACAGTATATAATGCTCGGACTGCAACAAATTCTATATCGGCCAAACCAAGAAAAAACTGACCCAAAGGTACAATAAGCACAAAAAGGCATACATAAATCCAATAGTATATAAATCAAACCTCGCAACACACGCCATACAAAACAAACATAATTCCCCACCAGAGAATATAAAACTCATAAAACAAGTCAACAAGGAAAACCGCATGGACATTTGAGAAAACTTGAACATCCATAAATTTAACAGTCATAAATCACTTATCGAGGAACAAGTACAAATCAAAACTCAACAAGACCTCACATTCAATATATTAAACAAAACCATACACATTCCTAGAGAAGATCTAACACAAAAAAGAGTACCTGATGCAGTACAAATACAGGCAAATTTACCTAAAGTACCTGAAATTCCTGAGCTGAGACGTTCTGACCGTATAAAGAGGCAGACGACAGGATGACGTTCAGTTTGAGGAGTGCCTAGAAGATGACAGTACGACCAGCTGTCGAAAGCGCTCGCAGATAATGAATAGAAGATATAAAGCTTTAAATTTTTTATGTAAAATTTAATATTAATATATATATATATATATATATATATATATATATATATATATATATATATATATATATATATATATATAGTGGTCATATAGATTAACAGGGTCTCTCAGTCAAAAAAAAAATCAACCTCTGCTTTACTTTGCCAAGCTTTCGCTTCTAATGGGAAGTAAAAATGAGCGAAAAAACAATAAATTGAACATATGAACATATACATGTATAGGATTTTTTGTCAAAAAAAGCCGCCTCCGTGGTGATTTTGATAGTTTTCTTGTAAACACAAGATTATTCAACTGAAACTACAAATGTGCGGTTGGCTCCTGCTGGTGGCCCCGTGCATTTGTATTTCTATCTTTTGGTAACCAAGTGTTGCCCATCCTTACACTTGACTGCACCATACTGATGATGGGCCAAAAGCACGAAACACGTGTCTATGGTTTGCCACTTTCTTAAGTGCTATGTCCGATATTAACTTCTGTTTCTATATATATATATACAAAAGTAGGACATTTAATTAATGACTGAATCTATGAATTCATTAGATGATATCTTGAGGTTGCAGTCAAGATCAAGGATGAAAACTCTTTACTAGTTTGTCAAGCTTTCGGAAATGTTCATTTCCTTCTTCAGGACAACTGAAAAGATTATTGTAAAAATATACAGGGTGTAACATAAGTACGTTAAAATATTCAAGTGACGTATTCCTGAGACAATTTTAAGAAAAAAAGTCTATTTGGACTTTTGTCCGAAAATGCTTCGTTTCGGAGTTACGGGGTGTTGAAAATGAATTTTTTGTTCGCTATTCAAAAATAACCCTTGCAAAATATAAGTTATTTGCACGAAATTCGGTACCCGGGGTTTTTTTTTGACGTGGGGAATCATAATTTCGTATTAATTTTCATGTCACATCTAGAGGGCGCTGCGCACGCTGTCATTATTCATTTCCAATTGCCCTAACTTTTTTGACAGTAAACTTTTGGCACTTTTCATGAGAAAACCTAATTCCCACACCTTTTCCAACTAAAAAAGGTACACTTCCTCAACAACACTGGAGTTGATCGTTTTCGAAATATTTACAATTTTCTATATCGATGCATATTACTTAGCTCCTAGGGCGCTAAGTGAAGTTGCTGAGAACATTACAAAAACTAAGTATGTGGTGGATCTCGTCAAAATAAACAACTTTTTCCTGTAAAATATTTAACGAAGAATGATTCGTTTTCGAAAAACAGATTGTTGAAATTTTTTAAAACATGGTAGGTTTTTGTCATAAGTTTTTTGCAATTTTAGTTATTTTCATCAAACTTTATACGCAGTATACCCGTACAGACTTCTTCTAAACCGAGCATTATCGAACTGCTTATTCAATCCAAATTGAAAAAAATTGTCAGGTTGAATTATTTAATTAGAAAGTGCCACATTTCGGAGCTGGTAAAAAAAAACAATTCGGAGAAGTACTATGTTATTTATTGGGAAAATAAACATATGAAAATTGAACGAAACAACTATTACAACAACTATTCAAAGTGACGACCTCCAACAGTAATACAAGCTTCAAGCTTCTGCTCTCCTCATCAAAGAATTCCGCACCCGTTGAAAAAGTACCGAAGTGTTTCTTATCGTTTCGCAGCAAGCTATGATGCGATCCTTCAACATTTCCTCATTTTCAATGGTGCTAGCATAAACTAGTGATTTTAGGTATCCCCAAAAGAAACAGTCGACGGGATTGAGGTCCGGTGACCTCGGGGGCCAATGCTCAGTGCCTCCTCTTCCTATCCATCGTTGGGAATATGCTACGTCTGAAAAATTTCTTGCTATCACACTAAAATGAGCAAGAGCTCCATCGTGCATAAATCAAGAGTGATATCGGAGACCACTGGAAACATCTTCCATGAGTTGGGAAAGCTCGTGTTTCAAAAAATGTCAAACTTAAGGAGAGAAAATAGGGCCCAATTAAAGAATCCCCAATTATGCCTACATCAAAAGAGAATCTGTCTTGGAAATGAGTTTGCGTTATCGCATGTGGGTTATCTTTCGCTCAGATGTGGTTGTTGTGGAAGTTCATGATACCATTTCTTGAAAAATTAGCCTCATCTGTGGAGGATTTTCGATAAAATTTGCGGACGTTGTTCGACTTTTCTTTGAAGTCATTGAGCAAATTCGATACGTGGTTGGAAATCATGTAGCGTAAGTGCCTGGAAAAGCTGAATATGATAATGATATAATTGCTGTTCCTTTAAAATTCTGTAAACTGTCATATAACTCACATTTAAAGTTTGCCGTATGCAAAAACCATATCAGCCATTTCAGCATTCGTTGGGCATGGTACCAAAAAGTCACTTTATAAACTCCGAACTGTGAATTTGTCATTTAATAGTTAAAAATGTGACAGCGAACTTCTATTTTTATAAATAAACTTTCACAGCCTACTCGATTCAATTAACTTAATTTGCAAGCGGAGAGTGACAAAAATTATTGAAATCAAATTTGGCTATAAAGTAATATACATCGATATAAAAAATTGTAAATATCTCGAAAACGATCACCTCCAGCGTTGTTGAGTAATTGTGTCATTTTTACTTGGAAAAGGTGTGGGAATTAGTTTTTTTCATGAAAAGTACCAAAAGTTTACTGTCAGAAAAGTTAGGGCAATTTGAAATAAATAATGGCAGCGTACGCAACGCCCTCTAAATGTCACATGAAAATTATACGATGATTTCCCACGTATCTCCGAAATGAAGCATTTTCGGACACAAGGTCATATAGACTTTTTTCTTAAAATTGTCTGAAGAATACGTCACTTGAATATTTTAACGTACTTATGTTACACCCTGTATTTACATATATAAAGTTGAGAATCTTAGCGACTGGAGAAATGTACAGTAGAATGGAATAACGGGGTCGCTCAGTCAAAAAATCAAAAATCCCACTAAAAGCGAAAGCTTGGCATAGTAAAGCAGAGTTTTTGATTTTTGATTTTTTGACTGAGCGACCCCGTTATTTCATTCTACTGTGCAATGGAATAACGGGGTCTCTCAGTCAAAAAATCAAAAACTGCTTTACTTTGCCAAGCTTTCGCTTCTAGTGGGAAGCTTGGCAAAGTAAAGCAGAGTTTTTGAATCTTGATTTTTTGACTGAGAGACCCCGTTATTCCATTCTACTTTACATATATATATATATATATATATATATATATATATATATATATATATATATATATATATATATATATATATAAATATATATATATATGTATGTATATATATACATATATACTCATTTCAACCTTAGCTGTGTGTATGTATTATTAATTAGTTATTTTTCTTCTTTCTCTTAGACTAGCTTATATCTCAATTCTTATTATGGATTCCTATATTCATGATTTCAGAATTGACAAATAACATATAGCATAGACACCACTGAAGGGGAAGAAGAAAGTTGCCGCAACAAATATGCTTGCCATTCCAATCTTACTCTACTCGTTTGGAGTAGTGAAGTGTACTCGGGAGGAGCTGTATCAACTCGACGTAAAGACCCGAAAAATGATGCATCTCCATAGGAGTTTGCGTCCCAAATCATCTGTTCCACGGTTGTACTTCCCCGATAACAGGGAGGCCGGGAGGCAGGGAGGTCACGGCCCCTTCTCTGCATGGTCTGTGACCATGAGAGAGCAGGAATTGGAGCATTTCTCCCTAGGGCAGCTGCCCGAGTAGCTAATGGACACGGTATAGTTTTCGACACTGAACGAGGTGACCACAACTCTGTCACGGAGTTGGAACCCGTTCAGCAAAAAGCTCAGATAAAAGTTGCAGAGATCACCTCACTACTGCGGAAACACAAGGATAAGCCAATGCATGAGGTCTTCTTCAATAACATTGAAGACCTTGGCTTATCAAAGCGCCTGACGTTCGCTTTTCTCAGGTCAGGAAACTGAGGGGTTCTTGACACGAGGTGCAGGGTCTGCCGCGAGGCGCCCTAGACCCTAATGCACTTGCTACAAGCATGTCCAGCATATGCGGTCTCGGCCTATATCCATCGACATAACGCGGCCCTAAGAGTGGTATATTACCATCTACGGCACTCTTATGGTATTGACGAGACACCGGTGTTGCCCTACGCTCTGGGGGATAGTGAATCCTTGGTGGGGAACGAGGAGTGCCAAAATTATTGGAACTATTCGTTTCCAGGCTCAGGCTCATACAAGCTAAAGAGCCTGATGTAGTCCTTCCCGACCACCAGATTAAAACGGTATTAGTCGTGGAGTTTCAGCTCCTGGTGAGACGAATATCGTCAGAAAAGAGGAGGAAAAACGGATGAAATAACGAGATTTTCTCTTCGAACTCTGCAGACTTTATCCAGATCACTCTGTCAAGATGGTTGTTCTGATTATTGGAGTCCTTGGTGGAATGATGTTCTCTCTACTCTCGGATCATAAAATCATACCGGCTTGCCGCACTGAGGCAGAAATCTTAGCCGCACAGATGCAGAAGGCTTTCATTCTTGGCTCACTGCGCTTGCTCAGGGCACATGATTCTCGGGCCCAATGATCACTTACCCCACGGTGTGGGGAGTGGTCATTGGTAGATAATAATGACGCGCCCTCCCGAATGTATCAGGGCTTCGGGGGATAGGGCCCGACTAGCGCACACCACGGTGAAAAAAAAAATGATAATGTTTATTCAGATTCAAATCACAAAAATTATTAACTAAAGTGATACATATAGTTGAATAAACATCATAGAAACCACAGAAGCATCAGATGTTGCTTGTATGTGGTGAAAAGGATATCCAAAGGAAAAAAATGAATATATGATAAATATTAAAGTATGAGAATGAGTTATATAAAAGGGATTGGCATATGAGAATAAACTACTCAATATATGGAATTAAAAACACATGAGATAATATAAAATCACATATATGAGTATAAATATAAAAAATTGTAAGTTTTGACATATAATAATATTTAAATATAAAATCATACAAACATGAAACTAAATTGATAATTAAGTATAAAATCACAATTGTAAAATACGCGTACTAATAATAATATATAAAAACATGTTAAAATCGATATGGATAACATGTTGAAATCGATATGGATATTGTTGAAAATGGATGTGATATATATTAACAAAACGATAGTGCCCATATATACACATATATACATACATATATATGAACACATATGTATTACAGAATTGTAAGTGGAAAATATAGCAAAGTACGTATGGTTTTTTCCCATCTACTCAAATAGACGTAGAAGTACAAGTCTCTGACTCTGAAGAATATGCTCTTTCAACTTTTTTTGAAGCGATTGATATTTGAGATTGATTTTATATTTTCAGGAATTCGGTTGTAGAGTTTAGGCGCAAAGTAAGTGAATGATCTTTGAGTAATGACCCTGACCATTATCTTTTTGGCGGGTGTGGTACTGATGTGAAGGAAGCGATGCCGTATGTCTCTTTGTATGATATTCAATGTTAGAGCATGAAAAATACAACTGTCGTATGTCTAACAGACGAGTTTCGATGTATAATCTATCAGAGGGATACCTACCATTTTTAGAGAATAATAATTTAAGAAAACGCCTTTGCATAATTTCAATTTGAGAAATATGACTATTCACTGCTCCTCCCCAAACTGCTATTCCATAGCGGATATGACTTTCCACAAGCGAGTAGTATAAAGTTTTGAGATATTTTAGAGGTAGGAGTTCTTTAAGTTTCCTAAATTTGAATAGAATGGTACTCAATTTATTGACACTATATTTAATATGGAGGTCCCATTTCAAATTGGCGTCAAGAATTATTCCTAAGTATTTTATTTTATATTCAAATTTAGGAAACTTAAAGAACTCCTACCTCTAAAATATCTCAAAACTTTATACTACTCGCTTGTGGAAAGTCATATCCGCTATGGAATAGCAGTTTGGGGAGGAGCAGTGAATAGTCATATTTCTCAAATTGAAATTATGCAAAGGCGTTTTCTTAAATTATTATTCTCTAAAAATGGTAGGTATCCCTCTGATAGATTATACATCGAAACTCGTCTGTTAGACATACGACAGTTGTATATTTCATGCTCTTACATTGATTATCATACAAAGAGACATACGGCATCGCTTCCTTCACATCAGTACCATACCCGCCAAAAAGATAATGGTCAGGGTCATTACTCAAAGATCATTCACCTACTTTGCGCCTGAACTCTACAACCGAATTCCTGAAAATATAAAATCAATCTCAAATATCAAACGATTCAAAAAAAGTTGAAAGAGCATATTCTTCAGAGTCAGAGACTTGTACTTCTACGTCTATTTGAGTAGATGGGAAAAAACCATACGTACTTTGCTATATTTTCCACTTACAATTCTGTAATACATATGTGTTCATATATATGTATGTATATATGTGTATATATGGGCACTATCGTTTTGTTAATATATATCACATCCATTTTCAACAATATCCATATCGATTTCAACATGTTTTTATATATTATTATTAGTACGCGTATTTTACAATTGTGATTTTATACTTAATTATCAATTTAGTTTCATGTTTGTATGATTTTATATTTAAATATTATTATATGTCAAAACTGACAATTTTTTATACTTATACTCATATTTGTGATTTTATATTATCTCATGTGTTTTTAATTCCATATATTAGGTAGTTTATTCTCATATGCAAATCCCTTTTATATAACTGATTCTCGTACTTTAATATTTATCATATATTCATTTTTTTCCTTTGGATATCCTTTTCACCGCATACAAGCAACATCTGATGCTTCTGTGGTTTCTATGATGTTTATTCAACTATATGTATCACTTTAGTTATTAATTTTTGTGACTTGAATCTGATTAAAAATTATCATGTTTTTTTCACCGTAGTGTGCGCTAGTTGGGCCCTATCCCCCGAAGCCCTGATACATTCGGGAGGGCGCGTCATCATTATCAACCAATGACCACTCCCCACACCGTGGGGTAAGTGATCATTGGGCCCGAGAATCATGTGCCCTGAGCAAGCGCAGTGAGCCAAGAATGACAGCCTTCTGCATCTGTGCGGCTAAGATTTCTGCCTCAGTGCGGCAAGCCGGTATGATTTTATGATCCGAGAGTAGAGAGAACATCATTCCACCAAGGACTCCAATAATCAGAACAACCATCTTGACAGAGTGATCTGGATAAAGTCTGCAGAGTTCGAAGAGAAAATCACGTTATTTCATCTGCTTTTCTTCCTCTTTTCTGACGATATTCGTCTCACCAGGAGCTGAAACTCCACGACTAATACCGTTTTAATCTGGTGGTCGGGAAGGACTACATCAGGCTCATTAGCTTGTATGAGCCTGAGCCTGGAAACGAATAGTTCCAATAAATTCGGCATTCCTCGTTCCCCACCACGGATTCAATATCCCCCACAGCGTAGGGCAACACCGATGTCTCGTCAATACCATAAGAGTGCCGTAGATGGTAATATACCACTCTCAGGGCCGCGTTATGTCGATGGATATAGGCCGAGACCGCATATGCTGGACATGCTTGTAGCAAGTTCATTAGGGTCTCGGGCGCCTCGCGGCAGACCCTGCACCTCGTGTCAAGAACCCCTCAGTTTCCTGACCTGAGAAAAGCGAACGTCAGGCGCTTTGATAAGCCAAGGTCTTCAATGTTATTGAAGAAGACCTCATGCATTGGCTTATCCTTGTGTCTCCGCAGTAGTGAGGTGATCTCTGCAACTTTTATCTGAGCTTTTTGCTGAACGGGTTCCAACTCGGTGACAGAGTTGTGGTCACCTCGTTCAGTGTCGAAAACTATACCGAGTTCATTAGCTACTCGGGCAGCTGCCCTAAGGAGAAATGCTCCAATTCCTGCTCTCTCATGGTCACAGACCATGCAGAGAAGGGGCCGTGACCTCCCTGCCTCCCGGCCTCCCTGTTGTCGGGGAAGTACAACCGTGGAACAGATGATTTGGGACGCAAACTCCTATGGAGATGCATCATTTTTCGGGTCTTTACGTCGATTTGATACAGCTCCTCCCGAGTACACTTCACTACTCCAAACGAGTAGAGTAAGATTGGAATTGCAAGCATATTTGTTGCAGCAACTTTCTTCTTCCCCGGCAGTTCCGATGACCAGATCTGTCGAAGTTTGTGCTGATACTTGCCGCGGAGAGGGTTTTTTCACTGCTGTTACCTCTTGTGAGTGGCGTTATTCCACCCTGAGTTAAGTATACGTCTCTCCGGCATCCAGATGGTGTAGGATGCTTCTATCTACGAGCCGCACATCCTCTCCGTAGTCCCCGCATCGTCCTCTTTTGAGATGGACCATCGCACATTTGTCTAGAATGAATTTCATACCGATAGCATGCGTGTACTCTTCCACCACCTTCAAGGACTGATGGAGATCCTCCTCTCCATGCCCGGCTGGGCGTGGAGTCCTGAGACATCAGCAAGCCCCAAGCCGCCTGCCGCACCGAGACCAGGTGGGTGCTAGTCCTCCAGATGATCTTTTAGCAAAATCTCCTTCAAACAGGAAACTCGGCTCCAGCATCGCATTCTCCCGAAGCACCTTCTCCATCACTCCTCGTTTAAGAACAACGGATCGGCTATATTATTAGTTTCCCTATCTTCTGCTAAACTAATTGCGCCGCGGGGGTGCAACTGGCCACCACTATGGCACTAGGCCGGACCAGAGGGTTCCCTACGATTCCTACTACCTAACCGACACACACTCCGCGCCTTGACCTGCCTAACTTCCTATCCCCGAAGGTGAGAATGGCCTCCGGGCGGTTTTAAGCCCCCAGACAGCAAAGCAATGGAGCAGCTCACGTGAGCTACTCCGTAGTTGTACTGCGTCGGCGTACCTCCAGATGTATTCGGGCCTGGGCAGGTCGAATATGTCGAAGGAGGCCGGCTAGTTGGTCCCTCGATGACGAAGGGTCGGAATCGAATTCGTTTTCTCAAGAAGTCCTGAAAAGGACAGTGTTGAACTAAAAAGTTCAGATTTTTGTTACTTTCGGCAACTCCTGGTATACTCTATCTCCTGAACGGGATGATCCTTAAAACTCCATCTCTCCTTTATGGTACCACGGCAGTATGTACGTAGAATCCAATGACTCGGAGGAAATGTTCTCCTTTGTAGTATTTATATATATTTGCCTTTGTCTTCAAAAAGACAATTTTTCCTGGCTTTGTTTGATATGCGAATCCACTTAGGGAAGTACTTTGGGGATTTGTTTTGTACTTCCCTAATCTCCAACAAAGAAATTTGCAGCTGTAGACTTCTTTTACAATATTTCTACAATTTAACCAACTCCCAATATTATATTCTTTTGTAATATTTCCACAATTTAACCAGCTTCCAATATTATAGTCTTTTGCCAAAAATATTCTCTCGCGAAAATCACTCAGTAAAGTCAGATCCCGAGTCTCAAACTGAAGCTTCTCAGCCTACGAAACGCGCTATATTTATCTATCTGCGGAGCGCGCGCATAGGCTCCACCTCTTGTTCACCATTCGTCCTAACCTGATTGGTTGATCGTTCAACTATATAGTGGAGTTGGTAACATCTTGGTTTTTCTCATTTTGTCTTCAATCGAGGACCGCCTGCCTGGTACTGACGATGCCCAATAGGCTGAAACAGCTGTCTACCGGTGGCTCTTAAATTGAAATCAATGTGGGAATGATCAAAGAGTACTTACTCATCTATTTATTTTTGATTTTCATGGAATTATTTTCCAGCAGCTTGACTGCATTAACCTTTCTAGATTTCATATATATATATATATATATATATATATATATATATATATATATATATATATATATATATATATATATATATATATATATCCTATATATATATGTCCTCCTAGAGGACAATGAAAACACTCTAGTATTCTGAATGAATTTGGCTTCCTTTCGACAATAAACTGTCCAACAAGAGTTTAACACAGCCGTGAATCATGTATAGATCACATTTTCCTGAAGGCAAACTCGGAAACAACAGAAAATATTGAACCCCTTGTCATTTAAACCGACATTAGTGATCACTTCACAACCTTACTATAGATAAATCTAAGGTCGACAACTAGAGACTATATCATTGAAAATTTTTTGCCAAAAAAATTATCCTATCAAATTTGTCTATTTCTAGTCATGTGTGTCGAAATAACCAATGAATACTGTCAATAGTAAAAAATACACTTGGAAAATATTTATGGAGTTTTGTGACGCCAGAAAATATGAATTGGATGGAAATCGTACTCTCGAAGAGCTTACATTAATACTCAAGGATTGGGCGATTAATATGAGAAAAAAGGATAGCACAGAGTTTAAGGAGGCTACTGTTAAAACCTTATGGAATATAACAAGCAAATTATTACAAGAAAAGTATCACAAGGAGTATAATATCATGCTAGACCCCTTTAAAAGTGTTGCATTCAAACAAGCGCGGAATGCACGCGACGCAGCACGAAGAAATTTACAAACAGATCCCACTAAACGCAAAACAAGCTCAGTACCATTAACTTCAAATGAAATGAGTAAAATTATAAACTTTTGGGATGAAAATACCCCTATAGGACTCCTACGCAAATTTTATCACATAGCAGCGGTGGAATTGGCTTGGAGAGGTGGTGAAGGTGCTGCTTGCTTAGTTGATTATTTTCATATCGAAAAGGACAACAATGGATCTCCAACTAATAGGATAGAATATAATCCAATTTTCAGTGAAACCTGCCAAGGGGGTTCAAAGAACTGCGCCTCTAGCAAATGGTTAGTTTAAAATAGTGATAACAATGCTTGTCCTGTCAGATTATTCATTAAATTATTATCAAAACGAGGCACAAATATCAAGACAAATAGACTATTTTTAAGGCCAAATCGTCACTGGAAGACAGGAAGCGATAACTGGTATGACAATATGCCCCTGGGTAGAAATATAATCAACGGATGGACGAAATCTTCTGCTGAAGCAATTGGCTCGGATACGAAACAGAGGAAAATAACCAATCACTCTAATAGAGCAACTGCAGTCAGTCAACTAGCTAAGAGTGGAGTTCAAGAACAGCAATTGTTGAAAATTACTGGGCACAATAATGGAAATTCCATAAAACCTTATTTGAATATTGATCAGGAACATCATAACCAAATAATCAATAGTATGCGTGGAAACACCTATGCAGTAACCGAGGCAAATACAGCAAGATCAACGGAATATCATTATACGAATTGTTCTTTTAATAACTGTGTGTTCAATAAATAATTTTGTTCGAATTGCAAAAAAATTTCTCACCGAATATCCCTCGAACATTGATAAATAACTCATAATTTTATCACAACTTCCTCAAGCACGTTATTTTAGGTAACATCCCTCCGCCTTCGGCGTCGGGATGTTACCAAATAACGTGCTTTCGAAAACTGTAATAAAATTATTTCGTTAGTTATCAATGTCCTTGGGATATTATAGCTGATAACTCACCTGTCCAAACTTTTCGAAAAGTTATTAAAAAACAGATTGATATCTTATCTTGAAAAATACCGTATCATCTCGAATTAGCAATTTGGCTTCAAGAAGAATACATCCACAGAAGACGCAATTCATGAACTGATCAAGAAAATCAACAGTGCTGTTAGTGATAATAAAGCATGCTTATGCCTATTCATAGATCTGTCGAAAGCTTTCGACACTGTAAGCCATCTCTTACTCTTGCATTCTCTAGAAGACATTGGCGTCCGAGGAAATTCACTGAAATTATTCGAAAGTTATCTCTCAAAGAGAAAGCAAGTAGTAAGAATTGACAACATACTGAGTACCGAAGAAAATACCGAACCGTTCTAGGTCCTATTTTCTCTAGTATATATATAAATGGTTTATTTGTGCTAGAGAGTGGTGTGAATATTATAGGATTTGCTGATGACACAGCCACAGTACACTTTCTAGCTCGTCAGCGCAACAAGTAGCGTTCACGGTGTAGGAAACGTAAAAATGCTTCCGGGATTGGGGGCGAACAACTGGCTGTTGTGCTTTTGATACTGAAGATCATCTTTTCCACACTATTCGACGAGCATTGACGTGATTATGTGACCGTTTTGGGGCCTGACAGTCTTGCTCGAAGATGAAGATTTAGCATGGCGCAGAGAATCACTTGTAATTGACTAACCCTCCAGGGAGTGACGTTTCCCTGAAAATGATGTCAATGATTCTCTTTCATCGTCTCCAGACGATCTTTGGCTGCATTTATGGCAGACTTGCTGATCCCACTGAAGTATGAAGAATGCTGCTTACGCAGAAAACGGCTTTTGATGAGGTTTCGCGTCCGCTGGTTGGTCGGGAAATGCTAGATGAAGTCGTACTCAGACGAATGGAATTGTCTAAAGGGAATTAAGTTTGACTGGTGAATTGGGCCTAACGATTTTGGACTTCTATATTTTTTGAGAGTTGTGCTCACGTTTGTTCGGCCCTAGTCTGCATTTCATAATCAAAGGTTCCTAACATTACTCTGACTTGGAAACATGTAGAAAGGAGATCCACGAAAAACTGAACAATTGAGTTCACTCTTGATCACGAAACCTATTTTCCTAACCAAGACCTGTAGGGTGAACTGTGCTGATGTTGAAGATCACGGAGCCAAATCTCCCAAATGTTGAAATGGAGTATTTTTCATTAAAAAATATCCCCAGTTTGGTATATACTAAAAAAATATGCTTTTCGCGAACAGAAGTGTCATCGATCACCAAAAATTCAACGACCTAATAGTCTGGGTTACAAGATCCTTTTTTTTAGAACTTCTGTCCAAGAGCACCGAAAATTATGATCCAGGGCTTATTCGATTCGAAATGACCTCTAGCAACTTTTTGAAAAATTTCAAAAGAGGCTCAAAAAAATTGCAAAAGTTATGAACAATTTATTGAAGAAAGGGAGACTTTGGTTTTTTGCAAATATCTGAGAAAATATTCAAAATATTCAATTCAATTCAAAAAAATTCATTAATAGGTATTTATAATTTTGAGCTAGAAGCGGGCGATTCGCGTCCCGCACGCGCTGACCTATACGGACCTTTGAACAATAAAAATTATTTTAACCCATTATATATCATTATTAATAAAAACATGTACCTACATTTTAGACACTTGAATAAACGAAAATCCATGAAAAAATGTTCACGTGATTATTGTGAAAATATATTGAAACCCTGATCATTTTCAGCATTAATATCCCAAGGACATTGATAACTAACGAAATAATTTTATCACAGTTTTCGAAAGCACGTTATTTGGTAACATCCCGACGCCGAAGGCGGAGGGATGTTACCTAAAATAACGTGCTTGAGGAAGTTGTGATAAAATTATGAGTTATTTATCAATGTTCGAGGGATATTCGGTGAGAAAATTTTTTGCAATTCGAACAAAATTATTTATTGAACACACAGTTATTAAAAGAACAATTCATATTTTCTGGCGTCACAAAACTCCATAAATATTTTCCAAGTGTATTTTTTACTATTGACAGTATTTTTTGGTGTATTTTCTTCAATGATTTTGTCAATTGCCGCATCATTTTGAACACCAAAGCGAGGAAGTGACATTTTCGAAATAAATTGAATTACTGAAATGTCAAACAACTTTATTGTGTTGGTTGCTTAGCAATGTCATGACATAAGTGATAACTACCCGTGAAAACTATCCATGGGTAGTTATCAGTGTAATGATGGTTTCATTGGTTATTTCGACACACATGACTAGAAATAGACAAATTTGATAGGATAATTTTTTTGGCAAAAAATTTTCAGCTATAATATCCCAAGGACATTGATAACTAACGAAATAATTTTATCACAGTTTTCGAAAGCACGTTATTTGGTAACATCCCGACGCCGAAGGCGAAGGGATGTTACCTAAAATAACGTGCTTGAGGAAGTTGTGATAAAATTATGAGTTATTTATCAATGTTCGAGGGATATTCGGTGAGAGAATTTTTTGCAATTCGAACAAAATTATTTATTGAACACACAGTTATTAAAAGAACAATTCGTATAATGATATTCCGTTGATCTTACTGTATTTGCCTCGGTTACTGCATACTATTGACAGTATTTTTTGGTGTATTTTCTTCAATGATTTTGTCAATTGCCGCATCATTTTGAACACCAAAGCGAGGAAGTGACATTTTCGAAATAAATTGAATTACTGAAATGTCAAACAACTTTATTGTGTTGGTTGCTTAGCAATGTCATGACATAAGTGATAACTACCCGTGAAAACTATCCATGGGTAGTTATCAGTGTAATGATGGTTTCATTGGTTATTTCGACACACATGACTAGAAATAGACAAATTTGATAGGATAATTTTTGTGGCAAAAAATTTTCAGTGTAATGATGGTTTCATTGGTTATTTCGACACACATGACTAGAAATAGACAAATTTGATAGGATAATTTTTTTGGCAAAAAATTTTCAAAATAATAACCTCAATTATTTTTTATTACTTGGAACTTTTCTTGAGAGCCTTCAAAAAAGATTCCCGTTGGAAAATTTGAAGAACTTTGATTTGTCACTTTGTTATTGATAATCAAAGACGTTGAAAAGTGAAAAATTCAAGTGAAGCACTGGATTTTTTTCAATATTCAAATTTATCCGTTATCTCATCATTTGAAGTAACATAAAATTGATTTTTCATAATTTTCAGCTCTAGTCGTTCAAAATGTTGTAATAAACAAATATATTGTTAATAAGATATTAGAAATTTTTTTAGAGGGTTTGCATATAAATTTAAATCTTGTAAAAATTAGTTATTCAACTAAAGTATATCTAATAAAATAATCACGGTAAAATTTTTTTTCTACGGATTTTTAGTGGAAAGAGAAATGAAAATTTCTATGTTTTTTACCACTTTTATTTGTAACTAACGTTACTGCAGTTTCGTCCTATATGGACATTCTCAAACTTATACAATCAACTACATCCTACATCCATCAATTTATTTACTATGGATTTTTGTTTATTCACGTGTCTAGGAGGTATGTGAATTAGTTTTTCTCGATAATGACATTTGATGGTTCGAAATAACTTTTATTGTTCAATGATCCGTATCGGTAAGCGTGTGCGGTATGCACGTCGCCCGCTTTTATTGCTATTTTTGCCTCTTTTAGGATCTTTTTTCGATATTTTCCGAGATATTTGCAAAAAACCAAACCTTCTTTTTTTACTGAATTATTTATAACTTTTTTCATCAAATGTAATAACATTTTCTGTTATCAAGCATTGTTATGTAATATACTTGGACATTTCACTATGATATTCCATTAATAATATACATGTTGAAGTTACAAATTATATCAATGTCACTAAGGTTTAGTGGGACGGAAGTAGTTGACCAACGACACTAACGCCTTGTCAATTTATCGGTACCCGGCAACTTGAGAGATTCGACAATTTTACTTGAACTTCACTGATTTTATCAATTCCACTTTTTCTATTGAATTACCAGAATGGTGATGTGTTGGAAAATTTCATGAAGCAGGTCCACATATTTTATACCTACTTATATAAATCTAAAATGTTCTGTTATGTTGAATTTTCTTGTGCTTTCATTTTGGTGTGCTAAAATTCACAAAACCATAAAAATGATGATATTATATTCCTGGCAATACTCACTTCACTCCCTGTTCTGAAAAGTCTCGAGCCCAACACATAGATAGGGCTAGTCTCATTGCATTCACCGCTTTTCAGTTAGTACTAACCTTAAAAAAGACTTAAAATTTCATGATTTCTACTCATAAGTTTTTGAGTTATTGTGCTTAGAATGACATTACTTTTGTTATTTTCAAAACAAAATTTCAAAAATAATTTTGTGTTTCAATTCAACACTGCTTCTTGGTGGGAAAAAATACCGTCCAAACGAATCAATGGCTTGAAAAGTGTTATGAGTACCCCGCTTATCAGAAACAACAACAAAACGTTGGTTTGCTGACTTTAAACGTGGTCGTTCAACAAAAGTGGTTTTGAATTGGTATAGCGGCGCTGAAATGATTGTGTGGCCCTTGATGGAGATTATGTTGATGAATAAAGTCAACTTCAAATGAGAAAAAAACACATTTTCTTTCTTTTTTATACATACACGATGTGTTACATCGAGTATGTACTATATTGGCCGTTTTTTCAGCTGATCCCACTTGTGCTAGCTCGAAAAAGGTAAGATCTATAATGTCGATAAAATTGGACAAAAGCTATCTATTTTGGAGAACTAGAACAATCTTTTTTCAGATCAAGAATATTAGTGGTTATTTTGGAAATATTCGCCAATGACTAGAATTGTTGAATTTCATTTTTTGGCCGTCAGTGACTAAAAAAAAACAGAAACTTTCACAATCGTGTCATATTTGTTATAGTCTAATATATAAACCAATTTGCAATGAAACATTTCGTTCATCAGATTTCACTATCAACTTAATATTTTAAAAAACGGACCCCTATTTTTTTTCATCTATTGTGAAGCCACTGTAATGACAAATTCTGCTATGTATTACAATAAATGTGTTTCACTAAGTTTTTCCCCAAAAACACATCATGGATATTCATGTAGTCCCAAGAAGGTAAAAACCAGTATATTGGAACTGAAAATTACATCATTTCCACACAAACTTGCAAGTGAGAGGTGAATGCTCATGCATTCCAGGGGTTTTGTATAGATATGATAGAACTGTTCAAAAGTCAATTTTCATGGAACATAAATGTTTGTTCCTGATTATTTCTGGCAAATAAAAATAGTGTAGAAATAATTCATGAAAGTACTGAAATGAATCGATTCGATCAACGTGAGCCATGAATCAACATAATATGTATATTTGCCAAATTTACTATCAAGTGCGTGAATACTCATTCAATTCGATTGAATTTGTGAGGGAAAAACCATTCATTTTCTCAATGATGAGAAAGTTGATATGCTCTTCGTAACGTGAGATGTTTGAGAAATGACACTGGATCTCTGGCTTCGTATAACGAATTACACCCAGAGAGACGTCAGCTATCCAGAACATATTTTCAATGCATAGAGAGAAATTTGCAGAATCACAGTTCATTTTGAACAACTTTCAGGTAAGAGTTGTACAGTAACTATACAGTAACTAATATTCGTATTGGAATTGAATCAGATATCATCAATATTGAGTAGTAGAAAGCCAAATATTTTTTTCGCAAAAATTCTACTTTATGTTTTTCCATAAATGTTGACGAGTCCGAACATGCTCTGCTATTCCTGTTTGGACTCATCAACATAACATCAAGTGGTATCAAGCTGAAATAATCCACAAGGAGGAACACTGGTTTACAAAAAAATTCAAAGAAGCCGCATATATGTTGTCTAACAACGCGTGAAGCCAAGTTAGCTTGAAAATACGCAACATATGGAAACCTATAATCAAGCGGAACACAACCAACTTCCGCCGAACGGTCAGCTTTCGCTAAAACCGATGAAGCGGAAAGAGGGGATAGCTGAAAGCACTCGAATAACCTATAAATAGTTAGATTTCGGATAAATAAGTCCAGTCATCACCCGAAGACGATTGTTGATACTAACAATTGAAACGTCGTGAAGTAGCTTGGCTTCTTGTGATGCACTGTTTGCAACCTTTGGTGTAGTAATGAATATTACTGGAGTTTTCTCCCAACACAAAACCGTTATTTTAACACTTCAATATGTGTTTCGATCACCAAGTGCTCATCTTCAAGAGGAAGATCAAACTGGCTTGGCTTGGAATCTTTCAATTTCTAATTTTTGTTTACTCATTAATAATTTTTAATTTTCATCTAGTGTTGAGTTTTTCATCGTTGCTTGTATTTTATTAATTATAATTTCAGTTTTTTTTGCTTGATATAATTGTAATTTTTCAGCCAATCTTTTTATTATTCTATAGATTCTTTCAGGGATTTCAAATCAATTTATATCATATTAGAAAATGAAAGTCCTAACTTATGAAATGCACACAACACCTTGCTCCCTCTTGTACAAAATGTGTGAGAAAATTGAATTATTACTGGAAGAATTCAACTTCCACAATGTCAATATAGCTGATATATTTCAATATATATGAAAAACCTTCGTATTTTTTCGATATTTTTTTATTTCAGACACATAACTTTCACTCAATCAGATTGTGATCAAATTGACTAATCATTAACATTGTCCTGTGAAATTTCGCTTGAGTTAAAAGTATTTGAATCTATTGTCGATAGTGAAATTGATATGAAATATGGTCTTATCTTATCTCAGACAAGAATTATTTCATCGAAGAATCATACCATTTTTAGATTTTATCAGGTATGATACAGGGTGATGACAAAATCGAAATGGCAACTGCAGGTTCCCCTATTTATTTTGATTACATTAAATATCTCCTCCAATCTATAGTTTTTCTCATTATATTTTCGCCATTTGTACTGATCTTTCAGATGAACCATTGGATTTAAATCTTGGATTTCTGAACCTTGTTCATCTTTCAATGAAACTATATCGATCCGCTTAAAAAAATAATTCATTAGGTACTTCTAGAAAAAGCTCACTTCCGAATTGAAATATGTCAGTTCCAATTTTCTGAGAATATAACATTAGTGAGAAGTGAAGATCTAAAACCTTCATTTCTCAAATAATTTTTCGTTCTCACATTGAAAGAGTTTTCAACTGAATAAAAAACTAGATTATACTTTCAATAATGTTTGGTATAACTTCAGTACATGATTGCCCTTCAAAATGTTTAAAAAAAATATCTTACCCATTGAAGAAGTATGTACATTTCTGCTTAATGCTTCATTCATTTCAGGTTCGGAATGCAATTCAAGCTCTTCAAGAAATGGCAACTCCATCACCTTGCAGTGGATCAGTTACTAATTATACCGTCCACTCCAATCCTAATATCGCTCACCTTCGTCACAGCACTTCACGTAACGGCATCCTAGCCAGAAGCAGTTCTCATCCACCGGAAATGTTTTGTTTTGAAGAACCACATCCTAGTAATTTTCCTTCTTTAACTAAGTATATGAATTCCGAAACTCAAACAGAATCCAGTAACGTATTAATTCGACAATTCATCTTGGAAAATCCCAGAAATGTCTTGGAAATCCTAGGATTAGACCCTGAGAAAATTCTCGGCACTGTTGATATAAGAAAGAGTCTAAGTGAACCCAATTATGACTTTCACTTGACAAATTCTCTGAACTTCTCTAGTTTTGTGGATGGTCGTGCGGATATGTGTTTAATAGATATGAATAAAGACGAATGTGATAACTCCAGAGAAGAAGAATATTCCTTTCTCTGGAATCGAGCTGACAGTGAACTTCGCAATTGTGGGACATTTAATACAAATTTTCCTGACAATCCGTTGAATAGATTTGGTAATAGTGAATGATACGTTCGACAAAAGCGTAACTGTGATTATGAAAACGATAAACCTAACTTTGATTGGGCAAGATCAGTCAAGCTAAGTGATGCGAATCAATCAAATTTTCACTTTTTTGGAAATAACACGTAGGAAACAGGGGGGTATTGTTCTCAATAGGATAATGCCAAAACTTGAAAAAACATGGACTCATTGAAGGTTTTCTGTGAAACAATAACTTATCTGTTTCAATTTCTGGTAATCAAACTAACAACTGGAAGCTACAATAATGACCAGTATTAAAATCATGAAAAAATATACTGAGGGATCCGATGCCAGCACATATGACAGACCCTCTTGTTCCAGATGAATGAAAGCAGTGGAGAGATGACAGTACAGTATAGTAACGAATAATACTTCATATTGTTACAAGCAACCCTTAATCTATATATTTCTTCTGAAATGGAATTCAATGAGCCATGTAACAGTTAACTTTCACCAACCGTCAATTATCTCGTACATTTATCAATCATATTTTGATTTCAAACACTCTTTACATTTCTTTTGATGATAGTTCAGAGCCTCCGAATACAAATAAAACTGAAAATAATGATTCCTATGAACTATTTCGTTCGATTATTTTTTTATTCAACAACAACAGATTTTGTTCGAATTCTCGAAATATGTGCCTGCCTGACGGGGCAGGCACGTATACGGAGACATTTTTATAATTGAATCAATTTGAATACGATACAAACTAGATCCTGAAGTGTTGTGAAAGTTCAGAGAAAAAAGCCGATATTCACTTGGGGTAGTTCAGTTCCGAGAATTTTTTATATTCAGATTCTAAAAAAAAAATCATTTCACGCTTTTTTCGTAAATCCTCTATTTCCCAAATTTATTTGATGCTGTTCATTATCATTATTGGCTCGTGATATTTCATTGCAAGAGAAAAACGTTTTTCAGAAAAAACATTCCATTGATGTGTAATAGAGATTGTCAATGTTACTCGGCAGCACGTCCAACCTGTATGTATGCTAATTTCTAGGTTTCGGACGGTATTTGAAGGGGGGTTAGGTATGGCAGGTAATGTGCCTGCTATGGTAGGTACGTGGGTTACTGAAAATTTCAAGGCACTAATTACAATTTTGACTAAATAATTTGGTTATTGAAGCCCTTGCTGTTTAATGAAATACAATTACTCAGCAATCCCCTACCCAACAATAATGAGTTGTTAAGATTTATTGAATGTATATTACTATATGAAAACGATATAGACAACTTAGTACATTAATAATGGTTCTTACCTTATATAAATTGGGGCTCTTGCAAAAGTACAAAAAAAACTATAGAGAATATACCTACCACCTATCACTTCTTTAGGAAAAAGATATTGGCCTTACTGACATCTCAACAACAGTATCATAACTATCACCATTATCATTATAATTATCAATTATTATTATTATTGCTTCCGTAATAAAAATTAGTGAAAGATTCAAAGTGTGAAAAAAGAAATCTCCTCTACGAGGTACTCATCCGTGGATGAACTTTTCCTTTCAACTAACTGCTCAGTTCTACATTCCCTTTAATAAACCACATTATATGTCATATGAAGGTCCAGAGAAAATTTTCCACTTTTCATGCTTGACAACAAGCAGCCATAAAGCAGAAAAAGCAATGATATAAAATATTGAGCAGTGGTCGAAAATGAATTGAATTGCATGGGTAACACGGTTATGAAAAATCTTTACCTCCGAGTGTTGAGTCTCCTAGCACATCAAAAACGATTTTTCCACCAAACGTTCAGCAGATACCGATTCAAATTTGATGTTCAACAATATTGAGCATACACGATACACCAGACATAACCATAAATAACGCCAATATTGTATTAGGCACCTTGAATGACTTATCCGTATCATACGATAACAATTTTGTTCTTCATACAGCCGATATTTATTCAATCTTTTAGCAAAATCTCCGCAGATCTTGTCTCGAATTCTCCGGTGTTTTTGTTCCGCGCGCAAAATGTATTCGTTTGACTTATTTATATGTTTAAAAAACCTGTTTAAAATCTGTTTTTCCGTTAATCAGCTGTCGCACCCCTACGAACGACAGCCCTCGGAAATCTGGTGCGAGCTAAGGATTAACGAGGTCTTACCTTTTAACGTGTGATTTCTAACATGGGTCAGACTAGGGCTTGAAACACCAACCAACACGACAGTCAATTCGAGTAAGTGAACAAAGCACCCACGTCGAACCGCCTGGTTACCGTCGTCGGAGACCCATATACGGGGTGATATTGAATAGGAAAATATCGTAACACATCTTTGACCATTTACTCTAGGAACGAACTGCTATACTGTAATATCTTTAATATGGACGTAACCCACCGAGCGTCCATCCTTGAACCTAACAAGTTCGTAAACATTAGAAGATATTTTTTTCTAACTTTGCACTTCATGCAAAGATGCGTCTATGACTCGTCGTCTATGACCTCATTGAAAATCTGCTGAAGTTCCCGTAAATGGCCTGCCAAACGATCTCTTCCTGAGAATAAAATGTATCCGTATCCATCTCCGTTCTTGATTCTATGAGCTTGTCCATCAATAATGAGTTCTCTGCCAAAATTCAAATAAACGGGAGTAGTCCCCTCACTTCATGTACTGTCATTCTGAGAACAAACTCTATTTTAGATAAATTCCTATCCCAGTCACGTCGATATTTATCGATGAATGATCTCAACATTGTTTCTGTTACTCTATTCACTGTTGGGTTAACATGTGGACTATTCGCAGCATTAAACACAATTTTGCAGTCATAGGATTTTACCATCTCAGTAAACGCACCTGATATTTATTGCCTGCCATAACCACAGATTATCCTTTCTGGAACTTCATGAATATGAAAAACGTCTTCTCGACATGTTTTATGACTGCCGAGCTGGTCGACGCTCTGAGGGGAAATAATAGAGCATACTTGGTGAAACAATCCACAACCACTAAAATATTCCTATTTTTGTTTCTCGTTAAGGGTAAGGGTCCTATGATATCGCTACAAATTACTTTCCGTTAGGTAACTGTTGGTCTGGTTTATGGGCTTTACACACTTCACAAGCTCTCACATACTTAACGGTATCTGAGTGCATTCCCGGCTACTAATACCTACTACTGATAAGCTTTAAAAATGCCTAAGTTGCCTGACAGATGATCGTCGTGACATTCTAGAAACACTGATGGCCGTAATGATTTGGAAATAATTAACTTCCAGTCCGATTCTTTATCATACGTCGGTGAACCAAAATTGACAAACTTGAGTATTTTGTCACCATGAATTTTGAATTTAGGATATTTAGTTTGTGACAATATTGTTTTGGTGCCGGTACTGGTACCTTTGGTTGAGGCACAGCACTGCTGGCCTTATCGAACTAGTCGTGCATAGCCTACCCAACGGATTCTGTAACTTGTGAAGCCATAACAATAAATAATGGTCGGAAATCACTTCAAAATGAGTACCTTGAGAATAGGCTCGATACATCTCTATTCCACATAGCACGGCCAAACATTCAAGCTCCTTGCTTCTTGTGGAGTTGAAGTCCGACTCGTATAAGAAATTAGTTCATCGCCATTTCAAATAATTTGACTCAGAACGTAACCTAGCCTAATTTGAGATGAATCGCATTGAAAAATTAATTCTCTCGAATTATCAGGGCATATTAAAATCGGGGACGATACCAAACATTGTTTAATATCGTTAAACGACTTATCGCATTCAACACTCCATGAAAATTTTACACTTTTCTCAGTTAATTTAGTAAGAGGGGACATTCGAGGTGCAAAATCACGTATAAAACGACGATAGCATAAATACCATATATTCAACATATTATCAACTTCATCATTGATTACTCTGTGCAGATACGGAATACATTTTAATATTTGAGTTTTATTGGCTCAACAGACCCGGTGTCGATTTTAAGCTTTATTCCCTTTGCGCATCCTAACCCGTTGCCTATCTTATCGAAAAACTCGCAAACCATATTGTCTACTCGCACTTTGCGTTCATAATCCGATATATCAAGCCCATGTAATTCGAGTATTACCTTAGATTTGTTCTAGAATTCCCAGCTATTTTTCACAAAATTTGAAATTAGGCCTATATTAGGGCAAAAATCTATTCCTAGTATAGTTGGAAATAACTTTGAACATACTTTCAATTCGTACCTTTTCAACTTCTAACTGAATAAACTTCAACCAAGATAACCAAGAATCGTTCGCTGGTTGCCGATTCATTGAATGATTCAGGGTAGAGATTTATCTGGAGCTCGACGCTGTCTTTCATTTTTTGACGTGCAAGGACATTCATATTTCGTTACTTCTGATTTTCCGCAGCGATAGCAAAATAACTCGTAGTTTTTTACATTTTGAGGTCTCACAATGGAAAAATATTTCTCAAAATCAGTATAAAAAAAATCAAAACATTAAGGTTTACCTCAGAATCAATTTTCCTTCATGCATGACTCACCATGTAGTTCTATGTATTTTATTCCTTACAGTAACTCGGAAATGGAAACTATAATAATGAGTTTCAAAAACAAAACGACAACAGATTTCTATGAAAATATTTGGAGGTTGTGCTAACTTGGCAAAAAACTTAACTACCCTGATCATTGAATCAGTAGAGGAAGATATTTTTCCAAACCAACTAAAAATTTCAAAAATCGTGCCAGTTTATAAAAAAAGGGATTCCACAGCTATGGAAAATCATCGTATCATATGTGTTCTGAGCTCTATCTCGAAAATAATGGAAAAAGCAGTTTACAACACAACGGTAAGTTCTTCACAACAAAATAATTTGATAAGTTCTTGCCAACACGGATTTCAAAAAAAAAATTCAATCGAAACAGTATCAGCATGATCCAATATATTTTTGATGGCATAAACAAAGGATACTATATAGTTGGTATATGCGCTAAGCCGAGCATTTGAAACATTCAACACGAAGTATTCAAGTAAAAAGCTCTATAAAATGGGTATAAGAGGGTCAATCAATAAGTATTTTGAATCTTATGTGAGTAACAGGAAATTAGTCGTTAAAGTCAACGACAATTATTCAGATCAATTTGATATGGATCTAGGAACCCCACAAGGAGGGGTGCTTTGACCACTATTATTTTTACTTTATATTAATGAACTACCCGAAAACATAAAAGAGGGTCGAGTTTTCATGTATGCCGATGACACAACAATCATTGTGACGTCCCCAGATCTGAATGAAATTGAAAATAAAACGAAACTAGTAATCAATGAATTCGAATGTTGATATAGAAACAATCATTCAATAAATAATAAAGATGGAACAACATTTATCCAGTTTTCAAGTAAGTATCAGCGCCCTCTCCAAATAAATTTAGGTTTCGAAACAACAGAATATACAAAATTCCTTAGAAAAGAACTTGACATTGTCTTCCAATAACCACATCGAATACTTGTGCACTTCTCTGAAAAAAACGTATTTTGCCTTCTTAACAATGAAGTCAAATTTTTTGGGACATAATATCTTGGATATATACTATGGTCAAGTGTATTCTAAGCTTAATATAAATATTACCATTTGGGGACACTAATCAGAAATAAATAGAATATTCATAATGCAAAAACGTTTCATTAGACCAATTTTTTATCTCAAATACAGAGAATCTTGTTAGAAGACATTCAGAGACAAAAAAATTTTCACAATACCATGTATTTATCTTTACAAAATATTAAGCTGCGTTCATGTATATTACCATCTGCTATAGTCTATTTCAAAAGAGTGTAGAGTAATAAAATCTCATTAAGTATTCAAAAGCGCTACAGGGTGATCCGTCAATAAATTCTGTCAACTTCCCTAGTCCGCATTGCAAAATTATGTCGTTTCATAAAGAGCAGGTAGGTATCACCCTGTTTTAAGGGATTTGTCCATTGTTATCGACGGATAAATACTGAGCCAGAGGCGCGCTAGTGGGATAATTGCCAAAAGAATATGCATTCATAAAAATTATATTAAAGGAAATAAAAATTTAATACAGCAGAACAGTGTTATTAAAAAAATATAAAATGTAACAATAAAATATATACGAACCGAAATCGGGAAATACTCACAAACACACACGAACGAACTTTACGTATTGAAACACTTGTGGGGACTTTAAATCAATTTATTCACAAAAACGACAAGAACTTTACTGGATACGTTGTTACAATTTGACACTTGAACAATACTAAAACTGTGAACTTCCCTTAACGTTTAACAACACTCTATTTATACCCTAATTGAATGTTCTAGAGATTACTAGGTACAATTTTCGAGAACCTTCCGAGAAAATAATTATTCAGACTACCCCTAATTCTAAACCCTAACCTAAGCAAAAGTGTCACTGTCACTGATACACTGGTCTCTGTCCAGATTGCTTATCCCGCTACAGTATATTTACAATTCAATTAAATTATTCTACATCAGTATAGTCTTCATCCGAAGAACTGTCATCATCCCCTGGTGTTATAATTATAGGGTCAACCACCTGATCGACCAAGTTGTCCAGTTCCCACATTTTATCTTCCTCTTTTAAAACATGCTGGATTGCTTTTTGCCAGTTTTCTGATGTGATTTCCATAATGGCTTGATCAAACAATACCTTGACATCTTTCATTTTAAATGTGGTATTGTGCCTTGCAACATATCCTTTAACTTGTGCCCATATAAGTTCTATAGGATTTAATTCGCAATGATATGGCGGTAGGCGCAGCACAGTTACTTTATACTTTTCTGCTACATCTTCTACGGCATATTTCATGAAGCGAGATTTATGTTGTTTTACTATGGCTAGTAGTTCCTTCTTTACTGAATTCGTCTCAAACTGAATACCTTTATTTGACAGCCAGTTAATAATTTCTTGCTTTCTCCAAGCTGAAGTTGGTACCTTCTCTAAGCGCCTTGAATGGTAGCTTGCATTATCCATAACCACGACCGAATCAGCTGAAAGAAATTTTAACATTTCCCCGAAGTAGTCTTCGAAGACATCCGAATTCATGTCCTCATGATAATCTCCCGTCCGGCACGACTCAAAGCTTAACAAACCTTCTTTTAAAAATCCGTCTTCGCTTCCAATGTGAGCAATTATAAGCCTCTTCCCTTTTCCCGAAGGCACTTTAATACCCGTCGAAAGGCCTTCTATGAAAGCTTGGCGAGAACTTGTTATATTTTTATCTTGCCACATTTTTTTGACTATATAACCTTCGTTTATCCACGTCTCATCAAGATAAAAAATTTCCTTTTGCTCTCTGCGGTACTGCTTTATAGTTGTCAAATATTTTCGTCTCCAGCAAACAATTTCATCACTTTCCAGTAATAGTGCCTTTCGATTGTGCTTTTCCCAGGCAAAATTCATACTTTTTAAAGTTTTCCATAAAAGTTTTCTGGATATCAAAGGAATATCGTTATCTTGGCTTATCTCGATAAATATTTTTTCAAGAGTGGGTATTTCCTTTTTAAAATAAAACGAATGAACTTTTCTTCGAATGTCACATTTGGTGTCTTCATCTAAGATTTTTATTGGTCTTCCTGATTTTCTCTTGCATGGACTTACCTGGCCTGATATCTTTCTTTCTCGCAATAATTTAAAAATCGTGGACTGTCCAATTCCAGTCATTCGGGCACATCGCTCTACACTTTCTTGCACAGACAAACTAGGGTGATCGTGTTTTATGCAATCATATACATTTAAAATTATAACTTTTTCGCAAACAGATAGCGGAGAATTTTTTACACTTCTTTTCTTTGGAGTAAATGTCCCCATTTTATAACTTTTTCACTATTTCTATATCACAATATCACTGTACGTTTAATTGGTGTAGTAACAATTACTATTATAACTCGAATGTTTAAGACACCATTACAATATATTTAAACCCTTTTTCTTAATTACCTGGGTTTAATAGGTATTGCATGATTGGTGGGCAGGGTCAAAAAGGGATTATTATAATGACATGGCACCTCGGAACTAAGTGTTAACCCTTTTTTGAGAAATCATGCTCAAGTATATGAACCCAAATTGCATATTAAATAAGTTTACAAGAACCACTAAAATTAATCTTAATCTTTTTTTAAGAAATTTTACTTACCTAAATACATGTAGGTACTTAGTTTTAGACCAAATTACTTCCCAAAAATGGCCTTTTATTATTATCTATGTCTGTAATTTTTAATTTACTTTAATTATTAAGTTTAATAATCCTAAGATTTGCCTACGCCCATGGACGACAACGAAATTCAGGCAAATTTTATGACACTTCATGATTTATTACTCTACACTCTTTTGAAATAGACTATAACAAGAAATGAGGAAATTGAGTGTGAGAAACGACTTCTATCAGGTAAAAATAAACCGTAATGAGTACAAAGGTTCGCCACTTTATGCCGGAGCTAAATATTTTAACTTATTACCACACAGCATCAGAAGTGAAACAAATTTTCTCAAATTCAAGAAAAAAGTCAAAGACTTTTTGGTAACAAGTTGTTTTTATTCCCTGAAAGAGTATGATAATAATATTGTTGTGTAACATGTGTTGTTATTGATATAAGTCATATTAGATAAAATATCTTTTGTAAAATGTGACGTGTCATATATACATTCTTGTATAAAAAGTGATGAATAAATTTGATTTGATTTGAAAAGGGGTGACCTTGTTCTTGAAAGTTCCAGCAATTTTCACTCTAAATTGCTACTGATCAACTAGATTCATCACTCGACTCTCAATTTTATCATAAGGTAAATCAGGCTCTAATAAATTAACAGAATGTCTGCCACCCACTCGATTTTCCGTATAGGAAGGATAAATTACGCGCAGATTATAACTTCTTACATAAACTTTTGAGACCGCTCACGCTACGGTAGTTCATTCCAGAATTCTGCGAATACTCTCCAGCTTTTCCAATTTCGTCAACGGTTTTGGAAGTTTATTAAACATATTCTCGCGAAACTCATCGACAGGTTCACAATTCCCTTGCCTACTACTTCGAATTCCCTCTGAAAAGTCTGTTTGGAAGCCCTCCAGAGTTTTACAAACTCTGCCCATGAATCTATACTGATACGCATGGCTCTATACCAACTATTAGATCTACCATCAAGAAGGTCAATTTTGCTGCTGAAAAGTACAGAGTTCGTAACCTCTCTTTTCACACGATACTCATCGAGGCATTACCACTTAAGTTCCTTGTACATCCGTGAATTTAAAATTTCATTTATGAACTGCATCACGATTGCCCCACGAGTGTTACTCGTAGCATCGTTGGCAACTGCAAAAACTGAATTATCAGCATTTAACTTTTCATCAAATTTTTCTTCAGTGATACCTAACTGTTCGATCAAATTAGAGACGCCTACTTTTAACGCGTCATCATCGGGATGAAGTCTATTTACACGTGCGTATGAATGTCTCAATTTTGTATCTACATATTGCGATTCACTTATGGTACTCGACTGGAAGCTATGACTGTGTACATATTTTCCAGGCGGTAGCCAGGCGTTTCGACGTGGGTGCTTTGTTCACTCACTCGAATTGACTGCCGTGTTGGTCGGTGGTTCAAGCCCTAGTCTGAACGATCGATTTTCACTTGCTATCGTTCAACCCGTATTAGGAATCACACGTTAAAAGGTAAGACCTCGTCAATCCTTAGCTCGCACAAGTTACGACTTCTGAGGGTTGTCGTTCGTAGGGGTGCGACAGCTGGTTAACGGAAAAACAGGTTTTTTTAGACATTTCCTATTAAAAATATCGATTTCTTGTGTCATGTCAGGTTCGAATATGGCTAGTTCTACTAATTGACCAAAAATTTCTGTTTGAATGAGTTCTTTCAACTGACTTCGCATAGAGCATACTGTTTCGGACTGAAACTCCAAAAATCCTCTAACACTCAAGTCATATTGCAACTCATCTCTCACTAATTTAAATAGATCCATTTTCGAAGTTACTGAACGCAAAAACTGATTTAAATGCATACGTTCGGCACACTCTAATGCAACAAAACAAATAAGTTTTAAGCTTCGCGATAAAATTTTGCACGAAAATCGTCAACGATCAATTTGATAGTTTATACACTGAGGAAAAATATCCACAATAAACTATAGGTATTTTAATATAATTTTACTAACAATGAAACATTGGCCCCACGTTCGGGCGCTAGTTTATCACGTCCAACCTGTATGTATGTTATGTTAATTTCCAGGTTTTGGACCGTATTTGAAGGGGGGTTGGGTAAGGCATTTTTGTTTGGTTGATGACATCCAAAAAATGTTATACACTTCCTTGGGGAGTTCCAAGCTCAAGAGAATATTCGTCTCATTTTGTGTTATCAATGTTCACAATAATTTTTCTATTCTCTAGGTAGGACCTTATCCAGCTATTTATTGGAGCATGTAAGTCAAGTTTATCGATTTTTTTTGTATCGAACGCCCGCGTCTAATCAAATGATAATCTGTTCCGTTAATCAGTTGTCGCCCCCATACGAACGACAACTCTCAGAAGTTGAAAAATTTGAGCGAGCAGACTAATTATTATGTTAAGATCCGAGGTGAACTGACCCTCGTGAACAATTTCCAATTCTGTTCTGGTTTTACGTTTCTTGGTGACTTCTTTAGTGAGAGTCCAAATTTCTTTGGATTTGTTGTTGGGATTTTTGATTTTAGTGTCATAAAACTTTTATTTTTTTCCTAAATATTCCTATCAACTTCACATTTTCTTCATATTTTTGAGAATTTCATTGTCAGTTTTTTACGTAGCCAGTCTAGTTGCTTTAGGCTATTCATATCATTGTGAAGTTTTCCCGGATGGAGTAGTTTAACCAAAGAATATTTTTCATTTTTTTCTTTTTTGGAGAAAGAGTTGTCAAAACACTACGAGAAATTAAGAAGAAAGTTGTGGAAACTATCATTAACGCTGTATTCATTAGGAATTTTCATCATAACTGCGGAAAGTAAAGTGTAAATTTTCATTTTCCACCTCCGGAGAATACTCCAAGGTGACATCAATGATATGGGCATGATGGTCCGTTATCCCGATATTCCTGGATTGAAATTCATTGCATCTGTTACCTCTGGTAAGTCGGTTGCAACAATATCAATACATGAGGGGCTTGTTTCATCATTACTTGATGTGAAAATTCTCGTGTAGTTATTTACCATTGCTGTCATCTTGAAGAAGCTGAAAATGTCCTTCAGAAGTTTCGCGTCCGTGCATGTGTTCACATCTGTAAAAATTACTTACAGCAGTATAACTGTCGATTTGTTCGGCTTGGGTCATGCAATATTCACAGAAACATATATAGGCTGTATGGTATTGCACCAACAATGGTTCAATAATATTTACCTTATTTGTTAAACATTGATTATTAAGACTAAAAACTAGCTACTTTGATAGGGAATTGCTATATAATTTTCAGGCTCACTGCACTGTTTGTATTCAATTCGTCTTGTTCTGAAGTGATTTCGTCCGAAACTTTCCATTTATAAATGTGAATTTTTGGACAGCGGCCTCATTAGGCCACATGGAGGACTCATCACTTCGTCTACATGCTTTACGGGAAAAGATAACCAAAAAGATGTAGTGTTTTTCCTCTTTTTGCGAAGTTTTCCGGTGAAGGAGATCTGAGGAGCTGTTTTTTAAGGAATTTGATTGACTCATCTGTCGACATGTCTGGGTGAATACGAGGAACGTGACGGTAACAGATTCTTTTAGGGAAGCCTGTGATTTATTGGTACCTATCACACCCATTTTGGTGGCCTGCTACGTTGTAATGCCTAATTACAACTGTACTCACTTCTGGTCGGGTGATTCCATTGTTTATATCATCATAGACTTTTTCAGTGGATGTGTTGGTATCCAGCAAATTCAATACAACACCATCTGGCGTTTGCGGGGAGATTCGGTTTGTTGATTTCGTGTGATAGTCTCTGGCTACCATATTCTTAACAACTTGACTGAACGATGTGATATTGTATGCAATATATGGTGGTTCAGGTCTCAGCTGAGAATTTGCATTTTCTACTTTGTTTATTGATTTCGATTTATTTATTCATTCTATCAGTTGCTCTCGTTCACTAGCCCTCTTCTTGATATGGTAAACCAATTTTTTTAATGAAACGAATTTTTTTTAATGATATATTTTCTCATACCAGTTTGTTCATTTCAAATAAGTCATCTCTATCTGGCTTGTTACTTCACGTATCACTCAAATTTGAAAGCAACTAAAAAATCTTGCACTTTACCGGTAATGATGATGTCCTTTAATTAATTTTTATTCAATTTATTCAACTTAACTCTAGCAGCCTGTTCTCCAGGCGTCGCTAATTTATTTGGATGTTATAACAAAAAACGTAAATTAGATGAAAGAGACAAACATACAATTGGAAATTACAAAGAACTATCAATGAAACAAAGAAACAAACATCATAATCGAAAACATTTCACCGAAAAATGTAACACATCAAAATTTTTATTAAAATAACTTTGTTTATGCACTCTGGGGACTTCAAAACATCAAATTGAATGTCAACAGACTGAATTACTTCTAAATTATCCTGCGATTTGAGCAGATCTGGATCACCGTTGACGTCATTCAACAATTCCTGAATGATACTCATGTGACGATTTTTTGGTCAAAATTCAGCAATTTCGGAAGGATAGTCGCTGCCACACGTTTTATGCAGAAAATTTATAAACAAAATGCATAGCATGAGTCAACCGATATGCCATCCTCAGCAACTTCTTTGATAGTTTTTTGGGAAATGAAGGTTTTGGCTTTCTAATTCTCCATCTTGATACCAAACATGTGGTAATCTTCAAAAAAAAAGAAGGAACCAATTAGATTCTAAAATCAACCCTAAATGAAGTTGAGTAGATCATGCAAAAAAGTAAATTTCAGACACAAACTGTTCCCAATTTCGCCAAAATCAATTGTGAGCAATGAGGCATATGTCCTCTTTTATGAACAGGAGGGAACGAAGCAGCACCTTTGATGTGTGTTTTTTTTTCTTCTTCCTCTCGAAACAGCTATTTTCATATAAACATTGAATTATACGAAAATAAAATACTTTCGAAATTTATATGAACGCTGAATTATACGAAAAACACTTTTCATTATTCCGTTTGTATTCCAAACATTCGTATGGAATCAAATCAGACATCATTCACAGGATTCCTACACAATACTCGTATAATAAATGAAAAAGGAAAAATTTCACTCACATGGAATACAAACGAAATAGGTTTTTCGTTTAATTCAGCATTTATATAGAAGTATTTATTTCGATAGTATTTTTTTTCATGTAATTCAATGTTTATCGATTGGTTCCTTCCTTTATTTGGGGGATTTCCACATTTTTTTAATCAAAACGGAGAAGTAGAAAATCAAAACCTTATTTTCCCAAAAATTAATTTCTTCTGAAAACATAGTCTCTCAAATTGCTTTAATAGTAATTCGACAATTCTCCATAACATTTTTTTTCACTTTCTCCACATTTTCGTCGGTTGTTAATGGTCTAGAACGTCCAGGGCGAGCGTCATAATTCTCATCTTCTAGACCTTCTGTAAAAATGTTGTATCACTTTTTAACATTTTTCTGACTCAGGATACAATCACCGTATGTCATTGTCAACATTTCAAGTATTCTTGAGCATGTTCTGTCATTTTTCAAATAAAATTCAATGTTAATTTTGCCGATAACGGAAAATCGCCGAACAAGCAAAACACCAATGAATGAAACGTGCTATTTGGCCCGAAACTGTCAACGTATATTCAAGACGGGTGTAGGTACTGATATAATAAAATGAAAAAATCGCTAATCGAATCTACGTAACCCGCGAAATTTAAACATTCATCAACTTTTTTGAACACACACACCACAAATTCTAGAACAAAAACTCTTTCGGAATGAACAATTTCATTCATACTGAGTTCAATCCCATGAAAATTATTAATATTAAGTACTCTAAACGGAAGGTGAATGATTTACTGTTCATCATATTCATATTTCTTGTATCCCTAGAATGTTGTTGATTGTCAACCCAGGGTTGCAAAATGTCAAACTTGTTTTTATCACTGTTGCAATATAAAATTATGATATTGAATCTAAATTTATGAACGATAACCAACGAATGAACTGAGAGCTCAGTAGATATGAAAATTGGTTATTGCACAAAAAAGCTAGTGATTTAATAAGCCAATGAGTTGATGACGTTAGATCTTTAGTCAAGTAATACAATTTCCTCAACAGTGCGTGTCTTCTGTACATCCCAAAATACCACACTATCAGGCTTCACCCCCAAATGCAAGAAATGAAACTCCAACTACGATTTGGATGGAAATGACAATACTGTTTCTTTAATGCTTTCCTTTTTCTAGTTTCATTCCGTGTCTCGGGTCTGGAACATTATCATATCTGGCGTCATGTGCATGTAACCGAGTGGGTATTCTACAAGGATGCGGTTTTTGCTCGAAAAAATACCAGAGCAAACATTGAAATAACTTATAGACCTTCAGAAATTAGTGTTTGTTGGTTGCCCTGTCTACTCTTTTGTTTGAATTTTTTTCGAAAAATATTTCATAGAATAAGACATTGGAAACTTCTCAGTTTCCGTGACTATTTCCTCTCTATATTGAAGAATATTTTCTTGTGGCCCTATTTTCAGAGTTTATGTCTCAAATTGATTAAAGAACGAGTGAAGTTCTGAATAAGGCAGAATATTGTCACCATTATTCTACCCATTAGAAATTATTTTTGAAATCACGACGGAGATATACTAATGTCAAGAGTCCTTGACATTTATAACAGATTTACGGCGGTAACAACAAACAAAATTGAAATAATAAATGCTCATATCAAATATTTTTGGAATGAACAAGTCCAAGATAAATATTGGGCAGGAATTGGAAACAGTATTCGAAAAGAAGGGGAAACTTACACAGATCATTTCACACATTGTGGCTCTCTAGCTGAACACTTAGAACCTCGAATCACAGTAAAGAAACTTATTAAAAAATTGGTAGACATTTTCCACCGAGAGTATTGGCTGTTCTTATTGGGGTAAATGACTCAGAACTTGTTCTTGACAGGTTAAAAAAAGTAGACTATCATTCGCAATAATTATTTTCTACTATTTCTCTCCGACGAAATTTTCATTGAGTAAACTACTGCAAAAAGCATTGCTACTTTCCAGCTCAATGGAAAAGTTGAGCCTTATGAATATTTGCGTAAATCTGCTTGTTAGTTTGTTTTGTATTTGCTGGTCTTCTTTTGGGCACAAAAATACATTATACCTTGAATTATTCATTATTTGAAACTTTCCAATTAACACTGACGTCAATTCAAACATTGATTTTTCATATGTACAATTGTGTACGACGAACGTCTTTATTTAGTGTGGCTCAGGCAGCTCAAGCTTCGAGTTTCGACAACTGTTATAAATAATAAAAAAATAACACAGTGTTTCCCATTTTTTTGCTAGCCTCACCCACCTTCAATAATAAAACCCTGAGATTCTTCGTTTTGTCTCATCTAGCTCATGATACAAAATTTTTTGGAAGTTCCACTCATATTTTTCAGAATTAGGTCAAAACATCACAATTGTCAAGTCAGTATACACAATTACCCAACTTTTTCTACCACAGTGAGATTCAATATAAACATATGATTCAATGGTTTATTCAAAAATTGCAGTGATTTGGAAATATATGATAGTTTTGAAAGGCAGAAAAGTTTTTTGGGAGGGTTGAGTATTTTGTAATTTTATCAGAAAAATTCATTTTCTCGTGGCGTATGCATCTCTCCTCTTGGGCTGATAACTAAATTATCAAAATTGAATACGAGGTTTCCAGTTCAAATATTCAAATTATTTTTTGTTCGGAAGGAATCAGAGATGAGCTCTCTTTTGAAGATGATCAACCGCCGCTGAATTATCAATAAAAGGTGAAACTTTTCACTTTTCCCAATCACCAGACGCGTTCCTGCAACAAAATTGGCATATTCAGGAGATGAAAACACTAATATTATTCTCACTTCCTGAGAAAAGAGTATTATACTTTGGGTGACAGGGAAAGTATTTGTTATGGAAGCTACATTTTTATCAGTCCTTGTACTCATAGCAAGGATCAGAAATTATATGAACGAATATTTTTGTAATTCAACAACAATTCTGTTTTCCTTTATCTGAGTGATGGAAATTAATGGAAAAGTATATAATAATGTATCGGAATCATATCGATTATTCTTTTAAATATTTTCGTTTCAATTTTAATCATGTGAAAAGTATTAATCATTTCTATAAATAGAAAAAGATGTGTGGTATTTTCCAGTGAAATTTTGTATTTCTATAATCTTTTCATCACATCATTCCAAATGTTTTCAAAAAATTATGTGTGCATATCATTGTGATCTTTCAAATGTAGTGCCTCTATTGTGATCATATCACTCATGTGAACTGGTAAAAACAATCAAAGAAAAATTCAATTCACTACATTTTCCGAATGTTGATATTCATAATCTTTGAAAATAGATTATATATTTGTATATTTTACTGTGTTTAGGGGAACTATTGTATATAAAAACTTTATTATTTATAATTAAACTATTGAAGACTTTCAACGACCCTTATTTCTCACCGTCTCATCAGTAAGTTGTGTGAAAACCCCGATGAATTATTCCATAGGTAAGTACATAAAAAATCATTCATTGGTGGAATACCTCTAAGGATTCATGAAAATAGCATTATTCATCTGCAATTTGATGATTATAAGTATTTCATTCATAGTTTTTCGAGGGGAAGTTCCCATTTATATTTTTTTTTTGTGAAAATCATGATGACATACTTCCAGGAGCCTAATGTTGATGGGATATGTCATAAGTGTAGTTAAGTTATAAACATGCATACCTACAAATAAACATACAAAGGTATAAACAAACATATAAATAAAATTCTAGGTCTAGATAGAATGCAAGTAAACTAGGTTTCACAATAAAAATAATGTTGTCCAGGTATCATATAAAATCCTATGTATATATATATATATATATATATATATATATATATATATATATATATATATATATATATATATATATATATGACACATATACGTCATATATGTCAAAAAAAACTTTCACCGTGAAAAAATTGTTTTTTTTTCACTGTCGAAATAATTCACAATTCATAACAATAAGAGAGACCCACAGAATTTGCATTTTGGCCAGTTTTCATCGAAATAAGGAAAATATTCGCATTTGAAGAAATTTTCTGACGACTGTCATATTTTAAAATGAGTTCGTCAAATTCAGGAAGTGAAAAAATCATTTAATTCAAGAGGACCAGTTCAACTGAAAGCTAAGTATTCTTAAAATATATCTTTTATATATAAAACACATATTTTGCTCATTGAACCGCAGTTGTATATCATTCATTTCAATGACTGCTAACGATGGCCTTTCTCTTGATAACAAATTCTGTGAATTTTGTGAAAAATCCTTAAAAACAACGAAAGGTCTCAAAATTCATAATGGTAGAGTTCATAAAATTTCTAATACAAAATCCTCTTTGAATGAATCAGCTTTCACACAAGCTGTCGATTCTGTTTTGATGCCTCATTCTAACAAAGATGCGTCATTCAATACTACGTTTTATGAAAAATTGTCCTCATTGAAACGATCCAGTCACATTATAAAAAGGATTCCCAAATCTGCAAGAAATTGCTCTGCCTCTGCCCTTTGCGAAATTATAGAAGAATGTTTACATACAAACTCTCCATCAAGCTGGGAAAACTTGTTAACTTTCCCTTATACTTTGTTCTCCATCCCATATGCCAAGGACTCCCGTAGATCTTCTCTCGCATCTCTTATAAAGAAAAACATCAAACTTCTTAATTCCAAGACCAATGTCATTCCATCTCAAATCGATGAAAGGAAATATAACCAAAACTTTTCTAAGCTTGTTTTGAGTAAAATATCTGATGGTGACATTAGGTCAGCTATCAGAATCTTGAGCTCAAGTGATACGTTGGCCGAATACGATGAATCCACACTTTCAGTTCTCCGATCAAAACACCCTCGATCAGATTCCTCCACACATTCTCTGGATTCGCAACTACCACACGATTTTTTAGAGTTTCCGGTGTTCCAATTTCCAGAACATGAAGTATCGGAGGCAATTGAATCTTTTCGTTCTGGTTCTGCTGGTGGTTTGGATTCTTTCCGCCCTAGTCATATGCAAGACCTCATTAGTCACAGCTCTGGAAATTCAGGGCAGAAACTTCTTTCTTCTGTTATAAAATTATGTAACTTCATTTCTACCGAAATTTATCCTATACTTTTTGGCGCTTCACTGTGTGCTCTTCGGAAAAAGGATGGAGGAGTAAGACCGATTGCCGTCGGTACCTTTTATCGTCGATTGGTAGCTAAACTTCGTTGTATGAGGATTAAAGACGAACTAGAATCGATGTTACGTCCACTACAGTTTGGTTTTGGTACTGCAGGTGGATGTGAAGCTGTTGCTCATGCTGCTCGTAGATATATTAATCTTCATCCAAATCCCGATAAAAAAATTTTCCTAAAAATAGACTTCAAAAATGCCTTCAACATGATTGATAGAAACATCATGCTTCGTAAGGTTGAAGATTCTTTTCCAGGATTATATCCCTTCTTAAGTCAGTGTTATAAATCAGCTTCCTATTTGAGTTTTGGTGAACATCTGATTCTGTCTGAGAGAGGTGTTCAACAAGGTGATCCCTTAGGACCTGCTCTTTTTTGTCTGACCATCAACGAACTCACTAGAAGCTTATCATCCGAATTTAATTGTTGGTATTTGGACGATGGCTCAATCGCTGGCGATGAAAACAGTGTTTCAAAGAATTTAGAAAAAATCAGTGATTATTCAAAACATCTTGGACTTGAACTAAATTTTGAAAAATGCGAGTTGATTACTCTTTCAACTCCGAATAATATTTCCGAATCCATTTTGAAATTGGCTCCTGGCCTAAGAATTTTGGAAAAGTCTAAATGGAGTCTTCTGGGTGCTCCTCTCTCTAAAGATTCACTTTCAGAACATCTTCGAGAAAAACGGGAATCAATCAAATTGCTGACCACCAGATTGAATGAACTTCGTACGCCCTGAAATGTTCCCCCACTTGGTCAAGTCAGTTAGAGCTTGACGAATTTGATAATTTACACCGCCACACGACGGAATATGTTACAAACAATCATTTCAATAATGATTCATTGTTCCAAGCAACTCTTCCTGTAAACCTTGGCGGATTAGGGCTACGTTCGGCTTCTTCCTTAGCTTTACCAGCGTTTCTGTCATCAGTCAATAGTGTTTCCGATCTAATCGATTCCATCCTTCCTTCCATATTTATCAATATCAAAGACGTTTTTTATTCTGAAGGTGAATCACTTTGGCATGCTGCAACCGACCTCTCCTGAACATTATAACTGATAAACTTCTGGAATCTACAAGTGTATACGATAAGGCTCGTCTGAAAGCAGCAATTATCAAGGAATCGGGTGCTTGGCTGAATGCTTTACCTGTTGCATCTCTTGGAACACTATTAGACGATGAATCTTTCAAAATAAAAGTAGGACTTAGTATGTTTCTCATACTTGTGTTTGCGGTAGTATAGTGGATGAGAAAGGTACACATGGTTTGAGCTGCAGGAGAAGTGCAGGGCGTACATCTCGACATCACCAAGTGAACGACATATTGAAACGAGCTATGTTGTCAGCGGATGTTCCTGCAATTCTGGAACCCTTAGGTACCAGTCGAGATGATGGTAAACGACCAGATGGTATGTTTCTCATACCATGGAAATACGCTAAACCTGTGGTTGACACGGTCGTGGCTTCCCATCTAGCCGAAAGTTCCAAGTCGGCTGGAACTGCAGCATTGTCTGGCGAAAAATTGAAAAGAAAAAAATACCAAAATCTTGGAAACAACTATCTGTTTCATCCAGTAGCGGTTGAAACTTTTGGTGTTTATGGCCCGGAGTCTCTGTTATTCGTTCATGAACTCGAAAGGAGAATAGGCCAAGCAACGAAAGATCACCGTTCTACCTCTTTTTTGATAGAAAGAATTAGTATTGCTATTCAACGTGGCAATGCTGCTTCAGTACTTGGAACTATTCCTCGTTCACATAATTTTGATGAGATCATGCATTGCCCTAATTTCAGTACGGAACTGAAATCTCTTCGAAACAAGCCGAGATATGTGGATATTCATCAGTCTCTTATCAAGGTTACTTCACAAGTGATTGATCCACCTTCTTCTTTTTCAGTGCGGTCAGTGGACTCAGGTCATTCTTGCCCCCAAAAAATGAGTTGCAGTCCTCGTAGAACTGGTATCCTTTCAGTGGAAGAGCTTCTTGAAGCAAATGCCGAATCGATCCCTCTACGAAACCCTTCTACACTTGGAAGGATCGATCGCAGCTTGAGAAATGGTTCTTATGGAGATTATGTGAAACATGTTCTTCCTTACGAATCAGTGGATAGTTGTCCTGAAAATCTAGAGAAGAAAATTGGATTGGATAATTTAGGAAACACTTGCTACATGAAAAGTATTTTACAAGTGTTGTTCATGACGAAGAATTTCAAGAACGAAGTTTTAATGATGAACGAGAACAGGAATGTTTCCTACTTATTCATCAAACTCAAACAACTGTTCATGCAGCTGCAGTTTCGTAAGAATGTGAGTCCACTAGATACTCGTTAGGACAACAAGAGGATTGTTCCGAATTCTTGGGGTTCTTGTTGAATACTCTTCGTGAGCAAAGCAATAGCAAAATCAATACTCCTGACCGCTCTGGACTGAATGATTCCGTACAACCCATCTCGTCTTGTGTTTGTAAATTTTTTGCTGGAAAAATCCTTACTTGTTTACTTTGTGGTAAATGTTCAAGAAGTACTGAAGACTCATGTGAATTTCTGGAACTTCATCTAGCTTTTCCTAATACGACTAATAACCAGTCCGTGCAAAGCTTATTGTTAAATCATCAGAAAATGGAATTTTTAACAGGTGATGATCGACTGTATTGACAAACATACGCCAAACTAACTGACTGTTATAAGGAAACAAGTAAAGCTGAGGCTCCAGTCAATCAAATAATAACACTGATGATTTTCAAACAAGACTCAACCTCTAACGGAAGCAAGAAACTCTTTGGAAGGTTCGAAATAGATGAACATTTCAACCTAGCAGATCACTTTTATAATATTCATGCAGTCATTGTTCACTGTGGTTCTGGCGTTGAATTTGGTCATTATTACGCCTTGGTCAAAGAAGAAACGGACTGGTTTAAGTTTGACGATAGTCGTGTCACAAAGTGTTCTGGCGATGCATTGAATTTATTGGAGTCTCTGGAGACACCCTAACTTTTTGTTTTATAAGAGAGAGGACATTGTTAGATCAAGATCTTCAGATGATGTGGTGCTGCAGGTTTTTCCGGGTTTTCCTGCAGCTGAAAGTCGCCCCGGAGCGCCAATTAATTTATATATATATATATATATATATATATATATATATATATATATATATATAAAGTCAAAATAAGATGTGGTACAAATACATTATTTAAATATAAATAGAAAAAAAAAGGAAAAAATGAATCACCAGCTTGCTCAGAAACAATAAACAAGGAGAGGTAACAAGGACATTTTGAAATAAAGTTTTCGCTCATTGCTTACTTCAAGTGTAAATTCGTCTACTGTGTGAAAACCCTTTTCTGATAAAAAACTTTTCAATGTTTTTTTTTGAAGATATGAGGGGACAGTGTCTTTATATCGTTTGGCAGTAAATTATACATTCGAATGCCGACAAGTTTAGGGGATTTTTTATAATTTGCGTGATGATATTTTCGTGTTATGATCATATCTTTTCTTCTTATATTATAGCTATGCATCTCTGTTTTTGTTTGGGAAAGTTCTTTATTTTCATGTACATATGTCAATGTTTTTAAAATTTACAGACTTGCAACTGTCAATATTTTATTTTGTTGGAATATATTTCTACATGAAGTTCTAAAGTCTAAATTGAATATCAATCTCAGCAGTGCTCTTTGTTTTATGAAAATCCTGTCTGATCCAGTAGCTAGTCCCCAGACCGAAATGTTCTGGTACATGATCGAGTGAAATTTGGCATAATAAACTGATATCAGTGAATTTGTTTCTAAGTTGCACTTAAGAGATTTCATCAGATAGTATGATTGATTAAATTTCTTGCATATATAATCTATATGTTCTTGCCATGTGAGAAGTGAATCAACCATAGTTCCTAAGAATTTTGTTGAGCTGGTGAGTTCTAAAGGTTTATTTTGGAAACTGAGATTGAGATTATGTTTACTTCCCGATGAATTCGGGAATTGCATGTATACTGTTTTGTTGTGGTTGACAATGAGTCTGTTCGATTAGAACAGCATTTAATATTTGTGTCATATCGTCAGATGTTTTACTAAAAAAAATGATAGACGTGTCATCTGCATAGAGAGATATTTTTCCATGACTTATATTGAGAGGAAGGTCATCTACATTGTATAATAAAAATATTAGTGGCCCAAGTACGCTGCCTTGAGGGGTACCTGTTGTAACTGAAAATTTATCCTACTTGATGTTATTTTGCTTTACTGGGAAACATCTATTCGCCAAAAAAGAAACAATTAATTGATGTACATTACCACGAATCCCAAGGTTGAAGAGTTTGTCTGCTACAAATTCGCTGTTCAAAGTGTCGAAGGCCCTGCTCAAGTCAAAGAAGACTCCTACAACAATATTTTTTTCGTCAACTAAATGATGTATGTGTTGTGTGAAATTTAGCGTTACGGTTTCTTTAGAGTAGTTTTTCCTGAATCCATGATGGCACTCTATCATCAGATCGAAGGTTTCGAGGTAGTCGTTTATTCTGAGAGATATTAGTTTTTCCAAAATTTTTGAGAGTACGCTGATAATTGATATAGGACGATAATTTTCGATACTATTTTTTGTCACCATTTTTCAATACGGGTACTAGAATGGCAATTTTGAGAAGATAAGGATATTCTCCAAAACCAACACATAAATCCATAATATAGGTAGGCTATTTGGTCTGATAATATATCTACACATTCTTTAATAATTTTTGTAGATACCTCATCATGCCCTGTGCTTTTTTTATTAGTAATGAGGCTATGACTTTTTTTACTTCGTTTGTTGTCACGGGTTTGAAAAACATCGTTGTAGTAACATTCGCCATTGCTGTGCAGCTGTCTGAGTAATTATCCAAGAAATGCGTTTTGATTATTTTGTCAATTATGGTTGAAAAGTATTCTCCAAATGTTTTCGCGACTACTTCATTACTGATACATTTCTGATTGTGATTCAGGATTATACGTTTACTCTCGTTTACGTTATGTGTATTGTTAATTAGGAACACCTGTGTTAAATGATACTGACTGTGGATTTTCCGAATTTCTCGGCAAATAGCAAATGCTACAAGCTTATTTTTCAATGGGTTCAACCCGCATTGAATTTATCCAGTACGTTATTACGTATTTCCTTCAACATTCGACAAAAAAGTTCAGAGTTGGAGATTTTATTTAATATTTCAATCATTGAATTTATTCATAAAGAAAATTATTGAATCTTTGGACTCTTAGAGGTTCATATCCCGCTGAACCTTTTAGTAGTAAACTTTTGACTTTCACCTTCATTCCACTCGAATCATATTTATTAATTTTTCAGATTGTAGATGGTGAGGAACTGAAAAAACCAAGAAACGTTACTTCTGGTTTCAACCCCCTTTTTGCACCCAACAGTACGTCTTACCAGCATCACTGCTACCTCTTCCTTCTTTTTTTTTCTGTCAGAATGATAAAAGTAATAATTTCATTATTCTTTTTGGTCATAAGTCACAGAAAACGTGAAGAGCATTTCAAAGTATAATAAATAAATCAATTCAATATATTGCCTTGCTTGATTTCATCAACTAATTTTGAATACACTGACCGGTTACTTGGTGAAAATCAATAACAAAATAATTACAAATCTTCACAATGTAGACTTTATTACCAATTCATGTCTCATTAGGTATATCTTAGTTTTCTCAGTAGAACTTGAACTCTACACTAATGTACAATGTAATTTATACGAATTGATGGATAATCCTCCAAGCCCTTTACTGACTGAAATTTTCAAGTTCAACTTTGAAAATAGTATTCGAACACTTGATTTTGAAAAATGCATTCATTGATACAGATATGTGAATGACGTTTCAGCCTGTTTTGCAAGTACTCATTAACAGTTACTCTCATTCCTCCAATATATCAATTTCATTCATCATAAAATTCACAATAAAACTTGTAATCTATAATTTGATGAACTCTTTGAACCTAACATTCACAGAAATTAATAACAAACATGATTTCGCAATTGACGATAAACCAACCCATACAGACAAAATTATCAACAACCATTCTAATCACTCTCATCAACATGAACTGGCAGCTTACCAAATCGTGATTCACAGATTCGGTAGTATCCCTATGTTAACAGATGATTTTATTGTTTATTTTGTTAGTAATCTATTTTTTATGACTTATAATAGGGGTGTTGAAAACACTGTTCAATTGTTACAACTATTGTCACCAGTTGTCCGAGTCATATGGAACGTTCTATGTGGGTTATTGTCAAGTTGTCATTATTATCATTTCCGGCTTTCTACGTTTATGTTTTATCATGGCATTGTCACAAATCATAAATCATTAATAACAAAAAATATCACTAAGACCAAAAGAATTCTTAAGTGTAAGGTGTGATTACTGATTGGATTACGACATTGATCAGTGATGTAATTTTTCGATATGGAATCACTATTCAGGCCCCTAGATAGCTTGCTATTTGGCAATAGTGGCTGAAAATTAAAAAAAAATAAAAAAAATTGAATTGTTCATCACAGCCACTGAGTTGAACACCAAATTCAATAGCTGCATTCAGAAAAATGGTTGAACGGAGTATGCCAATGAACTTGATATCATCAGGGACAGAATTGCCATGGACATATTCTGACACTTGAGAAAACTGTGAAATTTTGCAAAGCCGTTGAAGCAAGCATAATTCAGTATGAAGCCGCAGTCATCGTTTTAGAAAAGAGGCAAAGGAAAGAGGCAAATGAAAGTGACAAAGAAGCCTTCTAGTGCACGTGATATGAGAAAGTGCTGTATATACTACGGTAATGATCAAGTCATTGATGCAGTTGTGAAAACCAGAAGTATTGTAAACCGTAGGCCAGGTAGTAATGAAATGAACTGATGTGGAGTCATCGACGTCCATACATATAAACGAAAAGAAATTATATACAGGTTATTGACAACATATTATTGAGAAGTACATGTGTTATTCAACATCATCAAAACATGCCACTGAGTAATCCGTACATAGATCTTATACCAAGGGGTTAAAAAACTGAAATGAACCCTTTTATGGAAAAAAATTGGTAATGAACTCTATATATTGAGAAGTATCGCCATCTGCTTTCAAAATATATGTTGGTAGGTAGTTGATAAGAAACCTGATTACACATTCACCATAGTTTGTAAGGCCTCGCATAAGGGTATTGAGGGCTAGTTTCCCATAACAACACAACAAAAAAATATTTTTTGAATGTTTCCTACACTAAATTAGTCAATTTCTACTAATTTTGGGGTGATAAAAACGAAAATAACAATGAAAAATTTTTATTAGCTCTGGTTTTTGAGATACATACTACTTAATCTTAAAAAGTAGTTATACTATACGTGAAAAGTGAAAGTACATAAAACAATATTGTTATGTTTCTTTTAGAATATTTCAAGTACACAATTAATAAAAAAAACATTATTCTTAGTGTTTTGACAAATAAAAGAAGTTTGTACAATTAAGTCCATCCGATTCATTGTAAGATCGCTGTCGTTTAGCTTGTCTTTTATAAAACACTTCTGGAGCATCCCTACACACAGACCAGCAGTAGTCTGCAAGCATTGCTCCATTCCAACGGCCCTGATATCTCTGTTCCATTAAGGCAATGTCTTGATGGAATCTTTCTCCATGTTCGTCACTCACAGCTCCACAGTTTTGTGGGAAGAAATTAAGATGAGAGTGAAGAAAATTAATTTTTAGGACATGTTGCATCCAAGTTGGTGGTAAGCTTGAAGAAGCTCTTTAACCAATGCTGTGAAGTTATCATCTCTTTTGTTACCTAAAAACCCATGTACAACCCCCTTAAAGGCTTCCCAGGCTCTTTTTTCATTTCCTGTTAAAATCATGTCAAAAGCAGGATCATTTACGATTTCACGGATTTGAGGCCCAAAAAAGATGCCTTCCTTGACTTTAGCATCACTCAACCTGGGAAACTTTGCTCTCAAGTACTTAAAAGCTTGTCCTTCCTGGTCCATGGCCTTCACAAAGTTTTTCATTAGTCCCAACTTAATATGTAATGGGGGAAGGAGAACATCCTTAGGATCTACAAGAGGCTCGTAAACTACATTTTTCTCATTAGGGTTTAGGTCTCGTGTAGGCCAGTTAATTTTTTTATAGTGAGATTTTCTATCCCGACTGTCCCACAGACACAAAAAACAACAGTACTTGGTGAACCCTAATTGCATTCCTAGGAGTATAGCAATGACTTTCAGATCACCACAGATGTGCCACTTGTGTTGTTCATATTTGATTGATTGGAGAAGTGTTTTCATATTTATATACGTTTCCTTCATGTGAACTGCATGACCTATAGGAATAGAGGGTAGCTGATTTCCATTATGCAGAAGTACAGCTTTTAAGCTTAGTTTTGAAGAGTCTATAAACAGTCTCCATTCAGATGGAGTGTGATCCAAATTCAAGCAGTCCATCAAACCATTAACATCAGAACAAACTACGAGGTTTTCTTTTTTCTCAAAAAAAGGAAGCAAATCTTTTTGACGCTGTCTGTACTGAGATATTTTCACATCATGTTTTAGAAGATTCCACTGTTGTAGTCTTGACCCTAACAGCTCAGCCTTTTCCTTAGACAAGCGAAGATCTCTTATAAGGTCACTCAACTCTGCTTGACTAATTCTGTGCGGATCACTAGACCTATCGCTTACCTCAAAATCAGGGTCATAGGATGTAGAAGGATGGGTTGCTCCTTCTAAACAGTCTTCATCACCTTCCTCTAAAATTTCATAGTTTTGGGGTGGAGAAGGGACTGGCAAATTGTCTGAGTGTGGTACAGGCCGAAGAGCAGATGGGAGATTAGGGTATTTAACCGTTCCTCTTTTCTTCATAGATAAACCTTGCTTAATGGGAGGAGTTAAGCAGAAATAACAGTCGTCTCTATGATTGGTAGGCTCACGTCAAACCATAGGTACTGCAAAAGCCATTGCCCGGTTTTTATTTTTCAGCCACTCTCGCAATATGACGGAACAAGAATTACAACATATATGAGGAGCCCATGATTTATCTTGGTCCCCAACTTTCACACCAAAATAATGTTCATAGGCTGTCTTAACGATAGGTGTCATTTTACGTTTCTGAGCCTTAAATGTTATTTCACCACATATATAGCAAAAGCTATCGACAGAATTCACACACTTTCGAGGCATTTCAGATCAGCACTTAAATTAATTTAAAAATCAACTTCACACGATAATTTCAATAGCAACCACGTGCGTACAATTGACAAACTCACATAGGTTATGTTTACTACTTAAGAACAGCTGATGAGAGGGGTGTTATGTAAACAAACATGTGTACCAACTGTTGGTGATGAAATATTTCATTTGTTGAAAACTCAATATACATATATATATATATATATATATATATTTATATATATATATATATATATATATATATATATATATATATATATATATATATATATATATATATATATATATATATATATATATATCTAATATCATCTAATCTATCATCTAATTTCAACCCCGAAACAAAAACTTTGTTGTGTTGTGAATCGAATTACTCATTTTAGTGGAATAGTACCGCATTATAATTTTGAATTTTTGTTTTACTCACCCTTATACTGGATATACATCAATTAGGGATTTGTTTACAAACAGAAAACCTTTTCCGTATTTTTGATATTCACTAAGATGACATCCTACATACTCAAAACATTAATTTTTGGAAGATCAACGGATCTCTTGATAGTAGTCATTGATTCAGCCGAACATGGTATTTCAAAGTCACTTACGGATAAAACAATGAGGCGCATTAAAAAATCCAATCCAAATCCAAAAATCCTTCACGATTTTACAGGTTTCCAAATGAGCCTTTCAAAATGCCAATATGTACTTTTTTCTAAAAAAAAATATGTTCAACCAATCGTCAACATAATATTTCAGAGTATGAACAAATGGTATGTAGAGGAAATATTTCAAAACATCACAGTGGAAGTCCCCTAAAGCCACCAAGCCAATCAAAGTGCACAAAGTTGTCAAGTGGGTAGGCACGTCGGGCCACCTCAGCTTCAACCCAGCTTTCCATCTGTTACTTTTTTCCGCTCAATACTAGGTTTTCGCCACATCTCTGTGACGTTACCCTGGTATAGATGAATAAAAGAAAAAAAATATATATTAATATGAGAATCGAGGCCAGGCCGTCTTCGTAATCGACTTGGTTGTTAGACTCCAGCACCAACGTAGGATCTTGGAAGTAATTGCGAATTGGTGATAGTGATGAGGTCGGCGGCTAATGCAGAATTTATTGACAGAAAAAAATAGTGCTGCATGCCAAAAGGGCACCAAGCCGTATCTTTGTAAATAATAGTTGGATCGCTACGTGCAATCAAACGAAAGGGTTGTGGGATGCAACTATGGTACTCTATTTGGTCTTCAAAATGGTCCGCGAGCTGGTACATATGATGCGAAAACGGATTCTGATGTTGTAGTACATCAAAAGAAAGGAAAAGTAATGCAGAAGTTATTGGCAAAGAATGACGTGACATGTCAGGAGGGTATTAAGTTAATGATAGTTAGATTGTCATGTGTAGCACACCAAATGAAGGGAAAAGAAATGCTAAATTTATTGACAAAGAAAATACAGAGATGATGCGTTGTGTCGAAAGGGCACAAAGCCGCAGCCGAATGAAGCACATGAAATGTATAAAAGTAAATGCTGAAACAAAGTATATATATAAAATGTTCATATACGTATAATTTCAAAAGGGTTGTGCAACTCACCTTCCAACAGCTCCCCTTTAATGATATGATTAGGGAGCTAACTAACTTCCTTATTCAATAATCATTTCTGATTATATAAGAATCACAATAACTATACGACATATATATATATATATATATATATATATATATATATATATATATATATATATAATAAAATATATATAATAATATTTCTTATAGATAATTCGTTTATATAGTTGAGTGGGAAAGTAGGGATTCGAACAAGTGGGTGATAATTGAGAATACTCCTGAATATTACTTACTCATATATACAGTGTCACACATAAAGTTCGCATCAAATGGGATTTTTTTTGTTCATCTCTTCAGGCAACTTTTGATATCTCCATTAGGTTGTGCTTTAAAAATGATGCCAAATGACATGCATATGACCGATCAAGTGATTTTTTGTAGTTAGTAAATCAAAGTTTAAATGTTTGAAAAGTGCAGTAAAGAATAAATTATTGACTTTTCATTGATATTGTTTTTTAATAATGCTTATGTATCAAGCTATTTCGCAAAAAGTAGAAATAAAGTGAAATATTTATCTGTTTTTAAAAACTGTATCAACTTTGCATCATTTTTGGCATAATTTTTTCTGGTGTTTTAAATTTTTGCGAAATAAGTTGTATTTAGAATTGCAATTGGTAATGAAAATGCATTGGAAAGATAAGTTAGGCATAAAGCACTAACTTTGTTGAGGTTTGGCTAAATTTGAGAAATCAGCAAATGTCAAATTTTCGAAAAACTGTAAAAAAACTAAGTTTGTACTAGAGAGCTAAAAATTGGGATATATATATATATATATATATATATAAATTTATACATGAATATATATATATATATAGATATATATATATATATATATATATATATATATATATATATATATATATATTCATGTATAAATTTATATATATATATATAGAAAAATGAAAAATATACTCGTAAAATTCTGAATAGAAAATTATTTATTTTTTTTTCAATATACATGTACACTCCTAGTGAAGTGAGGTCCGTATATATTTTTCAAAGATCCCAACAATGTGAGGACATATATACACGTACTTATTCTTATTATTATTCTTATTTTTCGTTATATAGGTATTTATTGCTTAAAATTATGATTTACAGAGAAAAATTTTATTTGTTGCTAAAAAAATGCGTTCATTTAACAACAATCGTTTTTGCAACCAAAAATTGAAATTAAGGAACAATTTTTTTTAATTACGAATTCTATTGTTCTACGAAATTTAAAAAAATATAGTTTTTCAATTGTTTATTCAAAAAACAATTTGTTATAAATAGATTAGTTTTTTCCATTTATTTTTTTTATACTCAATTGCGCAATAGAAGTAGTCATATATGTTTCATCTTTTAAATTGTTTTTTTCTATATTTTATATAGCTTTTAATATAATTTGCCTTGAAATGTGTCTTTTTCATCCGCTCTTCTGTATATAAAATCATAATAACTCTAGTGATATGACAATGATGCTTCAAGTCTTTTTAATTTATTATTTATTCATTAACAATTTCAGCTTTTCATTTGAGTTCTAGCTCTATTATTCATTTCTATTGTTGTTTATAAAAAAAAAATCCAAGTCTCTTCAATGCACAACTTTGAATTTTCCTAATCGTAATTTTCGGAGATTATATAAAAATTTTCATATTTTCAAGAAAAAATGGTAAATATGAACTAGATTATGAATAGAAAGTGGGCATGTCGATTTCTCTTGTGAAATTGCTATACCAGGTGACAACGAAATCATTGTACACGGCGCCATTCAATTGTTCATGTAGCAAGAAATTTAAAATTCTGAGTTCTCCGGAGCTGATATTTTTTATAGTAAACCTCGTGAAAATCTTCACAGAGTCAACCGGAAATAAAACCAAGTCAAGAATTTCCAATAGGATATTTTTCTCAACCATTTGATCAGAAACAAAATTATCTTTTCAACGATATAACACACGTGGCCATTTTTTATTTGAATATGGCGGTACTATGACGTCAAACAACTCCATATAAAGAGAAACTAACGACAAAGTTTTTCAGTTTTTGAATAATAATAATAATAATAATAATAAGTCAATAATTGCGACAATTTTTTGTAGTATAAGAGAGTCATTTCGAAATCGAAATTCAAAAAATTCAAATTTCTATTTAGATTTTAGAGATAAATGATGTAAACAATGGCGTTTGAATAAAATTGATAAAAAGTACTTACTTTTTTCACCCACGTGGGTGAATCAAAAACTTCAATTTTCAAACTTTCATTCAAAAACTAAGCAAACTTCGATACGGAAGCGCAAAAGGGCCACATATTTTCATTATTTGTTTCTTGGAAATTACGACTTTGAATTTCGAAAGTCGAAATTTCGAGTTTGAAGTTGTGATTGCGAAATTACGAGATTTCTCGAAATTTCGAGAGAGAGAGAGAGAGAGGGAGAGAGAGTCGAAATTTTGAGATTAAAGTCGAAATTTCGAGATTAAATTCGAAATTTCGAGATTCAATTCGAAATTTTGAGATTCAAAGTCGAAATTTCCAAGATGTGGCCTAATGTGGCCCTTCTGCGCTTCCGTACTCCGACGTTAGCATCGTCCATCGAGTTTGACAATATTTCAGTATGTGACGTCGTGTGTATGTGCTATATTCGATAGAAATGGCCACATGTGTTATATATGATTTCGTTAGTACCCGGTATATAGATAGAGAATTCGAATCATGCTTTCAACAGGTAATTATCACGAAGTCAAACATCCTTATTAATTATTAAATGAATAATTGCTTTTAGATTCTCCCTTCATTTATTATTTATTTAATTGAAGGTGGATTGATTCTCCTACGTAACATGGCTGGCGGAACTACAACTAGCAATGGTGCTCCCAAGAGTGGCTCAGGAAGTTAGTAACACACCCTACTCAGAAGGAGGTAATGACTGTGGTAGTCAATGGCAAAGACATAGAAACGACAGCAAAATGTTTGTTTCAATTTCAGAGGTAAAAGGCTTTTTTTATTAAATGAGAAACAGTTTTGTGGATGAAATTAAACATTTTCAAAATTAATGTAAACGTCGAAGGACATTTTAATTGAGCTGAATTTTCCATTTAGCTCTTCATCAAGAGCGATAAAACCAGTAAAAATATATTCGATCACTTATTCAAAACTCAACCATTCTTTGAAGTGGGAAATTCAACATAATTAACTGATGTAAAATATTATCAAAAATTACAGCTAATACAAGTGGTGAAACGGCACAGCAATAGTGTGCCAGCAGATCTTGAATTCGAATCTGCCTATGACATATTTTTCTCGAACGTCGCTGATGCCAAAACAAAAACTACATATGGAATGAAATGAGTTGAATCAGTAATTTCACATTCGAATACAAGACCATTTTGTTGTCTCTTTAATTTCACAACCTTTTGTATCAACTGTAATCAATCATTTAGTCTGGACTTCAAGTTTAGATTCGTATTGAATTGACATACTTTTAGTAAAAGTAAAAGTTATAAACAATTAAAGACCCTACAAAGCAGTGTACGGTTTTGTTGTTTATAGTTCGTAAACTATTAATATTTTTTAATTTTGAAAAAAAAAATCCTTGAAGAGAAGGAAATTTACTGAAATAAAATTTCGACTTCCGAAAAGGTATCTCCATTATTTATAATTTTAATTTAACGCTGAAAATAGCCGTCCGCTCGCCATTTTTAGGTTAGCGAGTACGTAACTTGAAAATAATTTTTTTGAGGTACTCAAAGTAAATAGAAAAATTTAAAAATATTTAAGATATAATCTTAACACCATAGAGAACTGATTCTCGTTGGAATTTTTCACTAAAGTTAATTTTTCAATAATTTGGACAATTGTTAATCAACAAAATTTTCTAAAACTTCCTTTATCGTTCAAAGTAAAATAAACATTCAAATGATTACCGTGCAATCATTTCGCTTCGTGGAGCCCTCCTTAGATACATACAAAAAAAGATTGCATGATAAAAGTTCTGAAAATTTATAAACTGAAACAAACAAATATGTTTATAAATTTCTTTATAAAAAAATGGCCTATTTCAATATTTGAAAAAAAATTACAACTTTATATAGAAATGTCAATTATAATTTTAAGAAAATGTCATAATAATAATTGTTTTCAATCGTTTTTATATATATCTACTGTTTAAATTATTAGTTACGACATTTTTTCTTTTCTAAAATCATGATTAACAGTTCTACAAAATAACAGAAATAATTCCATTAACAATTTCATTGTTTATTTACTCAATAATTTGTTATGAACAAATACGCAGCTTGGCTCAATTTTTTTTTGAAAGTTATAAAAATTATAAAAACAATCAAGAGCATAAAAAAATCGAAGACAATTTTTTTCCATTATTTATTCAATTTTGAAAATACACGTGCTGCAAAAGTTGCACCAGCTGATCCATTTGTCGACTTTAACGCTTATTTAACTTTTAAACTATCAGAGATACGACAATAAACATTCAAAACATTTTTGTAGATAATTAAATTATCTTTGAAATGTCATCTTGCATATAGTTTTCAGTTATTGTTAAGTTGTTGTTTAAAGAATTTGTTTATAAAAATTAACGATTTCCTCAGGTTTTTACAAATTTTCAGTAATTTCACATTCGAATACAAAATCATTTTGTTGTCTCTTTAATTTCACAACCATTGGTATCAACTGTACTCATTCAGTCTTCAAGTTTAGATTCGTATTGAATGGGCATACTTTTAGTTAAATTAAGTGGTTAGGCTCATTCGATCCGGAATATTGTCTAGGTCATTGTGAAAAAAAAGTAAATTATTTCATAAAAAATTCTAAAAATATAAACAATTAAAGACCCTCAAAAGCAGTGTTCGGTTTTGTTGTTTATAGTTCGTAAACTATAAATATTTTTCAATTTTGAGAAAACCATCCTTGAATAGGAGGAAATTTACTGAAAAAAAGTTCCGACTCCCGAAACGGTATCTCCATCATTTATAATTTTAATTTAACGCTGAAAACGCGAGCCATTTTTAGGTTGCGCGCACGGCTTCTAAGCGAGTACGTAACTTGAAAATAATTTTTTTGAGGTGCTTAAAGTAAATAGAAATTTTTTTTCAAAATTCATAATATGATCTTAACACCATAGAGAACTGATTAATGTTGGAATTTTCCATTCAAGTTGATTTTTCAATAATCTAGAAAATTGTTAATTACCAAGATTTTTAAAAACTTCCTTTATCATTCAAAGTAAAATAAATATTTAAATAATTACCCTAAAATTTTTTCGCTTCGTGTAGTCCTTCTTAAATACATACAAAAGAAAATTGCATGATTAAAGTTCTGAAAATTTTAATACTTCGTTTATAATAATTTTTCAAAGTAAAAAAAAAGAATAAACACAATGTTGTGAAAAAATTTTTATTTCAATTCAGCATTTTTATATAAATTAAAGACACTTATAAACTGAAACAAATAGTTTTTATTTCCATTTGTTCATAATTTTTTCATAAACAAATAGACTATTTCAATATTTAAAAAAAAAATTCACAACTTTATAGAGAACTGTCAATTATAAATCATAATTAACAGTTCTCTACAAAATAAGAGGATAAAATTCATTAACAATTCCATTGTTTATTAACTTAATAATTTGTTATAGACAAATTCTCCTCTTAGCTTTATTTTTTTCTTGAAAAAGAAAACAAAAAAATAAAAATTACAAAAACAACCACGAGCATAAAAATACGGAAAATAAATATTTTCCATTATTTATTCAATTTTGAAAATATAATTGCTGCAAAAGTTGCAGTAGCTGATCCATTTTTTGACTTTTATATTCATATAACTTTTAAGCGACAATAAACATTCAGATCATTTTTGTAGATGATTGAATTATATTTCGAATGTTTCCTTTCGTATATTCTTTAAATATTTTTAATTTGTTGTTTTAGGTATTTGTTTATAAAAATTAACGATTTCCTCGAGTTTTTTCAACTTTTCAGGCTTACAGCTCAGTAAATAGTGCGAATTCGGATATTGAATTTCAGAGCTATTTTGTTTAACTATGAATTATCTCACAGTTGCAGTTGGTAATTTGTTTATTTGTTCGTTTTTTCATAAGCTATTAATGAATTTCGCTAAATTTTGGGAATTATTATATTCCCACCTAATTGCTTACTTCTATTTCACTATATTCTAGTTTGTAATTGAAAAAATGCTTTAGACATAAGGACACGTGGTAAGAATAATATTGTTGAGTAGATTGAGTAGTTGTGGAACTGGCCGCGGTGGTAATGCGCCCGACTCTTGATAGGAAGATCGTGGGTTCGATTCCCGCCTCGACCAGAAATTTTTCTCGAAAGAATTTAACTGGTTGAAGCGGGGATGATTCTGCAACCGTGTCAGGAATCACACGTTGAAAAGTAAGACCTCGTAAGTCCTTAGCTCGCACAAGTTTCTCAACTTCTGAGAGTTGTCGTTCGTACGGGGGCGACAGCTGATTAACGGAAAAACATAAACATAAGATATGATATTTATATAACTGAAAGCAGTTCATTCCTTTCAAATACAAAATTTTAATCGTAATATTATAATTAGCGTCGATAATATCGTTATTATTATATCAAGAATAATAAAGCAGTCAATTTATTTTATTAATTTCGTCTTTTCCTTTTTTTATGGGGAAAGTTTTTGAAGTATGTACTTGCAATATCTAGGTTTGGAAGTGAACGTTCTATTCTTTTTCCTTTGTTACTCGAGAGGTTTTCGATTCTTTGCTCTTTTTCTCTTCCGCTTCATCTTCTTCTTCTTGATCAATAGATTCTTCCATTTTTTCTTCTTCTCCTGTCTCATCTGGCTCCGTGTTTTCTTCAGATTCGGAGTCTAAGTCTGTTCCGAAGATTCCGTTAATAATTTTTTGATAAGCTGACTTCTTTTTATGTTGTTGATCAGTGACCATGCCGTACTCGAAATCCTCATCTCCATCATCAGAGTCATTATTTTCATCTTCATCTCGATATCAAAATTGCTCTGAAGTTCAATATCCGAATTCACATTATTTACTGAGCTGTAAGCTTGAAAATTTGTAGAAACCCGAAGAAATCGTTAATTTTTATAAACAAATGCCTGAAACAACAAATTAACAGTAACTAAAAAATATATGCAAGATGACATTTGAAAGATAAATCAATTATCTATAAAAATGATCTGAATTTTTATTGTCGTATCTCTAATTAATAGTTTTAAAGTTATATAAGCATTAAAGTCAACAAATGGATCAACTGGTGCAACTTTTGCAGCACGTGTATTTTCAAAATTGAATAAAAAATGGAAAAAAAATTTTTTTCGATATTTTTATGCTTTTGGTTGTTTCTATAATTTTTATAACTTTCAAGAAAAAAATTGAGCTGGGTTGCGAATTTGTTTATAACAAATTATTGAGTAAATAAACAATGAAATTGTTAACGGATTTTTTTTGTTATTCTGTAGAGAACTGTTAATTATGATTTCAGAAAAAAAATGTCCTAACTAATAATTTGAACAGTACGTATATAAAAAAACGATTATAAACAATCAAATATTATTATTAAAAAATTTTAAAATCATAATTGACAGTTCTCTATAAAGTTGTAATTTTTCATCAATATTGAAATAGGTCAATTTTTTATAAAAAATTTATGAATAAATTATTTGTTTCAATTTATAAATGTCTTTCATCGACATAAGAACAATAAAATAATGATGAATAAGGAAAACAAAATTTCACAACATTATTGTGTTTTTTCTTTTTTGTTTATTTCAAAAAATTATTATAAACAAGTTATTAAAATTTTCAGAACTTTTATCATGCAATCTTCTTTCGTATATATCTAAAAAGGGCTTCACGAAGCAAAATAATTTCACGGTAATTATTTAAATATTTATTTTACTTTGAACGATAAAGGAAGTTTTAGAAAATTTTGTTAATTAACAATTGTCTAAATTATTGAAAAATTAACTCTGATGAAAAATTTCAACAGGAATCAGTTCTCTATGGTGTTCAGATTATATCATGATTTTTTTAAATTTTCCTATTTACTTTGAGTAAGTACCTTCAAGTGAGTACTTTACTTTAAGTACCTCAAAATAATTATTTTCAAGTTACGTACTCGCTTAGAGGCCGTGCGCGCAACCTAAAAATGGCGCGCGGACAGTTATTTTCAGCGTTGAATTAAAATTATAAATAATGGAGACACCGTTTCGGGACTCGGAACTTTTTTCCAGTAAATTTTCTCCTATTCGAGGATCTTTTTTCAAAATTCAAAAATATTTATAGTTTACGAACTATAAACAACAAAACCGAACACTGTTTTTTAGGGTCTTCAATTGTTCATAACTTTAAGAATTTTATATGAACTAATTTGCTTTTTTTTTCACAATGATCCAGACAATATTCCGGATCGAATGAGCCTAACCACTTAATTTTAATAAAAGTATGTCAATTCAATACGAATCTAAACTTAAAGCCCAGACTAAGTGATTACAGTTGATACCAATGGTTGTGAAATTAAAGAGACAACAAAATGGTCTTGTATTCGAATGTGAAATTAAAGAGACAACAAAATGGTCTTGTATTGGAATGTGAAATTACTGATTCAACTCATTCTATTCCATTTGTTGTTTTTGTTTTGGCATCAGCGACATTCGAGAAAAATGTGTAGTCATAGGCAGATTCGAATTCAAGACCTGCTGGCACATTATTACTGTGCCGTTTTACCATTTGTATTAGCTGTAATTTTTGATAATATTTTACATCAGTTGTGTATGTTGAATTTCTCACTTCAAAGAATGGTTGAGTTTTGAAAAAGTGATCGAATTTATTATTACTGGTTTTACAGCTTTTGATGAAGAGCTAAATGGAAAATTCAGCTCAATTAAAATCTCCTTCGACTTTTACATTGATTTTGGAAAATGTTTAATTTCATCCACAAATAACGAAGTTTGGCTTCGTGATAATTAGCTGTCGAAAGCATGATTCGAATTCTCTGTCTATATACCGGGTACCAACGAAATCATATATAACACATGTGGCCATTTCTATCGAATATAGCATGACGTCACATACTGAAATATTGTCAAACTCGATGTAGGATGCTAACGTCGAAGTTTACTTACTTTTTGAATTAAAGTTTAAAAATTGAAGTTTTTGATGCACACACGTACTTATTATCAATTTTGTTTAAACACCATTGTTTACATCATTTATCTCGAAAATCTAAATAGAAATTTATAGAAATTTGTATTTTTTGAACCTTGACTTCGAAATGACTCTCTTATACTACAAAAAGGTGTCGCAGATAGTAATCTGTTCATTTTTCTCGGCCAGTGAAAAAGTGAAAGTGTCAAAGCTCTCATTATGGGATAATAACTTCATAAAAATTGCACTTTTCACCGGTACAGATAAATGGACAGCACAGTATCAATTTTTGTAGTAAAAGAGGTACACTTCGATGTCGAAGTTCCGAAAATACCACTTCCTATTTAAATTTTTGAGATCAATGAAGTGAAAATTGTCATATAATTAAAGTCAGTAAAGAGTTCGTTAATAAGTGAAAAATTTCAATTGTTGACTTTTATTCAACTTTATGAGAAAATTTCGTCGTTAGTTTCTCTTTATATCGAGTTGTTTGACATTATATTACCACCATATTCAAATAGAAATGGTCCCACGTGTTATATCGTTGAAAAGAGAATTTTATTTCTGATCAGATGATTGAACAAAATTTACAGAGTCCTATTGGAAATTCTTGACTTGGTTGACTTGGTTATTTCCAGTTGACCCTCTGAAGATTTTCACGAGTTTCATCATAAAAAATATCAGCTTCGGAGAACTCCGAATTTCAAATTTCTTACTACATGAACAATTGAATGGCGTGTACAATGATTTCGAGAAATCGACATGCCCACTTTCTATTCATAGTCTGGTTCACATGTACCATTTTTTCTTGAAAATATGAAAATATTAGCTCTCATAAATATCACTGGAGTTTTTCCAACACCAAATCGTTATTTTTAACACCTCGACACGTGTTTCGATCACCAAGTGATCATCTTCAAGAGAAATATTGAACAGTTTAATCTTCCTCTTGAAGATGATCACTTGGTGATCGAAACACGTGTCGAGGTGTTAAAAATAACGATTTGGTGTTGGGAAAAACTCCAGTAATATTCAATTCTACATCAAAGGTAGTATTCAATATCTTCCTTATGATTTCAGTTGTAGGAATCTCATTACTTTCGTAACAGTCATATATTGTTTTTTTAATGACTTTTTTAGAAGAGCGTCTTGGGTCCATAAGGTTTGTTTTTGAGTATTTACATACAGTTGAGAAAAGAATTTAGGTCAAATCTGAAGTTGCTTGTAGTAGTTTGTTTTTCTCGAAACCAAACTTGATATGTAGATCCTTATATAAATTGAAACATATTCTCTGTGATTCAATATTCAAATGCATCCGAATCTTATTTACTGGTATATTTGTCATTTTTCATCATCGCTATTGGAATCAGTGGAAAAAGTCTACGTTGTTATAACACTCGTAATTACTATTAGTACTTGTCCAAGATCGTCACATTTTGAATAGATAACAAAAATTTTAAGTAATTATAACTGCACCAATATCAAATTTCAACAGTAAAATCCCGATCAGTTCCTGAAATGAAAACGATGGCAATAATATTCTCCGATTTCCATTCGTCACCGTAACATAACGTCAAATTTAATTTTATGATTCTTCAGCCAGTCATCAAACTCGGTTAGTTTGAATTATCCAATGCAAACCGCCAATACTACAATCCACATGGACTAGCTCGGCTTTCTATGTATTGGTTTTTTTGGCCTTTGAGAGTGCCGTCAACTCAATGAAAACTGTTGTGGTACGATATGATGAAAATATAATATAACGGAACAAATCACGGGGCTCGTAACCTTCATCCAGTGCACTGGAATGTTGCGGTAACAGTACATCATGCTATTAACGATTTGAATTATAGTAATGCAATGTATAGACATTGTGAATGAAGAAAAATTTTTTATAGAGTTGGTTATATTCTCCATATTGTACTATATACAATTCGAGTGGCAATTCATCACGTTCAAAGCCCCTGCCAATTTTGAAATTAAGTATGAGGGTTAGCGGGAAATGATGGGTAAACACATATATAGAGTGTTGTCGTAAAGAAATACCGATGACGACATCATTGATAATGTCCGACATTCGAATAGTTTAATATTCGATCCTTGTGGTATACCAATGAATTATGATCCACGACGACGTTTGCCCCATATACCTCATGATGGATGTTTTCGAAGATACAGAGACGCGCATGCGCTCAGCCAGCCACAATTTTCACTGGAAGCAAGGACATTGGAAGAGTAATATTCAATGGAGTCAGAGATGTTAACATTATTCAGTTATGAATTATAAAATACATTCCATATTCAGAAAGAATGGATTACCAATAAATATTGAAGAACAATCTTAGCTGCGCAAAGTTTGGCACTACAGATCTGCTGATGGGAGGATCTTCAAAACAATTTTCAAAATTTTTCCTGGCTTGATGTTTGTTGTAGCGCTAATGATTAATCAACTTATGCTTCTGAAATCACGGAAATTTGTGAGGTGTAGTTTTTGAAGTCACGGAAGTTATTTCATCATCCATGAATGCATATGTTCCTTTTTCAATGAAACGAACTTTTAACGGAAACCTTGGTTCACTAAAAATTGCGAACAAGCTGTCGCTTTGTTGATGCTCGCAACAGCTGTGAATTTAGAATAAATGAAAGCGAAGAACTTCATAATCAGAGAATCAGTGATGAACTGCTTGCCAATCCCAATGGGTCTAGATCCTTCTAGTCGATAGATGAAACTGTTATTCATAACTTCACAAAATCCACAATTCCAACGCTAATACTATAACAGCCAAAGAAAAAGCAAATCTTACAGCTGAACAATTCGCGTCCTACTCTACAGTCGATTTTTCTGGTGAAAGCACAACCCACTATCCACACTCTTGACTCCACAATGCCGAAAATTACTTTTCGACAACGTTCAGACTAAGTGCCCTTATCGTAGTTAAACAGTGCGAAAATGAACTGGCACCAGTATTTTTCAGACTTTTCAACCTGTTTCACAAGAAACTATATACCAATCGTTTTGCTATCAGTGATATCAAAAATCATGGAGAGAGCCGTAAACCACCATTTATAAAAATATTTGGAAGGCCTCAACATTTTCTGCGATCATTGATATGGCTTTCAGAAACAAAGATCAACAGGCGACCTACTATTGTATGTCACCCATATTTGGAATAACGCAATCGAAAAACATGAAGTGTCAAGAGCTGTGGCACTTGATATTTCTAAGGCCTTCGCTCGTGTGTGGCAAGACGGTATGCTGGCCAAACTTCGATGCTATGGTTTGTCGTATCATTTTTGTGTATGGCTCTTCAGCTTCATAAAAAATGTTCCCTGCAATTGTCCGTCGATGGATATCTTTCGAATACTCTCATCATCAATGCTGGTCATCCACAGATTACCATGTTTTATTCAACCCTCATTTCATTGTATATTAACGACTTGGCATGGATATAATAATGTAAGGACAGACAATTCCGCTTTCTGCTTCGATAAGTTGTTGGGAATTGAAATGGACACCAATATGCCTTGACACAATCATATCGCTGGAATTGCAAAGGCTGCTTCTCAAAAGCTTGAAACACTGTTCCGAACCAGAAAACCGTATTTACTTTTCTTCAACTTTTGTTACTTCATAAATCTCAGACCAGACCTTCTTTGGAGTATTGTTCTCATGTTGGGAGCTCCGCCCCTAAGCATACCCTGAAGCTGCTGGATTCCATCCAGAAAAGAGTCATTCGCCTGATTGGAAACGCGAACATCACTTGCAACCTTGATAGTATGGAACATCATAGAAAGGTTGGTGATTTGTCTCTCTTCTGTTGATACTTTCACGGGAAGTGTTCAAGTGACAGAAATTCGCGATGGACTGTGGGTTGTCATCCTCATCGATCTCTCTTGTTCAAGAACTCTTTCATTTGGAGAACTAGGTTCAAGTAGAATCAATTTCATGAGAACGTTTTTTCAGCAATTCAAATCTAGCACGAATTGCTACTTTGGCACAGGCACCGCTCTTAGAGCACCTCAAGAAATTTCTTGTAGTGCTTGTGTTTCGTCATTCCAGAGCTGAGCTCGTAAATTAATCACCGCTCTAATATTTCCAATCATTCAATTGGCGTTGCAATTTTACGATACCAAAAAGCGAAAATTAAAATTATATTTGTCAAAATGCTGGAAAAATATCATTTGATAACCACGCATCAGTGGTACTTTAAAATATTTCTTTCATTTTTAATATTTGTATCATTTGAATTAACGAACACATGAGTGACTCATGTGTTCAATTGAAGGATTTCCTGTAGATTGGCAGTACCTATAGGTGCCACAATTTCCTAGTCAGTAAGGTTACTAACTATATTGTGATGAGGAGGAATATGTTTATAGATAACACTTTTTTGACACGAAGATAAGGAAAGGCTTCTGGGTTGGTCTTTTTTTTTTTCAAAGAGGTATACCAGCCATCAAGCTGAAAGGTAGAAAATCGATAACAAAAACTTCAGCAACTGAGCGGAATATAGCATCAACCGACACATTCAATGAACCTTTTCAATATTCGATAGTGAAATCGAACTGTGAAAGCATTACCGCTCATCTAGTAAAACGTCCGGAAGGGTAGACAGATTGTAAAGATAAATGAGGGAAGCATGATCAGTCTCAATAGTGAACTTGATGCATTCGACATAGCTTGGAAATTGTTGTATATCAAAAATGAAAGCAAACAGCTTCTTTTCTTCAGCTGAATCTTTCTGCTGACATACAGTGAGAGTATAGGAATGTAGACTTTCACGTCTGGCGGCAATGTTTTGGGTGGTTTCCGGGCTTTGTCGTGGTATTCTTTGGTTACAACTTCCAAACGTTTCAACTGCAACTATTAACTGCCACTGAAGATGACATCCACAGTTGCAGTTGAAATGTCTGGAAATTGTAATTAAAGAAGAGCTCGGCAAATTCAGAAACCAACCAAAACATATAGTGAGAGTCTTACTGGCGATTCAAGATGTTCAATACCGCCACATTCTTGGTACAAAATACTTTTTACGTCTGCATCAGAAACGTCACACTGAATTACAAAGGAGTTTGTGAAGTCAAGTTGGAGGAATTGGAACTATCACACTTTGGGGCAAGAGTTTTATACTAAATTTCAGGTTTTGAAAACTGAAAAGATTTATCTTCCGAAACGTAAACCACTTAAGAAATAAGTATTATTATTCAATTTTTCGATTGATTTTTTCAATTCGTAGGCAAAATTCATGAACACGACAAGCTACTGACCAATTAAACTTTTGAGTGGTTTATATTACGCAGTAATTTTGCAGAGTGAACTTTTCAGTTTACCTTTTATTACACTTCAGAAGATTCTCTATCGATTCAGCTTTCAGTTTTTCAGATTGTGGAATGTTATAAACCCAAAAAAATAGTAGGTAGTACTTCTCAGGATCTCTCTCAAGACAACACAACAAAACCAAGATAGAAAAGGAAGCCGACAAAAGTCATACTTACTCACACAAATACTTCCTTCAAAATTTTAATATGGAGATCAAAGGTAAGTATAGCCATGATGATATTATCAAAATGAACAAAAAAATTGGAGCCGTAAAAAGTCCAATAACGATATCCATCAATCGTGTCATCAGTTTTGAACTGTTTTTCAGACCCAACAGAGAAACGGAAAATTTAAAGAGATCCTTACCATACACTACAAATGCGATTTTCTGTCTTGAAGATTTGGAAAATTTGGAAAAAATATTTAGTCAAATCACACGTGTTAGGAATCACACGTTAAAAGGTAAGACCTCGTTAATCCTTAGCTCGCACAAGTTTCTACTTCTGAGGGTTGTCGTTCGTAGGGGTGCGACAGCTGGTTAACGGAAAAACAGATTTTAAACAGATTTTTTAAACAGAATTAAGGTGAGATACCTCACATCCCGTCCTGTCGGTCTTACCTCAACATGTAAAACCGATTCATGTTAAATTATGATTTTTAAATTGAATAAATTAATTTTCTATTGTAAAAACTGACTTCATTACATATTTTGAATCTTTTCTAGTGAAATGTTACATATAAATTCATCGTTAACAAAATTTCCAAATTTATACACTGCAAATTCAATTAAATAGAGCCAGATTTCAAAAAAGTATAAAACATATGGTCTGAACCTTACGGTTCGGGAGCTACAAATTATGGCTCTACTCAAACTTTGAGTATAGCTATGAAGATGATAGTATACAGTCTGCTATCGAAAGCGCTCGCATTTAATGAGTAGAAGTTATTAAAAGTGAATAAATAATAAATAAATAATAATAAATATATAATATATATATATATATATATATATATATATATATATATATATATATATATATATAAATAAATAGATAAGTACTCTTTGATCATTCCCATATTGATTTCAATTTAAGAGCCACCGGTATGCAGCTGTTTCAGCCTATTGGGCATCGTCAGTACCGGGCAGGCGGTCCTCGATTGAAGACAAAAAAAACCAAGAAAGTACTTGATAAAAATAGCTGCGTAAACGCAAGCGAAACATAAGTGGAACCACCTATTGGTGTGACACCCAAGTCAACTTGCCAAGTTTTTATGTCAGTGTTGGTGGTTTGACCAATCAACCGACAACTGCGGTAGCAGAAATTTGGGAAGCTAACCTGAAATGCCATCGGAAAACGAATCCACATGTTTCTAGAAATGATATGAAATCTAGAAAGGTTAATGCAGTCAAGCTGCTGGAAAATAATTCCATGAAAATCAAAAAATAAATAGATAAGTACTCTTTGATCATTCCCATATTGATTTCAATTTAAGAGCCACCGGTATACAGCTGTTTCAGCCTATTGGGCATCGTCAGTACCGGGCAGGCGGTCCTCGATTGAAGACAAAATGAGAAAAAAAACCAAGAAAGTACTTGATAAAAATAGCTGCGTAAACGCAAGCGAAACATAAGTGGAACCACCTATTGGTGTGACACCCAAGTCAACTTGCCAAGTGTCACACCAATAGGTGGTTCCACTTATGTTTCGCTTGCGTTTACGCAGCTATTTTTATCAAGTACTTTCTTGGTTTTTTTTCTCATTTTGTCTTCAATCGAGGACCGCCTGCCCGGTACTGACGATGCCCAATAGGCTGAAACAGCTGTATACCGGTGGCTCTTAAATTGAAATCAATATGGGAATGATCAAAGAGTACTTATCTATTTATTTTTTGATTTTCATGGAATTATTTTCCAGCAGCTTGACTGCATTAACCTTTCTAGATTTCATATCATTTCTAGAAACATGTGGATTCGTTTTCCGATGGCATTTCAGGTTAGCTTCCCAAATTTCTGCTACCGCAGTTGTCGGTTGATTGGTCAAACCACCAACACTGACATAAAAACTTGGCAAGTTGACTTGGGTGTCACACCAATAGGTGGTTCCACTTATGTTTCGCTTGCGTTTACGCAGCTATTTTTATCAAGTACTTTCTTGGTTTTTTTTTCTCATTTTGTCTTCAATCGAGGACCGCCTGCCCGGTACTGACGATGCCCAATAGGCTGAAACAGCTGTATACCGGTGGCTCTTAAATTGAAATCAATATGGGAATGATCAAAGAGTACTTATCTATTCATTTTTTGATTTTCATGGAATTATTTTCCAGCAGCTTGACTGCATTAACCTTTCTAGATTTTATATATATATATATATATATATATATATATATATATATATATATATATATATTACACTTGGCTACACCGCGCTGATGAGGCCAATAGCCAGAAACACGTGTCCGCGGTTTGCCCCACTTTTGGAGTGTTGTGTCCACTAATTGTTTTATATATATATATATATATATATATATATATATATATATATATATATATATATATATATATGTATATGTATATATATAATATGTATATATATATATATATATATATATATATATATATATATATATATATATATATATATATGAAATCTAGAAAGGTTAATGCAGTCAAGCTGCTGGAAAATAATTCCATGAAAATCAAAAAATAAAAAAATAAATAGATAGTACTTTTTAATCATTCCCATATTGGCAAGTTGACTTGAGTATCACACCAATAGGTGGTTCCACTTATGTTTCGCTTGCGTTTACGCAGCTATTTTTATCAAGTACTTTCTTGGTTTTTCTTATTTTGTCTTCTATCGAGGACCGCCTGCCCGGTACTGACGATGCCCAACAGGCTGAAACAGCTGTCTACCGGTGGCTCTTGAATTGAAATCAATATGGGAATGATTAAAAAGTACTATCTATTTATTTTTTGATTTTCATGGAATTATTTTCCAGCAGCTTGACTGCAATAACCTTTCTAGATTTCATATCATTTCTAGAAACATGTAGATTGTTTTCCGATGGCATTTCAGGTTAGCTTCACAAATTTTTGCTACCGCAGTTGTCGGTTGATTGGTCAAACCACCAACACTGACATAAAAACTTGGCAAGTTGACTTGGGTGTCAAACCAATAGGTGGTTCCACTTATGTTTCGCTTGCGTTTACGCAGCTATTTTTATCAAGTACTCTCTTGGTTTTTCTCATTTTGTCTTCAATCGAGGACAGCCTGCCCGGTACTGACGATTCCCAATAGGCTGAAACAGCTGTCTACCGGTAGCTCTTAAATTAAAATCAATATGGGAATGATTAAAAAGTACTATTTATTTTTTATATATAATGTTATGATATTTATTGTTTATAAGAATTTTGACCAATGAGACTAGTAAATAAGTTTGTTCGTTTAAAATACAGGTTAGATACGTTACCGTAGTTAGTAATTTCTTATCTTTTGTTCTCAGTAAAATGATTACGGACACAATGTAACAACTAAATCATTCCTTAGTTGGTTTCCATTGAATTTCAAATGTCACAATCCAGTATTGAAAAGATCAGTCACCAGATATATATTTTCCTGAAACACAAAAAAAAAATTAATAAAACCATTTAGATCAATATTAGAAAACAAAATAACATTACAATTTTATTCAAAATTATCCAAATCAATATTTTGAAAGAGTTTCAAGTTGTGAAAGGAAAAACACTCAGTATATGAAAAAACTATGTAGCAAAAATATTGTCTAGCCTACTAGGTGAGAGAATTGGAGTGGAGCTCATGAATTTTGCCAAATGCAAATTTCAAAAATTAATTTTGTAAAATACAGAACATGAATTGTCATAAGACAACCAATATTGTAAATATTAGATATTAGTTTGTTTATGAGTACAAATGGTTAATAAACTAAGTGTAGTTTGAGTGAGGTGCCAGAATTTACAAATTAGAATATTTTGACAGCATCTAGAATTCTCCAAAATTGGTTGCCAAGGAGATTTGGAGTTTGTTGAAAGGGGAAGCTAAAAGGAGTCGATGATCAACACTGGAACGAGAAGCACGTGCAATTTTGAAAGTTTTGAAAATTGAGTTAAAAGTGAGAATTAATGAATCAAACCTATTAAAATACATTTAGATTCAATTATAAATAAATAAATAAATAAATATATATATATATATATATATATATATATATATATATATATATATATATATATATATATAGTGGAAAGCAGATAATTGAACTTACCCATAGTACCAATTGGGAAAACTGGAGTTAAAAGAAAAAACATTCAGATCAATTCACCGCACCAACAAGGAAAAGTTCAAGGTATTTAGAAATCATTTATAAAACTCACACCGCCTTTCACTGAACCTGTTTGCTGGTAGAAGGAATCCAGGAGAGACATTTCAATTTCTCAGTGTTTGAAACTCACTGAACATTCATTCACCACTTTAAAAACACATTGAGAACAATAACCATTTGTAAACTTGATATAAATGATTAATTTATAAACATTCATTGAGCAGCCATTTTAGTAATCTGTCATAAGGCAGAGAACGTTGAAGCAGTTTATTTTCAACAAGGTTATATCACGGAACAGCAATTATTATAGAGTGGTACTTTGTTGTGTAATTCCATTCAGGATTTAAATTTCAAGATATATTTTTCGCAGGTGTAGGTAGGTTAAGGTTAATTGTATTAGTGCCATCATTTTTGAATTCAATATTATATTTATTATCCTTTTGAAATTTCATTTGGCACAATATCTTTGAAAACATACAAGACTTTTCCAAGAACTCTACCTGTAGAGAGAGAGGGCGCTGCATGCTTATATAAATCCGACTGAGCTGAGCTTATCGAGGTAAGAAGTATCTGTAAGATAAGGTATCTACCTGAAGTATATTTATCAACATCACCAAATATTATAACAATATATATATATATATATATATATATATATATATATATATATATATATATATATATATATATATATATATATATATATATAAATTGGATAATGTTAGCGACTGGAGAAATGTATGGTAAAATGGATTAACAGGGTCTCTCAGTCAAAAAATCAAAAATCAAACTCTGCTTTACTTTGCCAAGCTTTCGCTTCTAATGGGAAGCTTCTTAAGGGCCTATAATTTAATGATTTTTGAATATTTTCGCCTTTGAATAATATTACAAATCATACTTACAGTAAAAATGAGTGAAACACAATAAATTGAAGATAGAATTGACATAAAAGTTAACATGTATACGATTTTTTTGTGGGTTTGACAAATGTCATACCTTCACATAAATGTCATTTTTCAATGGGTATGATGATTTGATAATTTTTTACTGTAATGAAAGAGTTATTGATTGATACATCTTTCATTATTATTATGTTTTTGATGTAGTTCTAGTAAATTACTATATATACTGCTGAGATTATCAATGTCAGTTTTCTTATTCATACAATCAGAAGACTTATTAATTTCCACCATTTCAAGAAAAAGGCGTTTGGAAATATTTTTTTCTGTATGTAAAACTTTCATATTAGAGAAATTTGGTTTATGACCTGTTTCTATAGAGTGTTGTGCTAATGCACATGATTTTTTATTGAGCTTTATATCACTTTTATGTGAAGTTATTCTATCATTAAGAATTCTAGATGTTGTTCCAATATAATTCAAGTTACAATTATTACAAGGAATGTTATAAATCACATTTGACTTTTTTGTTGTATCAGTTTTATCTTTCAATTTAGTATTCAAATTCTTTATAGTTTTAATATTTTTTTGGCATATTTTGATATTTTGTTCGTTATGAAAAAGTTTTATGATATTTGAAGATAATTATTATATATATATATATATATATATATATATATATATATATTTATATATATATATATATATATATATATATATATATATATATATATATATATATATATGCTGAACTGGTTTTTCCGGGTATTTGATCCGTGTATGTGATATTATCTCTAATTTCACCGACGTTTCGACAAAATCTCATTTGTCATTATCAAGCTGTGCTGTTACGTGTTCAGAAGTTTGTTGACCTTGCTCAACTCACTTCTTACTATAATGGTAAAATGGTATTCGTTATGTGTTCAGAAATAGAGTAGTCCATAAACCCTCTACTACCTACTATTTAAATGTTGTTGAGTTTTACCTGAGTTCTTCTTCTTCTTAGTTGACCTCATCTCCCCGTTAAGGTATCGAATATGAAATCTGAATCTAATATATATATTGGTACAGGTAGACAGCTGTTTCAGCCAATTGGGCATCGTCAGTACCGAGCAGGCGGTCCTCGATGTGAATAATCAAAAATAACACCAATAATAACCAATAAATAAAAATAACAGTCAAGCTGCTGGAGAATAATTCCATGAAAATCAAAAGATAAATAAATAAGTACTATTCTGATCATTCCCATATTGACAGCTGTGGGTGTCACATCAATAGGTGGTTATATATATATATATATATATATATATATATATATATATATATATATATTTCAATATGTTGATGAAACAGGATGAAACAGTTATATTATATAGTTGAAATAATGAAGTTTTTATTATTCATGCGTATATAATTTCATTCGTATTATGGAAATATATTGGAATTTTCAAAACATATTCCTTTGGGGAAAAAATAAACCAGTTTCATCTCACACTGAACGTGAATGGAATTCATATATGCTATTTGTACAATCGTTTCTTCAGTGAATTCACTATATCATAAAATCACAACTTCATTTGAAAATGTATTATACGATTTTTTGGGCACAATTCGGCTCAAAGAAGGTGGAACTTCAATATTTTCTTCTTTCAAAATGAACTGAATTTCTTCCAAGGTCTTTCCTTTCGTTTCTGGAATATACCAAATTGTGAAAAATGTCACGAAGAAACTAGAAGATCCAAACAGATAGAATGGTATATGCATGCCATATGAATTTGATAACCACTGATAAAGTTGAAGGCTGATAATGGCTCCAAAAACATACATGAGATCTGCAATAGTCATTCCCAAAGCTTTCATTTTAGTGGAGAACAATTCTGCTGTCAGGATTACTGGAACAATACCTATTCCAAGTTTAAAGCTAGCTGCATAAAACATTATCACAACTATTGGAATCCAACTCACATTCTCTAAATTGTAGCCTATGAGTTTCAAATGAAAATAAACAGCTAGAGTCAATAAAAAAACTCCGGTCAGAATAGTAGATCCAATGATCAGAGCTTTTCTTCCATACCTATCTACTTGCAAAGAGGCCACACATGCCACAACCAACATTATCACAGCAAATATAACAGCAGCTATAGAGGAATCAACATAAATCGACCCAGCTGCATCCAAAATCAGATGTAAATTCATCAATATCACACTTATTGCACAAAAATGTTGACCAGCATCCAATACAGCCATTATGGTAATGGCTTTTCTATTGCTTTTCACTAAAATCAAGTCTTGAATCCTCGCAGTTTCATTTTTTTGTCTTTCGACAGCTTTAGTGATATCTTCAAGTTCATTAGTGATGTCTTTATTTGGTCTGAAGAAATGTAAAGATTTTTGACCATTTTCTTTATCACCTTTGAAAAGCAAATAGTATGGAGATTCAGGTACGAATGGAAATGTGATAAGTTCTATAGCTAAAACAGTTATTCCAATAGCTGGTGGTATATAAAATGAACAAAATGGTCCTATGCTATAAACCAACAAAAGTCCTACAAGCATGCTCAAATATATAACACTGGACAAGAAACCTCGGATATTATGGTCAGCAATTTCTGCTATGTATATAGGAGCTGCCACAAATGATGTATTAGCCGTTACTCCGAACAAAAATCTTGCAATGAACATATGCCACATTTTATTGGCGAGGAGAATCATCAACCAGGAAAGTAAAGAAATCAAAGCCGCTACAAGGAGAGACTTTTTTCTTCCGATTTTATCTACAAAATAGATGGTAAACGGTAGCCCCATGAACGAACCAATCATCAAACATGATTCCAACCATTCAGCTTCATATTTTGTAGTTACTATGTGACTTTTTTGGCCAATCAAGTAGGGTATTACGGGAGCAGTCCAACCATAACTCATTCCATCCGATACAGCAAAGAGTGAACCTGAAAAAAAAATGTTTCTGAATGATGGTAAGTAGATTATCATTGATATCTATTATTATTATTATTATTATTATCTATTATTATTATCAGTGTATCACAAATCATCTGATTGTTTATTGGTCCTTCAGATATAAGACTAATAGAAGTTGAAATATGTTTCAATGATGAAGTATATATTATGTCTGATCTCATGTCAAAATTTTACTTTGCAATATTTGGTGACACTCATATTTGTCTTGGAAAAGCAGATATTAAGATTTTTGTGAATAAAAATTAGACCATAACTGAAACCACTGACAAACACTAGGATGGTATAAGGATGGGCAATACCACGAATGGACAGAGTCATCATCAATAGGGCACCTATTTTTCATGAATACTGAATGATAAATGGATCAGTACTATCCTGATTATTCACAAATTGATTTCAATTCAAAAACCACCGATAGACATCTGTTTCAGGTACTGTGATGGGCACACAGTACCGGGCAGGCGATCCTCTATTGGAAACAAACTATGAAAAGCCAGGACGATTTATTACATGAACGCAAGCAAGATGTCCAAGTTTTTATGTCGGCGTTGGCGGTTTGACTAAACTTTGAAACATACAGGGCGTTCCAAAGAAAACTGGACCTCCTTCCCTATAAGTCATAAATGGACATGTAATCGAAAATTTCAAAGAACACGTCAATTTTCATTTTTAAGGGGACTAATTCTGATATGAAAATCATACCAGAAACTAACCACCCTGCGGTCAGATACTACCTCTCCTATTTTTTTCAATAGCATGGAGGGTCGAGTGATATATGATTTGAAAGGTATTTCGGCCCGCTTATTACCTTTATATTTTTTTCGAAATTGGTTTATTTGTTATTGAGAAATTAATTGTTGAACATTTTATCCAAGAAAAAACATCATGGGTGTACCATCATGCTAGAATGTTATTTCATTTAACACTAAATTGTCATTATTTTTCAGAATTTGTGTAATCATAGGATCTACACAGTCTTGTGATAGATATAAGATTACCTTCAATGTAAAATGGTCCAGCAATATGATTACCGTCCCAGACTTTCAATTTTTGTGGAGTTTGTAAATATGTTTCCATCACCAGAAAGAATTCACATCGCTTCAGCAAAGATAATTATGTCTATTCACTTCACCATTTAACATGAAAGAACTTTCGTCTGAAAAACATGTATTGTATGAGATTGGGTTATTGGTCAATTTCTCGTCAATTCCTGAACTAGCCTTATTTTGAAAGGATGGATTTTTTTATAATTATTAACGTGTTTTGGCATCTAATGGCCACTGACACGGGACCTGTGATACATTTGGTTACTAAAATTCAGATTGAATTAAACACAGTCGACAGTCCTTGAGGAACTGTATCACGACACTGAGCTGGTTACATAAGTTAGGTAGGCCGAGAATATCTTTAAGGGTTCTACTGAGTTTGTGTTCGCGCCGAGTTGGGCTGTAGTGTATACAATTTGAAAGTATGTGCTCAATTGCGAGTCTTGCATTATCACAGATTTCACAAGTAGAGGGATGTTGTGAATACATAAGGTAACCATGGGTGAATCGGGAGTGGCCCATTCTGAGTTTTCTGTTAACACGTGTGTCCTTTCTTGTCATTGGGGGCAGGTCCAGCGCAGAAACTGTGGGTTGGATTGTTTTGACAGCTGGTCGTACTGTCATCTTCTAGGCACTCAAGGAGTGAGGAGTGCCTAGAAGATGACAGTACGACTAGCTGTCGAAAGCGCTCGCAGATAATTAATAGAAGATATAAAGCTTCAAATCCAACTTATATATATATATATATATATATATATATATATATATATATATATATATATATATATATATATAAGTTGGAGGACAGTCTTTGCTGACTAGTTAAGAACAAAACTTGGGATTTATTCTTGGGTGATCAGCAGAACGGAATTGTAGTCTTATAATCACAATTGTGATGATTCACCTCCACTTCCTATACCTTCCTCTTCTTTACCATAAATAAGTGATATGACACCCAAGTTATGCAGAATTTTCAAAGATTCAAATGTAAAAATAGCTTTTAGAACCATATTCACTATTAATGAATTATATTCTAAACTTAAAGATAAAATTCCAATTAACTTTCAATCTCAATTAATGTGTCCAAAGAAGATCATAAAATGGACTATAATTCAACAAAAATGTTATCAACTGAAAGAAATACATCTGAAAGATTGTTTTTGGAAATGTCATTTATATTACAATCCAATAATTGCCTCAATAAAAGATCAGACATTGATCACCTCAGTGAAATCTATGCCTTTTTATTAGACATTGACAAAAATCTACATAAATTCCAAACCAACAATATTCCATTATTATAACTTCATTAAATTTGAACAGTTTCTCTTTCAACAAACTTCCAACCTCACTATGGCAGGGTTTTACTTTCATTCAACACCTCTTTTCTTGTTTTCCTCGAGACTAATGAGGATGTTTTCAATTAAAACATATTTGATTTTTGGGTTTTCTCATTGAGTTACTTACAGAACAGCAGATGTATCTGATCACACTTGCACCAGAATAGTTGTCTTTTGTTCCATAGTTTTATCATCTACAAACAAACACACCTCTTCAATCTGAATTTCATGACAGCTGACAGTGTCGAATTGTTTTGGGTCTCTCTCTCTTAGTTCTTCAACCACATGGCTTTTACTGGTAATCCATAATTTTAAAGAAGGTACTAGCGCAGAAGTACATTCAGGGAATATTACGTAACAGATTCGGGAGGTATGAAACAGCGAATGTGTTTGAAGTTCTTGTGTGCAACGTTAGCTATAAGTCACAGAGTGGTTGAGCTTTACATGAATAAAACAAGTGAGTCTAGATTGTACACAGGATGTGATGGCAGGTCTTTAAGAAACACAGTTTATAATGCGACACCAGAAAAAAAATAGTTGGTGTAAAAGCACACATTGGTTCATTTTCTCGTGTTAAGTCCCACTATTGCAGAAAAGATACGCGAAAACTCTATTTAGCACTCGAGTTGACTTTGTCCCGTATGTATTGGCTGTACCAAGATGACTATTGTAAAGAAAGGAATATTACCCCAGTGCCGTCTTTTGTATACCGCAATATTTTCAATTCATATCATGATCCATCACTGTCATTCTTCCTTCCTAAAAAAGATCAGTGCACTACATGTAATGCCTACTATTCTTCCACGGATAAAACTAGTTTGCAGTACAAGTGGGACAAACACAAAAATCGAGAAGAGAAAGCTATGAAAATGAAGTCTTTGAATAAGCTGGAGACAATAGCTGATATAGGTATCACCTACAGATCAATAACTTCTGACCCTGAATCAGTTATGAGTTTTCCGTATTCCAGAGAAAATAAAATTCATTACAAACGTAAACTCAATGATTTTTGTTATTTATGGGATGAGTGCAATGGAAAAAGCGGTAGTACTGAAGTGGTCAGTTGTCTTTTGAAGTACATTTTTGATTTGCCTGATTCTGTATCTCACATAGCATCTTTCAGTGATACGTTTGAAGGACAGAACCATAATCAGTTCAAAATGCACAATTTGAAGAGAATTGATTTGAAATTATGGAAGCAGGTCATTCTTATACAGAACGCGATTTTGTGCATGCAACGATTGAACGGAAGAGAAAACATGAAAGTGTATACTACAAGAGAATGGGCCCTGTTGATAGCAGGAGCAAGGATTAAACCGTCACCATATAAAGTGATGCCGATGACATACACAGATTTTGTTGACATTAATAGAGTTGTTTCAGGAAATGTGTTCAATGTTAAAGTTGATACCTAAAAGGAAATAGTTAACTGGCTGCATATTAAATGGATTCGAGTCCAGAAGAACAAGCCAACGATTATACAGTACGATTTCTCCGAACAATCCTTCTTTGAAATTAACACACTAACAAAAAAAATACGACAAGAATAAAGCAGAAAACAGCTTTGTATTGGTCATCTCTTAATTTGAAACAGATGTATACCTCCAAGCTTTCAGTAACGAAAGCTAAGAAAACCGATCTCACAGAGCTCTTGAAATTGAAAGTGATTCCTGAAGATTATAGGAATTTTATAGAAGAAATATCGAGAGCCAACTGAATCATGAATGTCGCCTCAGAATCTGACGATGATGTTGAAACAATATAATGGTCTAGAATTTTTTAAGAAATGCTACTTTGGTTTCGAATAAATAATTTTTTTTTCAGCAAGGTTATTTTATTCACTCATTACTTTCAAGTAATCACACAAATGAGGTAAATACCTGGGGTTAGTTTCCAAATGTGTTGAGTGACTCATATACTTATTTCATTGTTATTTTTCTAATTACTTGTCCACTGAATATCTAAAACAAAGCAGTTTTTTGTTTTATTACGTAATCGAAAACTCAGCTGAAAAATGATATCAATAATGATAGAGGAATGTGTGCAGTAGCCAACTGTTGTAGGCTCTTGCACACACGCACATGCGCCCACATTGCACATTTGTGCGCCATATAATCGATATTCGAAAATCCTTTTTTATTGTACAACTACAACATTGAACGAACCTACATACAAAATTTCAGCCTCCAAGATCATATTGGTATGGAGAAACAGTGATAAAAAAGTAAATTTCATACGTAAACGCACCGCTTTTTCACCCATGGGAGCTTTCCATTGGAATTATTCAAAATTCATTTTTACTGCGCATCTAAGACCAAAGAAGCACCTATATAGCAAATGTTAGCTTTCTAGGACATACCAGTTCGGAGAAACAAGATGAATGAGTGTTAAGTGAGTGACTTTCGCAATTATAAGTATAAATCAGCAAATCAATCAAAGTTTGACTATTATCAGTTAACCTTGTTGGTGATATTCTCAACTGAATATTACTGGAGTTTTTTTCCCACATCAAAACTTGCAATAGCTTGTTGAAATAATATTTTAATTATTAGATTTACCTGAGTATTACATAAGAACACATTGTAAAATTAATTCAAGACTAGAAGATAAGGCAATATTGTGAAATTAATTCCAGGTACCTAGAAGATATATCTATGGCATAAATAAGGATAACATTGTAAGTATATTTAGTTAAATCTTCTTCTTGAAGATGATCACTTGGTGATCGGAACACATGTTGAGGTGTTGAATTAATGGTTTTATGTTGGGAAAAAAACTACAGTAATATTTAATTATACACCAAAGGTTCCAAACAGTGCATCACCAGTATATTTTTTATTTTTTTATTTTATTTATATATTCGGGATACAAACAGAAAAAAATCCACTACAGTATCCACATAATTAAATTAATATTAAATTAGAGTAATATCTATACTACACATGTACACAGTGTCTAAAGTAAGGGATGAATTAAAATCAAATACAATAACAATAAAAACTGAATAATAGTTATTGACGAAATGTGTTAATTATAATTTATTAAAATAATCTTTCAATATTTTTTTGGCAGTAAGCAAAGAAGTATTAAAAATATCGAAGTAGTTTGCGAGAGAATTACCCCATTTAACGCATCGACATAGAGGAGAGTTCTGCGAACAGTTTGTTCTCTTGAAAGGTAAATTAAATAATTCATGTGCTCTGATTGTTCTATTCGAGACATTTAAGTAAATGATTGATAATGACGATGGACAATTTATTTTGTTTGTTATTATTTTTTGTAAAAATAAAATATCTGATATGTTACGCCTATGTTCCAACGATACTAACTGGAGGTCTCGTCTAATTCGCAAAGTATCACTGTTTTCAGTAATTCGAATACCTTGTTTGTAAGCAACGAGTTTTAAAAATCGATTTTGAATACGTTCTAATCGATCGATGTATATATTATACTGTGGACTCCAGATGGTTGATGCAAACATTAACTTACTTAATACAAAAGCATTATAGAGATTGTGTATTGATTTTGTTTGATTGAAGAATTTACATTTTCTCTTGACATATCCCAGAGCTCTACTGCTCTTATTTATTACATAATCTATATGTTTATCGAAAATGAGTTTGGAGTCAAAAATAACTCCTAAATCTTTAAATGTATTAACTCGTGACAGCAAGATATTATTTATGTGATATGAATATGTAATTAACTCATCTGAATTGGAATAATCGAGTTAATTAGACAATAAATCACGTTTACGAATATGTGTGTGAGCAACTCAAGGTTGAGTTCTACATGCCCAAAAATTTCACTTTCAGAAAAAAACTCACAGTTCACTCTAATCGTTCATCAAGGAAGCTGAGGGTGGACGATAAACAGAGATATGATAGATAAACACAATCGTTCAAGAGAAGGACTAACATAAAAATAGAACAGTTGTTTTCAAATTGTTTCTGATTTGAAAAGCTACACCACCTACTCTAGTACAATCGGTACTAAGGCATGTTTCACTTGAGGTAACAATAATAATAATATGATAATGAGGACCAAAAATCTAACGACCATCATATATGCGTGATATATATACTACTAGTACTATGTTGCTGTATCGCTGCTGTTCCAATGTTTTGACAGAATCAGAATCAACGAACTTAGACGTGCGCAGCCTTATAGAACAGTACTTTCAAAAAATTGTTCTATAGCGCCATCAAGTGGCGAGTTACAGAAAAATTGATAGCCTAAAAACCTTCTCTGTGAAAAATTACTTATACCTGTCACGTTTCATCACGATCGGTTGAGCGATGTAGAAGTTTATCACTTACCAAACAACCAACCAACAAACATCCATTTTTATATAGTAGATTTAATCGAAATAATGATTATTCATAATTCAACAATTATTCAACGATGAATCTAACAATCATTATTTTTGATTTTTCTGATGTCGCGTTTTTGAAAATTAAATACCGATTATCCCATATTTTGTAGGGCGTAAAATACTTGTTGAAATAAACGTAATGATAAAGATCATAAATTTAATAATCATTTTATTGGTATTTTTGATATTTTTCACTCCGCTTCTGAAATATTTATGAAAATGGTGAATATTGAACCTTATTTTTCGATTATGGGTTGTTCCATATTTTGTAGGCCACAATTTGTTTGCTGAAATGATGATAATGATAACCATAAATCTAATATTCAATAATTTTGTGTTTCTGATACCAGCAATTTTTTTAAAATAAGTTTCTCATGAATACGATGAATTATATCTCCCTTTTTACAACACCGGTTGTCCCATATTTCGTAGGACACAATGTTGTCTGTTGAAATAATGATAATTATGACCGTAAAACTACCATTCAATATTTTCGTGTTTGCCATATCACGTAAGTCATAAAATTCTCTTCGAAATGACGAATGGTGAAAATAGATAGTATTTCATCGATTATAGGTCGTCGCATATTTTGTATTTTGTTTGTTGAAAATTGTTTGCCGAAATAATGATAATTATAACTGTAAATATAAGGATCTTTATTTTTTGTGTTTTTTTCTAATGTTATCGCGTTTTAAAAAAAGTTTCTAATGGAAATGATGGATAATGATCTTTTTTTATGAACTCTTTCATGATGAAATTAGTTGATCGATCCTCATTTTTCGATTACAGATTGTCCTATGTTTCGTCACAGTTTGTCTGCTAATATAATGGAAATAATCACGATGAACCTAACGTTCATTATTTTTGTAATTCTGACAGCATGTTTGTTTGTCTTATAAGTTCCTCATAAGTACGATTACCGATCTGGATTATCGATTGTCCCATATTTGACTACTTTTCGAAATGATAATGATGAAGACTCAAAATGTACCATCATATTTGCGTTTAAGAAAATTTAATTCTGTAAATGGCGAATATTGTTTTTTTTTGATTACAGATTGTCCCATATTATGAAGGTGATTAACCTTGTACACAAAATTGATAATGTTTGAGAGTGTTATAATATACAGGATTGACATCATTTTTGGTAATTTTTTATAACCGACTTTCTCAATGAAATGCGTTCAATAGCAATGAAACTAGTTAAATTTTATTTTATAAGTTGCTCAAGTATAATATCAGATGTTGCCGAATCGAAAAAAACTCGAAAACTGTCAATTTTTCTCTTCTTTTCATTTCTTTTGATAAGACCTGCGTATAATCAATATTCCTAAAGCATTGTCGAAACAGTCTAAACAAATAGTAGCGTCTTTAATAGACTACTTTGAAAGACAAGTTGAGAATGGACGACCATTACTTCCACTAACTGCTGTTATAGACGTTAAGTTATATTAATTGTATTAATATCCTATCCTACATCTATAAAAACTAAACAAAAATCATAAAACGAACATATAAATGTTGGGTTGGATTAAATATTCGTCGATTGTTGATTTCAGAGGGTTGCAGATGCCTTACAGTTGGGTATTACTGCTGTAAACCGTATTGCGACTAAATTTAATAGAGGTGAAGTATTCAGCAATCCATCGAAACAGCGAAAACGAGTGAAACCAGTGGTGTATATTGATGAGTTCGATCAAACTGCCGTGAAGCAGACCTAATAATATGTTCAAAAACAAAGAATTGTGATTACCACGGAGAAATGAACCAAAAAAATTATCTGCATTGGTTTGAATACCAAGTATTAATATATTTAGAAGAGCCTTCAGTTATAGTAATGTATAATGCAAGTTATCACAGCACTGTTATCAATAAATCCCCAACAACCAGCATCGAAAAAAGCTGATATCCAAGAATGGTTATCAAACAATAATATTCCGTTTGAAAATACTTTTCTCAAACTACGATTGGTGGCTTTGGTTTCGAAGTAAATGATATTGTTATTAAAGCTCAGTCAATACATTATAAATTTACGTCGTAGGAATAAACCACCACCTATATATGAAGCTGAACCGCTTGCAGAAAAAAATATGGACATCAACTGCTTCGTCTTCTACCGTATAACTGCATGTTCAATCCCATCGAACATATTTGGGAATTAACAAAAAAAATTTATAGGGATAGACAAGTAGGGTTTGACAGGGAAGATGTTCAACCTCTTATAATAAATTTCGATTCTGATGATGATTATGACGATGGTGATGACGAGTTGTAATTAAAAAATATATACAATTAAATGTATTCAGATAAAATATTTTATTTTTCATTACTTATTATGAAAGAAAAAGTGAAGTGCCATTATATTTGTATTTCAACTAAGTAAGTTAATAGTAAGTGAGGTTAATAGCAATAAAACAAATCAACAGTACAAACAAATTTGAAAGTTCGAAATAGAACACATGTTGGCAACGCCGTAACTTGTCATCTTGTGACGTCATTATCTTCTAAACGAGAATATCCTATAATGTGTATGTAGGTATACCCGACAGACGTTTATGCAAGATACCTCACAGGGGTAAGTCTTGCAGATGTTTCTCGTTCATCCAGAAGCAGGACCATACTGAGATTATTCGATTATTCAAGATCACCTACAGATCGCGGTTTCGAAGTATTACCTCTCGTCAATACGGGAAAGATCCTTCCCAGACAGCAAAGTGCCAGGGACTCGATTGATTTCAACGCAAGAGGCATTTGAGAAAGTACTAATAAAATCATTAATGAATGGAGAATTATAAATCTATTTAATCACTCAGAACAATGTTGTTTTCATTAGGAAGATGTTTTTTGATTAAATATCAGACTTTTTTGCTGAATATGTATAATATTCAGATTTTCTGTGGAATTGTGAGTGCTTTCTTTGAGATGATTGACGTAGTTGAAATCTTGTTCATTCAATCTGTAACTTTTCAAATTCTTCTCGAATCTCAGGTAGAAACTGCAGCAAGTCTGGCCTATAGATATGGCATTGCAGTCGTTGCACTTGAGCTTATAAAACTCTAATTTTTTAATTTGTCTGGTGCTGACTTCGGGTTTTGTTCTTGTATTTTATCTACGATAAAGTTTTATATACTATGCTGCAAGTTTATGAGAGTATCGGTGCATCAATTGATTGTGTATGTGTGGGTTTGTGATATATTGAAAAATTGTGTTTGTTGTTTGAGGTTTTAGGTCGCAAATATAATGGTGGTGGGTCTTTCATTATTTTGACGAGTAGTTCATGATATACCAATTTCACGGTGAAATATTTCAGTAACGGAATAAAAAATATCATAAACGTAAAAATTACCGTCGTTACATTTTTGGTCTTGATTATTATTTCAACAAATAGTATATGATATACAAAATCTGGAACAATTGATATTCGAAAGACATAGATCATTATTCACCATATTCGTTAGAAACTTTTTCGTAAACGCGATAATAGTAGGGGAAACACACAAAGAATGATCGTTAGAATAATAATTAATAATATCACTATTTCCGCAAACAATTTTTGACCTTGAAAATATGGGACAACCTGTAATCAATAGAATAGAACTACACATGATATTAAATGAATGATCCTCACAAATTTATTTTAATTCTAGACGCGTTTCGCAAATATTGTAGCTTCCTCTGTAATTCAGAGAAGAGAAATACAAAAATACAAAAAAAAATGAACGAAAGGTTCACAGTCATTATTATTAGTATTTCAGCAAACATATTCGGTAAATATTCGTTTTAAGGGCACCCGGCGATTTTGAAAAAATGTTTGAGTGTACTTACGTATTTTGATGCGTATAGAATAATTGTTGGACTTTTGGTCGTTGTTAATTTTTTTTTATTTCAACAAGTAGTTAATGACCTACGAAATATGAAACAACCGGTATTCAAAAAAAAATGTTATTCATCACACACAATAGAAACTTTTTCAAAAACGCAAAAGTGGTATCATAATCACAAAGTTAATGAACGTAAGATTTATGGTACTTTGTATCATCATTTTGGTAGGCAATTTATAACTTGCAAAATAAAAGACAACCTGCGTTTAATAGAAGCTATTCATCATTTGTAATTGGCATACAAACATTTTCAAAAATGCAAAAAAGAAAGAATACCAGAAACGAACAGAATATGTCATTAAATATTTTTTTCTTATTAATTTTCATTACGTAATGTATAACCTACAAAATATGGGGCAAGTTGTTTTCGAAGAAAAAATACTTACATTGTATGTATTCATTCTCAGTGGAAAAGTTTTTGGAAAGGCAAGAGGAAAGGCCAGAAACGTAAATAATCTTCAATATAGATATGTAGAAATAAACTGCACCCCTTAAATTCGTTTCATTCAAAAGAATGAAACATTCTATGTCATTCAAAAGTGTGATGAAAGTCCCAGCGGATAATTTTACTAGCTTGATATTTAGGATCACTCATGTGAATGCTGATTACTATAATCAGCCTCAGTTGAGAAAAAGAGGTTTTTCGCACTCAGTCAGTAAATAAAATTTTCGAATTTAATTCAATAATTATGTTAAGTGAGGAAAAGTTTATTTTCCATTAGTTCCCAGAATTATCAGTGCTAGTTCACTTTCCAGACAGTCATTCATTTTACAACCACCCAGAAATAATTGAAAAACAACCTTTCAACTTGAGGTAGTATAAAAAACAAATCAACTCAAATCAGGACAATTTTTTACCTGACACTGCAGCAAGTAATTGACTTTTCGTTCCAGAAAACAAACTCCCATCCCTATTTTGCATGATTACCACTCCACTGTTAAACTGAAACTAATAACATTTGTAAATAAGTCATCGAAAATGAGCTGATAATCGTAAAAATGATACAAACATTCTACTGAGGGAAGTGACATTCCAGACATTCATTGAATGGTTTATCAGCTACTCTGATCCAGTAAATAAACAAGTTTTTATAGATTCAAAAGAATATACAATTTGTTTTTATCGAGACAAGTATGCTTTGTGAGTCAGTAAGAGAGAGATGAATGTGTGAATAATATTGCTGATATCGAACCTTGAAACGATCCTAAAAATATCCAAATCGAAGAAAATCCTTAAAATCCATACTAAGTTACATCATATGACATTTATGTGATGTGAGTTTTAGTTATTATTCTAGTAGTACCCACAGATGAAATTAGTATTATACATGAGACAAAGCTGACACATAAGTAATAGTAGAAAAAAACTCATTACAAGATTACGGAAAGAAGTTTATACGTGATGGAGTCGGCCGATAGGTACTTGAAGAAAGTCCGTATTCAAGAAAAACTTCATTGTGGGATTTTCACTAAACAGTTTTACAAAATCACAACACGTGTTTCGATATTTAATAGCTTCTTCAGGCGTGTCTATAGACACATGTTACGATTTTCTAAAACTGTGTAGTGAAAATTTCACAAAAAAGTGTTCCTCGAAGAAGTTTCCAGGAATGGAATTGTAGATTCTGATGACATTATTAGAACACTTCGTTATTTAATACAACGAATTTCTTGAAATTTTTCCACTCGAAATAGAAGACAGTTTAAAATCCTGAAAAGTTATAGGTAGCCATAACAAAAAGTAACTCCATAATCTTCATTGAATTTATATATGATCATTCCTGAAAAATTGAGAGTATGAATATGTAAAAAAAGCGGATGAAAATGTTTTCTTTCAACAAAAACAAAAATCGGATCAACAACTTGCGATATGATTTTGTCTGAATGTGATAACTTTCAATGAATTAAACAATATATTGCTAGAAATTTATATAGTTATGAATAAATTGTCCAGTTGGGAAAATATCCCAATAAGATAATGCCGTGACTTTATTTAGCCTCTAGCATTTTTGATAATATTTATGTCTACTTTATAGTATGTTACATCACGTAAGTTAATTTTTCTCAGATGGCATCAATATTAATTTATAATATTATCACTAATCAATACGTTCCTCACTTTGGGAACCCAAACGCTAACAGATTACTTGAACAAAATTTTGTGATTTCGTTATGATTTCCCACAGAAGGTATAAGCGAGTTTATGATACTTTACCGGGAACACCTCATTTTGTATGGCAAACCGGTCGCAAATTACATATATCATGAGCGATCAGGTCGTGTTCTACCTGCAGTGGCGTACTTGGGTATTTAATAAAAAATGCCTGTTAGAACTAATAACTGTGTTTATATATATATATATATATATATATATATATATATATATATATATATATATATATACAGTAATAATGAATGAGTATGCTCATTCAGGAATATATTAGCTCTAAACAAAAATTATGATGTGTTATCATCAGATAAATCTGATGAATCTTCAACGAATGTTATGATTAAACGTTCAATAATATATATGTCGGAAGCAATATTTGAACATATTATGGACAATAGTATTTTTTTTATCATAGTTTCCTCAAATGATATATTTTTTTGTCGAAGCCACTCAATGATGTGGTGTATGAGAATAATAATCTTTCCATTAACACCTCATTCGTTTTACTGGAGAGAAAACGGGGTGAGTGGGGGGGGATCACTGTCTCTCTCTTATGGGTGTTTGACAGTCCCCCGGTGCAGACCACACGGCACTCACCCAGTAAAGTTATCGGTCAACCACCCAATCCCGCATCTGCGGGCAACAGGCGTTGGCCGATTTCAAGCTAGATGTGTGGGAGAGGTGTCTAATTGGAGCAGTATTAGATCGGATCATATCATGACGACGTCATCCTCTTTTCCAGCGGAAATTGAAAATATCCCATCTATGCCTGATTCAGGTATGTGTCATTTCAAAAAGTGCATTTTAGAGAAAGTATTACAAATTTCAATCGAAAATCACAAATGAAAATCATCTTGGAAATTGTTGACGTTCTGGGGACATCTGAGTGGGTTGATATTAGTAAATTTTCTTTGCTGGATCTTAAATTTTACGGACTTCGAAAGGAGATATTAATCTCATAATCTTTCCATTTCCAAAATGGCACTTCAAATTGTTTGTTATTTCCAAAGCGTGTTTATCGCATTCAACTTTGTGAATTTCCAAAATATTGATTTGCCACCCACAGAATCTTACAGCTATCAAATAAACACAAATATATAATCAATCAAGAGCATTTTTTTCCAAAAATTTGCCACCGCTTTATTTATGTCGGTTGACATTTTCACGAAAAGTGATAGAATACTTGAATTCTATGACGCCATAGTTTCACGGGTTCCAGGTTGAGGCAAGAAAGTTACAGGTTATTGAACAGTGTATATCCAAATTAACTAGCTTGGGCTTACATGTCATGTGAGTACATTTCATCAGTTCGGACTTCCATTGTCTAATACGATATACATTTATTTGAAATCCCTGAAAGAATCTGTAGAAAGATTAGCTGAGAAAACAATTTTATTGAGCAAAAACCTGAAATTACAATGAAATAACATACAAGCAACAATCAAAAAAACCAAAAAAATTGAACTATCAACACGAGCTGAAAATATTAAAAAAAATATTAACCAGAAAATAAAATTATTAATATAAAATTTAAAGATTCCAAACCAAGTTACTTCACGACGTTTCGATTGTTAGTATGCATAATCGTCTTCGAAACGTCGTGAAGTAACTTGGTTTGGAATCTTTCAATTTTATATTTTTAATTTTCATTTCTTCTAAATAAATTTTTAAATTTTTTCAGCTCGTGTTGATTGTTGTTCAATTTGTTTTGTTTTTTTTTTGGTTGTTGCTTGTATGTTATCTCATTGTAATTTCAGTTTTTTGCTTATTAAATTGTTTTTTCAGCTAACCTTTTGAATTTTTCACAGATTATTTCAGGGATTTCAAATCAATTTATATCATATCAGACAATGGAAGTCCGAACTGATGAAATACACCACGAAACATTGTCAACAACCTTCAAAAAAAGTCATGTGAGTGATATGGGGTCAAACTTTACTGAACTTGCTAAGTCTCTTGGAGTAACCCCAGATAATACTGAATTTGAAATAGCTGGCACCAAAATGATTTATTTATTCGATACTTGACACTTGCTCAGAGCACCAGGAATATTTTGATTGATTATATATTTTGTTTTGATGAAAAAAGACTATAAGTAATACAGTTGCATATGCTATGAATATCTATATGAGTCTTGGTGCACTTCCTGCAGCAGCAGCAGCAGAGACTATTGAAGTGATAGATAAATTAAATAAACTTGTTGATTTGTTGAATTCTTCTTATCAAACAAATTCAAAGATGTTTTTGAAGCAGCCGAATACCAGCTTGATTATATGGATAAAATGGTGACATTCTTAAAAAAAAATTAAAATTATAAATTTTTGCCAAAATTATTTACATTCGAATCATATGAATTGTGTAGACGATCACGATGAACTAAATTAATCTGAAAGCAACATATGTAATTGTTCCTCAGAGAGATAATGAAAATTTTTCCTCCAGATCACGAGTATAGAACAAAAATTAAACAATATAAAATGCACTTGTGATACACTGTTTGGAACCTTTGGTGTAGTAATGAATTTCACTGAAGTTTTTTCCCAACACCAAATCGTTATTTTTGACACCTCGACACGTGTTTCGATCACCTAGTGGTCATCTTCAAGAGGCCGCACATTTGTGGTTTCACTTAATAGATTTCGTGTTCACAAATGTGCGGCTGGCTCCTGCTGGTGGCTCCGTGCATTTGTATTTATTTCTTCTGGTAACCAAGTGTTGCCCATCCTTACACTTGGCTGCAACATACTGATGATGGGCCAAAAGCCCGAAACACGTGTCTATGGTTTGCCACTTCCTTGAGTGCTATGTCCGATTTAAAAACTTCTTTATCTATATCAAGACACTCGATAACCTTCGTATATATATATATATATATATATATATATATATATATATATATATATATATATATATATATATATATATATATATATATATATATATATATATATATATATATACTGAGGGAGGATTTGCCGATGACATAATACTGATAGCTGAAAATGAAGAACGATTACAACATAATATAAAAATATGGAATGGAACACTGAAGAGAAAACAAATGAGAATAAACAAAGATTAAACCAAGGTGATGACCATAGAAGGCGAAGAAATAAATATAATGATAGATGATAAAAAATAGAACAAGTAAAAGATTTCAAATATCTAGGCGTAACAATAGACGAAAAAGGAAGACAAGAAGCAGAAATTAACAACGGAATCGAGAAAACCATAAAATTGTACTATACAATGAATAAGAACTTCATCAATAAAAGAGATGACTCAGATGACTTCTTACTATGTGGGTATAATGATTCTGTTACATATATACCGTTGGTTATTACCTGAATTTGGTACCTGTATGTTTTGGTACCTGAGTTCTTCTTCTTCTCGATATGACCTCTTCTCCCCGTTAAGGTTTGAAATGTTAGATCGAAGGTTTTCACGGACAGGAATATGATGAAATGATTCTTCGGGTTTATTCCGTGTGGTGTATTGTCATCCTCGGTGGGAATGAATTTCGCAACGTTTCGACAAAGTCTCATTTGTCATCCTCTGGCGATTTTTGTTAAGTGTTCGGAAATCATCTGACCCTACTCAGATGACTTCTTACTATGTGTGTATAATGATTCTGTTACATATATACCGGAGAAGAGGTCATATCGAGAAGAAGAAGAACTCAGGTACCAAAACATACAGGTACCAAATTCAGGTAATAACCAACGGTTATTACCTGAATCTTCTATTTTCTATTATTTGTTTAATTGTGAAGATGTGGTCTTGTGTGCTTCTTCCGGGCCTGAACCCACTTTGTGGTTCTGAGAGTTGTGACTCTATTTTATTCCTTATATATATATATATATATATATATATATATATATATATATATATATATATATATATATATATATATATATATATATATATTAAACAATTCGTGGACACAACACTCAAAAAAGGGGGGCAAACCGCGGACACGTGTTTCTGGCTATTGGCCTCATCAGCGCGGTGCAGCCAAGTGTAAAGATGGGAAACACTTGTTTGCCGAAATCAGGAAACAACACAAACGCACGGAGTCAACAACAGGAGCCAACCGCACATTTGTGGTTCCAGTTAGAAGACCTAGAATTCCCAGGCTACATCTAACATGACCACGGAGGCAGCTATAGCTACCTGCGTGACATCCGGGTCCAGGATAAATACAAATAGAGATTTTATCGAGTGTGCATGATATAAATCAAAAATTAAACAATTCGTGGACACAACACTCAAAAAAGGGGGGCAAACCGCGGACACGTGTTTCTGGCTATTGGCCTCATCAGCGCGGTGCAGCCAAGTGTAAAGATGGGAAACACTTGTTTGCCGAAATCAGGAAACAACACAAACGCACGGAGTCAACAACAGGAGCCAACCGCACATTTGTGGTTCCAGTTAGAAGACCTAGAATTCCCAGGCTACATCTAACATGACCACGGAGGCAGCTATAGCTACCTGCGTGACATCCGGGTCCAGGATAAATACAAATAGAGATTTTATCGAGTGTGCATGATATAAATCAAAAATTAAACAATTCGTGGACACAACACTCAAAAAAGGGGGGCAAACCGCGGACACGTGTTTCTGGCTATTGGCCTCATCAGCGCGGTGCAGCCAAGTGTAAAGATGGGAAACACTTGTTTGCCGAAATCAGGAAACAACACAAACGCACGGAGTCAACAACAGGAGCCAACCGCACATTTGTGGTTCCAGTTAGAAGACCTAGAATTCCCAGGCTACATCTAACATGACCACGGAGGCAGCTATAGCTACCTGCGTAACATCCGGGTCCAGGATAAATACAAATAGAGATTTTATCGAGTGTGCATGATATAAATCAAAAATTAAACAATTCGTGGACACAACACTCAAAAAAGGGGGGCAAACCGCGGACACGTGTTTCTGGCTATTGGCCTCATCAGCGCGGTGCAGCCAAGTGTAAAGATGGGAAACACTTGTTTGCCGAAATCAGGAAACAACACAAACGCACGGAGTCAACAACAGGAGCCAACCGCACATTTGTGGTTCCAGTTAGAAGACCTAGAATTCCCAGGCTACATCTAACATGACCACGGAGGCAGCTATAGCTACCTGCGTGACATCCGGGTCCAGGATAAATAATGTGCGGTTGGCTCCTGTTGTTGACTCCGTGCGTTTGTGTTGTTTCCTGATTTCGGCAAACAAGTGTTTCCCATCTTTACACTTGGCTGCACCGCGCTGATGAGGCCAATAGCCAGAAACACGTGTCCGCGGTTTGCCCCCCTTTTTTGAGTGTTGTGTCCACGAATTGTTTAATTTTTGATTTATATCATGCACACTCGATAAAATCTCTATTTGTATTTATCCTGGACCCGGATGTCACGCAGGTAGCTATAGCTGCCTCCGTGGTCATGTTAGATGTAGCCTGGGAATTCTAGGTCTTCTAACTGGAACCACAAATGTGCGGTTGGCTCCTGTTGTTGACTCCGTGCGTTTGTGTTGTTTCCTGATTTCGGCAAACAAGTGTTTCCCATCTTTACACTTGGCTGCACCGCGCTGATGAGGCCAATAGCCAGAAACACGTGTCCGCGGTTTGCCCCCTTTTTTGAGTGTTGTGTCCACGAATTGTTTAATTTTTGATTTATATCATGCACACTCGATAAAATCTCTATTTGTATTTATCCTGGACCCGGATGTCACGCAGGTAGCTATAGCTGCCTCCGTGGTCATGTTAGATGTAGCCTGGGAATTCTAGGTCTTCTAACTGGAACCACAAATGTGCGGTTGGCTCCTGTTGTTGACTCCGTGCGTTTGTGTTGTTTCCTGATTTCGGCAAACAAGTGTTTCCCATCTTTACACTTGGCTGCACCGCGCTGATGAGGCCAATAGCCAGAAACACGTGTCCGCGGTTTGCCCCCCTTTTTTGAGTGTTGTGTCCACGAATTGTTTAATTTTTGATTTATATCATGCACACTCGATAAAATCTCTATTTGTATTTATCCTGGACCCGGATGTCACGCAGGTAGCTATAGCTGCCTCCGTGGTCATGTTAGATGTAGCCTGGGAATTCTAGGTCTTCTAACTGGAACCACAAATGTGCGGTTGGCTCCTGTTGTTGACTCCGTGCGTTTGTGTTGTTTCCTGATTTCGGCAAACAAGTGTTTCCCATCTTTACACTTGGCTGCACCGCGCTGATGAGGCCAATAGCCAGAAACACGTGTCCGCGGTTTGCCCCCCTTTTTTGAGTGTTGTGTCCACGAATTGTTTAATTTTTGATTTATATCATGCACACTCGATAAAATCTCTATTTGTATTTATCCTGGACCCGGATGTCACGCAGGTAGCTATAGCTGCCTCCGTGGTCATGTTAGATGTAGCCTGGGAATTCTAGGTCTTCTAACTGGAACCACAAATGTGCGGTTGGCTCCTGTTGTTGACTCCGTGCGTTTGTGTTGTTTCCTGATTTCGGCAAACAAGTGTTTCCCATCTTTACACTTGGCTGCACCGCGCTGATGAGGCCAATAGCCAGAAACACGTGTCCGCGGTTTGCCCCCCTTTTTTGAGTGTTGTGTCCACGAATTGTTTAATTTTTGATTTATATCATGCACACTCGATAAAATCTCTATTTATATATATATATATATATATATATATATATATATATATATATATATATATATATATATATATATATATTCCTTTATTTTCAGTATTCAAATATTAAATTCCACAAAAAGCTTTATATCTTGTATTAATTATCTGCGAGCGCTTTCGACAGCTGGTCGTACTGTCATCTTCTAGGCACTCCTCAAACTGCAGTTTGATATACCTATTTTTTTGTTGTGATCCAAACTATTTTTAAATAAATAAGAGGTTCAAGGTGAAGCTTGCTGTGTGTCTCTTCCGACAAATCATCATAGTCTTCACAAACAAAATGAGCATATTTGTATATCCATGTTATAAAGTGTAGTACAGGATGAAATCCAAAAGAACTGGAGGTTCCCCAGTTTGAATCTGCGAAAATAAAATGGTAGCGCCCTTAGCAATTCTGTAGCAATTCGAAAGTGTAATAACGTACAAAAATTAAAAGGTCTAAATTGTGGAATTTAATTTCTTAGTCGAGAAATCCTCGTGAAATCCCACTTAGCTGTCATCAGAGTAACATCTACGGGTTTTTATATATATTTGTCACCAGAGAAATAATACTTAACTGGCTATCAATCCTTGTTAACCCTCTCGCTTTTGCCGTGTTTGTTTTATTTAAATAACATTTTGTCACCAGATGCAGGTTTCTCCACATCAAAATTTGGATGTTAGGTAATTCCGAAAAGGCTCTAGGGTTCGTGTCGATCGCATGAAGGCCCGTCTTTTTTGGATCTGATCATTTGGTATACCTACTTATATTTTTCCAATTAAGTGGTTCCAGAACTGAATTTTAATTGGTTAAAATGATTTTCACTTACTAATATCTTCTCGATATATTGACATGAAGTCTCTAATTTGTTTTTGTTCTCTTAACTTCATCTCGCTTTACGAGGATGGTATTTTTCTCAGTCCAAGAGAAAATGAAAGTCCAAGTTTCCAAATATAAAGTATAATAAGTAGATCAACGACTCCATGGACAAACTAATAGAAAAACAACGTGTTAAATCTTATATGTTTAAACAAAATGTTGAATTCAATTCTCTAAAATAAAAGAAAATAGAACAAATATTTCGCTGTCAATTTGAATGTGCTATTTATTGATAATCCTAACTGTTGAAAAAATACAAACGCAGAAATTCAGTACAAAATACTTTCAGTTATACTTTAACTTTAGGGAGAGTGGTGTATAATTTTAAATTGATATTGAGAAAAAAAATTCCTATACCTTCTAGACACTTGAATAAACAAAAATTCACAAAAAAAATCCCGTGATTATTTTTTTAATACTTCAGTTAATTAACTAATTTTCACAAGTTATAAATTTCTAAACTAAAAACCTCAAATGTTTTTCACTTCCTCGAACTTTTCGAGAAAGCCTTCAAAAAAGATCTCCGTTGGAAAAATAAAAAAAAAAGATTTTCCACTCTGTTATTAATAATCAAACACGTTAAGAAGTGAAAACTTCAATAGAAGCAAAAATTATTTTTATATTAAAATTAATCCGTATTTTTATTATTTAAAGTTGAACAAAAATGATTCTTCATAATTTTTATCTCTATTTGTTGAAAAATTGTTAAAAACAAATGTATTGCTTATGAGATATTTGAAATTATTTCAGGGGGATTTCTTCAGTGATGAATATTGTGATTTTTATAGATGAAATCGTTTCCTGAAAAAATGTTCATTGCTTAAAAACGCATTTATTGATTAACAATTTTTTTTCTACTAAATATAAATATTAAGGAACGGTTTTCTCTCAAAAAACCTTTTTTTCAATTTATATTTTCTTCATTCATTTAATAAACAATTTGTTTTGAACAAATTAATTGAATTAATTTTTACGATATATTTTCTTTAAATACTACCAAAAAAACAAAAACAATCATTTGTCACTTTTTGTGTAAAAAGAGAAAAATAATAAACAATTTGTAAAAAATAGAAAAAAATTCGAGGGATCGTCTTTGAATTTTAGATTTTTTGCCTTTACTCAAGTCGTTCACCTCCTCCCAGAACTTTTTTGCGTTGGTACCATCTTTTATTATGATATTGTTATAGTAATCAAACTTTATCTTTTGTATCAAAGAGTTGAATTCATTTTTGTATTGTTTATAATCATTTTGTGGAGATCAAATCGTGGGTTGTAGTTTTTGAAATTTGTATATTTTCTTCTAGTGCTTTTGGATATCGAAGCTTCACCTATCAAATTCGATAGAGATAGCAGAGTGAATGGAAGCCCAGGATGTTTTCTCAAGAAGAGATTTTAGATTTTGATTTCATTATTATGGGGTCAATATAAATTTTCATGTTGCCCTGAACCTCGCTGATATTATTGATTGTTCAGTTGTTGCCAAACTCATTTAGCGTATTTACATATTCAAAGATGGTATCGTCTTGTTTCAATGAATCAAGATTTATGTCTCCTTTGAAGATAGTGAAGTTTACAGTATTGCTCTCATTTTTTTCCAGGTAATTTTGCAAAAAAAAAAATCAAAATATATGGGTTCAGTCGATGGTGACCTGTACAATGCTGTGACAACTATATGTTGTTACATTACATTATAATCTCGCAGATTATACGGATAGCTCCATATTATCGTTTTCAGTATGGTTTATACCCCTTCAATAGGTTCTTTCTGATGGAATTGAAATGAAATAAGATGTATTATTGATATATTTCATTTCATAATCTATATCATAATCGATATTTACAGTGGAAATGTGTTTTTTTAAATTATTTATTTTGAAAAGGGGAAACAATACTTTTTATGACTGGGAATGGAATGGGAAATTACGGGATGTATTCACATTACGTTGAGGTCGATTTCTTCTTCCTTTGTAATTTCATCTCTGTGACTGGGTCTTCATCTTGGGAAAACACTGGCTAAGGTTTTCAGCGATCTGAAAGGTCTGGGTGGCGACGGTGGCGTACAAAATTATTAGTACAATAATGAGTGTGTAATGTGTAGTCAAATACGTATTTGGTTACATAAGGACAATTTATCAAATCGTCAGGAGTTTTTGAGTAATAGTTCAATTTATGCTTGGCGATGTAACTTGATCTGTTGAAGTACTTGTTGATAAAATTTGAACAGACACAACAAAATACCATAAAAAATTTAATGATATAATGTAAATAAAGACTTCAGAAATATTCAACTCCAAAATATCCAATCGTGAAATTCAGTAATGAAATCTATAACGAGCAACAATGAATGATTTTATAAGAACTATCGGAATCTGAAAATGTCATCTACATATTTTCTATTACACAAGTCACTCTTTAAAATGTCCTATTTCATCATCTGAAACTGCAATATCGTCTTTACTTTGACGAATCGATTATAATGGCCTGCCAATTGATTATGAAAATTCATTCACATAACTTGATTTGAAAAGTTCGAACTTTTTATACTTGGCATAAATACCTGGTTCCTCTCTCTCTCTGCGTGTGCAGTGCCGTTTTTTAATGGATCACTCAGTGGAATTCCGTAACTGGACTCTCTCAGCAATGGAAGATATGGTAGGCAATCCTTTTTTTCTAAATTTTGTATCTTCTCTCAAGATAGGTTGTACGAATTTCTGATTATTTTGAATAACAGTTTGTTTCCTGATTGTTTTATGACTTTTTGAATTGATTTTGTTGAATTTTTCTGGAGTATTAACGAAATCAATCTTCGTTGTTGACAAAACAATCAAAAATCCTCACTTTCCTTGGTTACTAACCATTAGTTTCAACAGGTTCAAATTTCGAAATTTAATATTTACATTCCAATTTCATATACGTTCCCGAAACTGCTTGACAATAAAACAAATTTCTTGGAAATTTTATTGAGTTTTTTGTTGTACTGTAGAATATCATGGAAATCTTTGGATTTTTTATTTAAATTGTTCCACGTCTTCACTTGGTGCTTGTCTGTTTGGTTCAAATTTTGCAATTTTGAAAATGAGTTACCGAGGATCTAAAGGGACTTGCAACTTCAAGTATAGCTCAGAACTGTAATATATTTCATACTGTGTAGATAATATTGAACGTATAAAATCGAACAAAGTTTGGAAAGCGTATCGAAACAAAATTCTGCTAGTTGTAACTTGATTCCTGTTCTTTAAGGAACATTGCATATAATTCAATACCAATCATGGCACTAGAAAGTGTAGTAGTTGATCAGATAAGAGTTTGCCATAACAGCCTACATGAGGACTAGAAATGTATGAAACATCGATCGGCAACAACTATCGTTTCTAAACGATTTTCTAAAAGACATCTAAGCGTGGTGCCAGTGTAGGAATATAATTATTTTCAAAAATTTGATGATAACAATTACCATACCATTCATCAATGAAAAACTTATTCCATGAAATACACCTTACGATTTTATCTTCTCGAACTTAATATTCAAAATATATGTCAGGTGTTTGACATTGTTTCGTGGTGTATTTCATCATTTCGGCCTTCCATTGTCTAATATAATATAAATTGATTGGAAATCCCTGAAAAAAAGAAAATTAAAAAGATTAACCGGAAATAAAAATTTTATTGAACAAAAAACTGAAATTACAAAAAAATAAAATACAAGCAACAACCAAAAAAATTAAAAATTGAAGTATTAATAAAAGCTGAGAATTAAAAAAAAATATCATTAACAAAAAATGAAAAATAAAAATTGAAAGATTCCAAACCAAGTTACGTCACGACGTTTCCATTGTTAGTATCCACAATCGTCTTCGGGTGATAACTGGACTTATTCCTCCGAAATCTGACTATTTATAGGTCATTCGAGTGCTTCCACCTATCCCCTCTTCCCTCTCTCCGCTTCATTGGTTTTAGCGGCAGATGACCGTTTGGCGGGAGTTGGTCGTTTTTAAGGCGTTCCCCAGTGTTCTCCTTTGTGGATGATTTCACCTTGAGCCCACCTGATGTTATGTTGATGAGTCCAAACATGCTCTGCTATTCCAGATTTGCTAGTTTCTCCTCGCTGTGTGTGTTTCTTGTGCTCACCAATGCGAACTTTCAATGGCCTCTTAGTTTCACCTATGGTTCTCCGCACTCGTAGGGTATCCGGTAAAAGCAATTCTCAGAATCGCAGTCCGCGTTTGGTAGCCTGGTTTTTGTGAGGCTGCTACGGATAGTGTTCCCAGATCTGAAACAGGTCGTGATGTTATAGTCGGACCCAATCCTTCTTATCCTTTCCGATAATCCTCAGAAATCCTTCAGAGAGGAAAATACACGAAGATCGTACTACTGCTTCAATTGAAAGGAAGTTGTACCAGACTTTGGAAAAACACCAAGTCTATTTTTTTTTAAAAAAAAGATCATCGCTAACACCGCACAACAGTAAGCCCCCTCACTGGTATGGACTACTCAAAATTCAAAAAAAGGTGTTCCGCTCAGACCGATCATTAGCTCCAGAGATTCAGCCCCTCAGAACTTTTCCAGATTTTTACTATCAATAATTAAACAAGTGCAAGGTAAAACATCATCCCGCCCTGAATCTGGTTGAGATACGTAGACGACACCTTCATGATATGAAACCATGAGAATGCAGAACTAGACACTTTCCTGAAGCACATCAATAACGTAAGTGCTTCCATCACTTTCACAATGGAGAAGGAAGTCCACAACGAGTTGCCTTTCTTAGACGTATTGGTGAAGAGGACCGACACTTAATGAGAAACATCTGTATATCGAAAACCCACTCACCCAGTACAGTATCTGATCCAGAAATCCAACCACCATCAATCAACTAAGAGAGGAATCATTAAGACCCTACTAGACCGTGCTTTCGGGCTCTGTGATACAAAGGAAGGTCTCGAAAAGGAACTAGGCATTATCAAACATGATCTTTAACGGAATGGTTACTCCAGAGTAATGGTAGAACAGGCTTTAGCTAGAAAACAGCAAGAGCTCCACAAAGAAAAGCCGCCACAACCAGTACTTGTACTCGTACCCTACATCAGAGGATCATCGGAAAGGATGAGAAGGATTGGGTCCAAGTATAACATCAAGACTTGCTTCGGATCTAGGAACACTATCCGTAGCAGCCTCACGAAAACCAGGCCACCAAACGCGGACTGCGATTCCAAGAATTACATTTACCGGATACCCTGCGAGTGCGGAGAATCATACATCGGTGAAACTAAGAGGCCATTGAAAGTTCGCATTGCTGAGCACAAGAAACACACACACCGAGGAGAAACCAGCAAATCCGAAATAGCAGGACATTTTTGGACTCATCAACATAACATCAAGTGGGCTTTAGCTAGAAAACAGCAAGAGCTTCACAAGGAAGACAAGCCGCCACAACCAGTACTTGTACTTGTAGCCTTCATTAGAGGATTATCGGAAAGTACGAGAAGAATTGGGTCCAAGCTGAAATCATCCACAAAGAGAAACAATGGTTTAGGAGAAAATTCAAAAAAGCCGCGTGTATGTTGTCCAAGAACGCATTGAGTCAAGCTAACGTAGAGATACGTAACATATGGAAACCTCTAATCAAGCTAAAAACGACCAACTCCCCGAAGCGGAGAGAGGAAAGATGGGATAGGTGAAAGCACTCGAATGACCTATAAATAGTCACATCTCGAAGGAATAAGTCCAGTTATCACCTGAAGACGATTGTGGATACTAACAATCGAAACGTCGTGACGTAACTTTGTTTGGAATCTTTGAATTATAATTTTTCATTTTTTGTTAATGATATTTTTTATTTTTTTTTATTCTCAGCTTTATTAGTATTTCAATTTTTAATTTTTTTGGTTGCTGCTTGTTTGCTATTTCTTTGTAATTTCAGTTTTTTGTTTAATGAAATTGTCATTTTCGGTTAATCTTTTTAATTTTTTTTTTCAGGGATTACAAATCAATTCATATTATATTTGATAATGGAAGTCCGAACTGATGAAATATATATCACAAGTTTCTCTATCACAGTAGCTTTTTCGTAGTCTATGATATACTGCAAGTCAATTCTATTATACACTTTGATTTTTATATACCCTACGTGATGACCAGTGAGAGATACCTACTTAGGTACTTCTTCGATCACAATTACCTGTAGCATCTCTCAACTTTTATACCTAAGATAAATACTCAAATTATGATTACCTGTGACTTAGAGCATATTATATCAATTCTACATCAATCATTTAATGTCGTTTTCTGAAAAAAAAAGTTCAGTAATGGTGATATATTTACATCCAATTGGTCATTTAGTGAAATGTTTGAGTTTTTAAGTTCAATAATTCTCATTGCTTCACAACTCCTGATGCTTCACTACTACTTTCCAGTTCAATGTGTTTTTTTGGTTCTCTTATAACTTCAATTTCATTCAAGGAATGCAAGGAAACAATAAACTGACTTTTATAGCGCTTATGCAAAGTTCGCTTGAAGTTTTTACAAGTTATGACTTGTACTGATACTTGAAACTCCATTATCATTTAAAGTAATTCTTTGTCTCCCTAAATTTATCTGAATTTCAAATTTTCGTATGTGGTGCAACAAAAGTTCAACAATTTTTGTTTGCTAACAGCATAAACAAATTTGAACCGCAACCTTTAGGTGGGCTAAATGAATTGGATTATTCTGCTTACATATACTCCTATCACCTAATAAAGGGTTACAACTAAATAGTTCAATATCATTCATGAAAAAGTGATGCTGCTTGCTAAAATCGGTCACAAAAAATGATTCTTGAAGGAGAATAAAACCTAAAGTATTATTTGCTAAAGGTATGGAAAAAATAAACATTTTGAATACATCATAAGGTAATAAGATCTGTTTGTAGAAATACATTTTATTTATTTATCTATTCATCATAGTCACATTTTTCAATAAGTGGTATGTAAAGAAAAAAATAATTTCTTGTCAATAAAAACTATAGTGATTGTAATTAAAATGAAAAATATATGCAAATATTTTATTAGTTCGGACTTCCATTGTCTAATATGATATACAATGATTTGAAATCCCTGAAAAAATCAATGAAATTAAAAAGGTTAGCTGGAAAATTACAATTATATCAAGCAAAAAAAACTGAAATTACATTGAAATAAAATACGAGCAACAATTGAAAATAAACCAATTAACAATAAATAAAAACTAAAAATTACAAGATTCCAAGCCAAGTTACTTCACGATGTTTCGATTGTTAGTAATAGATAGTGACCTGAAGTCAGTCGAATATTTTCCTGAATAACCATGTGATAAAAAACATATCATGACATACGCAAAAGAAGTAAATTAGTCATAAAATCAAGTTCGTGGGAATAACATTGCGATATCAAATAATGATTCCAAATCATTTCAACCAATACCTAAAATATTAATTTATCATGTGATGACCTTATTGAAGTGTTTTGAAAATATGAAAGCGATTGTCCAGTACTGTACGGGGGCTATTACACACAATTAAAATGTAAATAAAAAAAGCGTCTGATAAACATGAAAACTGTTGAAATTGGTTTATGTGTACTATCCTGTTTAGACTAGGCAGTAGTCTAATGTCCCACGAAGTTTGTTGAAGCCAAAAGTTGAACCATCCACTCCAACTAAAGGAGATATTCTAGTTCATTTAAGATCGACTCAAAATAGACAGGGTGAAGTTATTTCAGAAAAATTGCAAAATCTCACCTCGTGCGAGGTCGAATACAGGTCCTAACAGTAAGAAACAAAATATGGTAACCAGACATAGTGCCTAATAACTCAGGAACATTCAAATTCGTGAATAATCCACTCTGAATATAATTTCACTAATAAATTTGCTTTTTCAGTCGGATCACACAAATCACAACTAGAGTCGTTCCTTAAGGTGCGTATTCACCAAAAATGTGAGCACGAGCGAACAAGAGTGAACGAGCATTCTGCATCAATAATCGTCTGGTGAGTATGGGCTAGCGAGCGGGCGAACGTATGCTTGTTTCCGTTCAGGAAAGATCGAGAAGAAGGCGGTACATCAAAGAAAATACTTGTTCGCGGTCGTTTAGTGTGAATCCCATGGGATCCCGTTAGTGGGAATCCCGTTTAGTGTGAATCCCATGGGATCCCGTTAGTGGGAATCCCGTTCACACTAAACGATCGCGAACAAGTATTTTCTTTGATGTACCGCCTTCTTCTCGATCTTTTTGAACGCGAACAAGCATACGTTCGCTCGCTCGCTGGCCCGTACTCACCAGACGATTATTGATACAGAATGCTCGTTCACTCTTGTTCGCTCGTGCTCGCTTTTTTGGTGAATACGCACCTTTACACGAACAGAAAAGGAAAGCTAACATGGCAACCTCGAGTATTTCGATTTTGCCATTAATTAAAAGTCAAACAAACAACTCACCATAGAATGGGGGTATCTTTTTTTTTTCAATTAGTTTTTTTTTATAGACTGCACGAACACTAACCTTGATTATTGACGGAGACGGTTCATTTATTCGTCTAGTGACATTTTTTCACTCAAATAGTATGGCTCTTTTATTGAATAGACTACACGAACACTAATCTCTAACTTTAAAGAGACGGTTCATTAATTCGTCTCGTAGCATGTTCTTTTTCTCAATAAGTATGATTCTTCTAATTGAATAGACTACATGAACACTAATCTCTAAATTAATAGAGGCGGTTCATTTAATCAAATAGTATGGCTCTTTTTATCGAATAGACTGCACGAACGGTAATCTCTAAATTAATAGAGATGATTAATTGATTCGTATAATGAGTTTGTCAATTTGAATTTTGTTGATTATAGGGATGGGTAAGAGGCAAAGGAAGGATAGGATGTATATAAAATCTAAGGTTATGAAGGGTTGCTTCTTAGAGTGAAAAGTTTACCACATAAATATTTGTGAAGTGAATAATTTTCATTGAACCATGTGAAAAAGTAGAACAATTTTATGTTTGTTTCAATGTTGTAACAGCAGAAACATCGCTTTCCAAATTATTGGAAACACTTTATTGATTTGTCAAATGATCCTTTCTTTATTAGAATAGGTGACTGTTGATTCATTCGAAATCGTTGCAAAACTGTGTGAAAACAGATGATTTTTCATTCGAACCATGAAAACGGCTGATTTTGTGATCGTTTGTAATTTAATTCATCAATTCTTGATTTCTCGAAACCATATGTTATGGAGGTATTGTCGGACTGAATCTGACGTTTTGGCATGCTGGTTCGTACTTTTTGGTGATATCAACGGTAATGACCTTGTGTTCTTTGAAACGTCTTATCTGTTTGCTTGAAATTTCGATGGCGGGTCCAGGGTTTAGAATAGTTTCTTTTATTGAGTCGAAATTTATCAACTGTGAGACATCGTATTTTAGGCATATGTCCTTTACTCTGCAAACAACTTCAAAATATTCTTCCCTAGTGCTCCAGAGCCTGAAACTGCACAAGTCTTCATGTGGTTGAGATAGACCCCTAAAATGGCAAACTTTTTTCACTAAAAAGCAACCCGTCAGTAGTAGATTACAGCCGGTTCTGGGCCTCCCGCCACCACTATGATGTAATAATTGCTTTTTTTGTTGTTGTTTAGTAACATCAAGGCGATGTGACCTTGAAGGGTCTGGTGCATGGATCATTCAGTTTTTTTTTTCATATGAGATTTTGTGTGTGTGTGTGACATAGTAACGTAATTACATTTGATTGGTGTGTGTGAGAATGCACGGTACAGAGTTTCATCATGTGCTTGTCTATGTACAAACATACGTCTGCATACTTCGAAGATTCTTCAAGTAATAAATGTTCCATCGGTGTGAGCCCACCAAGTTGGTAGTGGTGTGACGTCACAGCAACAACCGTTCAACGGTAAGAGAGCAAGATGTTCACTCCACGACGTGTGGCTGAGTAATGCGTATTCATCGGTGTGCCCTCACCTCTCTCGATGCAGTGAAGGCTGTGACGTAACGCATCCCTCTAGCCTCGCTATCGATGGTGACACGCAGGCGGCCGAGGACTGTGCTAACGTCTGTCCTCTCCGAGAGCGCAACGACCACTGCCTGTTCGTATTGACATCTGTTATCGCATCCAGTTGGGAGGTGGGCTTGGCGTATGTAGCTGAGAGGTGGGGTTGGCTATGACGTCTTGACGGGCCCGATCAGACTGTATTTTAAAAGCAGACGAGTGTTGGTTACGTCAGTTTACATCAAGTGAGTTAGTTAGAACGTATCATATAAAATGTATTCCTGTGACTGGTAAATCTTTCACTCGTAGTGATAATCTTCGTCGGCATCATCTCCAGAGTTGCCAAGGAGGGCTTTCAGTGAAACGGATGAGAGTGGACAATGCAACACCTATGTATACTTGCTATTGTTGTAACGTGACAATTCCTATGACGCAAGTGAACTGTCACCGAAGAACCATGTCTGAAGGTGTTCAACTTATAACGAATGCATTCAATTGCCGCATTGCCGCATGGAGAATGTAGATAACAGAATTGATGTTAGACTCGTTACACATTGGGAAATATAAAAAAAAAATATAGGTGCCAGCACTCTCATATCCAGACCAAATTTCAAAAATTGTTCAATTTTCACAGAAAATTTCGTTGCAATTCTATTAGGTAAAGTTAAATTCCATTATGATAAACCATTATATTTGGGATTTTCTATATTAAAATTATCTAAAACAGTCATGTACGACTTTTTCTATGGATGCATCAAACAACACTTTGGTGAAAATGTCTCTTACTGTACACAGATACCAACTCACTTATTTTGAAAGTAAATACAGAAAATTTTTATGAATTTATGAAAGATAACATAAGTCGATTTGATACATCCAATTACAGTATAGTTAACCAATTCAATATTCCAGTAACAAGTTCAATCTTGGGTAACTTCAAAGATGAATTTCCGAATGATCCAATCATGAGCTTTTATGGTACAGGTGCAAAAGCGTATTATGTGAAACCTGTTGATGGTGAATTCAAGAAAGCTAAAGGGGTGAAACGATCGGTTATAAAGAATGAATTCACATGTGAAGATTACCAAAAAATCGTGGAACATGGTGGTATGATATTCAGAAAGATGAATTTATTTAGAAGTGTGTTGCATGATATGTATACTGGGGTATACTAGGTTAGGACAGGACTGGACATTATTACAAATGTTAGAATGAAAGAATGCAAACCAACAGATGACGTATTAATTGAATGAACATAGTGAATGCATTCTGCGCGCAAAGCGCGCGTTTTTCCGGGGTCAAAGGCCCCGCCCACCGCTCCGAAGCCCCGCCCGCCGCCCCGCCCACCACTCCACCGTCAACTCACAACACTTGCGCATGCATGCCCCCACCCCCATTGCGCATGCGCGCTCCCGCCACATTTCCACTACTCGCGCATTCATGCCTATACCCCGAGGAGAGCACTCCTCAACATTCAGTACGACGACTCAAGTCAACAATAGCAGTCCAGTCCACTCCAGCTCAGTCCAGTGCAGTGAAGAAGCAGAATTTTGAGTAAGTTAATAGTGTTTTTTTATATCAACTAACTTTGTATTATTTTACATTTTCAGAATGGCATCCAACACACAGGAAATCAATAATGCTGTGGCATAGATCATGCCGGTGGTCAAGGAGAAGGCAGCAACTTCGGGCGGTAGGGGGCGCTCTCTCAACCCTGAGTTATTCCAGGCGGACAGGGTTGTGAAAAAGGTCATTCGACAACCTAAAGCTAGGGCGATGGTCAAGGAGAAGGCAGCATCTTCGAGCGGTAAGGCTGATCTCTCAGCCCTGACTTATTCGAGGAGGAGGACAGGGTTGTCAAGAAGGTCTGTCGACAACCTGCAGCTTGGCCTGATCCTATTGAAAAGTACAGAGTTGCTTGCAATAGGACTACTCCTTATGCAGGTAGTTGGACGACCGCTCGTAAGAGCTTGAGACCCTGCACGCCGTCTTCAGCAGTAGTGGAAAAACCGAGGGCGCCTTCTTTGGAGTAGCCCGTCGTATTCACCTCGTTGACGGTGCCACTTTCGCCGTTGCCAGCAACACCGGCGAATCCTGAAGTGTTGGTGCCGCAAGTGCCAGTGCGACAGCCTATCGGAGAGGATAGTGAAAGGTTGGAAACTTTCCTACAGAGGTGTAGGGAAGCAGAACAAGCTTCCCGATCTAGCGAGGCCGCGTTGGTTACCGTGAACCGGCAAATGGCTGAAATGGTCAACCGACGGAGGGCCGAAATAGAGATCGGAAATAGATCTCTACAGGAAAGGTGTGAAGCAGAGACCTCTTCGATAGAGCGGTACAAGAAATTAGTGACAATTATGGACACTTTTTTCGTAGATTAAGCGTAAATATAAGATTAGTTTCAGGTTAGTTAGGAATATTTAATTATGATAGTAGTTTATATTTGTAATTGTGGGAAACAAAAAAATAAAAAAAGAAGTGAAATAAAGGGTGTACATTGTTTTGGTTTGGTACACATTGATCAATGCGATGGTTGGAGCATTTTTCTTATCATTTTCTTTTTTTATTTCAATTCCAAGCTCTTCTAGACAAATGCCCCACATCAATTTTTGTGTTCTCTATTCACTTGTAAATAATCTCTTGAGTAGAAAATAAAAAAAGACATGTTTCACAATGAAATCAATGAGTATAATTCATATTGTATTTTATCCATTCAATTATCTCTTTCATTGAATATTTTCATTTTGCAATTCATTCCCACTTAATCCCCACTCCTCCCCCACTCCCTTTCAAATGTATTAAAGTAGGCATTATCTGTTGGAATATTCAGTTGATCAGCCACCTCCAACATGGGACCTGACTCAACTAGCGAACCATACAGCCTCCAGGAACATCAGACGGCTTACTATGCGTCGATCCAGCAGCGTTTCGTTCATTCAACGACGGCACCTCATAGGATGGAGCATGATAATGACATACCATCGGATTATCGATTGCAGGTGCAATTTGTTACCTGTCAGTGACGAAGCGGACCTATCAGACAGCAAATATCCGGATCCTAACGATTGGCGGGGTTCTGAATGGGATTCTGATAATGATGACCTACTGCCCAGAGATAGTGATGACGATGACGCTGACGATGAGTCCGAGGAATTCGAGGATAGACCTCCACCATCCCCAATCCTCATCGAAGATAATCCTTTACCATCCCCCATCCTGATTGATGATGAAGTCCTCAATTCAGATGACGATATGTAATCGTTTCCTCGTTTCTTCCACCCTTTCCTTTTCTTTCCTTCCACGGAGTACACACTTTTTGGTTGGTGTACACAAGTCACTGCGAGGCTGGGGCAGTGTCTTCCTCCCTTTCCCTTATTAGTTTTTTTCATAATAATCACTCAGAGTTTCTCATAATAATCACTCAGAGTTTCATGAAAATCGTCATTCTTGTTGCTTTCGAATTTCAAACACTGAATTGTTCTACATTTACACTTCACTCCCTCTATTTTAATTTTTCCAATATAAATATAGCACCAATCCCAGTTCTACATCATTCTTCCACAATGTCGAATACAGGACCCATCCAGGTACATGAAATAGATTCAACGTCCGATCATTTCAGTAAAACCTTCGCTCAAATTCTGCAACGCATCTATGATCTTCCTGATGATTTCCCAGCACGTATAGAAGAAGGTATGCAAGAGGAAGCAGATGCAGAGTTAGAGATGGGTGTTGACCACTTAAACGATCTAGATGATTATACGGACGATGTCATTAGTATATCATCTGATTCAGATGATTATGAGGACGACATCATAAGTATATCATCTGATTTAGATGATTCAGTTGACGACACCATCATTGTTCCTGATGATGATGATTAGTCCATACCATTGCATGGATTAATAAAAAAACAGCCCTTTTCAGGGCTACAATTGAAGACTGAAACAAAACAGCTCTTTTCAGAGCTATCATTATACTTTCAAACAGAAACAGGTTCATACCATTGTTAACATTAGGCTAACATCATAGTCTCAAACAAAATGCATGTAAAAGTACCATCATCCCACTCTGTGGTACTCATCATTATATGCATATATATTTAATGATTGAAAAATTGGCAACTTTAAATATCAGTTAGAGTAGTACTCATCATATGCCCAGATATTCAATGACTAGCAAATTCCCAACTTTGACTTTTCAGTCAAAGTGGTAATTTGTCATATAATGCACAGATATTCAAAGACTATTAAATTTCCAACTCAGACTTTTTATTAGTCAAAGTAGTCATTTGTCACACAATCTGTGAATACTACTACAACTCCTGTTTGTGTGAATAATGTAGCCCTGAAAAGGGCTGTTGTTTTTTTTTGACCAATAGGTCCTCGGTTATTCTGTCACAGGTTTGACATTATTGCATATTATGCATGCTGACACTCTCATGAAATTTGTGAGCGGTATTTGTGGGTCAGTATTGCTTACCCACAAATACCGCTGACCCAGCTGCATCATAGATACTGTATCATGGATGTTTACATGTTGATACCAGCCGCCGTTATTGTTCCGTATCGAGTAAAATCGAAAACAACACCAACATAACTTTTTGATGTTGCCATCAATTGTTCGGATCTGCACATGCGCGTCCATCACGTAATATAAATCCATGGGATCTTCTTACGTGCCGGTGATGTTGAGCATTCGGAGACCGATTCTCAAAGCACCATCACCTTCAGATGAATCAGCTACAACCCCTTCATCATCGCCTTCACCATCCACGACCATCTCATCGACCATGTCATCATTTTCATCGCTCTCGTTAGCCTCGTTTTAATTAGCCTCATTTTCAACTTCGTTGACTCCAAGGTCAATCTCCTCTTCATCGACTCCAACACCTTCTTCAACTATCACTTTCTCTAGCGGAATGTTGTCATCCTCATTATCTGACTCGTCTATCCAATTATTTGCATCAATAGCAGATATTCTGTTTAATGCAGCAACTATTTTGTGAGTATTCATTTTGACGTTTTCCCACAGTTGCAGAGTGAATGAATAAACTTCAGGATTGCAAGTCGACTTATATAATTGTATAGATAGAGGTGGTAATACGACTCCCACTAATCACTTGACTCGTTTTGAGTGAAAAAGAAGGAGAAGTTATCCCACTATACATTCACATGATGTTAATTTGTATAAATAGAGAATGTCGGTATAGGAGAGAGCAGTCAGAGTTTCTATAAGTCATCTCCTAATATTTCTAATCGAATTAGTAAAATGCCGTTTCCTAAAGAGTGGAATGAAAAACCAAAAGTGTGCGTCTACCCAATGATGATAGCAGGGGCTATTGTGTGCTACTTTTGCCAAATAAGTAGACCTAAGGAAACAATTAAGCCATGTACTGGTATGTGTCACGGATTCAACTATCGCCTCCATCTCATTCACCGAAGCGAACAAAATTAGATTATCGTCAACAACAGTTACAGTGCCTGAAGTGTTCCGAACCTATAATATTGAATAATATAGGTATTTGTAGAAATATTTGTGGTACCTGTGTTGCCGATCCAGCTCCGCTGCAACGTTGTTTGCGTTGTGATACATATTCTATGAATTGTTGGAATCCTGTATGCACTACATGTAGAAGTACTTGGGATCTATGTGAGAAGGTTGATCAACTCTACCCCAATAGGAGAATTCATTTTCTTCAATGTTGGTGTCTGACACATGAACAACAAATATTGAGGAGGGGAGTAAAAGAACGTTCCACATTAACAGAGACATATTAACATTTTTTTGATTTTTATTATCGTTATTGTCCTCTATTATTAATAAATATATATATTTTGAATTTATTTGTAATATTTTCTCACATTTCAAAATGCATGCAACACAAAGTGTTCCTCTTAAACGACAAAGATTGTCACATGCGTGAATAGTTTTGTGAAAGGGCGCATGTGCCAGTTGATGAAAGAGCGCATGCGCTAGTTCATTTTCTTCTATAAAAGGTGAGGTATCAGTAACATCATCACCTATCAGTAACATCATCACATAACATTCCTCAGGCCTAAATAATAATCATCATGAGCTATATGCCGCTATTGATTGCTGAAGATGGTTCACTACTTGTTGATATCGATCACACTGATTTTGAAAATATTCCGGTATTACATTTATCGAGTCATGATTCCATAAATGATTTTGATATTAACAACTTCGTTAACTTTGCAGATGTGCCGGAACCAAATGAGCAAATTGTTATTGAAAATCCAATCGTTTCGCAATCATCACTACTCAAACACCCTTCAACTACCTTTCCTCTTGGTGTTGATGAGAAAACTAGAACAATCAAGAGGAAGCTTACTAATGCATCTTCATCGATTGTCACTGACTTCAAAAACCCACAACGAAAAGTGACAGATCGAAGAGAAAGCCAGAAGGTGCACCTAAAGAAATGAAGGGTGATTTGAAAGCTGAATCGCTATCTTCTTTCAGTCCACTACATTGGGTTTGGAGAAATGATAAAGGAAGCAAAATGCCGCCTTGTAAAGGCACAGATGGCTATTGCTGAACTTGAAAACAGTGAGCGAGCTATTATTGTTAATAAACTCTTCAAGCATTAGATGCCAAGATTGCATTAACGAAGGTTGAATTGACTAAAATATGTAAAGATGCAGATGAACTTCGTTCAGAAATTGTTAAAGATAATTAATTCAATCAACTTTCGAAAATGCAAGCTCAGGCAGAGCTTGAGAAGTCGACTCAACTTTATGAGACGGCATTATCAGTGAGAGATAATTGACGAAAAGAGTTGGAGAGTGCATTTCAAAGTGACGGCGATCAGTTTTGGGAATGATAATGTGTTTTCAATATCGTGAGTTGAAAAATATGAGCGGTAATGGAGTATACAGTTAATTTAGTTTGGTATACAAAGAACGTTGGGAATGGCTGGGGCAACGTATACCGCTGCAATATTTTTCAATTCACATACTTATAATTGAAATGAAAACAATAATGAAGTTTAACATTACTTTATTCATAGATACAATAGTAGATACATTCAAACAATATTTGATTCATCAATCCAAGAATTTTGTTCACTAGGAAGGCCTAACCATTTTACATATACTTTATTTTTTCTTCTCTCCAACACCTTCTCAATCAGATATACGTCAGGACTCTCGGTTCGTAATAACTCTTCTTCGTAAAAACATCCTCTAATTGGTTGTTCATTCATATCTTCAAAATTATAGGGCGTTGGGGTTGTTTTATTAATTTTAACAATCTTGAAGAGCTCCGTGGTAAAGTTCGCAGTGTGAGACTTTTCAAAAATATTTTTGTACTTGCTTATACGTACAATATCATTCAAATGGAATTTGGGTTTGCTTTGTTTTCCTCCATTTCCATTGATACCTTTGAATTTCAATTTTGATGTTGAATCAACTTTGATGGGTGCCATACCTATTGTACGATTAACTTTATTGTAATATGTACTAGTTATAGTTGGAAGAATATCAAGCCATTTGTGGTGACCTCTCATCAAAAATTCCTTGTAGTGCCATGCCTTTATTGTACCAATCACTCTTTCTGCTATAGCCGCCTTCTTTGTGCTAAATTTTGAATAATGATTGATATTATATACTCGCATGAGAGATGAGAAGCTTCTATTAAACAATTCTTTCCCTTGATCGCTCTGTATATGTTTAGGGGAAAATTTGGCTTCCTTTAGTTCATATTTCATTGCATTAGTTATTGTACTACCTGTTTTATCTTTAACTGCTACAGTCCACAGTTATTTTGAATAACAATCAATCACTACAAGTATATATCGATATCCTTCATTACTTTTTGCATAAGGTTGTAGTTCAGCTAGATCTATTTGCCATAGATCTGCAAAACCTTTGATGGTAGTTATTCTTCTACGAAAATTACGTCTTGCAGGTCTATGTAATTCATTAACAACTTGTCGTTTGATAACACTTACTTCATTAGTCATTCTATTTCAATATGATTAAAGAGAAAAAAAGTGATAATGTTACTGCATTGAATGATGATGTGACAGTGATCATTACTTGTGGATATATTAATATATTATACCTTATTCACGTAATTCTTCAATTATTGAAATTATTGAAGCTACCAATAGTCGTAGGCGAGCAACTAACTCTTTCGGTGAATTCCTGTACACATAATTCACTGGTTTAGAATTATATGTTTTCTCCATTTTCACTCGTTTAAGTGCTCGACCAATTTTACTTCTACTTCTTATTGTATATTGTCGTGAGTCTAATAGAGGTTTGATAACTTCACGTTTTTTTTTAGAATTTGTATTTTTAAAACCAATCTTCAGATGATATTGTATATATGGAGCATTCGTTATTTTCCATATTTTGGAATATACTTGACAAGTTTCTTCATTATCAACATCTTGCGGATTCTTCGAAAAGATAACATCATACAATTCTGGACTACCTGCGCATTCATATTTTTTCAATTTATTAGTATCCCAAAATGAAATGTTTCCATCTTTGAAATGTACCACTAGACTTCCCATTTTCAGCTTTTGTGTAATAGGATCCATACGTACACCAAATGTTCCATCATATGCTAGATTTCTAGATTTTACATTATTCAAATGTTTCGCCAAAACATCTAGAGTTGTTGTCTCTACTAGTTGACGTTTCAAATTAATTTCATTGTTTTCATTTTCAGAATCATTTTTTGTAACCATAATGCCGTTTTTAAATTATAGCTCAATTAGCTGATGAAGTGACCTCTACAATATTCAGTGATCGAATAGGTTTCAATAACAAGATCATGGATATATAAAACTATCGAATCTTCTGCGAGTTCTACCTTCATCTATTTTTCTGTCCTTATTAATGACTATAAATCCATATTGGTCCTCCCAGCATTCATCATACATCATATACTGCTTTTCACATATCACATCATCGAAAATGAAAACAGAATTAGGCTTAGTGTCGGAGGGTTCCACTATTTCTGCATTATTGCTGAATGTATGAAAACCTAGTCCTTTTATAGGTTCCAAAACATTTCGCAAGTACTGATATTTAGGTTGATTGAGTGATTTCAAATAGAGATACACATTTCTAAATCTCAATCCTTGTGGATGTGTTAATAGCGATATCATTGCATTCGTCTTTCCACAATTTGAAGGTCCTATAATGAGTCCTCGAACTGATGATGGAAGTAGTGGATCATGTCTGAATACCCTTTGTCCATTCAATCGACACCCAAATTTCTCATCTAGATTATCTACAGCAAACTTTTCGTTCTGTTTTACAATGCGCATTGTGCCGTGGTTGAAGACTATATAAATGTTATTAGCTTATTCATTTCAATGTGTACCATCAAACGATACGGACGTATTGAAAATGATTGTAAAATTAAAAGAGGTAGTGGTTTTGTTAATGATTTAATAAACAAACTTCCTTTCGAATTACATCTACCCGGAGGTTATCAATACCGTGGACCGGGTACAAAACTGAAACAACGTTTAGCTCGCAACGATCCTGGAATTAATAAATTAGATATTGAATGCAAAAAACACGATATTCAATATTCTAAGCATCCATCCGATCTTGCAGCAAGACATTTAGCCAACGAAGAACTTGAATACAGCGCTAGGGATAGGGTTAAATCGAAGGACACGAGTATTGGGGAAAGAGCAGGTGCATTACTTGTCACCAACATTGTGAAAGCGAAAAGACATATGGGCATGGGTTGTAGCACCAATAAGAAAAAAAGTAACAGGAAAGAAGAAAAGTAACACTGTGGCATTGCAGGCGGCACGTAAATATCTCAAAGCTGCCGGTAGAAAGAAGAAAATCGGCACACCACGCATAATTCCTGTTCCCATGATCGGTGGACCTTTGCCATTGATACCAATTTTTGCTGGACTATCTGCACTAGGAAGTTAAGCGGGAGCCGCTGCTGGTAAAACGAAGGCCTTGAATTCTGCAGCAGAGCGGCTTCAATGGAAGCCAATCGCCACAATAAAACCATAGAGAATGTAGCACTGGACAAAAGCGGAAGTGGAATGAATATACCTCAAACCGTACCGTAAAGGTTTAGGACTATATTTAAAACCATACAAAGCCACAAACAAAACAAAAAACTAATTGAACTCCGACCTCAGAGGCCTCTTACTGATCTCGATCTCAGTTGTCATACACAAAAAATGAAAATTCCACGTTTTCGTGGTGTTTTATGCGTGATAGATTACCCTCTTCAGGTTCGAAACAAAACGAGACAGCTATTGTTAATTTAGATGGAATAAGTGGACCAGGAACACATTTGGTGGCATATAAAAAATGTGGGAAAGAAGTCGCATATTTCGATAGTTTTGGAGATCTACCCACACCATTGGAATTGACTCGATTCTTTCGAAAATGTTCGAATGTAAAAATCAAATATAACTATGATCGTCAACAGAAATTTAATACAGTTCTCTGTGGTCACTTGTGCTTACAGTTTCTCTCTGAATAATATTTCATATAAAAATGGATACAACACCAAAACTGGATCGGGAGGCTATCAAGAGAATAGGGTTTTCACTTAAAATGTTTTCAAAATATGGTACCTTGGAAAAAATGGATGAAGTGATGCTTGCAAATATGCCTAAGGAAGTGATACTTGCATGTGTTGCACATGAAATTGCATATGTTTGGGAAAAGTCACCCAAACATCTACAAGATGACATCTATATAATGAAACATATATATTGTTATGAACACCACCCCGATGAAAATTTAGATTCTGATGTTAATGATGGTCCTATACTTCGAAAATCTATGTGTTGTATTTGTATTATAGAGGATGTGAATATTGGTATCAATAAAAATGATATTTATTAAAATACAACACCTTCCAAAAAGTGTAAATTGTCTCAAATGTGTTGTTGCTGTGTACAACAATAAATTGAAATGTGTTTCAAAATATTCATCAGTCATGTCACGAAAGTTCGAGCTACAAGCTATCGGGACAAGTGTCTTGAATGCGGATTTTTGCCACCAGTTGAATTGGATAGAAACAGCCGTTATGGATCAGAACTTTTGGGTTTCTATTGATGCAATACAATCAATAATATAACTGAAGCTGATAATTTAGTGAGTTTTAGAATCAGTAATGACAACTCATCGATAGCCCAAAAGTTTACAATTGAAATTCCATGTGCTGCTTATGAAATAGAAGAGATCCATGCCGTCATACAGAAACATATCATGTTCAGATTGTTTCATGATAAAAAACCAATCGATATCGTTGCAGATAATATTTTTTATCTACACGCCAATAATAATACATTCAAATGTGGAATGCGATCCAAATATGAAATTGATCTGACACATCCAAATTCTATAGCAGAAATGATGGGGTTCGCTCATAGAATATTTCCACCAAATCAGATACATGAATCCTCATTATCAATAAACATCACAACTGTGAGACTTATCCGATAAGTTTGCAATATAATATCTGGTTGATATATAAATGGTGAAGAATCCCACATTCTTTTCTCATTCGATATTGATGTTGAACTTGGATACAATCTCACTAAAGAACCACACAGTATTATATATATGCCTTTCAGTCCAGAAGGTCGTCAATTGATTCACAACATTACAGTGCGTATTTTGGATGAAAAAATAACATTATCGATTTTGGGAGTGAAGAAGAGATTTTCATTATTTTGGAATTGAAGAAAATCGAATAACTATTGTTATGGGTTTAATTTATGATAGACAAAATCGTATTGAACAATCCCAAACCAAAACGAGCTGCACTATCAAAAAGAAAAGTGTGCATAAAAAGAAGCTCATTCCACAAGTGTATGCTAAACAGTTAGCACATGACGCTCTGTCTGTTAGTGATCCTAAATTTTTTAAATCGATTGGATTGAAAGTGAGAAAATAACAATTGTGCTCGAAACAAACAGAGAAAAGTTGAATATATTCGATGAATCAGTGCTCGATCATTCTCTCATAAGTTTACATGAGCACACATATAATTATTGATATTGATATTGCAATCAATAATCAAAATGTTATACTAGATATTGCCGAGAGCTTCATTTACATAGAAGGTACATTCACCCCTAAAGATGTAGCAAAAACATGCTATCTCTCGAATAATGCAATTGTTTTTCTCTTTGATGAAATTCGTTACGAAATGGGTGGTGAGCAAGTGGCTGTTGTTAGAAAACCTGGCATAACATCTACAAAGAAAACCATGATATCATTTGTACAATCACATGCTAACACATTATTGACATCTGGCTGGGGACTTTCACAATTGAAACAAGATATCTTGGATACAAACAGTCTGTTTTTAGTGGAAAACTACCACTGAAATATTTGATGGGTTTTGCTGAAGATTACAACAGATTGATTATCGCTCGATCATTCAAAAACTCATATATAGGTGAGGTTGATGCTGATTTGGAAATAAATAAAATCGAATGGAAAATAAGACATATTGTACCAGATGATGAACACAAGCTCAAACTTTTGAGTAGAATAAAAAAAGCGGTCTGAATGCCAAAATCAAGTTGGCTTATCGTATGTGGGACCTCTATGAACTACCATCATTACGTGGGACTTCTTCAGACATATGGGCCATCAAAACAACTAACGCTCTGGAAACTCCTCGTTTTGTCATCATCGCATTCCAAAGTACTACCACATCTGAAGATAGAACACAGGATATTACAAAATTCACAACTGCTGATACTAATAGTATTCGAGTATACTTGAATTCTGAAGTTTATCCATATGAGCGTCGGAATTTGAATTTCGATATAAAACTTGATGCTCCTGCTTATTATGCTTTTGAGAGTTTCCAGCGAAGTTATTATGATAAAGATATGAGTGAACCTCTGATGGACATTGGACAATTTAGAGATAATCCACTATTCGTCATCGATTGTTCCCATCGACCGAATGCAACAAAATCATCAACTTTTGATATTGAGTTTGAGACGAGGAAGACCAAGTTTCCAGACAACACTGAAGTATATACATTAATTTTGCATGATACAGTTTTAGCATACAATGCATTGGATGGTTCAGTTCACAGCAGATATTGACACTCTTTAAATTATTGATACTATTTCATTTTTCCACTCTTTCATGTACTGTTTTATGATTTTTTTTCATTTGTAACTGATTTATATCAAGTATTGTAATTTTTCCTAATTCATATATATCATACTCATTGTTTTGTAATCATTTTCTGTTGAATATTATGGGCTTTAAATAAATAAAATACGAAAATAATACAAAGTTTTCTATTTGACATTATTTATGATCAACAGGAACATACAGACTATCTGAAATGACTTCTTTCTCACACGCAAAAATAATGATATTTTCGCAACCATCTTCAATTCCTTCTCGATTTTCATCATTCAATTCAAAGTGATGAATAATCCATTCTGGCAAGTATGGTTGGAGGATATACAGGAATCTTCTCAGATGCAGTTCAATCATAGCCTCACAAAGTTGCCACAATTCCAATTCATTATCCAAAAATTTGTTACAAACTTCTGCACCACTCCGATAGTTCTCAGCATCACGAACGATTTGTTTTTCATCATAGCATACACTCATATCATGAATGCTTGCATGTTCGGCTCCATCACCCAACACCTTCAATTTAGACGACAAATGTTGAACCGATGATTTGTGATCTACAACATCGATCCAATCTTGCACTTACTGCATCCACATCTTTGAATGGTGGAACTGAAATCGCATAAAAAAACAATAAGCAACCTCCAACTTGTTTCCATGATATAATACTCACATTCCCATTTCACTTGTAGTTACAAAGTGAGTATATTCAAACTAAGTTACTAATGTTTATATTTCCATATAATTATCATCTAATATATGAATATTATCAAAACAAAAAGAAATTCACTATAAGTACTATTATCATTCAATGATATTGAATTTGACTAGAGTTCGCGTTTTCATACCAGCAAAACTTTGTGGGCTCTGTCCTGAATACGTCATCGTATATTTACCACCCGATGAGTTGATACAAGTTATATCGTCATCACTGAATTGCAACGAAATACGTTTTGGTAGCCATTTTTTAAATAATTTATCATTGCTTCCATCTTCCAAAGTTAATAAAAGTGATTAACCAAATCGTGTAGAATAAGTTGACATATTTTTAATTATGTACACTTTATCAACTGGCAATGATGATAAGGCCTTTTGCTCCAGTATTTCAACCTCCTGTACAATAAAATTATTAATTTTATTCAAGTCTACTTTTGAAACGAACATGATGAAAATATGTATGAAAATATAAACAATTTCCAACAGCAAATACACTCACCGTCTTCCTTCTATTACGAACTGAATAACACTCTACCAATTGCTGACTGCTGCAGATATATTCGTCTACTGATTTCATAGTGTGACAGGCATTTCTTTTATACTAAACAGTGCGAATCACCCTCACCATGAAATCGTAAAAGGTTCACATTGCTAGTTGCTACCCACTAGAGTTGCTTGACGTCACAGCCAAGCCCACCTCCCAACTGGATGCGATGACAGTTGCCGGTACGAGGAAGCAGTGGTCACAGCCTTTTCTGCATCGAGAGAGGTGAGGGCACACCGATGAATACGCATTACTCATCCACACGTCGTGGAGTGAACATCTTGCTCTCTTACCGTTGAACGGTTGTTGCTGTGACGTCACACTACTACTAACTTGGTGGGCTCACACCGATGGAACATTCATTACTTGAAGGATCTTCGAAGTATTCAGACGTATTTTCGTAAATAGACAAGCACATGATGAAACCCCGTACCGTGCATTCTCACACACACACACACACACACACCAATCAAATGTAATTACGTCACTATGTCACACACACATACACACAAAATATCATATGAAAAAAATTCTGAACGATCCATGCACTAGACCCTTCAAGGTCACATCGCCTTAATGTTACTAAACAACAACAAAAAAAGCAATTAATACGTCATAGTGGTGGGGGGAGTCCCAGAACCGGCTGTAATCTACTACTCCCGTCATAACCTTAGATTTCAGAAACTTTCTATTCTTTCTATGCCCCTTACCCACTCCTATAATTAACAAAATTCTTTAAAGAATCATCTCTATTAATTTAAAGATTATTGTTGGTGTAGCCTATTCAATGTAAAGAGCCATACTATTTGATTAAAAAAATATCACTAGACGAATTAATGAACCATCTCTAATAATTCAGACGTTATTGTTCGTGCAGTGTATTGAAAAAGAGCCATACTAATTGAAAAAAAAAAGATACCGCCATTCTATGATAAGTTGTTTGTTTGAATTTTATTAATTTTCCTTGTAGTGTACAATTGTTTTGGCCTTCACGTTGGCGTATGCTGGTAACAATTTGAATTAACTAACAAAACATATCTACTTTTCATTTCTAAAATATCCTATGTATGTGAATTGTTTTTACCAACCTTGTATCTTTCAACACAATGTTTATGCATTACTGTGAACCCTGGTATATAATTTTTCGTTATTGCATATTTTCGACAACTTTTCCTGTTCAAAATAAGTTTTCGAAATTCTAGTTATTTCATTGTTACCAATTATTCTGAAAAAGGGGGTTGGTTGGGTAACATGATAATTTTTTTTTAAAAAACAACTGTATTCTTGCCAACGTTTCGAATTTAATTAAATTCTTCTTCGGGACTCGAAAAGTAGTCCCAATCAACCCCCTTTTTCAGAAAAATTATTGGATCACTCTCACATAATTCTCTGCCCGCCATCAGTCGCGTGATCAAAAGTTACGCGATAGGTCGCGTGTTAGATTCCATCTAACGTACCGTGATTGAATACTAATGATAAAAAAAAATAACATTCTGAGTGGAAATTAATAAGGAATGTTGCTTCAATACTCTAGAATGAGAAATATACAGTGCAAACTCTTTTAATTGGCAAACACCTAAAGAAAAAAATTTGACTAATTTTATAAGTACCAGTAATATTTTGAAATTTGATACTTTAGACCTAATTATCTTCTTCAATGTAACAATGAGAACAGGTGAATACAGTAACAGCCGTCTATTCATTGCATATTGATTTTGCACAAGTTGTAAATCGCCTTCTCGAGAACCTATTTTTGCGTACCTACTGCCTAAAAATGGCATCGTGTCCTCTCTTCCGGTCGAACTGATGCAATATGTCCACACCATTTCATTTGATTTCATCAAAATCGGGAACAAGGTAATCTCTTTCTTTGCTAAAAAAGGGTCCATCTTGTCAAGTTGTTTATTGGTGCAATTTGTTATATATTCAATAATTTTGTTTGGGAAATGAATTTTTTCAACAATCTATTATTGTTCGTGAATTTTTGCAACTTGCTTCACACCAGGAAGCTGAGTAACTAAATTTTTGCGGAGAGTTTTTCGTGAGTGTGGTTGCTTGTGGACCAACCATTTAATTCCGTCTTTTCCTGTGTATACTAAATCGCTTGATTCACTAAAACAGACCTGTAATAATTGTTGATCTGTATTTTCTTCTTGATTGCTCTGAATCGGTGTTGTGTAAACTGTGCTCAGAAGCTGCATCTTCATCGTTGGACTCTAAATCAGGATCATATGATACTCCTGCTTCTTCTTCTTCCAACATTTCATCCCACACAGTTTGCAGACGCTTTTGCTCTTTTTGGTACCACATTATACAATGCATAAATTCACGAAAAACATTTTATTTTTCACAATTCGATAAAATGATAACGAACGTAATTAGTCGCGAAGTTAGATTTTGTGTGACACAACATAAAATTTTCCACTATATAATCAGTTGCTTGTCAGTTATTAGCTAACATTTGAAGACTACCTTATATAAACACGATTCATTCAAAACTGGTCTTGTACTTCAAAACATTATATAAATAGGGTGGTCAGGTACATTCCTAAGAAGGCATACCTGAGCGTACAAAGTCATAAAATCACTACAGTGTACAGTGTGTGCTATAAAGTAAAATTGTTAGATAAAATCTAATAACGCGACTGATGGCGGGATAGAATAACTCCAATATTACGAAATATCTAAAATTTCTTTCAATTCTCTACAGAAGAATAATGTGTTTTCACATAGTACAGTTAAATAACTGATATTACGTAATTTCCCAATTTCTAATATTCTCATATTTGAAATTCATTTCTTCTCAATTTCGTTAGAAATATGAATTATGAATTTCTTAAAATGACATAAATAACCCAAAAATTATGAAATTTCCTAATTTTCATCCATTTCTGACATTCTTCCCAAATTATTTACAAATATTGTAGAAACACATATACTTAGTAGACTCATGAATTTCCTACATAACTAACACAAATAAACCAAAATGTAGGAATTCATCTCAAATTCCCTTCAATCATAAAAACACATGGACTAGACTCTATCATGCTTTTAGAATTTGGATAGTTCTTTATCTGTGAGCAAGTTTTTTCCCATATGAAAATCATTTTGAATCCATATCGGAGCCGGCTAATAACAGAAAATTCAGAGGTGTGATGTTGAAAGTAACTTGACATGAAACAGAAATACAAGAGCTTTCACGAGAAACACCAGAAGTAGAATCAATAGTTTCATAAATAATTTAAAAATGAACTAAAAGTAGTAGATTCCTGCTGATTTTTCTTCAATGTTGTCAAATCAAAAAATCAAAATATACTTTATTGTCCAAGAATAACAATTCTCATGACAAAGCATACAGTCACCATGATAACATCACAAATATAACGTTAGCAAGGAGATCATAAATACACATAAATTCACACTTACAATAAGCGGACATAATTGCATATACAAAAGCAACAAGATTTACACCACTAAGCCAAATAAGATTGAACGACAAAACTACTATGTGCCAATTAAATGAATAAAGTAACATGCCGGAAAAACAAAAAGAAAAAATTTTTACATTTTGTACATGAAATTACAAGGACTACCTCTAAATATATGAAGAATTAGGCATACGTTATATGACCGCCGCCATAGATAGAGATCTCAGCTAAAATAATCCTGAAAGTATTCTTCCAGGGTATAGTAGGCCCTCCCAACTATGAGCATTTTTACAGATTTTCTGAACTTGACTTCGCTTTTGATGACACGCAAGGTTAGGGGAAGGTGATTGAAAATTTTCTTGCCCTCAAAAATTAGAGAGTTGCGAATTAAGGTTGAGGAGGGAATTGGAAGCGAGATCAAGTGAGAGGAGCGAGTGTTATAGGTTGACTCAGAAGTAATTATAGCTTGGTATTTCTTGTGCATGAGGCAAGCCATTTCCAAAATGTAGATACAAATCAATGTCAGAACTCCATGTTGCATAAACAAGGGACGACAGGATTCACGGTAATCAGAACTACATAGGTATCTAATTGCCCTTTTTTGGAGAGAGAATACTCTTTGAAATAAATACTGAGCACAAGCGCCCCAGAAGCAGATTCCATAACGAAGATGAGATTCTATTAGTGCGTAGTATACGTTCTTCGCTATACCCAAATTCAACTCATTAGCAATGACACGAACCGCAAAGCAACCTGAAGCTAATCGATTGCATAGTTTTGTAATATGGTTACCAAATTCAATTTATTATCAATCAGAAGTCCCAGAAATTTATTATCCGTAGAAATGGAGATTTGTTCCTTGTCCAAATAAACATCATCTAAGTCGCCCTTGAATGTTATGATATTTGTTTTGCTTATATTGAAAGTTAGAAGATTGGAATCACACCAATTCTTAACTTTTTCTATATCTATGCTCATGTGGTAGTTAAGCTCTGAAGAGCTTTTGTTGTGCCATAGACTCGATGTATCATCTGCACAAATAGTAATTTCACCATTGATATCTAAGTTGGCGAGGTCGTTAATATAAATGAGAAATAGAGTCGGGCCCAAAACTGATCCTTGAGGTACTCCACTCTCAATTACTTGCTTTCCAGACTCAATTTCATTAAATGATATAATTTGGCAACGCTCCGATAAGTATGACCTGAGCCAGGACAGTACCGTGCCTCGAAACCCATAAACTTCAAGTTTGCGGAGCAGTATTCCATGATTTACGCAGTCGAATGCCTTTGATAAATCACAGAATATCGCCGCCGCAGCCTCTCGTTCATTTAAATTAATATGAAGAGATTCTAAGAAAGTGAAAATGGCGTCCTGAGTGTTCTTAGAACATTGACATCCATATTGGCGGTTACTTAGAATATTAAATTTTTTGAGAAATGCTGTCATTCTCCTCTTCATAATTTTCTCGACAATTTTTGACAGAACAGGTAGTATAGAAATTATTCTGTAGCTGGAAGGCGACTCGAAATCATCCCTCACTCAATGTTGTCATATTCATCTCAAATTCTATTCAAATATCGTAAAAACACATATACTAGATTTAAATCACTTATTTCTCACATAATCCATTCAAATGAGCCCAATATCCTAAGTTTTCTTTACTTCTTTTCAATATTCATCTGAAATTCGTTTCAATTGTAGAAACACAATACGTATTTTCCATTCCATCATTGAATAACTCAAATATCTAGATGATATTCTTAAATAATTCAATTCAAATATCGTAAAAACACGTAGACTAGAGGAGAATCATGAATTTCTTAGATAATTAACATAAATTATATTAGTATCATCCTAGTCTAGTTTATGTGTTTCTGCAATATTTGTAAAGAATTTGAGGAGAATACTAGGGAATTGAAGAACATTTGTAAATATATATGACTCCCTTCTAATTTATGTGTTTCATAATAGTTGTGTAGTATTCGTAAGAAATTGAGAATAATATCAGAGAAGTCATGAAAATTTAGGAAATTTCGTAATATTTGAGTATTCTAGTGGATTACCATTATTATTTTATTTCTATTTCGAAAGGCATATTTTGACAAGATCACAAATCATGAAATTATGAAATAATAAAAATTAATTGGCGCTCTACTCATTTGTTTCTGATGCTTGAATTGAAGAAAATTTTCAGAAATTTTCTACTTTTGGTTTATTCATGTTGATAATGTTAAAATTTGTGACTCGTTTCTAGTTGATGTGTTTCTACGATTGAGACGAATTTGAGATTAATAACACAAAATTGAAATCCAGAAATTTTCTACTTTTGGTTTATTTGTTGTCTCAATGCAAGAATTTATGATTCTACTCTAGCCTACTCTAGGCTAGAGCCTACTCTAGCTTCTACAATATTTGAAACGATTTTGAGAAGAGTAATAGAGAAGTCAGGAAAATTTAGGAAACTTCGTAATATTTGATTTATTTGAGTGGATAATAAACAAGGGTCGATCTGTATCTGTAGAGTAGGGAGGGTGAGTGTAAGCCCACGCACTTAGGCCACATGTGACCCATTGTACATCCTCCCAAGGAGTTGTCCTCCTAGGTCGTCGTCCATCCTGTCCTTTCCAGGAAGGTGGAGAGGTCGCTGGGAGACATCTCCTTTATATCGGCAGGTGTAGGCCAAGACTCGCCGAACACACACTCTCTTATTGACGATAACTCCGGGCAGTCGCACAGGACATGCCTGACAGTCTCATCTTCCTGTTCACACATCCTGCATAGAGGTGTGTCCACTAGCCCCATATTATGTAGGTGTTTCCTTAGCTGACAGTGGCCAGTCAGAAATCCTACTGTGAGGCGTAAATTTTTCCTGGTCATCGCCAGATATTTCTTCGGCGCCAGCTTCCCAGGGTCGTCCAAGGTGATCCTGGCAAGATTACATCCTTTGATTTCATCCTATCTCTTTAAAGATTGAGTATGGGTGTACCATTTGACTAGTTCCGCAATTGTCGAAGTCATCAGGCCGTGGGTGCCGCTTGGTCCTAAAATTCTTAGTCCAGCCGCTTCCTTGGCTAAAGAGTCGGCAATGCGATTACCTTTACTCCTTTCGTGCCCTTTAATCCACCTCAGGATAATGTTATTATCTACCGAGACTTTGGCTAAATCTTGGTGGCACTCTAGTGCTAGCCCTGAAGTAACACGGTGTCTGTTCAAGGCTAATAGCGCTTGTCTGCTATCAGTGCAGATTGTTATGTTTTTGCCCGAAATTCTTTTCTTGGTTATTTCTTTTGTGGCGATTGAGATACCAGCCACACACACAAGGGTCGATAATTTTTGAAACAAAAAAAATTACAGTAGGATGAAACCCATTAGAAAACGGGGGAATATGATAAAAATTAAAGGGAAAATTGATTACAGGCTATCTGAATTCGGGAAGTGGAAGGGGTGAGTTTTCAAGGGTACAAAATGGTTTATCTCGATTTCCTGCAAGACCCTACAAGTCCTTAGGGGAAAAGTTGAATAGCAAAGTTGTAGGTAATGAAAAGATCAACAACTTTTGTATTCACAATTTTCTCAGATAACTTCAAAATTTATCTGAAAAATTCAAATAACCAAGTTAATTTTTTTTTATTTTTCTACGAAATTTGGTGAAAATTTACCATTTTATGTCCCAAATACACTGCAATTTATTTGATTGATAATATTCATTTTTTCATCCTATTTTGACTTAATAATATCAAAAAAGCACCCTAATTTTTAATGGAAAATTGTCACGTCAAAATATCAGATTTTTCAAGTCGGTGTCCTTTAAAAAAATATGTTTTAAATATATTTTTTCCGTTAAGAAGCTATCGCACTTCTACAAACGACAACACTCAGAAGTCGACGAAACTTGTGCCAGCTAAGGACTAACGAGGTCTTACCTTTTAACGTGTGATTCCTAACACGTTGAAATCTCTACTTTCTGGTAGTGTAAAAAAATACATTACTATAGTAAATGTTCTCAGAAAATGCAAAAAATCGAAAAAAACTCGAATTCGAGAAAAAAAAGTTTAATCACTATGTATAATTTCATCAAAAAAATGTGATTGCTGCAATTTTAATTAGTTAAAAATTTTATTTATTGAATTCTAATTACATTTATGTCACAGAAAATCTCATAAAATATAAATATACTATCGTACTATTGAAGTTAGATACTTCATTATGATTACGTTATTAATTATAATATATTCAAAAACGTCAGTCTTCTTATTTATGCATACTTCATCTTGAATTTTAATTATTTATTCATCAGTTTTTGTCTCATTGATGGCATTTCTTCGTCGTTAGATTCGACAAACCTTTCCAATTCTAGTTGATCTTCGAAATCTTCAAGACCATCACCTTCTTCGTCTCCAATATTATTTCCAGTCTGCAGTCTGCAATTTCATCTGAATCATTACCTTCCTTGTAGGTTTTTTCTTCCATATTGGAGCAATTTTCAGAACCATAAATTTGTGCATTTTGAACTGTTTTTAACAGTCACATTTTAAATTTTTAGGTACATCTAGTTTCACATCTGCAGCAAATAGTTTTAAACAATTCTTTAGGAATTAATTCCTTTTCTGTAGATTTTGGTATAATGCCACGTTCATGCTTCTTCCAGCTCCAATCTGTTACTGACAGTTCGTTACCGAGTTTGAAGCTGATAATAAGCCCTGTAACAATGTTGTTCTGTTGCTCCTTCTGTGGGTGGGATGATGTGCACTGCTCTGTATCTCGAATACTGGCTAACAAATTTTTAGCGATGCTACGAAATAACAGGTATAAGGCCCAGATCCTCTCAGCTCCTTCCCCACATCTCTATTAAATACCTTTCAGTGGGCTAAAATTTTTCTTAGGTCACTCAGGTATATAAATTATTTTAGAACAGCAATAAATATTATTTGAAGAAGATTCTACAACCTCCTCAAAATATTGTAGATGTTAAATATTAACTTTATTAACTTATTTGTTTGTTGATTATAATAGTACATTTCGATTTGAAATTTTTTCGTTTATCAATGTAATATGGAATCTTACGATTTTTGTATAATTAAAGTGTAAATTTTAATAAACAGCTAAAAAGTGTACATAATGATGAAAAAAAATCGAATTAGTTTTTTCGATTTTTGGTATTTTCTGAGAACATTTAGTAGAGTAATAGATATTTTTTTACACCATCAGAAAGTAGAGATTTGAACGAACAAAAAGCAAACCGACTTTTTGCAAAAATCTGATATTTTGACTCGAGAATTTTCGATTGAAAATTAGGGTGCCTTTTTGATATTAAGTCAAAATAAGGTGAAAAAATGAATATTTTGAATCGAATAAATTACAGTGTATTTGGAACATAAAAAGGTGAGTTTTTACCAAACTTCGTGGATTTTTTTTTGAAGAAGATAAAAATAAAAAACCAAAAACTTGATAATTTGAATTCTTCACATAAATTTTGAGGTTATGTCAACTATGCCAACTATGCCATTTGACTTTTTTCCATAGGAAATCGAGATAAACCATTTTTTACTTATAAAAACTCACCCCTCCCACTTCTCGAACTCAGATCACTTGTAATTAGTTTTTCCTTTTATCATATTCCCCTCGTTTTCTAATGGGTTTCATAATAATATTTTTTTACTTTTTATCATTTTTGAAGGCTTCAGCCCTCTTTTATACATTATTATCCCACTCTAATCTACATGTTTCTACAATTGAAACGAAATTGAAGAAAATTATCAGGAATCACTTTTGGTTTATTAGTGTTATTATGCGAGAAATTCATGATTCAGCTTAACCTATATGTTTCTACAATATTTGAATCGAATTTGAGAAGAAATACATGACTACTCTATCTAGTCTCTGATTCTACGGATCTATAAGGAGAATACAGAATTTGAGAAGAAAACCAGAGATTTGGAAAAAAAATGAAAATTTAATATTAGAGGTATTTGTGTTATTATGTGAGAGAAACATGACAACTCCAGTTTATGTATTTCTACAATATTTGGAACGAATTTGAGTAAAATACCAGATAAATGAAGAAAATTTGCTTGCTTATTTTATGGTAATTCATGATCACTTCAATGAAATGAATAAATACACTTTTATCTTATTACTACTGGTAGATTTTACTGATACGACCGGCTTCGGGTTTGACCCTATTATCAAGTGTAATATAACAGTTTAATACTTGGATAATGGGGTCAAACCCGAAACCGGTCATTTGAATAAAATCTACCAGTGGTAATTAGACAAAAGTATTTTTATTCATTTCATTATGGTGATATTTCGTTATATTTAGATTATTTGTGATTCGACTCTAGTCCATCATGTGTTTCTACAAATTTGAGAAAAATACCAGAGGAATAATGGACATTTCTAATCTATTATCTGTTTCTGCAACATTTGAATGAAATTAAAGAAAATATTTAGATATTTCCTACGTTTGGTGTATTTGTGTTAATTTTTAAGTATTTCATAATTTAACCTCAGTCTAAATTCCATTAGTTCCAACTTCCATTGTCTAATATGATATAAAATAATTTTAAACCCCCAATAGAGTCAATAAAATTGAAATGAATAGCTGAAAATAACATTAATTTTAAACAAACGAAAACTTAAAAATGAAATTACAATAAAGTTAAATACAAGCAACAATTGAAAATTGATTAATTGAAAAAAATTAAATTGAAAGATTTCAAGTCAAGTTACTTCACAACGTTTCGATTCTTAGTATCGACAATCGTCTTCGGGTCATGACTAGACGCATTTCCCCGAGAGATGATTATAGGTAATTCAAGTGCTTTCACCTATCCCCTCTTCCCTCTCTCCGCTTATCCGAATTACCGGGAGCAGACGAATTGGCGGGAGTTGGACGTTTTCAGCTTGATTAATGGTTTTCATATGCAGCGTATCTCTATACGCTAGCTAGGCTTAATGCGTTGTTGTTGGACAACATCTATGCGGCTTCTTTGAATTTTCTCCTGAACCAGTGTTCCTTCTTGTGGATGATCTCAGCTTGGGACCACTTAATGTTATGTTGGTGAATCCAAACACGCTCTGCTATTCCCTATTTGATGGTTTCTCCTGGATTTGTATGTTTCTTGTGCTCGGCAATGCGGACTTTCAATGGCCTCTTCGTTTCATCGATATAGGATTTTCCGCACTCGTAGGGTATCCAGTAAATGCAATTCTTGGAATTGCAGTCCGCTTTTGGTGGCCTGGTTATTGTGAGATTGCTACGGGTAGTATTTTCGGATCTGAAGCAGATTCTGATGTTGAACTTGGACCCAATATAATTATTATTTTCAGATATTCATTTCAATTTATTGATTCTTTCAAGGATTTCAAATCATTTTATATCATATTAGACGAATTAATAAAATTTATTATGAAACATTGTCAACCACCTTCAAATGTTTACCTTAGTCTGTCTATATTTGAGAAGAGTATAAGAGAAGTGGAGAAAATTGGTATATTTAGTAATTTTTTTATTTCTCTGAAAGTAGAATTATGAATGACTCAGATAATTAACACAAATAAAACAAAAGCAGGAAATTCCTGAATATTTTTTTCCATTGTGTGATATTCCTCTCACATAAACGATTCAAAAGTAAGAAATTTTGAAATATTTTTGTTCAGTTCAAGCATCAGAAATACACAAACTAAACTCATATAATCAACTGTATTAACTCTAATACTACGAAATATCCCAAAATTTCTTCACTTTTCTTATTGTCTTCTGTAATTTGATTTAAGTATCATAAAAACTCATAGACTAGGGTAGAATCATGTATTCATCACATAATTAATAAATAAACCAGAAGTAGGTATGTGATATTCGTCTCACATTCGATTCAAATATTGTAGAAACACACTAGCCAATGGCATAATTGAGCAATTTTTCTATTGATTGTTATGAAAATATTAATTTTTTTATGAATGAAACTTATGAAGTACTATAAAATGATATCTACCAATAATTTTTATATTATAATCAACATTCACTGTACACAACTTTGAATCTACAGAAAATTCTTCTTTGACATATTACATGACATATTATCATTATAATAAAATATTACAACTATCAAACTAAAAACTACTAGATCATATTTCTTCTCTATTTTCTTGTACTGGGTGAGACGCCATATTCTCCTCCGGATGAGGGGAAACCTCGACCATCAAATTGAAAATGGCATAATCTGTTCACTGGTACCTATACGTAAGAGAGTCGATTTGGTTCGTATATCTGGTCCTCAAATTCACCAATCTTCCATTTTCTTCTTGGAATATTGTCTTCAAAGACGAAGACTATCCAACTCTTCCAAAAAACGTCAGCAAGAATTTGAGATTTTCACCATTCGTTTGGGTTCATAAATCCATAGGCGTCTCTTCACTAATCCGATAAGTCGTTGAAGTGGATACATTTGAATTGTACTCATTCAACAGTCATTACATCATCAGTTGCTGAGGGATTCTCATACCTTGAAATGCTATTCTGAGTTCTTTCACAGTTCTCCATAGATTCATGCCATTCATGCTACAAAATATTTTTGCTGATTTTTTCTCTTCGATTTATCATTCTTCAAATCGTCATAATGGTTAAATCCGTAGTTGACTTGTGAACAATCTCTAAATGAATCGCTCTTATTGCCAAACATGTAAAAACGACCTTTCTTCATCTGACAGTCAAAAGATACGGACCAAAACAATCCATTTCCACATTAGCAAAAGGTTTTGAATCTGAACTGATCCTTTTCAAGGAAACTTGTCCCATTTTTGATGTTGTGGAAATTGCTTAAGATTTTCTGCACGTCATACAGCGTCCAAACGTAGCTTTACGGTCGCTCTTCCGTTGATCACCCAATATTTTTTTCGAACTACATTGACAATCATTTATATTCTCTTATGTCAAAATTTCTCATAAGTGAAGCCTCATATAATCATTTTCTGGGCTCAAAATATATGGTTAATTAAATCGATAACTCATAGAATATGCTAAATATTTTCACTCGTGTAAAATCGATGGTCCTTCTTCATCGAGTGTGGGGTACAATGTCTTCAATCGACTTTTTTTTCTAATATTTTTCTCAATGTTTGATCGTATCGAGGTGTTAATGTTATACGTATCGAGGTGTTAAAATAACGGTTTGTTGTTGGGAAAAACTCCAATAATATTCAGTGAATATATGTTCTCCAAACCTTTGGACTCGTTGCTTCTTTTATCCACAACTCTTCAGCCTCTGCCACTTCTTTGACGAAAAGGTTTCCTCCTATATCGCAATTTTCTGTCCTTCTAATTTTTTGAAATGAAACTTTCATAAATTCAAGTATCTAGGCAGTAGTTATCATCAATCGTGTCCACATTGAAAACTTGCGGCGGCTCGTCAGAGGAGGCAAGGGAGGCTTAGCCTCCCCATAAAATTTGAGGCTATTCCTGAAAAAACACTATCACTCACTACGTAGTACGTACCACACAGTGTATCCTGCATCAACAAAACTCAAACGCACCGCCCATGAACGAATAACGAATAAACAGTCAACACGAAATAATAAATGTCATACGTTGCAAGGGAGCCAAGCCTCCTACTGCTTTAAAATACACAGGCTCCACGAAACCGATCCAACCAGCTATTTGTAATTTCAGTTGCAGAAATTATTGCGTTAGAGGAGGCTAGCATCCAGTTGGTCTCCGTTAGCGTACGACTGCGTTTGTTTTTTTATTTAATTATTCGGACGGGATGCCGTGACGGACCGGGACTGAAAAATATTTCGGTAGGTCGTTTTAGTGTTTTTTGAGAATATTTGTTATTTGTATATAAAACAGGCAGTATTGTATTATAGCAGTGCTTTTTGGTAATATTTTTAATGTGTTTTTAAAGTGTTTTCTTTCAATTTCAAGGTGTTTTCAGGTTTTCACTTTTCGGTAAGTTTATTTTTTCATTTATTATGGATAAGTTGGACGAAATTAAAAAATCTGACGATATAGTCGATTGGTTGCTGACAAATAATTTCAAGTCTTTATCTTATAATGATAAATTTTACATTATTAAAACTCTAGGAAGACCTCAACCAAATTTGATTTCAATTGAAACGTCAGATAATCGACAAAATTGAGGATTTAATATTAGTTGGTACGATAAAAGCGATTGGTTAACCGGCTCCATTGAACGAAAAACTTTTTTGTTGGCCCTGTGTTTTATTTTCCGTACGAAAAGAATACCAAACGTGGTTTAAAATACGATACTACGATTTAAAAAATTTACCTCGTTCTACAGAAAGACATTTTAAATCTAAGAAGCATATATTTTCGTCTTGTAAATTAAAATTGTTCAGCAAACAAAATATAGCAACAGCTTTAGATACAGCTCAAAAAGAGGCCATAATTTCTTGTAATAATCAGGTTAGGAAAAATCGGTCGAATTCAAAAAGACTTATCGATATTACGTTTTATTTGGGTTCCCAAGAATTAGCTTTTCGTGGACACGATAAAACCGAAGATTCGATTAATCGCGGCAATTACAAGAAACTTTCGATGTTATGTATGTCCACAAAATAACATCGTGGAATTCTCTTTTCAGAAAGTGTATGGGGATCTCTCAACCATTCTGTCGTTTCCTTGATAATTATCAAACTCGAAAATGCCCAATAAATCCTACTTTTACCCGGGATAAACTTTTATTATTATTATTAAAACATTATGTTTTGTTATCTACTGCAGCATCAAAGACTATATAGCCTGATTTTATTTGGCTTGTTGGGATTTTCTACAGCGAAATGAGGAAGATACCAAAGATGAGTGTCAATTTGCTCTGCCTCTAAACTCAACTTCTCAATATATCGTTTTTCTTCATATTCCATAATTCTCTTGCAGTATTCCTTTTCTTTCGACACATTTTAGTCTTTGGAGTGCCATGAATTTACTTTCTGGTAGCTGTAGGTATGTTATCGATTTTCCACAATAAACCGATTTCGTAGTTTTTTCCGGTATACTTTAAGGTGTTTCTCATCAGTGCTAATTAGGGCCGTCACCATGGGGGTAATGGGGAGGGGTAGCCGCCCCCCCTGCTTTTTCGACTTGTGAAAAAGTTGGAAGAAAGTTGGGAAACATTGGGCCCTGAAGATTGAAAAAAATAAGAGTAAAAAAATGAATAAAAATTGAAAAAATAAAAATGAGAAAAAAGAAAGGAAGAGGTAATAAGAAAAGGGAAAGAACCAGAAGAAGGTCCGGATTTCCCAACATGCATAACTTGGAGATCCCATACTTTGAAATTCTGAGTTGTTTGCAAACTTCAAAATAGTTTAGTTTCTTCCAAGTAAGAGAACAGTCCTGAACAGTTGACAAATTTTTAAGTGTCAATTTTACGAAATTCCCAACTTTTCGCTGTTTTTTCGACTTGGAAAAGTTGGGAAATTTCGGGCCGTGAAGATAGAAAAAATAATAGTAAAAAACAATAAGCACAATATTATCCAAGTGTTGTTTCCTTTCATTTGTATTGAATATTCCTATACATGGTGGATATGGTGAAAGACCAAGGACTCTAGTCCAAAGTAGAATAATTCCCATTACTATTTTTATAACTACCAAAATTTATTTTTGTTTGTGCATACCCCATCGGGCATAAGCATTCAGCCAATCTTTGGATAGGTAAGTAAGGAAAGTAATATATTATAGTAGTAACTAATCCCTCGGTTTTCATTTTTTCGAAAGTGGGGAAATTTTGCTGGTGGGGTTGGGAAAATTTGGATTCCCCCCCTGGTTTTTCTTTTCGCTACGGCCCTGGTGCTAATGCTCGTGAACTTTCACGAGATGATTGGTCGGCTGCGATCAAAGTGTCAAATGTGAGATAAGATTTTTTCACCATCTTCTGCAGCTCTTCATCATTCGTCTCTTTTTCACAAATGTGTAAAGTATGGTCTTTGAAAGAGTTTTTTCTGCTATTTGGACTTGGTCCGTGTACAGCCTAACCCAACTTACATTTACTGGCTACAGGAAGATTTTCTGGGGCGGTTTTTATCTGTCTCGCAAGTATCAGATGTATGTTATCTTATCCAATACATACATAGTCCGATGACAGACGTTGTTTCAGACCTGCACTTTCTTGCTTGGACGTATGTTTCTCTATATCGTGATCATATCGGGGTCACCAAATGTTGTTTTCTTGATATTATCAAAGTCGAAAATGCCCAATAAATCCTAGTTTTAGTCGGGATACACTTTTATTGACTTTTTCTTTGACAAATTATCAGTAACTATCCAAAACATTTTGTTTTATTACCTGCAGGGTCATATTATCAAAAAATTGAAGGAAAACTAAAAAAATTATGAACACATCAATATAACACATGCGTAAAAAAATATTTGAGGGTCAGAGGAAGCGGGTCATCCCAACCAGTTCCGAAGCGTTCCGTTCAGTATCCACTGAATCCAGATAATCGCCAACATAGAACTTTTGAATTATTGAAATTGTTAGGTCTTCAGAAGTTGTAAGTATGGTTGCATTGAAATTCTTGACATATTTTGCTCCAAATCTCATCATAAAAAATCTTTGCAAATTTCGATCTGCTCGAATTTTCACTAGATAAAACATTTCTGCTCTGACACCACAAAAAGTGAATTTCCATAGTATTGAACTAGTGAATGCGATACGTTTGGTCCTGATAAGATTATCATTCACACTCAATCTATTTAGTTTAGCAGCTTCATATTAGTCTGAGTTTTCCAATAGTCTGTGCTATTTTATTATTTCTTATAAACGGATCAAAGTGGGAAAACTCTGCAGTGAGTACAGGAAAATCACACAATCCCAATGGTGACTGAATGAAGAATGTTAGCCAAAATACTCTCAAAACATGAGATATATCGAAAATTGAATTTAATGAGCTCAGTTTGAGATATTTTTTTACCATTAGTTTCACAACTTTCAGTTCATTTTCATTTCAAGTCACAATAATTTACTCTTCACAAGTTAGCATTCTCATTCTTTTATATGTTATATTTATTGTGTACCCTTTCATATTTTCTTTATATCATTTCCTTTTCTTCATCAACTAACTGAAACAGTAATTTTGAGACTTCATTCATATATTTACGCTTAGATTTTCGAATCTAGATTCAAAAATCTTCTTTTGATATTCAATATAGTATTAGCAGTGTTAATTTCGCTTAATCAGCCCTGATCAATTCATTTTTTCTGTATTCATCAGTTTTGAAAAGACTCCTGCCTGAACATTTGTTTGAGGACATAGTCAAAACAAATTTCAACATAGCTCTTTTATTCATATATAAAAATACATATAGACACAACAACCATTGATTTTATTATATTTTTCAATGTAAAATTTATACATATTTAAAAATATTCAACAATTGAGATATAACAGTAAAATTGTAAAATTTGATAATTATAAACGGGAAAATTATAAAATACCTAATTATTTTCATCGAAATGAACTAGTATTTAACCCTCATTTTGAATATTTTACCTTCATTCGGATTTATTGTTTCAAATTAGCATTTTCAAAGTAATGTGATATTTGTCAGGTTAACTTCACAAAAACTTTATAATAGTATAATAATCTCATAGGGTCTCAAGACCATTTTTGATAAACCTAGAAGTATGTAGCTATTAGGGATCGTTTATGACAATTCCACTGTTTTTTTTTCATTATATTTAAGCAAAATGGATCCTGATCTTACAATCAGTTATGATTATTTGGCACGTAACGTGAGAGAGTAAGAACTTCATTATTCATTTATGTACGATCAATTCTATTAATTCTGAAATATTTTCATTTACCTTTTCAAATTATGATAAGTATAAGTGCTTGTTATTTTCTTTACGCCCAGTTATGTGATGGAACACATCACTTCAAATTGTCGAAGATTTTTGAGGAATATTAAAACTTCGAAATCATGCAATGCAGAAATGAAATGTTGGGACAAACAATGGATTTGTAGGAGTTTTACTGAATAGTATCACAAAATACCTCTGACTAGAAGAACTTGAAAAAATCACTGAACATTTTTTTAGGGATGACACCCTTCCTCATCAGTGACGATAATCTAATACAGGGTGATATAAAATAAAATGGGTTTCTGGTTATTCAGTTGTTTCAATATGAACAATAACCCTAAAAATTGTGCGAGGTAGATATTAACGAGGTCATATCTTTCAACTGGTTCCTAGTGTGTATGAAGATATTATAACGAAAGTACTCACAAAAATCATTCATTCGTTCTTATAATAAAAGTGCTTTGTGAAACCGCACATTTCCAAACCACAGTGTTTGATTACTGAATGCAATCATGCTATATAGACATTGATCTGAATGAAATAAAATACAAAATAGATATTTGAGGAAAGAAATAGTACATTTGGTTCCAATTTCTCAACTTTTCATTTTTTGTTTTATTTATATTCTGCACTGGATAACAAATATCTTAATGTTGTATGTTTTGTTTCATTTACATACTGAATTTTTAAAGAAAATGCAATTACCCTGTTCGTATTCAGTAAGGACCCACGCTGGCAGTCATCTCTACAATCCACTGCATGATGTTAGCGTGTTAGTCATGTTATTGAAAACAAATTGTTCACATGGTATCAGGAATGTAAAATTATATTCACATTCTTCTATAGGATGAAATCCGATTGCCCTCATATTACTTATCTGTTATTTTATTGGATATGTTCTCTCAATAAATCATGAAGAAGAGTAAATTATTTTATTTTCGATCTGAAATTATGTTCAAGAATCATTTACTTACTGACTATTATTTGATGGAAAATGCATATTTTTACTAGTGGTGTTGAATGGGTAAAAACAGGCAACACAAGCACATTCTTATCATTTTTGTTCATTTACAATATGTAATATAGAAACAAATGACATATTGACAATTTCCTAACAATCAAAACAATTATGTTGAGATTTAGATAATAATAATTAATGAAATGACATGAACTGACAACTGAAATGACATGTGAAGGTTAGTCATCTGACTTCAGTCAGATGGGAAATAAACAGAACTTAAGAATCTGTTTGTTTGACAATAACACTTCATCCAATCTACTGTTGGTATAAAATTGAAATTGTTTTAATACAGTTCAAACATTTCACATAAGTTTATAGAAAATATCTGAAGTTTTCCTGTAATGTTGTGTTACAGACTTGAAATATTTGACAATAACATTGCTATTACTGATTAACAAGTGGATACATATGTATTATTTTTCATGATTTGTTTTTATGAAGAAACTTTTGTTAGGTTTGAAAAATAGGGCTTGCTACAGGCAAATTTATGCACTCAGAGATTAGCAGATATCCAGAAACAAATAAGATTCAGAAATGGTCATTGAATAACGAACACAATTTGAAAAAATCGAAGAAAACTGTGAAATACAGTGAAATACAGCTTGATCTTTTTATAATGTGTCCATAGTAAGAAGAGCCAGCATCGAAAAATTTAAAACCGCAAGAGATACAAAGACTGTTACATCAGATAAAAGTTTTCCCTATTTAAAACTTCTGTAAATGACCCCTTTGAAATTTACTGATTTATGATTATTCATCAGTGAAGTTGTCGACAAAAAAAATTAACTTTCTGTGAGTTATAGGTGGGACAAGTAAAAATTTTGGAAAATAAAAACATCAACCCAAATGGGGAAATAATTTGCCATGAGTATTCATATGTCTTCAATTCATTCAGGAACTGATTACGACTGAGATCTTTCCTAATAAAACATCTTGCAAAAAAATTAGACAAGAAAATAGAAAAAAATGCAATTTCCGGAAATAGGATCTCTATATGCAGAGGTGATTAACTTCTATATGGAAATGATTTTTTTATTTCAACAGGGTCCATTATTTGGTAATAACCAACAAATTAGTTTGTTTTGTACGGTGGCAAATGTATGATAAAATGTACCAGAATGAATGACTTCGAACCCTATTATAAAACAGGGGATTGATCTCAAGTTTACTTTTCCACAAATTCATACAGTATGACAAAATGAATGACTCTTTTCTGTAAAAGGAATTTTTTTCTATTTTTCTGTCCCATTGATATCTAATTTTATAAAAGCCACACCCATTTGAGTTATTGTTTTTACTTTTACAGTTGACATGAACATTCGCCTCTATGTCGAAATGTAAATATTTTTACAAATTATCTATAACAATATTAGTGGTTGAGACTTCCACCCTCTTCCACTTTATATATATATATATATATATATATATATATATATATATATATATATAAAATATATGTTTGTATTTTCAGTGACCTTCTACTGATACAATTGAATTAAGTAAATGGTCCTTGCGGAATTTTCTAAAAACTATATAACAACTGAAATCACTAGGATTTTATCCTTCGATGTAGGTCTGATACATCGTTCATGTAGTATTCGCTGACACTGGTGATTCTTCCAGTTCCATTCGATGTTTGGTGATTGTTTTCAGTATTTTTGTTTCTTACATATCCGTTTTGTTTGGATATACCATTACTAACACCATTTTGAATGAGAACGTTTTGAGATATACTCGAGGCGGATTTTGCATTCCTTCTCAGGTAAGCTTGATTGTAGAATTCTTTGAAGAGAAAAAAGAACATAACAGCATGCATACCAATCCACCATACAAAAGCACGGGGGTAGTTGCAATCAGTGAAAAGCAACTGGAAGGCGTGAATCATAATGGCAACAAATTGAACCTATAAAACAAAAGTATTTCAGTCGAGTATAACTTATTGGGGTTTTCACTGGATCATATTTGGGGACGAGTGACAGTTTAAGAAAAAAATCATCTGATATTGAGGGGGTGTTTTATTATGACAGGGGTATATCGAGAGACATCATTTCATCATCAAAATTTTCCACTAAGTTGTAGTGACAATTCAGTTTTCAATATACTTATCATTTGCTTAGTAACACTTTTCAATAGTTCATATCCGGGGACAAGTGACAGTGTACTGGGCCCCAAAATTCAAGTTTGAATAAATGACAGTGTAAGGACTTTTCCTACAACTGCTTTATATAAAAACATGTAAATTCTTTATTGTCAAACAGTCATCCAAATCGAACACTGTAATCGAACACTCGAAAATTGAGTAGTCGAATTCTCGAAATGTGCGTTGGCTAACCTGAACTTCCGGGTCGCCACCTGAGGAGAAATTCAGAGAAGGAGTTCTTTCTGATGCCAACTGTGGAGTAAGTAACATCGAATCCATTCACTGAGGGCTAGGCCTGCAAACACGTGGTCTCCGTTCTGCAAACCACGTGGTCCCTCAAATTCTTCTTGCTATTTTGCTGTAGGGTTTGGTAGTGGTGTTGTGTTAATAAATATTATCGTTGAACACGTGTAAATAATAATTTTCACCGTCTCGACATTGGTGACCCCGACGTGATTATTTCTTTTGTGAGTGACGGTGACACAAGTAAATTTTACGCGTCGTTTCCAAATATTGACTATAACAGCTATAAAAGTAAGTACCCTGTGAATTTCACGCGTCGTTGTATACATAAACAATACAGTTTTCAAACTGTCTGAACAAGTCCTAGTAATTAGTCGCTACAATGCCAAACAGTAGCCCCGAATCCGCGAGTGTGGCGTCTGCGCGTCTCAGATTACCTGCGTTTACTGTCAATGACCCGGAGCTATGGTTCCAACGGGTCGAGTGGATTCTAGAAGACACCGGCGTCAAAACCAGCTCCGAAAAGTTCCGCGAGCTCGCAAAGTCGTTCGACGACCGAGAGGCCGGCGAGGTTCGCGACCTAATTCTCAACCCGCCAGCGGATAGGCCCTACGAACAGCTTAAAGACACACTGCTTCGACGCCTGGTGAAGTCACAAGCACAGAAGACGCGTCAACAACTGGAACGCGAGGACATCGGCGATAGGACGCCATCACAATTTCTGCGGCACCTACAGGCCCTTGCAGGCCCCTCAGCAGCCGACGACATCATCCGGACAATGTGGATGGACCGTATTAATCCACTTGTTCGCGCCAGCCTCGCAGTGCAAGTAGCACAACCAGGAGTCAGCCTCGACGACTTGGCGAGGACCGCCGATTCTGTCACGGATGCAATGGGAGCTATCGCGCCCCAACAAAGAGTCTCAGCAGTGTCGAGTACTACCGAATCATGGTTGCGTGAGGAATTTTCGCGGTTATCAGCACAACTTGCCGAACAGCACCGCGAAATCAATGCCCTTCGGGCCGAAAGGAGACAGAGACGCGGCCAACAACAATCGCGTGACCGCTCATGCTCGCGAAATCGCATGCGTTCGCAATCGGTCAGCCGGGTTGATGGTTTATGCTGGTATCACCACCGATTCGGTAGGGACGCATATAAGTGCCGGCAACCATGTGCATTCTCCGCGAGCGCTATGGACACGGGAAATGCACCGGGCAGTCGCTAATGGCGGCAAGTGACAGCTGCCCCACCGCGCGCCGCTTATTTTTAAAAGACAGGGACAGTGCCTTAGATTTCTTAATAGACACAGGTGCCGATTTGTGCGTGTTTCCGCGTAAACTTGTTCGTGGCCGTCGAGTGAAAACCGGGTTCGAGCTATCCGCGGCTAACGGTACAACTATCGCCACGTACGGCCCAATCCCGATGACTCTCAACCTGGGTCTCCATCGCGATTTCATGTGGAACTTTGTGATCGCGGATGTGTCTAAGGCGATTATCGGTGTAGACTTCCTATCCCATTTTGACCTCCTCTTCGATTTGCGCAACGGACGCTTGCTTGATCGCACGACGAGTCTGAGTGTAGTGGGACAGGAATCGAAGTGCGCGACAGTCGCAGGAATCAAGACAATCACTGGCAGCTCGCGATACAATAAGCTGCTTCAGCAGTTTCTGGCAATCACTCGTCCCGATACTGCGTGCAAAATTACGGACAACGTGAAGCACAAAACGGTGCACCATATTTATACGACGCCAGGTCAGCCCGTCGTCGCCAAACCGCGACGCCTTCCCCTGGATCGACTCAACGCCGCCAAGAAGGAGTTCGAGTCCATGCTGCGACTGGGCATCTGCCGCCCTTCTGAGAGTAGCTGGGCTTCTCCTCTCCACATGGTGCCTAAGAAATAGGACGAATGGCGTCCCTGTGGCGACTGTCGTGCTCTCAACGCCCGCACGATACCGGATCGCTACCCAGTGCGACACATCGAAGACTTCGCCCAGACGCTGCGCGGAAAAAAAGTTTTCTCCACTATCGACCTGGTCCGCGCCTATCACCAGACCCCGGAAGCTCCAGAGGATATCCCGAAAACGGACATCACTACGCCATTCGGGATGTTCGAGTTCCCAGCAATGAGCTTCGGTCTCCGCAACGCAGCACAGACCTTCCAGCGATTCATCGATGAGAAACTACGTGGACTGGACTTCGTTTACGCATACATTGACGACCTCCTTGTTGCATCCGAGAACGATAAAGAACACGAGAAACATCTCCGGCTGCTGTTCCAACGTCTACAGGAGTCCGGCATCGTAATCAACACATCCAAATGCTGTTTCGGAGAGCCAGAAGTCAAGTTTCTTGAATAACTTGGTCTGCGACGCGGCATTTATATATATATATATATATATATATATATATATATATATATATATATATATATATATATATATATAAATCAAAAATGAAAAATTCGTGGATACAGCACTCCAAACAGGGGGGCAAACCGCGGACACGTGTTTCTGGCTTTTGGCCTCATCAGCGCGGTGCAGCCAAGTGTGAAGATGGGCAACACTTGTTTGCCGAAAGCAGGAAACAACACAAACGCACCGAGTCAACAACAGGAGCCAACCGCACATTTGTGGTTCCAGTGGAGTGCTGTATCCACGAATTTTTCATTTTTGATTTATATCATGCACACTCGATAAAATCTCTAATTGTATATATATATATATATATATATATATATATATATATATATATATATATATATATATATATATTCATCGTTTCGACGTTTCGGCTCCTGTTTTGGAGCCATTTTCAAGAATCACTTAGATTTGTACTTGCATGACTCGAGGACGAGGTCGTAATTTCCCTTGTCCCCAAGTCTCGTTACTTGCTCTATGTTTACTGTGTTCCCCTCCACAGTGCGAACTTAGAGCGCTTTACCTCATATGTGAATTTTGCATTGCCATTATTTGTAAAACAAATTCTTGCCCAAAACTGCCGGTATTCTTTCTGATATGGTTAGTGGCAATAGTTCTTATTCATTTATATTATTTATTATTTGATTGTCGTTATTTCATTGAAAAACAATGTTGAAGGTTTCTAACATCTCTGAATACTCAATTTTGTTCCCAATATTGAAACTATTTGATTTGTATTTGTGAAAAAAATTATATGTATTCAGTGACATACTCCTAGTGAAATTGTCTGATAGTTCTATTAACATTTTATAGTTCAGACAATAAAAATTACTTGTTTGGATCACTGAAAATTGCTATATGTTATTTTACGGTATCGATAGGTTTCAAAATTAACTCTATTATAATTTTCAAAGCAAATGACGCAACTTCATCCAACTGATCATCTGCAAGCAGAGGAAAGTTTAGTATGTATAATGTATTGATATCTGTCTGTTCAATCCGTTAATCAGCTGTCGCTCCCATACGAACGACAACTCTCAAAAGTTGAGAACTTGTGCGAGCTAAGGACTAACGAGGTCTTACCTTTTAACGTGTGATACCTAACACGGTTGCAGAATCATTCCAGCTTCAACCAGATAAATTCTCTCGAGAAAAATATCTGGTCCAGGCGGGAATCGAACCCACGATCTTCCGATCGTGAGTCGGGCGCTCTACCAACGCGGCCAATTCCACAACATATACAACCACCATCATAAATGTGGCAGAATGTTTCTATACTAGAATTTTTAGAGAGGTTTTTGTTTTCATATACAGTTAATAACATCAGAAAACCTCCAATTCCAGTTACATTTCTTCGAGAGGGTTCTGACTGAATGGTTTCTTTGGAAATTGAAACTGTTAGATTTGCAAAAATTCACTGATTATCAATACAAATCAATTTGACAGTTCACATTCCAAATCATACATTTCTGTCTTACCATTTGTAATGCAGTGAGGTATCTTTTCCACCAGAGATATTTCTGCATATGAGGTCCCATGGCGCTCAACATATAATAAGTGTACATTATTATATGAACGAAACTATTGATGAATCCAAAGAATGTGCTGTGACCACCTATAAAAGTTAATAATTATTCAGTAAAAGGAAAGTTAATGAAAATTTCAACGCCACGATAAATAATAATAATCATTGCCTTTTATCCGCACATGATTTGTATTTGACAACCACACACGTGCTCTGGAGTATTTGAAATGAAATTATAAACGAGCGTATATTGAAAATCAACTTATACCTAATCGTGTTGTCGGTGATATTTCGAACTTGAAAAACCGTGGTAGTCAGTCATAAATGTTGGAAGACTATTTTCCAAAAAAAAACATTTCTTGAAAACTCGTTCCTTGTTGTGCTACATTAGATAGAAAATAAATGATGGTTGACGAATTGTGAATTTTGTACTTCATATTTGATAGAAGAACATAATATAACATAAGAAAAAAAGGAATGGTTGACTGAAAAGTAATTCCTCCAAGCTTTATATCATTGCAAAATATACAAAGGATTTTTCCAACGGGAGTTGAGTGGGACAACTTTTTATGAAAAAAAAATCAAACCTACCTGGAGTATACTTGACACCAAACCATACGGACATTGGCATGACCCCATGGTGGATCACATGTAAGGTTGATATCTGATCATTCTTCTTCCTCAATAAGAAAAATATCTGAAATTATACAATTTTCAGTAAAATGAAGTTCTTGAATTGTTTCATTTCATGTTTTTGACTCTCTACTTCTTTATCTTTAAACACAAAATGTGGAACACATTTTTTCATTGATTGCTTCCTTCCTAACAAATAAAGGAAACAATCAGTTTAGAAAAATTAACTCTATACAAATATGTGAAAATCATGCAGAGAAATAACTTTCAGACACAAACTGGAAAAGAAGCCTTCTCCAAACAGCTACTTCCATACAGACATTGGATAATACGAAATAAAAATACTTTCACAACGAATAATTTGAATTATACGCTAGAAGAGTCAATAAGGCAAGTGTCAAGTCAAAACATCGGATGTCCACCAGTGAAAATGTCAGTGTCCCATGCAAATGGAATTTAATCTCTTTCATTTACTATATTGTTTATCTAGTTGTGTAGTGATATCTGACTCAATTCAATAGCGAATATTTGGAATACAAACTGAATAGAGAAAAGTGATTTTTGTATAAATCAGTATTCATATGAAAGTGTTTCGAAAGTATTTTTGTTTCGTGTAATTCATGTTTATATACTTTTCTTCCAGTTTGTGACTGAAAGTTACTTCTTTGCATGATCTACACATCTATGTGAAGACTTACTCTTTTTAAATTGATTGCTTCCTTCTTTTCTTTGGAAGATTCCCACTTTTTTTGTATAGAGATGGAGGACTAGAAAACCAAAACATTTTTTCCCAAAAAGTATCCTCTCCTTGAAACATACCCTTTTCAATTTGAACAAGTTTTACATTTTATCTTTCATTACCATATTTTACCCATTCTCAAGAATTGAGTAAGTACATTTTTTCAGTAGTGTTACACATTTTTCGAAGAAATTGATGCAAAACAACTTTGTATCTTACATCGATTCATTACCACATCGAAACTTTACTGAAAATTTTTCAAGAATACACGATAGCCCTGAAGTATTTTTCTATTGGAAAAATGTGAATATCCAACTGATGCCAACTAACGTTGGATTTGATTCTGATTCGAGTAAAACTTTTTTTCGGTTAATCTTAAATTCATCTTGAAAAGTCATCACTAGAATCAGAACTGAAAATGTAATTAATAAAAATAGTTTTTCGTGAGTTTGGACTCTCTTTCAACTTCTCCAAATACAATTTATATCCATGATAATAACTGGAAAATGTTCACAAACATTTTTCATTTCTAGACGCGGTTCACTACCGAGAAAGCTACGGTGTTTGTGAATTATTATCATTGTTAAATTATTATAAGGGACAGTGTTAATAATTTTTATCAAGTAACGGGTCAGTCCATTTATACAATGAATATGGAGATATTTAAAACATCCTGGATTACTTACGATTACCGACCTCATAATGAGTCATATGAATTTCTGAAATTTTTTGTTGTTCACTTTGAGCAAAAAAAAAATTATAGAATTATCACCGAAATATTCTTTGTTTTGAACTTAACCAATTTATGTGAAGAACTTTCTGGAAACTACAAAAGTATAATTCAATAATTATATTTTGGAATCGAAAGTATTAATAATCTTGAACAAATAAAAGATAATAACTTACTGTGTCCAGGAATTCCGTGAATTTAGAAAAAAAATACCACCAAGATGCATGCACCATCTGAAATTGGAATATATAATGAGAAATTATTAGGTGAACCCACCTTAACTTCGGTTGACGAATACTGAATATAATGATTTTGCCAAATAATTCTCATTTCATGTCACAACAATTTTATTCTTCACAAAATACATATTCATTACTTTGGTACCTTTAGTGTAGTAATGAATATTACTGGAGTTTTTGCCAAACCGTTATTTTAACTCCTCGACACGTGTTTCGATCACCAAGTGATCATCTCCAAGAGGAGATCATGCTTATAAAGCTATCCTTATTTATATCATAGATACCTGTTCTAGGTACCTGCGTCTTAAATTAATTTTACAATGTGTCCTTGTGTAATGGTTAGGTGAATCTAATAATTAAAATATTATAAGCTGTATAAAATTAATTTCACAGTATTGCCTTATCTACTAGTCTTAAATCAATTTTACAATGTGTCCTTATATATAATAGTCAGGTGAATCTAATGAATAAAATATCATTTTAACGAGGTATATAGTATTCTATTAGGTATACCTAATAGAATACTAGGCCGATTCTACCAAACGTTTCAGTCTTGCCGTTGAGGCCATCAAATCCTTTTCTCTGGTCGCAGAGCGACAAACCGTGAGCACGGTTAGCTTTCTCAGGAGACGTCTTGATTGAGAATTCGAAATGTCTCAAAAGACTCTCCGTGAGACAGTAATTCTTGTCTAAACCGTATTATGGAATTTGAAACTCCAGAGACAATTTGATGAAAACGTAGTAAATCAATTATTGGACTTAGGACTGGAAAATCAACAATCAACTACGAATATGGAAATTCAACAATTAGAATTGGAACTGGAAAATCCACAATTGGACTTCTAAAGACAGCAACGAGAATTAGATTTGCAGAAACAGTAAAACAAGTTGGATTTAAAACGACAACTACGATTAGAAATGGAAATTCTACGAAAAGAATGCCAAGAGACGTCTCAGCATTTATATCACACACTACTCAGAGAAAAAGTCAAACCTAAGTCGTATTTTGAACCAAAAATGCTACTTGCAGAATTATTGGATTTAAAAACGTAAATGTCAATGCCAAGATCGGACACATGACGGCGAAACCCCGCCCGAACAATTGTACGGAATAATCGACAAATTTTTGCCCTCAGCTGTAACAGGTATACCTTCGAACACGACAATTTTGTCTGAAAGACAATCGCTAAGAAATAACGCGAAAAAAGTGTTGTCTAACTATGTACAACCGTCATGTACAAATAGAGACTGCAGAATTAACGAGGCCGATATAAAACCCGACAGAGTCGGAACAACCGTGAATTGTAATATAGAACTGGAGAGATGAAAACCCCATATTTTATCGACAATGGATAGGTTAATAAATAACGATGAGATTGGAACCTTTGGTGTGAAAGTTGAATAACTTTTTTCGAGATCAATTGCCCTAACACCAAACTGATATTTTTGCACTCGACGCGCGTTTCGCCAACAAAGTTGGCATCTTCAGGAGAAGAAAATTAATAGTTTGTCCAACTTCAGGCGTCGCGATGCCCCCAAACCTCTAGAGCTTCTTGAGAAAAAGACGCACAGGCGCGGCACTTGTCTGGAATGTGACCAAAACTGGCGCCCTAGTGGATATTGAACTAGAGGGTGATGGTGAGCTGCGGGGTTACCATGAATTCTGTGAAGACTTGGGGATGACTTCATGGCGGGCCAGTATCCAATTCAGACCAATGAAGTGAACAACAAGAATCCAGAGATAGTTGATCCAATTATCAAACCTACCGCTGTACTCAGACCAAGAGAGGGTCCCGAAATCCCGTGGGCTCAGGTCTGGGAAGGCAGGAGGCCTTTACAGCGTGAAGGGAAGGTACTTGGCAAGAACGGAGTTGCGAAACACGCGTCTGCCTACAACCCCGACCCTTATATAGGATAGATGGTTCACGCTTTGCGCTGCGACGATGGCTTACGCGTCGGTGTGATGATCGCTAGAGATCTGTTGCGTAGTCGGTTGAAAAACTAATTATTGAGAATGAGGCGCATGGAATATTGCTGGTTTAAAAAAGAGTATGGGGGAAGAGGCGCGCGATGGGCGAGAAAATATGAAATGAAAAACATAAATATATTTTTTTGAAAATACATAGACGAAGAAAAAAAACATGGTTTTACGTTCCATCGTGCGATCCCAATGAGAAAACGTATACAGGGTGGAGAATCGTTTAGTTGAAAAATTGTATAGTAACGGGAAGCAGCGTTTAAACGTGAGCTCTCGATGCGGAACGTATACAGGGTACAGTTAAAAACAATGCAGCGATGCAATGCAATAATTTGAATATACAAAGGATGCTGAAATAGAAAAAAGATAAAAACAGTGTTTCAAAATACGTCTCGTCCGTCTGACCGATTAATTTCGTTTCTTCGTTTATCGTTTCCGTGTCTGAAGGTCATAGGAGACTGACTTAGTTATTATTGAAGATACAAGGGCGTGCGCGTACTCTAACCTCATAATTTATGCTGAGAACACCGAAATGAAAACCATAGATGTGCAGCATGCATTATGTTCATTTTGGTCTACAAGCTCATAATTTTCACTAGAGAACACGAAAATGGGAAATATAGGTGTGTAGCATACATTTGTCAACGAAAAAAGAAGCGCCGCTCTCCCCCTTATCATTTTTCAAATGACTTTCGACGAGTATAGACAGCTTGTAGAAGATTTCGGTAGACGGGTGCGACCACTCTCCAAAGATGATTAAATCTTATTAGTCCAATAAAATGAGGATTTAAATTACCATGCAAAAGGCAAGCCTGCATTTTTCAATATAAGTTGATTTTAGCATACATTCAAAGGATTTATTGTTAAAAAATGTTGAATTTCATTTAGGGGATAGAAAATGAATGAAAACTACCCCAAAAATCCTTTTTTTAAATATCTCGAAAGCATAAAAATATATCAAAAAAAGGTCGAAACAAAAAATGTAGGCAATAAAATTTTCTATAAAATCGTTTCTGATCACTTTTGACGTATTTGCAATAGAAACCGAGATATTTGCAATAATCAATTAATACTTATAGTTCAGACGGGCTGCAGTAGAGCGGCTATATCTCTCCAGCACTACGAAATAGATTAAGTGTTGTCGGTGTTTCCCAGGTGCACATATGAATGAATGCGAGTTATATTTATTTTCATTTCCGAAAGTGTTTGCATCCATTTCATTAGAGTGTTTTTTTTTGCATTTTATTGAAGAACCTGTGAAAAGTGAAAATGGAACGTGAATTGTGCTCAATTTGTGAATTGCCTCTTGAAAGTGATAGTGACACAATTGCAACTGTGAAAAAAATGGTTTAAATACATTAATAGACAAAAGTAAAGTGAAAAATGACCTGAAATATAAAGTGTGGAAAGGCAAGGAGTCATGTCGATTTCATGATGGTTTGTATATACTGTATATTATTTTATGTTTTACTCTACGATAACAGAACGTAACAGTAAAATGTTTTTATGGCAAGAAATTATTTATAAGAATATAATGAATTATTCATCTTATTCATTGTTATGTAAAAAAATTGAATAATTTATTATTCACATGTGTCACAAAAATATTATCGAAAATAAATTTGTATTCTTTAATCTGTGAAATGTATACAGTGATGATGATTTACTTATTGCCAATACCGCGATATACTTGAAGAATAACCATGGAAATTCAGTTGCAGTTGTTGGCAACAACGTCGATTTATTGGTTTTATTGATTGGTCTCACTACAACAGACGATAACATTTTATTCATAAACTAACTAGTTCGAAAAATCTACCAACAAATTATACTCCACTTCTGATAATAGTAATTTCAAACAATTCATATTATTTGCACACGCTTTCGCAGGTTGTGACACAACCAGCGCCCTATTTGAGAAAGGTAAGAAAAATATGTCAGAAAATCAACAGAAGCAGAAATGGCTGATTATTAATGATATTTTGAAAAACGCTGAATCTCATAAGGATTCTGAAGAAGAATGGGTCCTTGATTATAACGATTTTTAGTACTAAATATTCTTCTTCACCTAAAAAATATTAAAAAGCAAAATTGAGGCATTTGGTTAAGAATTATTGAAATTTTTGGCTTTCTGCTACTCCATCTTGATACAAAAAAAATGTGGGGAATCTTCCAAAAAAAAGAACGAAGGAAGAAATCAATTTCAAAAAATTAACTCTATACAAAAACGAGTAGATCCAAAAAATATAATTCCCTGTAATTTAATTATTGACATTTTTCGTTCTTTTTGTGTAAAAAAATTTTTCCGTATTTTTTGTACACAAAAATCATGTGTTCGAAGATTATTGACAATGTTTCATGATGATGATGCTTGATGATGGGTTTCCATATGTTGCGTATCTCTACGCTAGTTTGCCTGAATACGTTGTTGGACAACATGTATGCGGCTTCCTTGAATTTTCTCCTAAACCAATGTTCCTCTCTGTGTATGATCTCAGTTTGGGACCACTCGATGTTGTGTTGATGGGTCCAAACATGGCCTGCTATTCCTGATTTGCTGGTTTCCCCTCGCTGTGTGTGTTTCTTGTGCTTAGCAATGCGAACATTCAATGGCCTCTTAGTTTCAGCAAAATAGGATTTTCCGCACTTACAGGGTATCCGGTAAATGCAATTCTTGGAATTGCAGTCCGCGTTTGGTGGCCTGGTTTTCGTGAGGCTGCTACGGATAGTGTTACCTGATCTGAAGCAGACTCTGATGTTGTACTTGGAACCAATCCTTCTGATCCTCTCCGATAATACTCTGATGTAGGGAAGTGCAAGCACTGGTTGTGACGGCTTCTCTTCCTTGCGAGGCTCCTGCTGTCTTTTAGCCAAAGTCTTTTCTACCATCGCTTTGGAGTAGCCATTCCGTTGAAGATCATTTTTGATGATGTCTAGTTCCTTCTCGAGACCTTCCTTCGTATTGAAGAGCCCGAAAGCATGGTCTAATAGTCTTGATGATTCCTCTTTTAGTCGATTGATGGTGGTTGGATTCGTGGTTCAGATATTGACCCGTGTGAGTGGGATTTCGGTATACAGATGTTTCCCACTTAGTGTCGGTCCTCTTCACCAAAACATCTAAGAATGGCAATTCGTTGTGGATTTCCTTCTCCATTGTGAAATTGATGGAAGGTCTCACGCTGTTGATGTATTTCAAAAAGGCGTCAAGTCAGTATTCTCATGGTTCCATATAATAAAAGTGTCGTCAACATATCTTAACCAGACTCGAGGATTCTTGTGGGCTTCTTCAAATGCCAGAGTTTCAAACCACTTCATATATATGTTGGCTATGACTGGTGAAAGTGGCGATCCCATTGGCAGCCCCTCATCTTGTGTAAAGAATTCGTTCTTCAGTTGGAAATAACAGTTTCGTGCACATCATCCTAGCAATTCCATAATTACTTCTATAGGTAGATTCGTTCTCCCTTTCAGGTTCCCGTCTGTCTTCGGATAGCTTTCTCTGTATGATTTGTAGTGCTTCTCCGACCGGAACGTTGGTGTAAAGACTTTCCACGTCGAAACAGATTAGTTGATCTTCCTGTGTGACTTCAATTGACTCTAGTAGTTCGACAAAATGCCTTGAATTCTTCACAAAAGAGGATGTTTCTCCTTGTAATAGTTTTATTATGGGAAGTAAAAATCTAGACTGTCCCACTCACACGGGACAGTATCTGAACCACGAATCCAACTACCATCAATCGACTAAAAGGGGAATCATCAAGACTCTATTAGACCGTGCTTTCGGGCTCTGTAATATGAAGGAAGGTCTCGAGAAGGAACTAGACATCATCAAAAATGATCTTCAACGGAATGGCTACTCCAAAGCGATGATAGAAAAGACTTTGGCTAAAAGACAGCAGGAGCCTCGCAAGGAAGAGAAGCCGTCACAACCAGTGCTTGCACTTCCCTTCATCAGAGTATTATCGGAGAGGATCAGAAGGATTGGTTCCAAGTACAACATCAGAGTCTGCTTCAGATCCGGTAACACTATCCGTAGCAGCCTCACGAAAACCAGGCCACCAAACGCGGACTGCAATTCCAAGAATTGCATTTACCGGATACCCTGTAAGTGCGGAAAATCCTATTTTGCTGAAACTAAGAGGCCATTGAATGTTCGCATTGCCGAGCACAAGAAACACACACAGCGAGGGGAAACCAGCAAATCAGGAATAGCAGAACATATTTGGGCCCATCAACCCAACATCGAGTGGTTCCAAGCTGAGATCATACACAGAGAGGAACATTGGTTCAGGAGAAAATTCAAGGAAGCCGCGTAAATGTTGTCCAACAACGTATTCACCCAAGCTAGCGTAGAGATACGCAACATATGGAAACCCATCATCAAGCGAACCTGTGAAGCGAAAAAAATGGAAAGCGGAGATAAATGAAAGTACTCGAACGACCCATAAATAGTCATCTCTCCGAGGAATCAGTCCAGTCATCGCCCGAAGACGATTATAGATACTAACAATCGAAACGTCGTGAACTAACTTGGTTTGGAATCTCCTAACTTTTTATTTTCATTTTCATTTTAATTTATTTATTTTTATTTTTTTATTTTCCGCTCAATTGTTCTATTTTCACTTGTATTTCATTTCACTATTATTTCATTTCAGGTTCTTTGCCTAATATAATTGTTATTTTCAACTATTCATTTTTAATTCTTCCTTTTTTTCAGTTGTTTCAGGGATTTCAAATCATTTTATATATTAGACAATGGAAGTCCGAACTAGTGAAATTCAAAAACCATGTGTCACAAGAAGGAACAAATTGTTGTTTTTGTTTTTTTTGGTAGCATTTAAAAAATATAAATTGTAAAAATTAATTTTTCAAAACAAATTGTTTATTGAATAAATATGAATAAAAAACACAGTTTTTATTCAGAATATAAAAAAAAAATAGAAATTATGATTAAAAAAAATCATTCCTCAATATTCATATTTAGTAGCAAACAAAATTGTGAATCAACAAATGCGTTTTTAAGCAATACATTTTTTTGAGAAATGATTTTGTTTTTAAAAATCATAATATTCATTAGTGATAAAAATCCCCTCTGAAAAATTTCAAATATCTCATAAACAATACAATTGTTTATAACAATTTTTCAAACAAATAGAGCTAAAAGTTGCGTAAAACCATTTTTATGTAACTCTCAATAATAAGAATATAAACAAATTCGAATATGAAGAAAACTTTTTCATTGCTTCAATTGAATTTTGCACTTTTTACTGTCTTTAATTATTAATAACACAGTGAAAAATCAAAGTTTTTATATTTTTTTGACGGGAATCTTTTTTAAAAGCTTTCAAGAGAAGTTTCAAGAAGTAAAAAAATTGAGGTTTTTAATTTAAAAATTATCGAGGTTTTCATGTAAATTCAAAACTTTTAAAAATTAGTTAATTAACCAAAGTATATCTAATAAAATAATCACGAGAAAAATTTTTTCCGTAGATTTTCGTTCATTCAAGTGTCTAGAAGGTATGTGATAATGAGTTGCAATAATTTTTATTGTTCAAAGGACCATATCGGTCAGCGCGTACGGAACGCGCATTGCCTGCTTTTAGAGCTATTTTCGCTTCTTAATTGAAATTATAAATGTTGGTGATAGAGTTGGGAAGGTTGTTTATTCAGTAATTTTTTTCCACTTCAAAGGTCTTTTTTCTAATTTTGGATATCTTTTATATTTTCAGAGATATTTGCAAAAAACCAAACCCCGCTTTTTTTTACTAAATTTTTACTTTTGCAATTTTTTGAGCCTCTCTGGAAATTCTCCAAAAAGTTACTAGGAGTCATTCTGAATCGAATGAGCATTTGATCATAATTTTCGGTGCCCTTGGACAGAAGTTCCAAAAAAAAATCTTGTAACCCAAACCCACCAAAAAGCTGGACTGCCCCGCGAAAATCGGGAAGTGTGAAGTGTGGTCACTATCCCAAACACCCAACTACAATGATTTATTTCACAATCTATAACATCGACCTATTTCGTTACGCTTGCTCGGTGAATGTCTCATAATACCTGTTGCCAGACAGAATTAGCCGCTCTACTGCAGCCCGTCTGAACTATAAGTATTAATTGATTATTGCAAATATCTCGGTTTCTATTGCAAATACGTCAAAAGTGATCAGAAACGATTTTATAGAAAATTTTATTGCCTACATTTTTTGTTTCGACCTTTTTTTCATATATTTTTATGCTTTCGAGATATATTCAAAAAAGGGATTTTCGGGGTAGTTTTTATTCATTTTCTATCCCCTAAATGAAATTCAACATTTTTTAACTATAAATCCTTTGAATGTATGCTAAAATCAACTTATATTGAAAAATGCAGGCTTGCCTTTTGCATGGTAATTTAAATCCTCATTTTATTGGACTAGGTATATGGAAACAAAGAAAACGTTGTTATAAAATTCAGCAGTTAAAGCGTTTGGGGTTTGGCCTGAAACAATAACATATCTATTACGACGATTATTGAACATAATCGGTGGATATATGAAAAACAAACACGTTTTCAATGTGAGCAACTCTGAAGAGAATATGAAAAGTCAAATTAACAATGTTTGTGCAATGGCTTGTGTGATATTTGCATGTGTACACATTTTTGTTGCGAAAATTATATTGAAAAATATATATTAGGAGAAAATTTGAATCTACATGAAATATAAAATTTGATGAGAATATGGGCTTTTGTTTCAATGAAATTTTTTATATAATGAAAATTTAGTTATTCATTTTTCTTATAAGGAAAGAAACTTTCACATATATTCAGTAGGCATACTTAAAGACTGGCTGTAAATCAAATTGAAGAGTAAAGTAAATCAAAGAACAATTTGTTCGGGCCAGTCTCGACTTACCTATACTGTAGGTGAACGGACTGACAGCTATCAGAAAATATCCTACTGATACCACGAATGATTATATCCGACAGCTGTCAGTGCAGGAATCTTCACAGAAATATTTTCCGCATATGCTGTTGGCGATACAACTGTTGGAATCGATTTTCAATTATAGTAACGTACACACTTGCAGACCGGTATCGGGCGATTTGGCCTCTCGTCAGTGCAATATAGTGGCCATCATCAACTTGAAGTTAATGATTATCCATAATTGAGAATCGAATTCCTTTCAGAGTATCATTTCTATAACCAAGCTGAAACCAACGATAATAAACAAATTTGTCATGGCTCCATCTGGTAAACAAGGTGATAACCAACTGCATATCCAAAATTCGCATAATTCCTCGTACAAGGAAAGAAACCATCACATATATTCAGTGGGAATTAATGAAGACTGGCTGTAAATCAAATTAACTAAAAGAACAATTTGTTAAGGCCAGTCTTGACTTACCTACACTGTAGGTTAATGGACTGACACCTATCAGAACAATACCATTCTCTTGGTTAATACTACGAAGGGTATTAACCAATGAAAATAACGGAATTACATTCACACTATGCAACTAACAATGAAGCAAAAAATTTTAATTGACGTAACTAATAACTAATTATTGAAATGTTTCGATTCAGTGCAACAATTAATTCTAACTCATATTCTAGTAGCCTCTACTAATTCACTACGTATTTCGATACATGTGTCGTAGCGCTTACGAATGTTTCTGCGCGGCATTAGCTGGGTAGGTTGTTTGTTTTTCCGTTGAGTATCTGCCACACGTACCTACAAAGTCGTAGGTCTGCATGAGAGGAAAGGGGCAACCCGGAACATATATATATATATATATATATATATATATATATATATATATATATATATATATATATATATATATATATACAGGGTCCTGCAACAGTGGCGCGGTGTTCCATATCTCTATATAGGAAGCAGATAGGAATCTAATTTTCTATAATATTACCTTATTGCTCGAGCTCGACAAAATAAAAATATTGGCGGTCACACAGGGTGTTCGATTTTTTCTGGGCGGATCCCAACTGTGTCTTTTTAAATGGCAACCTATATTTTTTATCGCTTTTTCGGTTTCTTCATAGAAAATAAAATAAACTTTATGTATATCTGCACTTCGAAAATATTGATGGTTTTCGAGATATCTAGCATGACAGGTTTTTTTTTTCAATATTCGTCACTCAGAATATTTGAAATTATAAAGTGGTGCCAAGTCCAGTTGAAATTTTTTTTTGGTCGAATATTCTACATTGGTAACTCTCTCAAACGATATATCTGAAATCGACCTGTGATATACAGGGTATGAAAAACCGCTTGCCAAATATTGTAAATGAAAATTTGCAAAATCTTCCTTATATTAAATGAAACACCCTGTATATTATTGATCCATAAGAAGCGCCAACGAAACCTCTACAAATTTCATTGAGTATTCCCTATGGCTAAGTTCAATAGTTTTTCTTAAATGAGCATTTCTTTCGAAAAATGGTCATTTTTTCAAAGCGAAATCCATTTGACGACTGATAAAAATATACGAAAGATATCTTGTTTCAATTTTGTACATTAGAAGGTGTCCAAACAAATATTTTTTAACGAAATAAATGTATGTACCTATCACTTTTTGCTAAATGGAAAATTATGTTTTCATTGGATGCAGAATTTCACTCATAAATCGTGCAATATCAAACCAAACAAGTTAAAAGAAAGAAACATTATAAATAACTATTTTTTTCATGTTATTATATTCATTCAGAGCTTGAGTTCTAGATATTCAAATTTGTCAACTGGCAAATTACAAAACTACAAAAGGGAGAGTTTAATTAAGGTTGATAATGAAACTTTTATAAAATATGTTCAACATGTCTTCCATTTTCTTGAATGCAGAGCTGAAGTCTATGTTTGAAAGACTGTTCTACCCTGCGCAAGACAGCTGGTGTAATGCTGCGAAAAGCATTCGTTATTCTAAGTCGCATATTTTCGGGAGAAGTTGGTGGCTCAACGTAAACCATATTTTTTATGTATCCCCATAAGAAAAAATCTAGTTTCGTCAAATCTGGTGATCTAGCGGGCCACCGTACAGGCCCATTCCGTCCTATCCATTTATTGGGAAATACTTCATTTAGATGATCTCTCACTTCTGCCGAATAGTGAGCAGGTGCACCATCATGTTGTAACCACATTCTATTGCGGAGGTCAAGAGGAATATCATCTAACAAACCTGGTAAATCATTTCGTAAGAAATTGAGATACATTGCACCATTCATATGTCCCTCAAAAAAGTATGGACCAATTACATATTCTCCAATGATGCCTCCCCAGACATTTATCGACCACCTATGTTGATAATCCACCTGTCTCAATAAGTGAGGATTTTCTGTCGCATAATAATGGTAATTATGTCGATTTACAAATCCATTTTTATGGAATGTCGATTCATCCGACCATAAAATATTATTGAAAAAATATTCGTTTCGACGAATTTTGTTCATGGCCCAATTGCAAAATCTCACTCTTTTCTCGAAATCAGCATACAGTAGTTCTTGATGTAACTGAACGTGGTATGGATGCAAGCGATGTTTCTTCAATACTCGTTGCACTGATCTCTCACTTATATCCACTATTTCCCCAATTTGTCGTTGACTCCTACTAGGATCTTCTTCAACAGCAAGAAGAACTTGCAATTCATTATCTTCATTAGTAGCTGGCTTGATGCGCTCATGTTTGGAATAATTAATAGATCCAGTTTCAACGAATCGTCCCAAGACCTTTCGGAATGATCTTTCATCTGGATGCCTTCTATCTGGATACCGTTGAGAATAAATTCTACTTGCCAATAAACAATTCCTGTCTGATTCACCTAATATGAAAATCATATCAATCAAATCACTTTTTGATAACAACATTCTGATGAAATTATACCGACAGTTCAACTTCACGATTGACTAAAAATTTCAATATTCATTTGCAGCCAAATATTTTGTTCTGTCATTTGCCAGACTACTTGATTTCCAATAAATATTTCATTCGCTGAAAGGTTGTTTCAGACCGAAAGAATATGGCACAAATTCCGAGATTTTTGAAATTATTATAACTATTCAAGAACGTCCATTTTGTGGTGTAATTCACAACTTGTTTATCTAGCAACAGGTAATTTTAGGAATGGGCGATATTTTAAGGAAAGGGTATTTTTTGTATATTCTTATCAGTCGTCAAATGGATTTCGCTTTGAAAAAATGACCATTTTTCGAAAGAAATGCTCATTTAAGAAAAACTATTGAACTTAGCCATAGGGAATACTTAATGAAATTTGTAGAGGTTTCGTTGGCGCTTCTTATGGTTCAATAATATACAGGGTGTTCCATTTAATATAAGGAAGATTTTGCAAATTTTCATTTACAATATTTGGCAAGCGGTTTTTCATACCCTGTATATCACAGGTCGATTTCAGATATATCGTTTGAGAGAGTTACCAATGTAGAATATTCGACCAAAAAAAAATTTCAACTGGACTTGGCACCACTTTATAATTTCAAATATTCTGAGTGACGAATATTGGAAAAAAAAACCTGTCATGCTAGATATCTCGAAAACCGTCAATATTTTCGAAGTGCAGATATACATAAAGTTTATTTTATTTTCTATGAAGAAACCGAAAAAGCGATAAAAAATATAGGTTGCCATTTAAAAAGACACAGTTGGGATCCGCCCAGAAAAAATCGAACACCCTGTGTGACCGCCAATATTTTTATTTTGTCGAGCTCGAGCAATAAGGTAATATTATAGAAAATTAGATTCCTATCTGCTTCCTATATAGAAATATGGAACACCGCGCCACTGTTGCAGGACCCTGTATATATATATATATATATATATATATATATATATATATATATCGGTTTAATTTGTGAGGTTGCAGTCAATAGCTGGGCTGTTACAAAAAAAACTCTTTGTTATATGTCAAGCTTTCGGTATATTTCACACCTTCGTCAGGACAACTACAATAATAAGATTATATATCTTGTAAAAAATATATATAAATATGGAGAACTTACTAACGTGAGAATAAAATATAAAATGGTTCAAAAACAGATAGAAAAACATTATATAATGACAGTTGATGAAAATTTTGGCTGACAATGTCAAGTCGGAAAATTCTGAATGATACTCGAATTACTAGATCTTTTATTTTCTTTATCATATTTCAGTAGGTACGTGTGAATTTTACTAAGACTATCAATATCGGTTCGTTTATTCATTGAATGTTTTTCGTTATTAAAATGTATCATTTCCAAAAATATTCTTTTAGTTGTATTGGTTTCTCTATCTAAAATATTTGGATTTTCAAAATTCATTTTATGATCCTCCGAATTAACATGTTCTGTTAATGCACAAGAATTAACATTTCGTCTACAGTCGCTCTTATGGGAAGTGATGCGACTACTTAGAGGTCTAGATGTTTGTCCTATATATGTTTTAGAACAATCCATACAAGAAATTTTGTATACTAAATTGGATTTTTGTTTATTTGAAATTGGAGCTTTTAGTTTACTGTATAATTTAGATATAGAAGTGACATTTGTTTTAGATATTTTGAGGTTATTATTTCGGAATACATTAATTAATTTTGGTGTCAATTCTTGAATATATGGGAGTGATTTATATATGAATGAAGGTATAACGTTGTTATGTTCAACTTCTTCATTATTATTTTGAAAGTTTGTTCTTTCACTAAATAAAATTCTGTTTACTAAAGATTTAGGATAAGAATTTTGGATCAGAATTTTACTGAAATTAGACAAACTTTGGTTTCGTTAATCAGGATGGGTAATTTTGATGATTTTGTTTTTTAATGATTTTATTAAATTGATTTTCATTTTATTTGGATGATAGGAATGGTAATTAATAAATCTATTACTTGATGTTGGTTTTCTGAATCACTGAATGGTATATAAAAATCATCGAAGTACAAATTATCCTTAGAATAGTTCACGGAATAGCCCCTTAAATGTTTGCCGAATGTAAAATAAACACCCTGTTTTTAATTTGATGGCTTGTTTAAAAAATTGTTTTAATGAAGATGTGATGATTGACGTTCGGGTTGGAGTTAATATTTACTGAAATTTGCTTTTTATCAGATTTTATTCTTTATTGAAATTATCTGAGGATATTGTATACTAATGAGTCTGTTACTGTGTGTAAACATAATGGTTGTTTACATTGTGTATGTATGGGTTGGTTTGTGGTTAATGTCGAAATCGTGTTTATGTTGATTTTTGTAATTGTGAGGTTTCAAAAGTGAATTCAACGTTTTCATGAATAGAGTTATTGTATTGAAAAAATGACTGTGAATGTCGATGTTCTCCTGTGAAGCAGGCTACCACATCGTCAACATATCTTAACCAGTAAATACATTTTTGGAAGCTTGGATGTTGCAGTGAATAACAATTTTGACTTGAACGTAATTCATCTTTGATTAGGAACTTTTCGAATGAGTCTACCTGTTATCTAATTCACTATTAACCAATAAAGTGAGGCGACTACTACTGTTGTATGTAATAATTATATACCAGTGTACAATTACCACCGATGAAGCTACCGTCTTAGCAAAACACGTCTATTATGAAAAATTGACTAATTTTTATCATGTATGATATTATTAATAATTTTTATCATTCAACAGTGTATTCATGATAATCACTGTAATCATCTTGGTCCTCAGTCGATTTCTTAGTCTTGGTCCAACTTATAAATGACTTATTGCGACCCATTATGATTCAAGATGTTGAAGGAGCACAATCACAAATCCAGATAGTGGAAAATATACCCTTTCAATTCAAACTATTGTACTCTAAGTAAACACAAATATTTTGTGACACCGTATATCCTCAAAAAATATAAATGTAACGTAACATTCATTGGAACTCTCTTAGTTTGTCGGATAACTTTGGATTGTGAAGGTTGACAATGATTAAATCTTCTAATATATTCCTTATAATGATTCTGTAAGAATACCACCGATAAATATTTTGGCAAAAATCCTGTCATCATCCGATACAACAGAGTCGTTGAGTCAAATCCAATTTTGTGCATATTTTTATATATTCTGATGTTGCTTGTCATTCAAAATACCATGGCAAAAATTTCAAATCGATATGATTATTACCAGTAAAAGAGAAATTTTTATTGTGAAACAACGATAAAAATAATAACTGAATTGAACTGGCCGCTATTGTATAGCGAAACACGTGTCGCGGTTTTTGTAAAACCCTTATAGAGAAAATCATAGAATAAACTCTATTTATTAGTTTTTAAAAATAATAACAACAATAAAAATTAATTGGCGCTGCGGGGCGACTTCATTGATTGCAGTGGCGCATTTGCTTTTTCAGCTGCAGGAAACCCGGAAAAACCTGCAGCACCACATCGTCTGAAGATCTTGATCTGTATATTTTAATGAACCACAAATGAAATAGGTTTGTCATGATTGTATCATGGAATATGGTTATATAAAAAATATACCCACCCTCAATGTACTTGGTTTATTGGAGTAATCTACTGGTTGACATCTTAAACTATATTCTCCAGTGAGCCATCCGCCCATTCCTACCTGAAATACAGAATCGATCAATCAAATGTAAATATTATTATTTTTTGATTATTCATCATCAAGATTTAATACTGTCTTCGATAAATCTTCAGAAATGTACATACTTCAGTGAATTGGAAGAACCAACATCTCTACCAAATTTTACTGTATGTAAAATGTATGCATATAATTGTCATTAAAATTGAATACAGTTGCAAGGTAATTCACTAATGAAAGTAGAATGATATCTTGAAAAATGTATGTAGTAAATACGAGAAAAAGAAAATATGGGTAAAAATATTAGGCACTTTATTTTTGATAGTGAACTTGCATAATATTTTAGTTATTTAGTTTCCTCGACGTATACCTACAGTGGCACAGAGAAATTATTTCCTACGAAGTTTAATGAGACCTTTCGTGTATTATGCTCTATAATGACATTGTTCAAAAATTTCTTTGCCACGCATGGTGGAAAAGTGAGGGATTTTTACTTAATATGACATTTTTTTTCCATCGTTTTGTATCTTCAGATTACCACCGTTGAAGTGCATATTCTTTCATATTGCCTAAATCATAATGCATAGGCGGATGTACTACACAATCAGCCTCTTGCTATGACTGTATGTCGAGTTGAGAAGTTAAAATCATTTCGTGCGAACATAAAGTCGCTTCAAATGGTGTCGAAGATATTTTCCGGATTCGTTGGCCGTGGTCTGCAGATTTTTAAGCCTGACGTTCCATCCACTACTGCAGTGGACATTATTAAGGCGATGAGGTAACACTGTAGTATACTACTAGTATATGGTAAGAGGACAACAAGAATACTGAAGACAGAAAATCTGAAGATCATGGCCAGGAAATCCAAAAAATAATTTTGTCACAGTTATTTCTAGCCGTTGAAAGCATACATTTTTTGATTACCTTAAATATTATTATTATTATATGAAACGTAGGTACCATTGAATTTCCTGGTTTTGTTTTAGTGGGCAATAGAATGCGTAATATTCAAAATTTTCAGGGCCTCATTAGAATGGCAACATTTGAAATTATAGCTCAGAAGTTCGACTATTGCAATTTGACAAAACATACGTGCCGCAACGTTTCACAAGAGAAGTGAAATAGCTCAATGGAAAACCTATTGATGAATTTTGCTTACAACAAAAAACAAACTCATTTTTTTCATATTCCAATTACAAACACTGAATGATTTCTGTACGCCAGCATGTGTCAAAGAACCTGTAAATGATGAATAATAATAATATTAATGATAATTTCTTTATTTTCACAAATTAGTTTGCACTTCAACAGTGTGATAATGCAAATGAAAAAGAGAAAAACATCAATAAATTCAAATAGAGAAATGAAATAAGAAAATGTATATACATTTGAAATTACTATAATGATTAAATATCTCTGGATGTGTATAGGACATCCACGTCACAAACAATTATTAGAAATACTATAAAGTATGAATATAAAATATATTGAAGTTACTAATTCTACGTGTGTATAAATAAAAAAGGTGTATATTGAATAAACCGTACACTTCACATGGAAATGAAGTTACGGCTGAAACTCCTCAACAGTGTAGCAGTTTTTTGACAATAAGAGTTGCTTAACTTTTCTCTTGAAAATATGTACATTTCCTGAAACCTTAATGTCGTCGGAAAGTTTGTTATACAGTTTGAATCCCTGATATTCAAAAGTTTTTTGGTAGAGAAGCAGTTCGATGTTGACTGGGGGTGAGGGTCTGTTGGCAGCCAATTTGTTTTCATTGCGGTATACATATGTGGATGCCTCAAGTATGTATATTCCTGCAACTGTTATTATTTTTAACTCCTGAAATACACCCCTACAGGTCTCCCTAAATCCCAAGTTAGCAAAGATCCTTACTGCATACTTCTGTATCATGAACACTCGATCCACAGAGGAGCTTGTGCCCTAGTTCAGTATGCCATACCTGAGGTGAGAATTAAAATTCGCATAATAAAGCGTAAGTAGAATCTCTTGACGGCAGTGAATGGAGAGATACCTGAGAGAATAACAGGCATTTCTGAGCCTTTTACACAAATTATCTACTTGGGGCTTCCATTGCAAATTGTTTTGAAAGGTAACTCCTAACAATTTAGTTGTTGTTGTGGGATCCAATTGTAATTCGGTATTCTGGTATACATATCTCATGGTGTTGTCGTCGTACCGTGAATTGTAACATACTAGTTTTTGTTTTATTCATTATCAAGTTGCTTTTTTCACACCAAGTGATAACTCTACTTAAAGTGCTTTCAGCTATATTTAGGACATCTTCAATAACTAGTATATTCGTGTCATCAGAGTAACATATACAGAGATTGGCACAATGTCCATTTAGATACACTAATAGATCATTTGCGAATACTAAATACAGAAAAGATCCCAAAATAGATCCCTGAGGCACACCATAAGCAATGTATTTTTCAGAATTTATATTCTATCAAATTTTCACTATTTGTCTCCTATTTTTAATATAGGTGATCAATAAATTGAGTGGCACTCCTCTAATCCCATATCTCGAGAGTTTTTCCAGCAAGAGGCTGTGATTAACGCAACCAAACGCACGTGAAAAATCAATGAACAATCCTAGCTCATATTGTTTTTATCCAAGGCCGTTATTATATTATCATAACAGAAATCCCGACGAAATTTTTTTTTGTCTGTTTCATTGCTGGCTGGCTTCATTTTGTGAATGACGCAATTTTCAAGAATTGTGAGTGATGGTCAGACAAATTTAGGTCTAATACTGCTACATCGTAGAGATAATTTGTCTTAATTTGAAAATTGTCGATACATGTCGAAGATTTTGCGTTTACTCTTGTTGGTATTCTTAAACTAATATCAATTTTATAAGAGGAAAGCAAGTCTTCCAATAGCGTTAAATTGCTACTATCAACCATGAAATTGATATTAAAATCTCCACCAATAACTAGCGTTGTTGTTTCATTATTTACGATAGACAGAATTCCACTAAATAATAACAAAAATTCTTTAAAGTCGCCGTCAGGTGGTCTATATAACACAATACAAATTATGCTTCGAGAGATTAACTTCATTCCACAAACTTCTAGAATACCCTCTTTACAAAAGTTGGACACGATCAACTCACAAATGTTTTCGACAAGAGTGTTCTTTTTATATACAGAAACCCCCTATGTATCCCAGTGCTCCTAGAATAGGAGGAACACAGATCAAAGTTTTTCAATTTGAAAATTTCCAATTGTTCAGTATTTAGTCAATGTTCCGTAATGAGAAGAAAATCACAAGTTTCATCTCCATTGAATATCTCATCTATAAGTACAATTTTGTTGCTAATACATTGAATGTTTTGATGAGTGAAACAAATAAAGTTATTTTTGGAACAAGTTTTACGCCCATAGCTCCCTGTTGTAGAGTTAGATACAAATGTTACGTGATTACTTATCATGCTCTGTATCACGTGATGTTGGGTAAATATTTAATACTCTGTTCTGGGAATCAGAACTTCGTCTAAAAAAGTTGCTTCCTACCAAAACTTTGATGGAAAGCTGATGATTTTTCCCCTTTTTTTTCGCTTCTGTTTTGTTTTTGATGAATAATATTATTGAGATTTCAGAAAGTTTGTACCACGAAAATGCATGTCGAAAAACTATCAAATTGGTAACTGAAATCATACAACACGAAAATCTTATGTCACTGACGGAATGGTTTAACAAAAATGTTCTACTGATGAACTTATCAGTGCAGAACGTTTCACAGAAATCCCAGACAAATTGAGGTTTCTCTTTACAATAATACATATTTGTTGCAATTCGTACTATCAAAATCACAGCTGTTAGTTATTCATCAATGACGAAAAAAAGAATGAGACTGCAATCTCAAATAAATTTTGCTTGAAATCAAATTAGCTTTCTCAATTATGAACTAATTGCAATACAAAAGTATATTCAAAATTATACCTATGTATACAGCTGTTAATTATTCATTAATGACGAAAAAAAAAAGGATGAGAGTGCTATCTCAAGTGAATTCTGATTGAAATCAAATTAACTTTCTCAATTATGAACTGATTGCGACACAAATGTAGCTTCAAAATTATACCCATGTTGATGAATACTTTTGTCATTATATTAAAATCTATGATAAATTTGAAAAATGTATCAAATGAACTTGTAACTATCATACAGATTTCAATATTGCTGAATTACCAAATACGTTTTATTGTGAACATTCAATAAATTTATCAAGTGAAAATTATTACCTCGTAAAATATCCATGTACTGAATAATACTTGTAAAAAATTGTAAATTACTAAAGTATTTTTCAATTGAAAGGGTTTCCTATTTTCCATTAGTTTTGGTCCTAATACCTGAAAAAAAAAACATTTCAGAACTCATAACAAAAGATATTTTCAATCCGTAATGTAATGTGAATAAGACTTTTTGTTTCACTGTTGATTCCAATACAAACAGGAGTCAACAAGATTACTTGGTGACTCAATGGTCAGTTAAGTGAGATTTTTTCTATTTCAGTGAGAAAATTCAACATTTTCTATTTTTGTTTATTTACATCTCATCCATAAAGAAATGAAGAAAAGATGATTGAACCTTTCTATGTTTTTACCACTTTTATTTGTAATTAACGTTACTGCAGTTTCGTCCTATAACAAACTTGTACATTAAACTAACGATGGTTCACTACATTAGCCCTTATATACCACCCCCATGGGTACTAATAGAGGTACTTGGCTTGATTGAGTACCAGAATTTACAGTTTACAATGCGGATACGCCAATTTGAAAACCGGTGAGTAAACTAAATCGATTTGATCATTTACCAGGTTGCATCGGTTTTCAAATTGGCACATCCGCATTGTAAACTGTAAATTCAGGTTCTCAATCAAGCCAAGTACCTCTATTAGTACCTACAGCGATGGTATATAAGGTCTAATGTAATGATACATTGTTAGTTTAATGTATAATTTTTAAAATGTCCTTATGCGAAACTGCAGTAACATGAGTTACAAATAAAAGTTGTAAGAAACATAGAAAGTTTCAATTCTCTTTTCTTCATTATGATTTCCTACCACGTAGTAACGGCTACATCATGGTTGCACAGACTTATGAAAACTAGGGGCCACTCGGGCAAATCATGAACTGATGGCGGGCCGGCCGCCAGAAGTATAGGTAATTAAAGACAATAAAGAATTGATAATAATTTATTAAAATTCAAAAAGAATTTATTAATTTGAAGCGTAGCACTGCATAGTGCTTACAATCTTTTTTATATTTGGCTCAAATTTACTTGTAGCAACACGTAAAACTGCTTCCAAACTTTCATTTGCAAGACGGTTTCGATTTTTTGTTTTATTATTATTTAGTAATGAAAAAGTTTGTTCACATATATAGGTAGAACCAAATAAGCTGGCACATTTCAGAGCGTTTATGCGCAACTTTTCGTACATATTTTTATCAATGCAGCGGTAAAAGTTCAGCAAGTCTCCTTCGTTGAATTTGTTGCGTAAATCTTGATCGTTTTGAATGTCGATAATTTCTAACTGCATTGACTCCGGCGCATTTTCAACTGAAATCGTGAAAGGATTGCTGAATATGTCCAACAGAGGTTTCACTTTTTTAAACTCCGAAAATCTGTCTTGAAAAGATTGAATCAAAATATCTAGCTTTTCTACATAACTGAAATTAATCGCAGTTTTGTTGAATTTTTCAGCCATTTTCTTATAATTCGGAAAATGATTGTAATTTCCAGAATTCAATTGTGATCTGAAAAGTGTCAGCTTGTATTGAAAGGATGATACATGAGCGTAGAGCTGAGATATCAGTTGATTTTTGCCTTGAAGCCGTGTGTTCAAGACATTCAAATGATTTGTAATGTCAACTAAAAAAGCCAAATCACACAACCAACCAGGATTTTTAAGTTCCGGAACATCCCTTTGCTTTTCCGCCAGAAATATTACAATTTCTTCTATTAAATTTAGAAATCGTTCCAGTGTCAATCCACGGCTTAGCCACCTTACTTCTGTATAATACAGTAAATCTCCGTATTCGCTTTCGATGTCATCAAGGAATTGTTTCATTCATACTTTTCGAACATATTTTTTTTTGTTTTATTCTGGAATTGAATTAAATATTCTTCGAATGTACGAGAGTATTATTTTTGCTGTCGGCGGGCCACCAGTATTCGACCGGCGGGCCGCGGTCTGAAATGAAGTTTATAACTAAGAAACATACGGTGTAAAACACAATTTTCTGATAAAAGCAGTATACTCCTTAACATGATTTATTATATTGGATATAGTAGGGTTAACATACTTCATAACAAAATCCATATTCACTGCCATAAATCTGCTTATCTTTTTGTCATTTTATTTTTGGGTTATTTGTGAAACTTTGCAGAACGCAAAATAATTCTTCAGCTACTTTAAATTGTTTATATATGCTTTTCTAAAATTATGCACAATGGAGTATCTTATGGAAATAGAATTATTTTCTATATTTACCTTAGAAGAAAATACTGAAGTTTCACAATCAATGTTCATCCGATTACTTTGAATAAGTCCAGGATGATCACAATATGTGTAAATGTTGTTATCATTTCAAACTCGTGAAATCATAACATTATTGTTCTACAACTATCCGAAATAACTCCAATTATTATAAGTACTTTTTCTTACCTTGACTATAAATACATATGTTATACATAGTCCCAATGTGTAGAAAGGACTTGACATGAGAAACCAATCTGCTGTTCTTTGATCTGAAATAATAAATATTATTTTTATATCAAATTCCACTCATTTATTGCAGAAGCACATAAATAATAAATTATAATTGATAAAATGTATAATTATTTTGTAATTTTATTTGGCGAAAACATGGTATTTTTAATATTTAATATCCCATGAATTAACTGATACATCGAACTCAAATTCTGGCAAATTCGCGATAAGGTATGGTGGTTGTTATTTTGGAAAAAAATTCAAATCTTATTTTATACTGAGTGTCTGAAAAATACATCACAATTTGTATCTTTGATAAATGACAGTAACTAATTTTTTTCAAACGGTACACCCTATATATTATTCAATTTTTGAATTCAGTCAACCAATGTGAACAACTTTGATCCACTATGTCCTATACCTATCTCTGACCGTTGATGAGATATGAACTATTTAAATAAAAATGGCTCCTATGCAAGCATAAAATTTTCAATTAAATAAAAAATCAAAAGCATAATACACACATTCTTAAAATTTCAGCTTTGCAAAAATTACGTAGGTTTCGGGATCAAAAATTTAATCCTTCAGATTGAAAATTATTGTGACAAACTGATATTGTTTTTCCAAGAAATACTATTGAATTTTATTAAATCAGTCTGAAAAATTCAATACATATGGTGAATCTTTATCTATTTTCAATCATCTACTCGAATATCAAAAGAGTTTTAAATATTAATTTTGAATTTCGCAAATGAATTTCGGCAAGGATAATGGTGTGTCATGATCTAAGTCTGATTTAAAAAACAGAAGAATGGATTTGACAATAACTTGTTTGAAACTAATTTATATAGTTTATTGTATTATCTTCACTATAAAGGGTTTAACAAAAACCGTGACACGCGTTTCGCTATACAATAGCAATAGCAATATTTTCAAACGGTAACCAAAATTTTAAACTTAAATCTTTTTTTTTTTTTCTATATATTTCTATATATATATATGACTAGTTGAAGAAACCAGATATCACCAGAAGATGGCAAATGAGACTTTGCCGAAACGTTGTGAAAATAATTCTTATAGGGAGAAAATACACAGAACACGGAGCGAAACCCGAGAAAACAGTTCATCCTACTCCCAAAATATAGCCCTGTGGCACTCCACATATCAACTTCAAATATTGTGAGCTGTTTCCTTCTATGGTAACCTTTTGTTGACGGTTGGTGAGATACGATCTGATTAGTGATATAGCATTCTTAGAGAGTCCTATGTAGCCAAGAATTAATAACATTAAATCGAAGTTAATAGTATCGAACGCTCTACTGAAATCAAGAAGTACCAATACTGTATTATTTTTTTCGTCACGTGCTCTTATAATATCGTCCACTATATGCAACAAAGCAGTTGTACAACTATGTCCTTTACGAAATCCGGATTGAGTTATTGGAAGTATAGAGAAATTGTCAATGTGTTCTTTCAACTGAACTTCAATAGCTCTTTCAAGAACTTTTGACAAAATTGGTAATAAACTAATGGCGCGTAGGTCTTTGAATTCTGATGGATTATTTTTTTTTTGGAACAACTTTTACAATTGCTTTCTTCCATACCGTGGGAAAAATATTATTTTTCAGACAAAAATTCACAATATGTGTTACATATGGAATTATATGTGGACAACACATTTTTATGAGTTTTATATTCAGTAAATCATATCCCATTGCATTTGTTTTTATAATAGAAATTGTTTCAAAAACGAACATATCATGTATTTCCTGAAATTTAAAGTTAAATTCTATCAATTTATTGTCAGTATAGAAAGAGGTGAGTTCGGGGGTGGTTCATTAATAGGAATTTTGTTAACAAAAAATCATTTAACTGCGAGGGATTCTTCAAATTCTCTGGAATGCTGTTTTAATTTTATTTGGTATGAACTCATTAGATTTTATGGCTTTCCAGAGATCTTTGTTGTTTTTTTTATTGAGCTCTGAAATAAAATATGCCTTCTTTTCTCTCTTAATCGCCTGATTTGTGACGTTCCGCATGTCCTTATAGAACTGAAAATGAATTTCTGATTTAGTTTTTTTGAATCTTCTGAAAGCTTTATCCCTTATTAACATCATCTCTTTTATTGTACCAGTTAGCCAAGGGATCGCTTCTTAGTTATTCTTGATGTTTTCAAGGGAGCATGTCTATCGAAAAGATTTGTCAAACAGCTAACTAAAAAAGTTATTTTTTCATCAGCTCCTTCCCGATCAAATATATTGAAAAAGGAATACAGTAAAGGTCTCTCTTGAAATCATTTTCATTGAAATATTTGAAATCCCTAAATTCATGAATTTTAAACTTATCTTCATCAGTCCTAATATTTACTTTACAGGAACGAGCATATGATCTGAAACTCCATTAGTGTCAATGATATCTTTGTCAAGAACCCATTCAGCTCTAGTATAATTACATCTAAAAGTGTTGATGTTGTTGTAGTTATTCTTGTTGGGGCATCTATAATTTGATCTAAATCAAAGCACTGTATAACTGACAATACTTTTTCGGTATTGTTATTATCGTAATCTAAAAAATTGATATTGAAATCTCCCCCACAAATAATGCCATCTACTGTGGGATATATAAGAGCGAGAACATCTTCAAACTCCTCTATAAAATCTGTATTATCAAAATTAGGTGGCTGATATATCACTCCAAATGCAATTTTTTTTTCTGAATAGTTGCTTTAATCCACAATTGTTCACTGGAATGGCAAGTCTGAAGAAAATACATTTTTTCACTGGAATATTTTTCCTTCAGAAAAATACACAACCCTCCACCTCTGTTAGCTCGATCCAATCTGTACAACTTATAATCATCAATGGAGATATCTTCATCACTTATATTGCTTGTGAGCCAAGATTCACATATAAGTAAAATATCAAAGGAATACTCCGAAACTAATAATTAAATATCCTATAACGAAGGTATTAAGGATCTAGTATTTAAGCTACCTACCTGCAAAAATCCAGGGTTCATGTTCCCAAACAATAAAAAAGAAAAAAAAAACAATGATAATACTTTGAAATCCTTATCTACAATTCAAGTGGGTGCCAGCTCAACTGTACACGTAGGGCCGCCATATTTTGTGTGTATAGATGTAATGTGTATCAAAGAAAATGCGTTCATAACAATTATAAAGTGTTGCTTGAATATACATATACATTTCGAAAAAATGAAGTATCAGTAATATCCATCAAAATCTTTCCAGATCTTCTAAGGTATCAATTTTGTGGTAGGTTTCTTGATTAATAAACTTTATAAATACGGTTCCATAATTGGTCCAAACATTTCCGGATTTTCCAACCTTTAAAGAAGCAGCTTTCACCAATTTAAATTATTCCGAACTTAGATCTTCTCTTACAACAAAACCAGTCTTCTTCAAGAGTTTTTTATTTTTGTAAACCATATTTTTATGATAGCTACTATAGAATTTTACTATTATTGGTCTATGTTCATCTTTCACGAATTTCCCTACTCTATAGCAACTTTCAATACAAGAATCAGTCAAATTCAAATCCATCTTATGGTTAATTATTTCCACAACGTTCTGCATACAATTTTCATTTTTATATTCTTTCATTCCATATATTCGAAGATTTTTGCGATGTAAAGATTGTTCAAATTTTTCTTGGTTTTTCATCATTGCACTAATCGTGTCTCTTTGTTTCTTCAGTAAAGAGTGAAGATTTTCATTTTCTTTTTTCAGTGAATTAATTTCCCCTTCAAATGTTTCTACTATAATTTTCGAAATAGAGTTGCACAAAGTATTAATGAATACTTCAGAGCTACACACATTGGTTACTAATGATTTAATTGTTGAGAGCAGTTCATCATCGCCCTTTTTGATTGATCTCGTGCTTGCCATTTGATATAATAGAATTCAACTTACTTATTGTACTTCTACGAAATCTGTCACAAATTTCACCTTTCTTCTTTTGTTATGAAAATTTAGATTATTTTTCACACAGATTCTAATAAAATGTATAAATTGTCAGCTCTAGATACAAACACGTCTACTCCGTACTGTACACATAGGAATTTAATTTTGATTCAATAAAAATATGGTCGAGACATGAGTTTACTCTTGTTGGCTCATTGATTGTGGAAATAAATCCATATTCATTTAGAGTATTCAAATATTCAAATTTATTTTCATCATCTTTGAGAAGAGTTATATTCATATCGCCGATAAATATATAGTAACTTTCTGTTTGATTATTTTCGAAGTATTTCTGAAGAATTCGAATGAAATCACCTATGTCGGAAGATGGTGATCTATAGCATGCTGTCACGAAAATAGATTTTTTCTAAATTTAATAATTGTTTTTAGAAATTTTATGTGCTCTATTTGAATGAAATCAAAATCGAATACATAATTGTTTTTTATATAAATTATTGTCCCATCATTTTGATTATAATTACCTTCATTGTAAATCGTATTGTAATATGGTATAGGTATTGTATAAATTTGTGTTTTCCTTGTTTCTGTTAATACAAGACAGTCAAAGTTTATATTTTGTAGAAAAATTTTGAACTCATCGAGATTTTTATCGATGCTTTTAATGTTGTTATGTAACATAGTGAAACTGTTATTTTTATTTTTCACTTCTATTATATTTTAACACTCGCATGCATTATTTATGGTTATTGTTCTAACTGAATCTACTTCATAATCTCGAATATACTGGTTCATTATTATCAATAATTTTTAATACATACATACGTTTGGAAAAAGAGTAAAGTATGGGTATTATTTTGCTGAATTATTTCTTTCCTTTGAGATGTCACTTGGGTAGTTCTTTTCTCTCTTTACCTCTTTTCTTATTTTTTTTTCTCCTTGTCCTTTGCAGTTGGGGTGAATAGTACTAGATCTGTTTTTTGAGGTGTTGGAGTAGATGATATACTTATAGAATTCATCTTTTGTTCATTTCCTATATCTTCCGGTGACTTCGTCAAATCTTCGTATGTATATTTTTCACCATTCACTATCAAGACACCGTTCACTTTAGTTGCCAATGATCCTTTTTCTCTAAATAGTTTGAGTTATCCGTATAGGAGTTTTCTTTTCTGGTACTCTTCTTGTGTGTAGTCAGGGGCAATGAAGATCCCTGAGTCCCAGTTTGGTCCTGGAAAGTTGGAGTATTTCAGTTTTCAAATTATATGTGGACACTTCAATTATTACAGGTATTGTTGTATTTGTATTAGTTTTGCCAACCCTATATGGATCTCTGATGTCACTTTTAGAATATTCGATTTCGAGTTTGTTTCTCAATAGGGTATAAATATCTTCTTTGGTACTGTTTTCTTCGCCTGCTAACCCGGTTATAAATAGATTATATTTCTTATAATGTTTTTCTAGACTGTTGATTTTCTTCTTCATCCGGCCATTCTCTTTTAAGAACTCCTCATTCATTTTTTTTGATTGAGTTAGTTCAGTTTTTAAGATAGTTTAAGATAGTTTATGATTCAAAATATCTTTTTTAATTGTATTATTCTGTCTAACTATATTTTCATTTTGTTGCTTTATTTCAGTTAATAATTCGTAAACTGTTTCATTGGGGATACTCATATCTTGATTTTTTTTTCTTTTTTGATGAACACAAACACATTCAGCAAGCGTTACTCGTTTATTTGATCTGGAATTTTGCCTAAAACCACTGGAATACAGCAGACTTTGTCTGAATGTTCAGTGTCGCATGTCTGAATCCGGCTTGATAATTACGGGTTAAGGCAACCGCACACACACACACACACACACACCAAGATACGCCTCTGGTAGGGTGTTAATCATTCACTTGTCTTGGCAGATGTGGCTAATTTCAACCACCTTATGGTTTAGGCCTAATTGAATCGATTGAAGATATAGTATAATAGGTGAAATACTAATATATGCATCTCTTATTTTTTGTTTGAGATGGTCGATATCTCTACTTGGTGTTGAAAAAACTTTATCCTTTATATGCATATATTCCGCTCTAAATTCGCACTGCGAGGGAGACTACGACCTCGAGTCATGTGAGTACAATTCCAAGTGATTCTTGAAAATAGCTCCGAAGCAGGAGCCGAAACGTCGCAAAGATGAAAATTACAGACGCGTTTCAACCCGAACAACAGTATATCAAATATATGGTGGTTTGACCAATCAACCGAGAACTGCGGTGGCAGACATTTGGGTTGATTGGTCAAACCACCAACACTGACATAAAAACTTAGCAAGTTGACTTGGGTGTCACACCAATAGGTGTTTCCACTTATGTCTCGCTTGCGTTTACGCAGTTATTTTCATTAAGTACTTTTCTTGGTTTTTCACATTTTGTTTTCAATCGAGGACCGCCTGCCCGGTACTGATGATGCCCAATAGGCTGAAACAGCTGTCTACCGGTGACTTTCATGGAATTATTTTTCAGCAGCTTGGCTGCATTATCCTTTCTCGATTTTATATCTATGGATCCATTCTCAAGAATCACTTAGATTTGTACTTACATGACTAGAGGACGAGGTCGTAATCTCCCTTGTCCCCAAGTCACGTTACTAGTTCTATGTGTGCTGTGCTCCACTCTAAGTTCGTACTGGTCACTCTGACACATAGAACTAGTAACGAGACTTGTAGACAAGTCATATATATATATATATATATATATATATATATATATATATTCGGGTACCCTTTCACATTCACCTTTAGACACATTTCTCGCGAATTCGAATAAACGTGAATGATGGTTTGTTTCGAATCAGAAATTTGCCATTGCTCATAGTTCTCGTGCCACACTTTGCTATTTCCAGACTTTCGAAAATATCCAACAGTCTAGTATAATGTACCGATCTCAACGAATAGAGACAGTGCTTATTTATTTTCATCACCGTTCTCCCAGGTGTTGATTGATACTGGAATTATCTGATATGTGCTGCGCGTTCTTTGAAATTACTTTTAATTGCTCGTTTAATCTAACCGATATACTTTTTGTTAGAATCCTCACATCTCGATTTTTCAGTTTTCAACACCTTGCGTTTAGGCCATTTGTTGAAGTAAACAAGCAGTTTTGAAATCTACTTTAACGTTTAACTTTTAGATAATGCCATCTGCTCCGATAGTGTATCTTCGTCCATATAGAATAATAGTGCCTTTTTGAAAAGTCGAAGATTGACGACGATTCTCCCCAAATTTACGTTTCCTAAATAACTTTTCAACTATATTTGATAATATTTTTCTCAATATCGTATCTTTCTTCTCCATAGACTTGTTATGTTTCCAACTGTGAGCACGTTGATAAAAAGTATTTCGGTTAGGCTAAACAAGCTAATGAAACTCGTTCTTAAGAAAACGCGGCACATATCAGATTTCGAAGAATAGACAAGGCTAGTGTCGCTCAGCACGCATTTGAAAACAACCACAAAATAAATGAACACTTTCTAAAACTGTTGAACTCGGTTCATGACACGACTTTTGCATGTTTTGTACCAAACTTTTTTATTTTTGTTTCACCCTCCAGAATCTGAAAAAATATAAAAATTATAATGGGGAACTTTATAAGGTGTAGTTTTCAAGTTCACCCCAATACGCTATTGCATAAATTCAAAGTATTTGTCACAAAGGAAAATGTCCTATTCATCAGTAATAATTCTAGAGAAACTCATTTCAACGGCTATAATCTACCTCCAACTTAATAATTGGAAAGTAATCTAATAAATCCTGCATTTTTTTGGTTCGTTTCATTTTCAAAACGTCCTCAATAAATGTCAATGACAGACTTTATAATTTTTCAGATTGAAGAAGGTGAAAAAAAATACAAAAAAAGGTTGACAAGAAATTTTTGGGTGCTTTGGAAAGTCTGGAAATAGTAAAATGTGGCATGAGAGTTTTGAAGAGTGACAAAAGTCCTACTCCAAACAACCCATTATTTTTTTTCAAATGAATCACTGTGTTGATGATTAGCGGGAACTTGGCCAATTTGTGCCCTAAAAATAATTGATGTGAGTCTAAAAGCCAAGTTTTTAGTGTTAGGAATTACTTTGTTTCATTTCATGAAGTCAATTCGCTTGTTGAAACCTGCGTCGAAAAGAGTGTTGCAGTTGTAGTTTGAGGGCAGTTCTTATTTTATATTCATTATACGTTAGAGATTCCAGTGCTACCTTTCAGAAACAGGCACTTTTCCATATGACTTTAGTTTTCTTCATCTCATTCACCTTCACACATATTGAAAAAGGAATTTTTTTATTAAGAATTGATAAAGCGATGAATTTTATCAGTTGTTTTTTTGCAGACTTCACACCCTTGTCAGTCATAATGTACACATTCGCGAATAAAAATAAGTCCTCATTAGGTTATTGTAGTGAGAGCTGCCGACATGAAGTTATAATTTCTTTTGGCGTTGATTATCGAAGGTTATTTCTTCTGTCAAATGCCACCTCCTGAGACCCTCCTTGTGCGGGATATGAGTTTTCTGCTGACTCGTGCACATTTTCTCTTAATAGAGATACAAAAATGGTCGCCAGTTAATATACAGCTAGATGAAAATACTGTGTCCAGCTGAGCATTTCGTACAAAAAAAGACCTACTTCGTAAAAAAAATTGGTTTCGAAAATAATCCTAAAGTTAAACTATACTAACTGTTCAAAGGACATGAATTCTCATATCACGAAACAATCAAATAAAAATAAATGATAATTAAATACAAACCTTGATATTTATTCAACATATTATTGAAATCCCTCATTGTATTCACTATAACAGCCATGTTGATTTATCTGAAACAAAAATATATGATAGTATTTCCAATCAAAATTTAATGTTCTAATTTCAATGAAATATGCACAAGAGTTTTTTCGTTCCGACAGGGAACCTGTCTAAATGCATACGATGTTCATATCATGTTCTGGATAGTCTATGCAAGTGTGACAAAAATCTTACTCCAAACAACCCATTATTTTTTTTAAAATGAATCACTGTGTTGATGATTAGCAAATACATTTTTGAGCCAGCTAGGACCATCATGGCTATTCGCATTCTCAACAGCCATGTAACATAGCATAACAATTGATCTCTCAACATATCCACCTGATTACGCACTTTTTATATTGGTAACGCTCAAGTAAGTTCTAATTTATTCATATTTATCATTATCAAAACATGAGTCTGTGAGAAATTGGGGAAAGCAGGGTGGCCTTGAGCTGGCGATAAAAACGCACCTGATTTGAAAAATTTACTTATTTTCGATTTCACGAGCAAATATTCTTGTGTGATAGTGATAGTGAATCATATGTGGATAATATAACGGAAGATTATTTCCGAAAAAATCCTCTATTATCTAATGCAAATAGGAGAAAGTTTTCCGTGGAATTGCAAATTATCTGATACAGCACACTACTATAATAAAAAATAATGAAGTAGCCTACATACCTGACTATTTCGATCACAGAAAATGAATTTTTCGTATTCACCTAAATAATTGGTCAAAGTCTTAGCGATATAGAAAATTTACCAAAATTCACGAAAAACAAAAAAAAATGAAAAACATCCAACCTTTACTTATTGTGAAAGAAACATGACCCGTATCCAACCTCTCAAAGCAAACTTCTTTTCATGACCAAATTGAAGTTAAAGATATCAACTGAAACATTTTGAATAATCAACATTTTAATCCAGCCCTTGCAACTTCGAAATTAATTGAGGAATTGTTGAATAAAATCGCTATCTACAGTTTCCAATTCCACTCAAACCTAATTACCTCAGGCTGATGAAAGGTTTAAAAAAAGTAAGCCTCACGAGAGTTACAATCAGACATCATCATAACACGTAAGAGCTACAATAATAAAATTAAGAATGATGGCTGTATCAAAAAAACATACGTTTTAGGAACATTAATGTTATATGTTGTTAGTGAGTAACATGAATATTTGGAAACATTCATCTCTTCTTATGTTCCTACCCAGAAGAATCTAATAAATTCCCGACGGAAAACAACTACTTCTCGGGCTGATACCATGATGAACAATCAATTAAGTTACCAGAAGATAGTTTCGACGATGCTTCTTGTTCCTCTAGCAGTAGTACCACGCTGAAATCTATCGAGCGAATCACCGAAAGTCCGGTTTCAGCCTATTACGCTTCATCAGTGCAGGTAAGATCGGAGCCAACCATACATGTGCCTGGGACTCGACTGACTTCAAACGTGGCTTGAATGCATGTATGATAACTTCGTGTGAGAGAGAGAGAGAGGATTTTTAACTAGTAACTAGTAACAGATACATCTAGTGGACGAATCCTAAAAAGCAGGAAAAACAGTCCATGTACCAATGACTCTAACAAAAGTCAAATAAGTCCGATGACTGTAAACATATCGTTTGTAGAGGGTGTGAATTCGTTCACATTGGTTGAATTGAATGACCTGATACGAGAGAAATTATATGCAGCTAACCAGATTTTATTAACGTTGATTCTCTCTTCCCTTCAGCTGAAATTATTTATGTGTTCGTCATCCTGAATTTTTATCGCCTCCCTATATAGTATTGGATAGTAACTCAGTTCTATCGAGGACTTGGGTCTCTTCAAATGCGATAAGGTGGGAACCATCTCTGAGTGCGTATTTCACTCCTGCTGATTTATTGGTATACATCAGGCGAGAGGGTTTGATGCATCTGCGAACCTGGGAATCTTCAAATGGAACTCAATTATTTAAAAATTGCCTTCAAAGTCAATGGGTATAGATAGCGAAACCGATTTTGAGCGGGCAATATTACCCAGAAAGGAGAATGCCAACGCTATTCTAAATAGGCATGCCAGCAAAAAAGTTTTCCTGCCAAATGTGGTGAATATTATCGACAACTGGATCGGGGGAGTTCTGGAGAAACATAACATGAAATCGAAATTCAGGTTAACTGAATCGAAGAGAGTCTAAGGTCAGCTTAGGACCCCAGTGGGTCAGATACATTGACTTATTAAACTTCAACAAGTGAGTACAACGTGTGCTTTGTTACGCACTACTCAAATAATATTAGGTACCCTTATTCATCTGAGGTGCGTGAACTCGTACCCAAGCTCAAGTGTCAGTTGGGGTGGGTACACGAGATTAATTTCATTTGATTTTTCTGGATTGATTTAAATGTGCGCCACTAGTTATCAATGAGCCAGTCTTAACTTGTAGACTGCCCAGAATGACTGGGTATGAACAGACAAATCGGAACGATATAAAGCTGATTAACAATTATATCACAAAAATAGACAGGTTATGCATATCGGTACAAATAACTAAATAATCTATTCACACAAAGGAAAGGAGTACCCCTAAACATCTAATATGTATTTACTCACAACAAAAAAAAAAGCAAAACAAACTCAGCTAACGCGCCGCAGTGACGTCACGTTGTCGCTTACAAGTTACCTTAGTTACAAAACACATAATAATTTTTTTTTAAAAGAACGTCATTGAAATTCTCTTCAGAATTCCTATTTCTCTTATTTCAACTGTAATCTTATATCTTTATTTTTTTTCTATTTTATTTGTATTGTCCTTGCTTGAATTACTGAACCAGAGGGCTTGAATAAAATAGTATTGATCAATAATTCATTAAACCTGGGAGGCCATTTCAAAACTTGCAATTTGTATAAATCAACATTCCTAACAACTACATGTTCTACGGTTTTCTCCGGAGAATTCAGACGGGAAATTGAGTTAAGAGCTACCGATTTCACTTGACCAATATTGCATATAGAAGCAACTGTGTTACGTAATTTATCAGCTTTGAACTGTACAAAAAAACCAACTATACCAAATGGTTACGTAAACAAGGTGAAGTAAAGGGTTATGCTCACAGCTAGCCTGAACAGGGAGAGAGGGGTGGGTTCCTGAAATACTAGGTGTCACTTTAACGGGCGCCAATAGATTCAAATATTTAACACTGACTCAAATACAGAAATTAGAGATATTGAATCTATAAGATCTACTCTAAAAAGTAACCAATTGATAATGAACTTTGGCAGGTAACAATTAGAAAGACTACTGTATCAATTTAATAGAAATATATTATATACTGGCTTATCTATAAATATATAATGAGATATAATGGATGAGATCTGTATTGTACCTAGGTCTTCGTCCAGTCCCCTAAAGACATTACGCAAAACTTACATAACTAATACAAATGACAGAAAACATTTAAACAATATTCGCTGAGAGTAATTCCCCGTTGATGATTACTAAATGTAGATATTGGCCCGTGGAAGTTACGGAAAGAAAAATAAATGATCAAGAACAAATTCCGCTATGCGTTACTTAGCCAGATTTCTGGATTGTACGGAGTACTGCACTTCCTGGAACGGGTGTTCACTTCCTTAATTATATCCTTACGAGGCGACCATGAATATTACGGTATTGCTACCAGCGAATGATATATATTCTCTTCCGAGTAACTTTTATTTCCTCGAGATGATTTCAATATATGGGGTTTAACGCCTCCGATTACCGATTCCCTAATAATCACGAGACGTTGACTTCCTTTTCCACAAAAAAAAAAAAGGACTGATATCTAAAATCCTCCGTAGAGACAAATCGATAGTTGATAATCTAATCCGACGAATTAATCAACCAAATATCACTGTCGAAAGGAACACCGATCAATTAAAACCGCCTAAAGCGTTAAATATGCAATCGATAGAATTCAGCGTTCAAGACATTCGAGCCATTTTCTGAATAAAAAAAAATTCTCCAATCCCTTTTTTTCTACCCGATAGTTCCTATCGCTACAAACAAAAGGTTTTCTCGTTTCATCGATGATGGCAGCAGCTCTCGTATGCGATATGAAAGATAATTGAAATGTATTCCTGGTTGACTACCTTTTAGGAGTTTTTCTAAAATTTTACGGATAACGTAACACTTCCCTCACTTTCTCAAAAAAAAATGAACCAATATCTATTTCAACAAACTAACATTTTTTTTTCAATCCAACTTCAGATCTTTGATATGCCACGAACCTAACGAACGACTGTTTCGAAATCAGCTAGTTATTATACATTGGTAGATAGTTTTTTTAGCTTCCCCTGGAGATAATCAGCAGCATCAGACAACTTTTTATTTCTTTTCCAAACCACTTGCTCAACCGTTAAGGAGAGAGGACGGTGACGAAGATTGTACCTTTGTGCACTGGCCGAGTACGACTGTTTCAGTTTTGCCTCAACTTTAGCACATAAATCTTGGATTTCCTGAACATGGTTTGCCAAATTATGTCTTGGTGCCAAAACCAACGGCTGATCCTGTGAACCATTGCCTTGTCTGAATATTTTACCTGACATATGAATTTCTCTGCCGAAATTCAAATAAGACGGACTATATCCTGTAATTTCATGAACAGCTGTTCGTAAAGCAAAACCTATCTGATGGAGTTTTTTATCCCAACGTTGAGATACATTTATGTAACTACGAATCATAGTTTTGAGAGTCTCCTATCAACTCTTTCTGTTGGGTTTGCATGAGGACTATACTGCTCATTGAAACAGATTCGACAATCATACGATTCACACATTTTCTTGAAATTTTTCGAAACGTACTGCTTCCCATTATCACAGAGTAGGCGCTCTGGGACACCAAAGACCATGAATACATTTTCTTCAATGAATTTAGTGCAAGCCTCGCTAGTAGCCGTATTTAAAAGACAAAGCATAGTGAATTTCGTAAAGAGGTCAGTAACAACCAAGACAAATCGATGTCGTCTATGAGATAGAGGCATAGGACCAATCAGATCAGTAGCGACAACTTCTAATGGCTTGGAAACAATACGACTCGACATAACACCAAATGGAGGCTTTTGATCTGATTTCTGAGATTTACAAATTTCACATTTCCTAACATACCCTAAAATATCACTATTCATGCCTGGCCAATAATAAAGGTTAGAAATTCTTTTCCTAGTTTTATAATAACCAAGATGACCAGCGCAAGGTTCGTCATGGTTTTCATGAAACACAGCCAAGCGTAGGTTTTTGGGGACCACTTGTTTCCAGTCCGCATTGTCGTCAAACACTGGTGCATCTGAATTGACAAATTTATATACCTTGTTTTCTGACACTTTCCACTTGGGATATTTTTCTGGTTGGGATATAATATTAGACCTCAATCGATTATACCATGTATCAACATCATTTGGGTCAACATCAACGAATGCGACCTCTGGAGATTTTGAAACAGCCCTTGATAAAACGTCAGGAAGAGAATGAAATTTCCCACTACGATGAATAACATCAAAATCGTAACCCTGTAATCGTAACGCCCATCGAGCTAATCTCCCGGAAGGATTTTGCAATTTGTGAAGGTAACGAAGAGATGAATGATCTGTTACTACCGTGAATTTTGTTCCTTCGATATAGGGTCTGAATTTCTCTATTCCAAAAAAAAAAACAGCCAAACATTCTAATTCCGTTGTGGAATAGCAAGTTTCGGCAGGCGTTACGGTATTGCTAGCATACGATACGACTCGTTCTCCGTCCTCGAAATTTTGAGACAAAACACAGCCCAGTCCTATCTGTGGAGGAAAAACTGACGAGAATAATCTGGAGATGTCAGAATGGGAGCTGGAATCAACAACTGTTTTATATTCTGAAAGGTGGTCTCACATCCTGATGACCAGACGAATTTACAATTCTTACGTGTCAGCTTAGTTAGTGGAGCAACGCAAGATGAAAAATTCGGAACAAACCGACGATACCACGATATCTTACCCACAAAACGTCGAACCTCTTTGACTCCTTTTGGAGTAGGATAACAAACCATTGACTTAATTTTGGCTGGGTCCGTATGGAGTCCGTCTTTTGTAACGAGATAACCCATAGCTTCTGAAACACATTTCTCAAAGATTTCAAGTGTTGGTCGAAATCAAGAGTAGCTATGATAATGTCGTCCAAGTATTCAAAAACAAATTCTTCCAGCTCTGGACCTAATATTGTGTCAATGAGATTTTGCCAAGTGGCTGAACTGTTATGTAACCCAAACGGCATCCGAATAAACTGGTACAGTCCTCGAGACGGAACAGTAAACGCAGTTTTCTCTTTACTTTAATCTTCCAGCAAAATCTGGTGACAGGCACTTCTAATATCGATGGAAGAAAAATATCTGGCATTATTCAAACGAGCAAGAATATTGTTGACATACGAAAGCGGGTAAGCATCTCTTCGGGTGACTGCATTTACTTTGCGAAAATCGATACAAAACCTATAGTCTCCATTAGATTTCTTAACCATCACCACCGGACTTGACCACGCAGATTTCGATGGTTCAATAATCCCTAGCGATAACATTTCGTCAATCTCCTGAATAAAAGGCGAGCACGGATAATACCTCTGTTTTATTGGGGGACTATCACCAGTATCAATAACATGTTTCACGCCCTTAACGCATCCTAAACTATGCCCCATTTGATCGAGAAAGAATTGAACTAATTCGCGTACCTGTGCCTTTTGACCCATTACCAAATACTGAGAACTATTTTCAATCTCACATATAGATTCATCTGGTTTTGCTAAAGTGAAAGTGTTATCACGAAAAGAAGAAACAATATCCATGACCCTCCAAAAATCAATTCCAAAAATAATTTCTTCACTTAAATCTATAGCTACTAAACATTCAATCAAATTAATTTTTTGTTCCAGCACAATCGGAACATTAACTATACCTAAAACTGTACACTTATTCCCATTAGCCATCGTGACTGTTTGGATGCTATCTTCTAATGACAAATTCAATTTTGATAATTTTTGCCACCCCGTGCGACCAATACAAGTTTGTGAGGCTCCAGAGTCTAGTAGACCTTGAAAAGGAATACCATAAATACATACATTCAAATAAGGTCTTGGATCCTTTTCGTGATGTAAAAAGTGCCGATATCCTATCTTTCTTGTATTCACCCTGTACAAAAATTTTCCAAGACTCCCGTGAGTCATCTATAGGTTTATATGATAATGTTAATTTTGAAATCCCCGTCGATTGATGTGGTGACGGCGGTCTGCAAACCCGTTTTTTGAACTACAACAACACGAATATTTGGTAACATTCGGCCTGCCACATAGAAAACAAAATTGTTTCGATCTAGGTAAGGTACACTGAGAAAAACCATGTCCCGTGGAATTACAATTCCAACATTTTGTCCCAGCTGAAACTGTTCGAGTAGGATGGAGGGTACACTAGAGGGAGTTTCGTAAGCTAAATCTGGTTCAAGAAGACAGACTGATTTCAGCATTTTTGACTTAAAGACTAAGTCCCGAGAAATCTCAATTATTTTACATTTTTCGCGAAGTTCATCTATGTTTTTAGTAGTAACCAAGGATAATCTATCAATAAAATAAGGGTCGATATTACGATGCAAAGTATTCAATTTATCTTGTTCACTTGGAGGCTCCGGTAATCTGTTGAACATATTAATCATACACGCGAAATATTCACCCACCTTTTCCATAGGCTTTTGCCTTCGTTTACGAATTTCATTCCACAATTCAATTTGATAGTCGTGACCCAAATATTCAGCTCTTAATTCTCGCGTAAAAATATCCCATGTACTAATTTTTAGTCTCGCGGACCTATACCATATTAATGCTTTATCTGTTGATAAATCTTTCAGGGAAGCGAGCAAATCTTGTTCGGATACATGACGTGACTTTTTGTACTCTTGAACTCTTTCTAAAAATGCATTAACGCTAAGGGTATTACGTTTACCCGAAAATGAAATATTCCATTCATGAACAGGAGTAGAAGATGGTTTATAACTATTATTTAAATGTACAGAAGATAAATGATCACGATTAGGTACTACATTATCAGTAACAGCAGTAGTTAACGTCGCATCGAATTGTTCTTCTAAACTTGATAATTGACGAAAAACATTGGTTTTTGCATTAGCTAATTCTTTATCATTTTGTGGCACTTTCACTCTCTCCAATCGCGCAAAGAGATGTTTGAGCTTCGCCTCTAAATATTTAGCATCACTACTTTTCTGTTTAACATTGGGACGAGAGATCAAAAAGTCATTCAAAGCAATTATTTTTCCATTACAAACATCTATTTCATCCGTGGGATTCGGACTAAAGGAGGCGTGATACTCTACTGTTCCGAATTCATCTTTATCCGATAATTCTTTCAATTTATCACGCATCGACCTGACCGTTTCTCCCTCTGTATTTAAATAACCCCTAACGTTGAGTTCATAAATCAATTCATCGCGAACTAGTCCTGAACAATCCATTTTTAAGCATGAAATTTATATACACGGTAAAATAGGAAAATACCAAAATTAAATTTTATTGAAGCTCCCGTACTATTGAAATAACTTTTAGAAACAAAATTGATCAAATAATACTCCAACGAGCCAGTATCTTTCACATAGAATGCTTATTTTTCTAACTCGATATAAAATCAAACAAATAAACAAGCCTTGCTATAAAACCAAGGTAGGTACTTAAAATAAAAACAAACAACCTCTTTTTTTGTTCCTATAATTATCTACCGTTTCAAATTATTGATTTTGAAAAATTTCGAATAACTATACATTTCCTGGAAATACTGCCAAAAGATTTATTAGAACTCCACGCCAAGGGTGCCAATTTCACTACTTGTTACGTAATTTATCAGCTTTGAACTGTACAAAAAAACCAACCATACCAAATGGTTACGTAAACAAGGTGAAGTAAATGGTTATGCTCACAGCTAGCCTGAACAGGGAGAGAAGGTTGAGTTCCTAAAATACTAGGTGTCACTTTAACGGGCGCCAATAGATTCAAATATTTAACCCTGACTCAAAATAAAGAAATTAGAGAAATTTAATCTATAAGATCTATTCTAAATAGTAACCAATTGATAATGAACTTTGGCAGGTAACAATTAGAAAGACTACGGTATCAATTTAATATATAATGAATAAAACAAGATTTAAAATGGTTGGGGGGGTTTCGATTAGAAAATCCTCATGAGAGGAAAGAAGAGTGGATGAGATCTGTATTGTACCTAGGTCTTCGTCCAGTCCCCTAAAGACATTACGCAAAACTAACATAACTAATACAAATTACAGAAAACATTTAAACACTATTCGCTGAGAGTAATTCCCCGTTGATGATTACTAAATGTAGATATTGGCCCGTGGAAGTTACGGAAAGCAAAATAAATGATCAAGAACAAATTCCGCTATGCGGTACTTAGCCAGATTTCTGGATTGTACGGAGTACTGCACTTCCTGGAACGGGTGTTCACTTATATCCTTACGAGGCGACCATGACTATTATATTGCTACCAGCGAATGATATATATTATCTTCCGAGTAACTTTTATTTCCTCGAGATGATTTCAATATATGGGGTTAAACGCCTCCGATTACATATTGCCTAATAATCGCGAGACGTCGACTTCCTTTTCCACAAAAAAAAGGACTGATATCTAAAATCCTCCGTAGAGACAAATCGACAGTTGATAATCTAATCCGACGAATTATTCAACCAATTATCACTGTCGAAAGGAACAGTGATCAATTAAAACCGCCTAAAGCGTAAAATATACAATCGACAGAATTCAGCGTTCAAGACATTCGAGCCATTTTCTGAATTAAAAAAAATTATCCAATCCCTTTTTTACTACCCGATAGTTCTTATCGCTACAAACAAAAGGTTTCCTCGTTTCATCGATGATGGCAGCAGCTCTCGTATGCGATATGAAAGATAATTGAAATGTATTCCTGGTTGCCTACCTTTCAGGAGTTTTTCTAAAATTTCACGGATAATGTAACAACTGGTTACTTCATTAACTTCCACTTTATAGTGTTCCCTCACTGGAACACTATAAACTGCACAAAAAAATAAAGTCACTCACCAGTTGCTCTTGAATACGTATTAAGTTACTTCTTGAGGGTCCTTACGTCCACAAAACCTCTCGTATCCAAAATAAGTAGCAAAGGAAAAGGCACAATTGCTTATCCAGTATTTTATCCGCCCTGTAGTGAATGCTATTGGCGGAACGCTCTTCCTAATATCGCTTTGAAATGCTTCTCCCCACAGATACTAGACTCTACCACAACCAAGAGCAGAGACAACGATGAAAAACAATTCCTTCTTAACTTTCAAGCACATTCTACTCCTACATAACGTTCCTACTCGAGTTCTCACTTTAGTGCCCTTCCCTATTCTTGTAAGTCAAGTAAATAAGTTATATTGCTTCAAATCTTATTGCACAATAGAGAAAAGGGTACAATTCCGAAATACCAACACACACACGACCAGAAGAGAACTTGTTTATCAAAACCCAGATTAGCTGTTCGCTTTTTTTCTTTTCTTTTCAAGGAACGAATTCTCCACTTGGACGAGCTGCCAGCGAACGACGATCGGCTTATCGGACCAATTTAGTTTTTGAAGTTACGGGGTGGACCATCCAAACCGTAACAGCCTTAAAATACAGCTTCCAGTTACATAACTACATTTTTTATATATTTCAATAGATGAAATGATGACCTTGTAATTCTGAATGTATTTCATCCAAATAATTGTCTGTTACACCTGTTTAATCAATACTATATTTCTCGTGATCTTTGTTCACTTGTCTCATTTATCCAGATAGACATGCAATATAAGATGTACATACGTTAAACACGCCACATATACTTGAAACATGTCAGTATATGAAGCTACGTTTTTCCCAAATTATTATTTCGATTTATGCCGTTGTCGATAGGAAATTATTTTAAATTAAAAGAATATATTTTTAGGAGAGACAAATTTTTAGGAAAGAAAGATTTTGACTTTCTACTTCTGGTAGTGGATACAAAAAGTGTGAGAATCTTCCAAACAAAGGAGGGAAGCAATCAATTTCAAAAATTACCTTTTTGCAAAGATGTAGATAAAGAATCAGTGGTTTGGTGCAATGCATATTGAAGTAAAATTCAGAAATAGCAACTGTGTATAGTAATCAAATTTCGTTTTAATCTCAACAGCACGCTCTGAAAATTATTGATGTGCAATGCATATTAGATGAACAAAATTGGCGCACGAGAATAACTCCAATATTTTCTATTGCATCACAATCGTTCATTTTATTTGCATAAAAACCAAACTGCTCTCATATAACAATTAACTGGTTTATATCCTGAAAAAAAACGACAATTGAAAAATTAAATTAACTTTCAAATGAAGGATCAGTGTTTTGTTTATGGATTTTATACCATAATTATGTTCTTTTTGAATAAAAATGCAATATATTGAAAATAATGTAATGAAACATATTACATGTTTTCATCTAGAAAACTCAAGTAATAATGATTTAGGATAACAAAATAACTATCTTCATTCAGGTACAAAACCCTTCTTGTTCTTAAAACTCGGGTACTTGGCAAGGGCTGTGACGATCGAGTTCTTAGAATTTATTAGTCGGGTGCGACTAGACAACACGATAGTCCCATGAATATAGGCACATTTTACGTAACAATCAGGTTTTTTGCTAATATAGAAGTATTCAACAAGTGCAGGGTCAAAGACTCTTTGAATATTATGGTAGAATATTCCTGGACAATTTGTCATTTCTTGGTAGGTATATTTTTGAAGTGAGTTGAACTATTATGAGAAATTGATAATTATTGGTATTTGAATTGGATCCTAACAGGTATTTATGTGATTGAGTGGTATTTTTTTTATTGACAAAATGTATTCCATTAATAGTGGTAACTTTCATTCAAGGGTTTTGAAAAAATACTAATAATAGAATGTTTTTGCTAGGAAAACAAAAGAAGAATGTCGGTTTAGGTATACTTCTTCATTGACTAATAACTTCCAAATATTTGACCGAACGAGACCATAAAATGCTATTAACCTCCTTATATCTGAAAACAATACTCAGTTAAACTGAAATAGTGAATGAAAGGGTAGGCCCTGCGAATTTTTGTAATGAGTTCTTTAAAATTTAATCGATCCGTCTTTCCGAAAAATTTCAGAAAATGTTGAGGAAAAAATATTTTTGTTAGTGTTTTGTCAAGTGTTACAACAATTCAAATTGTATGTGATGGAATTGTTGACACAATTAATTAAGAAAATTAAGTCTATATAATAGCTTTTTCGGGCGTGTTTAATACAAACTCAATTTCTTAATTTTTCTCATCCTTTGGCACCTACCTTTCCTGGTCTCATAATGTTAATGTATTGTAACCTTATATTATGTAGATTATAACGGAATTAAATCACCTTCATCGCAATAATTGCGAATTAAATCACCTTCATACAATAATTGCGAAAATGTTTGAATAATTTCTAACACCAGCTTCTCTCTTCCCAAAACATTATCATTCATTGTGTATCACTAGCAGAATTTTGCATAACAAAATACTCTTTGGAGTTTGTCAAGCAACATTAATATGGTTTCAACCTTCAACTGTCACAATATGAACATCGATACTTATTCATTTTGAATTATATGTGTATTTCACTTTCTTGTTGAATTTCCGAAAATATATTTCTCTGCATCATGACATTTGTATCTTCATCGTCGGTTACTTAAAAGATAGTAGGAATGACCATTCAGAAACTTAATAAACATGACAATCTATACATAGGACTGCTTGAGCAAGCAAAAGTAGGGTTGCCACCTTTATTTTACAATTGAAGTACATTTACTACAGCTTTACTAAGTAAATTTACCGTGTGGCTACAAAAATGACAATGAATCATAATATCATTTTCTCAAACCATTGGAATGCTGAAATAACTGCTGATAGGTGACCAATTTAATAATAATGTATCAATGCACAGCTAATGGGATATTAATCTTGTTCCCACATGGCAACCAAACGACCAATCAAATCATGCGAAATGAAGTATTGTTGCGTAGTTGATTGTTCTCATTAAATATAATAACACGAAATACGACATGTTGAAAATATTACACCCTCTGTCAAACTTGATAACTTCTAGTGAAAGATTTCACCTGAGTAATTTCATGTTTGGTAATGTCAAATTACCATACCTAGTTATAGTTCGTTCAGTATCGTCTGAGATTAAAAGAATTTCAAGTATGCAAACATGTCGCTACATCAAAGAAAGCAACATAGTCGTCTCAAGCAAATAGCACTGCAATTCACCCACAAAATCATTGAGATATGTCTACCCTCTATATCCCTTGAGGACGCCGCTAACGAACCATTAAAATAGAGATATGCGACAAAGAACGCGAAAACACCGACAAAGAATGCGAAAATATCGCCAATAGAACCGCTCGATGTTTTTTCTGATATTACGTTTGAGATAATATTAATAGGCATCGGACTGGGGGTATTAATATAAAATTTCCATTGATATATTCTGTATGATGAGAAGATAATTAAAATATGGTGAAAACTAATTTTGTTTGGATATTTTATTTTGGAAAAGACAATTTAAATTTGAAATAGTTTTTTATTATTTAGAATTGTTACCTTCTACAGATCTATAAAGTAATCAGAATATTAAATTTACAAATAAATACAAATATAGAAAGGGCAAAAAGTTAATGCATTTGATAAATTAGCTTTTTGGACAAAAAATTTGTCATTAACTTGAATTTAAAAAATTTTGCATATTAAAATGAATATGTATCATCTGGCGATGTTTCAAAGACTCTATCCATTTTCTTTATCCAACCTATTTAAATCAATACATTATAATTTGTAGTTATGATTCGTCTTTTGATGTAAATAAATTTGATATTATTATTATCATTGACACTGATAATATCAAATTGATCGTCGGTATGATAATGAAGATGGATAAAGTATTCAAAACATCACCAGATAAGTATACAAATAGAATAGATTTCGGCGGTTAGAAATTTGAACATCTGATTTCGAGTTGAACCGCGTTAAAAATTTTGCGTTGTTCGACGTTTCGGCTTCGACTTTGACATTTTCAGAAAGTAGAAAAGTGTGGCTGCACTGAGAGATACACTTTATGTATTCTTGTTGGTTTGGAAATGAAGATTCATATTCCTTATTGGATTTTATAGTTGATTCAGAAACAATTTTATAGATTCAATGTGAATACTTACTTCGAATAAGACATTGCGATAACTTTAATCTGAAAAAAGTCTACAGGGATTCGTTGAATGATTCTTCACTGCATGAATCAGTTTCATCAGGATTTATGACAACTGGAATAATTTTTTCTGATAATGAGTCTATGCGATCATCCAGATCCCACATCTCTACTTCGATTCTGATTGTTTTGTGGATACATTTTTCCCAAGCTTTTTGGTCGACTGTTTCCAGAGCACTGTATAGGTATTTCTTTACTTAACACAGCTTGAAGGTCTCATTATTCCTTGCGATGAATCCTTTAACTTGAGCCCAAATCAACTGTATTGGATACAATTCACAGTAATAAGGCGGCAACCGAAGAACCGACATACCTGACCAATTTTGACATACTTTAACATGGTCGATTCAAAAGAAATAGCTTTCATTTGTAACCACTCAGTAATATCTGCTTTCTTTCAACACGACGACGGCAGCTTCTCGACTCGTCTACTGTTGTAACTTGTGGTACCCATTACTATTACGGATCTCTGCTGTGGCATCCATTTCTTGATGATAGTCTCCATTTTCATTCGATTCAAACACCATCAATCCGTCTTTCACGAATCCTTCATTGCTGCCTATGTGAGTGATGATAAGACGACGATCTTTTCCAAATGGAATTTTCAAACCAGTAGACCAACCTTCCATTAAGGCTTGTCTTCCACTTTTGATGTACTGATCTTGCCAAACCTTCGAGACGGTATGACCCTCATTGACCCATCTTTCCCAAATAAAAAATAGATTTACCTTGTGCTCTGGCTTTCTTTATTTCTCTTAAATAGTTTCTTCTCCATTCTACAATCTCCGATTTTTCTATTAACAGGCTTTCTCTATCTTCCTTTCCAAAAGTGAAAGTCAGCTCATGTAATCCATAATCGAGTTCCTCTTGTATCAGGAAAAAAACTGTCTCCACGAATAACTGACAGAATTTTATTCAATGTAGGTATTTCGTTTTTTATGTGAAAAAAGTGTACTGTTCTCCTAATAGAATTCTTCACTTCTTCATCGATAACCAAACACTTTTTACCAGTGGATACTTTCGGCTCGAAAAAGTTGTTGTTTTACTTGAGTTCCTTGAGAATTTTAAAAATTATCGATCTATTGACACCGGTTATACTCGCGCATTTTTGCACTACTTCCTTCTTACTTTTTATTTCGGGCGGATATTGTATTCTTAAGGAATTATATACATTAATACAATTGTTTTTTCATTTATATTCAATGGTGACAATTACTAGCTTCCATGCTGTATAGCGTTTATTCAACGCGCTCTCGAAGTAAACTTAAGAATATCACGAATAATCCCGCTAAAATGCCAAGTCGGTCTTATTGATGGGTGCGATGTGTCTGTTGACAGTATAATTCAAAGGGATATCTATTTATATCGCCTTCGAAAAAACAATGTTTTTTTAATCCCCTTCAACTAAATACCTATTTGTTGGAGAATGTCTTGGTTACTACTGCACATATTTCAACATTTGTCATAGTAGATTTGTTATTTTGTTTGTTATGAATGATATTTTTCAAGAATAAATAGTCGTATAAATTCATTTACTTAATTCGTTGAGAGTAAATAATTTGAATGCAGTACGCCTTATGGTACTAATATATATACATATATATATATATATATATATATATATATATATATATATATATATATATATATATATATATATATATATGTATATATAAATCAAGAATGAAATAATTCGTGGACACAACACTCAAAAAATATGGGCAAACCTATCCTGAACCCGGATGTCACGCAGGTAGCTATAGCTGCCTACGTGGTCATGTTAGATGTAGCCTAGGAATTCTAGGTCTTCTAACTGAAACTACAAATGTGCGGTTGGCTTCTGTTGTTGACTCCGTGCGTATGTGTTGTTTCCTGCTTTCGGCAAACAAGTGTTGCCCATCTTCACATTTGGCTGCACCGCGCTGATGAGGCCAATAGCCCGAAACACGTGTCCGCGGTTTGCCCCTTCTATAGTCTCTCTCATTTCTGAACAGATTATAGTCGAATGACAGGGCCATTTCATTATTCTCTTACCAGTAGCAATTGAAAAAAAATTTTGAACGATAAGAAATCGAGTCAGAGTACTTAGCAAATCTAACAGTAGTGTTCTTCAAAGTTCTGAATTTCACGTAATTAACACGTAAATTAACAATTTTTTCATATCTTCATCAAGTATAATGAGGAGAATTAACATGTAACTTGAATTAACACATGCAATAAATGCACCAAAAACTGAACAGATATAACATTGGTAGTTTTATACAGTTGAGTCAGGTAAGGAAGTATGCTGTCTTTATTCGAACCACACAGAGCAGAGACTTCTGGTAAACATATCATATTCTCGACAAAATAATCTACCAAGGATAATTAATTGAAAATTGCAGTAAATTGATACTGCGGTGATAAAACCGATTTTTTGCGAATGCATTCTGCACAGTTATTAACTAACCGAAAACGTTTCCTCGCACTCCTGATTTGGGAGTAACTATCATCTTTCATTCATTTCAAGTTGCCTAAAATACCTTCCTTAAATTTTCATCACAATTTGGAATACTATCACTAGTCTAGACTTTGGACTTGCAATATGTGAGTATCAAATATGTACACCTAAACATAGTAACAAAAATAAAAAACGTTTGTCACATTTTTCAATTCCAACCACCACATCAATGCCGCCATCACTAACTATTAGCCACTCAAGAACGAATGGAACCAAACTTGCACAGATAGGGTTACATATTTGAGTCTTCTTGGTATTGAATTCTGAACAGAAGTGAGTATAATTTCGAAACATGCGTCGTAATCTTGATCATTTTTCAAAATTATTTTGAATAATTCAAATCACCTCTTCCTGTATTCTTAATCAAAATAAAACATGACTTTTCCATGAATATTATCATAGATATTTTGCTGTGAAAAAGTTAAATTTATTGAGGAATAGTACCTGGAATGTAAATTAAATTTAATTTCTCTGAATATTCCTGCCATCAATTAAGTTTTCAAAGATTTACTTGGGAACCAATTTTGTGCATGAAAATTTCAAGAAAGGTCAATAAAAAATTCTTATTTCTTCCACAAGAAATGAAAATTGAAATAATTTAAGCCAAGTTACTTCACGACTTTTCATTTGTTAGTATCCACAATTGTCTTCGGGTGATGAATGAACTTATTCCTCCGTGAGATGACCTCTTCCCTCTCACCGCTTCACTGGTTTGGCGGGAGCTGATCGTTTGGTGGGGGTTGGCCGTTCTCCGCTTGATTATGGGTTTCCATATGTTGCGTATTTTCCTCTAGATTGACTGAATGGGTTGTTGGACAACATATATGCGTCTTCTTTGAATTTCCTCCTGAACCAGTGTTCCTGGTTTCTCCTCGCTGTGTGTGTTTCTTATGTTCGGCAATGCAAACTTTCAATGACCTTTTAGTTTCATCGATTTAGAATTTTTCGCACTCACATGGTACCCAGTAAATACAATTCTTGGAATCGCAGTCCACTTTTGTTGGCCTGGTTTTCGTGAGGCTGCTATGGATAGTGTTTCCGGATCTGAAGCAGGTTCTGATGGTACTGGTTTCAAGTACAACATCAGAACCTGCTTGAGATCCAAAACACTATCCATTGTAGCCTCACGAAAACCATGCTACCAAACTAAAACTGCGATTCCAAGAATTGTATTCACCGGATACCATGCGGGTGCGAAAAGTCCTATATCGGTGAAACTGAGAGGCCATTGAAAGTCCGCCTTTTCGAGCACAATACACACACAGCGAGGAGAAACTAGCAAATCGGGAATAGCAGAGTATGTTTGGACTCATCAACATAACATCAAGTGGTCCCGAGCTGAGAATATCCATAGAGAAGAATACTGGTTCAGGAAGAAATTCAAAGAAGAAGTCATATATATGTTGTCCAACAACGCATTCAGCCAAGCCAGCGTAGAAATACGCAACATATGGAAACCCATATTCAAGCGGAAAATGGCCAACTCCCGCCCAACGGGAGTTGGACGGGAGGCAGGCTTGGAATCTTTCAATTTCTATTTAATTCTTATTGTTCAATTTTCAATTGTTGCTTATATTTTATTTTGATTTCATTTCAGGGGTTTTTTCCTTAATATAATTGTTATTTTCAGCTCTTCATTTGAATTTTATTGATTCGAAGTCCGAACTAATGAAATTCACCATGAAACATTGTCAACCACTTTGAAATAAACGATTTCTTACATAAGATGTACTCGCACAATCTGAAACAATGGAATAAAAATTATAATGAAGAACTTGAATAGCTTTAGAGAGGACAAACTTCTAGTTCACCCAGATGATTTACTTCGCAAATTATATGTAAATTTTCAATTTTCAATAATCAAAAATCACTTTATTGTTTTTCAAAATATTTCCCATGAAGATCTATACACTTTTGCATGCGTTTGAACCAATTGTCGAAACACTTTTGCCACTGTGATTATGGTATCTCCAAAACATGCATTCTGAATGCAGCAACCGCTTATTCAGGTGTCGAAAAACGTTGACCTCTCAGTTTGTTTTTTACGTGCGGGAATAAAAAGAAGCCATTCGGTGCCAAGTCAGGACTATAAGGCGGGTGACTCATCAAATCGATGTTTTGGGTGCTCAAAAATGCAGTTGTTTGAGCCGATGTGTGAGCTCACATTGTCGTGGTGAAGAGTGATCCGTTTTCAGCGGTTGGTTTTCCTGATTTCTTGGAAGACAACTGGCAAACATGGTTGTGTACCACTCAGAATTGACTGTTCTGCGTTGTTCTAGTGGTACGGTTGCGACATGTCCAGTTTTTCCGAAAAAACAGGCGATCATTTGCTTGGAAATGCTTCGTGCGCGAACAAATTTTGTTGGATTTGGCTCATCTTGAAACAGCCATACAGTTGTTTACTTTTGGGCTCATACGAAGCACCGCGATCGTATTTTTTGAGCATTTCCTTCGACCAATCGACACGAGCCTTTTTTCGAGCGATTGACAAATTGACAACGCGAACAAATTTTTTTGACAGTCAAATGTTTATGCAATATTGAATGTATGCTGGTCCTACTAATGCCTAAGGTTGTTTCAATCTCACGATAGGTCACATGAGGATCTTGCAATATCAGTTCGCGCACAGCATCAATGGTTTTCGTAACAAAAACTGATTTTGGACGACCTTCATGAAATTTGTCTTGGAGTGAATTACGACCACGATTGAATTCACCATACCATCGATAAACACTGGTCCTTGATGGGGCATGAATTAAGTTCATCCATGCACTGTTGCTGAATTAATCCACGTCGAAAGTTGTGAAAAATAATCGCATGAAAATGTTCACGATTTAATTCGTTTTGGGCCGAGATGAATCTTTTGAGTTACTGTAAACAACACAAATAGCGCGCGTATGTCAAAACGTTCTGAGTACGTATAAGCTCAAAAATTACCAACTTTACGATAGAGCTGTCAGTTGCCAGATTGCAACACTAGGGTTGGCAAATCCCGAAACATAAAAGGCAACCCTCGTACCTTGATATGGATAACAAATGAGAGGGCTTGATTGGTAGAACAGTAGTACCTACACTTTGAAAAAGTGGCAAATTCAAGATGGCCGCAGATTATATATCACCTTGTAATACTGAGGCACTAATTGAACTAAACGGAATGAAAAGAATTGGGTAAAACAATTAGAAATTGAAAACTTGAAAATAAAGTAAGTAAAAATATATGTTAGACGGTTTAATTAAAAAAAGTTGATATTGATGTAGATATTGCACTGAAAATAATTCGGAAGCTCCTTGGTAGCAGTCATCACACCACTCTCCTCAGCAATCTACGGTATTGATCAGATGAAAAAATAATAAAATCGTTGGGCGTAGTATTGCATAGTCACTCAGGTTACGCTACGCTCAACGATTTGATTATTTTTTTATCAGATCGTAGATACCGTAGATTGCTCGTCAATACATCTGACGATTATCTTATTCAAATGCCATTGAAACAATGATTTAATATTTTTTACTCGGTAAAAAAATCATCACAGTAAATTTTTTCCAATGACTTTTTCATGCTGTCTCTTTTAGCTCCACCGATAACGGAGACGCTGACGTTCGGAGCTGTTATGTGTTAGGGAAAAACTATTATTGTTATGATTTTCAGCCGGTATAATACGACTCGTTAAGCTGTAGCGCTCCTCCACCCGGATAAGATACTGTGTAAATTCAAGTATCTTTCACAAAAAAAAGTTCTATTTATCAGTTACTTGTCGTATTCAATATATTCTTTAGCAAAAATAAAGCTAAGAAACTATACAGCTAAGATGAATTTTGCAGTATTTTCATTTTGCAATATTCGCTTCTTCAGATAAGCCAAAATTAATAAATACAAGTTACTAATAAACTGAATATTTTTCTTTATGAAAAACACTTTTTATTTACGCAGTAACTTATCGAAGTGAACTAAAACAACTGTAAAAAGTCTTCCATTAAAACTTTTATATTTTTTTAGATTGTGAATCCATCGCAAAAATTACTATCAATCAATACTGTTCATTTCCTATCGTATTTATTGTTGAATCCATGAACAAATCTGGATATGCGTTCTCTTTCAAAACAGATTTTATCAATAACACCACAAGGTAATTCAGTTGAAAGAGTCAGGTGGTTAAACTCCAACTCGATGGCAATTAAATGAACAAATAAATGGTATATTTAAATCCGAAAGGCCATCAAAGTCTAAAAGGTCAGGCGCAGATTTATGTGGGTTGTATTCCTTGGTTGTATTCCTTGTATGACTTGGTGTGAAGTAATACAGGATGATTCCAAAGAGTGTTCAAACGCTACGATTTTTTGCTGTGATTCTGATTCTGGAATGGACATTCCCGATGTTTTTATGCTCTTTGATTCCTATTCTAGTTGCTACTTTTCATTCAATCTCAATCGACAGAATCTTTGGAAAATAGTAACGAGTGACCACGAAATCATTGATTATTTAGTTGTCGAAATGTTGTCAAAATTGTGAAATTGTTGTTATCAAGGGAAAGTCAGCATTTCTGTCCTTGGATTTGATTCTCCGCATTTCTGCAGATGCAATTATTCGAAAACAATCCTCCACCTTTCGAAAGTAACGAGGGATACATCTTCAGATCGCCGGCTGGCGTTAAACGCAGAAACGTGGAATGATAGTTTGGAGTTGAAGAACACAAACTAAAGTCGCCGGCGGGCGTTAAACGTAGAAAGGATTTCCGAAACACAAGGTGTTTCGGAAGTGAAGAGGATGAATATTTCGGAGAGGAATATTCCAACGTGGGATGTTTCATCGAGGGATCGCCGGCGGGCGTTAGGTAGAAACTACGTTGGACAGTTTGAAGTTGCAGAACTCAAACTAGGGTCGCCGGCGGGCGTTAAACGCGGAAATGGAAAAATTGAGTTAGGATACGACGCAGTAATGGACGTCCGGCGCCAGGCGTCGCGATGCCCCCAGAATGTAACCCTTAGTGGTACCTGGGAGGAGAAGGAGGTTGTACGCACAGGCGCGTACTCTGTCCGAGGGGAGTCCAAAACTGGCGTCCTAACGGAAGAGTTAGTGGGTGGTGGAAGGCCAGGGGGCCAGTCCAAAGCCGAGAGAGGCATGGGGATGGCTTCATGGCGAGGCCAGTCTACCACAAGGACTTCCTTCTCAGCGCAGCTGAAGGAACTGATCCAACAGATACGAGCATACAACCAGCTAGCCAGACATACGAAATCCGACGTCGCACCTCTACACGAGCTGGACCTCGAAATGCAAAAAAAATGTAATTGCTGTATACATTCTCTCCCTCTCTCTTTTCATTATTAAATTATTATAAATGAAATATTCTTCATGTACTTATTCTATCAGATTTGTGGAATAACTTTAAGAAAAAATTTCTCCACGTCCCCTAAAGAATAAAATATACCAGATTTGACATGATTATATAAATCGAGTTATTGCAGATAACGACACAGTCGACTTGTAACGTCAACAACCTCTGTCCAGAAATGCATTAAAAGAAAAAGCGTAAATCACAACCAACAGTCAAAGGCAAGGTCATTTTGCGAATTCATATTCAAATATTAAATTTATATATGGATATGAAACTCTTTAACTTACTTCCTAAAATAAAATCTTGTAATTTCTTGTGAATAAATTTGAATAAATTTGTAGTTGAGGTTTCTTTCGATTTATTTTTGAAAATTTCAACGAAACTGTAAAAAATAGGTAAAAATAATATATAACATACTACCGAAGAAATCGGAGTATGTCAATTCATTCGAGAAAATTTGTCATTCTCGAAGGGTACCTCCCAAGTTTGGGTTGAAAACACTTGTCTTCAACTCCTCACTAGCACCTATTTGAATTTTTGAAGACGAAAAGTCACGCTTTTATCGTACAAGATTCCTTTTTACCAGAAGAAAGGTGTTGATGGGAGGACCGATATTTCGAAAAATACAGGATTGAATCAAATTGGTTACAGTAGATGAATTTAATCATAAGTTACTCTTCTGAAAAGAATACTTATAAACTGTGTTTTTACATATTACCTTCTAGTGATGCTTTGCAACTACTTAACGAACTGGAATATATTCTTTCTGAATAATCTCCATAAGAAAAATTATTTTAATTGGATACCTAAACATAACCTACGCAGAACAAAACACATGTTTTAGTTAAATTATCTGAAAAAGCAATTTGTTCAGGCCAGTCTCAAATTACCTACACTGTAGGTTATGAATTGACACGTATCAGAAAGCAACTACTCCTTTGGCTAATACCACGAAGTACTTTGGATTATGTCTGACGGATGTCCGTGCAGGATTTTTCAGTGAAGTTACTGTAGCATATGGTGTTCGCGATATAACTGCCGCAATCGATTTTCAATTATTGAAACACACTTGCAGACCGATTTCGGACTGTTTGGCCACTGATCAGTGCAAGGTAGTGTCTATTATCAACACTACCTTGCACTGACGAGTGGCCAAACAACTTCCGACATAATTTCGTTTTCACAAATACGTAAGTGAAGTGTTAACCTTAAGTACACACTTGTTTAATGACTGTGCGCAAAATCACTTATGGAAATAACAAAAAATTACGAAGCGGGGTACGCTGCGTGGAAGCATTGAAATACAGCAAGTACCGGCAGGAATAAAACAAACATACACAAACTCGTTTATCTCATTTAACTGCTCGATCACAGCATACCTAACAAGCTGTGGCTGAGCAAGTAAAAACAAATAAGTATATTTCAGTATATGTATTACGAAGATTAGCGAATCAGAGAAAACGAAAGAAAGGATAGCTAGTAGGCGGAGCCTACGCGCGCGCGCCACTTAGGGATAAATATAGACGGTTTCGCAGGTTAGAGCAGGTGAGTCTGACTCTGAGCGTAGTAGAGTACACATCGAGCGTTTCGACGGCCTGAATTATTGGAAGTTGGCTAGCTACATCTTTTGGAATTGTAAAGGAGTCTTCGGCAGTAGTTTCTTTATACTGAGATTGGGGAAGTAAAAACAAACACCCCAAATTACTTCCCGAAGTGAATTCGATATAAATAACTGCCGAAATTGCCTTTTTCAAGGCAACAACACCACTGGAGTTTTTCCAAAGAGGAGTTTTCCTAGGAGGTTGGACGTCCAACTATACATCTATATATATATATATATATATATATATATATATATATATATATATATATATATATATATATATATATATATATACATACCGAGGTATACATATACGTTCCCATTATTATACCAAGGAGATTTACAGGATAACGAAACCCTAACAGTGTCTATCAGGAGCTGCAAACATACTATAAACTGAACTTGTTAGTTCAAACTTGTCCTTTTTAGGACTACCTTATAAAAAGAATTCGCAACCTGCTACTTCGGCGTCACGCCGCACCGAGGGACCCACTAGCCGGCCTTCTTGGACGTATTTGGCCTACCCAGGCTTGAATACATCGGAGGGTACGCCCACCCAGCATATCTAAGGGGCAGTCTACGTGGGCTGTCCCATTGCACTGATATCTGGGGGCTTTAAACCGGCCGTGCGCCTCCGGAGGCGGTTTCTTTCCTTCGGGCTTAGGGAGTTAGGTAGGTCAAACCGCGATAGTGTGTCGGCTAGGTTTAGGGACCGTAGGGAACCCTCTGGTCCGGCCCAGTGCCATCGTGGTGGCCAGTTGTACCCCAGCCCGTTAGACAGCTAGTTTGATAGGGAATATATAATAAATTCGGAGATCTTGTGCATAAAAGGAAGATCGCAGCAATGCAGGGAACCCGCGACGCTCCGGACTCGGGAATGAACTCGGGAAGCGAGGACGGAGCTCCATATAGACCCTCCGGCGGCCCAGCACCTGCCGGCTCTGGTCTGCGTGCGACAGGCGGCCCAGTAGCGGACGGTCCTTTACCACTCCATTTTCTTTATATGAAATAATGATGGTCCCAGTCAAATATCTTCCTACGCATTCCAAAATTGTATTATATAATGTCGATACGAATACTGTTTAACAATTTAATTCCATCATTTGTAAACACATAGGTGGAAAACGGATCAATTACTGTTGAAGACGATCCTTTCAAGCAAGATGTGAAGCTTCTGCTGTGGAATGGAAAACAAAACATTTTGTGTCAATTTTATCGCAGTCGCTAACACGTAGAAAACCTGTACTAACAAAAAAAAGTGAGAGCTACACACGTCGTCGCAAAATTTAAATAAAAAAAAAAATCTTATGATTTTTTTTAAACTGAGTGTCTTATTGTAAGCTACATAGGCATTGTAAGGTTCGGACGAAGACATTTTTGAATTTCAGTGAGCATTATGCAGTGCAGAAGTTCAATAAAACTCCTTCAAACATGACATTTCACACAATAATATTTGGAAAAGTTATTTTATTTTCTCAAAAAATCTCTTCGTCCAAACCTTTCATGCCCTTTTCTAAATATAATGAAATGAGCAGAAATCCTTTAAACATATCTGTCATTACACATTTTGATAAAGCGTACGTGTCTGTAGGCATACCCGGCAAAACCGGGCCTGTCACTCTTAAATCACATCAGCGCCCCCAATTTTTTCTGGGCTCCTTACCGCCTTCCTCTAGGCCTCCAGCGACCACATGGGGACGTTATAGCCCACTTTGGAAAAGACTGTCTTAGACTATGTGAACATTGAAGTTACGAATATCTTTATTATTATATGACACAAATATTACCCAACTGCATGAAACATTATTTTCCATAAAAAATAAAAGTCTAGCTGTTTGCATGAAATTTCGATGAAAATTCTAGAAAATAATCGTATAAGTCGTATAAGAATACTCGGTATATTAGTTTGTCTAATAAATGATTCATTCGTATTAGAAATAACACGTTAGAAGGCAAGATCTCGTTAATCCTTAGCTCGCGCAAGTTTCGACTTCTGAGGGTTGTCATTCGAAGGAGTGCGACAGATGCTTAACGGAAAAACAGATTTTTAAACAGAGGAGGAATTTTTACAGTTTTTTTTCAAGAAGTCAATTGTGTTAGCATTGCCAAAGGGAGAGGTCATCAATGGTCCATCGCGTCTTCGTACAATTTCTCTCAATGGCTGAATTGATAGAAAAATTGGTTACAAGACTCCTTTGCTTTCTGAATGAAAACGAAATAATGAGTGACTGTCAGTTTGGTTTCCGAAAGCAAGCATGCTTTCATTTCTGTACAATGTTTATTCCAACATAAATGATAAAAAACAATGTATGCGGTCTTCTGTGATAAAGCCAAAGGATTTTATTGCGTGAACCATAAGATATTTTACGAAAAGTCAGTAGATACGGAATAACTGGATTGAGTCTCAAGTAGTTTGCGTATTACTAGCAGATCACACCCAGATGGTCAAAACCACTTCATAATCAAATGAAGGTCTCACAAAGTTTACATTAATGACCTATCGTCTGTCAACATCCAAGGTAAATTTACTTTATTTGTTGATGAAATCAAAATTTCATAGCATGCCCCTAACAACCATATGTTGCCACGAAAGTGAAAAACTGGTTTGACTTAAATCTTGAGCTTGAATTCATCAAAAACAAAAATATTAAAATTAAGGAGATAATTTTTCAAAATTAAATAATAATCATATTTGTTGAAGGTACTAACTGTTTCGGTTGAATTTGGTGTATGTGTATTCAGTAACATGTTATAATTACAGGGCTACATATATAGCCTAGATGATGATAGCATTAACCTTTCTCGACATATATATATATATATATATATATATATATATATATATATATATATGTTGATGAGGCCTTGCCTTTCGATTTCGATAGCTTCCCTGATTTGTCGAATTCTTGGCTTTTGTAGCTGTGCTATCTGTTTTGTGGACTCAAAATTAATCTTGTGACCTGTTTGTAGATGGTGTTGAAAGAGGGCAGAGGAGGTTTGTTTTGTTCTTATCGAGTTTTTGTTCTCCTGGGTTCTGGCAGATATACGTCTGTTGGTCTGACCGATATATTGTTGACCACAGTCCTCGCATGTGATGCTATATACTCCTTGGTTTTCTTGGGAAATTCTCTCTTTCAGTCTGGGCAGCCAACTGGATATCGTTTTGTGCGGTTTGTAGGTTGTCCGGATGTTTTTACGTCTTAGTATTCTCCCGATTTTGTCGGTCACACCTTTGACATAAGGTAGTGTCACAGATTGTCTGTCGTGTGGAGAGTCTTCTGTCGATCTAGTGGATGTTTTTTGGTTCTTCTTTGTCTGTCGATGGCCTTTTGAATGATCTTTGGTCCGTAGCCATTTTGTCGCAGAGCATTTGTTCAATTCTGTTGCCCTGTTTGTTGGTTCTGTTAGGCGGAAACTGCGGGATATTAACGTGTTGGCTACGGATTGTAGCTGGGTAGGGTGGTGGTGTGATGCTGCTTGTAGGTAGCGGTTGGTGTGTGTGGGTTTTCGGTAAACTGTATAACCCAAGTTGCCAGTTGGTTTTCGTGTTATAAGTAGGTCTAGGAGAGGTAGCTGCCTGTTCTCCTCTCTTTCGGTAGTGAACTGGATGCGGGGATGGATGTTGTTCAGGTAGGTCACAAACCGGTCTAGTTCTTGTTTTCCGTGGGGCCAGATGATGAATATGTCGTCTACATATCTTTTCCACAGGGTCGGTTTGAGGCGAGCGTTGTTGAGTGCTTCTTTCTCGAAGTGCATCATGAACAGGTTTGCGATCACGGGCGATAGGGAGGAACCCATCGGAGCTCCCTCTACCTGTTTATAGATCTGGTTGTCTAATATGAAATAGGTGTTTTTAAGGAAGTGCTCTGCTAGATCCGTGACATGTTGCGGAAAGCTATGATCAGTTCTAATGGTGGCTAGGGCTTCGTTTATGGGTATACTCGGGTAGAGGGATTTTATGTCTAGGCTGGCAAGGATGTCGGTGTCGTTTAGTTTGATGTTTTTAATGATATCCACCAAGTGCTCTGAGTTTCTCACATAAGATTCTGCCAGCTCCGTCTTTGGTTGCATGATTTTGGATAAGTATTTCTCTAGATTTTGTGTCGGTGAGTTGATGGCACTCACTATTGGTCTTAGTGGAACGTCCGTCTTGTGAATTTTTGGAAGGCCATACAACTTCGGGCATTTGCTGGACTTTTCTCGAGGTATGGTTTTCTGCTCGATTTCCCGACCTAGCTTGAAAGACTGGATTTTGGCCTTTGTGGTTTTCTCTAAATATGTCGTCGGGTCTCTGGCTGATGGTTTATAAGAACCGTCTTGGAGGATGTTCATCATCTTTTTCTGATAGTCCGTGGTATTCATGACTACTGTCGCATTGCCTTTGTCTGCCGGTGTTATTATAATGTTCTTGTTCTTTTTCAAGTTCTGAAGGACATCTCTTTCTTTCCTTTATATCTTGAACTATTGTTCTTGTTGAACTGAAAAATAAAATCAACAGGATCAACGACCACAGCATCAAAAATTCAATGGAACTCACAGACAGAATCTCTACGACAAATGTCAGTCCGAACACTAAACTGTTCTCGTTCGACATGAAAAACATGTACTCCAACATACCAGTCAACAAAAGTATAAACATCATATCTGAGAAACTAAAACACCAAAACATAGACAAATCCTACATAACCCTTTGAGTGGCAAATTGGTAATTCTCAATTTCTTCATAATTTATTGGTTGGTAACCCTTTCAAATGAGTATGTGAGGAACATCAAATAAAATTTAATTTTTTTCATTTATCCCCACCCCTAAAAAAATGGTGGTATAGCATGGATACCACTATCACTCTCGGCATACTACCTTTCCGCAATAAATGTTAAATTTGTGAATGAATAAGGTTTTATTTTCACAAAAAGCTCAGATTAAAATCGTATATATCAATTTCAGGAAGAATGGTAACGCATAAAGCAGTTTTCCCCTTCTGTTCCCCCCAGACACAATGGTAGCTTGCAAACGGTACACATCCAACAGGTACGTTTTTGTTTGACTTTGGAGCTGCAATGGGCACATCGGCGTTTCGTTGTTCTCACTGGCATATGTGCAGCTTTATCAGTTCGTAGCTCCATTGGAATGAAAGGCAACGTCTTGGTATCGGATGAAATTTCTTTCCTCGCGGATTGGCCATTTCTGCTCCAATCAGGCCTGCAACCACTCTTAGCCTGAAATCCTTTATCTTCATCTTTGGTCCTTTCATCGAATTCCTTTGATTGAATAATATAGAGGCATTACTTATGCTGACATCGACGAAATAGCCGTAACCACCATCTACGACTTTTTCTATCAATGGCATAATAAGATTTGAACATATCACTGAGATCTTCAGCACCCATGTATTTGTTGTAATCCTTGACAATTTGTGGGCATGCAACTTCGATTTGTTCTCCTGTTCGTGTCTTTCTTGTGACTGTTGATGAAACAGTACCATCGTGACAGTTTGACAGGCTTTTTGTCTTGCCATTGCACAAAACAAAGACCTTCGTGCTTGTATGATGAAAGAGCTACGCTAGATCCTCTTTCGGAATTATTCAGAATTTTTCTTGGTAAACCTTTGCGATTTGATCTTATGGTACCACAAGCATATATTCCATCGTTCAAAAGATTTACCATCAATGGAATACTAGAAAAAAATTTATCAAAATAGATGAAGTAATTTTTTCCAACTAAATCTCTAGTCAAGTCGGTTACAACTCGTTCACCTAAATTTAGTTCTGGATTACTACGAATTTTTCTTGTGTACACTTGGAATTGACACACATAGCCATATTCGTCAGCTCGGACCCCAATTTTAAATCCTCGTTTGATGGGTTTCAATGTAACATATTGTTTCAATACAGAACGGCCTTTGAATTTGACCATACTTTCATCTACACTTTGATGACGCGTAGGTCTGTATGTTGATTTGAATGTTTCGGAAAGCGTATTCAGCACAGGTCTGATCTTATACAATTTATCGTAGTTATCATCACCCCGTCTTGGCATCATATGGTTGTCATTTGCATGAATATGGGAAAGCAGCCAGCTGAAACGCTTCAAAGGAAGAAATGAACTTATATATTCATCTCTCAATTGAATGTTACTACTCCAATAATCTTTATAAGAAGGTTTCTTCGTGATACCCATCATTATATTAGCGGCTATGAATTTTTTCATTTCTGTGATATTTGTTGGCTGGAATGGTATAACAGCTTGGGTTGAAAATAAGTTTGTCTGAAACACTAAATGTTCGAATAAAGTATCTGGAAAAACACTGAGAAAATGGTCACAAGGTGTCAATACATTATCATCCAATATTGGCCCTGTAGTTTCCGTGAAATCTTTCAACTTAGATTGTTTTTCTTTTCCTCCCAAATCCCATCCAACCGTTTTTTCATCTCTGATAATGGTTCGTTTGAGTCTGACTCTGAAGATCCATCATCTTCCCGTTCGAGTAGTTCAAACTCATGTTATTTCTCAGAACCATCATTCGACCTATTCATATTACCAATATTCAAAAGGGAACAATCGCCATTTTCCGTTACATCGACATTCATTTCATTAGCTTGAAATGAACAAGTTGGAATATCACAGATGCTAGATCGATCATTGGTCTCAAGTAATGGAGATTTGCTCATTTTTTGTACGTCTTTCAGATCGATACCAGTTTCGCTCTGAAAACATTTCACCGGAGCCAACTCTGTGTAAGTCAGGTCTTCACTACTATCTGAATCTGAATCTGATAGCTCAGACTCTGAACCCGAAGGTAATTCAAATCCTTCCATAATTTCGTCATATGAAAAATTTTGAATATCATTGATAGATAAAACAGTATTTCTTCTAAATTTCTTAATTTTCATTGCTAACTATGATTCACTCTGAAAACGAGAAAAAAAATTATAATTCAGAAAGAACCAACTTTTCCGTGATGAACATATCGAAAGCAATCATATGGTATAGGTATAGGCAAATTAGGTGCAGTGGTAACTTTAGGTACCACTTTCTAGATGGTCACAAAAAATAGACTGAATTGTGAATTACGATTCACTCATATCATAGTAAGTAGACTATGATAACACAAATTATATCCTCGAATTTCACTCACCTGCAAAAACAAATCCCAACACAAAACTTATAAATATGAATTTATGCGCGAAAATACCGTCTAACCTCACTTCCCTTCTTTCAAGTTGTACGAAAGAAATGTTTACAGTCCGAATTATCTCAAACAAAAAATATTTCGATACGAATACATGCTTGAGATCACAATTGAACTGGTTGCAAAACAATACCACTACCACGAAAATAGTAAATAAATTCGAAAAAGGAGGTACCTAATAGATACCACGACAACCCAAAGGGTTAACCAAATTGAACACAGTCTCAATACAATACTTAATCAAAATTATTTTGAATCTGAAGGGAAAATTTATAAACAAACAGATGGACTAGCGATGGGATCCTGACTATCTAGCATTTATCCGAAATATACACATGATGAAAAAGGAGAATGGTTCAGATACGTTGACGATGGAATGTAAATATCACAAAACAATGGAATAAGAATAGAACAAATAACAAAAGAAATTAACGAAATAAATCAAAAACTATGTTTCAGCATTGAGGAAGAGCACAACTCAAAACTCAACTACCTGGACATAACCATAGGATATAACCACAACAAAACACAATTTCAAATGGCAATATACAGGAAACCTACACAAACAAGCTCTACCATACCCGCAAGTTCAAACCATCCACCATCACACAAAATGGCTGCCTATAACGCATTCATATATAGAATGTTAAGGATACCACTCAGCAATGAAGCCCGAAACAAAGAACGGAAAATCATATGGCTATGGAAGAAATCGAAACCGAAGCAATAGCAACGTCACACTTGAAACCTAAACTCTGGCTGAGGTATGTCGATGACATCTTCGTGATTTGGTCTCATGGACACCAGGAACTTTCCAGGTTTTTTAATCACTTGAATGAAATCCATCCACGCATTAAATTTACGAAAGAAGTTGAAGAAGGTAACCAGCTCGCATTTCTCGATGTACTGATTATGAAAAAGCCGGACGGTACATTAGGTCACACGGTATATCGAAAGCCAACACACACGAATAGGTACTTAAACGCAAATTCACACCACCACCAAAAACAAATTCACGCGGTGGCATAAACACTCATTACACATTCGAGGAGGCTGGCAGACAACGATCACAGACAACAGGAGTTGAACACCATCAAAAGAACTCTTCAAATGAATAAATACTCAGAAAGAAGTATAAAATCGGCTGCCTAGACCACACGGAAACAACAAAAAACTCAAGATACACCGGTCATAACAACCACACTACCATATATTGCACAGATAAAATCAGCAGAATTCTTCACCGACACTACATATCAACTTCGTTCGTACCAGAACGGACAATAAGATCGAAATTGAAAAACGACCTAATAATATGAACATGAGGGAAGATGCGTAAAGATTACCATCAACATGGAGATCCGTTTTATCGTTTCGCACAAGCAATCAGACCGCTCAACCCCAGAAGCAAAACTCGGCACATGACAATACAGGTACAATAACAGAGGCAGGAGAGGCAGCTCAGGTAATAAGACCAAAACAGAACACGGAGTGAAACCCGAGAAAACAGCTCACCATATATATATATATATATATATATATATATATATATATATATATATACAGGGTCCTGCAACAGTGGCGCGGTGTTCCATATCTCTATATAGGAAGCAGATAGGAATCTAATTTTCTATAATATTACCTTATTGCTCGAGCTCGACAAAATAAAAATATTGGCGGTCACACAGGGTGTTCGATTTTTTCTGGGCGGATCCCAACTGTGTCTTTTTAAATGGCAACCTATATTTTTTATCGCTTTTTCGGTTTCTTCATAGAAAATAAAATAAACTTTATGTATATCTGCACTTCGAAAATATTGACGGTTTTCGAGATATCTAGCATGACAAGTTTTTTTTTCCAATATTCGTCACTCAGAATATTTGAAATTATAAAGTGGTGCCAAGTCCAGTTGAATTTTTTTTTGGTCGAATATTCTACATTGGTAACTCTCTCAAACGATATATCTGAAATCGACCTGTGATATACAGGGTATGAAAAACCGCTTGCCAAATATTGTAAATGAAAATTTGCAAAATCTTCCTTAGATTAAATGGAACACCCTGTATATTATTGATCCATAAGAAGCGCCAACGAAACCTCTACAAATTTCATTAAGTATTCCCTATGGCTAAGTTCAATAGTTTTTCTTAAATGAGCATTTCTTTCGAAAAATGGTCATTTTTCCAAAGCGAAATCCATTTGACGACTGATAAAAATATACGAAAGATATCTTGTTTCAATTTTGTACATTAGAAGGTGTCCAAACAAATATTTTTTAACGAAATAAATGTATGTACCTATCACTTTTTGCTAAATGGAAAATTATTTTTTCATTGGATGCAGAATTTCACTCATGAATCGTGCAATATCAAACCAAACAAGTTAAAAGAAAGAAACATTATAAATAACTATTTTTTTCATGTTATTATATTCATTCAGAGCTTGAGTTTTAGATATTCAAATTTGTCAACTGGCAAATTACAAAACTACAAAAGGGAGAGTTTAATTAAGGTTGATAATGAAACTTTTATAAAATATGTTCAACATGTCTTCCATTTTCTTGAATGCAGAGCTGAAGTCTATGTTTGAAAGACTGTTCTACCCTGCGCAAGACAGCTGGTGTGATGCTGCGAAAAGCATTCGTTATTCTAAGTCGCATATTTTCGGGAGAAGTTGGTGGCTCAACGTAAACCATATTTTTTATGTATCCCCATAAGAAAAAATCTAGTTTCGTCAAATCTGGTGATCTAGCGGGCCACCGTACAGGCCCATTCCGTCCTATCCATTTATTGGGAAATACTTCATTTAGATGATCTCTCACTTCTGCCGAATAGTGAGCAGGTGCACCATCATGTTGTAACCACATTCTATTGCGGAGGTCAAGAGGAATATCATCTAACAAACCTGGTAAATCATTTCGTGAGAAATTGAGATACATTGCACCATTCATATGTCCCTCAAAAAAGTATGGACCAATTACATATTCTCCAATGATGCCTCCCCAGACATTTATCGACCACCTATGTTGATAATCCACCTGTCTCAATAAGTGAGGATTTTCTGTCGCATAATAATGGTAATTATGTCGATTTACAAATCCATTTTTATGGAATGTCGATTCATCCGACCATAAAATATTATTGAAAAAATATTCGTTTCGACGAATTTTGTTCATGGCCCAATTGCAAAATCTCACTCTTTTCTCGAAATCAGCATACAGTAGTTCTTGATGTAACTGAACGTGGTATGGATGCAAGCGATGTTTCTTCAATACTCGTTGCACTGATCTCTCACTTATATCCACTATTTCCCCAATTTGTCGTTGACTCCTACTAGGATCTTCTTCAACAGCAAGAAGAACTTGCAATTCATTATCTTCATTAGTAGCTGGCTTGATGCGCTCATGTTTGGAATAATTAATAGATCCAGTTTCAACGAATCGTCCCAAGACCTTTCGGAAAGATCTTTCATCTGGATGCCTTCTATCTGGATACCGTTGAGAATAAATTCTACTTGCCAATAAACAATTCCTGTCTGATTCACCTAATATGAAAATCATATCAATCAAATCACTTTTTGATAACAACATTCTGATGAAATTATACCGACAGTTCAACTTCACGATTGACTAAAAATTTCAATATTCATTTGCAGCCAAATATTTTGTTCTGTCATTTGCCAGACTACTTGATTTCCAATAAATATTTCATTCGCTGAAAGGTTGTTTTAGACCGAAAGAATATGGCACAAATTCCGAGATTTTTTAAATTATTGTAACTATTCAAGAACGTCCATTTTGTGGTGTAATTCGCAACTTGTTTATCTAGCAACAGGTAATTTTAGGAATGGGCGATATTTTAAGGAAAGGGTATTTTTTGTATATTCTCATCAGTCGTCAAATGGATTTCGCTTTGAAAAAAATGACCATTTTTCGAAAGAAATGCTCATTTAAGAAAAACTATTGAACTTAGCCATAGGGAATACTCAATGAAATTTGTAGAGGTTTCATTGGCGCTTCTTATGGATCAATAATATACAGGGTGTTCCATTTAATATAAGGAAGATTTTGCAAATTTTCATTTACAATATTTGGCAAGCGGTTTTTCATACCCTGTATATCACAGGTCGATTTCAGATATATCGTTTGAGAGAGTTACCAATGTAGAATATTCGACCAAAAAAAAATTTCAACTGGACTTGGCACCACTTTATAATTTCAAATATTCTGAGTGACGAATATTGGAAAAAAAAAACCTGTCATGCTAGATATCTCGAAAACCATCAATATTTTCGAAGTGCAGATATACATAAAGTTTATTTTATTTTCTATGAAGAAACCGAAAAAGCGATAAAAAATATAGGTTGCCATTTAAAAAGACACAGTTGGGATCTGCCCAGAAAAAATCGAACACCCTGTGTGACCGCCAATATTTTTATTTTGTCGAGCTCGAGCAATAAGGTAATATTATAGAAAATTAGATTCCTATCTGCTTCCTATATAGAGATATGGAACACCGCGCCACTGTTGCAGGACCCTGTATATATATATATATATATATATATATATATATATATATATATTTATATATATATATATATATATATATATATATATATATATATATATATATATATTATATATATATATATATATATATATATATATATATATATATATATATATATATATATACCGGGTGTCCCACATTTTATGTGACAGGCAATATCTGGTTTGTTGAAGGAGATACACAAAAATGTTTCATACAAAAGTTTTAGGAGTTCATGAGAGCTATATTTTGATATAATTTTTGAATATAGTGTTTGGTGTAGGTGCTACAGACCAAAATTCCATTTTTTAAAATAGAACGCCCTGTATATCATTACATATTCAGATGCTACGTTAAATTCTGATATCATTTCATGTTTGGTTTTTGAAATTCGGTTACGGCGTTGTTGAGTTATTGCACTTTTCCTTAAATATAAAGTTTCAAAAAACTTATTTACTCGTACACGAATCCAGTCTATATCTTTTATTAAATTGAACTAGACTACTACTGAATACAAACCATTATTCTCACCTCTACGATACGATATCGATATCAGTTGAATATAATATTGAAATTCTTGAGAATGTGACTAACTTGAGGGTGAATTGCTTTATATTGCACAATTTCATCAAGTAGCTTATGCTTGTTGATGCCATAGTAACAAATGTTGTTGAATTGTATTTACTTGTCAGTTCGATTCAGTGATTCTTTGCAAAACAGTAACTGTGTTCTTTGTGCGAAAACTCCAGTATGCCTTTCGCGTTTAGTCCAAGTGATTGCATTGATATGTTATTAATTTTTGGGAAATGTCAGAAAAACTGCCGTCAAGCACAACGTCTATACCAAGAACGTTTTCCAGACAGACCAATTCCGTCACGAATGACTTTTTTGAGATTTGTAGAAAAATTGCGAACTGGGTCATTTCCTTCTACTATAAAGCATCGTCATCATACGAGATCTGTTAGAACTGAAGATTTAGAGATCAATGTGTTGGCTTATATTATTATTCATCCGCATATTTTTATCCGTACTCTTGCAGAAGAAGTCGGTGTGAGTAAATCTAATGTACAGAGAATTCTGAAAGAAAATAAATACCACCCATTCAAAATTCAATTGGTACACCCATTCAAAATTCAGTTGGTACAAGGTTTGAAACCCACGGACTTTGAACGACGACTTGAATTCATTGCTTGTATTCAGGTAATATTACATGAAAGTCCTAACATATTTAGTCAAATTTTGTGGAGTGATGAATCGCGATTCCACAATAATGGAGTTGTGAATCGACATAACAGTCACTATTGGTCTCAAGAAAATCCCGACTGGGTCCGCGAAAGTAATTTTCAAACTACTTGGGGTATTGATGTATGGTGTGGATTCTTCAATGGCCGCATCATAGGACCTTACTTTTTCAATGAAAATCTCAATGGATTGCGATATTTCCATTTTCTAGAAAATGATTTGATCCAGTTGATGGAAGATATCCCCATAGCAGAACCGGCTGGTTCCCCAGATTTATCACCGCTTGATTTTTTCCTATGGGGTTATTTGAAAGATATTGTTTTCACTACTCCCCCTTTGAATGTGGATGATTTGAAAATGAAAATTCGACTAGCGTGCAGTGATATTACGCCTGATATTATAAGAGCGACTTGTACGAGAGAAGTGATTCGACGTTTCGAAGCCTGTATAACATCTAATGGGCATCACTTTGAACAATTTTTATGACTTATTTCTAGGTAACTACCATTTGTATGAAATGATTCATCAAGTTATATTATTTACATTGTTATTAATTGAAGATTTGTTTTCCAATACACCTCTTTCAATTTCGCAATTGTTTCATATTCAAAATGATTCCTGACTGAATTCAACAACTCAAAATTGAAATCATTACTTCGAACACCCAAAATTTTGACTAATTTTCATGTGATCTGATGCAGAGAGAATAATTGTATGAGATATTTTAAAAAATAATAGTCGTTCTCAAGACTTTACATTTTAAGCAAAACTAAACATGAAATTTAACGTAGCATCTGAATATGTAATGATATACAGGGCGTTCTATTTTAAAAAATGGAATTTTGGTCTGTAGCACCTACACCAAACACCCTGTATATTTAAAAATTATATCAAAATATAGCTCTCATGAACTCCTAAAACTTTGTGTATCTCCTTCAACAAACCAGATATTGCCTATATATATATATATATATATATATATATATATATATATATATAGTACGTATGTGTTGTTTCTTATTATCGGCAAACAAGTGTTGCCTATCTTTGCACTTGGCTGCACCGCGCTGATGAGGCCAGTAGCCAGAAACACGCATATATATATACCGTGTATGTGATATTATCTCTAATTTCACCGACGTTTCGACAAAATCTCATTTGTCATTATCTAGGTGTGCTGTTACATGTTCAGAAGTTTTGTTAACCTTGCTCAACTCACTTCTTACTATACTGGTAAAACGGTATTCGTTACGTGTTCAGATATAGAGTGTCCATAAACTCTCTACTACCTACTACTCATATTCGATACCTTAACGGGGAAATGAGGTCAACTAAGAAGAAGAAGAACTCAGGTAAAACTCAACAACATTTAAGTAGTAGAGTTTATGGACACTCTATATCTGAACACGTAACGAATACCGTTTTACCAGTATAGTAAGAAGTGAGTTGAGCAAGGTCATCAAAACTTTTGAACACGTAAGAGCACACCTAGATAATGGCAAATGATATTTTGTCGAAACGTCGGTGAAATTAGAGATAATATCACATACACGGATCAAATACCCGGAAAACCAGTTCAGCATATATATATATATATATATATATATATATATATATATATATATATATATATATATATATATATATATATATATATACATATATATACATATATATATCAGCACCGCGCTGATGAGGCCAGTAGCCAGAAACACTCCGCGGTTTACCCCTTTTTTGGAGTGTTATGTATGTCCATGTGTTGTTTCATTTCTGATTTATATCATACACACTCGATATCATCTATATCTTTGTTTATATCCTGTACGTGGATGTCACGCAGGTAGCTATAGCTGTCCACGTGGTCATGTTAGATGTAGCTAGGCCTTCTAACTGGAACCTCAAATGTGCGGTTGGCTCCTGTTGTTGACTCCGTTTTTTATTTTCGGCAAACAAGTGTTGCCCATCTTTGCACTTGGAGGAATCTGGGAGCTGAATATACAGCCCTTCTGTATTACTGCAATTCACGATGGCTCTCACGTGGAAATTTCTTATTTTGTGTATTAGAATTACACGAAGAATTTAGCATTTCTCACAACAGGAACGTCATGAAAACGTCAGATACCAGAATTTTTGCTAGAACTAGCATATTTGTGCAATATATTTGAAAAACTAAATAAATTGATAACGTCTTTTCAAGACAACAATACGCAGCTTCTGAAGCTGATGGAGAAGATTGCGGCATTTAGAAAGGAACTGGATGAAAAAAAGTATGAAGGTGACTGTCAAAATTGCTTCCCGCAACTGTATAAATATGCGGTATCTAATGAACTGGTTGTCTCACAACACCTGATGTCCCTTTTCCCGGATCATTTTTCGATCTCTCTTGCGATAGCAGCCGTAAAATAAAATTCACCAGTTCCGATTTGGTGGAGTTTTGGTTATAAGCTAAAAATGAATATCCAAATCTAACTTCAAAAGCACTAAACGCTAGTTGCGTAACGCTAGTTGCATCAACACCGATTTTGGACGACCAGTATAAAATCGGCCGATATTTTATTGGTAGCGGGTGCTTGCACACTCACCGAATTTTTATTGGTAAAACACTCAGTTGCTTTGTTGTCGTAATTAGCACGCACTACCAAAACGAAGTTAATGCGTAGTAACTACAATTTCACCGAGCATTCGAGACTGGAATAGTCGGTAAAAAACCGGTGAGTATGCAAGAGTGTATTTAGTCATGTACGCCACTACTCCCCGGTACTGCCGGCGATACAGTGGCAGTGGACGGCTGCTCACCGGTATTTTACCGGCGACGATCACCGGTCGGCGTGTGTGCAAGGTCCCGTTCCCGCATGTGGTTCACTATTGGAATTTGGACGACCAGTACAAAGTCGGCCGTCCAAAATCGGTGTGTGTGCAACTAGCGTAGCGTTTTGTCGTATTCATAAAGGGGGATTGAGATGAAGTAAATTCAATTTGATCAATCAATTTTGTGGACAAAAACTGATGAATATAGGTAACCAAGTCAACTGACATTTTCTTTTTATATTATGTTGTAACTTGGGGTTGACGTTTCAACTTACACGAAAACTTTCAGTTACGTAGGACGTTCCTGAAACCGGAAGAACATATTTTATGATTATCTGAAAAAGGGGGTTGATTGGGTAACAGGATCAATTTTTCCTTTAAAAATCAATTGTATTCTTGCCGACGTTTCGAATTTAATTAAATTCTTCTTCGGGGCTCTGTAACAATGAATTTTCATGAATATACCTTCCACAAAACTTATTTCAATTTCACAAGAAATAATGAGTTATCATTTAAATTACTCACCGAAAAGTAGTTTTTTCGTGTTGATGATAATACTATTTCAAAAATCATCAGACATATTAGATACGTATTTGAAAAATAAAAATGAAAAACACATTGCAAACAACAATATTTCGAGACAACACCAACAAAAAACGACATTAAACAAACGAATGGCTTTATCTCTGATTCTGATAAGGTGGTGTCTGTTTTTTAATCAATGGCAGAAAGAAAATGAATGAAAAAAGTGTAAGTTATTCAGGTATTTTACGTATCAAATTAAAATATGCGGTATTAGGGCCATCGATATCTCTTCTAGTGTTAACACTATCGCATTTGAGGATGTGTATCATTTCGCCCAACATAGCATTTGTGACAGCTTCCACAGTTCAATTTTTACACATTATTGGACTGTATTTCTTGTAGTATTTCAGTTTTTTTAAGAAAAAATTGATCCTGTTGCCCAATCAACCCCCTTTTTCAGAAAAATTTTTGGATCACCAAACTAGTTAACTGAATATATATTTAGGGTTGAAATCTTGACAGTAGACTATATACAATGAGTTTTCTAAATGAAATAAAGAACATTTACGGTGATGAGGCATATTTTGGCATGAAAGTTTGGACAAATCTGATTAGAAAACTAGCTAAACAACGTAACCATAGCAAGTTTTTATTACAGTGTAAACAAAAAAATATTTTACCAACTCATATTCCTACTATTTTTGAATGTATACAATCCTTATTACTAGAAAACTCTCCTTTTGTAAATACCTACCACAAGGCTTTACTTGATTTTCAGAAAAAAATTTTGAATATAAAAATAAGATGTTCCCATTGGAAAGTGAAAAGACTTGAATTTGATCTGATTAAAACTAAAGATTCAGTTTCAAAAATTGTATCATCCTCAACTTTTCAGGCATTTGATACCAACCAAAATCGACTTCATAACACATTATATAATAGAACTGAATATTCCCAAAAAATCAAATTTAAAAATTTACTTGAAAAACAACAAATTACCACTCCTTTCCATGTTAATACAAAATGGCTAATTAATTGATAGAATTGTGAAATACCAAATAATGTTCAATATTTATTGAGTATGGGTGATAAATTCAATTTACCCTATGAAAATAAGAAATTTTCTTTGAAAGATATCATCATTGATGTTGAACATATAATTGGTACATTACAAATTATCGAGAAAGAAAAGATAGAAAAAAGAAACAAGGCTGTGAACATTCTGACCAATTTCACAAGATCTAACAGATTCATAGAAAATCAAATAAATTTTGATGATATTAGAGCCACTCATGTGTTTCTGAAAGATAACATAATTGTAACCAAAGCTGACAAAGGTAACTCGACGGTTGTAATGAATAAAAATGAAAGTCTTGAAAAAGCTACACAAATTTTGAATGATAAAAACACGTATACCTCACGCCGAATACCTCACGTGTAACAACGGAGTTTTTCCTAAAATGTATTTTTTATCAAAATACCTTTGAGGCCTATCGTTAGTTTTGTTGGTTCTCCCGTCTATAGGCTTTCGAAATGGATTAGCGAAATATTGACACATGGTTTCGTAAAAGATGAATGCCATGTGAAAGATTCTTTCGAATTTTCTGATTTTATCAGAAATGAAATTATACCTGAGAATTATATTTTAATTTCTCTTGACGTGGTATCTCTTTTTACTAACATTCCTATAGATCTATTGATTAGTATAATTAGAAGAAAATGGGAAATCATTTCAAACTTTATCACTTTACTCATATATCTTTTCATGGAAGTTTTTGAATTCTGTATAGATTCCAATTATTTTCGTTATAATGGATCTTTTTACAAACAAATTTTTGGGTTGGGAATGGGTAATAGTATGTCACATATTTGTGCAGACTTGGTCATGGCAGAACTACAAAATATATGCATTAAGAAGTTGTCATTTTCATTGCATTTTTTCAAAAGATATGTTGATGATATTGTTACTTCCATCCCAAAAAATAAACAAACTGAATTATTAGACATTTTTCATAGTTTTCATCCAAAACTAAAATTCACTCGAGAAATGGAAGAAAACAATTCGTTAGCATTTTTAGATACTAAATTATCAAAGATGAAAACCGAATTTTAAAGGTAGACTGGTATCATAAACCAACTTTCTCTGAGAGATTTTTAAATAATTTTTCGAAACATAGTTTTCAAAATGAAATCAACATTATGAGGAATTTGAAATCAAAAGCAATTGCCATTTCCAATTCTGAATTCCATAACAAAAATCTCCAATTAATTGAGAATTAATCGAGAAATAATTAAAGAAAGAAGATTCTCCTCCCAAAATACAGGGGTGAAACCCAAATATCAAAAAATTCCATTTGTAGAAAATTTATCTGTTAAACTTGGAATGCTACTCAATACCGAAGAAATAAAAGTGGCTTTTTCAAATGAAAATACTGATGGAAAGCATTTTTTCTCGAAACAAAAAACTAAAACACCACAAGAAATACAATCCAAAATTGTGAACAAATTGAACTGTGGAAGCTGTCACAAATGATACGTTGGTCAAACCGGACGGTGTCTTAAAATACAAGTTTCAGAACACATGAGAGACTCTAAGAAACTGAATATGAAAAATCCCACAACTCTCGTTGAACATGAAAAAGAATATGGACACATTTTTGATTTTGATCATCCAACTATTTTAGATGTTCAACCATACTTATCAAAAAGACTTTTGAGCGAAATGATACATATCCTCAAATGCGATAGTGTTAACACCAGAAGAGATATCGATGGCCATAATACCGCATATTTTAATTTGATACGTAAAATAACTGAATAATTTACAATTTTTTAATTCTTTTTTTTTCTGCCATTGATTAAAAAACAGACACCACCTTATCAGAATCAGAGATAAAGCCATTCGCTTGTTTCATGTCCTTTTGTGTTGGTGTTGTCTCGAAAATTTGTTGTTTGCAATGTGTTTTTTATTTTTATTTTTCAAATACGTAGCTAATATGTCTGATGATTTTTAAAGTAGTATTATCATTAACATGAAAAAACAATTTTTCGGTGAGTAATTTAAATGATAACTCATAATTTCTTGTGAAATTGAAATAAGTTTTGTGGAAGGTATATTCATGAAAATTCATTGTTACAGAGCCCCGAAGAAGAATTTAATTAAATTCGAAACGTCGGCAAAAATACAATTGTTATTTTAAGAAAAAATTGAACCTGTTACCCAATCAACCCCTTTATTCAGAAAAATTATTGGATCACTAAACTAGTTAACTGAATTTATGATTATCGTTCGATGAAAATATCTTATTCAAAAACAGGATCATATCAAAATAACCGAGACGAAAATTTTCTATTTCCATTTTTGGCTTACATTGTTTCCAAACTCCCCCTACCCATAATTAATTATTTTTATCGCCCCTATTACGACATGATGTATTGTAGAATCATACTTACTCAGTGTATATTTTGAAATACTTTCGCTATGAAATCGATTTTAATCAGCAATTTGTAAAAGTGTCATTCAATGGCAATGCCGAACTGTTTAGTATTTAATACTCAATTTGGAGTTACGTAATCGTTTGTTCATTTTATTCAGACAATCGAATGGGTACTATCAATAGCGTCAGATATAGGTTAGGCGAGATACTGACTGGTGAACATTTCACGCATGTACTCCTTTGAATACTGATGAACTCTTTCGTAATGAAGCGCAGACCATTTTTTTTGAGTTACTGTTCACGACAAACTCAAATTTCTAAAAATCATAAACATGGCAGAGGTTCCATAACGAACTAAAGCTAACTTGAGGCCAATCTCACACTAGCAACTTTAGTCAAGCAATTATTTAATCACACAAATAGAACAGATTAATTTTCTTGAGAGCCCAAACTCAGTTATGGCAACTAAAAAATTCCAACATGTTCGATTTTCCTGAAGACTCAATTGTTGCTAGCAAAATAGACGCAAAAGTCCACACCTGTTTCCTCTTGATTTTTTGTTACAGTTTTGACGTGCCGTATCACCATAGTATTTATAGAAGCAGGCAAATTGCGCCCTGCGGTGTATGACACAAATGTAAGGAACATATATATATATATATATATATATATATATATATATATATATATATATATATATATATATATATATATATATATATATATATATAGAAACACAAGTTAATATCGGACATAGCACTCATGAAAGTGGCAAACCATAGACACGTGTTTCGGGCTTTTGGCCCATCATCAGTATGGTGCAGCCAAGTGTAAGGATGGGCAACACTTGGTTACCAAAAGATAGAAATACAAATGCACGGAGCCACCAACAGGAACCAACCGCACATTTGTGGTTTCAGTTGATAGATCTCGTGTTCACAAGAAAACTATCGAAATCACCACGGAGGCTGCTATAGCTACCTGCGTGACATCCGGGTCCAGGAAATTATACAAATATGAAAGTTATTGAGTGTCTTGATATAGAAACACAAGTTAATATCGGACATAGCACTCATGAAAGTGGCAAACCATAGACACGTGTTTCGGGCTTTTGGCCCATCATCAGTATGGTGCAGCCAAGTGTAAGGATGGGCAACACTTGGTTACCAAAAGATAGAAATACAAATGCACGGAGCCACCAACAGGAACCAACCGCACATTTGTGGTTTCAGTTGATAGATCTCGTGTTCACAAGAACACTTTCATGAGTGCTATGTCCGATATTAACTTGTGTTTCTATATCAAGACACTCAATAACTTTCATATTTGTATAATATCCTGGACCCGGATGTCACGCAGGTAGCTATAGCAGCCTCCGTGGTGATTTTGATAGTTTTCTTGTGAACACGAGATCTATCAACTGAAACCACAAATGTGCGGTTGGTTCCTGTTGGTGGCTCCGTGCATTTGTATTTCTATCTTTTGGTAACCAAGTGTTGCCCATCCTTACACTTGGCTGCACCATACTGATGATGGGCCAAAAGCCCGAAACACGTGTCTACGGTTTGCCACTTTCATGAGTGCTATGTCCGATATTAACTTGTGTTTCTATATCAAGACACTCAATAACTTTCATATTTGTATAATTTCCTGGACCCGGATGTCACGCAGGTAGCTATAGCAGCCTCCGTGGTGATTTTGATAGTTTTCTTGTGAACACGAGATCTATCAACTGAAACCACAAATGTGCGGTTGGTTCCCGTTGGTGGCTCCGTGCATTTGTATTTCTATCTTTTGGTAACCAAGTGTTGCCCATCCTTACACTTGGCTGCACCATACTGATGATGGGCAAAAAGCCCGAAACACGTGTCTATGGTTTGCCACTTTCATGAGTGCTATGTCCGATATTAACTTGTGTTTCTATATCAAGACACTCAATAACTTTCATATTTGTATATATATATATATATATATATATATATATATATATATATATATATATATATAAAAATTGCCGTGACTATTTAGATCAATGAATTCGATGATACCCAGGAAAACAATCCATCAATGAAAGTGACTTAATCGAAATTAAAGTGAAATTCAACCGATATGGACATAAGTGAGTAACGGTGATGACATCCCCCCTTAGGAAGACGCCATTTATGAAATCGAGATGAAGAATCAATCCAAGAATATCAAAGATAAACGCCTTTAGGCGATCAGTTGGGAAGCCAAATTTTGACATCGACCACCGAACGAAATTCGTCCTCTTTCTTTCAACACCATGAGAAAGTATTGTAAAATTTCATATCAATGCTATTGATATAATATATTAAATAGCGTTTCTGTGAATGATATCTGTTTCGATTCCATGACGAATATTTGAAGTACAAAGTACAAAAAGGAAAAAGTAATTTCAGTGAATTCGAAGTTCATCTATTGGAAAATAGTTGTTTCAAATGGGCTTTAACTTCCAGCTTACATCTGAAAGATATATGCACGAACAACACATCTTTGTAGATATTTTATTTCGAACTGACTTATGGTATTCCTTTATTCGGGAGGGTAGAAAGGAGAATATCTGGGTGAGGAAGATCATAGTTTTTGATAGAACTACATCCATAATGAATGGCTATGATACCCTGAAGAATAGTAGTTTTTGATCTGATAAAAATCTAACTGAACGATGTATGATGGATGCATGCTGTAGCCACAGACCAGAGAAATGCAGAGAAGACGAGACAAGAGAAATGATATTGGAGAAATATGAATTTCAAACACCCATTTGAAGACCCGCAATGCAGCAAACATTGATAGGAGAATATTGGTCTTCGAATTTCCAAAGAGACAATATCTCTTTCGCACGCAAGTCCAGATCAACGCGGATCAAACATTTTGATAAGGTATCTTTTTTTCCCCAAGATGCATAACCCTCTTCTCAATCATAATCAGAAAAAAAATGAATACGAAGCTAAATCCTTGAATTTGTATTAATCGTCTTTCCTATTGCCCGTTTGTCTGAATTTGCCAATACTTTATCAATCTTATATTCGGTTATCCGAATTTTGAAGGTTGCTTTTTCGTAACTTCTCTCTGTAATGAAATACGCTTTGTGATGGAAGTCGGCGATACTTGTTGAGAGTCCATAAGGCATTCAAGTATCACTTTTATGTGCGATTTTCACAACACGTTTAGTTATACAATAGCTTATTCAGGCATCGGTGTTGTAATCTGTTCAGTGTTCAGAACAGTGTTATTTGAATATGGAATGAGCACTCTGCAATCGAAAGAAGTAGTCACACCAATTTATCATTAATTCTGAAACATACTAGAACCCTACGCCAAAAAATGTTCGTTCATGAACAACCATTTTGCATACGGAACAATTCGAATTATATCAAATTAGTCATGCAATGGAATCACATTTGTCAGGTTTCCAGAATTAGTAAAAGACTGAACTCGTCTAATCGGTAGCATTGAAACCTAGTAAGTCGTTACTGATTGACGCTATTCCAGAGTATTATCTATAAGAACGTCTATTGAAAAAAATAAATCAACACATCCATCCATCTCAATTATTTGGAAGGAATTTAAGGTTGTTTTCAAAAAAAATCAGACTTTACAGATAAGGCTGACTCTTCATTCCATTCAAAGTTTCACGGATAACAAAAAAGGAGTTAAACTCTAAAGAAAAATTGACAAACTTTTGAGGTTAATGCCAGCAAAGCCATCCCTATTAATATTATAAATGCGAATGTAAGTTTGTTTGTTACGGTTTCACGCGAAAACTGCTGCTCAACCGATCATCATGAAAATTTGTACAAATATTCTTGGAGGTATTAGAAGTAACATATGATACTTTTTATTAAAAAAAATATGTAAGATAAAAAAATTGTTTGTCAAAAAAATCTCACAATCTAGCTACTTTGTACCGTAATGCCGTCGCACTGTATTATTCACAGTCACGACAATATCCAATCCAATCCAATTGACTATAGTTTCACCTGTTTGGATTTTTTCTATATTTATTGTTATTTTCTTCTGTCACCCGCTAACGAAGCCGCGGGTAAAAGCTAATTAATCCATAATTTTACCCAAAGTGCTGGCAATGGACCTCAAACTCGAGGCCACTTTGGTTTCATGTTATTTGTTAATTTCGTGTATACCTACATAAAAATATTATTTCATACTTGATCAAGTTGACTGTCTTTTGAAGTCGATTTAATGTTTCAAATTACTTTTTATTTCGTAGTTTGAAGTTAAATCCTACCGGCTGTCCTCTGATGCGTTCTTTGAGGCCCGTTTTTCAAACACCTATGAATGCTTGTATATTTGCTCGAAAGCCTGTGAAAAAATCGCAGTTTGCATATTTACTCATCATTTTAATCTAAATTTATTCATTGTGGATCTCAACAACTTTGATAATTGAATGTCTACAATAGTACACCTGGCCGATACTTGATGAAAATTCGTATCAAAACTAAGTAATATAATTGAATAGAACTGGCCGATATTTGATGAAAATCCATAATAAAACTCATTGATACCATTTATGTATGATTTTCACTATAAAAGGTTTTACAAAAACCGTGACACGTTTTTCTTTCTCGAGCATGAAATAATGAGTAACTTCTTAATTACAACTATGAGTATACTCTAATATATTACCTACGTTTTTGCCTACTTTCTAATGAATGAATCTTTCTGAAAAGGTCAGGTATAAATTCATTAACTAAATGAATAAATTAAATTTCCAAAAGTACCATAATTATACTCAACTTATCCTACCTGAAAATAAATAAATTTAATAACAGCGAATTATTCAGTTCAGTTTATTCGTTCATATGATATTGACAGTTTTTAAATTTGTTTATTTCCATACTCTCCAACAGGTTAAGCTTCAACCTTTTTTTCTGGAAATGGAGGGGTTCGAATTCATGGTTGAACTCATGTCCCTCTGTGATTGAATGAGTGGCATGCGAGTAGTTTATTTTTCCATTCTGGAAACTATTTTTGTTTTCCTTCATGCGGGCTTTGAACGTTCTTTCAGTTTGACCTATATAAAACATCGGACATGACCCACCTGATATTTTACATACGTATACGTGTGTACGTGTATACGTATACATATTAACTTTTACGTCAATTTATATCTTCAATTTATTGTTTTTCACTCATTTTAACTGCCCTGAAGAAGCTTTCCATCAGAAGCGAAAGCTTGGCAAAGTAAAGGAGAGTTTCATTTTTGAATTTTTGACTGAGAGACTCTGTTAATCCATTTTACCATATATATATATATATATATATATATATATATATATATATATATATATATATATATATATATATATATATATATATATATATATATATATATTCAAAAAGGATATTGAAACTTTGCATGAATGCTTCCACGGAATATCACAGATTCAATTTGATATTATGATTATTACAGTAACTGACCCTAACTAACTCTAGTGAAAGAACTCGAATGTAAATAAATCAAATGAAAGTCACCAATACAATGATCACAAACAAGAGACCGCTACTGATCACTGATTCACATAACCTCACGAAAATAATACAATAATCCAACTGCCAACTAGTCCACGTGGATTGAATAATTGGCAGTTCATATTGGATAATTTTTACTAACCGATTTTTATGATTGGCTGTAGAGTCATAAAATTGAATTTGAAGTCATGTTACGGCGACGAATAGAATGTGGGGATGAGTATCGCCGTTGTGTCGTCAATGTTCAGTTCAGAACTGATCGCGATTCGAGTGTTGAAATTCGGTATTGGTGCAGTTATAATTACTTAAAATTTTTGTTATCTGTTTAAAATGTGGCGTCCTTGGACAAGTACTACTAGTAATAACGAGTGTGATAACAACGCAGACTTTTTCCTGTGAAGTTATTCTAATAACGATGGTGGACAATGCGAAAAAGAGATACCAGTGAATAAGATTCGGATGCATTTGTATATTGAAACACAGAGAGTATGTTTCAATGTATATAAGATTCTACATCTCAAGTTTGGTTTCGGGTGTAACAAACTATTATAAGCATCAACATCAGATTTGAATGAAATTCCTCTCTCAACTGTACGTAAAATAGTCAAAAACAAACCTTATGGAATACAAGACGCGATGTGATACGGGATTACCAAAACCTTCAGATGTTCATCTAAAGAAATCATTGAAAAAAACAATATACTACTGTTACGAAAGCAATGAGATTCCTACAACTGAAATCATAAGGACGAAATTGAATACTTCCGGCTATAACGTGAGCTGCTGTGAGAAAACTGTTCAGAATTGAATAAAGAAACTAGGATTCAGATTTGAAATAATAAACAAACATCAAGCAGTTACGGAAAGCAGAAGAATTATGAAGTTGCGTAACAAATACGACACAGTTACGAAAGGGTGGACTGACGGTTCGAGAATGTGTACGCCTAACATGCCTGCAAACAAAGGATCGCGACTAATCATTGTGCATTGCGGAGGAAGTGAAGGATGGGTTTCGAATTCTTTGAAATTATGTGGAAAAAACTTGAGGACTGCAATAGTAACTATCATAAGATCATGGAAGCTAATATTCTTGAGAAATGGTTTGAAAACACATTGATCTCAAATTTGGATGCGAATAGTGGAACGCTTCCTAGCATTCGCGACAGCTCATCAAAGTACCGTAAAAAATTTGAGGGAAGATGAAATACACAGGTTTTTAATGGATAACAATTAGTATTTTGAAGATAACTTTACCAAAAACCAACTACTTGAAGTTTTACAGACAAAAATATTTGAAAAAGTGTATGCTCTGGATAATATTGCTGAAAAGTATGGATACATCATAATGAGACTTCCTCCCTATTTTTGTGTTTTCAATCCCATCGAGTTGATTTGGGAAAAATTTAAACGAAGCATCAGGCGTAATACAGTAATAGAGCTAATTAAAGAAGAAATATCTAATATTACCTAAGAAGACTGGCAGAAAAGGATAAAAAAAGTTATTTCAGTTGAAAAAGACTATGGAGATTGGACACTTCCATATTAATGGAAATAAATTAATTATTAATTTAAATGACGACAGTGATAGTGAATCAGAGAATATGAATGAGGAATTATCACAAGCTTTCGAAGAAAGCTCACACTCGAAATAGATATAGAAAAACAGATACATTTCTTAAACCTAACCATTACACACTTTCAGAATAAATTTGAGTTCAATGTTTTCAGAAAACCTAGCTATACGGACATTACCATCCCAAGTGATTCTTTCCATCCAGACAGTCATAAATTAGCAGCCTACAATTCAATGTTGCACAGAGCATTCTCACTGCCTTTGTCTGCTAACAATCTAGCTAGGGAAATTGATATAATTACACAGATAGGTCATAATAATGGTTTCAACGCAGATACTATTCAGAAAGTAGTAAATTCACTTACAGATCAATATACGCTCAGGTCAAAGAACCAGAAATCAAGAAATTGGTAACGCTAACATATTTTGGAAAAAAACAGAGATAATTGGGGGTTTCTTCAGAAAAAACAATGTGGAAGTGGCATTCAGACCATATGCGAGGTTATCTGAGTTCCCGAATCTAAACGATACGGAAATTTTGCACTATGCAAGGAAGGGTTACAAATTCAATTATTTAGAATCCTTGGAAATTCACAAGCATAAACATTGCGGGTGCAACCTGTTGAATGATCAAATCAATTTAGTTTACTCACCCGTTTTCAAATTAACATATCCGCATTGTAACTAGTAAACAAAATTCAGGTACTCAATCAAGCCCTTATCCTGATTTATCTACGGATCGATTAGGATGGAAAAAAATATTTTCTGAATTCAGTGAAAAAACTCCAGGAGATAACTCACTGCAAGAGATAAATCTGAAAAATCCTTTATGATAACAAGAAAGAAGTATTCCCTCAACAGCTTCATATTTTGGTGACGTTTGCAAGATGTCAAAAACAACATCTTATTTCAACAGGGTGAAATTTTACTTCATTCCACCTTTGGAGGAAACGCGAATACCAAGTATGGAACAAAACATGAGCAATTTGCAATCGATGAACACGATTCTATTTTTTCAGCAGCCATCCTGAAGGGCTGATAGGAGATGACGGCATTGTTGAGGTGAAGTGTACCAAATCTGCATCAAAATCTACCCCAAGATAGCAACTGAGCAAATTTTCTGCACTCGAGATGATGATATACACATTCAGCTAACACAAAATCATAAGAACAAGTACTGAGGCAAGCGACACATAACTCAGCGTTCTTTGTGTTATTTTGTATTTTGGACTCTTTAGGAAATATCAGTTGAAAAAGTGGGCTTTATTAATATACCACAATATGTGATATTGAATCATAAAAATTGGTTCACATCCATATTTTATCTGCCTTGAACAATTGATCCTTATTATTAAAAAAAACTATGATCATAAATATACAAATTGGTAAGCATTTTTTCCTGACTATTAAGAACTATTCATTTTGAACGAATAATATGAAACTAAAATTAGATATTTTTCACAAGAGCTGCCTCTTGCCTGAATTGATAGATCCTAGATACCTGTAATCCACTATGACAGTAAACATACACTTGAAATTTATCTTTCGATAACTCTACCCCTTCCAGGTTATTTTCAAAACAATCGAGATCATGTTTTTATAAATGAATACATTTAAAAAATTTTCGTTTTGAACAAACAGCATATCTACTTCTCGACTGCCTGCCATGAGCATTCATTTATCGATAGAAATATGATTAACTTCGTAAGTATCCCTGAATACAACGAATACATATAACCCTGTATTACGGCTATGTGCGATCATCATTGTGTGAATGTGTAATAGTGTAGAAAAAATTGCTCAACGACGTGCTCGTCCTTCTGCGTGGTGAATATCGTTAGGAAATTGGGAGATGTGTCATTTGAAAAGTTGTATTTGATCATCTCTCTCGCATATACTGGGATAGGCCTACCGACCCGCTCTTAATTTTGAGGTTACTGCAGTTTCACAACCTAAGTGCAGCTGTGGATAATTCTTAGTCGAGAAGACAGATGAGACGAGACGATGAAGAGCAGTTATTTATGAGCTAAACTATAAGCATATAATCCACTCGATGCACTACCTACAAAATGCTCTCAGTAATGTAATTCAAAGACTTGAATATATTTCTATATGTGTTTCGCAATAAATGATAACATTCTTTATTCATTAACAAAAATGAAAACTTACCAATTTCTATACCCTAACTTGGTAGAACAGCAGTACCTGGGTGATCTGAAAAACATGATATGTACTGTATAATCGATTTCGATTTTTAGGTTCATCGCAAGGTAGAAACAGAACGTTAATTGAATGATGACTAAACACTTATGAACATTATGAAAACGATTCGATAGTCTACCTACCTACTGGCAATTATATCAACAAGACAGTGCCAATATTTATTATTTTACTTGAGAAAACGCCACAAGGGATACTATATTTTGAATGAATTGAAAGCGGTATATTTTTAGAAAATATTATTTCTTGAAACTACAAAAAAATCATGCCAACCAATTTTCTATTGTCTGGAGATGACTAATTATAGACGGTGGTAATAAAATAGCAACTTGTTCAAACTGATATGCATAGAATGCTGTTGGCTATATTTATCCCGATAGTTAGGAATCGCAAGTTTCGACTTCTGAGGGTTGTCGTTCATAGGGGTGCGACAGCTGGTTAACGGAAAAACAGATTTCAAACAGATTTTTTCAAACAGCTATGATTTGCTTGAAAAGAGTAAAACAGTCTTCCGTCAATGTTATAAACAAACGATGACGAAAAAGTTACAATGTACTTTTAAAAGACATCGATGCTGTGGACATATACGAGGAATCATGGAAATTTATAAATATAAATGAGAAACCTCAAAACAAACCGTTTCTACGATATATTTTGAATATTTTTCCCAATAAAAGAAAAAGCCGGCTTTTCCATTTTATCGAAAAATTTTAGATTATATGGAAAAAGTCGCAGATATTTATATTTTCTATAATTTCTTTAATCGGCTTTTTTCAATAACAGCTCTAGTTTCAGTGGAAATAAATAAAAACCATTTGTCACTCCTAAAATTCACATCATTTCATCCAACGTACATTGGATTGACTTTGAATTTTTCCTATTAAAAGCATAACAGTTTCTATCTTTGCCAGAACAGAATAAAATAAATCATTCATTAGTAATACATGTAGCGAATAAGTTATTAAAAATTAACAGCTTATCAATTGTTTACGATGATATACTACAAAAAAAATTCGTAATCCAATATTCAAAATCTCGAACATCGATAACGTTTGAAATGATTTCATATCTCAATCAAATGGAAATTGGGACATTTTCACAATTCATTATAAATTTAATAATGGCAGATTCGGCTAATTGTTTCGTACAGTACCATCAACTGTAAGAAACAAGGATAGTTCGAATTTTGATTTTCTATGTGATAAAATAGAACATGGTTTAATTTTTTATCACCATTATTAAAAATTGTCTTGAACTATATCGCTGAGGAAATGACGTAAGCAGTAATTTTCTGTTATATGATAATCTATATTTACAATTACCGAACGAAATATAATGTAAATATGGTAATTCAAAAATAAATAAAATTCTATTACACTCATCTAATATTTATGAGACAATAGGCAACAGTTGAAATATCAAATAAAATGAAATTATAGATGACAATGAAAATAAATGATGTATTCGTAAAGTATTGGTACTACTTCTTGATACATAATGAGACATACCATTTTCAGTCGAAAGGACTCTATGAATTTGAGAAGAATACTAAGTGATGTTATTTAAATGTTCAATGACAAAATCAAGATAACATCCTGATAACATTTCAGGATAACGCAATTACTGGTCGATTCTTTAAATCCCGGAATTTGTGATCATCATTCAAAAAATTTTAAATGGCATGTGTGCCGAGCAAGATGCCATGGACAATATTTGCAAAATAGTCCCTGAATTTTAAAATTCTGCCTTATAGTTTTGTAAAAAAATACATTTGGAAATTTGCATTTGTTTATGTATCAATTACCATTTATTTTATTGAATGCTCGTACCACCTGAGTCTATATAATTATTAAAATTCTGTTCGAAATGTTAAAGAAGATATTGCTTGAGTTCTATAATTTCTTCTTTTATATATGTACACAAAAAAGCAAGGAGCGATAAATCTAGCCACCTTAGAGCCTAGGATGCTAATTACGGTTCTGAACATCCCCACACGTTAACGGCATTGAGCTATAGGCACGTCATATGACCTTGAACATGAGATTGACCTAGAGATTGGACTTTGTCCTCGACATCGAATCGGAGTGAGGAGAGAAAATAATTTCTATATAACAATAAAAAGGTCTTCTACAAGTATAGAATGTAGGCACCAGGCGACATCCTGAAAGCCAATTCAATAGCATTGTGATGCTATGATTGTGAAATCTAATTGTCTTGAACTGCATGACTTTGAATTCTAGACGGTGAAAGCGTGTTTTGACGGAGCTGCGAGTTGAAGACTTGGAAATTTGGAGCAGAACAAACATTAGGAAAGGGATATAGTGAAGCGATGCAAGCCATGATTAGTATGCTTGATAAAGTTCTCCCCACACCCGCCAACACTCGTGACGTCACATTATCCCACAAGGGTGGGAATACAATATACTATAGAATGATATAAAATGATATATGATATAATATAGTATAATATAATACAATGATATAATATATCCTGCAGAAGTTATTCGAAAACCGCTACTTCTGACAGTCGGCAGGATCCTTCTAACATCAGTCCACAGGAAAATAACATGTTAACTGCAGTTTCTCAAAGGCCCACTGGCAACCTAAAAATCGATTTCTGCAACATCAGAGGACTCAACTCAAATATAAACTCAGTGCATCAACATCTGCAAACAAATGGTCCTCATATTCATGAACTCACAGAAACCAAAGTCAGTGCGCTTCAACTAACCCTATCAATTTTCTATATCCCAGCTATCATTTCCATTCCCGACTCGGAACGTAACCCTGGAATATCTCTTTTTATCCGAAACAACATCTCCTGTCGACGAGATAAAGTACTGGTACTCCAAACCATTGATGTTATGTGGTTTAAAATGATACCACAGAAGATTACTAAGTCCATTTGCTGCGTTCAACGACAACCAAGCGATAACAATAAAGGACACTATTGTCTTTACTTGCAAACACCATTGCCATTCTGCAAATCAATCATTCCAGTGCCATTTTCGGTGACTTCAATGTTCACAATATCGAATGTCTCAAATTTTCAAATATTTACGATGAACAAGGTCGCGAATATGAGGCTTTTGCAATAAGCAGCGGACATACTCAGATTATACATGAGACAACCAGGATTTCTGACCGTGAAAGAGAATATGCTAGTCTTCTGGATGTATACATAACAACCAATCCAGAAATTTACATAGTTACCATAAGACCTCCATTAGGATCTTCTGATCACAAACACATTTCAGAATTGAATGAATTATCTATAAATGTTGGGGAACAATCTGAGCCGCACAAAGCTTGGCATTACAATCAACTTGTGCTTTTGAAGTCACGGAAGTTATTCTATCATCCATGGATGCATTTACTATTTTTTCAATTAATCGAACTTCTGACGGCAAACCTTGGTTCAACGAAGGTTGCGAACAAGCTGTTGCCAAAAATTTCACCAATAGGCAGTGGAAAAAAATTCCAGTGCTGAAAACCGAACTGGGTTTATTAAAGCTCGCAACAGCTGCAATCTTAGAACGAATGAAAGCAAAGAACTTCACAATCAGAAAATTGGGAATAAACTGTTTGTTAATCCCAGCGGGTCTACATCCTTCTGGTCGGTAGGTTAGGTAAGGTGAGGTCAAAAGTTAGTAGATATATTCGACTCTCCACTGCAACCCACACGGGTTTATTGTGGTTCACACATATTCACACTCGACCAAATAAACGAAGCTTCTTAACGAAGCTGATTAGTTTGTATGGTGAGTAGTCTTTCAGGTCAGATAATGGAGTACGGCTCTGCCGGAGCAGGCACAAAGTATGTTCTCTGCTGTTTCATCATTTTCCAAACAGAGGCGATAGACATATTCTGCATATGATGATTCAGATGACAGTGACCTGTGAGAAGGCCTGTTAGAGATCGTAGTTCATCCATACTGTAGTCCAAGAAATGTTTAGTATCAAGCTTTGGAAGTTGAATAAACGGCTGGAGTGAGCCAATTCTTGAAGATTCTGCCAGAAATCTATAAATCTTCTGGCCATCCAGGTGTTCAATGTTTGTTTGGCAAAGCCTAAGGCGATGCCTATGACGGGCTCCGGTCCGATGAAGTTGCTTGCACCACCCTCCTTTGCAAGAGAGTCAGCAGTCTTCCAGACCAGTATGGCTAGGATTCCAGACCAACGACAATGTGTTAACACAACTTTTACACAACTGAACACAACCTCAGTGATGAGGTTGTGTTCTTCCAATGTCTCCGCCAACAATTCAATAGCATTCATTTTCACTAGGAATACAGTCGCTTTGGTTCCTAGACACGTTGATATCTCTGTATTGAGTCAGCAACTGAAAACATCTGCATCAGAACGTGAAGTTATTTTGATCTGTCTGTGAACCTACAACCATATGCTCTTAATATCTCCTTCTTCCGGAGAAACATCCGTTGGGAAGGAAGAGGAGGTTATTTCATTTTATGATACAGCGGAGTAGTATGTGTACTGGTGTATCCAACAGAATGTCATTTAAATGCTGTAAATTGAAGCCCCCGTCGTGACCTTGCAAAAATAATTTATTTGAAGTTGAGAAAACTTTAAAATTTGAAATTGACAAATTAATTTATTCGGTATGACACAAGGAACAAGTAAAGAGTGGCGAGAGGCGTCATAACAACTAGTTCTAAATGTATGCTTAGTAATCATCCGGCTGATATAGCATACTCTCTAATACGCGTCCCTGGATGCGTATTAGAGGTCATTCAGGTCACACGTGTCTATTAACTCCTTGAATATCTTACACGCCATCTACTTTTGCAAGTTCAAGAAATTCCACTTCAAACCTGAAGAAATATTTTCTGTTGATCTTCAAACATGTTTCCATAATATGAATTACAGCAAATAACGCAAATTCAAAACCCATTCTTTGTTCTATATGGGTCAGTACAAAACACAAATCAGAAGTTGGCTATGAAAATAGAATTTTATTCAAAAATTCTACTGTCAAGTTAACAGATATCGAAAAGTGTATTCATTCATTAACTACATTATATATTGTTTTGTTTGCGATAGAAGATTAGCTTCACCGGTACATCAAGGCCTTACATAATAAAAGGTCCGCAACTGCAAATATTCTTACAAAGATTTCGTAAAGTTGCTAATAGTCTCACGAGGTTGGAAGACGAAAACAGTTTTTCAAATCATGAATTCTAATCTTTCTCGCCTGTGAATAAACAGAAATTCCGAGAAATGTTCTCCTACTGCGATAGAATCACTTGCCCAGGTGGCTACAGATATTTAATTAAAAAGGACTCATTAATGTTCTTGTGTGAAATACGTCAATGACTGTTTGGAGGTGGTTGACAATGTTACGTGCTGCATTTCATTAGTTCGGACTTCCATTGTCTGATATGACATGAATTGATTTGAAATCCCTAAAAGAATTTATGAAATCTATAAAAGATTAGCTGAAAAATGGCAAAGTATATCAAGCAAAACAACTGAAATCGCAATGAAATGAAATACAAGCAACAATCAAAAAATTTAACTATCAACACGAAATGAAAATTAAAAAATATTAACAAGAAATTAAAATTTCGATTGTAAGTATTCACAATCATCTTCCGGTGATAACTGGACTTATTTCTCCGAAATTTGACTATTTATAGGTAATTCGAGTGCTTTCACCTATCCCCTCTTTCCTCTCTCCGCTTAATCGGTTTTAGCGGGATCTGACCGTTTGGCGGGAGTTGGTCGTGTTCCGCTCGATTATAAGTTTCCATATGATGCGTTTCTTTATGCTAGCTTGGCAAAATGCGTTGTTGGACAAACCAGTCAAACCAGTGTTCCTCCTTGTGGATGATTTCAGCTTGAGACCACTTGATGTTATGTTGATGAGTACAGACATGTTCTGCTATTTCTGTTTTGCTGGTTTGTCCTCGCTGTGTGTGTTTCTTGTGCTCGGCAATGCAAACTTCCAATAGTCTCTTAGTTTCACCGATGTATGAATCTCCACACACGCATGGTATCCGATAAATGCAATTATTGGAATTGCAGTCCGCGTTTGGTAGCATGGTTTTCGTGAGACTGCTACGGATAGTGTTCCAAGATCTCAAACAGGTTCTGATGTTAAACTTGAACCCAATCCTTCCATTACTTTCACAATGAAGAAGGAAGTCCACAACGAAGTTTAGAAGTATTGGTGGAGGACCGACACTAAATGTAATACAAAAAAGATCTCGAAAAGGAATTAGACATCATACAAAATTACCTTCAACGGAATGGTTACTCCAGAGTGATGGTAGAACAGGCTTTAGCTAGAAGACAGCAAGAGCTCCACAAAGAGAAGAAGCCACCACAACCAGTACTTGTACTTCTCTACATCAGAGGAGTATCGAAAAGGATAAGAAGAATTGGGTCCACGTATGAGATCAGAACCTGTTTCAACAACAAATAATCAAAAAACCGGAAAAGACTCCGGAGAAACCAGCAATCACGAAAGCCATCAAATCAATAAAAAAGAAGTTGATCTCCAACAACTCACAGCAGTTAAAGCCGACAAAAGTGACGCCACGGTTATTATTGAAAAACAGGAATATAAAGTGAACAATTATATAACGGAAAACGATTTTAGCACGATGAATCACGATCCAACCACAAAATATGAAAGACAAATTAATAGCCTAATAAAATCCAACAAACAGATCTTTAACAGCAAAACATTAAACATTAAATCATACAGAGAAAGCTATCCGAAGACGGGAACCTGAAAGAGAGAACGAATCTACCTATAGGAGTAATCATGGAATTACTAGGATGCTGTGTACGAAACTGTTATTTCCAACTGAAGGACGAATTCTTTACACAAGATGAGGGACTGCCAATGGGATCGCCACTTTCACCAGTCATAGACAACATATATATGGAGTGGTTTGAAACTCTGGCCATTGAAGAATCCCACAAGAAACCTCGAGTCAGGTTGAGATATGTTGACGACACCTTCATAATATGAAACCATGGGAATACTGAACTAGACGCTTTCCTGAAACACATCAACAGCGTGAGACCTTCCATTACTTTCACAATGGAGAAGGAAATCGACAATGAATTGCCATTCTTAGACGTTTTGGTGAAGAGGACCGACACTAAGTGGGAAACATCTGTATACCGAAAACCCACTCATAAGGGACAGTATCTGAACCACGAATCCAACCACCACCAATCGACTAAAAGAGGAATCATCAAGACTCTATTAGACCGTGCTTTTGGGCTCTGTAATACGAAGGAAGGTCTCGAGAAGGAACTAGACATCATCAAAAATGATCTTCAACGGAATGGCTACTCCAAAGCGATGGTAGAAAACTTTGGCTAAAAGACAGCAGGAACCTCGCAAGGAAGAGAAGCCGTCACAACCATCGCTACATCGGAGGATTATCGGAGAGGATAAGAGAAATTGGTTACAAATACAACATCAGAACCTGCTTCAGATCCGGTAATACTATCCGTAGCAGCGTCACGAAAACCAGGCTACCAAACTCGGACTGCAATTCCAAGAATTGCATTTACCGGATACCCTGTGAGTGCGGAAAATCCTATATTGGTGAAACTAAGAGGCCATTGAATGTTCGCATTGCCGAGCGTAAGAAACACACTCAGCGAGGGGAAACCAGCAAATCAGGAATAGCAGACCATGTTTGGACCCATCAACACAAAAATGGAAAGCGGAGATTAGTGAAAGTACTCGAACGACCTATAAATAGTCATCTCTCGGAGGAATCAGTCAAGTCATCACCCGAAGACGATTGTAGATACTAACAATCGAAACGTCATGAACTAACGTGACTTGGAATCTCTCCACTTTTCATTTTTATTTTCTTTTTTCATTTCTTTATTTTCATTTATTTAATTGTTCGATTTTTACTTGTATTTTATTTCACTATTATTTCATTTCAGGTTTATTTTGGTTAATATAATTGTTATTTTCAGCTATTCATTATCAATTCTTCTTTTTTAGTTGTTTCAGGCATTCCAAATCATTTTATATAGTAGACAATGGAAGTCCGAACTAGTGAAATTCATCATGAAACATTGTCAATCACCTTCAAACAAACGAAGAAAATAACGAGTGACCCAAAAGGGTTAGGCTTGGCTTAGGATTAGACACTTAGGTTAAGTAGGCTCACGTTAGGTAGGCAAAATAAAAAAATATAAGCCTCACTACAGCAAGGGTGTTGAGTGATAGAGCACCAATTGGTGAACTTGCCCTTGAGATTTCCTGTCATACATGTTTTTTTTTCATCTAATTATACTTGTGCTTCAGTGTACGTAGATAGTGAGAATGAAGACATTTGTTATTATTATTAATCAAACAAAACATAATTTTCACGTAATAAGCCATATTATTGAAAATAGTTAATTCATTTCCGATTATAGCCAAATGATTGAGAGCTTTTGTACAAATTAAATATAATTATTATAATGATGTAAAAAATTTATGAAAAATAGTATACAATTCACTGTTGAAACTTTCAGATGTTTCGCGAAAGACATGGTAAACATTCAATTTTATTCCGACCAATATTTGTCACGATTGATACAGATCGAGGAAAAACTGTGGAATGACCGATAAAATAGAAACACTGTAAATATTTCGACTTCTACCATATTTTATTTTCTACTAGGAAAGAAAACAAAACAAATATCATTAGGTGAAATATTACTTTGCGATTCGAATTTATTGAATTTTACGTACTTCAGATCAGATCATAATATTATTCAGGTGGGTACCGGTGGGTAGAATGCATTTTCGTTTTTGGGTATTACACGATTTATATATGTTGAAACGGACAAACTTAACCTTGTGAATATAAATCATTACAAAATAAATTCCATAATTCGTTCTCTGAATGTCAATTCAAGTATCGACACCTAATTAAGTATTAGTGTTTTGCACACATTTCACAAAGAATGTAAACATACTCAACCCATTTTCGTAACGTGTATAAAGACTTCGACATTCCGAAAGGACCGGACTAGTTAAAATTATGCGAAGTGTCCATTTATATTATTAGTTTGTTTAAGAAGTTTTGTCCATTTTAATGTCTAATGCTGTTTTTTTTCCCAAATTTTAATTTGTTGTCTTTTTTCATTCCATTACTATCAGTTTTTCTCTATGAATTCAAATTGAACCAAAGCGCTGCAGAAACAGATAAAAAAAATGAACCAGGCATTTAGCAATGAAAGTAAAGTGTAAATGAACGCACTCTTCGATGGTGGTTTGCAAAATTTTTTTCTGGAGATTTTAGCCTCGAAGACGAGCCTCGAGGTGGTCGACCTATAGTTATCCTATTGAAGACTGATTTATTACAAACGGTTCGTGATATGGCAGAAGAACTGGGCGTCAGCTCTCGTGCGGTTTTTGGTGGTATAAAACGTACTGGAAAGGTAACAAGTTCGAAAAGTGGGTTCCCCACGATATGAATGATCAACAGAAAAAGTCACATTTCGAGGTCTCTTCTTCTTTGCTATTGTACAACCGAAACTATCCTTCTTTGGATAGGATCGTCACCATCACCATACTCCCCAGACCTCTCACCAACCGACTAGCATCTTGTCAAGCATTCCGATAACTTTCTCAAAGGTAAAATCTTCACCAATCAGGACATTTCAAAAACGACCTGCGTCGGCTTAAATTGAATAATTATTCACCGAGATAATACAGTTTAAAGTTCTATACTCATAAAAACGGATGCGTTCATGTTGCCGAGAGTGCTGCGCACTGTTAATGCATCTACCGTACTAAAAATCGTAAAATTTCTACATATGATACTTTTGTTGACCGGCTATCCGATTTTACAATTTGTTAAACTAGAACAGTGCATCGCAGTATCCGCTGGACACTAACCACAAACTTACAGTCGTACCCAACCGCGTACACCGCCGTATACTTTTTCTGATATTGGTCTCACAGCGTTCAATTTTTAATTTCAAAATTCTAAATAATTCATCAAAAGAACTAATGGATATTCTGAAGTAATTAAAATTTTTTTTTCGTATTGCCGGAGTTTACCGGTTGTTGCTTGTATGTTATATCATTGTAATTTCAGTTTTTTGTCTAATGAAATTGTTTTTTCAGCTAATCTTTTTAATTTCTTTAGAGATTTTTTCAGGTATTTCATATCAGTTTATTTCATACTAGTTGTTGCCCACGGCTTCGCCCGCATAGAATTTTTTAGTTGAGGTACTAATTAGTACTATGTTGCTGTATCGCTGCTGTTCCAATGTTTTGACAGAATCAGAATCAACGAACTTAGGCGTGCGCAGCACTGTTCTACATAACAGTGCTTTCAAAAAATTGTTCTACAGCGCCAACTAGTGGCGAGTTACAGAAAAATTGATAGCCTAAAAATCTTTCCTATGAAAAATTACCTATACATGTCAGGTTTCATCACGATCGGTTGAGCGATGTAAAAGTTTATCACTTACCAACCAACGAACATTCATTTTTATATATTAGATTAGACAATGGAAGTCCGAACTGATGAAATGCACCACGAAACATTGTCAACCACCTTCAAACAAAATATAAAAATGTCCTTCCTGTTGGCGCGCAACCAGAAGTGGATGTACCCAAAACGATCGTACCTTCCTACGTCTTCTCCTTCTCCTCAAAATAAAAAGTAGTAGTGCTTCTCCTTCGAAATCCATTTTGAAACTGGCACTAAACTCTGACACCACAAAATATAGATGTCAGTTGCCTCAACTGCAAGTGCAGTTTATATGACCGCAAGTCGACCACAAAAATATGGTTGGGTCAACCGCGAAGTGCAGCCACATTTTGCGGTCGGATCGACCACACAATTGCAGTCGCGTTCCAGCGAACTCAAGCCGCCCATAAGAAATACTTTACTACACGTACACGGGCGTTCACAAAATTCAAAACGAGCTTCAGCAGTCAACTTGCTGTTGATCTCCGCCGAGATGTCATCGCGGCATCCACCGTACACAAACTTGCAGTCGTACCCAACCACGTACATATTGGTCTCATAACATTCAATTTTTGATATCAGTTGCCTCAACTGAAAGTTCGGTTTATATGACCGCAAGTCGACCACAACAATGGGGTTGGGTCAATCGCGAAATGCAGTCAACGTGGCCACAATGTTGTGGTTGCCTCAACTGCAAATATGTGGTCCGTGTACGGCCAGACTAAATAGGGTGGTCCAACTATTCCTTGCGATTGAGGTAAAAATGAAATTCACTAAAGATGTTATGGAATTAACGCTGATGATTTGGGGATTACTTGCTGCAGATCGAAGAATGTCAAATTAACTTGCAATGCCTGTAACAGATTTATGGGGAAACTGGGAGATATGAAATCATTGTTTAATTAATTGAGTGTTGTTTAATCAGTAGGTGTCTAGATTGTTATTATTATAATGCGAAGGTTCACAAAAACTTAAGATTTTTTATAATTCAGTATATTCAAATGACTTTAATATAATTAGTGTAACGGAAACCTGGCTGTCCGATGGAATAAGAGAATGCGAATTGTTTCCAGAATTATATTCACTGTTTTGTGGTGATGGGCACGTCTCAAGAGTGGGCCTAAAATCTGGAGGATAATTTTCCATAAATAATACGGCTCTCGAAAACGGCGACACATTAAAAGATTTAGGGGTCGTGTTTTATCGAAGGATTACATTTAATACTCATATAACTCACACTGTATCGTCGGGGTTGAAGCTATTGGGATATTCTCCAGAAACCAGGAAAACTTTTCAAATGGCTATACGCTCAAATTATTGTATGTTACTTCCGTTAGAAGTAAGGTAGACTATGCATCTTCAATTTGGTCTTCATTATATCAGAATTCCGTCATGTTTGTGCAATGGAATCTGTCCACCTAGGGATATAGACCAGAATATTTTTCAACACATTTAACTCAGAAGCCCTAGGAGATAATATACCGCAATAATGTTTTTAGTCAAACTCTTGAATAACAAAATTGATTGCAGTGACTTGTTAGAACAAATTCAGTTTCTTGTACCTAGATCATAGTTCAGGCATATGAATACTTTCTACAATAGAAATACTAGGACAAATTTATTGAAAAAGTCGCCGATATTGGTAATGTTTCAGTTGTTCAAGTGTCCGACCTGTGCCGTACACATCATGACAGCAAACAGTTTATTTTAAGAACTATTAAAAAGTAGATGTTATGATTGTTTTCTATATTTTTTTATATTCTGAATCTTTTATTATACTCTCTAATTATTTGTATTTTTGTCATTTGTGGGTGTAAACCTGTTGAGAATAAACATTTTTTTCCACCGTAGTTTGCGCTGGTCAGGCCCTATATCTCGAAGCCCTTATACATTCAGGAAGGTGCCCCAGCATTATCAACCAACGACCACTCCCCACACCGTGGGATGAGTGATCATTGGGTTCGAGAATCATGTTTCCTGAGTAAGCGCAGTGAGCCACTACGGGCTCCAATAATCATAACAACCATTTTGACAGAGTGGTCTGGATAGAGTAGATATACGGAGTTCGAAGAGAAACTCTCGATATTTTATCCGTTTCTCCTCCTCTTTTCGGACGATATTCGTCTCGCCAAGAGCTGAAAACTCCACGACGAATATCGTCTTGCTCTGGTGGTCGAGGAGGACTACATCATGCTTATTAGCTTGTATTATTATTGTATTAGCTTGTATTAGCTGAGGGTGGGAAACGAATAGTTGTAATAAATTCGGCACTTCTCGTTCCCCACAACGGATTCAATATCTCTCCAGTAATATTCATAACTACACCAAAGGTTCCAAACAGTGTACCAAAGAATAAAATGTCATCAATTAACAAATTGACATATTAACTGTTTTCCTAGAAATAATATTCTGGTAATTTTGCTTTCTGAATAGACCTTCAAACAACATTTAGTTAACGAACAATATTTCTAGAAATAGTTTCATTCGAAAATGCTTACTCGACGTAGAGTATTCAATAATAACGGGCTTTTTCAGCATCGTATGCAGTTTTGAATAAAGAACCACTTTCGTAAAGGTACCAATGAATATTCATGAATTATGATTATCGGGTATCAAACGATTATGATATCTCACCGAATAAATACGAATATGTTCAGCTTCAAGAGAATTTTCATAGGCACAACCATACACATAGTGCAAGACCAGAATTCGTGTAAGTCGACTTTACATAAAAATAATATTTATTATTTAATTTAAGACAAAGTAGGTGAAGGATTTGACACAAAAACGGCACAATACACAAATTCAAAATTGAAATTATGTGTATAGAAGAACTGGAAATGTCTTGTTGTGAAATGAATTTTCAGTAGAAATGGTGCTGTTTTTCAGCACACTACTACCTAACATATTCTTCTTGTGCGAAATATAGAAATAAAACAAAAGAGATAAAAAAGTACTTAGTGGAATCGTGAAAATTAGGTAGAATCGGGTTACAAAAAAGTAACACCCTATAGAAAGTTCGCTACATATTTACAGCCGTTTCGGTATAGGAATCTTTATCGTGAGTTATTCCGGTTATCAAAATGTATGGTTGCAAATTATGCGAAAATGAAAAAACTCTATGAGAAAAGTGTAACAGTCTCATTTTGACTTGCACATTGCAAGATTCCAATATATTTCAAAAGCAATAATATTTCAGCATTCGTCTCATGGTTAGTTTTCGACCCATCTGAATAACAAATGGTTTCTACAAGCACTTTCTCGAGATAACTGTTCAACATCCACTGTTCACCGTTCATGACTTTAACATGACAGGATTGGCCTACTCTTGTCTCCCCTGTTATATGTAAGAAAAGGTAGGTTCAATAATCTTTAACCATCAAACTGAAGAAGCATACGATATTATGGGTTTAACCATCATAGAAAATTCCTAATTCCGTTGGTCCAACGATGGGGAAAATCATCGCATCCTTGATTACTGGAAAGAAAACAGTGGTGGCGAACGTATCATCAACAGCTACAACACAATTAGATCAGTGATACATTCATCATACAAAACCCTTGAGCTTAATGGGTTGAAAAATACTGGCAACGCCTGTTTCATGAACAGTGTAATCCAATGTTTATCAAATACTAGATAGTTACTGGAATATTTAAAAAACGATGAGTACATGAAAGATATCAATACTAATACCTCTAGTAGGGAGGGTGCTTTAATGAAAGCTTGAGCAGAAGTTATTAAGGAATTGTGGTCAGAATATTAATCTGATACAGCAGTGAACACAGTCTCCTTATAAAGTCAGATTCAGAGTTTTGCCACTCGATTCATCGGTCATGCGCATCAAGACGCCCAGGAGTTCCTTCGTTATCTTTTAGATGGTTTACATGATGACGTTAATAGAATTAATGAGAAACCTTAACTGACCTTAACGGATATTACAGCGGAAAAGTACAAGAGTCATTACTGATTTATTTGAGTACATATAACTCAAAGATTGTAGATAATTTCGTTGGTCAATTAAAATCCACGATGAAGTGCACACACTGTGGATACTCATCTGTAACCTTCGATCCTTTCTGAGATTTGTCACTTCCATACCACAAAGAACTGGCCAATTGAGTTTATCACAATGCTTGGATTTCTTCACAAGAGAGAAAACTTTGGATGGATATGAAAAACCGTCGTGTTGCAAGGAAAGAAGAAAATGCACATAGTTTCTATCGATCCATAAGTTTCCCCGTAGTTTAGTCATTCATTTTAAAATATTATCTATAACAGAAAGATTTAGAGGCAGGTAGGAAAAAGCAGAGTGGAACACGGAAAACATAGAACTAGTAACGAGACTTGGGGACAAGGGAGATTACGACCTCGTCTTCGAGTCATGTAAGTACGAATCTAAGTGATTTTTGAAAATGGTTCCAAAGCAGGAGCCGAAACGTCGAAACGATGAAAATTACAGACGCGGTTCAACCCGGACAACAGTATATTATATATGTATATTTTTTATCTGTTATTTGTTATTTCTTATCTGTGCCTTCGGAATAAGGAAATTCATAGGATTTGATTTTGATGTTATGTTTCACGATTTTTTCAATTAGTAAGACACCGTTTTTTCGAATGAAGTTTCAATCTCAATTGAGAAATATGAAGAACAAGTGATTGAATACTTTCGAATAGATTTTTATTGTAAAAGGTGAATCTTCTGCCTGAAATATTATTGATAAATAAAATCTGTGTAGAATAAACATAGTTTGTAGCTTTGAAAATTTATTCGAGAGTATCAAAGGAGATACCAAACTGAATTTTTTATTTTATGAAATGAATATCTCTATATCATAACAGACTCATTGTATTTATTGTAATATTTATTGACGAATAGTTACATTCACAAAGAATTTTCATAATATTCCTGATTGATCAAAGTCTGACGAAGTACAAATATCGCATATTCATATTTGCGAATGAAAATTAATGACAATTTATTCATTTTGTGAACTTTTACCAAACATTTTACATCAATGAATGGCAATATACAGTGAGAACCGTAAAATGTATCGATAATATCAGATTATTTTTTCAAAATAAAAGTACTTTATTCTTGAATAAATTCAATAATTTTTTATCTGCCCTGTCTGCTGTAAGATTTTAATAGTAGCTAATATGATTTTCGAACCTTTGATGTTATTCAAATTTCTGTTGTTCAACTAATGAAAACATTTATTACACACATAATGGAAAACACTGTATTCAAAAAACTATGCAATGATTCCATACCTATATGATTTTCGAACCTCTAATGTTATTAAAATTTCTGTTGTTCAACTAATGAAAACATTTATTACACACTTATTGGAAAACACTGTATTCATTCAAAAAACTATGCAATGATCCATACCTATATAGAAATTATCCAAATGACATACACTAAGCTTCGACCCACAAAACAAACTTCACGAGGATATCGAAATCGAGAGTACACCTCAGAATGGTACCACCAACACCTCACGTTCCACACTGAAATCCTAATCCGAACTTTCCAAGTGATTACACACTGGTTCATCCCACTTCATTGTTATTCGGCAGGCACGGTGTGTACATTAACAAAATCAAGGCAATAAAAATTACCTTCTACCATCTGAACCTTCAGACAACTCAATTTTCCGCATATGCTGGGATTTCTTGAAACGTAATTAAATACACGGCCTCTATTGAATATTTCAGCGGAATTTTTATGTTAATTTCAAGAAAAATACAATCCTTTCGAATTTCATGGGCGATGTGGTATCAACTGACCGGTCTAATAACAGGTTGCTATTGATTCAAGTTGGCTTTAAAAAGTTTGAAACAACTGTGGAAGTGTTTTTTGTAAGGGACGGCATAACATCAATACTTTTATGAAATACCTATATATATATCAAATTCAGAAAAAATATATTTGAGGAAAATAATGCGATAATCGGAAAATATTAACACGTAAGGGACTGGAGTACATTGTTGCGTAACTCAAGACTATGAACGAGGTCTTACTTTTTATCGTGCTCTGGAAATCGTTGGACTCAACCACTGACCATAAGAATTGGTGCTACCCGCACCTCACATTTGCCTAAAACATGGGTTACACATCAAATGTGCAGTCGAACTGATAAATAAAATCAGATAAAATGAAACAGATTGGTTATGCAGATTAAGAAAGAATTAACAAAAAGAATTTTAGCTGAAAAATGCTATAAACGTCGCCAGAAAAAAGGTTTAGATGTCTATTTTATTGTTCAATAAGGATTAACGTATTCATTAAACACTTTATTATAAGATTTTCACTAAACAATTTTACAAAAACTCAACAAGTGGTTGGCTATACAATGGCTTCTTCTATATTCAATATATTCAATGTTTTATATAACTAATTTTACAAGTTGAAGTACCTACATTCAAAGTACCTGATTTTTACGTGGTCATTTAATGTTTCATGTTTCAGTTTCTTGTGCTGGTACAGATACGTAGATGATATCTTAGTCTGTTTTACTAGTACAGATAGGCAATTAGGCAAGTTCCTTGAATATGTCAGTTCCATTCACCAGTCAATAAAATTCACCACTGAAAGGAAGGTAAATAATTCAATAAATTACCTTGACTTAACCATTACGAAAAATAACAATTAACATGATTTTGCAATGTTCCACAAACCATCTTACACGGATATTATCAAACATAATTCCTCCACACACCCTTACTAGCATAAAGTAGTTGCATTAAATTTTATGCTTTCCAAAATACTACCCACCCAAATTCAAAATGCGGTAACGTCAGTTATTTGTGTGAACTCACCAAAAATTTTGCCCATTTTTTAAAGAAAGATGTCGTGAACGTAGCTCACAGAACCAATAATAGTCTAAGTAAATTCATTGAAAACAATAAGACAAAACTTCAGCGTCGGATAGATTATGCCTATATATATAAGCAGACTTTTAGCTCCTGCCCAAAACTATATATTGGCCAAACAGGGAGAACATTTTCCCAAATAATTAAGGACCATAAAAGTAGTTTTGTGAATACAAAGACCAATTCCACATTTGCAAACCACCTTTAGGCAGACAATGAATTCAATCATGAATAAGACGTGTTACATTTAGAAGAGAAAAGTTTGAAACTAAATCTTCTAGAATGTTTAGAAATCAATAGACTCAAGAATTCGGGTAATTTAATAATGAATGATTTATTAGAATTGAATAAATAACTCCCTTCTATTGAATATTTTTTCAAATGAGGAAAGATACATTAGCTCAGGTAATTGAATTCATTGCAAACTCTGGTACACATGAAACGCGTGTTGCGTTGCGTGTTGCAACACGCAAAACACGTGTTGCGTTGCGTGTTGCAACACGCAAAACGCGTGTTGCGTTTTTGTAAAACTAGTTAAAATATCACAATAAAGTCTTTTTTGAATACGTTAATTATTACGGGACAATAAAATATGCATTCTAACCCTTTTTCTAGTGACGTTAATAGCGCATTTTTTACCCAAAATTCATTTTGTTAATTCCTAAAGTTATCTACATCTGTTTAACGGAAACATATTTTTTTTAAACAGATCTATATCTGTTTGATTCGATCTGATTTCATTTATCAGTTCGACTGTACTTTTGATGTGTAATCCGTGTTTTAGGCAAATGTTACGGGTAGCACCAATTCTTGTGGTCAGTGGTTGAGTCCAACGGTTTCCAGAGCACGATAAAAACTGAGATCTCGTTGATCGTCCTGAGTTCGGCAACAGTGTACTCTAGTCCTTCCTCCACATGTTCATATGTGACATTTATCGCAATAGAGCATTCAATATGTAGAATTTAGTTTTTTAAGACACGCCCAAAGGATCCATTGTGTGGCGAAACACGTGTTGCGTTTTTGTAAAACTGTTTAGTGAAAATCTCACAATAAAGTGTTTTTTGAATACGTTAGTTATGGATTTTCATCAAGTATCGAACAATTCCATCATATACCATAACGATTAGTTCACAAACAATGAGGTTTGCTTAACAACGTTACTTGTTGAATTGGAAATCAGGAGAAACAGTTTAAATTATCAAGTGATTTTATTTGGTTTTAGCACGTTTCCATTAATTTTTTTCTCCACATTCAAATCTGTTAATATTTTCAGATAATGTAGCTCACTTATAACATTATCTAAAAATGCATTAGGTTGAAAAAGAGTCAGCCAAAGTTTCAGTATGAAAATGGAACCAAACCACATTCATTATTTCAGTTTTTACAGGCACGTTGTCCATTTCAATATGCCACACATACTACTTTCTACTTCATCGCAGTCAATTGGAAACAAAACGAGCATACTTGGATACTAACTGTCTGAGTAATTGGTTAGTGTTATTCTCTTTTTGGGACGTTTCGTTTTGGTGTGCTGTGTTGAATAAATTATCATGCTAAATATTGATTATGTGTGCATGACTGTGATGTTGACAAATTGAAGACATCACTCATCGTCAATGCGAATAATCCGCCCCATCGTTCGTTGTGAATTCTCCTGAATTCATAGCTATTCCCATTGAAATCCAGGATAGTATGGAAGCGCAAAAGGGCCACATATTTTCATCATTTGTTTATTGGAAATTACGACTTCAAATCTCGAAATTTCGACTTTATTCTCGAAATTTCGTCATGAACCTTAAAATTTCGACTTTAATCTCGTAATGTTTAAATCACGAGCTTTCAGTCAAAATTTCGAGATTCAAAGTCGAAATTTCCAAAAAACAAATACTTAATTAAAATATGTAGCCCTTCTGGTTAGTGTTATGCTCTCTTTGGCAAGTTTCATTTTGTGTGCCGTGTTGAATATATCATATATTTAGGGAGAATTATTTCGATTCGAAAATGACTTGATTTTTTTTTGATATTTGAGAATGTAAGTGTGAAAGCTGAGATTATTTGAATCAAATTTTGATCAGTTATTGATGGATCTATCGTCATTATTGATGTACAATTTCCGGAAAACTTTTTTATTTGGTTTGACTCTGTACAAAGGACAGTGAAATTGTTATAATCCATTTCATGGTCATTATCAACATGTTCTGATAATGCACATCAATTCATGTTCCTCCTTCAATTTCTTTTATGGGAAATGATGCGACTTTTTAGAGTTCTAGATGTTTGTTCAATATACATATGATTTTTCGATCGGTAGCCAGGCGGTTTGACGTGGGTGCTTTGTTGACTCAGTCAATCGGCCGACGTGTCTGTCGATGGTTCAAGCCGAAGGCTGAACCATCGACACATTGCCTAAATGGTCGCTAAAATTTTCACTGAATCTTATACTTATTATGAAAATGAATTCTATATTGAGGATTCTTTCGATTTTTCCTTGATCCTGATCAAGGCTGATCCTGATCAGCCTTGATGTGATTTCACTTTTTAGCAATATACCTATGAATCTAGTGGAGAATTGTCGAAAGATGGTATGATATAAATAAAAAAATGTCAATAAACCAAAGAAATTTTTTTTGTCATCTTCAACTCAAGTTATTTTTCTTTTGAAGGTAAATTCTATAAAATAATTCTTGGTACACCAATGGGAGCTACTATTTCTCCTATTTTAACTGAATACGTAATGGACGATCTTTTTGAAAACATACCTCCTAAACAAAGTTTTGAAATTCCTTTTTTAAAAAATATGTTGACGATGTCATTTGTGGAATACCTAATGACAAATCTCATCAAATGCTTGATGTTGTCAATAGATATGATGAAAAATTGCAATTTACTATCAAAACAGGAAATAATCAGACACTAACTTTTTTGATACAAGTGCTATCCATAAAGCTGATAATTCTTTGATCACTGATTGGTATATCAAACCTACTATTTCAGGAAGATATATCAATTACTATTCTTTTCATAAAAAATCACAGAATAGAAATATGAAAAAGAATAGAAAAATCAGTATACCCTTCCCTCAAACAATAAAATCTCAGACTTCTTAGAGAAGATAGAAAATTCCTATCCCAGAAAACTTCTCTGTTTGAAAAAAATCTGTTTTTCCGTTACTCAGCTGTCGCCCCCATGAGAACAACAACTCTCAAAAGTTGAGAAACTTGTACGAGCTAAGGACTAACGAGGTCTTACTTTTTAACGTGTGATTCCTATAAAATAATTTAATTTTCAATACTGGCAGTAATACAAATTTCAATGTAATCAACAGAAATGTATGTAATAATAATTCATCTATCAAATTTTTCTTATGAATCTATACCTGATCTTGGAAATTTATCTTCAAACATCATAAAACTTTTTCATAATGAACGAAATATCAAAATATGCAAAAAAAATATTAAAATTATAAATAATTTCAATACCAAATTGAAAGATGAAACATATACTACAAAAAAGTGTGATTTATAACATTCCTTGCAACAATTGTAACTTGGATTATATTGAAAAAACATCTAGAATTCGTAGAGATAGAATAACTTCACATGAAAGTGAAATAAAGCTTAATGAGGAGAAATCATGTACATTAGCACGACATTCTATGGAAACAGGACATAAACCAAATTACTCTAATATCAAAGATTTACATACAAAAAAACATATTTCCAAACGCATTTTTCTTGGAATGGTTAATATTAATAAGTCTTCTGATTGTATGAATGAGAAAACTGTCATTTATAATTTCAGCAGTATATACAGTAACTTACTGGAACTACACCAACAAACATAATGATGACAACTCGCTCTTTAGAGTCAAAGATTGAAACATCATGTCCACTGAAAAATGACTTCTATGTGAAGGTATGATATTTATCATACCAAAATAATCCTGTGCATGTTTAACTTTCTTTCGTCAATATGTTCAATTCATTATATTTCATCAGTTCGGACTTCCATTGTCTAATATAAGTTGATTTGAAATTCCTGAAAAAATATTAAGAAGATTAACCGAGAATAACAATTTTATTGAACAATCAAGCTGAAATTACAAAGAAATAACCTGAAACCGAAGACTATTGTCTTCGAGTAATATCACCCGAAGACGATTATGGATACTAACAATCAAAACGCCATGACATAACTTGGTTTGGAATCTTTTAATTTTTCATTTATAATAATTTTTAATTTTCAGCTTTTATTAATATTTCAATTTTTTATGTTTTGATCATTGTTTGGTTTTAGGTTATTTCTTGATAATTTCAGTTTTTTGTTCAATAAAATTGTTATTCTCGGTTAATCTTTTTAATATTTTTTCAGGAATTTCAAATCAATTCATATTATATTAGACAATGGAAGTCCGAACTGATGAAATACACCATGAAACATTGTTAACCAACTTCAAAATCAATTCATTGTGTTTCACTTATTCTTATTGTAAATATGATTTGTAATGTTATTACAATGGTAAAAAAATCTAAAACTCAATAAATTATAGGCCCTGAAGAAGCTTCCCATTGGAAACGAAAGCTTGGCAAAGTAGAGCAGAGTTTTGATTTTTTTACCGAGAGACCCCGTTAATCCGTATTACTGTACATTTCTCCGGTCGCTAAGATTCTCAACTTTATATATATATATATATATATATATTATATATATATATATATATATATATATATATATATATATATATATATATATATATATATATATATATATATATATATATATATATATATATATATATATATATATATATATATATATATATATAGTGTCACCATTAAAATGCGCACCATATGGAAAACTTTTTTTTCGAGAAGTTTCAATGAAGTTTAACTTCGGCACTTGTTTGTGCTTTAAATTTAACTTGAAATGATGCGGCCAACTGCGACTCACTGACGTTCAGTGTTTGTCAACTTTGTTCAACTTTTTTTTGAAAAAAATTGAAATAGTGCATTTCTAGATAGAATTTAACAAATAGTTACTTAAAAAAGTTGTGTCTACGGCAATTTTATATTCATATGCCAAATTTTATGCAACTAGGATAAAGTTAACGTTTTGCTTATTTTTGACAGATATCCCCTTTATTTAAAAAAACAAGTTTGGTTAATTGTCATCAATTCATGTATACATAACAAACTCATTATGGAGTTTAACTTTTCTGATACATTTTTACTCATACGGACATTTTTAGAGAGAAATTGAGAATTTGCTATAAAAATTTCAACATGACTGGTGCAAAGTTTCAATCACTTGGCTATTTTCTTAAACAAACCTTTGATTTCGAAAAAGGAGAGGCAACTAAAAAAAATGCAAATAATTTCGATAGAACTATCATTATTATTATAAATTTCAAACAACAATAATATTATAGAAAATACAAATGGGTACAAAAAATTACTTATTGACCTAAATGAGGTTGTCAAACACTTATAGCCTACATTTCAGTATGTCCTCCTCCACGTTCAATACAAATTATGGTCTTTCTACTGACATCTGTAACTGCATTTTTGATAAATCGGGGATTTATATTTGCACAGCAGTCGCGAATGTTATTTTCCTGATGTTGTATGTCAGGAAATGGTCTACTTCGGTACACTTTTTGTTTCAGGTAACCCCTCAAGAAAAAGTCTAAAGGCGTCAAGTCGGGTGATCTAGGTGGCCAATAATGTTCCCAGTTAGTCCAATAACTTTGCTTCTGAACATTTGTTGGAGGGACTGTTTTACAGCAACCGTGTGATGTATTGGTGCGCCATCAAGCTGATACCATAGGTCGTATTTAATATTTAAAGGCATATTACCTAAAACTTCACTAACCTCATTATTTAAAAGGTTGAGATAACCGACGGATGATGAATTTTCCCTAAAGAAAAATGGCCCAATTATTTGGTCGTTAAGTATCCCACACATACATTAGTTTTAAAGGAATACTGATCACCACATTCAACTGTGAAATTGGGATTTTCTTGGGCCCACCATCGGCAATTTTGAGAACTTACCGTTCCATTTTAAGAGAACGTTGCCTCATCTGTCCATAAAATTTTATACGGAAACTTTACATTTTCTTCTCTCTCTCCTTGAAACCAGAATGAAAACCCCAAACGGACATCAAAATCTCGTTTTTTTAATGTTTTAATAAATGTTGGCTTGTAAGGCTCTTGTAATCGGTATTTTTTATAATATCGGTTATGCTCGTTTGCCCGTGTTCAATAACTTTTAAACAAATGTTATGTTGGACCTCCTCATCATATTTACTTGGAGGGTGCTTTTTCTTCAATTGATTCAATGTCGGATGGCCGAATGTAGATAGGTATTATCATTATGTATGATTTCATTTATAGTCTTCAGTTTCATTAATATTTTATTGTTTTGATGTTTTAATCGCGCTCTATCTAACTTTTGGTTAGAATGATTTGGATATTTTCGGAAACCATGTGGAAGTCATAACAGAACAGGGAAAAAAGGTGAAAAACGAATATATAATACCGGGGCAAGAATTTGTGATATATTAAGACGATTAGACGATATTCACGAATAACCATTATTAAGACGGTGCAATATTCAAGTCGAGCCGCGACCACACATTTCATCGCAAGCGAATATTGACGTTCAAGTTGGTTAATGAAATACATTTTTTAATCGATTACGAGGAGGTGGTGATACAATATAGAAATTATTGATATTGTATCACCACCATAAAAACATTTTGTAGCTTTTCCCTGAAGATAATTATAAATTTTATCGAAATATTGGAATAACTTGTGTTATTTATAAGTGTACACTTCCGTTCTGTTGATCACCCAAAGATAATTCCCAAGTTTTGTTCTTAACTAGTCAGCAAAGACTGTCCTTCAATTATATATATATATATATATATATATATATATATATATATATATATATATATATATATATAAGTTTGATAATTTCACTGCTACCTAAATCCAAATTCTAAAAAAAATAATGTTTCTAGAAGAAGCGACTTTATTGAGAAAACTTGACGATTTAGGTATAGGGACATGATATATCATCTTTGAAGCATTTTTCACCATCTTTCATTTGAAAAAAATGAACTTTTGACTACTTTTATGCACAATGGAAATAATAGTAATTTTAGCACGCCCTGTATGATATGGAGTCGATTTCTTGGTGTTATTTGAATATTTCGAGTTTGTCCAAACTATCATCAAAATATCAACTTTTCATGAATTGAGAGTACTGATGTACTTGATTTCAATTAAGGCTCTGTTTTGGACCATATTTAGCACAATTTATTTTTTACCTCGAAAACAGATAGAGATAGGTATAGGACATTATTAACAAAAAAGTCCAGGAAATTATACAAATATGAAAGTTATTGGCTATATTGATATAGAAACGGAAGTTAATATTGGACATAGCACTCAAGAAAGTGGAAAACCATAGACACCTGTTTCGGGCTTTTGGCTCATCATCAGTATGGTGCAGCCACGTGTACGGATGGGCAACACTTGGTTACCATACTGATGATGAACCAAAAGCCCGAAACACGTGTCTATGGATTGCCACTTTCTTGAGTGCTATGTCGGATATTAACTAACCGATATATCCACAAAATGTAGATGATTTGAAAAATAGTATCACAAATGTTCGTGCTTTCATAACGCGAGAGACGCTTTTAGCTGTTACCTATCGGGAATTAATCAAAAGATGCAATATGTATATTCTACGTGAAGGGAAGCAGTTCGAACACTTACTAAAATGATTCTTGTTATCATTAATTGATTTCGTTATCATCATGTTAGTCGGGTTATGGTCAAAGTAACATATTTTTTGGTAATTTGAAACATTTAATTTAATTTGTACAGAAATAAGCAACTAGATAAAATTGAACAGACAATGAAATCATAACTAATGGATTCATTTTAATTAAACTTGTATTATTGCATTCATTTTGAGTTATTCATGGTCATCTTTATAATATGCAATGAAATTACCTTTTTTCATCAGTATTCACGGAAAACTACAAGTGTGCTATATGACTGAATTCAAAGTTGATGCAGAATCCAAAAACGAATCGGAAAATCGCAAAAAGCATCTGCCTTCATGAAATATGGATATTCTCTCTCATTTTTCAGATAGTTGCCCACCGAGTTTTATATGGGACATCCTGTATATATAATTATATTTACATATACATATATGTATATATATATATATATATATATACATATATATATATATATATATATATATATATATATACATATATATATATATATATATATATATATATATATATATATATATATATATATATGATTTATTTCGTAAGTTACGTTAAATTAATATAAATCAAACACTGATTTTCAGCACTGAGGAAGAAAACAACTCGAAACTTAACTAGTTGGACATAACCATCGGATATAACTACAACAAAACACAATTCCAAATGGAAACCTTCACAAACAAGCTCCACCATACCCGCAAGTTCAAACCATCCACCATCACACAAAATGGCTGCCTATAACGCATTCATATGTAGAATGTTAAGGATACCACTTAGCAATGAAGCCCGGAAGAAAGAACGGAAAATCATATACCAAATAGCGAACGAGAACGGATACACCCAAAAGACAATAGATAAATTAGAAAACAGAATCAAACAAAAAATACAGAACAAGGATCAAACCACTCCAACAGACAAAACAACACAACGATGGACAGCATTTATGTACGTAGAACACCAAACCAGAAAACTAACTAACATCTTCAAACCCCTGAACATCAACATCACATACAAGCCAAAAACGAAAATAACACAAAAAATAAACAGCTATGAAAAAGAAGAAAACTAAAACCTAAACGGGGTGTATAGCATACAATGCTCGGACTGCAACAAATTCTATATCGGCCAAACCAAGAAAAAACTGATCCAAAGGTACAATGAGCACAAAAAGGCATACATAAATCCAACATAAATCAAACCTTGCAACACACGCCATACAAAACAAACCTAATTTTCCCACACCAGAGAACATAAAACTCATAAAATGAGTCATTAAGGGAAACCGTATGGACATTTGGGAAAACTTCAACATCCATAAATTTAAGAGTGATAAATCACTTATCGAGGAACAAATACAAATCAAAACACAACAAGACCTAAAATTCAATATATTAAACAAAACAACAGTAAATTTACAACAGTAAATCTAGAGAAGATCCAACACAAAGAATATTACCTGGTGTAACCCAAATACAGGCAAGTTTACCTAAAGTACCTGGCGTTCGCACCGCATAAAAGGACAAACAACAGGTTCGCTTCTAATGGGAAGCTTCTTCAGGGCAGTAAAAATGAGGGAAAAACAACAAATTGAACATATAAATTGACGAGAAAGTTATACATGTATAGGATTTTTTGTGGGTTTGACAAATGTCATACCTTCATTTTTTATTTTTTGACTGAGAGACCCTGTTAATCTATTTTACCGAACATTTCTCCAGTCGCTAAGATTATACTAACCATTTTCTTATAATGCCTGGTGAAAGCTGCGACGAGAATGGCGTTACCACTATTCTGTTACGTGACAAAATTGTTGCCATTGATATAAAGCAATGGTACAAAAATACTAATCTCTCTTCTATCGTACATGAACTCTAGAACGTGACCAAAACGAAGCTAATATCAGGTTTTTGGGTAATTTTTGTTTCAAGTAACTTGAAGGAAATACATGTCCGAAAGATTAAAAAATCAACCAGCAATGAAAATATAGAGTTCACGTATGGAATTGAAGATAACGAAGAGTGACCATTTATAAGAAATACCGTTGAGTGTTTAGAATTCAATTTACGAGTATATAAAAAAAGTACTGGCACTTTCAGATATATTCCTGACATCTCCCTCCATTACCCATAACAAAAACTGGCGGGACCACAGTTTCTTGTCCATAGGTTATATTTCATTTGAGCAAAGAAAGATATGATATCGAGCAATGAATTATTTATTTATTAACGGCAATGCCTATTTTTTACTTAAATTAAAAAGTTCCCACATATGTATTTAACAATAATATAAGCTAGGTTTAGGGAAAAAATATATAAAATAAAATAAAAAAAGAAAAAATAATGAATTACAATCTTTTCAGTCTTTTTAAATGTTTCCAAAGAAGATTTGAAAAATTCTAAATCTACATTGTACGTATTTGCAAGTCTCAAAATACTATCTACAGATTCATTCCGGCCATAGTTGGTGCGACAAAAGGGTACTTTGAAGATATCCGAATTTCCTGTTCTCCTTGGATTCACATTTGAAGTTATAAGTTCGACAAGTTCCTACTATTGATTATTTTATGAATTAGTGTAAGGTCTGCTTCTAATCTTTTATGAGCCAGGGTATTCAAGTTGAAAATGTCCAATATAATTTTATAGTCATATTCACCAATATGATATCCCAGTTTATATGCAGAGTACCTTAAAAACTTATTTGAACACTTTCAAGCATATAAAAATCCACATGATATGAAGGGCGCCAAATTGTGGAATTGTATTCGATTATTGATCTAACAATTGAACAATATATGATTATTATGGGAGATAATTCATTTGCAGATCTGAGAATGAAACCTAACATTTTTAACGCTTTAGAAGTAATATTTGCAATATGGGGTTTAAATGACATTTTTGGGTTGAGAGTGATTTCTAAATCTCTGATTGTGTTTGTTGTTTTCAGTTCTGATTGATTGATTTTATGTGGTCAGTTAATGGGACTTTTGTTTCGGAAATCAGGGAAATAGCTGAAAGTAACGAGTATCCTTCAAACATAGTGTTTGTCCCACGATTATTTTATCGTGAGTATGAATACTTAATGCACACAATAATTACATTAACTCTTGTGAAAAGATAGGATGAGAAAAATTATTGGCTAGATGTACTGTAGACAAGACAAGATTTAGTTCTCACTGTACTCTTACAAGGTTTGAAAAGTAATGAATGATTTTTCAATCGCAATGTTTCACATCGATAGTTCGAGAAGGGGTTTCAGATTCGCCTTGTAGGGATAGACAGTGGTTTGGATTAACATAGGTAGGAGAGGTCATAATAGCGGGTAATTCTCAAGATAAGGGATACAAGGAACAATTGAGGAATTAAAAATCTAGCTATTTGTAGCTTACAATATTTACGTGAAATACACTTGAATATACGGGTTGCTTGAGAAAAGATATTCGAGAAAATTATTGCCATTTCTAAAAATATCCCTAGACTTTTCCGATGTATATATACACATCGGAAAAGTCTAGGGATATTTTTATAACATACTAAATATCATAAAAATAAATGCATGAGGTCGTTTAATTTCGATTAAATTGGTACACTCGACCACCCTGTAGATTTCTATGGGTTGAACAAAGCCTGCAAAAACGGTAACTAATCTTTTATCAAGTTTTTTACAAACTGTAGGTTTTCGGCTTAAATGAATAATCTGAAAGTGTCGAGTTTGTACATTCCATGCAGTTCTTGCTCAGCAATTAAACTGGAAATTTTGTGCTTTAACATGGAACGCCATCACTTACCATTGGCTGAGATGGATAGAGCTGTAGGGCTTCTTCAAGATGGCATGCGACAAAATGATGTAGCTCTTCGTTTGGGGGTCTCCCAAAGTGTTATCAGTCGATTGTGGCGGCGTTTCCGTGAAACTGGCAGTCCAGCCAAACAACATCCAGGGCGAGGACGCGCTACAACTGCAGTTCAAGACCGATTTTTGGTCTTAACCGCAAGAAGACAACCGACAATCACAGCACCTGAGTTGGTTAACGTGTTGCAGCAGACGCACCAGGTAACCATTGGTCGTGATACTGTCAGAAATCGACTGCATGAAGCAGATCTCCACAACAGAAGGCCACTTAGATGTCCACCTTTGTCGAGAGGCAATCGCGGTAGAAGATTAGAGTGGTGTCAAGAACATCAAAACTGGGATGCAAATGATTGGGCCACAGTTTTGTTTACAGACGAATCCAGAGTTGGATTTCATCCAGATTCTCGTCGAGTAAGACTGTGGAGACGACCTGGAAATAATGAACGTTTGTGACACGTCCAGGAAGTCCACACATACAGAGGTGGTACAGTAATGCTATGGGGCGGAATCATGATCGGCGGCAGAACCGATCTCGTTTTTCCAAATCGCTCCCTCACAGCTCGACAGTACCTTGACACCATTCTTCTACCTTCATATCAGGACAACTGATATGACAATTGTAGAAATATATATATGAAACGTTACAGATATAACTCACTCAACATGAGATTAATATAATATGAAAAATTAGCAGCAAATCGAACGAAAAATAAATTAAAAGTTAATTTTGACATGAATCAATTAATGTCAGTTATTTGTTGATAACAAAAATAATAATTTGTTTTACATCAGTCAGTTACTTAATGGATATAAAAACTAAAAATACCATCGTGTAGTACCTCAGAAGGGCCAATGAAAAAGTGTTATTCGTTTTTTGATATCTTTTCAAATAAAGTCAGAAAAAAATAAAATTGATATTGTCAAATTCTCGTTTTTCCCAAATATCTCAGCAGGCCATGAAAATTCTTCAAGTTCCTAAACGGCATGTAAATAAGTAAATTAGTTACATCTAATTCACCAATGGAATGCCTCTGGGATTATTCAAAACTGTCCAAAGTTTTAAGAATTCTGCAGCTGACTCACACTTTTGCTCACTTCTCTGTGGACCTGAAATATGTAATAGCCATACGTAGTTTTGGTCATCTTGAAGTTCTGCTGGATAAGGTAAAAAGCATACACAATATCAATAGATAATGATAATATCAAGAATAAGTACCTACTATTTTGAGGAACTCATCTTCAACTGTATCTGTCGTCTCTTATTCGGGAATATTTTCAGTGGAATTTTATATATAATTATATTTTTATGTTTATAAAATTATTACAATGTGTTAAAACAACGATAAAAATAAAATAAATACCACAATAAAAATTAATTGGCGCTCCGGGGCGACTTCATTGATTCCAGTGGCGCATTTGCTTTTTCAGCTGCAGGAAAACCCGGAAAAACCTGCAGCACCACATCATCTGAAGATCTTGACCTAACAATGTCCTCTCTCTCATAAAACAAAATGTAGGGTGTCTCCAGAGGCTCCAATAAATTCAATGCATCGCCAGAACACTTCGTGACATGACTATCGTCAAACTTAAACCCCCCGTTTCTTCTTTGACCAAAGCGTAATAATGACCACATTCAACGCCAGAACCACAGTGAACAATGACTGCATGAATATTATAACAGTGGTCTGCTAGGTTGAAATGTTCATCTATTTCGAACCTTCCAAAGAGTTTCTTGCTTCCGTTAGAGGTTGAGTCTTGTTTGAAAATCATCAGTGTTATTAATAGATTGACTGGTGCCTCAGCTATACTTGTTTCCTTATAACAGTCAGTTAGTTTGGCGCATGTTTGACAATACAGTCTATAATCACCTGTTAAAAATTCCATTTTCAGATGATTTACAATAAGCTTTGCACGGACTGCTAATTAGTCGTATTAGGAAAAGCTAGATGAAGTTCTAGAAATTCACATAAGTTTTCAGTACTTCTTGAACATTTACCACAAAGTAAACAAGTGAGGATTTTTCCAGCAAAAGATTTACAAACACAAGACGAGATGAGTTGTACGGAATCATTCAGTCCAGAGCGGCTGGGAGTATTGATTTTGCTATTGTTTTGCTCACGAAGAGTATTCAACAAGAACCCCGAGAATTCGGAACAATCCTCTTGTTGTCCTAACGAGTATCTAGTGGACTTCAAATGTTTCTGCATTTATTCACCAATCGCCCAATGGCTAGTGCTTGGCGTCTGGCGTCTCTAAATTCATTGATAATTTGGATCCACTCGTGAGGTTTAGGACTTGTATTGATTATATTTTCCGATATATTTTCTTTCTGAAAGAAAAAAAAACACGTCCACATCATAATACTTCAAACCCGAATTCAACTTACTTGAGAAACAATGTAGTCATGTACCTTTTTTAATCATAATGCGCTACCCTATGAGAGGAACTAATTCTTTTAAATATTCCTCAGTAAGGAAAGGTAAATCCTCAACTGTTACATTGTTATCTGAAATAATATAGTATTAATAAGTGACAGTTATGTGAAATATAAGTAAGCTTCAATTATTGAGTAGATTATTGATTTTTCTGAAAATCTTGGTCTTCTTGAAATATGTGCATCTCAAGCTAGTTTGTGAATTATTGGGAAATATTTTGTCCTCCGTATCCCTCGAAAAAATCTAAAAACCACTGTGTATTTGATTCATCTCGAACATCAACTGCAAAGGAGGTTCTTGAAGTCTACTTGTTCATGACATATTTTTCATTGCATATAGTAGTTCCGTCATCAGTAATCATGTAAACTAATCCAGAAATCGTATAAAGTCAACTTCTACTGTAAAATAATGAAAAGCCAAATTCCTGTGTGATTTTTTGATTTTAAAAGTCGGAAAACATAAGTACGGATTTCCGAATGAAATAAAGAATCCCTTAAGATACTTCCAGAAAAATTTTCAGAAAAATAACACTGCCACATCATCTCACAATCTCAGAGCACAAAATGCATCCTGAAAATGAGTTGCAAATTCCTGAAATTTTGAGAAATAAATGTAGGGGAATGAAGAAATGAAATTTTTAAAAAGGGAAAGATAAACTTTTAAAGTCATACCTACAATATCTCGAAAATATAATATCTTCCGAGATATTTTCAAAAGGAACTTCTTGTGATAGGTACTTAACGAGGAATTTTGATATGGTTTCATCATCAGCCTTCCACAAATTCAGGAGTTGTTGGATATCCATGTTGACATTTTCATAACACAACACAATTCACTCAGTTCATTCAGTAATATAGTGGCGATTAGGAACGGCACAGCAAAAAAAGAAAACCGGCTCTAACAGCGGCGGCGTCCGCCTAATGCCTCAATGTGTCTTAACTCTAGACTGGATTTGGAACTGTGGCGTGGCAGGACTGGACGAAGGTCCAGTCGTTGCAAGTGTATTTTTCATAGCGAGCCTATTGGAAATTCAAAAGAAGTGATATGTCCTCTGATAGCTGAATTATTAATATGAAGTTATCCCTGAGAGTTCCTTTTATATTGTTGTTGCCATTGCCAAATGTGTACATCATGAGTTGAATAATTCCCTATAGTTGAATTTATTATAGGAATTTGATGAATTAGCTTTCAATTAAATCGGTTTGAAGAAACAAATATTTTGATAAAACTGCAAATTCAGAAGAGGAATAAAATACCTTGAATATGAATAAAACTACAACAATAACTTGTCATTCAAAATACTTAACTATAGGTACCTCATAGGTTCAATCTCTGCCGCTGCCATCATCTTAATTTGAATTCCCAATTGCGTAAATTTTGAAATGAGATCTTATTATATAATATAACGTGCTTTTTTATGCGTTACTGCAGTTTTGTTGAGATTTGGTACACCTTGAAGTTTGTCGAAATAACCATTTCAAGTACACATAAAATTAATTCGAAAGAATTATTGTCTGCTTTCTAACCTATACCTATTAGGTATAGGTATCAGGTACTAAAAATATTATTCATATATATTACAGACCTAGCTGCTTATTCTTGTTTCCCAATGTATAGAGCAGATTGTAACATAAGGTGCCGACACCCTTCAGTCAACCTTTTTTTTTTCAACTTGGTCTTTTTGCCTTTCCTGTGAATGTATTAAAATAAATCGGTCATTATGGCATCATCGCCTAGCTACTAATTCTCAAGAAATCAGCATTATTAAAATGAGAAAATGATAATGCCAAATGGTTATGGTGATTCATTTACTACAATAATGTTTCACTTCGAAAATGAAGATAAAAAAAATTCAGAGAGTTACTTGCCAATGTTTGAAACACCACACCTTGCCACTGAAAAACATATTTCCAAGAAGTTTCTTCAAATGTGATATCGAACATTATCTCAATGACTGAGAAGGAAGCGACCACAGAAATCAATCAATAATCTAAATTGCACTCGATTGCACCTCTTTACCTTATTATATATATTTCAAGTTCATTGGTTACTTATGATGTGGAAATGATAATGATGATCAAATTTTTGAGTGTGCTTGCACAGACTGAGAATTTTTGACTCGGTTACCACCCAGATACAGTGGTGAAAAGTCATGAAAGTGTTACAACCCTGCTTATATTGAATCAATTCTTGAAATCAATGAATAAAAATAATATCCTATTTGAAATTTAATTTTTTTTTCATGATCAATAAAAAAATAATTTTTCGAAGGATTTTTTTGGCAGGACTTTTGTCTATCAAAATATCAAATTCCTTGTACCAATAAACCGGAATTGCAAAACAACATTCAATGGCATATTTTTTTATTAAAAGAAATACATATTTGACTTATTTCTATATGAAGGAGAGAAAGTATTCTCTCGAAATATTATGTTTATCAATTCGAATAATTGTCAACATAAACATTAAGAAACCATCTCTTTTTATTTAAAACGATGCATTTTTATGTTCTCGTTTCGAGGAAAAAGAGGTATAGAATCATGATATTGGGATTATTGATTCGAAAAAATTAATAATATCACCTTGAAGAAACTATTTCTTCATTCGAAGCAAATGCATATGATTATTCTTGAAACGAGAAAACATAATTTTTGAATCAAAAAATTACCTTTTTCTAATTCAAACAAATAGTAATATCAACCTGAAGAAATAATGTTTTTTCATTCAAAACAACGCAAATTCATATACTTGTTTCAAGAAATAGAGTATTGAATCAAAATATTATATTTTTTTGAATGAACAAAAGCGTCAAAATCAAGTTGAATAAATAATTCATACTTTCATTTTTGTAATGGCATGCTTGGCTTAAGTATATATTTCCAAAAAATTATTTTCTCCTTTTACGAAAAACAACTGTTTTGTGGCAAGAAAATATGCTCAATTCAAAAGAGAAATTTACTTGAATTTTCAAACAAATGACTTTTCTCAATTTGAGAACTTTTTTTGTGTGTATAATTTAATGAATTGTGAATTTTTTCGCCATTGAATAACATTACAAATCATACTTAGTTAAAATGAGTGATAAACAATAAATCAAACATATAAATTGATGAAGTTAAAGATGTATGTCATTTTTCAATGGGTATGATGATTTCATAATGTTTGATTCTGAAGAAAGAGTTATTGATTGATTTCATTTTCATTATTATTATACTTTTTATGTAGTTCCAGTAAGTTACTGTATATACTGCTGAGATTATAAATGTCAGTTCTCTTATTCGTACAATCAATCAGAAGACTTATTAATTTGAACCATTTCAAGAAAAAGGTGTTTGGAAATATTTTATTTCTGTATGTAAAACTTTGTTAGAGTAATTTGATTTATGTCATGTTTCTATAGAATGTTGTGCTAATGCACATGATTTCTTATTAAGCTTAATATAACTTTTATGTGAAGTTATTCCATCATTAAGAATTCTAGATATATTTCAGTTCGATGGTTGGGCGCTTGAGGTCGCTGTTCCGCCCGTATATTTTCATTCTTGTATCAAAGGTGCCTTCTATTTAATTGCTGCGTGCAAAGTGAGACCCGTAGATGTCATAACATAGCGATGTCCTCTATTTGTCGGTGACTTTGTAACTATATGAGTTCACTAGGAATTCACAAATACTTGCGTTCGTGTCAATGGTTGATTTAATCAACCATTTAATCAAATGGTTAAGTTAAAAAAATATATACAGAGCCCTATTGGAAATCTTGACTTGGTTTTATTTCCCGTTGACCCTGTGAAGATTTTTATTATAAAAAATATCAGCTTCGAAGATCTCCGAATTTCAAATTTCTCACTACATAAACAATTGAATGGCTGCGTGTACAATGATTTCGTTGTCACCCGGTATAGCAACTTCACATTTATGATGTTTTTTTTTAAATTCGAAAATTTTTCGAGATACTCAGAAAAAAGCAAACCTCAATTTTTTTCAACTAATTTGTTTATAACTTTTCTAATTTTTTTCAGCGCCTTTTTGAACCTCTTCTTAAACTTCCTACGTGACAATACCAATCGAATGACACCTTGATCGTACTTTTCGGAGACTATATAAAGATTTTAGAAGAAAATAGTACATGTGAACTAGACTATTGATCTCATTCTTGCTAAGTCCCTTGGTACTTGGTACTTGGAATCCACAACCAGTCCAAAACTTCGTTATTATTTTTCATCATATTCAAGATTTTTGTTTTCCTATCCATGCTGAAAAATATATTTGAACTGAAGTACTCAAAACATAAACAACATGTATTTTTCAGTTTATTCTGATCAAAACTAACCTTAATTAGGTAGTAGTTTCCACAAAAGATTCCTGAAGCTTCATACGACGAACAATCAAACTTTTATAAATCTTCTATAATATACCTACATATCTCTTACTCACCTTACACCTAACTGTTTCACATTCACCAAACTCGGCAACGTTTAATGGACTTCTCTTTGCCTTTTTGATGAATTAGTACGTGTATAAATGTCCTCACATTGTTTGGATCTTTGAAAATTATATACGGACCTAACTTCACTAGGAGAATAGTACAGTCCTCACTTGGTAGATGTATATTGGAAAAAATAAATAAATTTCTCTCAAGATTTATACGAGTATATTTTCTATTTTTCTAGGGAAACAGAGAGGCAACAGGTAGTTTAAAAGTTAGAACATTCTCAGACAATTCCTTCAACCGGAGGTGGTTCTACTTATGTCTAGCTTGTGTTTACGCAGCTATTTCTTTCAAGTACTTTACTTGGTTTTTCACGTTTTGTCTTCAATCGAGGACCGCCTGTTCGGTACTGACGATGCCCAATAGGCTGAAACAGCTGTCTACCGGAATTTATTATATATATATATATATATATATATATATATATATATATATATATATATATATATATATCTACAAAGTATGTATGAGTATGACGGTACTGACGATGCCCAATAGGCTGAAACAGCTGTCTACCGGAATTTATTATATATATATATATATATATATATATATATATATATATATATATATATATCTACAAAGTATGTATGAGTATGAGATTATTAATGAGAAAACCCAATGTCAAAAGCATACAATTATTTATTTGTATATGTATTTAAAAAAACATGAAAATTTATTATCACTAAATAATAAATTTTCATGTTTTTGAAATACATATACAACTTCCCTAAGGCAGGGTGTTACTTCATACTAATAAATAATTGTATGCTTTTGACATTGGGTTTTCTCATTAATAATCTCAAAAAACAGAAGTTGACTCTGATCACACTTGCACCATAACTTTTTTCTTTTGTTCCACTCTGAAACATAAACTTACGAACGAACGATCTTTCGAATTGAATCACAGAACAGCTGTCAGTGTCAATTGTTTTTTATCTCTCTCTGTGGTCTGCAACCACATGGATTTTACCAGTGAAATTATAATTTCAAACCATAACGATTTTATTATGTAAATTTAAATAATCTTCCTTGTATCAGTGAGGAGTCAAAACTTGCTTTTAATCTGATAACTTGTTTTATTTTATTGACATGTCTCAGCTATTTAAATGTAACATTCTTTTCGACACGGCCATCCTCACCAACAGTAAGTTTGAGCCTTTTTGTAACATATTTTATTCACATTTTTTGTAGCTTTTCCTTGATAATGATAATAAACTTTATCGAAATATTGAAATAACTTGTGTTATAAGAGTACACTTCTGTTCTGCTGATCACCCAAAGAAAGTTCCTAAGTTTTGACATAAACAATATTTTGTAAAAAAAAATTTTTAATCCTTCAGAATTTTATATCAAGTTTCATCTTCACCAATGTCTCATCATTTTTCTTCAACATCAATGTAACTATCCTCACATAAGATGTGAGTCATGAGCATGTGATATTTTTTGATTTCACTGTAAAACTTATATTATTGTAGTTTCCCTGATGACGGAAATAAAATTTTCCGAAAGCTTGGACTAACTTAAAAGAGTACTCATTTACTTGCTGCAATATCCCACTATCCAACAGTTTTTATTCTTAACTAGTCAGCAACGACTACCCTTCCTATATATAAGGACAGTCTTTGCTGTGATCTTTGGGTGATCAGCAGAACAGAAGTGTACTCTTATAACACAAGTTATTTCAATAAAGTTTATTATCATTATCAAGGAAAAGCTACAAAAAATGTGAATAAAATTTGTTACAAAAAGGCTCAAACTTACTGTTGGTGAGGATGGCCGTGTCGAAAAGAATGTTACATTTAAATAGTTGAGACATGTCAATAAAATAAAACGAGTTATCAGATTGAAAGAAAGTTTTGACTCCTCACTGACACAAGGAAGATTATTTAAATTTACATAATAAAATCGTTATGGTTTGAAATTATAATTTTACTGGTAGAATCCATGTGGTTGCAGACCACAGAGAGAGATAAAAAACAATTGACACTGACAGCTGTTCTGTGATTCAATTTGAAAGATCGTTCGTTTGTCAGTTTATGTTTCAGAGTGGAACAAAAGAGAAAAGTTATGGTGCAAGTGTGATTAGAGTCAACTGCTGTTTTATGAGATTATTAATGAGAAAACCCAATGTCAAAAGCATACAATGATTAAACATTTTTTTTTATAAAATATTGTTTTATGTCAGACCATTATTCACTTCCATTGTATAACAAATCTCAATTTTAATCTATTCATATAAATTTTAACCAAACACAAATATTACATTAAACTAGAGTACACTTGGTACTCCTAGTGAAACATTTTAAGCTTTTTATCACTTGTTAGATGTCACTCTGGCATATTTCAACGTTCTATCCCCAGACTCGTTCATTTGAATCCTGCACGCACGAGAAAGCTTGGACTAACTTAAATTCTTATTCATATACAGTGTAACCCAGTTTTAATGGAAAAACCCAACTAAAATTTGAAGTCGTAAATCGATTTCAATATTTTTTTTTAAATGTCAAGTATTAAAAGGTCTACATTGTGACAAAATTTGAAATGTTTATTGAAGTTTCAGGGCATACTACGATATTTTTTCTTAGTCGAAAATCGGGATTTTTTATTAGCGATTTTTTTATTGAAAAAACTCACTACGCCACTGGATTCAGAGTGCCTCTAAATAGGTGTGGAGCAAAATTTCATGAAAAAATATTCGTTATTAACAAAGTCATGACAACTCAAAAATTCGAAAACTCACACAGCTAACAGTATTAATATATCATTTTTTTATGATTTCAACAATAAAGTGCCGCCAGATGAAAAAAAAACAAATAGCGTGAATATTTTCAATGGAAATAACGAATTACATTCACACAATTCAACTAACAATGAAGCAAAAAATTTTAATAAACGTAACTAATAACTAATTATTGAAATGTTTCGATTCAGTGCAACAATTAATTCTTACTCATATTCTAGTAGCCTCTACTAATTCATCATGTATTTCGATACATGTGTCGTGGCGCTTCCGAATGTTTCTGATTACGTTCCTTAGTTCTTGAGGGCTAATATCTGCACATACCTGTCGAATTCTTGCACAAAGTTCATTTCTATCTCTTGAGCGGTTTTTGTAAACCTTTTGTGTGAGAAGTCCCCAGAGAAAAAAGTCCAAAACTGTGAGGTCTGGAGATCTGGGTGACCACTCTATAAACGGACTACCACGGCCTATCCATTGGTTTGGAAAATGTTCGTTAAGCCATTGCCTCACAGCTCTGACATAATGAACTGAACACCCATCTAACTGGACAATTGAATTTCATCGTTCATTGATTGGCAGCTCGTGAATAGCATCCCAAAACTCTGTGTTTAAACATTCTAGAAACCTCTGTGCATTAATATTTTTCTCAAAAAAAGAAAGGACCAATAATTCGTTCGTTCAATATCCCACACCAGACATTGATTTTTTGGGAATACTGGCTTTTACAGTTTATTACCCAGTTAGGATTATCCGCTGCCCAATAGCGACAATTCTGTGATGACACTATTCCATTTGTATTGAAAGTGGCTTCGAGGGTAAATAAAATATTTTTTAGGAAATTTCTATTGTTTTAATATTCCCCTTGGGCCCATAAACAATATTCCAGGCGTCTTGCTTCGTCGCCTTCTTGAAGTGTTTGTAAAAATTTTGGCTTGAAAGGTTTAATATTCTTCGCCTTGAGACATCTCCGAATAGTTTCTCGTGGAATATTCAAATATAAAGTGGCATTCCTTATACTGGCATAAGGATTATTTCCGAAATAATCTAAAATGATTTGACCATTCCTGTCATTCCTGTTTCGACTTTGTACAGGATTACTTTTTAACATCATTTTTGATACTGCATCAGTTTCATTGAATATTTTATTTATCTTATTTACCGTACCGCAGCTAATACGAGGACGATCTGGATGTCTCTCATTAAATACTCTACAAACCTCTCTAGCACTTCTAACGTCATCTCCCGAAAGGCGTACAATTTCAATTTTATCTCTTACGCTCAAACTTGCAGCCATGACACAAAATAATTCGAAGAACTGTAAGGTGAATATTGTTGACAATAGTACACTTAAATCCTTCACAAGTGTCAAACTGTAATATCATTTCCATAGCAACTAGATTTAAATTGAAATATTAGGTTTTAGTTTTAGTTAATTTATCGATTTATCGATTTAATTCGTGAGGTTGCAGTCAATAGCTGGGCTGTTACAAAGAAAACTCTTTGTTATATGTCAAGCTTTCGGTATATTTCACACCTTCGTCAGGACAACTACAATAATAAGATTATATATCTTGTAAAAAATATATAAATATGGAGAACTTACTAACGTGAGAATAAAATATAAAATGGTTCAAAAACAGATAGAAAAACATTAATAAATGACAGTTGATAAAAATTTTGGCTGACAATGTCAAGTGGGAAAATTCTGAATGATACTCGAATTACTGGATTTTTTATTTTCTTTATCATATTTCAGTAGGTACGTGTAAATTTTGCTAAGACTATCAATATCAGTTCGTTTATTCATTGAATGTTCTTCGTTATTAATATGTATCATTTCCAAAAATATTCTTTTCGTTGTATTGATTTCTCTATCTAAAATATTTGGATTTTCAAAATTCATTTTATGATCCTCCGAATTAACATGTTCTGTTAATGCACAAGAATTAACATTTCGTCTACAGTCGCTCTTATGGGAAGTGATGCGACTACTTAGAGGTTAATTCGGAGGATCATAAAATGAATTTTGAAAATCCAAATATTTTAGATAGAGAAATCAATACAACGAAAAGAATATTTTTGGAAATGATACATATTAATAACGAAGAACATTCAATGAATAAACGAACTGATATTGATAGTCTTAGCAAAATTTACACGTACCTACTGAAATATGATAAAGAAAATAAAAAATCCAGTAATTCGAGTATCATTCAGAATTTTCCCACTTGACATTGTCAGCCAAAATTTTTATCAACTGTCATTTATTAATGTTTTTCTATCTGTTTTTGAACCATTTTATATTTTATTCTCACGTTAGTAAGTTCTCCATATTTATATATTTTTTTACAAGATATATAATCTTATTATTGTAGTTGTCCTGACGAAGGTGTGAAATATACCGAAAGCTTGACATATAACAAAGAGTTTTCTTTGTAACAGCCCAGCTATTGACTGCAACCTCACGAATTAAATCGATTTATAGTTAATCCAGTCACTAATTATTCTGTTATATATATATATATATATATATATATATATATATATATATATATATATACAAGTTTGCAACTTTCACGCAAAATCAATTTGGGGTTCGAAAAACTACACAATCTCACCATTGGCGTCGAAAATGGCAGGCAAAATATCCGTCTCTATGCCACTGGCGAGGCACAAAAACTCAATTCCTTATAAAGATATTATATCAAATCGTCTTTAAAAAACAATAAAAATTGAAGAATTATTTTTAAAAACCGATTTCAATATTGAACACCTCGTGTCTTTCGCGACACAAGTTGGGCTCCTTTATATGAGCAGAGAACAAATAAATGTGACCCACTGAAACCTATTCTGTATTCGAGAGTTATTTGTTTTGATTAATTTTTTATTCATATCCTTTCTGTACAAATATATCTCATGAGAATGAGAATTACTACGAACATTGTGATTTTTTTTGCAATAAGTTTATCTCTGCAGATGTTCAACCTTAAAAAATGCTTTATTTTTCAATCGATATTATAAGTAAAAAATAGTAAAATTTGTTAAAAATCGGACGGTGGTATTTTTATTGATTACGTCTATTGTTAATCGACCATATTATTCTCTTATCTTAGTTTACACAATTGCCATTGTGAGTGCGTAATGATAAATATTGACTTCCTAGTACAATATTTTCATGTATGCTAAGGTAATTGTGTTTTGGTAACAATCGATACTGTTCAAGAAATTAGTGATTAAATGTCGAATGAGTCATACGTTCACCTAGTTTCCGATAATGATATTAATGCTATTTCCATCCATTTGAACAATAGTACTTTCGATTTCATTTTTCTAAAACACCATTTTAACAGAAAGAAAAAAATATTATCTTTAATTTTCAGGGAAGAAATGTTTTGAATTCCTACTTCTTTATTTTTATACTCTCCGACACAAAACTGAAAGAAAAAGTCCTCTCCAAAAAACTACATTCATATATTATTTTTGTTAAGAGTAATTTCTGAAATTGATTGCCTTCTTCCTTTCTTTGAGAATGGAGAAGTAGAAATCCAAACTTATTTTTCGTAAAAATTGATCTCTTCTAAAAATATACCCCTTTCAATTTATACTAAAAATATTTTTCAATATGATATCATCATCAACAACAACAAAAGTCTGAAATTCATCCTAAAACCGTTTCCTGAAATTGAAATCAACAGAAAAGTGGATTCGAAGTGGTACTGAAAATAATTCTATCACCGGGTTTCTTAACAAATGTCAAATGGTCAGAAATTAAAATAAAATAAATACATTTCTTCTCGAAAGCATCTACATTTCTAGTACCATTTATCATGTACCACCTCATGTCGGGCAGGACCAGAGTTTTCTGATACTGTGCTCCTTGAAACGAGTTATAATCAACAGATTAACTTGATCAACAATAAAATAGTATAAATTCAACAAACAAAATTATAATTACCAGAAAAAATTGTTCGCTGTGACAAAATCGAAATTCGTTGAAAACGAAACAAATAAAAAAGTTACCAGAGTATTCAACATTGTAGATATTCAAGTCAACCTTTTGATAACTAAAAACAATATCTCATTGGAGGGACTTAATATTATGTTTGAACATACACGTACCGAGAAGTCAAAAAGCGAAAAAATTATTGGTAGTAATCTAATAATACTAATAATAATCCCAAAAAAATTATAAAGGAGTTGTCAAATGACTGACGGCGTAATTTTTTTTCCCGAAACAGGCAAAGATATTCAAATCAAAATGCAAAATAATGGATGATTCAATAGTAAACAGCCCCTTCAATAATTTAATGAAAACCCACTTTCTAGAATGGTTTCAGAAGTGAAAAACACTCAAAGACGTGAAACAACTCAATCACATTGACTAAAAAGGCTGAATGTTCAGACTGTGCATTACCTAAAATGTATGGCATTTGATAAATTCATAAATCTAACTGAACTTTATCACACTTTTTACCACATATCATGGATAATTGAATAAAATCTTTATGATCATCACGGTGTTAAGACAAAAGTAATAATACAAACAAGTAGAGCCCGTTACCATACAGATCACTAACACATTACATCAAAAAGAGCCATCATCGCGCGTAAGCAGCGATACGAATTAGCATTGGTGCTGTATGGCCGATGTGAAAGAATTTTCAAGATTTGTGATTCATTATTGTCATTCATGAAGGGGTAGATAGTGAACCTTAAAATGGTGGACAGGTATAACTTGACGCGTACTTCTGACACTTCACACTTCTCGGTGAAATGGGCTAAGACAGTCTAATATTTCCCTTAAAGTACCTAAAAAATATACCTTCGATGTATATGGAAGGGATCAACATCAGGGCATACTTGAGGAAGTAGGTGTCTAAGACCGATTGAGGACCTCCCCCACACCAATTGACCATGACCTTGAATTACGTGGCAGACGATATGACCTTGAACATGGGTGTTGACCTTGAGATTTGGGTCTGCTCCCCGTTGGTGACCTTGAAGCCTGGCCTCGAAAGATACCTCACGACCTTGATCTATACACGTTCAATATGACATCGAACTTGCGGTTTGACCTTGAGATTCAACCTTGGTCAATACGTGACCTCGATGTTTGACCTTGATATCACATCATATGATCTCGACTTTATCCATTATGTACCTTAGACTTGTGCTTTGATCGACCTCAAGGTCGAACCTTGAGGTTCGACCTTGGAGGGCGTCTCAAGACCTTGAGATATGTGCATGCTATATGACATCTCCAGGTCTATCTTGAGACGTTATGTTCAACTTTACAGGTGTCGAGTTACAATTACTGATATCGATATGGTGCATTTTTTCCAAAATGGTATACGCGGTGGTGTTAACCAATGTTCGGAAAGGAAGCATTATGCAAATAATCAATTTCTTCCAAATTATAATCCCGACGAACCTTCATCATTCATTATGTATTTGGATGCAACCAATCTGTATGGTCATAGTATGTGTCAATCGCTACCTGTTGGTGGATTTACTTGGTTTATCCCCGATGAAATAAGTCATAAATAGCATCCCAGATGATGGCCCTCAAGGATACATTTTTGAAGTAGATCTGTACTATCCTATAGACATGCAGGATTTACATTCAGATTTACCATTTTTGGTACCACCTAGTTCATCATATATGAGCTGTTTTTTCGGATTTCGCTCCGTGTTCTGTGTATTTTCTCCCCATACGGATTATTTTCACAACGTTTCGGCAAAGTCTCATTTGCCATCTTCTGGTGATGTCTGGTTTTTTCAACTAGACTGATTAGTTCGAACTCTGTGTCTCAATTTATAGGGATGGATGTTTCCCTTTACCTGCGTTGCTGCCACTACCTATGTTTGCTCGACTACCTGTTTTGGTCTTATTACCAGAGCTGCCTCTCCTGTCTCTGTTATTGTACCTGTATTGTCATGTGCCGAGTTTTGCTTCTGGGGTTGAGCGGTCTGATTGCTTGTGCGAAGCGATAAAACGGATCTCCATGTTGATGGTAATTTTTGCGCATCATCCATCCCTCTTGTTCATATTATTAGGTCGTTTTTCAATTTCGATAGCCTCTCTTTTTGTTCGCGAGTAAAAGTTTTCGTTGCTTGCTAGCATTTTTGTGTTATCGAAATTGATGTTATATCCTGTTTGAAGTACGTGTTGGAAGAGAGAAGACGTGGTGACTTTTCCCTTCACTGCTAGTTTGTGTTCATCTTTGCGAATGTTGATTCATCTGCTGGTCTGGCCGATGTAAGTCCTGTCACAATCATGGCATGGTACTTCATACACTCCTTGTGACTCCAGTGGTATCTGATCCTTGGGATTACGAAGCATGGACCTTATTGTTCGTTCTGGTACGAACGAAGTTGATATGTTGTGTCGGTGAATAATTCTGCTGATTTTATCTGTTGTTCCTGCAATATATGGTAGTGTGGTTGTTATGACCGGTGTATCTCGAGTTTTTTATTGTTTCCGTGTGGTCTTGGCAGCCGCTTTTATACTTCTTTCTGAGTAGTTATTCATTTGTAGAGTTGTTTCGATGGTGTTCAACTCTTGTTGTCTGTGATCGTTGTCTGCCAGCCTCCTCGAACGTGTAATGAGTGTTTTTGCCACCGCGTGAATTTGTTTTGGGTGGTGGTGTGAATTTGCGTTTAGGTACCTATTCGTGTGTGTTGGCTTTCGATATACCGTGTGACCTAATGTTCCGTCCGGCTTTTTCATAATCAGTACATCGAGAAATGCGAGCTGGTTGCCTTCTTCAACTTCTTTCGTAAATTTAATGCGTGGGAAGATTTCATTCAAGTGATTAAAAAACCTGGAAAGTTCCTGATGTCCATGAGACCAAATCACGAAGATGTCATCGACATACCTCAGCCAGAGTTTAGGTTTCAAGTGTGACGTTGCTATTGCTCCGGTTTCGATTTCTTCCATGAAGAGATTGGCAACAACGCAAGAATATTCAAGTTAACATATAAATATATATATATATATATATATATATATATATATATATATATATATATATATATATATATATATATATATATGGCAGTTTGAGGAGTGTCAGATGATGACAGTACTACCAACTGTCGAAAGCGCTCGCAGATAATTAATAGAAGATATAAAGCTTCAAATCCTTTTTGTAGAATTTAATATTGAAATACTCAAAATAAAGGAAAATTAGTTGCATCAATCAAAATATATATATATATATATATATATATATATATATATATATATATATATATATACCGGGTGTCCCATATTTTATGTGACAGGCAATATCTGGTTTGTTGAAGGAGATACACAAAAATGTTTCATACAAAAGTTTTGGGAGTTCATGAGAGCTATATTTTGATATAATTTTTAAATATACAGGGTGTTTGGTGTAGGTGCTACAGACCAAAATTCCATTTTTTAAAATAGAACGCCCTGTATATCATTACATATTCAGATGCTACGTTAAATTCTGATATCATTTCATGTTTGGTTTTTGAAATTCGGTTACGGCGTTGTTGAGTTATTGCTTAAAATGTAAAGTCTTGAGAACGACTATTATTTTTAAAAATATCTCAAATTATTCTCTCTGCATCAGATCACATGAAAATTAGTGAAAATTTTGGGTGTTCGAAGTAATGGTTTCAATGTTGAGTTGTGGAATTCAGTCAGGAATCATTTTGAATATGAAACAATTGCGAAATTGAAAGAGGTGTATTCGAAAACAAATCTTTAATTAATACAATGCAAATAATATAACTTGATGAATCATTTCATAAGAATGGTAGGTACCTAGAAATAAGTCATAAAAATTGTTCAAAGTGATGCTCATTAGATAATACATATTGAAGCATTAGCTTCAATTTTATTTAAATTCTAAATATTCCATATTGTGAAATGAAAAGAATACATTCTAATATATCTTCAATTCCAATCAAATAAGAGTTATGACACATTTCTTTTCCATTGGGTGTTTTATGATACATTTCAATAAGATTTTAAAAAATGGTATTTAGTTTTTCACTAATAGCTCAAAAAATATCACTATTTAATCAATTTTGAAAAAAGCTCCTTAAAGAGAAGGAAATTTCCGATAAAAAATCCCGACTCCCGAAACTTTATCTCCATTATTTATAATTTTAATTTGACGTTGCAAATAGGGTTCCGCACGGCTGTTACGGCATGCGCGCGCTGCCTCTAAAGAGAGTTTATCAAAAGAAATAATTTTTTTGTAACATAAAATGTCATTTTAAAAATTTGAAAAATATCTAGTATCTTCTTAACACATGAATGAATCGAGTCCCGTCGAAAAAAATGTTTTACCACCATTTTCCAAAAAGTTATTCAATTGTTAACTAACAATTTTTTCCCAATCTCCGTTAGCATAAATAATGGGATAAAAGGTATAAATAATTGGCCTATAAATTTTTAATTTCCACGGAGGCTAAAAATTCATTAATTTTTTAATTATGATTTTTTATAACTATTGCAAAATTGAATATCTAAAAATTGTTGATGAAATTTTTTTTTCTATTGATATTTAGCTATCTGTTTTCACATTAAACAATGGCAGTTATTAACATAGGATATGAATTTTTTACGTAATTTGGTTATAATATTGTTTTAAACAGATAGAGAAATTCACTATTTTTGAAAAATTGAGCATAACCGATATTATAAAAAATACCGATTACAAGAGAGAAAGTGTTAGAAAAATTTTATTAAAGAATAAATTTTGACCTTAATAGCCAAGATTTATTAACACATTAAAAGAACAAGATTTTGAAGTCCGTTTGGGGTTTTCATTCTGGTTTCAAGGAGAGAGAGAGAGAAGAAAATGTAAAGTTTCCGTATAAAATTTTATGGACAGATGAGGCAACGTTCTCTTCAAATAGAACGGTCAGTTCTCAAAATTGCCGATGGTGGGCCCAAAAAATCCCAATTTCATAGTTGAATGTGGTGATCAATATTCCTTTAAAACTATGGTGTGGGATACTTAACGACCAAATAATTGGGCCATTTTTCTTTAGGGAAAATTTACCATCCGTCGGTTAACTCAACGACCTATGCTGTAAAACAGTCCCTCCAACAAATGTTCAGAGGCTAAGTTATTGGACGTAACTGGGAACATTATTGGCCACCTAGATCACCCGACTTGACGCCTTTAGACTTTTTCTTGTGGGGTTACCTGAAACAAAAAGTGTACCGAAGTAGACCATTTACTGACATACAACATCTGGAAAATACCATTCGCGAGTGCTGTGCAAATATAAATCCCCGATTTATTGAAAATGCAGTTATAGATGTCAGTAGAAAAACCATAATTTGTATTGAACGTGGAGGACGACATACTGAAATGTAGGCTATAAGTGTTTGAAAACCTCATTTAGACCAATAAGTAATTTTTTGTACCCATTTGTATTTTCTATAATATTATTGTTGTTTAAAATTTATAATAATAATAATAGTTTTATCGAAATTATTTGCATTTTTTTTTGCCTCTGCTTTTTCGAAATGAAGGGTTTGTTTAAGAAAATAACTAAGTGATTGAAACTTTGCACCAGTCATGTTGAAATTTTTATAGCAAATTTTCAATTTCTCTCTAAAAATGTCCGAATGAGTAAAAATGTATCAGAAAAGTTAAACTCCATGATGAGTTTGTTATGCATACATAAATTGATAGCAATTGACAGTAGTAGATTACAACCGGTTCTGGGCCTCCCCCCACCACTATGACGTATTAATTGCTTTTTTTGTTGTTGTTTAGTAACATCAAGGCGATGTGACCGCGAAGGTTCTGGTGCATAGATCGTTCAGGACTTTTTTTCATACGAGATTTTGTGTGTATGTGTGTGTGACATAGTGACGTAATTACATTTGATTGGTGTTTGTGTGGGAATGCACGGTACAGGGTTTCATCATGTGCTTGTCTATGTACAAACATACGTCTGCATACTTCGAAGATCCTTCAAGTAATGAATCTTCCATCGGTGTGAGCCCATCAAGTTAGTAGCGGTGTGACGTCACAGCCACAACCGTTCAACGGTAAGAGAGCAAGATGTTCACTCCACGATGTGTGGCTGAGTAATGCGTATTCATCGGTGTGCCCTCACCTCTCTCGATGCATGAAGGCTGTGACGTAACGCATCGCTCTAGCCTCGCTATCAATGGTGAAACGCAGGCGGCCGAGGACTGTGCTAACGTCTGCCCTCTCCGAGACCGCAACGACCACTGCCTGTTCGTATCGACATCTGTTATCGCATCCAGTTGGGAGGTGGGCTTGGCGCATGTAGCTGAGAGGTGGGGTTGGCTATGACGTCTTGACGGACCCGATCAGACTGTATTTAAGAAGGGGGCGAGTGTTGTTATGTCAGTTTACATTAAATGAGTTAGTGAGAACGTATTATATAAAATGTATTCCTCTGACTGTGGTAAATCTTTCACTCGTAGTGATAATCTTCGTCGGCATCAACTCCAGAGTTGCCAAGGAGGGCCTTCAGTGAAACGGATGAGAGTGGACAATGCAACACCTATGTACACTTGCAATTGTTGTAATGTGATAATTCCTACGACGCAAGTGAACTCTCACCGAAGAACCATGAGTCATAAAAATAATGCATGTGTTCAATTGTCTGAAGGTGTTCAACTCATAACGAATGCATTCAATTGCCGCACTGCTACATACAGGGTGGAGAGTTCGATTGTATCCAGTGACTACTTGTCATTTTTTCATGAGATTAGGCAGAAGGTCATTGAATTACTGGAATCGGCCATCAGGATCCATAAAAGCATCAAGGTGAACATGTAAGTTTTTGGGAATTATATAGTTCAAACTCAAGATTCGAGGGACACGAAGTCATTTAATTCCCAAAAGAAAATAGTGGACCAATCTTCAGATTTGAATGCTGTTTTTGATGGATTCTGATGGATGTAATTGTGGCTCAAACGACTGAATTCCAGGAACGTGGCTCAGGTATTAATTTTGTTGTAAATTCCAACGAAATTGAGTAGTAATATTTATTTTTTTTGTAATTTAGGTTGGACTTGTGAAAAAATACTATTTCTTGAAGTCAACATTATTAAATACAATCCACTGGGAGGACGTTCATATGTGAAGCTGCCCGAATGCATTGAATGGAGGAAAACTGTCGTGAATGTTCGTAACGAAGATCATCACTGTTTTGCTTGGGCTATAACATCAGCATTATATCCTGCAAATGATAGTGTCAGAAGTCACATCATATCCACATTTTTCCAGTGTTTTAGATGTCACAGATGTGGATTTTCCGGTTAAAGTTAATAATGAGATTATTGAAATAATTGAAGATAGGAATGATATTTCAATTAATGTTTACGGTTTAGAGAGTAAATTTGATAGAGGTAAAATAAAGTATGATGTGATTGGTCCATTGCGATACTCACAAGCAAGACTCCGGAGGCATGTCAATGTATTACTTATAACTGATGACTCCGGTAATAGTCACTATTGTTGGATCAAAGATCTTTCAAGATTAGTTTCTAGTCAACTATCAGCTCATGATCATAAAAAATATTTGTGTGATGGATGTTTGATATATTTTTCCAGCGAGAGATTGCTTTTACGTCATAAGATGAATGATTGTAATCTCGTTAGTACTACAACACCAACCACCAATTTTAAGATCAATAAATATGGTCGGATGGTTGCAGAAAATAAATTATTGTTTGAAAATTTTGAGAGACAAATGAGGGTGTCATTTGTAGTAATGCTGATTTTGAATCAGTACTTGAATCGATTCACGTGAATGAGCCAAATCCCGAAAGTTCATACACGATTATAACATTCAAACATGCTTCATATTCATTTGCTTATCTGATAAAATGTTCATATAATGATGATTTGTCAAAATTTGTTACATACAGGGGTGTAGATGCAGTTTAGAAATTTGTGAGTAGCATTGAAGATGATTTGAAAAAGATATATGAAAATCATCTCAGATACCCTATACCAATGGATGCACAAACCCTCGAAGAAGAGGAACAATTTGCTGCAGCCAGAACTTGTGGTGTATGTAATAAACCATTTATTGATGGTGAAGTCAAAGTTAGAGATCATTGTCATGTTACAGGAAAGAAAAGATCACATGCCGCTCATTCCAAATGAATGAAATGAAATGAAATGAATTTGAAACTCCCTAATTTTGTACCCATTATTTTCCACAGTTTAAGTGGCTATGATTGCCATTTATTCATAAAAGAATTGTATAGGAATAAAGAGAAAGTTGATGTCATCCCAGAAACAAGAGAGAAATATATATCTTTCAATAAGCATCTCTTTACATACATCTATACCGAGAAAGATGTTAATATTTTCTTAAACAACTTAGAGATATTGCTTTCGGACTTACCACTTAATTGCTCCTTGATATTAACAGGGGATTTTAATATAGATTATAATGACTACGTATCTATTGCTAGAGAATCACTTAATAATTTATTTTGGCGTTCCACTTGGCTATGCACGTAGAGCAGGATACTCGCATTTCTAGATTCTCTGCAACTCGGATTGATTATATTTGTAGCAACTTGGATGCACAAAATATTACATGTTCAGTTACTCCTTCCGGTATTTCTGACCATGAAGCAATTACTTGTTCGGTACTCATCAACTCATCAGATAAGCGGATTAAATCTAAATATGGGAGGCTGTTCAGTGGTTCGAACTATAATAGGTTCTATATGAATTGTCTTGAGGTCAACTGGCAAAATATTCTAACTGAATCTGATCCATTCTTATCTTTTCATTCTGTATTATCGAATGTTTTCAATGCATCATTCCCGAAACAAAAAATTAAATTGAAATCTAAGAAACCGTGGCTGACAAAAGGTCTAAAAGTATCTTCTAGAAATTTACGCTCACTGCATTATGTTAAGAAGTACATAAACAACCAATTCATCTCTACTTATTTTAGAGAATACCGCAAAATATATAGATCCACTATCAAGCAAGCTAAGCATATGTATTTCATGAACAACATCAAGAAATCGAATAATAAAATCAAAGAGACGTGGTCAGTTATTAATGAGCTGAGAGGTAAATCGAGAAAAACAGTTGTTGATGTTCCTATGAATCCTAACACAATCAATGAGTATTACTGCACGATTGCTCAAAAACTTAGCGGTACTATCAATGCGCCTTACGATCCTCTGATCAATTTAGATAAAATTATAATTAGCGAAATGCTTATATTGTATGACACCAATCTTTGTGAATTAACCGAAATTTTGTATGATATTAAAAACAAAAGTGCAGCTGGATATGATGAAATTTCTGCAAAGATAGTTCTCAATTTACCTGTTGAAGCTCTGGAAACTATAGTAGCACTAATCAATTCTTCCTTCAATACTGGAGTGTTTCCCACATCCCTGAAAACTACGATTGTTATCCCTCTACATAAAGGAGGGGATTTGGAGGACCCCTCCAATCTACGGCCTATATCTCTGATTCCGACTTTGGCGAAAATCATTGAGAAATTGGTCAAGAAACGTTTGAATGAATTTTTGAATCTCAACAGCATCGTAAGTAACAACCAATTTGGGTTTCAGGCTGAAAAGGGTACTCACCAGGCAATTTTCTCACTTTTGTACGAACTTTATTCAGAAATAAACGCTGGTGATGTAGCCGCAGCAGTTTTTCTTGACCTTTCTAAGGCCTTTGATTGCGTTAATCATGACATACTCCTTAGGAAACTGGACCGGTATGGTTGCAGAGGAACTTCTCACAAATGGTTTGAATCTTACCTTTCAGGACGTGAACAAATGGTTAGAACAACTGAAGTCTCAGAGAGGAGGGTAATCAAAACTGGGGTGCCTCAGGGTTCCGTGTTGGGTCCCATTTTGTTTTTATTGTATGTTAATGATTTGACAACAATTAATATATCAGGCAGCTTCACGCTATTTGCGGATGACACCACTATTTTATGGAGAGAGAAGAACTCATTTGAATTGCATAGAAAAATATCTTCTGACTTGCAAAAAATAAAATCGTGGTGTGACGCTAATATGTTATCCTTGAATGTCTCAAAATCCAATGTGATATCATTTAAATGCTCGCTTGATGAACTTCACATGGGTAAGGGTATCTTACAAAACAAATCAAATACTAAATTCTTGGGTGTATTTATTGATAATAAGCTCAAATTTGAAGAACACGTTAGACATCTTGGGAGTAAGTTATCCTCCGGTTGTTATGCAGTGAGAGTGGTTTCAAAGGAACTGAACTTCAGTATTGCGAAAATCGCCTACTATTCTTTAATTGACGCCCATCTTCGATATGGCATACCATTTTGGGGAGCATGTAGTCCAACCCTTTTGTCTTCTGTTCTGGTACTACAGAAAAGAGCTATTAGATGCCTTTGTAATGTTAAACCCAGAGATTCATGTAGAGAACTCTTTAAAACCAATAAAATATTAACTGTGATAGCAGCGTTCATCTTAGAGACGGTGTGCTTAGTGTTCGTAAATAAATCAAAATTCACTTCAGTAACCACTCCATATTCGACTCGAAGTAGTGAGTTTACTTTTAGGCTCCCTATCCCCACCTCAAGTTTAGTAAAAGATTCGATAATTTATAATGGAGCCAAATTATATAATCATCTGCCAGTTGACATAAGGTCTACTACTAACTTATCTATCAGGGTTTTTAGAAGGACCGTAAAAAATTCCTTGTAGATAGACCGTATTACAGCTTACAGGAATATTTTAATGACTCCTTTTAAAAGTTTTGCTTTGATGTGCATATTGAATGAAAGATCTATTTACCGGCATATTTTATTGTAGATTGTATTAGTTATTTTGACATTTGACATTTGACGTTAAGTTATCGAAGTATTTGATAATTTATAGTTTTATTTTATAAGGTGTTGTAATTGAATATATGTATCTTGCTTTGTCAACAAGTTTTTCTTATGACAATAAAGCATATTTATTATTATTATTATTATTATTATTATTAAAGATGGTGAGGTTAACTAAAAATATTTATATATCGATATTTATTTATCGATAGTTATAAATTTATGACTAATTCGTTGGAGAAGTTGGGTGCTAACTTGACCTCTGATCAATATTTGGAGATGCATAAACATTTCCCACAAATTGAGAAATTCAATTTGATGAGACAGAAAGGTGTATTTCCATATAGTTTTGTTGAAGACATGGACAAATTGAATTATCCATCACTTCCAACAAAAAATCAGTTTTATGACAAACTCAGTTGTGAACATATATCAGAAAATGATTTTGATAGGGCTAGAAATGTATGGAATTTATTCGAGTGTCAGAATTTGGGTGAATACTCTGATTTGTATTAGAAGTCGGATGTATTGCTATTATGTGATATTTTTGAAAACTTTCGCACCACAAGTTTGGAGATTTATAACTTAGATCCAGCACATTATTACACTGCACCTGGATTATCTTGGGATGCTATGTTTTTTTAAAACAGATTTTTAATGAACCTTCCACATTCATTACATATTTAGATGCAACAAATCTATATGGTCAGAGCATGTCACAACCTCTACCAACAAGTGAATTTACATGGTTGACACCTGATGAAATTCTTAACCTTGATGTGATGAATGTGAGTGCTGATAGTCCGTATGGGTATGTGTTTGAAGTGGACATTCATTATCCACAAGAGTTGCATGGTGAACTTTCTGATCTTCCATTTTTAGTTGAAAAATTAATACCACCTCGTACACAATCGAAAATTCCCAAATTAATTCCAAATTTTAATGATAAAAGAAAATATATTGTTCATTATAGAAACCTACAGCAAGCCATCAAAAATGGTTTGATTGTAATGAATACACATAGAGTATTGAAATTCAAACAATCACGTTGGATGAAACCCTATATAGATCTTAATACTGAAATGCGTAATAGGTCTAACAACAAATTTGTTAAAGATTTCTATAAACTAATGAATAATGCGGTATATGGAAAGACAATGGAGAATGTAGATAACAGAATTGATGTTAGACTCGTTACACATTGGGAAAATATAAAGAAAAATATAGGCGCCAGCACTCTCATTTCCAGACCAAATTTCAAAAATTGTTCAATTTTCACAGAAAATTTCGTTGCCATTCAATTGGGTAAAGTTAATGTCCATTATGATAAACCATTATATTTGGGATTTTCTATATTAGAATTATCAAAAACAATGATGTACGACTTTTTCTATAGATGCATCAAACAACACTTTGGTGAAAATGTCTCTTTACTGTACCCAGATACTGACTCACTCATTTTTAAAGTAAATACAGAAAATTTTTATGAATTCATGAAAACTAACATAAGTAGGTTTGATACATCCAATTACAGTATAGTTAACCAATTCAATATTCCAGTAACAAGTTCAATCTTGGGTAACTTCAAAGACGAATTTCCGAATGATCCAATCATGAGCTTTTATGGTACAGGTGCAAAAGTGTATTATGTGAAATATGGTGATGGTGAATTTAAGAAAGCTAAAGGGGTGAAACGATCGGTTATAAAGAATGAATTGACATGTGAAGATTGCCAAAAAATCGTGGAACATGGTGGTATGATATTCAGAAAGATGAATTCATTTAGAAGCGTGTTGCATGATATGTATACTGAATTGAAGAATGAAGTTGCATTATCATATCACGACGATAAACGATTTATCATTCCGAATACTACCCACACTCTTCCTTGGGGTCATAATGATTTCGAATTTTATCAAAACGATCCGAATGATAACATTCGGTGAATAACTTATATTATTCAAGAATCACAAACTCAGGAGAGTCCACTGGATCAACTGATAAATTTATTGTCTGCCGAGATCAATAATTGAAATTCCATTCAATTCCGGAGAATCCAATATTGATATTCTTGTATGTATTCATGAATAAAACTGTGTTGTGATATTAATGTATTGTGTATGTATATGTATTACTTTGATGTATATAAAAATGAAAAAAAAAATTGTTTTATTTATATTTTCCTAACCAATTACTGCAAAGTATATAGCATAATGTAAATGAAAGAAATATCAGTTTGAGAAGAATCATCGTAGCGCGCCAGGGCGGGCCGGGGCGGTGGCCCTAACGAGCCACATCCCCCCGTTACCACCCACTTTTCAGAGACCCCGCCCACTGCCCAGAAGCCACGCCCACCACCCCACCCTCAACTCCCAACACTTGCGCATGCACGCCCCCACCCCACATAGCGCATGCGCACCCCCGCTACAGTCCCACCATTCGCGCATTCATGCCTATACCCCGACGAGAGCGCTCCTCAACATTCAGTACGACGACTCAAGTCAACGTTAGCAGTCCAGTCCACTCCAGCGCAGTCCAGTGCAGTGAAGAAGCAGAATTTTGAGTAAGTTACCAATATTTTTTTTTATATCAACTAACTTTGTATTATTTTACATTTTCAGACTGGCATCCAACACACAGGAAATCAATAATGCTGTGGCATCGATCATGCCGGTGGTCAAGGAGAAGGCAGCAACGTCGATGGGTAGGGGGGGCGCTCTCTCAGCCCCGAGTTATTCCAAGCAGACAGGGTTGTGAAGAAGGTCATTCAACAACCTACAGCAACTTCGAGTGGTAAGGGCCGATCTCTCAGCCCTGACTTATTCGAGGAGGAGGACAGGGTTGTCAAGAAGGTCTGTCGACAACCTGCAGCTAGGTCTAGTCGTATTGAAAAGTATACAGTTGCTTATAATAAGACTACTCCTTATGCAGGTAGTTGGACGACCGCTCGTAAGAGCTTGAGACCCTCCACGCCACCCGCAGCAGTAGTGGAAAAACCGAGGGCGCCTTCTCCAGAGGACCCCATCATTTTGATCACCGTTGGCGGTGCCGCTTTCGCCGCTGCCAGCAACACCGGCGAATCCTGAAGTGTTGGTGCCACAAGTGCTAGTGCGACAGCCTATCGGAGAGGATAGTGAACGGTTGAAAACTTTCCTACAGTGGTGTAGAGAAGCAGAACAAGCTTCCCGATCTAGCGAGGCCGCGTTGGTTACCATGAATCGACAAATGGCTGAAATGGTTAACCGACGGAGACAATTAGAAAAAGAAATGACCGAAATAGATCGGAATTATGCATCTCTGCAGGAAAGGTGTAAAGCAGAGACCTCTTCGATAGAGCGGTACAAAAAATTAGTGACAATTATGGACACTTTTTTCGTAGATTCAGTGTAAATATAAGATTAGTTTTAGGTTAGTTGGGAATATTTAATTATGGTTGTTTTAAGTTTGAATTTGTAATTGTAGGAAAAAAATAAATAAAAAAAAGAAATGAAATAAAGGGTGTACATTGTTTTGGTTTGGTACATATTGAACAATGCGATGGTTGGAGCATTTTTCTTCACTTCGTCTTATTATTATTTTCTTTTTTTATTTATTCCAATTCCAAGCTCTTCTAGACACATACCTCACATCAATTTTTGTGTTCTCTTATCACTTGTGAATGATTTTTTGCGAAGAAAATAAAAAAAGACATGTTTCACAATGAAATCAATAAGTATAATTCATATTGTATTTTATCCATTCAATTATCTCTTTCATTGAATATAGCTTATGTCATTTTGCAATTCATTCCCACTCAATCCCCTCTCCTCCCCCACTCCCTTTCAAAAGTATAAAAGTAGGAATTATCTGTTGAAATATTCAGTTGATCAGCCACCTCCAATATGCAACCTGACTCAACTAGCGAACCATACAGCCTCCAGGAGCATCAGACGCCTTACTATGCGTCGATCCAGCAGCGTGTCGTTCACTCAACGACGACACCTCATAGGATGGAGCACGACAATGACATACCATCGGATTATCGATTGCAGGTGCAATTTGTTACCGACAGTGATGAAGCGGACCTATCAGACAACAAATATCCGGACCCTAACGATTGGCGGGGTTCTGAATGGGATTCTGATAATGATAACCTACTGTCGGGAGATAGCGATGATGATGACGCTGACGATGAGTCCGAGGAATTCGAGGATAGACCATAACCATCCCCAATCCTCATCGAAGATAGTCCTCCACCATCCCCCATTCTGATTGATGATGAAGTCCTCAATTCGGATGACGATATGTCATCACTCAGAGTTTCATGAAGATCGTCATTCTTGGTGTTTTCGAATTTCAAACACTGAATTGTTTTACATTTACACTTCACCCCTCCATTTTATTTTTTTCATTATAAATATAGCATCAATCCCAGTTCTACATCATTCGTCCACAATTTCGAGTACAGGACCCATCCAGGTACATGAAATAGATTCAACGTCCGATAATTTCAGTACAACCTTCGCTCAATTTCTGCAACGCATCTATGATCTTCCTGATGATTTCCCTAAACGTATAGAACAAGGTATGCAAGAGGAAGTAGATGCAGAGTTTGAGATGGCTGTTGACGACTTAGACAATCTAGATGATTATGCGGACGATGTCATCAGTATATCATCTGATTCAGATGATTATGAGGACGACATCATTAGTATATCATCTGATTCCGATGATTATGAGGACATCATTAGTATATCATCTAATTCAGATGATTCAGATGATGACACCATCATTATTGTTTCTGATGATGATGAGGAGCGTTAGTCCATACCATTGCATGGATTAATAAAACAAACAGCCCTTTTCAGGGCTACAATTGGAGACTGAAACAAAAACAGCTCTTTTCTGAGTTATCATTATACCTTCAAACAGAAACAGGTCCATACCATTGTTACCATTAGGTTAACATTATAGTCTCAAACAAAATGCAAATAAAAGTACCATCATCTCACTCTGTAGTACTCATCATTATATGCATATATATATTCAATGATTGACAAATTGCCAACTTCAACTTTCAGTTAAAGTAGTACTCATCATATGCACAGATATTCAATGACTAGCAAATTCCAAACTTTGACTTTTCAGTCAAAGAAGTAATTTGTCATATAATGCACAGATACTCAAAGGCTAACAAATTTCCAACATAGACTTTTTAATAGTCAAAGTAGTCATTTGTCACATAATCTATGAATACTACTGCAACTACTGTTTGTGTGAATAATGTAGCCCTGAAAAGAGCTGGTTTTTTTTGACCAATAGGTCCACGGTTATTCTGTCAGAGGTTTGACATTATTGCATATTATGCATGCTGACACTCTCGTGAAATTTGTCAGCGGTCTCTCACATACCTCATACCAATACTGACCCAGCTGCATCATAGAGACTGTATCATGGATGTTTACATGTTGATACCAGCCGCCGTTATTATTCCGTATCGAGTAAAATTGAAAACAACCCCAATATAACTTTTTGATGTTGCCATCAATCATTCGGATATGCACATGCGCGTCCATCACGCAATATAAATCCATGGGATCTTCTAACGTGTCGGTGATGTTGAGCATTTGGAGACCGATTCTCAAAGCACTATCTACTTCAGATGAATCAGCTACAACCCCTTCATCATCGCCTTCACCATCCATGACCAACTCATCGACCATGTCATCATCTTCATCGCTCTCAGCCTCAATTTCAACTTCGTTGACTTCAAGATCAATCTCCACTTCATCGACTCCAACACCTTCTTCAAGTATCACTTCCTCTAGCGGAATGTTGACATCCTCATCATCTGTCTCTTCTATCCAATTATTTGTATCAATAGCAGATATTCTGTTTAATGCAGCAACTATTTTTTGAGTATTCATCTTGACGTTTTCTCACAGTTGCAGAGTGAATGAATGAACTCTAGGTTTGCAAGTCGACTTATATAGGTAGTGATGCGACTCCCACTTGACTCGTTTAGAGTGGAAGAGTAGGAGAAGTTATCCCACTATACTTTCACATGATGTTGATTTGTATAAATAGAGATCGTAGGTATAGGAGAGAGCATTCAGAGTTTCTGTAAGTCATCTCTTAATATTTCTAATCGAATAAGTAAAATGCCGTTTCCAAAAGAGTGGAATGAAAAACCAAAAGTGTGTGTCTACCCAATGATGATTGCAGGGGCTATTGTGTGCTACTTTTGTCAAATAAGTAGACCTAAGGATTCAATCAATCCATGTACTGGTATGTGTAGTGATTGCGTGTTGCGGATTCAACTATCGCCTCCTTCTCATCCACCGAAGCGAACAAAATCGGATTATCGTCAACAACAGTTACAGTGTCTGAAGTGTTCCGAACCTATAATATTTAACAATATAGGTATCTGTAGAAATATTTGTGGTACCTGTGCTGCCGTTCCAGCTCCACTGCAACGTTGTTTGCGTTGTGATACATATTCCATGAATTGTTGGAATCATGTCTGCAATGCATGTAGAAGTACTTGGGATCTGTGTGAGAAGGTTGGTCAACTCTACCCCAATAGGAGAATCCATTTTTTCCAATGTTGGTGTTTGACGCATGAGCAACAACTATTGAGGAATAGAGTCAAAGAACGTTCCACATCCACAGAGACATATTAACATTTTTCATTTTATATTTTTTATTATCGTTATTGTCCTCTATTATTAATGAATATATATATATATATATATATATATATATATATATATATATTTTCTAACATTTAAAAATACATGCATGCAACACAAAGTTTTCCTCTTAAATGACAAAGATTGTTACATGCGTGAATAGTTTGGTGAGAGAGCGCATGTGCCAGTTGATGAAAGAGCGCATGCGCTAGTTTATTTTCTTCTTTAAATGGTGAGGTCTCAGTAACATCATCACCTTTCCTATCCACATTCTATTGCTATCACATATCATTCCTCAGACCTTAATAATCATGAGCTCTATGCCGCTATTGATTGCTGAAGATGGTTCACCACTTGTTGATATCGATCAGACTGATTTTCAAAATATTCCAGTATTACATTTATCGAGTCAAGATTCGATAAATGATTTTGATATTAACGACTTCGTTAACTTTGCAGATGTACCAGAACCAAATGAGCAAATTGTTATTGAAAATCCAATCGTTTCGCAATTATCATCACTCAAACACTCTTCATCTACCCTTCCTCTTGGTGTTGATAAGAAATCTAGAACAATCAAGAGGAAGGTTACTAAGGCATCTTCATCGATTGTCACTGACTTTAAAGAAAAGAAAGAATCCAAAAAGTGTTGTGCGACAGAAAAAACCCGCAACGAAAAGTGACAGATCGAAAAGGAAGCCAAAAGGTACTCCTAAAGAAATGAAGAGTGATTTGAAAGCTGAACCGCTATCTTCTTTCAGTCCCCTCCATCGGTTTGGGGAAATGAAAAGGAAAGCAAAATGCCGTCTTGTAAAGGCACAGATGACTATTGCTGAACTTGAAAAGAGTGAGCGAGCTATTAATGCTAATAATGAAACTCTTGAAGCATTAGATGCCAAGATTGCATTAGCGAAGGTTGAATTGGCTAGAATGTCTAAAGATGCTGATGAACTCCGTTCAAAAATTGTTAAAGATAATCAATTCAATGAACGTTCGAGAATGCAAGCTCGGGCAGAGCTTGAGGAGTCGACTCAACTTTATGAGACGGCATTATCAGTGAGAGATAATTGGCGAAAAGAGTTGGAGAGTGCATTTCAAAGTGACGGCGATTAGTTTTGAAAATGATAATGAGGAATGATATGTGATAACAAAAGAATGTGAATAGAAAAGGTGATGAATTTCACCTTCAAACAAACGTAGAAAAGGTGATGATGTTACTGATACCTCACCTTTTATAGAAGAAAATAAACTAGCGCATGCGCTCTTTCATCAAATGGCACATGCGCTCTTTCACTAAACTATTCACGCATGTAACAATCTTTGTAATTTAAGAGGAACATAATACATAATACAAAAAAACTAAAAATATATATATTTATTAATAATAGAGGACAATAACGATAATGAAAATAAAAAAATGTTAATATGTCTCTGTTGATGTGGAACGTTCTTTCACTCTCCTCCTCAATATTTGTTGTTCATGTGTCGGACACCAACATTGAAAAAAATGAATTCTCCTATTGGGGTACAGTTGACCAACCTTCTCACATAAATCCCAAGTACTTCTACAAGTAGTGCATACATGATTCCAGCAATTCATATAATATGTATCACTACGCAAACATCGTTGCAGCGGAGCTGGAACGGCAGCACAGGTACCACAAATATTTCTACAAATACCTATATTATTCAATATTATAGGTTCGGAACACTTCAGGCACTGTAACTGTTGTGGACGATAATCTGATTTTGTTCGCTTCGGTGGATGAGATGGAGGCGATAGTTGAATCCGCGACACACAATCACTACACATACCAGTACATGGATTAATTGCTTCCTTTGGTCTACCTATTTAGCAAAAGTTGCACACAATAGTCCCTGCAATCATCATTGGGTAGACGCACTTTTGGTTTTTCATTCCACTCTTTTGGAAACGGAATTTTACTAATTCGAATAGAAATATTGAGGCGAAATAGGTTACTAATGCATCTTCATCGATTGTCATTGACTTCAAAGAAAAGGAACAATCCAAAAGTGTTTTGCGACAGAAAAAACCCACAACGAAAAGTGACAGGTCGAAGAGGAAGCCTGAAGGTGCACCTAAAGAAATGAAGGGTGATTTGAAAGCTGTATCGCTATCTTTTTTCAGTCCACTACATCGGTTTGGAGAAATGAAGAAGGCAAAATGCCGCCTTGTGAAGGCACAGATGGCTATTGCTGAACTTGAAAGGAGTGAGCGAGCTATTAATGTTAATAAACTCTTCAAGCATTAGATGCCAAGATTGCATTAACGAAGGTTGAATTGGCTAAAATGTGTAAAGATGCAGATGAACTCCGTTCAAAAATTGTTAAAGATAATCAATTCAATGAACGTTCGAGAATGCAAGCTCGGGCAGAGCTTGAGGAGTCGACTCAACTTTATGAGACGGCATTATCAGTGAGAGATAATTGGCGAAAAGAGTTGGAGAGTGCATTTCAAAGTGACGGCGATTAGTTTTGGAAATAATAATGTGTTCTCAATATCGTGAGTTGAAAAATATAAGCGGGAATGGAGTATACAATTAATTTGGTTTGGTATACACAGAACGTTGCGAATGGCTGGGGCAACATTTACCGCTGCAATATTTTTCAATTCACATACTTATGACAGTCTTACTCGACGAGAATCTGGATGAAATCCAACTCTGGATTCGTCTGTAAACAAAACTGTGGCCCAATCATTTGCATCCCAGTTTTGATGTTCTTGACACCACTCTAATCTTCTACCGCGATTGCCTCTAGACAAAGGTGGACATCTAAGTGGCCTTCTGTTGTGGAGATCTGCTTCATGCAGTCGATTTCTGACAGTATCACGACCAATGGTTACCTGGTGCGTCTACTGCAACACGTTAACCAACTCAGGTGCTGTGATTGTCGGTTGTCTTCTTGCGGTTAAGACCAAAAATCGGGTCTTGAACTGCAGTTGTAGCGCGTCCTCGCCCTGGATGTTGTTCGGCTGGACTGCCAGTTTCACGGAAACGCCGCCACAATCGACTGATAACACTTTGGGAGACCCCAAACGAAGAGCAACATCATTTTGTCGCATGCCACCTTGAAGAAGCCCTACAACTCTATTCATCTCAGCCAATGGTAAGTGATGGCGTTTTTGCAGGTAACTGCAAATATATATATATATATATATATATATATATATATATATATATATATATATATATATGCAACAGTAGCGCGGTGTTCCATATCTCTATTTAGGAAACAGATAAATTACTATAATAATACTTTATTGGTCGAGCTCGAGAAAATAAAAATATTGGCGATCACACAGGGTGCTCAATTTTTTCTGGACGGATACCACTGTGTTTTTTTAAATGGCAAACTATATTTTTATCACCTTTTCTGTTTCTACATAAAAAATTAAAAACACTTTACATATATATATATATATATATATATATATATATATATATATAGATATATATATATATATATATACATATATATACATATTTCCCTAAAGCGATCTAAAAAAAAATTATTGCCATTTTTAAAAATATCCCTAGACTTTTCCGATGTATATATATATATATATATATATATATATATATATATATATATATATCTACTTCGAAAATATTGACGGTTTTCGAGATGACAGGTTTTTTTTTTCAATATTCGTCAATATCTGAAATTATAAATTGTATCTGTAGATACAATTTTTATTGACTTATAATCCATGCGGTGTCATTCCTTACCTTAGAGACATGTTCACTCAAAGCACACCTCTCCGGGTGCTATCTCTTGTGTGTGATTCTATTCTTTAGTATTCTGGATGTTTGTCCTATATATTCTATAGTAAACTACATCCGAACAGTTTGTATAGGGAGTTTTATCTTTTACACACACAAACACAAATAAATAAAATATTTTTACGAATATTTTACTATGCGATTTCATAATAATAAAAGTTCAATATTTTTATTTCGAACATGTTGGGTTCTGCTAAATGTATGCAATATCGTTCTATCGACGTACTAGTTTTGTATCGCGAAGTAATAACCAATTTCCTCTGTACGAATAATAAGCAATACCTGTATTGGTAAACTTGACCTGATACATATTTTTTTGCTGACTTGGATGTAGGGTAAAAGTGTTTTCCTGGGATTATACACACGATTATTCTTTACATAACTGATCGGTGAACATACTGGGTATAGTTATTCGTTATTGATTGGGATAAGATTGCCTGATAGTGGATCGCAAAACGAATACAATGAACAGTAATTCAGAAGAGGTATCTTTTAAGAGATCTGCTGTTATTTATGATCTATTTTTGGGTCTTCGACTTTTAGGATTGATCGAGTGTTATTGAGAAACCATAATATCTATAAGTTTAAATGTTCGTTGCAGTTTAACGATAGATAATATTATCATTTTTCATTGACATTTTGCTATGGTATGTAAAGAAATAAAAATTAACTGGTACAAACATTATCAATGATGGGTAGCATTGGAAACTCTGTCGTTTTTGGGTCTTCGACTTTTAGGATTGGTCGAGTATTATTGAGAAACCATAATATCTATAAGTTTAAATATTCGTTGCAGTTTAACGATACATAATATTTTCATTTTTCATTGACATTTTGCTATCGTATGTAAAGAAATAAAAATTAACTGATACAAACATTATCAATGATGGGTAACATTAGAAACTGACGTTGATTAATCCTGATGAAACTACAGGTCATATGGTGTGTTCTCGATTCAATATTTTTGTTTCGCAATAAACATCTGAAAAATAGTTTGTAGGTATACAGGTTTCAAATTCGATCCTCACCATTGGGATCTCGGAAACTATGAGAGATACGAAGATGGTTGAATTGGGGAAATGTTGCGAATTTACCTGACTAACAATATGCCGTTGAGAAATTTCTGAAATTCCTAGTATATCAGGAGATGTCCGGAAAAAACCGAAATTTCGGAAAATGATTTTTATTTTTGTCTGGCTTTATTTTTCGAAGGAATCGATAGAAATAAATTGCCCCTCCACAATGCCACTTTTCTCATCTACATAATGGTGTTTTCAGATTTGCTATCCGAAGTTTCGTTCTCCGGCCACCATCATCAACTTTACTGTTTCTTTTCTAATGTGCGCTACATTAGATTCTTTCTGTTTTGAATAGAACCCGATTTCAGCTTTTCAATGGTGTATCATAAGTTATCGTTTTTTTTTCGAAAAATTGGAGATATTGAAAAAAATTCATTCTTATCATAATAGGCTTTGACTTTGATGTTCCTAAATTATTTGACTTTTGATTTATAACACTCAATGACATTTTGTTATTGTACAAGTCATTGAATTTTTCGCGAAAAATGGATATCACGAATGAAGAAAAAAATGATACAAATTAATTACAAATACGATAGAAACAGTGCTAGGACATCTTAAATGTATTTAAACTTGTATCACGAAAGACGACAACCACATCGAACTATGTTCAAGTAATTGAATCAAAATCTCACCAAGTTTGGTTCGTTTGAAAAAATACGGAGACATAATTAACAATCAAAATTTGATAAATGAGTTGTGTATGAGGTAAATTAGACATTGTTCCCTTTTCAATGAAAATAGAACTTTGAACAAATAACAATAATTAACTAAAATGTAAAGACAAAATTAAATCATAGCAAATGCCCAAAATGCTGGCCTTGTCCATGATAACACAACTGTGGCCTTATCCGAATATTATTCACTGCACAATTAATTTCCTCCTCCTCAATCTTCCGAACTCTTTAACAATGCTGTGTTGAAGGTTCTCAATATTGTGATATTCCCTCTGACCATAAACTCAATTTTTCAGTGCAGGTACCCCATAAGAATGTATCCATAACATTCAAGTCTGGAGACCTTGCTGGCCACCTCATCGGCCAATTAATCCCTATCCATTTATCACCAAACATTTCATTCAGGTAACTAAATTCTCATCTGGTAGTATGTCGTGGAGCACTATCATGTTGAAATCAGATGTTGTTATAGTTAGCCAAAGGTAGTCTTCGAAAATCGACATTAAAAACTGATGATAGTTTTCTCCATTCAGAATTCCGTCTAATTAATTAGGACCCATTCTATCTTTGTGAATTCCTGCCCACATGTTAATTTTGAATCGCACTTGAGGTCGAATTTCTCGAAACAAAATTCTACTCGCCTTTCGGGATCACCTGGATGCAATTTTTGAGATATGTGTATTTTGTAATACTTTAAACCGCTTTTTGAGATATCTCGAAACACTTGAATGACAAATATTCATTTCGGACGAAATTTGACGTGTAGATTTCCCCGGGTTCATGTTTATATTCAAATTATTAATTTTTATTGAAAATGACACAATGTCTAACTTACCTCATACATACGTCATTTATCAAATTTTCTTTAGTTTTTGGTCCATTCTGTCTCCATATTTTTTCCTCGGCTTTTCAAATGAACCAAACTCGGTGAGATTCTGATCTAATAACTTGAACATAGTTCGATGTGGTTGTCGTCTTTCGGAATACAAGTTTAAATACATTTCCGATGTCCTAACACTGTTTCTATCGTACTTGTAAAAAATGTGTATCATATCTCTTTTTCCTTCATTCGTGAAAGACATTTTTCGCCAAAAATTCAATGACTTGTACAATAACAAAATGTTATTATGAGTGTAACAAATTAAAATTTAAATTCAAAAACATTAAAGTCAAAGCCTATTATAATAAGAATAATTTTTTTCAATATCTCCAACTTTTCGAAAAAAAATGATAACTTATTATACATCATTGAAAAGGAAAAATTTGGTAATATTCAAAACAGAAAGATTCCAATGTAGCGCCCATAAGAACAAATACAGTTGATGATGGTGGTCGGAAGATGAAACGTCGGGCTTACAAATCTGAAAACACCATTATGTATCAGGAAAAACTGTCAATGTGGAAGTGCAATTTATTTTCGAAACCTTGGAAAATTAAAGCCAGAAAAAAATTAAAACCATTGTTTTAGATTTCAATTTTTTCCTTATATCTTCGGATATATACGGAATTTCAGAACTTTCTCAACGGCATATTGTTAGTCAGGTAAATGCGCAACTTTGCCTCTATTTAACCATCTTGGTATCTCTCATAGTTTCCGAGATCCCAATGGTGAGGATAGAATTTGAAACACCTTGTATGAATTCCATTTTTAGCAAATGGCTGCTAAAATGCTTCAAAAATTATATTATGGATGATTCGTTTGTTTATGAATGTTAATGAAACTCATATGAAACTTCTGATAATATTCATTATCATATTTCAATTATCATTCTCATATTTTAAAGATGTTCATATCATAAAATTGTAATGAGCCCCAAATAGTTATACGCCCTATTTTTACTTAAACTGTTACTGATATCATATCTTATTATATGTATTACTACTAGTTGAAGGAACATTTGATAAAGAAAATGTGTATTGCCAGAAACATGACATATTTTCAATTAAAATATTACACCTAGGTTATTCTTTCCATAATCATGCTGAATGCAATACCTGTATTGCAACAAATAAATGACACCAAAAGCGAAACGGACTGAATATCTTGAGTATCTTCAAGACACATTCGTTAAAAAAAAAATGTAAAAACAAGTCGATTTTCAATTTAAGGGGACATCTTTCTATCATAAACTTGAGTGTCATACATCCTTCGCTGCCCCTTGGTGACAATCATATGAATTTAATTGGGGTAAGTACTAATTGCGCGACACATTTAAAAAGTTATTTGTTAAGGAATTCATCAATGTGACTATTCTCTATGTAACTTTTCATTTTGGCGCCCTCTTGCGGGAAAATAATTATTCTGTATTTCAAATTACTTCATTTGAAACATATCATGAACAAGCCATAAAAGATAACAATAATTTGAATAATGTACATTTCTGGGGTAATTTTTGACATTGTTCCCTATAAAATTACCTATTTAATGATATGTCACACAGTACTTTTCCTATTGAAATTTTAAGTTAAATAGTCACTAAGAGGCAGGGAGGAGGTATGATAGTTGAAGTAATGATTGAGAGATGTATCTTTTAAATTGAAAATTGATCTATTTTTGCATTTTTGTCCCAACAGATGCATCTTAAAGATATTCAATCTGTTTCGTTTTCAGTGTCGCATACTGTAATGGTCATGCTAATTACGCTATTCTCTCACACATGAACAATATCAAGATTTGTGTTAGTCCTATTATATATATATATATATATATATATATATATATATATATATATATATATATATATATATATATATATATATAATCTAGAAAGGTTAATGCAGTCAAGCTGCTGGAAAATAATTCCATGAAAATCAAAAAATAAATAGATAAGTACTCTTTGATCATTCCCATATTGATTTCAATTTAAGAGCCACCGGTATACAGCTGTTTCAGCCTATTGGGCATCGTCAGTACCGGGCAGGCGGTCCTCGATTGAAGACAAAATGAGAAAAAACCAAGAAAGTACTTGATAAAAATAGCTGCGTAAACGCAAGCGAAACATAAGTGGAACCACCTATTGGTGTGACACCCAAGTCAACTTGCCAAGTTTTTATGTCAGTGTTGGTGGTTTGACCAATCAACCGCTTGCGTTTACGCAGCTATTTTTATCAAGTACTTTCTTGGTTTTTTCTCATTTTGTCTTCAATCGAGGACCGCCTGCCCGGTACTGACGATGCCCAATAGGCTGAAACAGCTGTATACCGGTGGCTCTTAAATTGAAATCAATATGGGAATGATCAAAGAGTACTTATCTATTTATTTTTTGATTTTCATGGAATTATTTTCCAGCAGCTTGACTGCATTAACCTTTCTAGATTTCATATCATTTCTAGAAACATGTGGATTCGTTTTCCGATGGCATTTCAGGTTAGCTTCCCAAATTTCTGCTACCGCAGTTGTCGGTTGATTGGTCAAACCACCAACACTGACATAAAAACTTGGCAAGTTGACTTGGGTGTCACACCAATAGGTGGTTCCACTTATATTTCGCTTGCGTTTACGCAGCTATTTTTATCAAGTACTTTCTTGGTTTTTTCTCATTTTGTCTTCAATCGAGGACCGCCTGCCCGGTACTAACGATGCCCAATAGGCTGAAACAGCTGTATACCGGTGGCTCTTAAATTGAAATCAATATGGGAATGATCAAAGAGTACTTATCTATTTATTTTATATATATATATATATATATATATATATATATATATATATATATATATATATAATAGGTGTAGTAGGTAATGAATATTACTGGAGTTTTTTCCCAACACCAAATAGTTATTTTTAACACCTCGACATGTGTTTCGATCACCAAGTGATCATCCTCAAAGAGAAAGATTAAAACTGTTTAAATCTTTCTCTTGATGATCGAAACACGTGTCGAGGTGTTAAAAAACTACAGTAATATTCATATATGTATGTATATATATATATATATATATATATATATATATATATATATATATATATATATATAAAAACTATTGGATAGTGGGGATAGTGGGCAATAGTTTTTATTCTTAACTAGTCAGCAACGACTACCCTTCCTCTATATATATATATATATATATATATATATATATATATATATATATATATTTATTGATGAAACTAATTTTCCTTTATTTTGAGTATATGAAATATATATATATATATATATATATATATATATATATATATATACATCCCGCTATTCTTTTTGCGTCCATACATTGTATATTTACATATGATCCAGCGTCCTCCACCTTTCTACGTCCGTATACGGGCGCCGAAAGGTTTTTCTGTTATGGTGTCGTCATAATATCAATAAAGCGAGTGCACGAAAAAGTATTCAGTAATAGTTAATCTGGTGATTCATATTTTCGCGCCATAAATTGTCGGAAACCCCGAGTTTGGTCTGAATGATGGTTACGTCAGGACGCAAAAAAGGTTGTTGAATGTACAGCCAGTTCCCGAAAGTGGTTCATGTCTTTCTTCGCTAGGGGGTGTTCGCGTCGACACAAGTATATCTTGTTGTATATTTTTGCGACATGTCGCAGACGATTGAAACTCCGCAAATCTGACAACATTGTATATTCCGTGTATTCTATGGGAATGTTCAAAATTCATGAGAATTGGGTAGTTGTTCGTTCCGTGACAAATGATATGTGTTGTGTTGTGTTGTTCAATATGGAAAATTTGAGAGCAATGAATTCCAGTGCACGGTCCAGCAGAATACTCCAAATGTGCCTTAATTCTGGAACTGAGTCTATAAAATTACCAGAGAAAAATAATATTCTTCCTGAAGGTAAGAAATGAGTGTTAGATAATAGTAATGAGTTTGGTGTTTCCTTACAATTTGTGTACTTTTCATATTACAGTGCATATTATGAGTGCAATAGGTGAATGACGATAAATTGTTTCGAATATTACCTCGGAATGAAAAAACATTTTGAATGTCAATTTTTTTCTACAAGAGATCACAGCGCGAGTTCTCGGCAAGAACGATGTCATGGGCTTTTGCACTGCTCACACTGCACTGCTACCTCTGTAATCTGTTAGTAACGATTTTCAAAATAATTGCATTTCTTCAAACAGTTTTGTTCGACTAAAATTTCAAGAGATATTTTTTTCCACAAATAATCGATTTTGTTAGTGATCAAGGTACAAGCACTTGCATGCTGCAGCCTTTAAGATTAGAATTTTACGATATTTAGAGTGACCTAATTTGATGAGTTTTTCCACTACTTGACTCAAGAATACACTGTGTCCGAGATAAGAATAAACAGCATGGGGATATCGGAAACGGTAAGTGATATGGGGTTGATTGAATTAGAGAAAAGTAGCGCATTTATGTGCCTAATAATATTTCATTTGGGAAATTTTAATATTTCGAGTGATTTCGGAGATATCCGAGAAAAACCAAAATTTGTGAATTTCGTTTTTTTTTTTTCAAATTCAAAACAAATAGCACTTTGCCATGAACACTTTTTAGGCAGAACGTAAGCAGAATTTTTCTGTGACGTTTCGTCTTGTAGAAAACATCATCAACTAAACCAAAGTATAGCCTGTATTGTACTCCATCGTGGATACAGCAATGTATTACATAATATGATTTCATGACCATTTCTCACGCCAAATGAGGAGTGATTACTTAATCTGCTTTTCCTCAATTTTAGATAGTAGTTACGCGCTGGAAAAAATGTCATATTTTGATACTCGAAGTAAATTGATTAGTCTTATTCAAAATAAAATTTAACTTACCACTTGCAGGAATTTTTGCGTTGCTGAATATAAAGATGAGTCGCAATTTCAAAAGTTTACTTTATGAAATGTAATTGTAATGTAATAATTAGGAGCTCTTATGTATTACAAAAAAATAAACAGAAATTCATAACAAGGGTTCAAATAACCCGTCGTTATTTTCTGAGCACAAGTACGCTCGTCTCACAGACGAATTTAAAGCTTGAGTTTACATATTGGGGACAATATTGTTAAAGGCCGCAGTAACCAATCTTAGCAAATCTTCTTCATTTTGAAAATTATGACAGAACATTTGATTTTTGGTATATCTCCGAAGAAAAAAGTCTAGTGGGGTTAGGTCGGGGGACATTGCAGGCCATTGTGTCACTATGAGTACAAATTCACTGTCCTGGGCAGTTCAAATAATCACAAGCAATTCTAGCGTTATGTGCTTAATCACCACCTTGTTGAAACCAGCAGCTGTGAGTAACCCCTAAAGGCAAATTATGTAAGCGTCTTCCAAATCCTTCACTAACAAATTCATGTTCCGCTCTTTTGTTGAATCGTTTTGGTAGATGAAAGGCCCAATTACATTCGTACCGAGATTCTCAACCCACATGGTAAAATCGAAACGCTTATTAAAAATGCCATTGTTGGTGAATTAGGTAGGTAGCGAGATGTAAAATTAGGAACGTCAATATGTCAACAATTCTACCAAACAACAGTATTATTATGACAATATAACATTGAGTGTCACTTTTCCCAGCGCATACTATTTAAAATTGAAGAAAAGCAGGTTAAGTAATCACTTTTCATTTTGCGCGAAAAATGGTCATGAAATCATATTGTGTGATATGTTGCTACATTCAAAATGAAAAATGGAGTCGTATACAGGGTATACTTTAGGTTAGGCCCATATGAAAATATAAAGTTGATGATGTTTTCTACAAGACGAAACGTCGAAGAAAAATTCTGCTTATGTTATCGTGGAGTCCTCAAAAAGTGGTCTTGACAAAGTGCTATTTGTTTTACATTTCTTCCGGAAATAAATCTAGGAGAAAATAAAAACGAAATTCTCAAATTTTGGCTATTCTCGGATATCTCCGAAACTACTCATAATATTGACACTTCCTGAATGGCATATTATTAGGCACATAAATGCGCCACTTTCCTTTAATTCAATCGACACCGTAATACTTACCGTTTCTAATATCCCCATGCTGTTCATTTTTATTTGTATAACTGGGTTAGTGATAGTACAGATCCCCTTTTTTTGATTTAGATGGAAAACCTGATTTTTCTCACTATATAGCAATTTTTAGTGTAGACGAAAATTTTCAATTTTATAGATATAATTGAAGAAGATCAAGAATTAGTTTTTCTACTAAGTACCATAATGATACGGAAATATCTGACTCAAAAGTTAATATATTTTCTCATTATCTCAGAAATGGATATTAATTCTTTCAGTTATGCTAATTTCCGTTATTTTGAAGAGATTCACAAGAAATATGCTTCAAATTTTCTTCACAACTGTTGTATAAACAAAAATTAATACCACTCTCAAGAATTTTATTAATTACTATGTGAGTTAATTTTGTTCATATTTTTCATGTTGAAAATCGCCAACAAATTTCCAACACATTTTTTTGCTGATCTTTATTAGTTTCTAAGTCAAATGTAGCTAAACCATGCTTTCAATTTTCTCTTCAAACAAAATTAAAATTTTCGAACTGTTTCAATCTCATTTTGAAACATGAAAATTTTTCGAATATTATTTTTTTTAAAGTAGTTTGTCGCTTGTCTAGCTGTACTTTCCGTCAATACTATTTTTCATTAAATAAAATGAAAACTAAAAATAAGTTCAGATCTTTTTTTACTTAGTCCTGAGTAACTTCTCAAGATTTGTTATTTCAAATGTTTAAAAAAAAGTGTATTCCATTTTATTTGTTCGGCTTCAGGCGATTTTGATATTAATATTAACATTTTCGAAGAAGATAATCGAATTTATATAAATTTTATTTTCTAATTTTTTCTAGGTTTTCCTGCATGTTCCAGTACTATACAAGATACACAAATTTTATCAATTCCATTGAAAATACATTCAGAAAATAACTCCGTAAAGAGTTGTTTGTTTTCATCTGACAGTGATGATGACCCAACTTATCTACCAGATTCTGATTACGACTGTGATGAAAATGAAACCATGGGATGTCGGACTGAAAATTATGCATTTCGAGTGAGTAAAATGAATAGTCCAAAATCTCTTTGTTTTATTCAAAATTCTGACAAACAATCCATTTCAACTCAAAAAACTCAGTTTAATAATCCAAATTCTCCAATTCATATGAACTACGAGCAACGATACATATTTATTTTAATTAGTCAAATGGGCTGAGTGCATTTAATTGCTGGAAAAGTTAGCCTAGCCTTCAACTAATTTATGAAATCTATGCATTAAGAGAAATAATTCGGATAAATTTTTCATAAGGTTGAGTGAAATTATTCCTTCTGGTATTTGATATTCACTTTTTCTCTTTAGGCCGAATGTCACTTATCACAATCTTCTATCAAATTGTTTTTTATTCAGGCAGCTGTCGGAAGTCATCCTAATTCATCATTCAAGAATAGAATGTGTAACGTAGACCTATCACATCATGAGTCTTCTGAAGATTTTTACATACCAGAATGCAAAAAAATAGTCATAATATCCAACAAAATCATTAAAAATTCTGATACACCAGAACACAGCCAGATTGCCGAGCAAAATATATTGCAACCAGTTTCCATGTTGGTCAGTGACGAAACGGTAAGAATAATATGTTCTGTGTTGATAATATTATTGATAATAGGGTGTTATTGATGATGGGTCAAAATGGGTGTTTCCGTTAACCAGCTGTTATCGTCTTACAACAACACTCGAGGTCGAAACTTATGCTAACTGAGGTTCACCAATGTCTTACCTCTTAAAGCATGAGTAGGACGCATCAACCAACTGAATACCGTTGGAACATATGGAGTTGAATTCAATAAAAAACGGGGAAACGTGAAAGCGCAATGTAAAGCATGGTTTGAAATTTCCGCCAAGAAACAGAGGCTATAGTCTACAAGGCAAGTGATCAAGGGTCAAGTTTTTTAAATCTCATTATTAAAGGATTCAAGTTGACAAGTATATACTCCTTCCCAAACATACACACACCACATGATCGCAAAGACATTAATCATAATGTGTTACCATTCTTTTTTTATTTTTTCATTAAAACCTAATCTTTAATTAGTCAATGATATAAAACTAAACTTTTCGTTTAAACTTCCTAACCATATTATCTCCTAATAAGGACGGTAAGTAGAAATTGAACTGCAAAGAAATAGTATTACATCTACATATGGAATCTATTGAAAACTTTCTTTGAAAGAGTATTTACTCTAAACTATAGAAGAACTGTTTGATGTATAAATTCAGTCGAATAGTTGGTTAGCGTTAGTGCTAACTTCTACTATTATGAATGCGGAAATGATCCCTACTCTGGAACGAAGGGTGTTTGATACATATCTTCTATTCCATGCTACGAATTGCATATTATAACGAAAAACGTCGCTAATTTTTTGCTTGTACATGCTTTACTTTTGAGGGTTTGTATGGAGATCACAGTTGGTTGACGAAAAAACACAGTTTTAGCTAACCTTAAAAATTGGACAACGAAAGTCTTAAATTCATTCAGTTCAAATTTCAGTGCAATCATTTTGTTACAGAATGCAGATGGTGACGAAAATATCATTTCAAGTACAACAAATGAACACGTTGAATTGGTAAATGAAGCAGGTATCAGTAAAACACAAAAAAATTCCAGAACAACAATTTATAAAAGTATTCGTAATCCAGATTTTTGCTTTTTTTGCGAAACGGAAGTAAAAAATTTCGCAAGACACATTCAACGCAATCATGGTGGGGAAACAGAAGTACAAAATATTTTAGCTTTACCACCTAAATCCATCGAAAGAAAACGCGCTACTGCTTGTCTGAGAAAAAAAGGGAACTTCATTCAGAATTCAACGACTTTTTCAAAACCAGTACATAAGAGCCTGCTCAAAGACTCTGAAGAAAATTACATTCCTTGTCCCTTCTGTTTGGGATTTTATTCTCGTAAACTCTTATGGAAACATAAGAAAATTTGCTCTCTCAATGAAAATCCCCCTTCGGGAAAATCCAGTGCGGGACAAAATTTGGTGCTACGTGTTAATCAGACTAATTTAGACTTGAAAACTAAAGTATTTCCACGAATGATAGCAGACAAAGTTTCTCTAATTGCCAGAAAGGATTCCCTCATATGTGCCTTTGGATCTAGATACCTAAACACACACAGAGAATTTCATCAAATTAATGTTTGTTCAAGAAAAATGAGGGAATTGGCAAAAGTTTTGATGGAATCCGAAAAATTGAATTCCTCCATAAAAAATTTATTTGATCTCCTTCAGCCACAATACTTCGATCTCGTGGTTCAGAGCGTGAAGATTATTGCCAAATATGATCCGCAAAAAGAAGAGTTCAAATCACCTACTTTTGCTATGAATATTAGTAGGTCCTTGAAGGACTGTTGCGATATAGCAATTTTGCATATTATAAAACGGAAACATAATTATTTGAACTTGACTGCCTCTGAAGCTGAAGCACATGTTGGACTATTTAAAAAATTATTAGAAACTACATGGAAACATGAAATTTCGACTAAAGCAGGAAATGACCTAAACACGAAGACTTGGAATAAAATAACTCTGGTTCCCTTGGCAGCAGACTTAAAGTTGTTTAGGGACTATTTGATAGAAAAGGGAACGAAGGCAGCACAAAACCTGAAACAAAATATTAAAAACTTTAAATCTTTCAAAATATTAATGGAGACTATATTTTGCAGATTACTTCTTTTGAACAGAAGGAGAGTTGGAGAACTGCAAAGAATAAAACTGGCAACCTATATGTACACAGAAAAAAGTAATAATAAAAATTATGAGGAATTCGCCGATGCCGTAACCCCAGCAGAGAAATTATTATTGAAAAATTTCAAAAGGGTTGTTACTAGAGGAAAAAGGGGTAGAGGAGTTCCAGTTCTTTTCAGTACAAATGTACAGGACCATATGAAATTGTTACTTCAGGCACGATCTGAATTTGTTAATGAATCTAATTTATTTTTATTTGCTAATCCTGCATCAAAAGAGCAGCCTTTAATAGGATACAAAGTCATTCAGAAGCATGCGCGATTGTGTGGCGCGGTGAATCCGGAAGCATTAACCTCAACAAAGTTGAGAAAACATTTGGCTACTTTAACTCAAGTTTTCAATATGACTCAAAATGATATAGAGCAGTTAGCTACATTTATGGGTCATACAATAGATGTACATAAGCAGGTGTATCGTCTTCCTGATGATGTATATCAGACTGCAAAAATTGCCAAGTTGTTGATGCTAATGGAAAGAGGGGAAGCAGGAAACTACAAAGGAAAAACTTTAGATGAAATAGATTTGAAGATGGATGATGACATTCTGGAAGAAGAAGATGCAGAAAATTATGACATGAAAAATAATTTGGAAATTACTGAGGGCATAAATGATTCAGCCAATACTCTAGACGAAGACATTGAGGCATCGCAACAAAATATAAGAGAATCAATTCCCACAGTGAACAAAAATGCAAATAATTTCAAAAAGCGATTGCTAGTACCTTGGACAAATCAACAAAAAAAAGTTGTTACAAAATTCTTTCAGAATCACATCAATATGAAGAAACCTCCCAGACGACACGAATGTGAAAATCTGATAAGCAAATATCCTGAATTGCTGGAAAATAAGTCTTGGGCAAAAATCAAAGTATTCATCCAAAATGTATACAAAAAGAATATTTAATTTGGACTTTTACTTTTTTGTTTTGATGTTTTAGTCAATATTGATGTCAATGAATAAAGTTTCTTTTACTTTTTTGTTTTGATGTTTTAGTCAATATTGATGTAAATAAATAAAGTTTCTTTTTGATTTTTCAGTTTACTGATATAAAGTCTCCTGTCACACCATATCTCTTTTTTTATTCTCTTCATTTGATTGGCATTGCATCATGTTGTAATGATATCTCATTACATTCACCATGAATCTATCGATTCGTGGTGAATGTTGCTAGTTCGGACTTCCACTGTCTAATATGGTGTTAACAGGTTCGAAATCAATGCTGTTGGGAAACAAATTTATTGTAGCATGAAAATTAAAATAAATCAATTACGGGTTGTACAAAAGCTAAGATATCAATTACAATTAACAATAAAACGTGATAATAAAAACAAACAAAAAACAGAAAAAAAATCACAGTAAAAAATAAGAAAAATTTATAAATCTATGAAAATAAGCTAAAAATTGAAAGATTTCGAACCAACTTACTTCAAACCAAGTTACTTTGGGTGATGACGTCAACACCCGAAGACGATTGTGGATACTAACAATCGAAACGTCGTCAAATGACTTGGTTTGAAATCTTTTAATTTTTCCTTTTTAATTTTCAGATTATTGTGTCTATATATTTTTTTTATCTTATTTTTTCACTGTGAATGGAATGGAAGTCCCAACTAGCAACATTCAAGAACTTTTTACGTCCATACTGTATACAATCAGTGTTCCAGAGGTACAAATCAAATCAGCACCACTTCTGTATGCATATACTGGTATTCTGGATATATACCCCTTCCACTCTATTCTCCTTGACTAGAAGTGGCAACACTGCAGGACGCAGAAATGATTACAGATTGAAAAATAAAATACTTGAGGACGCAAAAAAGGTTGATTAATATGTCGGAATTTGAAATATACAAGGAAGCCGAATCGGTTTCATCATGTACGGATTCAGAAATGGTGGTATGATATAAATATGTGGTAAACTCTTTTAATTTTGAAGTTAGTTTAATATACTTTGTAGCTATCTGTTGAAAAAAGCCTGAACTTCACATCTATCATTACAGAATCCTGTATACTCATATGGACGCAGAATCACCACTTTCATGTAAAGACGCAGAAATGATAGACGGATGTATATATATATATATATATATATATATATATATATATATATATATATATATATATATATATATATATATATATATATAGGGTGTCCCTGGACTTCCTCTTTTCCTCTCGGGAATGTATAGATGGGGTCAAAATATCACCAGTACTTCATATAACTTTTTTTCCTAAAATCCTTCGTTACCAAGTAACGGGCCCTCGAAGTTACAAAATGAAAAATGTTTTTCTTTGATAACTTTTCAAGTGAATATTCAAAATCATCCAAATTTTGGTAATTGACTAAACAAATGAACTCCTTCGATGAGCTTTCATGCAGGAGTCAGTTGTTTTGCTACAAAGTCAGGAACGGACTACCCCCGATGGTCCACACCCCAAAACTTTGAAATGACAGATATTTTTCAACAAATTAAGATTACTTGGACAATTTTATGAATAAAAGTACTCGTGTGGAAAGTCGATCGGAGCAACGAGTCTTGATAAAAATGTAGTTTCACTCGACGACATCAAACCCAAATGCATTGAAATTGTTCTGAATTCGTATAAATTTCTTGAGGTTCATTGGCGGTAGATTCGGATACATTTCATTGAACTTTCTACATTTTCTGCTGATAATTTTGTCACACTGTCCAAAAATAATAAACAAATTCATAAGAACTTCGTTTGAATAGTTTTGTTCCATCGTTTTGAAGGTATTTGCAACTTCTGAAGTGACGAAAATGTCGATATTATTAGGAGAATGTCACAACGCTACTGTCAAATAGTAATCATGGCCTGCTTACCAAATACCGAATGGAAATACCATTCTGAAGGGACATTTTCACAAATAAATGTTCATAAGTCCGAAACTTGACTAGTTAGGTATAGGTATGATATACATAGAAAGAAAGCAAATTTCAGCAGCTTTCCGAATTTTCAATAATATACAGGGTGTTCCATTTAAAATAATCAAATTTCAGCAACTTTTTGAAGCAAATGAAAAAACTGTATTTTTTTACCACCCTGTATTGAAGTAACGGAGATTAGGCTGACGTGTGGGAAGTGTCCAAGTATCACCTAACTCCAAACCAAATTTCGATATCATAGTACTTCTTAACTAAAAGATATCGGCATTTTTAGAAGTCATGATTTTCGAAGAAAAAAATTGAAATTAATTTTTATTTCGAAAACGGTAACAGATAGGTACAGGGAAATATCAAGAAAAGTTGTCGGGCAATTGTTGGAGATTCCAAAAATAATATTATATACAGAGTGTTCCATTTGAAAAATCAAAGTTGCTACTGCTTTCTAATAGAAGCGGCAACACCGCATTGCCGAAAATATTTTAGTTGGCTAGAGAATGTCCGAATATGCCCTCCATTAAATTTTCAAAGTGATCCGTTGTCTGGTTCACCAGAAACGTCTAATGTGCCATCACCGTGAATATAAAGTAGATAATCTTAACGACTGGAGAAATGTACAGCAAAATGGATTAACGGGGTCTCTCAGTCAAAAAATCAAAACTCTGATCTACTTTGCCAAAGTTTCGCTTCGAATGGAAAGCTTCTTCACGGCCTATAATTTATTGAGTTGTTAGTTTTTTCGCCATTGAAAAAAATTACAAATCATACTAACAGTAAAAATGAGTTAAAAACAATAAATTGAACATATAAAATGACGGAGAAGGTTGAACATGTATAAGATTTTGGGTTTGACAAATGTCATACCTTCACATAAATGTCATTTTTCAATGGGTATGGTTTCATCATACCCATTGGCGTTCAGAAATATTTTTTCTCTATGTAAAACTTTGATATTAGAGTAATTTGGTTTATCTCCTGTTTCTATAGAATGTTGTGCTAATGCGCATGATTTCTAATTAAGCTTTATATCACTTTCATGTGAAGTTATTCTATCATTAAGAATTCTAGATGTTTTTTCCAATATAATCCAAGTTACAATTGTAACATTTTCAACTGCTAAAATTTTTGTACTTTCATAATCCATAACATGATCTAAAGAGATAACATGTTCAGCCAGTCCACAAAAACGTTTATTGAGTCTGAAGACAAATTTGACATTTTTTTCAAAAATCTTCAAAAATCAGTTATTTTGTAAATTTCGGAAAATGCCAAAGAAACAAGATGCCCAGTTTCCAATTTTATATATATCCTTCCTCGAAATTTGAACTCTCTACTGTCACTCGACTTTTTCAAATTGTTTTTCGAATCTTTTTCTCTATCGATTCGAACGAAATATGATTGAAATTTTCTTAATTTTGAAGAATACGAGACTTCAGTGTCATATCTTGCCCAGAAAATACCCGCATTGGCCTGATACCAGAGAAAGAAATAAATACACCTCCAAAAATTCGTCTTTGATATTGCAAAGTTCGTCTAGTTTTTTAATTTCATTGTTGAATTGATTGGTATTTTCAATGTATGGGCGTTAATATGTCAGTAATCGAATGAACATATTTCTCTTCATTATTGTTACACTCGTGTTCCTTTTTTACGGTGAGAGTTCATTTTAATCATATTTTCTTGTGTCTCGTACCCCCGTGTTTAGGCAAGTGGCTGCATTCCAGAACACTTGAACCTCTCACGCTTCATCCCTCTCGAGAGAGCGTAGATCGGTTTATGTATATTAGTAAGTTTTGTGGTTCTGTCGTAAACGGCAATAGTTAAACATCTGTTTGTTCTCTTCCATATTTACACACTGAAAAATATTCCAATATCTACTATCGAAGTAAATAGTCAAATGTTGAAGTAGTGTTTTATTAACAAGGTTAACGCTACAAAATTCAGTTTGATCATACAAACAAAACATGGTAAATCGAAAAGGACAATTGATAATACGTCTTATCGCAAATTTCAACTAACTTTGAAAGCTTAATTTATAAGTGAAGGAATTCGTAAAAAGGCACTAGGAAGCGGTAAAACGTGTGTATCGCGTACCTACCGGTGAATCGGAACCAAAAGAGCATCTTCATCGTGGAAATCAAAGAGGTGGAGGGAGTTGGCGCGTAGTTTGGACAATGTGGCCACAGTATTAACGACATTAGAACCCTTCGTAATGGGATCGCAACGAATCAACAACCACAAATATAACAGGTAGAAATATATCTACACAAACGGCATAAAGGGAGAATCATTGAATACATTTATCCTTTTTCTTTCCAAAATATTTTCTATTTTGAACTGGTTCTACCTGTTATCACATTATAGGCTTTTTTTATTGGACATTTTTCGGAAACTAACACAATTAATGTGGATTCATAGTTTAAATGGCGAACGAACTGAATGATTTAATTCGTAAAAGGGGTGTAGGTAGTAGAGGGAAGAGTAAAGTGGTTTGAAACTGTTTTCTCTTCAATTACGGACATCACGTTGTGGCAATTGCCGGCTCGAATAGAAAACGGCAAAGAATGTTGGGATGAGTTTCAATCATTACAGGCTTTTATAGAAAACCTTGATAGGTCTAATGAACAGCAGAAAGAGGGGTACATTTTTAAAGAAACATATATTAGAGTTATTTCTCTTGCGAAAAACACTAATTTACTCGGAACAAGATAACGAGAATACAGGGGGTGTTCAAAACATTGTACAGGGAGGGCAACCGGTAGACAAAAATGTAAAACTACCAACGATGGAAATTCCTTCATTTCACTGTTCGTATAAGGAATTGATGGAATTACACGACACATTTTATGTCTTAATTCACACAAACACAGGGCTAATCTGCATACAAAAATTATTTTTTTTTAAACTGCTCTGAAGGGTGAGGCAGCAGGAGTGGTTCGGGCTCTAGAAGTTTCGGAACGAAATTATTTAGAAACATGGACATTGTTGAAAGGCCGTTTCGAGAATAAAAAACGTTTAGCTTTAAGTCATATAGACAAATAAACGAAGATTCTTTTTCACAATCAAGAAAACTATTAGATGTAACAAACAGATATATTAGATCTTTGAAATCGTTAGGTCAGCCAATTGACACATGGGACACACTCTTTGTCCGTGTAGTGAAAATGTGATACTGGTTTTACAACTCATATAATGATACAAAATGAGTTCTGTGATAGACTTCGTACGTGTTGGAAGTGTATCGCATCTCATCTTATTAAAACAAATTCATTTGTATCAGCTCGTTTATTTCAAATCTTATACTTGGATAATATAGTGTGTATTGAGTTCTTTGAAACTACAAAGTGATGTCTAGTGTAAATGGGGGTAAACCCCCCGAACCACCTCCTAATTCAACCCCTCCTCATGTGTTAACATATATGGATACAGTATCACCAATAATATGTAACAATACTATTTTTAATATGAAAAGAGCAGAAAAAATTGCAGAATACGTCAATAGATAAAGCGGATTAGAACCTCTCGACGAAAACCAACAAAAAATAGGTAATGAAAACATACCAAAGCCATCGATTAATAGGTACAGTATGTCGGATACAGGACCATATCAAATTTATGTGGAGAATAATAGCGATGATTTTCGTGGAAGATTCAATGCTGTAAAGGTAGGCGATATAATTCTTTCAAATTTTCCTAAAGTGGATAATAAGATTATTAGCTTAGACTCGATAGGAAGAAACAGAATCAGAATAAAAATGAAAGATTACAAATCAACAAATTATCTTATTGATCAGAAAAGTTCACCTAGTTTGAAAAATAATAATTTGGAATTATATATTCCCAGATTCATTGTCGTACGGCAAGGGGTTATTAGGGATATAGATACGGTTTTTTCGGAAGAATATATTGAAAACAAAATCAAACCATTTGATATGCATTGCAATTTTCAAGTCGAGAATGTTAGACGAATGAAAAAAAAAAATTCCAAAGACGATAAAACAGAATATGTTGCTACAAAATTGTGTATAATTACTGTTAGAAGTCAGGTACTTCCAAAATATATTTCAATTAATAGAGTGAGAATTGAAGTTGAACCCTACATTCAAAAAGTGTTATTATGCTATAACTGTTTTCGATATGGGTACTTGGGAAAACAATGTAAAAGTAAACCACGCTGCATTCAATGTGGCGTACAGTACAGTTCTTTTCAGACTGTCAAAATTCTAATCCCGATCCAAAATGTTTCAACTGCGGTGGATCTCACTGAAGTACAAATATGAAAATATGTCCGGAATTCAAAAGACAAAAACAAATCAAACAAGCAATGTCAAACCTCAATATAAATTATCATGACGCATGTCAAAAAGTTCCAAAATCATCATATGCTAGCATATTGAATAACCCAAACCAACAGGAGAATTCCACATTACAACCTAATACATCGCATCAAAGATCAGTTATTGAACAATCTTTTACTCCAAATCAATTTCAGAATGCTCAACAAACGCCTCACTTGCATAAATCTCACAAATTACATGAACAGAGAACTCCTGCAAAACGCTTAAGACCATCCAGTCCAGATCCTACATACGAAGCACACAAAAATATATCAACACACAATGAAGAAGGGAAAATAAAAAAAAAACTGCATATTTGCGAAACATAAATCAAAATTGCTCAAACATTGAGGAAATTCCTAATCTTACTAATATTATTTTAGAATTAGTTACCCATGTAATAAACATAATGAAAACTTCGAATAATTTTGATATTCACGAATCAGACCTTGTAAATATAATAAGTAAGCAGTTAAATGTAAATGTGTCATCAAATTCGCAGCCCCAATGAATCATATCAAAATTTGTCAATGAAATTGTCGTTCTGCGATTGCAAATAAAGGAAATTTAAAATATTTTCTTGTTCAAAACCAAATTTCATTTGCCTTACTTTCAGAAACATGGTTCAAACCACAAACATATGACAAATTCGCGGGATTTAATTGTATACGGAAAGACATAAACGATGGTAAAGGAGGAGTAGCCATATTAACTAAAACAAAAATAAAATATAAAGAAATCAATATAAATAACTCCAATAATATATCAGCCATAGATGTGTCAGCAAACATTTTACCCAACCATAACAAAATTCATTTAGTTTCACTTTACGTTAAACCCCAAACATACATTAGTAGTCAAGAATGGGTTAAATTTGTTAATGATATTCCAAAACCTTGTTTCATAGCAGGAGATTTTAATGCACATCACGTGGCCTGGGGTAATGAATTTGACGACACATATGGAAAAAATCTACTAGATGCTATTGAAAGTAGTAATTTAATCTATTTAAATGATGGATCTAAGACCCTTGCTACAAGTAGAAGATGTATTGCCATAGATGTGACAATATGCTCCTCTGAAATAAGTGACTTATTTCGTTGGGAAACACTTCATCAAGTGTTTCCCATTCAAATCATCTTCCAATGATTATCGAGAGTCTCTACTCGCATAATATATCTGAGGAAAAAATTCATAAAATATGGAATTTAAAAAAGCCAATTGCTCCCAATATCGAGATACGCTTGATTCAATAGAACCTGTTCCTTATTATCATCAGCTTATAGAAATTATTAATTTTGCCGCTTCGCAGTCTATACCAAAAAATAAAAGTTCTAGAAAGACCTCTCAACATACTCCAAAACTATGGTGGAATGAGGAATGTGATGCAGCAGTAAGTAACAGGAGAGAAGCATACATTCGTTTCAAACACAATCCTAATCAGTTGAAACTATTGGAATATAAAAAAGCATATGCAACTTCAAAACGAACTTTGAAACAGAGCAAAAGAAGTATCTGGCAAGCTTATTGTGAAGGTCTCAATAGAACAATACCTATGAGAGACATCTGGCAACGTGTAAACAGATTTAAGAATAGAAGAATGGGTAATGTATCTCTAATAGATCCTGAAGAGGAATAGCTAGAAAAATGTCATAATAAAATAGCTCCTGACTCAGTTAATCAGATGTTCCTTACGACGCAAGAAAATCTACTTGATCATGAACATAGCCATCTATCGAGAAACATTGAAATGTGGAAATTGAATAAGGCCTTGAAACACACACATAACACTGCCCCAGGCAAGGACAATATTTCATACTCCATGCTATTCCACATGACAGAACCACACAAAAAATCCATTCTAGACATTTTCAATCAAGTATTGAATAATGAAATACCTATTCCTCATGAATGGAAAGACTACTTGATTCTGCCGATTCATAAACAAGGAAGAACTAAAAATGATGAAAATTCTTATCGATCCATCTCGCTTGCTTCTTGTATATTGAAAACTTTCGAAAGAATAATAAAGAACAGATTGGAACATTGGTTAGAACGAACATCAATTACCTCAATATGGATTTAGACGAGGCAAATCTACTCAGGAAGCAGTTTCTCAGATCGCAATGGATATTCATATAGAATTTACGGAAAATAAAACCACTACAGCAGCAATTTCAGACATTCAAGCAGCCTATGGTAATGTTCAACTGAAATTACTTTTTGAAAAACTTGTAGAAACCAAAATCCCAAAAAATATATGTTCAAAGCTGTGGGTTTCAATATATATATATATATATATATATATATATATATATATATATATATATATATATATATATATATATACACTGTTGTATTTCGAGTCTTTTCATAACAAATACCTCAAGTATTAGATACTTGAGGTATTTATTTATATAAACATTTGAATATTTTAATTTATAGCTATTCATATTATTTTCACTGACAATTTCATAAGGACCTTCAAATATTGGAATTAGCTTTGCACATATGTTCTCTTTTAAATCAGTTACTCTATTTGTCCTTATTAAAACCAACTGACCTTTTTCAAAAATTATATTTTTATGTATTTTCTTTTTATTCTTTCTTTTAAATATTTACTACCACTTTTATTCTGTCTTATTCTTACTTCTGATAAAATTTCCTCTAATTCTTTGTTTTCCTCTTTCAGCCATTTTCTGGGAGGATGTTGTCCCATCATTAAAAAATATGGACTGATATGTGTTACTGTGTGTGGCAACTGATTGATATATTTCTCTGGACAATATTCTGAGAAATTTGATTACTTCTTGAACATATATTTCCGATGGATTTGACTCTGGATGTCTAATACAGGTAAATATCAATTTAATTTTATTTTTATGACAAAAGTTTTTAAATCTATCATTTTGAAAATAAGTTGCATTATCCAAAATACATTTTTGTGGTTTTTCTACTTCATTAAAATATTGTTGAAGACAATTTGTTATAATATGCACATTTGTTTTTTTACAAGGATATAATTTTATAAATTTTGTAAAAATGTCTACTATAACAAGAATATGTTTGTTTCTATCATTTTTTGTTATTAAATCACTAATAAAATCCTTGGCAATTCCCTCTAATTTGTTGGTGGTGATTATATTTCTTGGGATATTTGTATTCACAGAATTTTTGCTCTTATAAATTTGGCAAATGTTACAACTATTTGTTAAATATCTTTTCTGCAAAAATAATTTTCCCTAAACATTATCCATACTTTTCTCACTCCAGGATGACCATTATGTTCATGTAAATAGTTCAATATATTATGAGCTAATTGATTACTAATTACATATAGTTCCTGATCCTTTATAATCTTTATCCAAATACCATTGACTTTTTTACATTAAATTATATCTTTTGCTTCTAATTCATTTTGATCTTCCATAATTTTATTCATTGAAAATATTCCCTGTTGGTCAATTAATATATTCACCCCAATTTGTAAAATTCTTTCTCTTTTTACTTTGCCATCTGATCTTGTCAATGCATCCGCAACAATATTGTTTTTTCCTTTTATATGTCTGATCTCAAAATCATATTCTTGCAAAAGTAATGCAAAAATAATTTGTTATTCATTACATTTAATAAAGACATATGATCTGTCTCAATAATAAATTTTGATCCTAGTAAATAAAATCTCAATTTGGTTATACAAAAGATTATGCCTGCAAATTCTAGTTCTGTTATGCTGTAATGCTGTTCATATGTTTTGGTCACTCTCGACACAAAACATATAGGTACCTCTTTTCCTTCTTGTTCTTGTAATAAAACTCCAGCAAGTTTAAATATAGATGCATCAGTTCTTAATATAAATGGTAGATTGTAATTAGGATGGTAAATTATTAGATTGTTTGCAAATTCCACTTTGATATTATTAAAAGCATTTTCTTGTTCTTGTCCCCATTTCCATTTATTGTTCTTTTTTAATAGTTCAATTGAACTCAACGTTTTATTACTTATGTCTGGCATTAATTTTTTTAAATAATTTATCATTCCCAAAAATCCCCTTAATGTTTTTAAATTTACAGGTCTTTTATATTCCATTATAACTCTAATTCTTTCTTCATCCATGCTTATTCCTTTTATGTCTAATTTGTATCCTAGGAAAGTCACTTCTGTTTAATAAAATTTTGATTTTTCAATATTAATTTTAAGTCCTGCTTTATCTAATTCATTTATTAACAATTTTATGTGTTTCAGGTGACTTTCCCTGTCTGTGGAATATATCAAGATGTCATCAATAGAGTGAAGAATAAAATCGTTGTATTTGTCTAGAATGGTATGGATTGTCCTATCCAATGCTGAACAAGAACTCTGCAAACTATATGGAACTACCCTGAATCTATACAAGACTCCATCAATTGAAAATGCTGTATAGTCCCTGCTATCTTTGTGAAGTGGAATTAAACAAAAACTATGTTTCAAATCTTATTTTAGAGAATATTTTTGCATTAGTAATACTTCCAAAAATTGCATCAATATTTAAAAGTGCCTCGTATTGAGGTGTGGTGAATTTATTAATATTTCTAGCATCCAAACATAATCTTAGTTCACCATTATTCTTTTTTACTACCACAATAGGATTAATGTATTTTGAATTGCATCGTTCAATTATTTCTTGTTCTAACATTTTTGTTATCTCATGTTGTACCTGATTTCTGTATTTATAAGGAAAGGGTATGTTTTAGATTTAAAATTTTGTATTTCTTCAACCTCTATTTTATGAATATATTTTGTTACCCTATTTTCACTGTTGATTAAATTTGGATGTTCATTCAATAATGTCAGTACTTTATCTTTCATTGATTCCGCACATTCAATATCTAACATAGGTTATTCTTCTATTACTCTTTTATTTACTTGATTTAGAACATTCGTATTTATTTCTGATTTATTTTCATTATGATTGATAAATTCTATTATTACTTCTCCTATCTGTAATACTCCTTTGTCGGAGTCAATTATTACATTGTTTCGGTCTAGTTTCTCTGCTCCAAGTATTGCGTCGTAAAGTAAATTATCTATTATCAAAAATTGTATAGCAAATTCTTCGTTATTGAATTTTATTACACTATTTATTCTTTTAGTCACTTCATGTAACTTTTTATTATTTGCACCTACCAATACAGTTTTTGGCATACTGTAACATAAATGTTCCAAATTCAATTCCCTAATAATTTTTGAATTTAGTAATGAAATTTCAGATCCTGTATCTATTAATAATTCAATATCTTTATTATGAAAATTTACTATTTTTATAAGTCCTCTAACATTTTCTAATTTAAAAGTTTTTTCAATTTCTATAAATTCCCTAGGAAGTTGATAAATTCCTGCATAGTGTATTTTGTTGAAATTTGCTGTTGGTAGGTTGCTTACTGAAAATTCTGTGGAATTTCATTTGAGTTTTCTACCTCATTCTGTCTTTGTGGTGTCTCTGTTTTATTATCTGTTTGTCGTGTACTATTTATATGTCGAATTTCCTCTGTACTTCGACTTCTCCTATCCTGTCTATACCTACTGTCTTGTATATTTGTATTTTGAGGCCTATAGTCTCTGTCATTATTTCTGTCAGTACTTCTACTTCGTCGTCTAAATGTATTATTGTTGTTATAGTATCTGTTATTATTATTATTGCACCTATTTTGTCCATATCTGGTATAATTATTGTTATTTTCTCAGTTATTTTCATTTCTATTTTATTATTATTATTGTTATTATTAAAATTCATATTATTGTATCTATTATGATTTTGTGTTCTATTATTGTAATATCTGTCATTTATATAATTATTATTATCATTTCTGTTATTATTCTGTCTCCTATATGATTGGTTGTATTGATTCCGATTATTATAATTATTATTTCTTTCTCTATTAGCATATTCCTGTCTATTATTATTTTGATTAACCCTATTTTGAAAATTATTGTAATTGATTCTCCTTCTTTCCTGTGTCATCAAAAATTGACATAGACTATCCATATCTTTAAAATACAGATACCATATCTTTAAAATACAGCATCATAATCTCCTCTAAATTATTATCAAAATGTTGGATTATTAAGTTGACTATATATTCTTCTGTGAAATTGCAATTTAAATACTGTGATGCACTATATATTTTCATGGCATATTTGTGGTAAGATGTTCCTCTATTGGAATTGAATTTTCTCCCTAACAATTCATCTTTTATTAACTTTTGTTGGGAAGGTCCCCAGAAATAGCTCAAAAATGTATTTGAAAATTCATCAAAATTTGTCAATTCTTTCTCTTTATTAGTGAACCACAATAATGCTTCCTCCTTCAATTGACTTCTAATAACTTCTTTCATTTCTTTAAATGACAAATTTTCATATTTACTTTTTATGAGTTCTATGAAAGGTACTGGATGTTGTCTTTTAATGTTTCCATTAAATATTAATTTATTTTCATTACCTATAGCTATAATTGGTCTTATTGATTCTTCTCTATTACTTAGGTTTCTCTCAGTTTGTTTTATTTTATTGTTAATATCAATTACTTTTTCATTTATATTTTTTCATGTTCTTTAAACTTTTCTCTAGTTAATTTATTTTCCCTATCTATTTTTTTATTTAAGTTTTCTTGTATTTACTTCCTGCACCAATCCTTCTTCTACAATCGTTATTCTTCCATGTACCTGGTCAATCTCTTCTTCGTTTTCTTTCCTATTATCTTCCAATTCCTGTGAAATTTTTTCTACTTTTTCTTCAATAGTCCTTTTATATTCTGCTAACTCTTGTTTCAAATTATTATGGTTTATTTGAACTTCTAACTTCTTAACATTATTTGTCTGCTCATCTATTTTTCCAAATAACTTCTTCATATATTCATTCCTTTTTCTTTCTAATATTTCAATTTCTTCTTGTCTTACTCTTTCCATATCTTCTTTTCTGCTTTCTGTTTCTTCTTTCCTCATTCTTTCCAATTTTTCCATATCTTCTTGTCTTAGTCTTTCCAATCTTTCGAACAATTCATTCATGTCCATCGGTGTTTGTCTTACTGGTTCTTCCATGATGGGGTCTCCTATTTTCTGCTGTACCTCTTCCACATTTTCCTCAGTAGTCTGTTCTGCCTGTTGGCTCTTCTTTGTTCTTCTTGTTTCCATTTTTCAGTAATTTAATTTAAATTTTATGTTATTTGTATATTTTTTATTTTTTTAACTTAGTAATTGAGCTGTTCAATTTAGCTGTTTGATCAAGCTCCGCGTTGGGCGACAATTTGTTATATGATGAAGATGATGATGTAAAATGAATTCAAATTTGATTTGGGTTTTGAAAAATCGAAAAATTTCTAATTTTTATTATTATTATTATTATTATTATTATTTATGAAAATTTTAATCGGCTAGAATCTTATGTTGAGTTTAAATCTTAAACCTCAGTGTATAGAGATTTTTCTCAACCTCTCAGGTGGATTCAGGCACAAACACAACAATTACTTACCAAACTTTGATTTTTCTTAGAAGATTTCACCTGTGAAAAAATTTGGAAAAAGACACAATTGATCTTAGAAAATATATTACAGTTTTAATTATAAGAGTAAAAATATGTGGAATTCAAAAAATATATAAATTTATCAATTGCCAAAAGAGAAAATTCTTTAAAGCTAATAATGTCCTAAATCTACAACGAACTATTCAAAGTGAATACACCGAACAAATTTGGTAAATGTCAGTTTATAATTGCAGATCACTGTAATTCGGCAGACTTATATACTTGATTCAAACTTCTATATTTATGGTCGTGTTGAGTTCTTGGGTATTTTCATTAATATATGCATATATTATTTAGAAATGTGATAGGTAAATACCTTACTTTCCTCCAACGCTGGTGTGTGTGTGTGTTGTGATATTTCTGAAAAGCTGGAACTCATGGATATCTTACTAGACTTGGCTGGACAGGTAGGTTTTTTTTCACTGAATTTGTTATTACAAATCAGTATTGACTACTATTCTGATTACTTCTTAATTTATATACTATATATTTCAAATTTTAAGGAGAGAAAAATTTAGCGTGGCGTCTCTTTCGTTGCCTCGAGAAGAATCCCCTTGTTGATAAAAAATTTGAAAATCTCGTTCCCCTAGTTACCATCTATCAATTTTCACATATACAAATTTTCAAATTCTTTATCAGGAAAATTATCTATTGTACTAATTTAACATAAGCTCTTAAATTTAGATGCATTTTCATTTTATAGTTTCGTACAAAAACAAAATTCCCATACACTGTTGTATTTGAGTCTTTCCATAACATTATATATATATATATATATATATATATATATATATATATATATATATATATATATATAAAATAACCCATGGTCCCCATCAACGCATATTTTTCATTGAACAAAGTCGTAGCTGTTCCCCAATTTACAACACATTTTGAGTGTCGCTGACGCCGTGTGCCGCAGGCTCTCGCTACAAACCCATGGAAAGGAATCCGTGGCTACCTTCATACTCGTATATTTTGATTGGTTTCCGGGTTCTGCTATGGTCTTCTTTGGTTACAATCTCCAAAGGTTTCAACTGCAACTGCGGCAGTCATCTTCAGTGGCGTATCAACTGATATGACCACGCAGAACCACGGCAGAAACCGGAAACCAACCAAAACATACGAGTGTGAAGACTGACCTGTAACTACTTGATATTGATTAATAAAACAATCAATAATGTTTGTGCCACTTATTTATTATCCTAATAGATATATACGATATATATGGTTTCAACATGGTTTCATCCATAATACATAATAATTATACATCATATTTCATTTATTCGCAATGTCATTATTCAAATTGAGAGGGTATATTTTTTCAGGAGAGATTATTTTTGGGAGAGAAAGGTTTTGACTTTCAACTTCTCGCCTTGTTACAAAAGTTTGGGAATCTTTTCACATTTTTTGTATAAAAATGAAGAACTAGAAAGCCAAAGTCAATATTTGAAAGTTTGAAGCCGATGATTTGAACTGATATTTCCCTATGATGTTCTGCACCTCTTCAGAATCAAAACAAACACTCAAATCATAATTTGATATATGTACGTCATCAAAAATCAGATCACCTAATTCCCATGCGGTCCTTCTGATAGCTGAATTCAAATTAACGGGTGTGAAGTTATCCACATCCACAAAGTACACTGAGAAAAAATATCGAATTATATGTATGTATTAAAAGGCAAAAAGTATGTGCCTGCCCCGCTGGGGACCGAATCAGATTTTCAGAGATTGGGAGAGACGTATTCCAACCATCTGACCTGAAAAACTACTCACCATACAAATTAATCGGCTTCGTTGAGAAGCTGGGATTATTTGGTGGAGTATGAATAGGTGTGAGCCTTGCGAGTTGCGGCGGAGGGTATAATAGACCCACTTATTTTGACCTAACCTAACTGGATCCTCGTTCTGATTGAAAGAACCACGGCAACCGTCTGCTCAGCGAGCAATTCAAGGTCATATGTCGTGGACATAGCTCAAGGTTGTGTAACATCGTTCGAAGTCAAGGTCAAATCAATACTCAAGGTAACTTATGTGAGACAGACTCGAATCTCTAAGTCAATCCCTATATTCAAGTTTATATGACCTTGAACATAGGTCAATATCATAATTAGTGTGAAGTTACCCACAACTTTTCATCCACAGTTTGTGACGAGGGACAATCGAACATGGTTTAGAATGAGATTTGCGAACAGTGTTGCCAGATTTAAATATTGAGAATTTTACCTGTATTTTGATGTTATCATCAAATATATGATTGAAACATGTCGAATAAATGAGTCAGCATTCTACATAAACTCATTGTATCAGCCAACTGTCCCTACACAAGTATTAATATAGAAAAAAAATGTAAAATAAGAGTATATTATTATTCAGGAAAAATTCATTTGTACCGAAACAGACTATGGGAACTGGAAAATTGGTTTCTCGGTAAAACTTTTATGACTTGTAAAAAGTATGTCATTTGAAATATCCTGCGTTGAACAATACCGAATGCCCAGGAAAGACTCATCTACAAAATATGAAATTTCTCACTTATCAAAAATAGTATGTCGCTGAAAATTTCAGAATATCCTCTTCGAAAGTATATCTATCGACGTGCCCAAACATATTTGAGTACCATACGTTCTTTGGGTGCGAAAAAAAAAGTTCCGTATCTTCCGAACTCAATTACTTAAAAAAGTCAAATTTCTCACTTATCAAAAATAGTTTGTTGATGAAAATTTCAGAACATATTCTTCGAAAGTAAATCTATCGACGTGCTCAAACATATTTGCGTACCATACGTTCCTTCGGAGCGAAAAAAAAAATTCCGTATATTCGGAACTGAATTACTAAAAAAGTCCAATTTCTCACTTATCAAAAATAGTTTGTTGATGAAAATTTCAGAACATATTCTTCGAAAGTATATCTATCGACGTGCTCAAACATATTTGCGTACCATACGTTCCTTCGGTGCGAAAAAAAAAGTTCCGTATATTCGGAACTGAATTACTAAAAAAGTCCAATTTCTCACTTATCAAAAATAGCTTGTTGATGAAAATTCCAGAATATATTCTTCAGAAGTATATCTATTGATGTGTTCGAACATATTTGCATACCATACGTTCTTTCGGCGCGAAACAAAATAGTTCCGTATATTCGGGACTCAATTACTCAGAAAATTCAAATTTCTCACTTATCAAAAATAGTTTTTCGATGAAAATATCAGAATATATTCTTCGGAAGTATATCTATCGATGTGCCTAAACAAATTTGCGTACCATACGTTCCTTCGGTGCGAAAAAAAATTGTTCTCTATATTCGGAACTGAATTACTCAGAAAAGTCAAGTTTCTCACTTATCAAAAATAGTTTGTCGATGAAAATTTCAGAATATATTCTTCGGAAGTATGTCTATCGATGTGGTGAAACAAATTTGCGTACCATACGTTCCTTCGGTGCGGAAAAAAATTTTTCTGTATATTCGGAACTGAATTACTCAGAAAAGTCAAATTTCTCACTTAAGTATCAAAAATAGTTTGTTGAAGAAAATTCCAGAATATATTCTTCAAAAGTATATCTATCGATGTGCTCGAACAAATTTATGTACCATACGTTCCTTCGGTGCGAAAAAATATTTTTCCATATATTCGGAACTTAATTACTCAAAAAAGTCAAATTTCTGACTTATCAAAAATAGTTTGTTATTGCAAATTTCAGAATATATTTTTCGAAAGTATATCTATCGACGTGCTCAAACAGATTTGCGTACCATACGTTGCTTCGGTGCGAAAAAAAAAATAATTCCGTATATTCGAAACCAAATTATTCAAAATAGTCAAATTTCTCACTTGGAAAAAGGTTGTTAATAAAATTTTCAGAGTACAGTCTTCGAAAGTATGTCTATTCACGTATTTGAACAGATCTGATTAACATACATTTTTTCCATTCTTTTCAAATTTTAATTTTTAGTTTGATTACATCGTTGGTATGACATTTCAGTTGAACATTTAAATGAATAAAATAATATAATACCATAATGAATCAATATCATTATCAATATTTATATATCCGGATAGGTATGTATCATAATCTGACATAATATTGGATAGTTTACAATAAATTAGAAGTGTAGACAATAATGGAAAAACATTAATTGTAACTTCATCTAAATAAATGTTCAACATATTGAAGTGAATAATACATTCTATTTTTCACAAAAACCGAAAATAATCGTTCTAAACAAAACAAAAAAATACTTAGCAATAGCTTTAAATATAAATAATAAGTATTTTCAAACAAATTTAAACAAACAACAAATCTCTTATAGATATATAAGTAGCAGGATCTTCACATACTTTTATCAACATTGCATCATACTAATTACTGAGAAAATAAGACCACAGCAACCCATCGAATATTATTCAGCGTAAGATAGTCAGTGCCAAAAAATTTTCTTATCATAGGTATATTTTACATTTTCAAATCCGTAACGCTAGTTGCACACACACCGATTTTGGACGGCCGACTTTGTACCGGTCGTCCAAATTCCAATAGTGAGCCACATGTGGGAACGGGACCTGGCACACACGCCGATCGGTGATCGTCGCCGGTAAAATACCGGTGAGCAGCCGTCCACTGCCACTGTATCGCCGGCAGTACCGGGAAGTAGTGGCGTACATGACTAAACACACTCTTGCATACTCACCGGTTTTTACCGACCATTCCAGTCTCGAATGCTTGGTGAAATTGTAGCACGCACTACAAAACTTCGTTTTGGTAGTGCGTGCTATTTACGACAACAAAGCAACTGATTGTTTGACCGATAAAAATTCGGTGAGTGTGCAAGCACCCGCTACCAATAAAATATCGGCCGATTTCATACTGGCCGGCCAAAATCGGTGTGTGTGCAACACGCAGCACACTAGTGTTTTGCAGAAAATGTCTAAACGTGTGGAATCTTTCCGAAGTTTCACTTGGATTATGATCTTTGACTAATTACTGTGGTTTTGAGCTTCGACTTCATACATACATCCAACTTCAAGTAGTACTGACTTCGGTTATTGAATAATGCAGCAAAATATTCTGACTGGTCGTTTTATATGGATAATTCTAAAACTGAACGATTGTCATTCATAAAAGAGTGAACATTGAATATTTGAAATATTACCTGAACAGAACGTTGTATTTACCATTATTTGGCATGTTGGCCAAAATATTCTTGTTACGGTTGAGGTAGTATGTATGTATGTATGTATGTGTATGTGTATATATATATATATATATATATATATATATATTATATATATATATATATATATATATATATATATATATATATATATATATATATATATATACAGAGATATATATATTATTGAGTGTGTATGATATAAATCAAAAGGAGGAAATCGTGGACATGACACTCAAGAAATATGGAGGCAAACCGCGGACACGTGTTTCTGGCTATTGGCCTCATCAGCGCGGTGCAGCCAATTGCAAAGGTGGACAACAACTGGTTACCAAAAATGGAAAAAAAAAAACATCACATATACACGGTGTCACCAACAGGAGCCAACCGCACATTTATGGTTTCAATTAGAAGACCCAGCATTCCCAGGCATCATCTAACATCACCACGTAGGCAGCTATAGCTACCTATATATATATATATATATATATATATATATATATATATATATATATATATATATATATATATATATATATATATATATATATATATATAAAGTTGGGATAAGGAAATATGAGCAATTCCACAATTTCTTTAAATCAAAAGGACCAGCTAACCGAACCTAGCACCGTTGTCGAGCTTTTGCAATAACTCATAAAAAATAAAGAAAACCGCCGAAAAATATACACCCGATGTGCATTGATGATAATATAAATCTTATTGAATTGTTTTCCCACTCTCTGGTCAGCCGAAGAATACAATGTTGCCGGACTGTCCTTAACTAAAAATAAAAGAAAGGCGAGAACATACCCCCGACCCTGAAAAACGTTTATTTTTCAGCGAATTTGTAAAGAAAGAAAAAAAACAAAATAACACTCAGGTGTTTGAATAACCATAAATAATAAATTATAGATACCATTTAGATCTACACTCTAGATCAAACCCATCTCCAGACCATCTGTAGAAAAAAAAAAAATAATAATAATTTCTAATTGAATTCCCATTGAATGAACAGGCTTTTTACTGTGAGGGCAGTGACACAACTTTAGCACCGGTCGCGTAAAAATGCCTTTGCTCGTTTTTAAAGTTACGTCACGCACAACCCCGTCGTTACCCGGGTAAACCGCGATAACTACGGCTAACGGCCAATGCAATGGAGGCGCGTTGTCGGTTTTCAAAATTACAACAGTACCTACTGCGATATTAGTATTCCAACCTCCAACGGTTCCAAAAATCTTGAACCATTCGATCAACTACCTAGTTGAAATCTGTCTAACCGATTGATAGGAATATTATCGACTTTTTCAGAAGGAAAGCCGCGTAGAGGAGCCAATGTCAAAAATGTGCGGGAGTTAAAGCCTCTGGAGCAGTTGGATCCGCTGATAACTAGCACAAAGGCCGTGAATTTGAAAGTGCTTCAATTTCCGTCAACAATGTTGAAAATTCTTCGTATGTTAGTAATTGGTCTCCGATGACCCGGTATATGTGATTTTTGACGGCCTTGACATTGCTTTCCCATAAACCTCCTTGTTCGGGTGCAAAAGGGCTATTGAAATGACACTCAATTCCGTGAACACCGAGCTCCGTTTCAAACGCACTAATATATTCTGGAGAATTAACAAAGTTATTGATATCGGCAAGAACCGATTTAGCACCGACGAAATTGGTACCTCTATCCGAATATAGAGCACGAACTGGGCCTCTTCGAGATATAAATCTTTTGAATCCCTGTAAAAAATGATCGGTGGACAAAGAGCTAACCAGCTCCAAATGTATTGTCTTGACAGACATACAAATGAACAGACTCACATAACCCTTATAACGAGTGGTCCAACGAAAAGTATGCACCTTGCTTTTCTCCTCTTTTTTTGCAACTTAACGCAAAAATGCTCGGACAGGTCAATTTTGCTTTTGAGGGGGACACATTTTAGATGTATTTTTCTACCTGTGCCTTCAGCCCCTTAGCGAATGTGAGTAACAACCCTAAAATTTTAAATGGAAAGTGGGGTCGAGTGATATATCATTTGAAAGGGCACAAAATTCTCTTTCCAATTATACATAATTTGTTGTATTTACTTGAATAGTTATAAAAAAAGCAAGAACATTTACTCGATATTTTTGGTGTTAATGAAAATGCGGAAAAAACGGCATTTTTATCACTACTGCATTCCTCAATTTCTCTCGTGCGTTTTTTGGTTCAAATAACAACAGCAGATAAGTGTACAAAAAGAATTTAGGCAAACGTTCATTGATTCAGTTCGGTTGCTTTTGAAATTATTTCAACTTTACTGTAAAAATGGTTTATTCCATTCTTGAACGAGTTGAAATTGTTAAACTTTATTATCAACATAATAGTTGTGCTAGACTTACTGCTCGCCTCTTTAATAACAGTCATCCCGGAAAAAATGTGCATGATTCGTACGTTGCCAAGTTAGTCCAAAAGTTTGTCGATACCGGATTAGAAACCGATCAGAAATGAAGCAGTGAAAGTCACTGTTTTGGCACATGTTGAATTGGATCATACTCAAAGTACCCGTCAGCTTGCTGCAGCCTCAGGTGTCTCCCGTTCGTCCATAATACGGATATTAAAAGACTATAAATTTCATCCGTACAAAATTAAATTAGTACAGGAACTCAATGAAGATGATCCTGATAGAAGGCTGCAATTTTGTGAACACCTGAGCCAGCTACTAATTGATGATCCGCACCTATCACTCAACACGTGCTTTTCCGATAAGAGTACATTTTTTTTTAATGGAGCTGTGAGTAGGCATAATTGCCGTTACTGGGAAGACAGTAACCCACACTTATTCCGAGAGGTCCATACCCAGTACCCTCAAAAAAATCAATGTCTGGTGTGGCATATTAGGTAATCATATCGTAGGGCCACTTTTTATTCCTGGGAATTTAACTGGTGAGGTCTACCTGAACATGCTTGAAGATACAATTGATCCTCTCATAACAGAAATAATTGAAAATGACCAAAATCATAATGATGATCGGCTTCATTTCCAGCAAGATGGAGCACCTCCTCACTATGTTGCTCCGGTAAGAGAGTTTTTAGATGACCGGTTTCCTGGACAGTGGATTGGAAGGAGAGGCCCCATCGAATGGCCTGCCAGGTCACCTGATTTATCGCCTTTAGACTTTTTCCTTTGGGGACACGTGAAAAATAAATGTTTTGCTACGCAGCCCGAGTCCGTAGAAGATCTTCGCCAACGAATTACAGCAGAGTGCAGAAGTTTAACACCTGATATGCTACAGAATGTTGAGAATAGATTTGAACAAAATCTGTGTTATTGTATGGAAGCAAATGGGTCACATTTTCAGAATCCTGAAGTAGGATTCTACTAAGTCAATTACACATTTCAAAGTACTGGGTTATAGTTGTTTTTCTTCATAATACCTACATGTTTGAGTGAAATACAACAAAGTAGGTATCATTGGAAAGATAATTTTGTGCCCTTTCAAATGATATATCACTCGACCCCATTTAAAATTTTAGGGTTGTTACTCACCCTCGCTAGGGGGGTTGAAGGCACAGGTAGAAAAATACATCTAAAATGTGTCCCCCTCAAAAGCAAAATTGACCTGTTCGAGCATTTTTGCGTTAAGTTACAAAAAAAGGAGAATAGCAAGGTGCATACTTTTCGTTGGACCACTCTGTATATTAAAGCATTTTTCCGCTTACCGAAAGAAATTTTAACCAGCCAAAATAGTCCACCCCAATGTTAGTGAAAGCTTTGGCTTCTTGTACCCATACTGAAGGTAAACTAGTCATCAATGGCTCTAAAATTTTAGGTTTGAACCTAAAACAACGATTACACTTATGAATACGACTTCTGATCAAATTTCTTCCGCCATAAATCCAATATTTTTGGCGTAATATGGCTTCTAATAAATAGGCACCCGTATGTAAATATATTTTATGATAATAATCCACCAGTCTTTCTGTAAAAACATATTTAGCCGGTTATATATAAGGATTTCTTTTAGAGAATTCCAAGTTAGAATTCCCAATTCGACCCCCGACCATAAGCAATCCATCTTGCACAAAAGGGTCTAACCTCATTATCAAAAATGCATTTTTTATTTTCATTCAATAGCATCAAATCAGACTTAAAATGTCTGTTTTGTACTAGTTTGACTAAAAGTGTTTCTGCCTTTTGTATTTCACTTGCTAAAATTAAACATTTTCTTCTTGCAAGTATTTTACAGAAACGTAGAGCAAAAACAGTAATCCGTAAAATTTTAGAAAAAGAGGAAATCCTCTCCATTATATTAAAAAAAGGATCGTAAATGTCCGCACTTTCAACAATTAAAGTTTCTAACTTTTCATTTTTTTGCGAAATCTCAACCCCATTTTCTGAAAAATCAGGCCATTCGTCCTCTGGACGACCAATCCATGAGGGTCCGGTGAGCCATATGGAGTGATCCATCAATTGAGAGGGAGTAAGACCACGCGATAGGCCTCCGCAGGATTCGTCAATATGGTGCCAAAGGGCATTTTTTACATTCTCTTTGATTTGTGAGATACGATTTCCAACAAAAGTGTCTTTTAAATATGATGTTCTCAACCAGCTAATTACGGTACAAGAATCCGAGAAAGCCAAAATTTTAGAAATCAATACACGATCCTGATATGTCTCCACCACTAGTTTTACTAATTTACACAACAAATGACTAGCAAGAAGTTCCAGCCGAGAAATAGTCATTGCCTTTGTTGGAGTAACTTTGGATTTTGCACACACCAGCTGAACACAAATACCATTTTTCCCGAAAGATGAAAGTGTTCTCAAATATACTACCTACCGCACCGTAACCTGTTGTACTTGCGTCTGCGAATGCTAAAATAATAATAGGTTGTTTACCGATCGCTCCTAGATGTCGGGGAACTTTGAAGTCTATAAGCTCACCCCATTGTGAACATACAATTTGTCATTTTTTTACAATACTCTCAGGGGGTTTTCATCCCAGCCGATCTTCAAGAGCCAAAACTCCTTAATCAAAGACTTCAAATATAAAATGAATGGAGCTAATAATCCCAGTGGATCAAAACATTTTGCCACCGCCAACAAAATAGCTCATTTTGTGCATTTTGACTCTGGTATTTTGACCTCAAAACTGAAAGTGTCTTTTTCTGGATCCAACTGAATGCCTAAAATTTTTGTGTCCGTTTTGAGAATAACCGTATCCGATGCTCTTTTCTCTAAAGGAATATTTTTTAATACCGAGGCTGAGTTTGATTGCTTCACCTTCCGAATCTATACTGTAACAATAATCATCCATATACAGATCACGTGAAATATAATTTGCCGCCATAGGAAATCTATCACCTTCCACTTTTGATAAGTGAGAAATTTGACTATTTTGACTAATTCAGTTCCCAATATACGGAACTTTTTTTTTCGCACCGAAGGAACGTATGGTTACGCAAATCTGTTTGGGCACGTCGATAGATATACTTCCGAAAAATAAATTCTGAAATTTTCATCGACAAACTATTTTTGATAAGTGAGAAATTTGACTTTTGTGAGTAATTTAGTTCCGAATAAAAGGAACTTTTTTTTTTCGCACCAAAGAAACGTATGGTACGCAAATCTGTTTGGGCACGTCGATAGATATACTTTTAACGAATATATTCTAAAATTTTCATCGACAAACTGTTTTTGATAAGTGAGAAATTTGACTTTTTTGAGTAATTCGGTCCCGAATATATGGCCCTTTTTTTTGCACCGAAGGAACGTATGGTACGCAAATCTGTTTGGGCACGTCGATAGATATACTTTCGAAGAATATGTACTGAAATTTCCATCAACAAACTATTTTTGATAAGTGAGAAATTTGACTTTTCTGAGTAATTCAGTTCCGAATATACGGAACTATTTTTTTTTTCGCACTGAAGGGACGTATGGTAAGCAAATTTGTTCGAGCACATCAATAGATATATTTTGAAAAATATATTCTGGAATTTTCATTAACAAACTATTTTTGATAAGTGAGAAATTTGACTATTTTGAGTAATTCAGTTTCCAATATATGGAACTTATTTTTTCGCACCGAAGGAACGTATGGTTACGCAAATCTGTTTGGGCACGTCGATAGATATACTTCCGAAAAATGAATTCTAAAATTTTCATCGACAAACTATTTTTGATAAGTGAGAAATTCGACTTTTATGAGTAATTTAGTTCCGAATAAAAGGAACTTTTTTTTCACACCAAAGGAACGTATGGTACGCAAATCTGTTCGGGCACGTCGATAGATATACTTTCATCGAATATATTCTGAAATTTTCATCAACAAACTATTTTTAATAAGTGAGAAATTTGACTTTTTTGAGTAATTCGGTCCCGAATATACGGAACTTTTTTTTTCGCACCGAAGGAACGTATGGTAGGCAAATCTGTTTGGGCACGTCGATAGATATACTTCCGAAAAATAAATTCTGAAATTTTCATCGACAAACTAATTTCGATAAGCGAGAAATTTGACTTTTCTGAGTAATTTGGTTCCGAATATACGGAACTATTTTTTTCGCACTGAAGGAACGTATGGTAAGCAAATTTGTTCGAGCACATCAATAGATATATTTTGAAGAATATATTCTGGAGTTTTCATTAACAAACTATTTTTGATAAGTGAGAAATTTGACTTTTCTGAGTAATTCGGTTCCGAATATACGGAACTTTTTTTTTTCGCACCGAAGGAACGTATGGTTACGCAAATATGTTTGGGCACGTCGATAGATATACTTCCGAAAAATAAATTCTGAAATTTTCATCGACAAACTATTTTCAATAAGTGAGAAATTTGACTTTTTTGAGTAATTCGGTCCCGAATATACGGAACTTTTTTTTTCGCACCGAAGGAACGTATGGTATGCAAATCTGTTTGGGCACGTCGATAGATATACTTCCGAAAAATAAATTCTGAAATTTCCATCAACAAACTGTTTTTGATAAGTGAGAAATTTGACTTTTTTGAGTAATTCGGTCCCGAATATATGGACCTTTTTTTTTGCACCGAAGGAACGTATGGTACGCAAATCTGTTTGGGCACATCAATAGATATATTTTGAAGGATATATTCTGGAATTTTCATTAACAAACTATTTTTGATAAGTGAGAAATTTGACTATTTTGAGTAATTCAGTTTCCAATATATGGAACTTATTTTTTGCACCGAAGAAACGTATGGTTACGCAAATCTGTTTGGGCACGTCGATAGATATACTTCCGAAAAATGAATTCTAAAATTTTCATCGACAAACTATTTTTGATAAGTGAGAAATTCGACTTTCATGAGTAATTTAGTTCTGAATAAAAGGAACTTTTTTTTTCGCACCAAAGGAACGTATGGTACGCAAATCTGTTCGGGCACGTCGATAGATATACTTTCATCGAATATATTCTGAAATTTTCATCGACAAACTATTTTTAATAAGTGAGAAATTTGACTTTTTTGAGTAATTCGGTCCCGAATATACGGAACTTATTTTTTCGCATCGAAGGAACGTATGGTAGGCAAATCTGTTTGGGCACGTCGATAGATATACTTCCGAAAAATAAATTCTGAAATTTTCATCGACAAACTAATTTCGATAAGCAAGAAATTTGACTTTTCTGAGTAATTTGGTTCCGAATATACGGAACTATTTTTTTTCGCACTAAAGGAACGTATGGTAAGCAAATTTGTTCGAGAACATCAATAGATATATTTTGAAGAATATATTCTGGAGTTTTCATTAACAAACTATTTTTGATAAGTGAGAAATTTGACTTTTCTGAGTAATTCGGTTCCGAATATACGGAACTATTTTTTTTCGCACCGAAGGAACGTATGGTACGCAAATCTATTTGAGCACGTTGATAGATATTCTTTCGAAAAATATATTCTAAAATTTTCATCAACAAACTATTTTTGATAAGTGAGAAATTTGACTATTTTGAGTAATTCAGTTCCCAATATACGGAACTTTTTTTTCGCACCGAAAGAACGTATGGTTACGCAAATCTGTTTAGGCACGTCGATGGATATACTTCCGAAAAATAAATTCTTAAATTTTCATCGACAAACTATTTTTGATAAGTGAGAAATTCGACTTTCATGAGTAATTTAGTTCTGAATAAAAGGAACTTTTTTTTTCGCACCAAAGGAACGTATGGTAGCAAATCTGTTCGGGCACGTCGATAGATATATTTTCAACAAATATATTCTGAAATTTTCATTGACAAATTATTTTTGATGAGTGAGAAATTTGACTTTTTTGAGTAATTCGGTCCCGAATATACGGAACTTTTTTTTCGCACCGAAGGAACGTATGGTACGCAAATCTGTTTGGGCACGTCGATAGATATACTTTCGAAGAATATATTCTGAAATTTTCATCAACAAACTATTTTTGATAAGTGAGTAATTTGACTTTTTTGAATAATTCAGTTTCGAAAATAGGGAACTATTTGTTTTCGCACCGAAGGAACGTATGGTACGCGAATCTGTTTGAGCACGTCGATAGGTATACTTTCGAAGAATATATTCTGAAATTTTCATAACAAACTATTTCTGATAAGTGAGTAATTTGACTTTTCTGAATAATTCAGTTTCGAATATTTTGAACAATTTTTTTTCGCACCGAAGGAACGTATGGTACGCAAATCTGTTTCAGCACGTCGTCGATAGATACTTTCGAAGAATATATTCTGAAATTCTCATCAACAAACTATTTTTGATAAGTGGGAAATTTTATATTTTGTGGATGAGTCTTTTCTGGGCATTCGGTATTGTTCAACGCAGGATATTTCAAATGACATACTTTTTACAAGTCATAAAAGTATCACCGAGAAACTAATTTTCCAATTTCCATACGCTACTTACCTGTTTCGATACAAACGAATTTTTCCTGAATAATATTATACTATTATTCCACATTTTTTTCGGTATTAATGCTTGTATAGGGATCGTTGGCAGATATAATGAATTTATGTAGAATGCTGACTCATTTATTCGACATGTTTCAATAATATATCGTGTTTTTAAAATGATAACATCAAAATACAGGTAAAATTCTTCATATTTGCAATCTGGCAACACTGTTTGCAAATCTCATTCTAAACCCTTTTCGATTGTCCCTCGTCATTAACTGTGAATGAAAAGTTGTGGGTAACTACACACTAATAATATCATATGGTGTCAGTCAAAATCAATGTTATTAATGACGCCATAGTGGTGTGAGGTGCAGAATTGACTGTAATCTCCTATTGAAGTAAGTTCAGAATACATTTTTTTTTTAATTATGATATTTATCGTTTCCTGAAATTAATATAAAACTGATAATGACTCAGGAACGGCTGACCCGATTGTTAAAGAACAAGAATGTGAATTTTGTTCAGAAAATATATTTTTAGCATTAATGGACACAATCTTCAATATTAAGAAGTTAAGTTGTCTTCAACCGTGAAGTTAATATTGAACCTGCGTTTTTGAAACGCAAATAAACGAAGCACCTAACGAAATACATTTTGCGGCAAACAGAGCATTTTTTTCATATCTGTACTAGGAAATATGAATGTCGATATAGAATCCTCGATTCTATCTGTTCGAATGTCATCTCAACAAAAAATGATTTCGTTCTTGGGAATTTTTCTTAATATGATTATAGATATTTTCCGGCACTAAAAGTTTTGGTTATGAAATTCAATGATATTACTATCACATCCTAAGAATCACACGTACAAAGATTAGACCTCGTTGATCCTCATCACGCACAAGTTGCGACTTCTGAGGGGTCGACAGCTGGTTAACGGAAAACAAATTTTTCAACAACCTCTCATCTCATTTCACAACTAAATATAATTTTAAAATATTCCTGTTATAAGTCATCAATAAGTATAGTTTTTAACTCGCGATAAATGGGCACTACTCGCTTGATTTCAGCTTGCGTCGACAAACTTCATTCTCCTAAATAATAATAACCACATTTCTCGCATGATGAATAGGTAATATAATTATTCAAACACTGTTCAGAAAAAAGTACTTATTACATACCTATATCTAAACTCCCACACAACATAATGAATTATAAAATAAACCTCAAATGAATATATTTTAGCTACAAACTATGAGAGCAAATATCAAAGTCACTCTTATCAACTTGGTATGTACCTACTTACTTATAACAAAATAGGTATGATTTTTGGATTGATTCATAAACAATTTGTTTAATAATTCAGTAGGGACTGTATTATTATTGTTTTTCATTATCTATCTTTTAAATTAACCGTGAATCAATTATACGCACAGGGTACCCATTGGCTAAATAAATACTATTTCACTTTCAACTTGAAACTTAGGTTATGTCACTTTGCTTCACTGAAATTCTGTTCATTCTCAGAACTAACATTATCATAAGAATAGTCGATAAAATTCACTTGACAAATCTGTTAAAATTTTTGTTCAACTTACTCAATTGTTTCAGAACATGTGACATAATTTGAGATTTCATTACACAACTATGCAATTTATCACTTACCGGCGCTATAGCAGCAACTTAAAATAGGAATCACAGAGTAGAATCAAATCCAAAATCCAAATAAAACTAAAACATTCACACAGAAACATTCAAAATATAAGCACAACATCAAAACATCGATACTTCTACATCTACATGTGTATACATAAAAACGAGAACCTAATAACAGTCACGTGACGGTCCCAGCATGGACGTTAAACAAAGTATAGACACAGCGGCTCTGAGAGTCGATGAATGAAATATAAAATTAAGGCTAGAGACAGACAATACCTACTTCCCGCGTTCGATTAGAGTACTTTCGGGAAATGCAAATTTATAATATGGGTTATAATCTTTTATGCCATGAAATGGAAGTGATTTCCTATTAACGACTGAGTCGTATATATTAATATTATCACCTTTCAGTAATTATTTGCAAAAGTAGGTAGGTAATGTCCATGCTAGTGGTGGTCACGAATTAAATAGCTATCGGTTGGTTGATAATCTTTTTGCAAATTGCACAATGGAGGATTACTCATTATTCTGCGGAAACAAATATCTCATATTTGTTTCCGCAGATCAGATAATTTGATCGAGGAATACATTGTGACCCATCGCAGCGAAAACTACCTACCATTTTTGTAACAAAAATTGCTGAAAAGAATTTTAGTATGGCAATATCAAGTATCACCTGTTTTAGGCCACAAAGGCAACACTAATGTTGACTTTTCATCACAATGAAGGTTTTCCAATCCCCCCTCCATACAGATTAAGTGAATGTAATTTTGGTTTCCACCTCAAATCAAAACCCACTCTAAAAATCCTTACCTCAAATCATATTTACTGAATTTATAGCTCCGTCTGTCCATCCCAAGGAAATTACAACTGGTGACTAATGTGACATTATGCCCTCTGAACATTATGGCATTATGACTAATGTCATAATGTTCAGAGGGTGCGATATCTGGTTAACGGAAAAACATATTCCAAAAATAATATATTTCTTAAACTTAATTCATGAAGCTAGAAATCAATATCGTTTTTCTTTGAATATATGGACCCTATATTTTATTGACGGCAACCTAATCAAAGTAAAATAAGTAGATCACATAGAAGAAATGTTGGATGATCTTCCTATACGGTATCGGCATACTAGTCCCTGGTTCCAACAAGACGTATGTGGCCCACACATGCTCGAGTTCTCCTGAAAAAATGATATTTTCAAACGAACAGACAAAGTTTTCCGAGTATAATCATAAAGATGTTTCGATTTAGTAATGCAAGCATTGATCATCCTGAATTAAAAAATGAAAACCTACAAACTAAACTTGTAATTTGCTTCGAAAGACACATTTCTGTTTTTGAGTGAAGCCATAGAGAAAGCCAAAACATCAAATGAGGTCAGAATGAAAACAATGCTTTCACTGAAACCAATAATTTCAATAAAATAATCTAAGTGGTAATGGATGTTAATAAACATACTCATATAGTTTCGAGTAGTACTCAACCAATGTCTCGACAATGTCAGATAATTAGTAGTCACTTTCCATACAAAATTTTCATATCGGAAGACATAGAAATCGTCGATAAATTTTCATATCGGAAGACATAGAAATCGTCGATAAAGTCGATAGACATTTTCCCGTCGTACTGGGATGGACTCTAACCGATTTCAAAATATTTAAATTTTTGGGTTTTCGAGGGATAGACTTTCATCTCACCAAAAGAAAGACTGGTTTTAGACCCGCGGTTCTATAACTATATAGTCTGGGCTTTGAGTTTAAATTCGTGATGAATGGACATACTTTTAGTAAAATCAAGTGGTTAGGCTATTTCGATCCGAAATATTTTCTAGATCATTGTGAAAAAAAGTAAATTAGTTCATAAAAAATTCTATAATTCCAAAATTCTTGAATAGTTTATTCAAGACACTAAAAAGAATTGTTCGGTTTTGTTGTTTATAGTTCGTGAGCTATAGATATTTTTAAATTTTGAAAAAAGGTCCTTGAAGAGGAGGAAATTCACTGAAAAAAAGTTCCGACTCTCGAAACTGTGTCTCCATTATTTATAATTTTATTTTAACGTTGGCCTCTAAGCGAGTACGTAACTTGAAAATGATATAATTGGCTATGGTGGTAGTACGCCCGACTCAAGATCGGAAAGCCGTGGGTTCGATTCCCGACTCGATCAGATATTTTTCTCGAGATAATTCATCTGGTTGAAGCTGGGATGATTCTGCAACCGTGTTAGGAATCACACGGTAAAAGGTAAACCTCGTTAGTTCTTAGCTCGTACAAGTTTCTTAACTTCTGAGAGTTATCGCTCGTATGGGGGTGACAGCTGATTAACGGAAAAACAGATTTTAAACAGACAGAACAGAATCTGAACACCATAGAGAACTGATTCCCGTTGGAATTTTTCATTAAATTTAATTTTTCAATAATCTAGACAATTGTTAATTAACAAAATTTTCTAAAACTTTATCGTTCAAAGTAAAATGAATATTTAAATAATTACCGTAAAATTTTTTCGCTTCGTGGAGCCCTACTTAGATACATACAAAAGAAGATTGCATGATGAAAGTTCTGAAAATTTTAATACTTTGTTTATAATAATTTTTAAAATAAACAAAAATAAAAAACACAATGATATTGTAAATTTTTCTTTCTTCAATTATCATTATTTTATCGTTTATATGTCAATAAAAGACATTCATGAACTGAAACAAATAATTTTTATCTCCATTTGTTTATAAATTTTTCACGTATAGTCAGTGGGCATACTTGAAGACTGGCTATAAATCAAATCATCTAAAAGAACAATTCGTTCAGGCCAGTCTCAACACCCTACACAGTAGGTTAATGGACTGACACCTATCAGAAAACAACTACTCCCCTGGCTAATACCACGGCAGTGTGTCGCCAACAGCATATGCAGGAATAACTTCAGTGAAGAATCCTGCACTGACACCTGTCGGATATAATCCAACGCCCTTCGTGGTATTAGCCAGGGGAGTAGTTGTTTTCTGATAGGTGTCAGTCCATTAACCTACTGTGTAGGGTGTTGAGACTGGCCTGAACGAATTGTTCTTTTAGATGATTTGATTTATAGCCAGTCTTCAAGTATGCCCACTGACTATACGTGAAAGATTTCTTTCCTTTTACGAGGAATTGGGCAAATTTGGATATGCAGTTGGTTACCTCGTTCACAGGCAGATGGAGCGACGACAAACCTGTTGTTTGTTGTAGTCTCCAGCTTAGTTCGAGGAATGATACTCTGACGGAATTCGATTTTCAATTATCGGAAATCATCGACTTTATGTTGATGATATACACTACCTTGCACTGACGAGTGGCCAAACAGCCCGAAACCGGTCTGCAAGTGTGTTCCAATAATTGAAAATCTATTGCGGCAGTTGTGTCGCCAACAGCATATGCAGGAATAACTTCAGTGAAGAATCCTGCACTGACACCTGTCGGATATAATCCAACGCCCTTCGTGGTATTAGCCAGGGGAGTAGTTGTTTTCTGATAGGTGTCAGTCCATTAACCTACTGTGTAGGGTGTTGAGACTGGCCTGAACGAATTGTTCTTTTAGATGATTTGATTTATAGCCAGTCTTCAAGTATGCCCACTGACTATACGTGAAAGATTTCTTTCCTTTTACGAGGAATTGGGCAAATTTGGATATGCAGTTGGTTACCTCGTTCACAGGCAGATGGAGCGACGACAAACCTGTTGTTTGTTGTAGTCTCCAGCTTAGTTCGAGGAATGATACTCTGACGGAATTCGATTTTCAATTATCGGAAATCATCGACTTTATGTTGATGATATACACTACCTTGCACTGACGAGTGGCCAAACAGCCCGAAACCGGTCTGCAAGTGTGTTCCAATAATTGAAAATCTATTGCGGCAGTTGTGTCGCCAACAGCATATGCAGGAATAACTTCAGTGAAGAATCCTGCACTGACACCTGTCGGATATAATCCAACGCCCTTCGTGGTATTAGCCAGGGGAGTAGTTGTTTTCTGATAGGTGTCAGTCCATTAACCTACTGTGTAGGGTGTTGAGACTGGCCTGAACGAATTGTTCTTTTAGATGATTTATAAATTTTTCATTAACTAATGGACTATTTCAATATTTGAAAAAAATTACAACTTTATAGAGAACTGTCAATTATAATTTTGATAATTTCAATAATAATATTTGATTATTAATAATGTATTTTTTTATATATCTACTGTTTAGATAATTAGTTGGGACATTTTTTTGTAAAATCATAATTAACAGTTCTCCATAAAATAACAAAAAGAAATTATTAACAATTTCATTGTTTATTAACTCAACAATTTGTTATTAACAAATTCTCAACTTAGCTTCATTTTTTTTAGGTTATAAAAATTACAAAAACAATCACGAGCATGAAAATACCGAAAAAAAAATGTTTACATTATTTATTCAATGTTGAAAATATACGTGCTGCAAAAGTTGCAGCAGCTGATCCAATTGTTGACTTTAATGCTTTAATGCTTTCAAATGTCATCTTGCATATATTCTTTAGTCATTGTTAATTTATTGTTTTAGGCATTTGTTTATAAAAATTAACGATTTCCTCGGGTTTTTTCAACTTTTCAGGCTTACAGCTCAGTGAATAATGCGAATTCGGATATTGAACTCCAGTGCAATTTTGACAAACTATAAATTATCTTACAGTTGCAGTTTATGAGCTATTGATGAATTTTACTAACACATCTCCAAAAAGTTCCTAGAATGCTTCTTTTTTTCTATTTCCACATGATTTTTTACTGTTATTTTCTTACAAATCATTACAATGTACCCAGATTCTCGATATCCATATGTTTTTGGCTTTTGTTTAGAATTTTGTACATTGCAATATGCAGCTGCTTTTCCACAGGTCGTCTTTTGTCTAATCCCTCTAACCCAGTGTTTCTCAAAGTGTGTGCCGCGGCTCCCTGGGGCACCGTGGAACCTTTACTGGGGAGCCGTGGGCCATGGGTGAGTCTCAAGGTACAACGTTTTACAACATAGATAACTGAGAGTAAAGGTAATACGTCGGTACCTATTAATAAAAATACTCTGATAATATGATAATATCGGTAATTGCAAAATGCAATCCGTTCAGACAGCCACCTACCTACTTTAATTATTTAAATATCTAGTCTAGTCTTTACGTTCGGGGCGCCACGATAGCCTTCAAAAAACATAAGGGAGCCGTGAATTCGAAAAGTTTGAGAAACACTGCTCTAACCTGATTTATCCTATTACCTTTATCGAAAACATGGGTTACAGTTTATACTTGTTTTGTCTGGAAACGTGATTCATAGTCTAATAAACAGTTACCAAGCACAATTCAGTGTCGAAATCTCGTGACATACTAAAAATTATTTTTTATTTTTGATTTTATTTGCAAATAACGTTTCATTGTTTCGGGTAGACATGAAAAAGACGTTGGTATATTCATATCTTTGTGAAAAGTCGATTTACTTGTGATTCTCCTTAGTTGCACGTGTATTATTATCTACTCAACAATATTATTCTAACCTCGTGTCTTATATTTTTTAATGAAATTATTGCACGTTTGAAGCATTTTTTCAATTACAAACTAGAATACAGTGAAATAGTAGTAAGCAATTAGGTGGAAATATAATAATTCCCAAAATGTTTGCGAAATTCACTAATAGCTTTTAAAAAAATGAACAAATAACCAACTGCCGCTGTAAGATGATTTATAGTTTAACGAAATTGCTCCGAAGTTTAATATCCGAATTCGCATTATTTACTGAGCTATGAGCCTGAAAAGTTGAAAAAACCCGAGAAAATCGTTAATTTTTATAAACAAATGCCTAAAACAACAAATTAACAATAACTGAAAATAACAACAACAACAACAACAACAAAACACCAACAAAATAACAATACCAAAAATGATCTGAATATTTAGTGTCGTATCTCTAATAGTTTAAAAGTTATATAAGCATTAAAGTCAACAACTGCAACTGCAACTTTTGCAGCACGTGTATTTTCAAAATTGAATAAATAATGGGACCATTATTCCTTCGGAATTTTTATGCTCGTGCTGATTTTTGTAGTTTTTATAACTTTCAAGAAAAAAATAAAACTAAGTTGGGAATTTATTTATAACAAATTGTTAAGTTAATAAACAATGAAATTGTTAATGAAATTTTTTGTTATTTTGTAGAGAACCGTTGATTATGGAAATTTAGGAAAGAAAAATGTCTTGACTAATAATTTAAACAGGAGACATATATAATAAAAAATTTTAAACAATTGAATATTATTTGAGAAATTTTTTTCAAATCATAATTGACAGTTCTCTATGAAGTTGTAAATTTTTTTTCAAATATTGAAAAGTCCATTTGTGATTTATAAACAAATGGAGATAAAAATCATTTGTTTCAGTTTATAAATGTCTTTCATTGACATAAAAATTATAAAATAATGATAAAAAAAACACTTTTTTTCACAATATTGTGTTTTTTCTTTTTTCGTTTATTTTAAAAAAACAAAGTATTGAAACTTTCAGATCTTTTATCATGCAATCTTCTTTTGTATGTATCTAAGAAGATCTCCACGAAGAGAAATTTTTTTACGGTAATTATTTGAATATTTATTTTACTTTGAACGATAAAGGAAGTTTTATAAAATTTTGTTAATTAACAATTGTCTAGATTATTGAAAAATTAACTTTGATGAAAAATTCAAACGGAAATGAGATCTATATGGTTTTTAGATCATATCATAATTTTTTCAAATTTTTCTATTCATTTTAAGTACTTTAAAAAAATCATTTTCAAGTTACGCACTTACTTAGAGGCCGTGCGCGCAACCTAAAAATGGCGCGCGGACGGCTATTTTCAGCGTTAAATTAAAATTATAAATAATGGAGATACCGTTTCGAGTAAATTTCCTCCTCTTCAAGGATCTTTTTTTCAAAATTCCAAAATATTTATAGTTTACGAACTATAAACATTAAAACCGAACACTGCTTTTTAGGGTCTTCAATTGTTTATAACTTTTAGAATTTTTTATGAACTAATTTACTTTTTTTTACAATGATCTAGACAATATTCCGGATTGAATGAGCCTAACCACTTGATTTTACTAGACGTATGTGTATTTTACACGAATCTAATCTTAAAGCCCAGTTTAATTATAAACTACTGAAAATACGTCAAAAATACTCAAACCCATTTCTATTCTTCTTTAAATACTCAATAAAATGATCTTCGAATATTCAATTATCCATACAAATTTCTACTATTATTTATGGAAATATAGACAAACAATTAAATACTGACTGATATTTAAATAACTCATAAATCATTGAAGACGACAAAAGTACTCAGAATCTTCCTGATACTCTGTTTAAACATACAGGAATTGAGCTTGTTATCAAAGATCTGAATCAGTTAAATATTTGCTATTTACATTTATTTATTTTTAAAGTTATTTTCCCAACAAGTGCGCAGTGTTACTTTTCCGCTTGCAAATACAGTTATACGAACGACGCGAAGCGCAGTTCAGATGAGTTCTTGCGTACGGAAAAAGCAATTTGCGCACGTGTTACGAACAAAATTTTTCGTACGAGCTTTAATATCAGATAAATTCAAATTAGTCAATGATATTCAATCAAACTTGAAAGAAAGAACTGACTATACAACAAAAAATTGCAAATCAATTGCAATGTTTCGCAAATGTTTCGAGGTCGGCAGACGCACGCTTGACAATATTTTGATCATTTATCATTGAACCAAGTACTCAAAAAAATATTACTTTTTTTTTTAGCTAAAATACAACTATCGGAATTACTATTAAAAGGTGAAACGGTTTTTCTCCCTTTACATATAATAGTCAACAGTTACTCAAACAAATATAAATATTCCCTACCAATCTGATTTTGTAGGTAATTTTACTTTTCCGAACGACGTACAGAAAAATACTACTTTGCGCACGCTTGTAGGAAAAAATAACACCTTAAAATATATTTTAGATACACGTTCATTGAAAATGAATCAAGAGTTATTCCTCAATACGATAAAGATATTTTTTTTCGGCCAAACACTACGATAAATCTATTGTAATATACAGGACGTTTCTTTTATCATGTGGTAACATTGCTATATTCTAAACCGTAACAGATACGAAGACGATTGAATGTAAAAAAGTGTAACTGTCATCGAAAATAATACAGTGGTCGTAGAAAATTTACGGGCCTCTCGTTCTTCTCGAGTTATACGGGGAAAACCAAAAATGCTCTTTTTCGTTTTTTTTTCGAATGGAATTGTTGCTTCTGAATAATATGAAAAAATCGGGAAAAAAATGTTATTGTATTCGAAGTGTACTATTACGATGTAATAATACATATTCGATAAAACGTTTCGTGTCAACGTGGTCACCATCAATTTTTTTTTAAATACGGACCTGTTTTTTCATTACAGATTTTCATAAAGCGATAAATTCACAATCCAAGGGTATATCACATTTGATATTTCTACAGCGTTTCATTTGAAATACCCATCATCATCAGTGACAACAATCAAACAGAAAAAAACTTAATTTAATAATGAAATTTTGGAAAAAATTAAACCCATATAAAAAATAAAGGCTACATGGCAATCTACATTAAATACCCGAATTGTCAACCTCTTTGCTGAATGCACATAAGTCGGTTCAGACAATTTCTGTGGCAATTCTCTAGCATAATAAGGTGTGATACTAATACATGCATCTCTTATTTTTTGTTTGAGGTGTTCGATATCTAAACTTGTGTTTGAAAAATTTTATTCTTAATGTAACCCCAGACAAAAAATCTAAAGGAGTAAGATCTGGGGATCGACCTAGCCAGTTAATTGGTCCATTATTTCCAAATCATTTTCTTGGGAATATTGAATCTAAATGTTTCCTTACTATTGATGCATTATGGGGAGGAGCGCCGTCCTGTTGAAAATATTGTATTTCATGGCGGATATTCAGTGGTAATTCATCTGAGTAACCATCAAATCCATTGAATATAAAAGAAGATACACTCCACTATTCAAATGATTATCGTGAAAGAAAGGTCCAAGGATGTTTGTTGTTCCCACAATTCCCAACCAAACATTTGTTCCGAACACTTCTTAGAAATTGGTTTTCCTAAGTAAATGTTCATTTGTATTATTCCACCTAAAATGGATATTTCTGTTAAACCAACCATTGTTGGTGAATTTTGATTCGTCCGTCCATATTATATTTTTACAAATATTTAACATCCCTATTTCTACGTCTCAAACACTTCGCAAATCGTACTCTCCTTTCGTAATCTCTTTCATTGAAGTGATGAAATTTGCATATCCTGTAGCATTTACATTTCTTTTTTTCAAAATAGTTCTGGTGGATTTTACAGAAATCCCCATTTCGTGGGCAATTTCTCGTGGAGAACAATCTTGATCAGCATAATTTTTGTAACTGGCTAATCCTAAATAAAAAAAAATGTTTTCACTGTTTAAATTTTTATGAGGTAATATGTGCTTACCCATAACATTTATTATATCCCTCACACTTCCAGTAACAACACATTTTCTTGTTTTCTTTCTGTCAAATGCACCATAGTCCCTCAAATTTCTTTCTAATCGTCTAAACATTTGGATGTTCGGAATAGGACGATTCGGGGTTTGTATTTGATTTTGCATAACTGAATACCATATCAGTCCTTTCATAAGTTCAATACATCTTTGATAAGTTCATAAAGGTCTGATAGTTCTCAACAGATACCAACAACGCATTCATTTTTTCTGGCACATAAACCAAGCAGAGCCTACGCTTCCTAATGGTCAATGAATTAAGATGCTATTTGATCATACCAAATTATATAACAATCTAATTTTTACCAAAACTGATATTTTCATTACCTCCAGGATTGAGAATTATAAAAATATTACGAATTATAATTGAGTAGGGAGAAATAAGCCTTGAAAAAAGGATTACGGCAAAAAAAAATCCAAAACGCAAAAGTACGAATTTTCATTGTGTCAGGGTACCTTCCTGTCAAATTTATTGGGTTGTCTGAATTATATCCTGAAGAAATCAAAAAAAATTACAAAAGAAGTAACGACAGGACTTTTGTCACTGATGATGGTAGTTATTTCATATTAAACGCTATAAAAATATCAAAGGTGATATATCCTTGGATTGTGAATTTATTGATTTATCAATATCTGTAATAAAAAAGGAAAGTCCGTATTTTAAAAAAAAAGTTGATGGTGGATATGTTGACATGAAACGTTTTATCGAATATTCATCATTATATCGTCACAGTACACTTCGAATACAATAACATTTTATTTTTCCATTTTTTTATATACTCCGAAATAACAGTTCCATTAAAAAATAAAGAAAAACAGAATTTTTGCTTTTCTCCGTATAACTCGAGAAGGGCGAGAGTCCCCCTAAATTTTCTTCAACCATTGTATTGTTCCCGATGACAGTTACCTTTTTTCATATTCAATCGTCTTCGTATCTGTTACGGTTTAGAATATAGCAATGTTACCACATGATAGAAGAAACGGCCTGTACAAACATAATACGACAAAATTTTGGAACTGCTCATGAAACATTTAATTTGAAGCCCCCACATTGTAACACAATCGCGGATGAGGTTTCCTCATCGACACACAAATTAAATCTATTCACTTTGACCTTCAGAATACGATGCCAATGTTCTTTAAACAATCCTACAATATTTATTTCATTTGAGGTCCTCACATCTACACACAAATGCAGATGAGGTCCTCGCATCTACACACATTATGAAAATGAGGTCCTCGCATCGGCGTACAAATGAAGTCATTCCATTACACATATAAAAAAAGGCGCGAATTTGAAGAGTCCTCACAACCCATGGTGGTTACGGAGTCCTCGGCAGAAACACACAATTTTTTCCATTCACAATTTCAGAGAATCTGAATAACCCTTTCAATTCAATCTGAGAGGCTTTTGGGAATGCTTATAAAATTTCATCGTCAGTAATGTAAACGCCATTGGTCTAAGACGTCTTCTTCACTATGTTCTCGGAACCTATTGATAATTCCACGGTCCTCGCTTCACCACCTAGTCACATATAGGTGTGTGTGTGTTTGTTTGTTTTCATATCTCTTTAGGGATATGTGTGTGAATTTTTTCGGAGCTCTGGGGATTTACACAACACATACCGATTACAGGGGACATACCTTCGTCCCCATAACGAAAATGTTCTATATTTCTTTCATATTTCAACTTATCGAATCATTGTTCAGTCAAAATTATTCATTCATCATCACGCTATCATTTTTCTTAGTAGTTACTATCACAGTAAATTAACTCATGATATTTTCGTCAAAAATTTTCTGTCCCCATAGCGGTTAAAAAAGATCTGGTGTGTGGAAATAACAATAATCTAAGTATTGCGAGGTCACGATTATTCGTCGTATAGTCTCGCCCTCTAAAATCAAAACCACTTGTGCTCTTATTTTCATATATTGAAGAATATGGGTGCAAATTTTTTCAGAGTTGTGGAAACATTTCACCTATTCCATCTTTCTCTTATGAAATTTTCGAATGAAATGTGCTTGAATAAATAAATCGTATATATTACAATGAAATTGAAAAAATATAAACGCCAGGACTAATGAGATGTTGGTGTCCTTGCTATTTTGTTAAGTTTTATTATGTAGTTTTTCATGTAATATTTTATATCCGTCCATTTCTTTGGTTTAGCACTGCCCCAGAATTTCGTATGCACTCTTCACACATAACCTTTCCTGGAACAATTTTCTTTTTCATTGCAACATGGATAACTGCTATTGTTTCGTTTTGTGTCATTTCTGTTTCATTTGGTTGTCGTAATGGTCCAATGGAAAGAAAATCTTTATCTGGAAATGTTTATAAAGTTACAGTTCTAGACGATGACTGAGTTCGAATTCATACCTGGCTTGTCTTCTTCATCTCATTCATCTGAACTTTCTGTAATATCAGGTAAATCTGAAAATAAGTCAAAAAATGCTTAATTATTGAGCTAGATACTATTATTTTCTTCAAAGGTTTTATTTTTAAAGAACCATTTTGGTCATCATATTTTTCTTGGTTTGAATGTTTTGAATAAATTCGAAAACTATGAAGATCTGTTTCAATATTCAATTCACTATCACTTTCTTCCACTACGAAATATTTTTCTGATGAACATGCTTTAGTTAACATCATATTATTTTTTCAGTTGTATCGGAGATGAAGGTTCATTCTGATTGATATTCCTAACGTTTTTTTCCACAAGTCAGAGTTAAGAAAAGATAACAATAATGCAATCGAACGTAAACTGATTAAAAGTATATATTACATTGAGTACACATTTTTTGAACAATCGTTACCTCGTCAAAGATATTTTCCGTGTTTTTTTACCGTAGTCTACGGGTCTGGTAGATATCAACAAAGGCAATGATGTGAAGATCGAAGTGCTCGAGTAGTTCTCAACGCAGAAAATTCCAGAAAATAGCTTTGACATAGTTATCTTCGGAGGTTAAAGTTTACACTCTTCAATCATAACCTCCTCAATAATCAAGTTTGGGTTTATTAGCAATTTGACTGACTTGAAGAAATTCAAGTTTGTTTCTACTTGCAATATTGTTGTCATTAAATTCTATGATTTGTTATTCGGACATTCGAAATACATTTACTTTTTTTTCAAGAATATCTATTTGATATAAATTCAGGAAATGATGAAATGGATTGATTCAACAAAAAAACTCACCAAACTAAGAGATGAAAATAATAAATAAAAATGTTAATTAGGGTTTTTCTTATTTTTTACTATTGATTTTTTTTGGTTCATGTCAGTCAAAAACAAATTTAATCATAGATTTGGCTGAGAATTTGTATTTTAAATTTTGAATTGGACGAACTATTGAATGAAATTTTGATTGAATAAGGATATGCTCTTCTTATCAAGCGTTGGCAGTAGATATATTATTTCAGCATTCCCTGAAAATGAAAAAAAGAACATATATCCCAAGTCCACTATGCAAACCTCCTTTTGGAGGAAGATATGAATGAATCCTTACCTTAATTTGATATTGAAGTCATCAGGTGTGGGGGTGATGTCCGTAAAACCATGTAGTACAGAAAATTCATTTGTAGTAATAGGTTATTTGTCGTATCCTACGAAAACTGACCCGATTTTAGGAGTGGTAATATCAACTGAAAACTTATTTGGATTAGTCAATTATCCAAACCGGTAGGCAAGCAGACATACTCTCTCAGAAGAGCCCACTAGATCACCTGACATAACATATCTAGATGTTTATGAGGAGATACACAACCGCAGCTCATTTTCAGAACTCGCGGATAGAAAAAAGTATTTTTTATATTAAGAAATAAATATTCCATAATATAGGAAATAAATTTGTGGACAGACTCAATCATTTTCAGGGAACGAATGGTTGATATTTTCAATATTTATTGAAATGAACTGGGGTGAGTTTTAAATATTTTTTTTTATTTCTGATATTATCGTATTATTTGTAGTTTCTGAAAACGAGTATGAAACTGCTTATTACTCGGATACAGTTAATCCGATTTCTAAAAATGTAAAACTACTGGATTGAGAATTGAAATACCTTCCGAAAGAAGTATCACAAGACTCCCCTAATTGAAAAAAAAAATTTAGTAGCTCTCTTTTGACGAGTGATGCTAAACTATTATCTCTTCTATAAATTAGAACCAATATCTAAAAAACTATTTAGGTTAGGTATAGAGAACCCCAAAATGAAATTGAAGATAATTGAATTTTATAATATTGAGAAAGGGTACTTATCCAAATCAATAGTCCAAAATTTCGATGTTTCTTAGTTTCCAATTGTACCTAGAATTTCCTTAAAAAAATCATATTAGTTTTTTCTGAACTATTCAAAAGTGTAGCGAAATACAGGGTGTTCTATTTGAAAAAGCACAACTTTGATATGTTACACTTTGAGCCCCTATAGGCTCCAAAATAAATATTTTCTGCAGCCTCAATCAATATACATACTTATAATGAAATAAAGAAATTCCCGAAAAATGTATTGGTTTGGTTTACAGGGACTGCGTCGTATGGGTTGCCCCGCCCTGTTTTCCTGAACTAATGATAACAAAATGTGACTGTTTGGTAGAATTGAAAATCATGTATTACTTCAACCATTTTGGATATCATATGGAAAACCGCGTAATTTGAAAATCGCCCCACAACGATAGAATTATTAAATATACCCACTTGTCGAGCGAAATTTGACAAAAAATTAATTTTTGTAATTCACGGATTCATCATTGAACGATATTGCGCATTCGATTATATGACATGGGGATCTTTTCCAAAATTCAAATGGAAGAATAACTGAATCATATGAGTTTTCCGGGGTTTGTGAACCGACGTCATAGCACGATAAAAAATTTTCAATATCACATTGTGTGTATAACAACAAAAAAATCATGGCGAAGTCCAATATGAATATCTCCTGTACGTTTCAAGGCGACAAAAATAAAAAAAAACGCCGTGTGTAAACTATCAATGAAAGATATATACATGGGTTGAATAGAACTGGCCGATACTTGATGAAAATCCATATTTACAAAACTAATAAATAGAGTTTATTCTATGATTTTCACTATAAGGGTTTTACAGAAAGTTAGCATCATCAGGAAATGACTAAAGTCCATGCTTTGTCATATGAAGATTCATTTTGCGAATTTTCAGATACTTGAACGGAACCTTGTGGAACACTCAACCTAACTTCTGTTACAGAGTAGTGTCGGCCAGCTAGTCAGAATGGAGAAATCAAATATCGCTCGATTGATTGTGCTAGATGAAATTGAACTGGAAAATGTGAGTCGAATAATAATAATAATAGTGATAAAATATTGAAATCTTGAAAGTGACGTAGTCAGCGTGGAAGGTGATGGCGTGTGTGATAATTTGTGGAAATTATTGAGTTATTACGAGATATAATAGCACAACTGTCAGAAGGGCTCTAAAATGTATATTCGCTAATAATGATCGGATCGTCGCGTACAGCACGTCAAATGAAAGGATAAGAAATGAAGAAGTCAACGACGAAGAAAAATCGAAGATGGCGCAACATGTCATAAGGGCACTAAGCCAAATCTTTGTTAATGATAGTTGAATCTCAACGTGCAGTACATCAAATGGAAGGAAAACGAATACAGAGTGTACCGAGAGAGAAAAAACAAAGATGGTGTAACGAATATAATATCCAACGCCTAATGTGAAATAGCGTAGAAAGAATTGCAAATTCAACAAAAATCACTGAAAAAACTTGGAATTGAAAAATGTTGGGTTATGAACAACTATAAGTTTATTCCAATTGCAGAAGCTTGATGCAAAACGCAGAATTTATTGACAAAGAAAATGGAAAAATCATCGTATACGGAAACATATGATATATTTGGATTCCTTAGGATGAGAAGGATTCGAATCCATCAAAAAACGGACGCTTCCGGTTTCCACTTCCGGTCGTCCGATTCCGATGATTTTGACATCAATGCATTCGTTTAGATGTCAAAAAACATAATTATTCATTTTACGAAGTCAAAAGGACCATATAACCTATTTTCATTATACTAGCAGCAACAGACCGATGTGGGTACTCATTCCAAATGATTTCATTTGTAGATTATGAAAAGTATAATATACAGCGTCCAATGTGAAATAGCATAGAAACAAATTTCACTAGTTTGGACTTCCATTGTCTATTATATAAAATGATTTGAAATCCCTGAAACAAGTAAAAAAGAATAATTAAAAAAGAATAGTTGAAAATAACAATTATATTAAGCAACAATAAACCTGAAATGAAATGATAGTAAAATAACCTACCCAAAATCCACAAGAAGGACGTTCCGCTTAAACCGATCATCAGCTCCAGAGATTCGGCTACTCAAAACTTGTCTAGATTTTTACTTCCCTCAATACAACCATTACAAGGGAAAACATCGTCTTTTGTGAAGAATTCAAGACATTTTGTCGAACTACTAGGGTCAATTGAAGTCACACAGGAAGATCAACTAATTAGTTTCGACGTGGAAAGCCTTTACACCAACGTTCCGGTCGAAGAAGCACTCCAAATCATACAGAGAAAGCTATCCGAAGACGGGAACCTGAAAGAGAGAACGAATCTACCTATAGAAGTAATTATGGAATTACTAGGATGCTGTGTACGAAACTGTTATTTCCAACTGAAGGACGAATTCTTTACACAAGATGAGGGACTGCCAATGGGATCGCCGATTTCACCAGTCATAGCCAACATATATATGGAGTGGTTTGAAACTCTGGCCATTGAAGAAGCCCACAAGAAACCTCGAGTCTGGTTGAGATATGTTGACGACACCTTCATAATATGGAACCATGGGAATACTGAACTAGACGCCTTTCTGAAACACATCAACAGCGTGAGACCTTCCATCACTTTCACAATGGAGAAGGAAATCCACAATGAATTGCCATTCTTAGACGTTTTGGTGAAGAGGACCGACACTAAGTGGGAAACATCTGTATACCGAAAACCCGGGACAGTATCTGAACCACGAATCCAACCACCATCAATCGACAAAAAGAGGAATCATCAAGACTCTATTAGACCGTGCTTTTGGGCTTTGTAATACAAAGGAAGGTCTCGAGAAGGAACTAGACATCATCAAAAGTGATCTTCAGCGGAATGGATACTCCTAAGCGATGGTAGAAAAGACTTTGGCCAAAAGACAGCAGGAGCCTCGCAAGGAAGAGAAGCCGTCACAACCAGTGCTTGCACTTCCCTACATCAGAGGATTATCGGAGAGGATAAGAAGAATTGGTTCCAAGTACAACATTAGAACCTGTTTCAGATCCGGTAACACTATCCGTAGCAGCCTCACGAAAACCAGGCCCCCAAACGCGGACTGCGATTCCAAGAATTGCATTTACCGGATACCCTGTGAGTGCGGAAAATCCTATATTGGTGAAACTAAGAGGCCATTGAATATTCGCATTGCCGAGCACAAGAAGCACACACAGCGAGGAGAAACCAGCAAATCAGGAATAGCAGACCATGTTTGGACCCATCAACACAACATCGAGTGGTCCCAAGCTGAGATCTTGCACAGAGAGGAACATTGGTTCAGGAGAAAATTTAAGGAAGCCGCATACATGTTGTCCAACAACGTATTCAGCCAGGCCAGCGTAGATATACGAAACATATGGAAACCCATCATCAAACGAGAAATGACCAACTCCCGCCAAATCGGTCATCTCTCACGGAATCAGTGAAGCGGAAAATGGAAAGTAGAGAAAGTGAAAGTATTTCAACGACCTATAAAATAGTCATCTCTCGGAGGAATCAGTCCAGTCATCACCCGAAGACGATTGTAGATACCAACAATCGAAACGTCGTGAACTAACGTGACTTGGAATCTCTACACTTTTTTATTTTTATTATTTTCTTTTTGCATTCCTTTAATTTTTATTTATTCAATTATTATATTTTTACTTGTAGGTTATTTTACTATCATTTCATTTCAGGTTTATTGTTGCTTAATATAATTGTTATTTTCAACTATTCTTTTTTAATTATTCTTTTTTACTTGTTTCAGGGATTTCAAATCATTTTATATAATAGACAATGGAAGTCCGAACCAGTGAAATTCATCACGAAACATTGTCAATCACCTTCAAACAGCATAGAAACAATTGCACATTTAAAGAAAATCTTTGAACATATTTAAAATTAAAAGTTCTTGGGTTATGAACAACTACGAGTGTAATGTAATTACAGAAGTTTTATTCAAAACATATGATTTGTTGACAAAAAAATGAAAAAATCATCGTATACTGAAACATATGGTATTTTTGGATTCCTTAGGGTGAGAAGGTTTCGAATCCGTCAAAAACAGGTCACTTCCGGTTTTCACTTCCGGTCGTCCGATTCCGATGATTTTAACATCAATGGATTCGTTTAGATGTCAAAAAACATATTTAATCATATTACGAAGCCAGAAGGACCTCATAACCTATTTTCGCTATAATAGTTGCAACAGATCATTTAAAATGATTTGATGTGTAGACTATGAAAAATATAATATCGAGCGCCCAATGTCAAACAACATAGGAAGAATTGCAAGGAGAATCATTGAAAAAACTTCGGATCGTCACGTACATTATGTCAAATGAAAGAAGAAGAATTGCAGAATTCATCGACAACGAAAAAACAAATATGGTGCAACATGTCAGAAGGGCAATAACCCCCATCTTCATTAATGATAGTTGAACCTCAACGTGCAGCACATCAGATGAAAGGGAAACGAATGCTGAATTCATTAACAGAGAAAAAGCAAATCTGACGCAACATGTTAGAAGGGCACAAAGCAACATTTTCGTTGATAATTGTCGAATCGTCACGTACAGCACGTCAAATAAAAGAAAAATAAATGCAAAATTCATCGACAGAGAAAAAACAGAGATGCCGCAGAGTGACACTAAGCAACATTTTTGTAAATGATAGTTGGATCTCAACGTGCGGCATGTCAAATGAAAGGGATACGAATGCAGAATTCATCGACAGAGAAAAAAAAACGGAGACGATGCCAAGATCGCACAAAGTTGTATTTTCACTAATAATAGTCGCATCATCACATCTAGTACTTCAAATAAAATGGGAAAAAAAAGCAGAATTCATGTGTTTGTTGCGCTATTCAAATCCAAGGTGACATGGATTAATGTCAACGCTGAATAGGCATCTAACAAAGACTCTCTGATTTTCTTTTTTTTTTCATTTCAGAATATATCATCACTAATTTTCATATTCATACCCAAGGTGACATTGATCACTGCCAATGTCGAATCTGCATCCGGAGATACGCAGTTCTCAAAGCGACGAAACAAAGGCTCTTTGTTTCATTTTAAAATATGTCATCACTTATTTTACTATAAATACGTCATGCATGGCGAAATGAGTTAGTTGCATCCATTGAAAGTGATACCAGTGACAAGTGCACCGATTCTATTTGAAAGTAAGTGTTTTAGGTTTGACTTTTTCCTCAGATGCATTAATATAATTTAATTGGAAATTGGTGAGAATTGTTGAATCATGTGATTTCCAAATTTTTTCTCGATATAGGTATATATATATATATATATATATATATATATATATATATATACATATATATATATATATATATATATATATATATATATATATATATATATATATATAGTCGGTCAATACTACTCTTCGCTTTATATATATATATATATATATATATATATATATATAATATATATATATATATATATACACATACACATACATACATACATACATACTACCTCAAGAGGAAGTCCAGGGTGTCCCTGGACTTCCTCTTTTCCTCTCGGGAATGTATAGATGGGGTCAAAATATCACCAGTACTTCATATAACTTTTTTCCTAAAAGTCTTCGTAACCAAGTTACGGGCCCTCGAAGTTACAAAATGAAAAATGTTTTTCTTTGATAACTTTTCAAGTAAATATTCAAAATCATCCAAATTTTGGTAATTGACTAAACAAATGAATTCCGTCGATGAGCTTTCATGCAGGAGTCAGTTGTTTTGCTACAAAGTCAGGAACGGACTACCCCCGATGGTCCACACCCCAAAACTTTGAAATGACAGATATTTTTCAATATTTTTCAACAAAATAAGGTTACTTGGACAATTTTATGAATAAAAGTACTCGTGTGGAAAGTCGATCGGAGCAACGAGTCTTGATAAAAATGTAGTTCTACTCGACGACATCAAACCCGCTCGTCCACCATTATTTGAAATGAATAATTATCAAAGCAGAAATAATAATGATAACGTTAATTCAACAACATTTATAACAGGAATAATACAAAGTATGCTAAAATGAAGTCGTAAACAAAAAGTACAGTACCTATATGGAAGTTTAAGTCACAATTGTGATAGCAGATATTTTTTCAAAAGAAATATCAAGTTCTGTAGATTCGTGGTGTTTTTAAACTAGCAAGCTACTCTACTATGAAATATCGAATTCATTCCATATTTTGTATGTACATAATACGTGTGGAATAATCACGTTTCGTGTTGATCAGTTATCTGAATCTCATGAAACTCAACATTCGAATGTTTCAAATTCTTCTTCACAGCTAAACTGTTGAGGAGTTTCACTGATAATTATAATTTTATGGGAGAAATTCTTTAACACGAATCTAAATTTAGCTGAAAAAACGCACATCGGGAAAAATATTTACTATACTAATAAAAAGCAAATGAATGAACTACTAAAACGGCTGCACATGATCAGGTGAAAAATATCCAGGGAATAATTATGTTCCATTTCTTTCACAGATGTTGACAAAAAAACCTTTTAGAAAGTTTTGATAAAAAATGAGAAACTGGAATGCGATTTTGTTTTGTTGAGTGGTGCGTTGTCATATGACTATCATTGTATTGTCAATATTCTATAGGATATTTTGAATTTTTTCAATATGGCCGAACAGTTTACATTCAATGAATATGCAGATATGCATGTATTTTATGGACTAGCATTTTGTAATGCTGCAGAAGCTCGTCGTCTGTATTCCGAGCATTTTCCCAATCGAACGGTACCGTCAAGAGAAACATTCGAGCGTGTCGATCGCAGCTTAAGGGAGACAGGTATGTAATAATTGATAATTAATTTGAGCACGTTGTTTTATTTCGATATTATTGTAGGTACAGTTTTGCCAAAACGAGGTGGTGAGGGCGCTCCTAGGACTGTACGTACCGTTGTATTGGAGGAAAATATTTTGGAAGCCGTCGCTGATGATCCTTCAATAAGCATCAGAAATCTATCAGAACAGTTCCATACATCCAAGTCCACTATTCATAGAATAATTAGGGAACAACTGCTCCACCCATTTCACATCCAGAAGGTACATGCCATGACACCTCAAGATTTTCCAGCACGACTGGAATATGCCAATTGGTTCATGGATAGGCAAAGAGAGGATATGACTTTTATTAATCGAGTTTTATTCACTGATGAAGCAGGTTTCAGTAGAGATGGAGTTATCAACTCTCATAATCTCCATATATGGGCCGAAGAAAATCCCCATGGGAAATTGCAAACCAAACACCAACGGAAATTCAACGTGAATGTTTGGGCTGGTATCATAGGAAACCATCTTATAGGACCATTCGTTCTACAGGACCGATTGAATGGAGAACGTTATTTGGAGTTCATTCAGAACGATTTGAATGGACTTTTGGAACATGTTCCATTGCAAACCCGAAGAGATATGTGGTTTATGCATGATGGCGCTCCTCCTCATTTTAGTTTGATTGTGCGTGACCATCTGAACCATATTTTCCGCAATAGATGGATTGGTAGAGGTGGGCCATATTCATGGCCATCGCGGTCTCCGGATTTAAATCCATTGGATTTCTTTCTGTGGGGGCATCTAAAAAGCTTCGTTTACGCTACACCTATTCACACAAGAGATGCATTGTTGAATAGAATAACATTACATTGTGAAGCCATACGAAACGACCCTGGAATGCTATTTCAAGTACAGAGAGGGTGTCTTCGCAGACTAAGAAAATGTATAGAGAGAGAAGGTGGTCATATCGAGCAGTTTCTGTAGCGGATTTTTCATTTCTGTTTGCTCTTGAGGCTCTTGAGTTTCGTTAGTTAAACGTGTTTGCATTATAAAAATTCGTTATGAACATTTTACCTATCATTTCCATTTTCCTTAAAAACTAATATTTTTGAATAATGGTAGACATCTCAGGATAAACGTTGTTGAATTAACGTTATCATTATTATTTCTGCTTTGATAATTATTCATTTCAAATAATGGTGGACGAGCGGGTTTGATGTCGTCGAGTGAAACTACATTTTTATCAAGACTCGTTGCTCCGATCGACTTTCCACACGAGTACTTTTATTCATAAAATTGTCCAAGTAACCTTAATTTGTTGAAAAATATTGAAAAATATCTGTCATTTCAAAGTTTTGGGGTGTGGACCATCGGGGGTAGTCCGTTCCTGACTTTGTAGCAAAACAACTGACTCCTGCATGAAAGCTCATCGACGGAATTCATTTGTTTAGTCAATTACCAAAATTTGGATGATTTTGAATATTCACTTGAAAAGTTATCAAAGAAAAACATTTTTCATTTTGTAACTTCGAGGGTCCGTTACTTGGTAACGAAGGATTTTAGGAAAAAAAGTTATATGAAGTACTGGTGATATTTTGACCCCATCTATACATTCCCGAGAGGAAAAGAGGAAGTCCAGGGACACCCTGTATATATATGATGAGCTGTTTTCTCGGGTTTCGCTCCGTGTTCTGTGTATTTTCTCCCCATCTGAATATGTAATGATATACAGGGCGTTCTATTTTAAAAAATGGAAATTTGGTCTGTAGCACCTACACCAAACACCCTGTATATTTAAAAATTAAATCAAAATATAGCTCTCATGAACTCCTAAAACTTTTGTATGAAACATTTTTGTGTATCTCCTTCAACAAACCAGATATTGCCTGTCACATAAAATGTGGGACACCCGGTATATATATATATATATATATATATATATATATATATATATATATACTGGTTTTTTTCAACAGGACATAACCAGAATATGGCAAATGAGACTTTGTCGAAACGTTGTGAAAATAATCCTTATGGGGAGAAAATACACAGAACACGGAGCGAAACCCGAGAAAACAGCTCATCATACTTTATCCGTGAGAATCTTCGAGTTAACATATATATATATATATATATATATATATATATATATATATATATATATATATATATATATATATATATATATATACAATATATATATATATATATATATTGGATTTTTTCAGTCAAATGTTTTACATGTTGTGGTTTGTTTGAGATAGTATTCGCATATATTGTGAATCAAAACATAAAGCTTTCATTTTTTATTTTTCGTAGATGGATTTACAAAAGTTGAATGTAAGTTCGATCGTGAAGAGAAAGCCAAGTATCAAAGTAGCAGATTTGTCTGTGGAGATGCCGCAGAGGATATTCACTGCCAAAATCTTGAAAGGAAAATTTGGTGAGGCGGTCATGTTAGATTTGGGAGACAAAGTATCATTTCCGCCCCACCGAGTGACTGAGGCGTATCGCCCTCACTTACGAGAATTTTCATCTAGAAAATACGCTATTGTGTTCAAAGGGTTAATGGACATTGGGAAACCGAATCTTGTCGTTTCATTTGAGATTGTACAAAATTAAGGTTAGTATTGTTTCCAATTTTTTCTTTGTTTTATAGGCAAAGAGTTTTTGGTGTATACAATATTTTTCATTCAGCTCAAAAATTCTCATTCACATATATGATCCGCATAAAGTAGTGTTTCCGTACAATATTTTTCCTTCACTTAGTGCAGAATATGTGTTTTAAATTCGTCATTTTGAATGACACTTGATTTTTTATTTTCATTATAAGTGTAGCAATTACTTCATGAAAGACATTACCCTCTCTGTTGACAAAAATATTTTTAGTGTATGTTTTTATTAAAAAATCAAATTTATTTCAGAATAATACATCAACGTGTGCAGTATCAGTCAGATTCATCTCAACAACAACATTCAAAACCGTCGCAGCAACCTTTCCAGAACGAGTTTAAAATCTCAACAGTTTTAATTTTTTTCAGTCTATAGTTGCACATTATGAGGCTAGAATTTCTCGATATTCATGGATTTATTGGACAAACTGCGTCTATTCAATATATAGAACACCGTAGTGAATTTGGAAGACTTTGAAGATTCATGGTGGTGTATTCCAAAATTGGAGAAAAACACACCGTTCTGTATGGGGCATTCCAAAGTAAATTTGTTCAGCTGCAGTCTCAATAACGTTGATATTTCATATAAATGGCTTTATAATATACTACCAAAATAAATAAAATACATATCACACACATCTTTTTTTGAAAATGAAAACTTATCTTATACAGGAAAGTTTTCAAAAATATGCAATAACAAAAAATTATATACCAGATTTTATAGAGATGAATAAACATCATATTGAAAGATACAAGGTTGACAAAAACAGGACATTTTAGAAATAAAGAAAATAAGTTTGTCTGTCATATTAAATTATGATTCGTTGGATCGATATAACAAAAAGTGGCATTTTATATCTTGAATTTTATTATTTTATTCAGGGTATTATTATAGATTATTGACATTTGACATTAAATTTCAATTGTGATATTTGGAAATTCATTTCATATTGTAGAGTTTCATTTGTTCGGAGTTCTTGGACATATAAACATAACAAATTAACGATACAGACAAATATGAAAAATCGTCATAAAATAATTCAAATCCATTCAAGTGAATACATGAATTGAAAGATATTTCAACCTCAACTTAGATATTCTGACAAAAAACACACAGTATTCACAATTCCATATTCCGTTATTCCAAGTTCATATTCATCAAAATTGATACGATTATAATATATATATATATATATATATATATATATATATATATATATATATATATATATATATAGGAATATAAAACTATCTCCAAATACAGTTGCATGAATGCACATCAAGCATTTTGTCGTAGTACGGTGACCGGGGGCAAAGTTACAACTTCAGCATGATATGAATGTTTATAAATATTAGGGAAGGTCAAGATCATCAATAAATAATAATAATAATAATAGGTAATAGGTAATAATAGGTATTAAGAAATTCATTCGATGTGCATTGGTCACTATTAAGAAACGGTTCCAAAGCTTTCGGAATACATAGCAAATAATTTCCTTCATGACTATTCGTTCAATAATAAATATTATTACTTCAAAATATATCGAAATCAAAACACGTTTGCGACTGATATATCAGTTACATTTGGAAAGTGAGTTTCATTTTGGAGAAATAACAGCCCACACATGTTGGAAATTTTGTCATAGTGTGGTGAAAATCGTATTGAAAATTTTACGAAATATAAGCGCATATATATACAAAGTGAATCAATATTTGAAATACGTCGTTTGGAACATAATGCTGAGTCGTATTGTGGAGTTAACGTTCGAAATTGGGGAAAGTGAAGTATTCAACAGTTTTGCGTGCGACGGTTTTGCGTGCGTTTTCGACCAGTTTACGTGCCTTTATTCGTTATCGTTTCGTCCGTGATTGTCGTTTTTTTCCTATTTCAATATGACAGTCATTTATCACTTAAAGCGTTTCGCAAACCAAGTAAGCATCATCAGGAGATGACTGAAGTCCACGCTCTGTGGTATGAAGGTTCGTTTTGTGAAATTTCAGACTCCTGAACGGAACCTTGTGAAACACTCAGCCTAACTTCTGGTACAGAGTGGTGTCGTCCGCCAATCAGAATGGAGAAATTAAATATCAGTAGAATGATGGTGTTAAATGAAATTGAACTGAAGAATGTCGGTCGAATAATAATTATAGTGATAAAACAATAAAACTTAACTTGTATTACAGAGTGGTGTCGGTTAGCCAATCAGAATGGAGGAATCAAATATCTGTCGATTGATTGTGTTAGATGATATTGAACTGAGGAATGTGGGTCGAAAAATAATAATGATAGTGATAAAACATTAAAACTTTGAAAGTGACGTAGTCAGCGTGGGAGGTGGCGGCGAGGTAGAAAATGTGTGAGGATTTGTGGAAATGAATGAGTTATTAGAGAAAAAAATGGAGCATCTGTCAGAAGGGCACTAAGTTGTATATTCGCTGATAATAATCGAATCTTCGCGTACAGCACGTCAAATGAAAGGATAAAAAATGCAGAATTCATCGACGAGAGAATACAAAGATGACGCAACATGTCAGAAAGGCATTAAGTCACAATTTCACTCATGATATTTGGATCTTAACGTGCAGCACATCAAATCAAAGAGAAACGAATGCAGAATGTATCGACAAAGAAAAAACAAATATGACGCAACATGTCAGAAAGGAACTGAGCCACATCTTCGTTAATGATAATTAAATCTCAACGTGCAGTACATTCAAAAAGGAAACGAATGCAGAATTCATCGACACAGAATAAAACAAAGACGACGTAACATGTGAGAAGGACAATGAGCCGTATTTTCGTTAATAATGATCTGTTCTCAACGTGCAGTACATCAAATGAAATGGAAACGAATGCAGAATTCATCGTCAGAGAAAAAACAAAGATGACGCAACATGTCAAATATTATTAACGAAGAAGCAAGTTAGTGAACCTGCTTCTTCGTTAATAATATTTGGATCGTCATGTATTACACGTCAAATGAAAGGGAAACGAATGCAAAACTCGTCGACAAAGAAAAAACAAAGATGGCGCAATATGTCAGAAATGCACGAATCCGCGTCTTCGTTAATAAAATTCGTATCGTCACGTGCAGCATATCAAATGAAAGGAGATATGTTGAATTTATCAACAAATAAAAAACTGAACCATATTTTCGTTAATAATAGTCGGATCGTCGCATTTACTCAAGACTGAAATGTTTAGAAGATACCAACGGAGATCTTACGGTGACTATGAGTTCTGGTATGCTTTGTTAGGTAACGAATGATGCGTGCAATTTCGTTGATTCCAGCGACATGATTATTCCAAGACATATTGGTGTCCATTTGAACCCCAACAAACTTATTGAAGCAGAAGGTGGAACCCCAAAGAATAGGAGATATAGTACACCAAGTCAGTGAAGAGCGGCATTTTTCTACAGAAAATTTTTTGAATTTCTTCAAATTTTCCAAATATCAGTAACAGAAAGACAAAACTCAGCTGTGGAACGCTTTCATCTACTAAAGTTAAGTATGTGTCGATAGTGTGTAACAAAGTTTTCCAATAAATTCACTGATTGCGCCCTCTGGAGGATGTTTGTTACGATACACCATAGATGGCATAGATGGCACATTCAATATTATCGGGATTGCGCGCAATCGCGACACATAGTTAACTTTAGTAGATGAAAGCGTTCCGCAGCTGAGTTTTGTCTTTCTGTTACAGATATTTGGAAAATTTGAAGAAATTCAAACATTTTTCTGTAGAAAAATGCCGCTCTTCACTGACTTGGTGTACTATATCTCCTATTTTTTGGGGTTCCACCTTCTGCTTCAATAAGTTTGTTGGGGTTCAAATGGACACCTATATGTCTTGGAATAATCATGTCGCTGGAATCAACGAAATTGCACGCATCATTCGATACCTAACAAAGCATACCAGAACTTCGCTGGTATCTTCAAAACATTTCAGTCTTGAGTAAATGCGACGATCCGACTATTACTAACGAAAATATGGTTCAGTGCCCTTTTGGTTGCCTCTTTTGTTTTTTATTTGTTGATAAATTCAACATATCTCCTTTCATTCGATATGCTGCACGTGACGATGCGACTTTTATTAACGAAGACGCGGGTTCGTGCATTTCTGACATATTGCGCCATCTTTGTTTTTTCTATGTCGACGAGTTTTGCATTCGTTTCCCTTTCATTAGACGTGTCATACATGACGATCCGAATATTATTAACGAAGAAGCAGGTTAGTGCACTTCTATGTTGCGTCATCTTTGTTTTTTCTCTGTCGATGAATTCTGCATTCGTTTCCCTTTAATTTGATGTGCTGCACGTTGAGATCCAACTATCATTAACAAAAATGTTGCTTAGTGTCACTCTGACATACTGCGGCATCTTTGTTTTTCCTCTGTCGATGAATTCTGCATTCGTTTCCCTTTCATTTATTTGATTTGCTGCACGTTGAGATTCAACTATCATCAATGAAGATGTGGATTAGTGCCCTTCTGACATGTTGCACCATATTTGTTTTTTCGTTGTCGATGAATTCTGCAATTCTTCTTCTTTCATTTGACATGATGTACGTGACGATAAGAAGTTTTTTCAATGATTCTCTTTGCAATTCCTCCTATACTGTTTGACATCAGGCGCTCGATATTATATTTTTCATAGTCTACACATTAAATCATTTGAAATGAGTACCCGCATCGACCTGTTGCTACTAGTATAGCGAAAATAGGTTATGAGGTCCTTTTGGCTTCGTAAAATGATTAACTATGTTTTTTGACATCTAAACGAATCCATTGATGTTAAAATCATCGGAATCGGACGACCGGAAGTGAAAACCGGAAGTGACCTGTTTTTGACGGATTCGAAACCTTCTCACCCTGAGGAATCCAAAAATACCATACATTTCAGTATACGATGATTTCTTCATTTTTTTGTCAACAAATCATGTGTTTTGAATAAAACTTCTGTAATTACATCACACTCGTAGTTGTTCATAACTCAAGAACTTTTAATTTCAAATATGTTCAATGATTTTCTTTGAATGTGCAATTGTTTCTATGCTTTTTCACATTGGACGCTGTATATTATACTTTTCATAATCTACAAATGAAATCATTTGAAATGAGTACCCACATCGGTCTGTTGCTGCTAGTATAATGAAAATAGGTTATACGGTCCTTTTCACTTCGTAAAATGATTAATTATGTTTTTTGACATCTAAACGAATGCATTGATGTCAAAATCATCGGAATCGGACGACTGGAAGTGGAGACCGGAAGTGGTCGTTTTTTGATGGATTCGAATCCTTCTCACCCAAAGGAATCCAAATATATCATATGTTTCAGTATACAATGATTTTTTCATTTTCTTTGTCAATAAATTCTGCGTTTTGCAATCAAGCTTCTGCAATTGGAATAAACTTATAGTTGTTCATAACCCAACATTTTTCAATTCCAAGTTTTTTCAGTGATTTTTGTTGAATTTGCAATTCTTCCTATACTATTTCACATTGGGCGTTGGATATTATATTCGTTACACCATCTTTATTTTTTCTCTGTCGGTACACTCTGTATTCGTCTTCCTTCCATTTGATGTACTGCACGTTGAGATTCAACTATCATTAACAAAGATTTGGCTTAGTGCCCTTATGACATGTTGCACCATCTTCGATTTTTCTTCGTCGTTGACTTCTGCATTTCTTATCCTTTCATTTGACGTGCCGTACGCGACGACCCGATCATTATTAGCGAATATACATTTTAGAGCCCTTCTGACAGTTGTGCTATTATTTCTTGTGATAACTCATTAATTTCCACAAATTATCACACACGCCATCACCTCCCACGCTGACTACGTCACTTCCAAGGTTTCAATGTTTTATCACTATTATTATTATTCGACCCACATTCTCCAGTTCAGTTTCATCTAGCACAATCAATCGAGCAATATTTGATTTCTCCATTCTGATTAGCTGGCCGACACTACTCTGTAACAGAAGTTAGGTTGAGTGTTCCACAAGGTTCCGTTCAAGTATCTGAAAATTCGCAAAATGAATCTTCATATGACAAAGCATGGACTTTAGTCATTTCCTGATGATGCTTACTTGGTTAGCGGAACGCCTTAAATGATAAATGAGTGTCATATTCAAACACGAAAAACCGTTACGACAATAGCGATGAAACGATAACGAATAAACGCACGGAAAACGGTCGAAAACGCACGAAAAACGATCGAAAACGCATGAAAAACGATCGAAAACGCATGAAAAACGATCGAAAACGCACGGAAAACGGTCGCACGCAAAACGGTGGCACGCAAAACAGTCGAAACGTTTGTAAAACGGTCGCTTTCCCCATTTTCGAATGTTAACTCCTCAATACGTAACTCCTCGACACCTTTGGTGTCATCTCCTTCTTCTCCTGATGATGCTAACTTGAGACTTCCAACATGTTGGAACGCTAGACTTCTTTTGAATCGACATTTTTTTTTTCTCAAATGATGTATTCTGAAATGCCCTGTATACACATTTATATCATATTTTGAACCGACATGTTTTTTTCCTTAAATGATATATTTTGACGCACCCTGTACACTTCGAAGTCATATTTGTTTTTCAATTATGTATTTTGAGATACCTTGTACACATTGAGGGATGGCACGTTGAAAACTTACAGCCTCGTTGAACTGTTTTTTTTTTTCTCAAATGATGTATTTTGACGCACCCTGTACACTCCGACACCATGTTTGTTTTCAATGATGTATTCTGAGATACCTCGTAACATTGAGGGATCACACTTTGAAACGATACAGCCTCATTAATCTGTAATGTTTTTTCTCAAATCTGATTCATTATTATTAATATATCACTTTCGGGCTTCCAATTTTCATCGAGTCGTTTACGATTAATTCCAAAACCGGCAACGCTACATTGCCCCATAAACAATGATTTATTGTACAACTGGCAACGCCGAACCTGCCATGCTGGCATGTATTGACATTTGACAGATGCAGTCTTAAGAGTCTAGTGTTTACAGTGTCCTTCTTCAACCAATAGATAGTTCAGCTAGTGACTCATAGATGACTCTGTATGTTCTATAACTTTTGTTGTTTTCATATACTTTTGTATCGATGAATCGAGCGCTTATCTTTGTGTGGTTACTGATAAGAGGACATGAATAAATTCTGTACGATAAATTATTCAAATTAATCTCTCAATATCCTATACGCAAAGCCACGTAAATTCATACGGAACACCATGGGGGCTCTTACACACAAATACACATCTTTATATGAAATATTAATTATTTCCCAAAACTATGTATATTTTCCTATCTTCAATATGATAATGACGATTACATTCTACGGAAATAAAAAAAAATGCTGTCGAGTATAATGAATGAGTCAATTTCGGTCCCGATAAAACTAACGCTGTAAATACCCAACATTCGCAGTTAACTTCAATATCTTACGTTGGTGTAGAGGCTAAGGACAATTTCTACCACGCGGACGATCCAGGTTCGAATCTCATAACTATAAACTTTTTTAAATTAAAATCACGTGACTGGAACGTGACAAGGGGGCCGAGGGGTGAGGAAGAGTCGCAAGAGGGCCTGAGCGGTGATGCGGAGTCCCAAGGGGGCCGAGGGCATGGGAGTTTACACTTAAATCGCTACGATACTCGTTCCATCCTGCGTCGATGACGTTTCCCCCACTCCCGGTTTTGAATTGCCCGCTGTATGCGCGATAGCTGATTTGTTTTCTGAATGATGGTGGAGGTGGTCTGAAGTGGGCTTTGAAGGCTAAGGCTAAGTTTACACATAATGGACGTCTGACAGAGACGAGGCGCTGACCTTTGCCCCTTCCGTGTGACGTGGGCCATAGGTCCAAAATTGCTAGAATGAACCTCCATAAGAAAATACATGGGGTTTTGATTTGGAACTGTCCTAGCTCCTATACTGTGAAGCATTGCAGTTTGTTTTACAGGAAGACAATGTACATTACTTTCAAAATTTCTCAAATAAGAATACATTTAGGCCAAACTTTCAACCTTCTAGAACTTCAATTCAGATCAGACAGCCAAATTCTTCTCCTATCAATAATTATAGTACACCAAATAACTTTTTCAGACAGCAAAATCAATTTCAGTCACAAAATACCAATTCAGCCACGAGCACCAAGCCAACCCCAAAAATTCTTTACCAACGCGCAAGTTTTTAGACAACCATTTCAAAACAGAAATGTTTTCAGGCCCAATCAAAATCAAAATCAGAACTTCACAAAACCTACACCCATGAGTGTATCCACCAGAAATACATATCAAACAAATAAACCAGTACCAATGAGTGTTTCGACAAGAAACGCCCCTAATTATCGATTAGGTCCCTCAAACTCATTTCAAAATCAACCCCAAAGAAATTTATATCAGAGGAATTATTTAATACGGTAGTTAGTGACACTCAAAATGAACCAAATTATAGCGAACACGAATATTACGCTGAAGAAGATTATAACGAACATTTTGACGAATTTCTGTATTGCGAAAATGAAAATCAGGAAAGTAACTTTGACAATTCTGAGGTGAATTCTCAGGAAATGTCAAGCACAAACAATCAAACCTAGTTCCGCGAATCATTTCTTTCAATAATTCTAGTTCTAGCGAATTATCATATATAACATTTCCGGAATATGACGCAAAATTTCTCATTGATTCAGGCTCCACGAAATCTTTTATAGATCCAGAAATTGCTCAAAAACTGTTTCCAAATCTAATTAAATACGACCCGTTTATGGTTTCTACAGTTTTCCAAAAATCAGCTCATAAATATAGCGCATCTATGCCCACTTCAAAATTATTCAATTTGCCACAACAAAAACATTTGAAATTGTTCCTTTTTCAAATTTCATGACATTTTCAAAGGATTAATTGGTCTTGACAATTCAAAACTTTTACAAGCTAACCTAGATTTTGGTAATGGCTATCTTATCACTCCTTATGCGAAAATAAAACAGAAGTTTCAAAAAACAAAAAGCGATCTCAATTTAATTACGATTGCTCCAAGATCTGAGCAAGTGATACAGGTCAAAACATCAATTCAGATGGTGAAATAATAATACCTCACCAACGCTTCCATAATTGTGAATTGCCAGAGTGTCTTACTGTTGCAAATAAAGGTAGAGCTCTCACTACAATTTTGAACAACACCACCAAACCAGTAACCCTGAGTTTTTCAGAACCAATCGCTGTTGAAAAACTTGATAAGAATGAAATTCAAAAAATCGATTTTCAAAATTTTGATGATTCCCCTAAGCAAAATTTCGATTTTTCAAAAATTCGATGTGACCATTTGAATGACGAGGAAAGATATAAGATACTTTCGCTGTGCAAAGAATTATCTGATATATTTTATTATGAAAATACCCCGCTGACTTTTACGAGCCGTGTAAAGCACCAAATTAGAACATCTGATGAAATACCGGTGTATACAAAATCATACCGGTACCCATTTATACACAAGCAAGAAGTCGAAAATCAGATCAAAAAAATGCTCGACCAGAAAATTATTCGGCCAAGCAATTCTCCTTGGAATTCTCCTTGGTCATCGCCAATTTGGGTGGTACCCAAAAAGGTCGATGCTTCTGGGAAGCAAAAATGGAGGGTTGTTGTTGACTATCGCAAGCTCAATGAGAAAACGATAGATGACAAATACCCTTTACCTAACATCACAGATCTTCTGGACAAACTGGGAAAATGCCAGTATTTCACAACACTCGACCTGGCCAGTGGCTTCCATCAAATTGAAATGGAAGAGGACGATATTGAAAAAACAGCTTTCAATACGAAACATGGCCATTATGAGTACCTGAGGATGCCATTTGGTTTGAAAAACGCGCCAGCTACTTTTCAGCGCGTAATGGATAATTCCCCCTAACGAAATGCATGTAAATAATACCGACAACGAGTTACCTCCGAAAAGTCACACAGAAAATGACAATCTCTCTTTACAAGTTCAACCTGATACCGAACGTACAGGAGATGAACCCCTACCAGAACCCAGAATACACGAAGACAATGAATTACCTTCCACAGGTAATGGAAGAAATGACATTTCTTCACCATTGCAACCTAATATCGAACAAATAGAAGATGAACTCCTACCAGAACGCGAAAACCTTGAAGATGACACCATTCACTCAAATACTGAACAGAACCCTGTTGTAACAATTCCAATAGCGCAGTGTGCCGTGAACCTAGGGCTCAATCAGTTGATTATAAGCTCAGTTCTCCATTCTCCGGCCAAACCTAAAACTACCATTCCGTTCGAGAAAAAGATGAGAATTCATGTACAAATATCGCAAAATGATACAGAAAACGATATTTTGAATTTTATCAAAGAATATGTCGCCCCAGGAGTGCAGTACCATGTCTATTTTGAAGATGAGAATTCATGTACAAATATCGCAAAATAATACAGAAAACGATATTTTGAATTTTATCAAAGAATATGTCGCCCCAGGAGTGCAGAACCATGTCTATTTTGAAAACCCCGAACTTTATGAACCATTTTCGGCAACAATTCAAAAATATTTCAAGTGGCTCTCTATAAAATTCAAAAAGTGTACCAAAAAGCTTCTGGACGTTACGAAAAAAGAAGACGTTCAAGAAATTATCAAAAACCACCATGAAGGTAAGTCAAACCACCGCGGTGTTGACGAAACTTTCGCAAGAATTAAGGAAAAACATTACTGGCCGAACATAAAAGAAACCATTCAAACATATATTAATCAATTCCTTATTTGCCAACAAAGCAAATATGAGCGAAAATCCATTAAAATGAAGCTCAACATCACCCCTACAGCAACCAAACCTTTAGAAATCGTACATATGGATACATTCACTATCGAAAATAGAAAATTTCTCACAATTATAGACAGTTTTTCAAAGTACGCACAGGCATACCTAGTCAACTCCTTGACAGGTACGGAAATAGCCGAAAACCTCATTCAATTTTTTTCTCATCATGGTATCCCCAAACGAATTATCGTTGACAACGATACCGAATTCAATAACTTTCTCATTTCGGAACTCCTGGCTTTACACAAAGTCGAAGTTCATATCACATCACCACACCATCCGCAATCCAATGGAATGATAGAACGGTTCCATTCTACCATTCTAGAACATATTCGTCTACTCAACACTAGAGGATTTTTGAAAACCCCTCCAAAAATGAAAATGTTGTACGCAATTTTGGCATACAACCACTCTATACATTCGGTCACAAAACTCAAGCCAATTGACATCATATGTGGTCACATTTCAACCAATTCCAAAATAAACTCGGATCTAATAAAGCGAAAGGAAAAGATAGTAGAACGAGAAAATAAAAAACGCGATGATCCCATTGTATTCAAAACCAAACAAAAAGTATACGTGAAAAAACATATTAGGCAAAAGGATGCAAATAAATTCCAAAAACCAACTCAAATCAAAACGGTCGATCATACAATGAAAACAGTTTCTACAGAAAACCAACAAAAAATTCACATGGGCAATTTAAAACGCCCCCTCAAAAAATACCCATCTCTCATTAAAAATTGAATAATTTTTCAGATTATCTGGAACTCTCAGACTCCAGGAAAATATATCTAAACAAAATCTGAAGAACAATCCAGGACTTATTCCTCTCAAACTTGGAACAGCCAAAGTCGAAACGCACGCATATTAACTTATTCATTATTATGATTTAAATCCAATAATCATGGAGGTAAATAAACTGAAATTCCATTCAAAAAATATAAGGCGGTCACAAAGATTACTAATGGGACACATCTAACTATTTGAAAATATTAGAATTTTCGGAAAAGGAGGTGACTGATAGACTCAACAATATTTTACCACATTTACTCAGAACAAAGCGCGGTCTTATAAACGGCATTGGATCCATTTTCAAGCCGATCACAGGAAATTTAGATTCCAACGATGGTGAAAAATATGACCGTCTGATGAAAGAATTACAAGATAATCAAAATAATCTAGTAACGAATATCAAGAAGCAAAACTCACTCTCAATCTCATTAATTGATCAGTTCAATAGTACAGTTCAGCAAGTGAAACATAACGAAAGGCTTTTGGAATCAAAAATTATTCAAATAGCAAAAATTGTTGAAAATCAAACGTATAAAGAAAACTCTATGTTTATCAAAGACATCTTGAACCAGATAATCAATACATTTGAAATCATAAATTCAATTTTGCAAGATGTTGAAAACTCAATACAATTTTTCAGACTGAACATTCTTCATCCTAGTTTTATAAAAACGGAAGATTTGTTCAAAGAACTGCAAAAATTAAATGAAATTGTTGAGAAAGACCAACTACCAATAGAAATAAGTTTTGAGAATACTTTGCTTTATGAAAAAATTATTAGCCTCAAAAGCTATATATCAAATTTCAGAATAACCTATATCTTGCATATTCCAATTACCCATCCATCAAATTTCGATTACTATCACCTATTTTCTATTCCGATATTAACTAAGGGTCAGTTTAAGGCTGTTATACCTCAAAACAAAAATTTGTCAAAAAACGAAAAATTGTATGCATTCTTGAGCGATCCTTGTTTGGAGATCTCCCACCGAACCTATATCTGCCCATCCACCAACATCAGAGAGCTGACAGAAGACAATCCATGCGAAATCCAGCTACTCAATGTCCAGAACACCTCCACTTGTAAGGAGACTGTCATACATTTATCGAGACCAGCCATCAGATAACTAGACAACTCAAACAAATGGGTTGTCCTCCTACCGGCTCAACAAACCAAACTCAACCAAACTCAAGTGCCAGAACCAGAACGAAATCGAGAACCTAGTACCTGGAAGTTATCTATTCGACATTCCAATTGGATGCCAGTTATTCTGTGGCAACCAAATAATAACCAACGATCACCAAGTTACCAACAGTGAACCAATCATCTTACCAGACTTGGACGAAGGAAAGCCAGAGCAACCCAAATCAATAGGGATCCAACTTGACGACCTGAACCTGGACGAACTTCATTCAATAAAAACAGCAATAATGGAAAACGAACCGATTATATCTTTCAAAGACGTAGCACATATCCCAAGTTTTTGGACGATGTTTATCTACTTGGTCATAGTATCAATTTGTTTGTACCTAGTGCACAAGAAGATTGGCCTCAGAGGGTGCAAAACCAATGGACCATCCGAACCAAGTCAAGATATCGAGATGTCTAGGGTTCAACTTCCTCGCTGACCCTCCTACGTTGAATCTTCGGGGGGAGGAATTATAACGCCCGTTCCCATGTGAACCGCTGACCATGCTGAAGCAGAATCTCGCGATTCTGGGAAACTGATGTGCAAGCATTCTTATCTTCATGGGAAGAATACTTTTGTAATTCAGTTATAATTTTGCTCTCACTGTTAACAACATCAATTTTTGTTAATAAAATAAATTTTTAAAAAAGGACTCTGACCTCCGAAAGTTATATTTCATGTAGACTTTCGAAAAATGTATTGATACCTGTCTCTTTCAGGTATATTTTTCAGGTATATTTATTACTTAGGTAGACGAATAGGTACTAGGTTATAGTATGTAAGGTTGTAATTTAGAAGTAACCCTTAGTTATGCTTGAAGAAGCTATTGTATAGCGAAACACGTGTCGCGGTTTTTGTAAAACCCTTATAGTGAAAATCATATAATAAACACTATTTATTACTTTTTTTTATATACATGGGGTCAAGATAACACGTTTCATTCAGAGACTTTAGAGGGGATTAGTATGAATGTCCCCTGTACATTTCAAGATGAGGAAATGTTTCAAAACACACCGAGTGTAAACCAACGACAAAAGGAATATTTATGGGGTCAAGAAAACATACTTCATTTGGAGACCTTAGAGGGGATCAGTATGAATGTCCCCAGTACATTTCAAGTAAATGAAATATTTTAAAAACAAACTACGTGTAAATCAACAACGAAAAGTATAGTCATTGGGTCGAGAAAACACATGTCCCCTTTACGTTTCAGGGCGGTTTATTCGTAACCCACGGTGTGTGAAAGAATTTCGAAAGTACTCATGGAATCAGCGAAAAGAGGTCTATACATATAACTATGTATGTAACTTCAGGGACCCCACAATGTTCAAAAAAATATCTAGATCCCACAACGTATTCAAGACAAGTATGTGTGTGTGTGTGTGTCGTCGTCATGACAACTTGTCAACAAACTACATAAACTAATTAGAAAAAATTATCCACGACGCCGTACAGGTATCAAAGGAATATATGACTTATGGCAGATGGACTTGGCTGAGATGACATCGTTCACTCACCAAAATCGAACTTTCAAACTAATTCTAGTCGTTATAGATTGTTTTTCGAAATTTCTGTGGACTCGACCACTGAAATCGAAAACGGGAGAGGAAATTACCTAAACGTTTGCAGATATCTTGGCACATAAAAAAAGTTGTCGAAAAAATTTAAAAACCGATCAAAGAAAAGAATTTTACAACAATAAATTTCAAACTTTGACGGAAAAACATGGAATAAATCACTTCAATACGTACAGCATCACTATGGCTATGGCTGAATGTACCCTTAAAACGTGCTAGGGTGTAGTTTGCCAAATGAGAAATTCAAAATACTAGGGGGATGCAATGAAACACCATTAACAAGTTACCCAGCTAGGTCAGTGGTCGCAGGTTCGATTAATAAAAAAAGGGGTTGTTCTTTATTGCGCCACCTAATTTTGGCCAGAAAAAAAACGAAACCGCCTTGATAACTAAGGAACCCACTACTGCAATATGTCAGTAAAACTAGAAATAATCTTAAATTTGTCTCCTATAAAAATACCTGGAAAGAAGATTCCGTTTCAGCACAGGGGAAATATCAGATGGTAAATAAATATTCAACAGTAATTTTAATAAACTGGTATATTAATATATAAAAAAACACTATACAAAAAGGTTCAAGGTGCCCTGACAGAATCTCAAATTAATTGTTCAGTGGTTGAAATCCCAACGGTATGGGCTGAGAAATTATTATTGACAAAACTGATATACTGATTTGAATAGCAAAGTCAATGCGGAGAGGAACAGCGTTCATAAGTAAGAAAGTTAATTTGTATTTAACAGTTATACAAGAGTACCCAAATAATATTAATGTTACTAGCCGTAATCAATTATCTATATATAAATATCTTCGCTGTTTCAACTCCCTCCGTCAGGTGTATTAAGGTTACTACGAGGAGTGCACCCAGCTCCGAAGGAGTCCTAGGCTGGCTTCAGCCTGTGATGGCTGGGAGCTGCTCTCACTTAAAAGGCTACCACACCGGTGTCAAAATGATTACCATACAGAGGTACAGGAATGGAAGAACGGAAGAATCCAATGAAGAAAAGAAAACCAAAGACGCGGGTTCTATTGGTCTTCACAGTTGGTTGCTTAACCGGGGAATAACACCCTGAAGAATGAACACATTATAAAAATATACGCGATGGAAGAAATATAGTGCTTTTACAAACCTCTTAGTTGAAGGTGTCTCCGCTGACAGATGATGATGGACGGTTCCCAGTGTATAATAATCCAACAACAAAACGGTTCTAACGGAAGTTGGCAGTGAAGATAGTCTAAACAAATGGAATAATCAGGCCTCAAAATGAATACGATTCTTGTAGGTACATCCTTCTGATAGAACATAACCTCTCACCGGTGCTTTATAAATCCGGTGAATTGCCGAAAGGATTTCTGCGTTCCAACGAAAATATAGGTTTCAGACAACCACAAAACAACGCCAGAAATCACTTAATCCGAAAATCTCGAAATCCCAAGATGGATTTGTCTGCGAATTTTGATGTGAAATGTTTGCTGGCATCCGACAACGCATAGTTTCGTCTATAAACTAGTTGACCTGTTTTGAAAGTGTCGGGAAGACGATGTAAATTGTAGTGACCTTCACTCTTTTCGTAAGCTTTCATCAAACGAGACTGAATATCTCGGTACATTCAGGAAAAGGCAAGGGATTTGTCAGGAAGGGTGTACTTAGGAAAGACTGACTCAGTAGGAACATACGTTCCCGCCTTACCATCTAACGATACCTCACGACCAAAATTTATAAAGTTCGGAGTCAGCTGAGTTACTTCGTGCTTCGAAGATCGTAGAACATACGCAATTTTTGGCAAGTATTAGTCGCACTAATATGAAGCAACTTCCATCTCTCCAGATCATATATGTACTGAAAAAGACTTTGACGTCTGTGGAAGAGGCTTCAAAGACCACAAAATATTTCCATTTAAAGATCACCTACCGGTAATTTCAAAAATTTCTTATACAAACTTGAGATGATTTCAAATGAAATATTCACAATTATTTCACAAATATGGTCAAGCGGAGACTTCCAAATTCACTTCAGTACCCCATCTATAGACCCCAATAGTATCTTAAATATCACTGAACAGTTTGGACTAAAATCGATAGTAAATGACCATACAAAAATAACTTCATACTCGAAAACCAAAATTGATAATATCTTCACAAATGAACATGCGATCTCTTCAGTAGTAGACACACCTATTTCTGATCCCAGACTTATTATTACCTCCGTTGATAAATCACTGTTGAACCTCGCTCGGACAGAAAAATCTTTCATATATAAAAGAATATTTTTCGAAAACATTAAGCAGCACATGGCAGAATGACCCGATTCTGAAAAGTAGGCCTCTGTTTATGATGCAAAATCCTGCGATGACAAATATAAAAACATTATCAATATTCTGGCATCTCACTTTAATGTAGCAATTCCCTTGAAACATTTCCAAAACAAAAGTAAAGCTAGCAGCACCTGGGTCTCGGAGGAAATAAAAGCCGCTAGTTCATTATTGAAGAATCTATAATCTATATTCTTCAAAAATACTACCCTGATCTAAAAACTTTATATAAGCAAAGGCTCGCTGGACATAAGCATTAGAACGTTAGAAAGTTTCATTTCAGTAATGTAATGCAACATTCAGAAAACAAAAACAAAGCCTCCTGGTAATCATCAATAAACTTAAAAATATTTGCAAATATATTCAACAACTTCTTTATATCAGCCCCCCAAAAAATTATTAATGACATTCCAAAAAATCCCCCTTGAAGATTCTGCAGATATGCCCATGGTGCTACTACCATTCACAGAAAATGATATGATCCACATCTTTGCGACACTCAGAAACAAACACTCCGCGGGACCTGACGACCTCCCTTGCAATGTAATCAAAGAATTCAGCTCATTTCTATCATCACCGGTCATCCATATTGTGAACTGTTCTTTCGAGACAGGCACAGTCCCTACTCAACTCAAAACATCAAAAGTTATACCTAAGTGTATGAATATTATACCTAAGTGTATGAATATTGCATGCTGAAAAGACTCAATCCTTTCATAGAGAATTTCAATCTAATACCAACCGAACATCATGGATTCAGAAAAGCACGGTCAACTACTACAGCTACAACTGAGTCTATAAACAATATTCTAGGACAGCTTGACAAAAGGAAATGTTCAATTGGAGTATTCTGTGACTTGAGCAAAGCCTTTGATTGTGTACCACACAATCGGCTACTAGACAAACCTTGGGCACTTGGCATTAGAGGAAGAGCACATGATAGGTTCAGCTCGTTTCTTGCAAATAGAAATCAATATAGGTATATCATTATCTCATAACGAGATATGTCTTATCACTACACATTACTACAGTACACTACCTGTGAAAATAGGTGTTCCTCGAGGAAGTGTAGTAGCTCCAATTCTGTTCTATATCTGGCAGACGTGAATTATCTATCAGTATTCAAAGTTATCTTGTATGCTAATGATCTATCAATCTTAGTATCTAAAGAATTTCATGATTCAAATGAACAAGCTGGTATTGATTTGATGGTTTTCAAAAAATAAGCTGTATATAAACCCAGCGAAAACTGAATATATTATCTTCCATACAAGACACAAACAATTGGAAAATATCAACATTCCCTTAAACAGCACTAACGTGAACCTCTGTTAAGTTCTTAGGTCTGAATATAAATAATAAATCAAATTGGAAAACCCACGTATCTACTCTAATAAAAAATATTACCACCAAAATAGTATTATGCCTTATTTCTCTTTACATATTGGAAACTGTTTGTTACATTTACAAACATAGAAATACTTTGCTCTTTCGTAATGACATTCACGGTCGTTCCACTAGGAATCGGCATTTGCTGAATACTCCTCTAAACAGATTGAACTCATCACAAAACGGTCCTCTAAGCTTCGGAATTCGAATTTTTAATAAAATTCCTCAAAACATCAAAGATGAACCTACCTATTATAGATTCAAGATGTTACTGAAAAAAGTACTTATTGAGGGTGCATTCTATATTTTGGAACAATTTTTTAGTATATAAATCACTGATAGTATATTCTGTCATACTCTGTGTGTAATTGCATATTTTATCTTGATATTTAAATTGTAGTGTACCTACTCTGTCTGTACTTCTACTTATCATTTTAACATTTAACTTTTTACTCTGTAAATCACAAATGGAAAGAATATAACAATGACCGTTGGCGGTTCGTGGTAGTGGACCCATTGAGTCTGTACTAATTAATTGCCATGCAGTAGGAATTTTACTGAGCATCATACCTACAGGACGAGTTTGTTGGGGTTCGGTGATATTGCATGTGTAACATCGTTTTATATAGCTCGTTATGTCGGCTTTCAACTTGGGCCAATAATATTTTTGTGAGATTCTTGAAACAGTTTTAAAAATACCTGTGTGTCCGGCTGACGCATCATCATGAGGAGCTTCAATAATATCCCTACGGTATTCTTTTATTACGAACATTTAACTCGTAAATAAGTTCCTCTTTTGCCAAGCGGCAAATATCCAACTTGATCTTGGAAGGATTCATATTTATTCACTTCAATTCTACTCAGCTGAAAGTCAATTGAGAAATTGGAAACAATAAACTTAAGGAATGTGTTGCAATGAAAATGTCAACTTCGACGCTGGGCGTCGGTAGGCGTCGCGGTGAAAACAATTTTTTTTCCAAGTGGTCGATATGCTCCAATATGCAGTAAAATTATGAGAACTCAACTTCGACGCTAAGCGTCGGTAGCCGTCGTGGCGCAAAAAAAAAGTATCCAAAATGTTTCACCGTTCTCGACTATACAGTGAGAAGTCACAAACTCAATTTCAACGCTAAGCGTCGGTAGGCGTCGGGATGCAAAAACTCTTCAAAATGTTCACAGTACCCAAATTTTCAATAAAAGTACCAAAACTCAATTTCGACGCTGAACGTTGGTGGGCGTCGCGATGCAGAAACTTTTCAAAGAGATCAATGTACAGAAATATTCCATAAGAACAAAAAATATTAAATTATCACGCCAAGCGTCGCGATACAAAAAATCCTCAAATAGTATACGGCAAAATATACAAAGAAAACACAAAAAAACAAAATCGACGCTGGGCGCAGCAATGCCAATTACAATGTCAAGTCTTTGGATCAAGAAATTATATCGGGATATTACGATAAACTTCAACACCTCTTGGTTTTTCTACCACTCACAGAATATTACTTCACCAACTCTGAATATTTCCAACAACAAAATAAACTGAATCTGCTTTTCCAGGCCCTGGAGTTGAGGCGCCCATTTGCTAGGGTGTGTTTTGCCAAATGATAATTTTAAAATACTAGCAGTAGGGGGTGCAATGAAACATCACTAACAAGTATACTGCCGGGAAAAAACTTATTTTTCCAAAGTATGGAAAGAAGCCATTGTTAAACCACTACCTAAATTGAAAAATCTACTTACTCTCTCAGATTTACGCCCAATAAGTATCTTATCAGCCTTTTCTAAAATTCTCGAAAGAGCTATCCACACTCAACTAACAGCCTTTATCATATCCGAAAACATTCTTCCAGACTACCAGGCAGGTTTTCGAAAGGGGTATGGTACTATTACTGCTCTACTTAATGTTACTATATCCAATAGTATCAGTAACATTAGGCGTTTGATACCATTAGCCACAAACTCCTTGACTGGCCGAGAATATTTTTATTGACTTGTGAGTGAGGTTGGATTTATCCAATCTCTCCGCACACAATTCAATAGCGTAAATTTCCGCTTGAAATACAGTCGCAGAAGTTCCTAGGCAGGTAGATAACTCTGTCCTGGGTCTGCGACTGAAAACACCTGCACCAGAACCGGAAGGTGTTTTTGATCCATCTTTGAACCAACAACTATCTCCTTCTCCCGCAGGATCCAGTCCTCTCTACTCAGGAATAGTACTATTTAAGGCAGTTCGTAGTTGACAGTTTGAGGCATAAAGTCAGAGGTCATTTCCAGAATGCTGTGACTTCCAATGTCAACCAAAACTCTGTTGCACTCTGCATTGAATTGATTTGTGCAATTGGCAATGTGCACAAGTCTGTAAGCAATCCATCTAGCCTCTCTTTCCAGAAAAATGTGGAGAAGAGGTAGATTTACGATTTCCATGGTTGCTGACTGTGTGGTACTGATGGCACCACTGATAGCCAGACAAGCCTGTCCCAGTGTATAATATTCCAACAACAAAACGGTTCTGACGGGAGTTGGCAGTGGAGATAGTCCAAACAAATGGAATAATCAGGAGTAAACAGGAGTATCAATTTGCAAATTGGCATTCCTGTACAGGATGAAAGTTTGGCAATACTGAATCCAACAATGTAATTGTTTTCTGAACTGTGATGTCATTTATTTCTTCTTCTCCATTTCCATTCAAAATTAGTATTATAACCTATTTTGTGATCACATGTACCGGCCTGGTACAAAATCAGAATTTTAAAATAAAAAAAAAAGGAATTTATTCATTAGATTCACAATGATTTTACCAAATTTGACGTTCATATGTTTAATTGTTTGATGTGTAATATATATATATATATATATATATATATATATATATATATATATATATATATATATATATATATATATATATATGTTCCTTGTATATTGAACTACGAAAATCAAGTTGACTTTGAGTCAGATAAATACACATTGAGGATGTTTCGCATTTTGAAGTAAATCGGGAGTTAGTGCAACACTAACGTTGAAAGAAAAACTTTTCAAAAATTTCAGTCTGAATCGCACCTACAAATGGTTGAATGTCTTGCTTGAAATCACAAAATCCTACAATGATACGCGACACTCAAAGACGGGCATACAACCTTCGAAAATCACCAAAACCAATGAAAAACAAATTCTCAAATCATCATATACTCATCTGAAAGTAGCTGGACCAAGAAAATTTAAATTCGGTGATGTTGTACGAATTAGTAGGGCGATAAAGACTATACGGCCAATTGGACTACGGAATTATTCAAAATTATCAAAGTCAACATTACCAACCCCGCCATCTTTATGCTAGAAGATTTGCAGGGTGCACCTATCAGGGGTGCTTTCTATGGGAAATAATTCCAAAAAACTGCAAATCCTGATGTCCCTGGTCCAGGGTGTCCCTGGACTTCCTCTTTTCCTCTCGGGAATGTATAGATGGGGTCAAAATATCACCAGTACTTCATATAACTTTTTTTCCTAAAATCCTTCGTTACCAAGTAACGGGCCCTCGAAGTTACAAAATGAAAAATGTTTTTCTTTGATAACTTTTCAAGTGAATATTCAAAATCATCCAAATTTTGGTAATTGACTAAACAAATGAATTCCTTCGATGAGCTTTCATGCAGGAGTCAGTTGTTTTGCTACAAAGTCAGGAACGGACTACCCCCGATGGTCCACACCCCAAAACTTTGAAATGACAGATATTTTTCAATATTTTTCAACAAAATAAGGTTACTTGGACAATTTTATGAATAAAAGTACTCGTGTGGAAAGTCGATATCAAACCCGCTCGTCCACCATTATTTGAAATGAATAATTATCATAGCAGAAATAATAATGATAACGTTAATTCAACAACATTTATCCTGAGATGTCTACCATTATTCGAAAATATTAGTTTTTAAGGAAAATGGAAATGATAGGTAAAATGTTCATAACGAATTTTTATAATGCAAACACGTTTAACTAACGAAACTCAAGAGCCTCAAGAGCAAACAGAAATGAAAAATCCGCTACAGAAACTGCTCGATATGACCACCTTCTCTCTCTATACATTTTCTTAGTCTGCGAAGACACCCTCTCTGTACTTGAAATAGCATTCCAGGGTCGTTTCGTATGGCTTCACAATGTAATGTTATTCTATTCAACAATGCATCTCTTGTGTGAATAGGTGTAGCGTAAACAAAGCTTTTCAGATGCCCCCACAGAAAGAAATCCAACGGATTTAAATCCGGAGACCGCGATGGCCATGAATAAGGCCCACCTCTACCAATCCATCTATTGTGGAAAATATAGTTCAGATGGTCACGCACAATCAAACTAAAATGAGGAGAAGCGCCGTCATGCATAAACCACATATCTCTTCGGGTTTGCAATGGAACATATTCCAAAAGTCCATTCAAATCGTTCTGAATGAACTCCAAATAACGTTCTCCATTCAATCGGTCCTGTAGAACGACTGGTCCTATAAGATGGTTTCCTATGATACCAGCCCAAACATTCACGTTGAATTTCCGTTGGTGTTTGGTTTGCAATATCCCATGGGGATTTTCTTCGTCCCATATATGTTGATTATGAAAGTTGATAACTCCATCTCTACTGAAACCTGCTTCATCAGTGAATAAAACTCGATTAATAAAACTCATATCCTCTCTTTGCCTATCCATGAACCAATTGGCATATTCCAGTCGTGCTGAAAAATCTTGAGGTGTCATGGCATGTACCTTCTGGATGTGAAATGGGTGGAGCAGTTGTTCCCTAATTATTCTATGAATAGTGGACTTAGATGTATGGAACTGTTCTGATAGATTTCTGATGCTCATTGAAGGATCATCAGCGACGGCTTCCAAAATATTTTCCTCCAATACAACGGTACGTACAGTCCTAGGAGCGCCCTCACCACCTCGTTTTGGCAAAACTGTACCTACAAAAATATCGAAATAAAACAACGTACTCAAATTAATTATCAATTATTACATACCTGTCTCCCTCAAGCTGCGATCGACACGCTCGAATGTTTCTCTTGACGGTACCGTTCGATTGGGAAAATGCTCGGAATACAGACGACGAGCTTCTGCAGCATTTCAAAATGCTCGTCCATAAAATACATGCATATCTGCATATTCATTGAATGTAAACTGTTCGGCCATATCAAAAAAATTCAAAATATCCAATAGAATATTGACAATACAATGATGTCATATGACAACGCACCAATCAACAAAACGAAATCGCATTCCAGTTTCTCATTTTTTATCAAAACTTTCTAAAAGGTTTTTTTGTCAACATCTGTGAAAGAAATGGAACATAATTATTCCCTGGATATTTTTCACCTGATCATGTGCAGCCGTTTTTGTAGTTCATTCGTTTGCTTTTTATTAGTATAGTAAATATTTTTTCCGATGTGCGTTTTTTCAGCTAAATTTAGATTCGTGTTAAAGAATTTCTCCCATAAAATTATAATTATCAGTGAAACTCCTCAACAGTTTAGCTGTGAAGAAGAATTTGAAACATTCGAATGTTGAGTTTCATGAGATTCAGATAACTGATCAACACGAAACGTGATTATTCCACACGTATTTTGTACATACAAAATATGGAATGAATTCGATATTTCATAGTAGAGTAGCTTGTTAGTTTAAAAACACCACGAATCTACAGAACTTGATATTTCTTTTGAAAAAATATCTGCTATCACAATTGTGACTTAAACTTCCATATAGGTACTGTACTTTTTGTTTACGACTTCATTTTAGCATACTTTGTATTATTCCTGTTATAAATGTTGTTGAATTAACGTTATCATTATTATTTCTTCTTTGATAATTATTCATTTCAAATAATGGTGGACGAGCGGGTTTGATGTCGTCGAGTAGAACTACATTTTTATCAAGACTCGTTGCTCCGATCGACTTTCCACACGAGTACTTTTATTCATAAAATTGTCCAAGTAACCTTATTTTGTTGAAAAATATTGAAAAATATCTGTCATTTCAAAAGTTTTGGGGTGTGGACCATCGGGGGTAGTCCGTTCCTGACTTTGTGGCAAAACAACTGACTCCTGCATGAAAGCTCATCGAACGAATTCATTTGTTTAGACAATTACCAAAATTTGGATGATTTTGAATATTCACTTGAAAAGTTATCAAAGAAAAACATTTTTCATTTTGTAACTTCGAGGGCCCGTAACTTGGTTACGAAGACTTTTAGGAAAAAAAGTTATATGAAGTACTGGTGATATTTTGACCCCATCTATACATTCCCGAGAGGAAAAGAGGAAGTCTAGGGACACCCTGTATATCTCGTGGAAAAAGTGTTGAGGAAGGAAGATAAGAAATGTACGTTAAATGTCTGGGTTTTAATAACATACACAACAGTTGGATCGAAAATGTCGATTTTGTATAGAATCTTATGGAAAATAAGCACACTGACAATGTATTGGGAGGGCCTTTTGGGAAGCTATAATAGCTATAAGAGCAAACACAGATAGATATTCAGTTTGAAAACGAAAATGTCTCTCGATAGTGGTTACGGTAGTGAAGTTGAAGTACTGTTCGACAGTGATGGTGAAGATTACAATGGAATCTGAATGCAATAGACAGATTCTTGGAGCAATATGAAATAGCCGCTCGAAACGAACACCAATTGCTGTTGATAGCATTCCCCATGGCATCTTATGAAATTTGATGTGACCTAAGTCCATGCAGAGATTTCAGCCCATGCATAATTTTGAAGCAGCAGTTCTCCATTCGTTCCATCAATTTAACAAGTTATGAATGGACGACCCTCATTGACATTTTGCAACAAATAAAGGAAAATTATTTTAATCACAAATCGATGAGTATGTAGACGAGTATGATCCAATTACAACACGTTGCGGGGATTACATTCACTCACACAGTGCATCGAAACTAATACCAAACAAGTTTCCATTTCCAAGGACACCACGAACATCGAACTGTTTCAATGAGATATAAACGAGATCCTGAATACTTACCTTGTTGTATTCTCTGACCGTATCTGATAGATAGTCTGTATGCTAATACTTTACGTGAATATTTATTTTATTATAAACAAAAAATAGTGTATGATTTATGTAATAAATAATAAAATGTTGTAACATTTGTTTTATTTGATGTATGAGGTGAAAAAAATTCAACTTTGAAAAAGTTGAATGATGAAATAAAATACCAACATTTCAATATATATTCTATTCAAATTATATCAACGTGTGTGTAAAATAATAAATAAGTATGCAAAATTCCAATATATTCCATCTAAATTATATCAACGTGTGCGCGAATGATAATAAATAGTACACAGAAACTGAAATACTGAAACATATTTTTGTTTGCAGTCAGTTGGTGGACTTATATCGCTTTTGGAAATTTCCAGAGTAACACATGCCTATCGAGCATTTTTTCAGTAAATCACATCAATAAAAAGAAAATCCAAATGATAACCTCATTTCCCCCAAGGTAAAGTGATTTGGGGATTAATTTTCGTTTACCGTCATGTGAACTCAAGCCTATTTCAACCGGTTTGATACTGAAAACGTTGAGAGTGTATGATCGAATAGTAAACTATTCACATATTTTGTCTTCAACATTTCCGAGATAATCGAGATAATCGTCGGAAATGATTTTACTCTTGACTACATTATATCGAATTACTTTTGATTTTTTGATAACTTTTCCACCCTGCACTTTATACCTTTGTACATTTTGAAAGTCAACACTGCAATATGCGTGATGATTTTACCATTTGCTTCATCTTTCATTAACCCAGGACTTTTTTCATTCGCAAGTGGAATTTGAAACTTATTATTGAGCGAATGATTGGAAATATGAAATTTTGATAGGTGTTTTTTAATGGGTTATGAATAGACATCCACACGCTATTTCGTAGATGAAGCTATCTGTATATGTATACATTAACTTGCAATTTTCTATACCTAGAATTGGCACTAATCGTAATGGAAATCAATCATGCATGTTTTTGAACAATCTAATATTGCCATTCTGATGTACGAAGGTTTATTATTCAACTTCAATGTTTCTTAATTCGATAGCCACCAAGTCTGTATTGAAAACGGTTCGCCATAACGGCCGTTCCACGAATTCAGAAATTCAACCACTCTGTGCAGTCGGATGTTTTTCTTCGTTTTTCCAAAAATAGCATTCACCATCAGTTTATATAAATTTTTGCCCAAAGAACTGGTGGCTGCATCCCTTAGACGAGTGTTCAATCCGATGTAGCGACGCAGCCATGCAGATTATTTGAATTTCACAACACAATGGATTTTAATTAGAATCAAAATCAAATTTTTTTTGTTTGGAAATTGGTTCTACTTAATGCTCTAGATAAAACATAAATCTTTATGTGAATATCTCAGAGAATCTATTCGAACAAACCGACATTTCGTCCCCTATCTCCTTTTCTACAAACATAATCATGTCAATACCTTGTAATTTACATTTCGTATACTCAAACATGGCATCTCACGTGTATCCCGGTATTCTATAATACCATGCGGGGTCCAACTCATAAGTTGCCATGTTTTTTCGACGTACATAAAACGTGCATCAGTAATAATATAACCGTTTTTGAATATAGGTCCGCATACGATCACAAATTTGTAATTTTGAATGACTCCCAAACATTTGGTGAGTGAGCATATTTCTCATTTGTTATGTATTCATCGTTTGATTCATTATAGAATTCTTTACGTGATAGTGTCGTTCAATTTTTCAATGTTATCTACATAATCATGTGGTGGAAAGAGCGAATTTCTCATCTGAATGAATTATTTTTTTATTTCCAAATTATTTTGATCCAATGTGGATACCAATTCATCCAATGACGTTCAGCATCATTCTGTGTGAAGGAAATGTATTTTTTCCTATTTGAGGAAAGTATCCTCATACATCTCCTTTTTGCGATGTCTCTAATGATGAAGTGACTGTCGTATCCTGAAAGATTATGAAAAGTAATGGGCACCACGAATAATTTTCAAAAATTGACATCACAGGGAGCTTAGTGTGCAAATCCCCGTAACGACCCCGTATAATGATCATGATCGTGTACAATAACATCTTTGGGGTGAACAGTTTTTCACAAATATGACAAGTCGTTGCAGCACCGATACTATTTGATTCAACAAATTTTGCAATATCAGACAACTCATCGGTAAACCATTTCATACAGTCTTCACCTCGATGGCTTTTGGGACGAGAAAGACTGTCGTCATAGAAATACTTCAAGTAGTAGCCTGCAGTGAAATGCAGTATATGTTTTTGGTATTTTGTAGTTTTGTTAGATATGCTTTCGTTAGATTTTTCCAAAAGTGACTTGAAATCAGTAAAAATTATAAACGAGCATTTTTGTTTATAAACATCATATTGAAATTCGCATTATTCGTATATAGGAAAAAAATTTTACAGTCATTCTCTTTCTCGCAAAAAAAAGTATGATAATTTTTTTTGCTGACTTGATAAATTATTGAGGCATCTATCACATCTATCAGTATCCTCTCTTTTCAATTGACTACTTGATAATCGGGACATGTATTCTATACAACTATAATGAAATTTAATTCCAGTCTCTTCATCATCAATAATATGTGGAGCCTCATAATCGTTTAATTTTGGAAAATATTTGTCTCGAATTAATAACAAATTAACATGTCTGTCTCATTTTATTATCGTGAGTATGGCAGGTACTACCATATAAAATGATTTTTTTTTGCTTAGTTCGATTATAAAGTGTAAAAATTAACAGGAATAACATTAGGTTTTCCAAATTTAGAAATTTAATGTTAGTCCAATGGAGTATTGGGCTCTGTAGTATTCAGAACTGTAGAATATTGTGGATATTTTGACGCTCTTTGTGCATCTTTTCCTACAGTCTACAAGGCGCTAGTAATACTCCAAAAGAAGCACATTTCATCATCGTTTCGTACTTTAATGCATGCCTGCTTCTTTGCGATTTCTTGCTGCAATGAAATGAAAGAAGGACCGTTACCAGTTACATATTTATTTATTGCTATTTCCAATAGAAGAATTTCACTCAAAGCCCACCCCAACTGTTGTTCTTCAAATTCACCTAATTCATTCAATATAATATCCACAGCGTTTTCATTGTACCAAGACATGTCCGTACCTGAATCGATAACTTCATTTGGCGTACTGAAATATTTTCGATCAACAATTTCCCTATCAATCGATTTTTCTCTAAAATCCCCCGGAAATATAAAATTAATCTCGAGCCATGATATTTGTATTGGAATTTTCTGAATCTCACGTTTGAATAATGAAAAATCATCGCCTAGAAACTTTTTGGGATCTTTAGGAACATTTTGCCACTTTACCCTGGAGCTTCGTCGCTTCAAACCCGAGCCTATATATTTATTATCCATCATTTTGATAATCACTTTGGAGCGTTTCAGTTCCCCAATTTGTGTTATTATTTTCCTTTTTCCCCAACCGAAAATTTGATTTTTTTCATTGCTGAAACTCATTTCCTTATATGTTTATTGATAAATTGCATAACTTGTTTGGCAATATGATCTGAAAAATTATATTTGATAAGTAAGAGATATTTATAAATTACCGACTTGGTTTTTGGAAAATAAATCATTTGGATTTTATTTGTTGACATAACTCACCGATGTTTCGTTCACAAATGAAATCCTTGGTGTGATGAGTCGGTTTTGGAAGCTGCAGATATTTGAAGCTCGTTCTGTTGTCACCTCACAAACCACAAGAGGAGACTAAATCATCTGTCGGAAACAAATAAGACAGATGGGTATCCGCGGCTAAGCTAAACAGTGGAGACGGGAGTGGGTTAAACAACTTAGCAAATTTCAAATAGATCTTAATGGGCGCCAGGTAAATTTAATCCTCCAGATACCCTAAGTAACTCACAATATCAATAACTTACCAATTAATATTGGAAATAAAAGATAAAGATCCCCAATATGATTTATTCAGTAATCCTAACTTACATGGATTAACCAACAACGCTTCTAAGACAACAATGCAATATTCACACTACTACGCGATGTTCAAATGTCAATACAAGAGTGCGGTGTATATACCACGAATTCAATCAGCCATAAATTACGGTAGTAACGACGCTCAAAAAACTACAATACGTCGAGTAAAACTACCACGAAAATTGAGTAGGTGAAATCGTAAATACTAGTATCGGATGGTAAGACAAACTCGTTTGCGTCGCGTGAGCTCAGGCGTAGGCGCATCGGTGTCAATCAGCAATCGTGAAAGGAAGAATGTACCTCAATTTCCGTTTCACAAATATCTATATCAATCAGGTATCAATAAACAACTCTTAATCAATAAACGATAAACAACACTATATCAACAGGTATCAATAAACATAAAGGCAAACAATTATTCAAATATCTCAGTATAGCACAAATATTCAAATAAATCAATTATAACTTGCGTGCTCCTTTTGGGCCACCCGGTATATGGTGTTAGGCTACCCCGTAGTTCGACGGAGATGGATCACCCTGTAGCACCGGTGGATCACCCTGTAGTACGGCGGAGATGGATCACCCTGTAGCACCACCAAGATAGATCACCCTGTAGGGCACGACAAGCTGGACCAGTAATGGATCACCAAATAAGATCCAGAAAGATAAAAAAACTTAAGAAGAAGAAAAAAAAAGGAAAGGAGAAGAAAAAAAAGGAAAGGAGAAGAAAAAAAAAGGAAAGGAGAAGAAAAAAAAAACCCCTGGCCAAGGGGTTTTCTATACGTTTCTTCGTGTGCGGTGTTCTGCACGGAAGTCCTACTGGGACTTGATGAGTGACTGAGGGCCTTCTGTTTCTTATGAATCTAATTTCGGAAATCCTTCCACCTGGCACGAGTTCGGTAACCACCACAAATCCTCAAAAGAGCTTAAGTTTCAGACTGCAAATATCCACACCAAAATGACCAATCAGTCTTCCACTATACAATCCTGACTTGTAGAAATAATCCCCGTGAAGGATGGCACAAATACAACCAAATATATCCTACAATCAGTCTGATGGTACGCTTTGAACTCCGTACCAAACTCATCGAAAGCCAACTTCCGAATACTAAGGAGACTGCCACATCTGACAGCTAACCAGTTGTTGCCACAGTGCGTCCAATCTACACTACAAGCACCAAGGGGGCGCTGTGCACAACATCCTAAATCTATCAATTCCTCCACAGCCACTTGAGACATCATCAACAAGTCCATGACCCATCAAAACTCCTTCTCAAAGCAATGCAACCCTAAAACAACCCTTGACAACTTGAGTAACCGATCAATCCTCACCCGCGAACAACTGTAGAACTAGTTCGGTGTAAGTCGACGGAACGACACTACGAAAGTTCGGCAGATGTCAACCAACAGCTGTCTCTTAACCTTGTTTACAAATGTTTCCAAAAATATTGTTCCAACCAATTTTCAACTATTTACCAATCCTTATTCATGCGATGGAATAGAAACATATAAGGTAAGTCGCCATAACCTTCCCTTTCAGTACGAATATTTGAACATTCATCTTATGCAGAATATTTACCGAAAATATCAAACAGTATTCAGAAACCAGAGCTAACTAATATTGTTTTTCAGGCGATATGGCTCTAATATGTCAGTAATCCTTCTGGAAGTAATGAATAACGATCTATGCAAGAAATATTCTTGGAAAGGTATAGGGAATAAGGCAGACAACGGCAAAAAAAATGATAGGTGAAGAAAACTGAGAAACAAACAATAACAACTATTTCAACCTATCGACGAATTTCGGATCTCCAACGTCGATTGGCAATAGGAGAATGCGTAAGTACTGGTCAAAGCAGTTAGTCAGGGAGCATACATTTATTCTTATACATTTCAGGTATGGTTTTCTATGGAACGGAAGATTCCCATTACTATGATGTTAAATGAATAAAATCAACTTGTAACTGAATTACATTGTTAATATCCTCTGAATAAAGATCTTAAAAGGTAAGGTAGTGTTTTTGAAAGGTCACATAAGAGCAGTTTGATCTAGTGCTAAATTGAAACGTAACAACTCCCCCCTTTCTCGAAGAAATTTACCCCGTAAATTTCACTCAATTCTCAAGAACTCAGTCTTCTGAAGATGAAGGTTTTAAATCCTTCACATGCCAGGAACCCTTCGAATTACCATCAGAGTCCCTCAATTCATAAGTCCAAGGCGACAGCCGTTTCTTGATGTAGAACGGGCCTACGTACTTCGGGGCCAACTTCTTACTAAAGTATCTCGATGCATCTGATAAGACGTAGTTACGTTTCCATACCGGCTGATTCGGCACATACTCTTCATGACGACGCCTGAGATTGTATTTATCACAACTTTTCTTAGTGGCAACTTCTAACCGTTTCCGAACATCATGGAACATTTTACGAAAAGCTTCATTCTTCGTAGTATCACCAGTCTGAGAACCATTCTCCTCTTCGGGAGGAATACCCTGTATATATTCATCTCCAGACAAAACCATGTTCCTACCAAAATTTATGAAATACGGGGTCAACTTAGTGACTTCGTGTCTAGAAGTGCGGATAGCACAAGCAATCTCATCAAGTTTCTCATCCCAGCATCGATGGTTGTCAGAGACATACATTGCCAACATTGTCTTCAAGATGCGATTAATTCTTTCCGTTGGATTCGCTCTCGGGTTGTAGGGAGCACTGAACTTAATTCGAGAGTTATAGCGATCAGCAAACTCAAGAAACTTCTTATTACGGTACTGAGGACCATTATCACAAATTAGAACTCTTGGTACACCAAACATAAGGAAAACATTACTTTCAATTTTGGCAATTATAGCCTCAGTAGTAGCTCGCCTCAGAGGAAATATAAGAGGAAACTTACTGAGATAGTCGGTTACGACTAAAATAAAACTATTTCCTTTCTTAGATCTCGGGAGCGGACCAACAAGATCTGTGGAGATGATTTCCCACGGACGGTCAGCCTTAGTGTGTGATACCATCTTATCAACAGGTCGATCCTGAGATACTTTATGACGTGCACAAACCTCACAATGACGAACAAATTTGGCAATGTCACTTCGCATCTTAGGCCAATAAAAGCGATCTGCAACCCTAGCAAAAGTTTTGAACACACCCGTATGCCCACTAGTGGCAGGTTCGTGAGCAGCAACAATAATGTTGTACCGATCGGACTAAGGCACGACTAATCTCCAGTAGTCAGATTTTGACGACAAATCAGGATAATCAGACCTAACATACTTCCATAATTTACCGTCAGAATATCTCCAATTGGCAAACTTCAAAGGGTTCTTTTGAATTCTGTCTCTCATGGACCTATACCACTTGTCATCGTCAATCCCTCCCAATGTCGGCTGATCATCATCGCTGACTGCTACAAATTCTACCATAGGTACTGACCGAGAAAGCGTATCCGGCACTACGTTATCCTTTCCTTTTCGATGTACAATCTTAAAATCATATTGTTGGAGCCTCACTGCCCACCGCGCAAGTCTACCGCTCAAATCCTTTAGGCTATGAAGCCATAGAAGACTGTGATGGTCTGTCACTACCGTGAAAGACACTCCTTCAATATACGGTCTAAGTTTCTCCACAGCCCATAGAACTGCAAGACATTCCCGCTCGGTGGTCGAGTAATTTCTCTCTTGCTTTGTAAGAGACCTACTCAGGTAGGAAATCACCTTATCGCCTTCGGGGTAAGGTTGCGATAGGACTGCACCGATTCCGAATCCAGACGAGTCAGTCTGCACCACAAAGGGTTTCGAATAATCCGGACAACATAAAATTGGCGCTGCCACTAAACACTCCTTGATTCTTCGAAAGGATCTAGCACACTCGTCTGTCCATGTGAACTTCGAGCTCTTCCTCAGTAAAGCTGTGATGGGAGCGACGATGGAAGAAAAATCTGGAACGAATCGGCGGTACCAAGAGAAGGTGCTAACAATTCTTCGGACTTCCGTAACATTAGTCGGGGGCGGTATTTCCAACATGGCCTTTACCTTATCGGGGTCAACATGCAATCCGTTACGATCCACCACGTAGCCAAGATATTTCATTTCAGGACGGCAAAATTGACATTTATCAATACTAACTGTAATATTTGCCTCCCTGAGTCTGCGGAATACCTCATCCAACGTTGACAGATGTTGTTCGAATGTCTGACTTACAATTACCACATCATCTAAGTAGACAAATACATGTGGTTCAAGGTCATGACCTAGTACTTCATCTATCAATCTTTGCCAACGGGCTGGAGCGTTATGGAGCCCAAAAGGCATGCGCCGAAACTGGAACAAACCACGATTGGGGACAGTAAAAGCCGTATATTTTTTTGATGATTCTGCCATTGGGACTTGCCAGTAAGCAGATTTTACATCTAAACTGGACAAATACTGAGCATTACGAAGTTTATCTAAAGTATCCGAAACATGGGGAAGGGGGTAACTATCTCGTATGGTCACAGAATTCAATTTACGATAGTCCACGCAGAATCTCAACTTGCCATCCTTCTTTTTTACCAAGAGAATGGGCGAAGACCAGGGGCTATTGGAAGGTTCCACAATTCCCAGCTTCAGCATCTCCTCAAGTTCTGCGTCAATTTGTTGCTGTACAATAGGATTGACCCTATAGTAGCGTTGTTTGATCGGAGGACTATCTGTTTCAATAACATGTTCAGTTCTATTGGTACAACCTAGTTCTGTACCCATAAGTGCTAGATTACGATCTATGACTTCTTGGAGTCGCATCTGGTCCAACGGACTTAACAACGTTGAACTAGCAACATGTTCAACAGTGTTGACGGTAACAGGTTCATCAGAAAAATGCCATTCATCATGACGCAAATCAGGAATCAGTCCCATATGTTTCCAAAAGTCAATTCCAAGGATGAGAAGATGGGGCATCTCAGGAACAACAATAGCTTCCACAAGTTTCAAACGACCCCTCAATGAGATAGGCAAATCAACTACTCCTATACTCCGAACACGGGCGCCGCTGGCTACGGTACAGTATGTTGTCCTGGACCCAACCACTGGTAGTCCTAAGGCACGAACAACCTCAAATCCTCTACTACCTAGTATAGTCCGTGAAGCACCAGAGTCCAAAAGACCTAATAACGACTTCCCTAAGACATCCACTCGCAAATAAGGGCGTTCATCCTGGTTGGCGTGTTCTAAGACATAGTCCAGGATGACTTGTATTTTGTCGATCGAGGGTTCTCGACCAGCACACCTACCTCGATCTCCTAGGTGCGACGGCGACCGTTTCCCGTCGACGAACAGTCAGGACAAGATCGAATAGTAAATCCCTTCTTCTTACACCGATAACAATGTAAACCCGCCGACTTCATCAAACAACCAACAGCTCGATGTCCGGGTTTATTACACTTGAAACAAAGTTGGTCACTTCGGGACACATCCGAGTCACCAACAGCATGTGGAAGAGATGAAGTTCCACAGCTATCAATCATACTATCATCAACCTGTACATAAGCCAAATCAGGTTCTAAAGCATTAAACTTCTTCGATGGTGCTGAGAAGTTTTCTACTGCTTCTTTTCTGGCTTCTAATCGCCTTCCTAACTCACGAAGGTGATTGATCGAAGTTACGTCAACCAGAGCCAATTGAGTTTGATAAAACGGGGCAATGTTTCTCAGAAGTATTTTAAGTTTTACTTCCTCAGAAATTGAGCAAGTCAACCTGTTGAAATAACCTGTCATGACTGCCAGATAAATACCAATAGACTCATCAGGACCTTGAGTTCGTTTTTTAATTTCTTCAAAAAGCTTTTCATCGTAATTGGAAGACAGATATTCTTCTCGGAGAAGTGCAACAAATTCATCCCAAGTCGATACTTCCCTTCGATACGCGGTATAGAATTGATACGCCCTACCTGTGAATAAATCGATCCCGGAGTCAAGCAATACCTCTTTTGATACATGTCGAGCTACTCGCAATTCTTCGACCCTGCTCAAAAAAGCACACGAGGACATACCTTTTTTGTCTCCCGAAAATTTACAATCCCATTTATTGGGAAGAATCGGCTTGACATTAACAGTGGGAGGTTGAGTAAGAGTGATGTCGGAAGATCTTCTATGAGGAGAGAGAGAGCCACCAAAATTACTATTCCCCAAGAGCATATGGAAAGGTGGGACGTCTTGTGTCTTCTGGTAATCTTCTGCTTCACGGTGTAAGTTATCCAATAATGCCAGTGCCTTCGCAAGCAACTTCGGTTTGTCCTGGGTGTCCTCTTCACTGATGTTGTCCAATCGGTTCAGGACATGGAACATCTTCGATTGGAGTCTTGCAAATGCATTACTACTCATTGAATCACTGAAGGTATCTATAAGTGGTTCCAGTTCTTCCAACTTCGCAGTAACTGCTGCAATATCTTCTTCAACTGTGAATGGATATTTGGGATACTTCAAACTTTCACCCTTCTCCTCTAATCTGATTGCCATCGACAGAGAATGCCGCATCTCTTGAACAGTTCCGGTAGCAATTCCTCTAACTCTAACCTCATACACGAGCTCATCTTGACTCAAACGGTTCACTAGCATTTTGCGGGACATGATAACAATTCCAATGAGACACAAAAAAAATATTGAAAAAAAAATGATCAATAAAAATTTTTTTTTTCAAATTTATCAAAAATTTTTTTTCCAAATTTATAAAAAAAAGAACTATGAAGACGTTGTTTTAACGTGGCCCCACGTTGGGCGCCAAAAATGTCACCTCACAAACCACAAGAGGAGACTAAATCATCTGTCGGTAACAAATAAGACAGATGGGTATCCGCGGTTAAGCTAAACAGTGGAGACGGGAGTGGGTTAAACAACTTAGCAAATTTCAAATAGATCTTAATGGGCGCCAGGTAAATTTAATCCTCCAGATACCCTAAGTAACTCACAATATCAATAACTTACCAATTAATATTGGAAATAAAAGATAAAGATCCCCAATATGATTTATTCCGTAATCCTAACTTACATGGATTAACCAACAACGCTTCTAAGACAACAATGCAATATTCACACTACTACGCGATGTTCAAATGTCAATACAAGAGTGCGGTGTATATACCACGAATTCAATCAGCCATAAATTACGGTAGTAACGACGCTCAAAAAACTACAATACGTCGAGTAAAACTACCACGAAAATTGAGTAGGTGAAATCGTAAATACTAGTATCGGATGGTAAGACAAACTCGTTTGCGTCGCGTGAGCTCAGGCGTAGGCGCATCGGTGTCAATCAGCAATCGTGAAAGGAAGAATGTACCTCAATTTCCGTTTCACAAATATCTATATCAATCAGGTATCAATAAACAACTCTTAATCAATAAACGATAAACAACACTATATCAACAGGTATCAATAAACATAAAGGCAAACAATTATTCAAATATCTCAGTATAGCACAAATATTCAAATAAATCAATTATAACTTGCGTGCTCCTTTTGGGCCACCCGGTATATGGTGTTAGGCTACCCCGTAGTTCGACGGAGATGGATCACCCTGTAGCACCGGTGGATCACCCTGTAGTACGGCGGAGATGGATCACCCTGTAGCACCACCAAGATAGATCACCCTGTAGGGCACGACAAGCTGGACCAGTAATGGATCACCAAATAAGATCCAGAAAGATAAAAAAACTTAAGAAGAAGAAAAAAAAAGGAAAGGAGAAGAAAAAAAAGGAAAGGAGAAGAAAAAAAAAGGAAAGGAGAAGAAAAAAAAAAACCCCTGGCCAAGGGGTTTTCTATACGTTTCTTCGTGTGCGGTGTTCTGCACGGAAGTCCTACTGGGACTTGATGAGTGACTGAGGGCCTTCTGTTTCTTATGAATCTAATTTCGGAAATCCTTCCACCTGGCACGAGTTCGGTAACCACCACAAATCCTCAAAAGAGCTTAAGTTTCAGACTGCAAATATCCACACCAAAATGACCAATCAGTCTGCCACTATACAATCCTGACTTGTAGAAATAATCCCCGTGAAGGATGGCACAAATACAACCAAATATATCCTACAATCAGTCTGATGGTACGCTTTGAACTCCGAACCAAACTCATCGAAAGCCAACTTCCGAATACTAAGGAGACTGCCACATCTGACAGCTAACCAGTTGTTGCCACAGTGCGTCCAATCTACACTACAAGCACCAAGGGGGCGATGTGCACAACATCCTAAATCTATCAATTCCTCCACAGCCACTTGAGACATCATCAACAAGTCCATGACCCATCAAAACTCCTTCTCAAAGCAATGCAACCCTAAAACAACCCTTGACAACTTGAGTAACCGATCAATCCTCACCCGTGAACAACTGTAGAACTAGTTCGGTGTAAGTCGACGGAACGACACTACGAAAGTTCGGCAGATGTCAACCAACAGCTGTCTCTTAACCTTGTTTACAAATGTTTCCAAAAATATTGTTCCAACCAATTTTCAACTATTTACCAATCCTTATTCATGCGATGGAATAGAAACATATAAGGTAAGTCGCCATAACCTTCCCTTTCAGTACGAATATTTGAACATTCATCTTATGCAGAATATTTACCGAAAATATCAAACAGTATTCAGAAACCAGAGCTAACTAATATTGTTTTTCAGGCGATATGGCTCTAATATGTCAGTAATCCTTCTGGAAGTAATGAATAACGATCTATGCAAGAAATATTCTTGGAAAGGTATAAGGAATAAGGCAGACAACGGCAAAAAAAATGATAGGTGAAGAAAACTGAGAAACAAACAATAACAACTATTTCAACCTAGCGAGGAATTTCGGATCTCCAACGTCGATTGGCAATACGAGAATGCGTAAGTACTGGTCAAAGCAGTTAGTCAGGGAGCATACATTTATTCTTATACATTTCAGGTATGGTTTTCTATGGAACGGAAGATTCCCATTACTATGATGTTAAATGAATAAAATCAACTTGTAACTGAATTACATTGTTAATATCCTCTGAATAAAGATCTTAAAAGGTAAGGTAGTGTTTTTGAAAGGTCACATAAGAGCAGTTTGATCTAGTGCTAAATTGAAACGTAACACTGTGAAAACTGTTGAGATGATTCTGGAAGCTGCTGAGATTTGAAACTTGTTCTGGAAAGGCTGCTAAAACGGTTTTGAATATAGTTGTTGGGATGACTCTGAACTGATACTGCACACGTTGTTGTAGTGTTCTGAAATGAATTTGATTCTCTTCATAAACATACACCAGGAAAATATTTTTTGAAGAGTGGTGCTAAACACTACTTCATGCGGATCATATCTATGAATGAAAAAAGAGTAGAACAAAAAATAGTGTATACAACCACAAACTCTTCTCATATATCGAACAGAGAGAAAAATTGGAAAGCACCAATCTTAATTTCATACAAATCCAAATGAAACAACAAAACAGCTCATTTTTCTGATGAAAATTCTTCCAAATGGGAGTGATATTCCTTCGTCACTCGGTGCGGCAAAAATTTCGCCTTTCACAATTTTGGCTGTCAATATTATCTGCGATGTCTCTACAGGTAAATCTGCTATTTTGTTAATTGGTTTGCTCTCCATGACCGAACTTGAATTCAATTTTTGTAAATCCACCTGCAAGAAACCAAAAATTAAAGAAGTTCATGTTTTAAATTAAACATCATATGAATACTTACAAAAAATGACAACACAGATCAAAATTATTCATATTTCACTATGCATTGTATTCATCTAGAAAGCTGGTCCCAAAATGAGCTTCTGTTTACAATATTACTAATGTGCATAAAGAAAAGCTATGGCATTTTTAAAGACAAATAGATAAAATACGAGAAAAACTCTTATTCAGCTCGGATGATTCTCAATCAAAATTTATAATCACATTTCCCGGTTATGAGATTGTCATCTAATAAAACATCAAAACAAATCAAACGATACAATTATCCACTGTGAAAGACAGTATTCGAGAAAAATAGATGTCAGCAATGTCATTTCTTATCTTCTGATGTATTCAGGATAAACAAAGTAGTCTAGGGTTGACTCTAGGAATACGTATTTGCAGTAAGCAGTACTTGCAGGCGCAAATACTGCTTACTGACTCTCATTGACTGATATCGACCGCATCGATTTCCATCGATTACATCCATAATCACGCATATTGCCATGAATTTTACCCACATTCGGTACGTTCACATACCAAACATTATATATTATTGTATCCAGAAATACAATATTTGTTTTCAACATCGGTGACGACATATTCTACTCTCTGGGGCTGAATTCTTCTCGTTTGAGATAATTTTCGATTGAACACTGTCTTGAAATATCTAAGTAGATGAACAAGGCGGATTCTGCCCCGATTTTGGGCCAGAATCCATGTATTTTCTTATGGAGCTAAACTTTTTGCAGGATGGAACGAGTATCGTAGCGATTCAAGCGTGGAACTCCGCCCCTCGGCCCCCTTGGGACTCCGCATCACCGCTCAGGCCCCCTTGTCACGTGATTTCAATTAAAGAAAGTTTATAGTTATGAGATCCGAACCTGGATCGTCTGCGCGGTAGACATTGTCCTTAGCCTCTACATCAACGTAAGATATTGAAAGTAACTGCGAATGTTGGGTATTTATAGCGTTAGTTTTGTCGGGACCGAAATTGACCCATTTTATATACTTGATCGCATTTTTTTGATTTCCGTAAAATGTTAGGGAAGTTGTAATCGTCATTATCATGTTGAAGATAGGAAAATATACTTAGATTTGGGAAATAATTAATATTTCATATAAAGATGTGTATGTGTGTGTAAGAGCGAGAGACGCGTGTGACGTAATCGAAGCAATGAGAGATGGAGATGGTATCGAGGTTTTACAGGTTGCTGGCGCAAGCAGGTGTTGCCGGTTGTACAATAAATCGTTGTTTATGGAGCAATGTGGCGTTGCTGGTTTTGAAATTATTCGTGAACGACTCGATGAAAATTGGAAGCGCGAAAGTGATATATTGATAATAATGAATCAGATTTAAAAAAAAACATTACAGATTAATGAGGCTTTATCGTTTCAAAGTGCGATCCCTCAATCTTACAAAGTATCTCAAAATACATCATCAAAAATAAACATGGCGTCGAAGTGTACAGGGTGCGTCAAAATACATCATTTAAAAAAAATATAACAGTTTTACGAGGCTGTAAGTTTTCAACGTGTGATCCCTCAATGTGTACAAAATACATCATTGTAAACAAATATAGCGTCGAAGTGTACAGGGTGCGTCAAAATATATCATTTAAGAAAAAAACATGTCGGTTTAAAAGAAGTCTGGCGCTCCAACATGTCAGAAGGACACTGAGTCTCGTATCTTTGTTAACCAAGTTAGCACCATCAGGAGAAGAAGGAGATGGCACCAAAGGTGTTGAGGAGTTACGTATTGTGGAGTTAACATTCGAAAATGGGAAAAGCGACAGTTTTACAAACGTTTCGACTGTTTTGCGTGCCACCGTTTCGCGTGCGACCGTTTTGCGTGCGTTTTCGATCGTTTTCGATCGTTTGCGTGCGTTTTCGATCGTTTTTCGTGCGTTTTCAACCGTTTTCCGTGCGTTTATTCGTTATCGTTCCATCGTTATTGTCGTAACGGTTTTTCGTGTTTCAAGATGACAGTCATTTATCATTTAACGCGTTACGCTAACCAAGTAAGCATCATCAGGAAATGACTAAAGTCCATGCTTTGTCATATGAAGATTCATTTTGCGAATTTTCAGACTCTTGAACGGAATCTTGTGGAACACTCAACCTAACTTCTGTTACAGAGTAGTGTCGGTCAGCCAATCAGAATGGAGAAATCAAATATCGCTCGATTGATTGTGCTAGATGAAACTGAACTGGAGAATAATAATAATAATAGTGATGAAACATTAAAACCTTGAAAGTGACGTAGTCAGCGTGGGAGGTGGTGGCGTGTGTAATAATTTGTGGAAATTAATGAGTTATTACAAGAAAAAATAATATAACTGTCAGAAGGGCACTAAGTTGTATATTCACTAATAATGATCTTATAGTCGCGTACAGTACGTCAAATGAAAGAATAAGGAATGCAATATTCATCGACAACATGTCAGAAAGGCACTAACCAAATCTTCGTTAATAATAGTTGAATCTCAACGTGCAGTACATCAAATGGAAGGGAAACGAATACAGAGTGTACCGACAGAGAAAAAAACAGAGATAAGTTTATTCCAATTGCAGAAGCTTGATTGAAAACGCAGAATTTATTGACAAAGAAAATGAGAAAATCATCGTATACTGAAACATAGGATATATTTGGATTCCTTAGGGTGAAAAGGTTTCGAATCCATCATAAAACGACCACTTCCGGTTTTCACTTCCGGTCGTCGGATTTCGATGATTTCAACATCAATGGATTCGTTTACATGCCATGAAACATAATTGATCATTTTTTGAAGTCAAAACGACCGTATAACCTATTATCATTATACTTGCAGCAACAGACCGATGTGGGTACTCATTTCAAATGATTTCATTTGTAGATCATGAGAAGTATAATATACAGCGTCCAATGTTAAATAGCATAGAAAGAATTGCACATTCAAAGAAAATCATTGAACATATTTGAAAATGAAAGTTGTTGGGTTATGAACAACTACGAGTGTAATGTAATTGCAGAAGTTTTATTCAAAACACATAATTTGTTGACAAAAAATGTAGAAATCATCCTATACTGAAACATATAATATTTTTGGATTCCTTAGGGTGAGAAGGTTTCGAATTCGTCAAAAACAGGTCAATTCCGGTTTACACTTCCGATCGTCCGATTCTGATGATTTCGACATCAATGGAGTAAAGGTACTAGGCCGGTTCTAAAAGTTTTCTTATGGAAATTAACATGGGAAAATGGCTAAGGTTCATTCTGCAATTTTTGGTTCCTTTCAAGGTCACGCGTACGGCAGAGTCCAATCAGAGCGCTCCAAATTGTCACGTGACCCAGATGCATCGTCGCGAGTACACCACACTGGCGCCACCTATGAGTCACTAGCTGAACTATCTATTGGTTGAAGAAGGACACTGTGAACACTAATCCTAGCGCCACCTATGAGTCACTAGCTGAACTATCTATTGGTTGAAGAAGAACACTGTAAACACTAGACATATGGGTGTTGTCATGCGACGCAGTATGCGCAGTTGCCGGTTTTATGATGTCTGTCAATACGGATCGGTGTCTGTGCAACTGTCAAATGTCAATGAGGGTGCAGGACGGTGTCTGTGAGGGGGAAACGTGTGACGTCATCGACGCAGGATGGAACGAGTATAGTAGCGATTTAAGCGTAGAACTTCGCCCCTCGCCCCCTTGGTACTTCACCTAACCTATCGGCCCCCTTGGTACTCCACCTAACCTATCAGCTCCCTCGGCCCCCTTCAGTCACGTGATTTTAATTAAAAAAAGTTTATAGTTATGAGATTCGAACCTGGGTCGTCCGCGCCGTAGACATTGTCCTTAGCCTCTACACCATCGTAAGATATTGAAGTTAACTGCGAATGTTGGGTATTTACAGCGTTAGTTTTGTCGGGACCGAAATTGACTCATTCATTATACTTGACAGCATTTTCATTTTTGATTTCCATAGAATGTAATTGTCATTATCATATTGAAGATAGGAAAATATACTTAGATTTGGGAAATAATTAATATTTCATGTAAAGAGGTGCATGTATGTGTGAGAGCGAGAGGCGCGTGTGACGTAATCGATGCACAAATTTACGTGGCTTTGCGTATATTGATAGATTCATTTAAATAATTTATCGTACAGAATTGTTTCATGTCCTGTTATCAGTAACCGCACAAAAATAGGCGCTCGATTCATCGATACAAAAGTATATGGAAACACCAAAGTTATAGAACACACAGAGTCATCTATGAGTCACTAGCTGAACTATCTATTGGTTGAAGAAGGACACTGTAAACACTAGACTCATAAGACGGCATCTGTCAAATGTGAATACATGCCAGCATGGCAGGTTCGGCGTTGCCAGTTGTACAATAAATCATTGTTTATGGAGTAATGTAGCTTTGCCGGTTTGAAAATTAGGTTATAGAACACACAGAGTCATCTATGAGTCACTAGCTGAACTATCTATTGGTTGAAGAAGGACACTGTAAACAATAGACTCATAAGACGGCATCTGTCAAATGTGAATACATGCCAGCATGGCAGGTTCGGCGATGCCGGTTGTACAATAAATCATTGTTTATGGAGTAATGTAGCGTTGCCGGTTTTGGAATTAATCGTGAACTACTCGACGAAAATTGGAAGCGCGAAAGTGATATATTAATAATAATGAATCAGATTTAAGAAAAAACATTACAGATTAATGAGGCTGTATCGTTTCAAAGTGTGATCCCTCAATGTTACAAAGTATCTCAAAATACATCATTGAAAACATCATCAAACATCAAACAACAAACATCAAACATCATCAAACATCAAACAAAACATGGCGTCGAAGTGTACAGGGTGCGTCAAAATACATCATTTAAGAAAAAACATAACAGTTCCACGAGGCTGTAAGTTTTCAACATGCGATCCCTCAATGTGTACAAGGTATCTCAAAATACATCATTGAAAAACAAATATGACGTCGAAGTGTACAGGGTGCGTCAAAATATATCATTTAAGGAAAAAAACATGTCGATTTGAAAAATGATATTAATGTGTATACAGGGCGTTTCAAAATACATCATTTAAGAAAAAAACATGTCGATTCAACAGAAGTCTAGCGTTCCAACATGTCAGAAGTCTCTTTGTTAACCAAGTTAGAAGAAAGAGGAGATTCAAAAGTGTCGAGAGGTTAAGCGTTGTGGACTCAACGTGAGGGCAATGGGGGAGCAAAGTATTCGACAATGACATTTCAAAATACGTGGTTATCCGTGCGTTTTCGATCGTTTTTCGTGCGTTTACGATCGTTTTTCGCGCGTTTACGATCGTTTTTCGTGCGTTTTCGATCGTTTTTCGTGCGTTTTCGATCGTTTTCCGTGCGTTCATTCGTTACCGGTTCATTGTTACTGTCGTAACGGTTTTTCGTGTTTCAATATGACAGTCATTTATCACTTAACGCGTTTCGCTCACCAAGTTGGCATCATCAGGAAATGACTAACGTACATGCTTTGTCATATGAAGATTCATTTTGCGAATTTTCAGACTCTTGAACGGAACCTTGTGGAACACCCAACCTAACTTCTGTTACAGAGTAGTGTCGGTCAGCCAATCAGAATGGAGAAATCAAATATCGCTCGATTGATTGTGCTAGATGAAACTGAACTGGAGAATAATAATAATAATAGTGATAAAACATCAAAAGCTTGAAAGTGACGTAGTCAGCGTGGCGTGTGTGAGGATTTGTGGAAATGAATGAGTTATTACAAAAATAATAGCACAACTGTCAGAAGGGCACTGAGTTGTATATTCACTGATAATGATCGGATCGTCGCATACAGCACGTCAAATGAAAGGATAAGAAATGCAGAATTCATCGACAGAGAAAAAACAAATATGGCGTAATGAATATAATATCCAACGCCTAATGTGAAATAACATAGGAAGAATTGCAAATTCAACAAACTTGTAATTAAAAAATGTTGGGTTATGAACAACTATAAGTTTATTCCAATTGCAGAAGCTTGATCCAAACGCAGAATTTATTGACAAAGAAAATGAAAAAATCTTTGGATACTGAAACATATGATATATTTGGATTCCTTAAGGTGAGAAGGATTCGAATCCATCAAAAAACGACCACTTCCGGTTTTCACTTCCGGTCCTCCGATTTCGATGATTTCAACATCAATGGATTCGTTTAGATGTCATGAAACATAATTGATCATTTGTCGAAGCCAAAAGGGCCTTATAACCTATAAACCTATAAAGTATAATATCGAGCATCTAATGTGAAATAGCATAGAAAGAATTGCACATTTGAAGAAAATCATTGAACATATTTGAAATTAAAAGTTGTTGGGTTATGAACAACTACGAGTGTAATGTAATTGCAAAAGTTTGATTCAAAACACATAATTTGTTGACAAAAAAATGAAATAATCATCGTATACTGAAACATATGGTATTTTTGGATTCCTTAGGGTGAGAATGTTTCGAATCCGTCAAAAACAGGTCACTTCCGGTCGTCCGATTCCGATGATTTCGATATCAATGGATTCGTTTAGATGTCAAAAAACATAGTTAATCATTTTACGAAGCCAAAAGGACCTCATAACCTATTTTCGCTATACTAGTCGCAACAGGTAGGTGTGGGTACTCATTTCAAATGATTTAATGTGTAGACTATGAAAAATATAATATCGAGCGCCTAATGTGAAACAGCATAGGAAGAATTGCAAAGAGAATCATTGAAATAACTTTGGATCGTTTCGTACATCATGTCAAATGAAAGAAGAAAAATTGCAGAATTCATCTATAAAGAAAAAACAAATATGGTGCAACATGTCAGAAGGGCACTAACCCACATCTTTATTAATGATAACTGAATCTCAACGTGCAGCACATCGAATGAAAGGGAAACGAATGCAGAATTCATCAACAGAAAAAAAAACGGAGACGATGCCAAGAGGGGACAAAGTTGTATCTTCACTAATAATAGTCGCATCATCACATGTAGTACTTCCAATAAAATGGGGAAAAAAATCAGAATTCATGTGTTTGTTGCGCTATTCAAATCCAAGGTGACATGGATCAATGTCAACGCTGAATATGCATCTAACAAAGACTCTTTGATTTTCTTTTGTTTCATTTCAGAATATGTCATCACTAATTTTTAAATCTAAAGCAAATGGAACTTCAAACGTTCAAGCCAGTCTCTATATACCTACACAGTAGGTTTAATGGACTGACGCCTATCAGAAAACAACTACTCCCCTGGCTAATACCACGAAGGGCGTTGGATTATATCAGACAGGCGTCAGTGCAGGAATCTTCACAGAAAATGTCCTGCATATGCAATTGGCAATACAACTGAAAGAGTCGACCTTCAATTATGGAACGGGCACACTCGCAGACCGGTTTCGGGCTTATTAGCCACTCATCAGTGCAAGATAGTGACCATCATCGACCTAAAGTCAATGATATTCCACAATTGAAAATCGGAATTATTTCAGAGTATTTCATTCCTCTTCCGAAGTTGGAGCGAACATCAAAAATGTCACTCCATCTAGTGGACGAGGAACTAACCAACTGCACATCCGTAATTTGCCCGATTCCTCTAAATAAGGAATAAAAACTTTCTTATTAGTCAATGGGCTATGCTTGAAGACTGGCAATAAACAAATCTAAAGCAAATGGAACTTCAAACGTTCATGAACGTTTGAAGTTCCATTTGCTTTAGATTTGTTTATTGCCAGTCTTCAAGCATAGCCCATTGACTAATAAGAAAGTTTTTATTCCTTATTTAGAGGAATCGGGCAAATTACGGATGTGCAGTTGGTTAGTTCCTCGTCCACTAGATGGAGTGACATTTTTGATGTTCGCTCCAACTTCGGAAGAGGAATGAAATACTCTGAAATAATTCCGATTTTCAATTGTGGAATATCATTGACTTTAGGTCGATGATGGTCACTATCTTGCACTGATGAGTGGCTAATAAGCCCGAAACCGGTCTGCAAGTGTGCCCGTTCCATAATTGAAGGTCGACTCTTTCAGTTGTATTGCCAATTGCATATGCAGGACATTTTCTGTGAAGATTCCTGCACTGACGCCTGTCTGATATAATCCAACGCCCTTCGTGGTATTAGCCAGGGGAGTAGTTGTTTTCTGATAGGCGTCAGTCCATTGAACCTACTGTGTAGGTATATAGAGACTGGCTTGAACGTTTGAAGTTCCATTTGCTTTAGATTTGTTTATTGCCAGTCTTCAAGCATAGCCCATTGACTAATAAGAAAACTAATTTTTATATTCAAACCCAAAGTGACATTGATCAGTGTCAATGTCGAATCTTTATCCGGAGATACGCAGTTCTCAAAGCGACGAAACAAAGGCTCTTTGTTTCATTTTAAAATATGTCATCACTCATTTTACTATAAATACGTCATGCATGGCGAAATGAGTTAGTTGCATCCGTTGAAAGTGATACCAGTGACAAGTGCACCGATTCTATTTGGAGGTAAGTGTTTTAGGTTTGACTTTTTCTACAAATGAATTTATTCAAATGTAATTTAATTGAAAATTGGTGAGAATTGTTGAATCATTTGATTTCCAAAATTTTTCTCGATATATATATATATATATATATATATATATATATATATATATATATATATATATATATATATATATATATATATATATGTTGGATGATTTCAGTCAAATGTTTTACATGTCGTGGTTTGTTTGAGATAGTATTCGCATATATTGTGAATCAAAACATAAAGCTTTCATTGTTTATTTTTCACAGATGGATTTACAAAAGTTGAATGCAAGTTCGATCGTGAAGAGAAAGCCAAGTATCAAAGTAGCAGATTTGCCTGTGGAGATGCCGCAGAGGATATTCACTGCCAAAATCGTGAAAGGGAAATTTGGTGAGGCGGTCTTGTTAGATTTGGGAGATAAAGTATCATTTCTGCCCCACCGAGTGACGGAGGCGTATCGTCCTCACTTAGAAGAATGTTCATCAGGAAAATACGCTATTGTGTTCAAAGGGTTGATGGACATTGGGAAACCGAATCTTGTCGTTTCATTTGAGATTGTACAAAATTTAGGTTAGTACTGTTTCCAATTTTTTCTTTGTTTTATAGGCAAAGAGTTTTTGGGTGTATACAATATTTTTCATTCGGGTCAAAAATTCTCACTCACAGATATGATCCGCATAAAGTAGTGTTTTCATACAATATATTTCCTTCACTTAGTACGTGCAGAATATGTGTTTTAAATTCTTTATTTTGAATGACACTTGATTTTTTATTTTCATTATAAGTGTAGCAATTACTTTATGAAAGACATTACCCTCTCTGTTGCCAAAAAAATTTTTTTAGTGTATGTTTTTATTGAAAAATCGAATTTATTTCAGTGTATTTTTTTATTGAAAAATCGAATTTATTTCAGAATAATACATCAACGTGTGCAGTATCAGTCAGAGTCATCTCAACAACAACGTTCAAAACCGTCATAGCAACCTTTCCAGAACGAGATTCAAATCTCAGCAGTTTCCATTTTTTTCAGTCTATAGTTGCACATTATGAGGCTAGAATTTGTCGATATTCAGTGATTTGTTGGACAAACTGCGTCTATTCAATATATACACAACCGTAATGAATTTGGAAGACTTTGAATATTCATCGTGGTGTGTTCCAAAATTCAAGAAAAACACGCCGTTCTGTATGGGTCATTTCAAAGGAAATTTGTTCAGCTGCAGTCTCAATAACGTTGATATTTTATATAAATGGCTTTATAATATACTACCAAAATAAATAAAATACATATCACACACATCTTTTTTTGAAAATGAAAACTTATCTTATACAGGGAAAGTTGTCAAAAATATGCAATAACAAAAAATTATATACCAGATTTTATAGACATGAAGAAACATCATATTGAAAGATACTGAGTTGACAAAAACAGGACATTTTAGAAATAAAGGAAATAAGTTTGTCTGTCATTTTAAATTCTGATTCGTTGGGTCGATATAACAAAAAGTGGCATTTTATATCTTGAATTTTATTCAGGACATTATTATAGATGATTGACATTTGTCATTAAATTTCAAGTGTGATATTTGGAAATTCATTTCGTATTGTAGTTTTTTCGAAATTCCCATTCAAAATAGCATCCTTTGATATAGATACCACCGGACGAGTCTAATATGTGTAGATAACCTGAGTTTCAATTGTTCGGAGTTCTGAGGTCTTGTACATATAAACATAACAAAGTAACGATACAGACAAATATGAAAAATCGTCATAAAATAATTCAAATCCATTCAAGTGAATACATGAATTGAAAGATATTTCAACCTCAACTTCGATATTCTGAAACAAAAACACACAGTATTCACAATTCCATCTTTCGTTATTCCAAGTTCATAGTCATCAAAATTGATACGATTATAATATATATAGGAATATAAAACTATCTTCAAATACAGTTGCATGAATGCACATCAAGCATTTTGTCGTAGTAAGGTGACCGGGGCAAAGTTACAACTTCAGCATAATATGAATGTTTATAAATATTAGGGAAGGTCAAGATCATCAACAGGTATTAAGAAATTAATTCGGTGTCCAAAGCTTTCGGAATACAATGCAAATAATTTTCTTTATGAGTATTCGTTCGATATTAATTATTACTACCTCAAAATATATCAAAATCATAACACGTTTGCGATTCATTTTTTCAGTTACATTTGAAAAGTGAATTTCAGTTTGCAGAAATAATAGCCCACACATGTTGGAAATTTTGCCATAGTGTGTTGAAAATCGTATTGAAAATTCTACGAAATATAAGCGCATACATACAGAGTGAATCAATATTTGAAATATGTCGTTTGGAACCCCCCATAACCCTTCTCTATCGAATTTTGGTAGAAATAATGCTGAGTCGTATTGTAGAGTTAAGGTTCGAAATTGGGGAAAGTGAAGTATTCAACAGTTTTGCGTGCGACGGTTTTGCGTGCGTTTTCGAACAGTTTACGTACATTTATTTGTCATCGTTTCGTCGTTATTGTCGTTTTTTTTTTCCTATTTCAATATGACAGTCATTTAACACTTAACGCGTTTCGCTTACCAAGTAAGCATAATCAGGAGATGAATAAAGTCCACGCTTTGTCGTATGAAGGTTCGTTTTGCGAATTTTCAGACTCCTGAACCGAACCTTGAGGAATAATCAGCCTAACTTCTGGTACAGAGTGGTGTCGTAAGCCAATCAGACTGGAGAAATCAAATATCAGTAGAAAGATTGTTTTAGATGAAATTGAACTGAAGAATGTGGGTCGAATAATAATAATAATAGTGATAAAACATTAAAACTCAACTTGTGTTACAGAGTGGTGTCGGTCAGCCAATCAGAATGGAGGAATCAAATATCGGTCTAATAATTGTGTTAGATGATATTGAACTGGGGAATGTGGGTCGAAAAATAATAATAATAATGATAAAATATTAAAACATTGAAAGTGACGTAGTCAGCGTAGGAGGTGGTGACGTGGTAGAAAATGTGTGAGGATTTGTGGAAATGAATGAGTTATTAGAAAAAAAAATGGAGCAACTGTCAGAAGGGCACTAAGTTGTATATTCGCTGATAATAATCAAATCTTCGCTTACAGCACGTCAAAAGAAAGGACAAAAAATCCAGAATTCATTGACGAGAGAATACAAAGATGGCGCAACATGTCAGAAAGACATTAAGTCACAATTTCACTCATGATATTTGGATCTTAACGTGCAGCACATCAAATGAAAGAGAAACGAATGCAGAATGTTATCGACAAAGAAAAAACAAAGATGACGCAACATGTCAGGAAGGAACGAAGCCACATCTCCGTTAATGACAATTGAATCTCAACGTGCAGTACATTGACTGAAAAAGAAAAACAAAATGCAGAATTCATCGACAGAGAAAAAAAACAAAGACAACGTAACATGTCAGAAGGCAATGAGCCGTATTTTAGTTAATAATGATTTGTTCTCAACGTACAGCACATCAAATGAAATGGAAACGAATACAGAATCCATCGACAGAGAAAAAACAAAGATGGCGCAACATGTCAGAAGTGCACTAACCTGCTTCTTTGTTAATAAAAGTCGCATCGTCACGTGCAGCATATCAAAGAAAAAACAAAAGAGGCAACCAAAAGGGCACTGAACCATATTTTCGTTAATAATAGTCGGATCGTCGCATTTGACATGATTCATTCACTCAAAACTGAAATGTTTAGAAGATACCAAAGGAGATCTTACGGTGACTATAAGTTCTGGTATGCTTTGTTAGGTATCGAATGATGCGTGCAATTTCGTTAATTCCAGCGACATGATTATTCCAAGATATATTGGTGTCCATTTGAACCTCAAAAAACTTATTGAAGCAGAAGGTGGAACCCCAAAAAAATATCAGATATAGTACAACAAGTCAGTGAAGAGCGGCTTTTTTCTGCAGAAAAGTGTTTGAATTTCTTCAAATTTTCCAAATATCTGTAACAGAAAGACAAAACTCAGCTGCGGAACGCTTCTATCTACTAAAGTTAAGTATGTGTCGGTAGTGTGTAACGAAGGTTTCCATTGAATTCACTGGTTGCGCCTTCTGGAGGATGTTTGTTGCGATACACCATAGATGACAATATTTATTGTTTATCATTTCGAATCCGTTGAATACAAGGGGTTTGGAAATAGAAAAAAACAATGTTTTAACGCTTTGTAGACGTGTTTGATGCTCTATGACCAACACCCGTTATCCATATTTTCATTATTATCCCGATTGTATGACCACCAAACATTCAATTTTATTGGGATTGAAGGGAGCTGATAGGTTAGGTGGAGTACCAAGGGGGCCGATAGGTTAGGTGGAGTACCAAGGGGGCCGCTGGATGGAACGAGTATCGTAGTGATTCAAGCGTGTAACTCCGCCCCTCGGCCCCCTTGGTACTCCACCTAACCTATCGGCCCCCTTGGTACTCCACCTAACCTATCAGCTCCCTTCAATCCCAATAAAATTGAATGTTTGGTGGTCATACAATCGGGATAATAATGAAAATATGGATAACGGGTGTTGGTCATAGAGCATCAAACACGTCTACAAAGCGTTAAAACATTGTTTTTTTCTATTTCCAAACCCCTTGTATTCAACGGATTCGAAATGATAAACAATAAATATTGTCATCTATGGTGTATCGCAACAAACATCCTCCAGAGGGCGCAACCAGTGAATTCAATGGAAACCTTCGTTACACACTACCGACACATACTTGACTTTAGTAGATAGAAGCGTTCCGCAGCTGAGTTTTGTCTTTCTGTCACAGATATTTGGGAAATTTGAAGAAATTCAAACATTTTTCTGCAGAAAAAAGCCGCTCTTCACTGACTTGTTGTACTATATCTGATATTTTTTTGGGGTTCCACCTTCTGCTTCAATAAGTTTTTTGAGGTTCAAATGGACACCAATATATCTTGGAATAATCACGTCGCTGGAATTAACGAAATTGCACGCATCATTCGATACCTAACAAAGCATACCAGAACTTATAGTCACCGTAAGATCTCCTTTGGTATCTTCTAAACATTTCAGTTTCGAGTGAATGAATCATGTCAAATGCGACGATCCGACTATTATTAACGAAAATATGGTTCAGTGCCCTTTTGGTTGCCTCTTTTGTTTTTTCTTTGATATGCTGCACGTGACGATGCGACTTTTATTAACAAAGAAGCAGGTTAGTGCACTTCTGACATGTTGCGCCATCTTTGTTTTTTCTCTGTCGATGGATTCTGTATTCGTTTCCATTTCATTTGATGTGCTGTACGTTGAGAACAAATCATTATTAACTAAAATACGGCTCATTGCCTTCTGACATGTTACGTTGTCTTTGTTTTTTTTTTCTCTGTCGATGAATTCTGCATTTTTGTTTTTCTTTTTCAGTCAATGTACTGCACGTTGAGATTCAATTGTCATTAACGGAGATGTGGCTTCGTTCCTTCCTGACATGTTGCGTCATCTTTGTTTTTTCTTTGTCGATAACATTCTGCATTCGTTTCTCTTTCATTTGATGTGCTGCACGTTAAGATCCAAATATCATGAGTGAAATTGTGACTTAATGTCTTTCTGACATGTTGCGCCATCTTTGTATTCTCTCGTCAATGAATTCTGGATTTTTTGTCCTTTCTTTTGACGTGCTGTAAGCGAAGATTTGATTATTATCAGCGAATATACAACTTAGTGCCCTTCTGACAGTTGCTCCATTTTTTTTTCTAATAACTCATTAATTTCCACAAATCCTCACACATTTTCTACCACGTCACCACCTCCTACGCTGACTACGTCACTTTCAATGTTTTAATATTTTATCATAATTATTATTATTTTTCGACCCACATTCCCCAGTTCAATATCATCTAACACAATTATTAGACCGATATTTGATTTCTCCATTCTGATTGGCTGACCGACACCACTCTGTAACACAAGTTGAGTTTTAATGTTTTATCACTATTATTATTATTATTCGACCCACATTCTTCAGTTCAATTTCATCTAAAACAATCTTTCTACTGATATTTGATTTCTCCAGTCTGATTGGCTTACGACACCACTCTGTACCAGAAGTTAGGCTGATTGTTCCTCAAGGTTCGGTTCAGGAGTCTGAAAATTCGCAAAACGAACCTTCATACGACAAAGCGTGGACTTTATTCATCTCCTGATTATGCTTACTTGGTAAGCGAAACGCGTTAAGTGTTAAATGACTGTCATATTGAAATAGGAAAAAAAAACGACAATAACGACGAAACGATGACGAATAAATGCACGTAAACTGTTCGAAAACGCACGCAAAACCGTCGCACGCAAAACTGTTGAATACTTCACTTTCCCCAATTTCGAACGTTAACTCTACAATACGACTCAGCATTATTTCTACCAAAATTCGATAGAGAAGGGTTATGGGGGGTTCCAAACGACATATTTCAAATATTGATTCACTCTGTATGTATGCGCTTATATTTCGTAGAATTTTCAATACGATTTTCACCACACTATGGCAAAATTTCCAACATGTGTGGGCTATTATTTCTGCAAACTGAAACTCACTTTTCAAATGTAACTGAAAAAATGAATCGCAAACGTGTTATGATTTTGATATATTTTGAGGTAGTAATATTTAATATCGAACGAATACTCATAAAGAAAATTATTTGCATTGTATTTCGAAAGCTTTGGACACCGAATTAATTTCTTAATACCTGTTGATGATCTTGACCTTCCCTAATATTTATAAACATTCATATTATGCTGAAGTTGTAACTTTGCCCGGTCACCTTACTACGACAAAATGCTTGATGTGCATTCATGCAACTGTATTTGAAGATAGTTTTATATTCCTATATATATTATAATCGTATCAATTTTGATGACTATGAACTTGGAATAACGAAAGATGGAATTGTGAATACTGTGTGTTTTTGTTTCAGAATATCGAAGTTGAGGTTGAAATATCTTTCAATTCATGTATTCACTTGAATGGATTTGAATTATTTTATGACGATTTTTCATATTTGTCTGTATCGTTACTTTGTTATGTTTATATGTACAAGAACTCAGAACTCCGAACAATTGAAACTCAGGTTATCTACACATAATAGACTCGTCCGGTGGTATCTATATCAAAGGATGCTATTTTGAATGGGAATTTCGAAAAAACTACAATACGAAATGAATTTCCAAATATCACACTTGAAATTTAATGAAAAATGTCAATCATCTATAATAATGTCCTGAATAAAATTCAAGATATAAAATGCCACTTTTTGTTATATCGACCCAACGAATCAGAATTTAAAATGACAGACAAACTTATTTCCTTTATTTCTAAAATGTCCTGTTTTTGTCAACTCAGTATCTTTCAATATGATGTTTCTTCATGTCTATAAAATCTGGTATATAATTTTTTGTTATTGCATATTTTTGACAACTTTCCCTGTATAAGATAAGTTTTCATTTTCAAAAAAAGATGTGTGTGATATGTATTTTATTTATTTTGGTAGTATATTATAAAGCCATTAATATAAAATATCAACGTTATTGAGACTGCAGCTGAACAAATTTCCTTTGAAATGACCCATACAGAACGGCGTGTTTTTCTTGAATTTTGGAACACACCACGATGAATATTCAAAGTCTTCCAAATTCATTACGGTTGTGTATATATTGAATAGACGCAGTTTGTCCAACAAATCACTGAATATCGACAAATTCTAGCCTCATAATGTGCAACTATAGACTGAAAAAAATGGAAACTGCTGAGATTTGAATCTCGTTCTGGAAAGGTTGCTATGACGGTTTTGAATGTTGTTGTTGAGATGACTCTGACTGATACTGCACACGTTGATGTATTATTCTGAAATAAATTCGATTTTTCAATAAAAAAATACACTGAAATAAATTCGATTTTTCAATAAAAACATACACTAAAAAATTTTTTTTGGCAACAGAGAGGGTAATGTCTTTCATAAAGTAATTGCTACACTTATAATGAAAATAAAAAATCAAGTGTCATTCAAAATAAAGAATTTAAAACACATATTCTGCACGTACTAAGTGAAGGAAATATATTGTATGAAAACACTACTTTATGCGGATCATATCTGTGAGTGAGAATTTTTGACCCGAATGAAAAATATTGTATACACCCAAAAACTCTTTGCCTATAAAACAAAGAAAAAATTGGAAACAGTACTAACCTAAATTTTGTACAATCTCAAATGAAACGACAAGATTCGGTTTCCCAATGTCCATCAACCCTTTGAACACAATAGCGTATTTTCCTGATGAACATTCTTCTAAGTGAGGACGATACGCCTCCGTCACTCGGTGGGGCAGAAATGATACTTTATCTCCCAAATCTAACAAGACCGCCTCACCAAATTTCCCTTTCACGATTTTGGCAGTGAATATCCTCTGCGGCATCTCCACAGGCAAATCTGCTACTTTGATACTTGGCTTTCTCTTCACGATCGAACTTGCATTCAACTTTTGTAAATTCATCTGTGAAAAATAAACAATGAAAGCTTTATGTTTTGATTCACAATATATGCGAATACTATCTCAAACAAACCACGACATGTAAAACATTTGACTGAAATCATCCAACATATATATATATATATATATATATATATATATATATATATATATATATATATATATATATATATATATATATATATATATATAGAAAAATTTTGGAAATCAAATGATTCAACAATTCTCACCAATTTTCAATTAAATTACATTTGAATAAATTCATTTGTAGAAAAAGTCTAACCTAAAACACTTACTTTCAAATAGAATCGGTGCACTTGTCACTGGTATCACTTTCAACGGATGCAACTAACTCATTTCGCCATGCATGACGTATTTATAGTAAAATGAGTGATGACATATTTTAAAATGAAACAAAGAGCCTTTGTTTCGTCGCTTTGAGAACTGCGTATCTCCGGATGTAGATTCGACATTGACACTGATCAATGTCACTTCGGGTTTGAATATAAAAATTAGTGATGACATATTCTGAAATGAAACAAAAGAAAATCAAAGAGTCTTTGTTAGATGCATATTCAGCGTTGACATTGATCCATGTCACCTTGGATTTGAATAGCGCAACAAACACATGAATTCTGCTTTTTTTCCCCATTTTATTTGAAGTACTACATGTGATGATGCGACTATTATTAGTGAAGATACAACTTTGTCCCCTCTTGGCATCGTCTCCGTTTTTTTTTTGTTGATGAATTCTGCATTCGTTTCCCTTTCATTTGATGTGCTGCACGTTGAGATTCAGTTATCATTAATAAAGATGTGGGTTAGTGCCCTTCTGACATGTTGCACCATATTTGTTTTTTCTTTATAGATGAATTCTGCAATTTTTCTTCTTTCATTTGACATGATGTACGTAACGATCCAAAGTTATTTCAATGATTCTCTTTGCAATTCTTCCTATGCTGTTTCACATTAGGCGCTCGATATTATATTTTTCATAGTCTACACATTAAATCATTTGAAATGAGTACCCACACCGACCTGTTGCGACTAGTATAGTGAAAATAGGTTATGAGATCCTTTTGGCTTCGTAAAATGATTAACTATGTTTTTTGACATCTAAACGAATCCATTGATATCGAAATCATCGGAATCGGACGACCGGAAGTGACCTGTTTTTGACGGATTCGAAACATTCTCACCCTAAGGAATCCAAAAATACTATTTGTTTCAGTATACCATGATTATTTCATTTTTTTGTCAACAAATTATGTGTTTTGAATCAAACTTTTGCAATTACATTACACTCGTAGTTGTTCATAACCCAACAACTTTTAATTTCAAATATGTTCAATGATTTTCTTCAAATGTGCAATTCTCTCTATGCTATTTCACATTAGATGCTCGATATTATACTTTATAGGTTTATAGGTTATAAGGCCCTTTTGGCTTCGACAAATGATTAATTATGTTTCATGACATCTAAACGAATCCATTGATGTTGAAATCATCGAAATCGGAGGACCGGAAGTGAAAACCGGAAGTGGTCGTTTTTTGATGGATTCGAATCCTTCTCACCCTAAGGAATCCAAATATATCATATGTTTCAGTATCCAATGATTTTTTCATTTTCTTTGTCAATAAATTCTGCGTTTGGATCAAGCTTCTGCAATTGGAATAAACTTATAGTTGTTCATAACCCAACATTTTTTAATTACAAGTTTGTTGAATTTGCAATTTTTCCTATGTTATTTCACATTAGGCGTTGAATATAATATTCATTACGCAATATTTTTTTTTTCTCTGTCGATGAATTCTGCATTTCTTATCCTTTCATTTGACGTGCTGTATGCGACGATCCGATCATTATCAGTGAATATACAACTCAGTTCCCTTCTGACAGTTGTGCTATTATTTTTTGTAATAACTCATTCATTTCCACAAATCCTCACACACGCCACGCTGACTACGTCACTTTCAAGCTTTTGATGTTTTATCACTATTATTATTATTATTCGACCCTCATTCTCCAGTTCAATTTCATCTAGCACAATCAATCGAGCGATATTTGATTTCTCCATTCTGATTGGCTGACCGACACTACTCTGTAACAGACGTTAGGTTGGGTGTTCCACAAGGTTCCGTTCAAGAGTCTGAAAATTCGCAAAATGAATCTTCATATGACAAAGCATGTGCGTTAGTCATTTCCTGATGATGCCAACTTGGTGAGCGAAACGCGTTAAGTGATAAATGACTGTCATATTGAAACACGAAAAACCGTTACGATAGTAACGATGAAACGGTAACGAATGAACGCACGGAAACGGTCGAAAACGCAAGAAAAACGATAGAAAACGCACGAAAAACGATCGTAAACGCACGAAAAACGATCGTAAACGCACGAAAAACGATCGAAAATGCACGGATAACCACGTATTTTGAAATGTCATTGTCGAATACTTTGCTCCCCCATTGCCCTCACGTTGAGTCCACAACGCTTAACCTCTCGACACTTTTGAATCTCCTCTTTCTCCTAACTTGGTTAACAAAGATACGAGACTTCCGACATGTTGGAACGCTAGAATTCTGTTGAATCGATATGTTTTTTTCTTAAATGATGTATTTTGAAACGCCCTGTATACACATTAATATCATTTTTCCAACCGACATGTTTTTTTCCTTAAATGATATATTTTGACGCACCCTGTACACTTCGACGTCATATTTGTTTTTCAATGATGTATTTTGAGATACCTTGTACACATTGAGGGATCGCATGTTGAAAACTTACAGCCTCGTGGAACTGTTATGTTTTTTCTTAAATGATGTATTTTGACGCACCCTGTACACTTCGACGCCATGTTTGTTTTCAATGATGTATTTTGAGATACTTTGTAACATTGAGGGATCACACTTTGAAACGATACAGCCTCATTAATCTGTAATGTTTTTTCTTGAATCTGATTCATTATTATTAATATATCACTTTCGCGCTTCCAATTTTCGTCGAGTAGTTCACGATTAATTCCAAAACCGGCAACGCTACATTACTCCATAAACAATGATTTATTGTACAACCGGCAACGCCGAACCTGCCATGCTGGCATGTATTCACATTTGACAGATGCCGTCTTATGAGTCTATTGTTTACAGTGTCCTTCTCCAACCAATAGATAGTTCAGCTAGTGACTCATAGATGACTCTGTGTGTTCTTGACTTAATTTTCAAACCGGCAACGCTACATTACTCCATAAACAATGATTTATTGTACAACTGGCAACGCCGAACCTGCCATGCTGGCATGTATTGACATTTGACAGATGCAGTCTTATGAGTCTAGTGTTTACAGTGTCCTTCTTCAACCAATAGATAGTTCAGCTAGTGACTCATAGATGACTCTGTGTGTTCTATAACTTTGGTGTTTCCATATACTTTTGTATCGATGAATCGAGCGCCTATTTTTGTGCGGTTACTGATAACAGGACATGAAACAATTCTGTACGATAAATTATTTAAATGAATCTATCAATATACGCAAAGCCACGTAAATTTGTGCATCGATTACGTCACACGCGCCACTCGCTCTTACACACACATGCACCTCTTTACATGAAATATTAATTATTTCCCAAATCTAAGTATATTTTCCTATCTTCAATATGATAATGACAATTACATTCTATGGAAATCAAAAATAAAAATGCTGTCAAGTATAATGAATGAGTCAATTTCGGTCCCGACAAAACTAACGCTGTAAATACCCAACATTCGCAGTTAACTTCAATATCTTACGATGGTGTAGAGGCTAAGGACAATGTCTACGGCGCGGACGACCCAGATTCGAATCTCATAACTATAAACTTTTTTTAATTAAAATCACGTGACTGAAGGGGGCCGAGGGAGCTGATAGGTTAGGTGGAGTACCAAGGGGGCCGATAGGTTAGGTGAAGTACCAAGGGGGCCGAGGGGCGAAGTTCTACGCTTAAATCGCTACTATACTCGTTCCATCCTGCGTCGATGACGTCACACGTTTCCCCCTCACAGACACCGTCCTGCACCCTCATTGACATTTGACAGTTGCACAGACACCGATCCGTATTGACAGACATCATAAAACCGGCAACTGCGCATACTGCGTCGCATGACAACACCCATATGTCTAGTGTTTACAGTGTTCTTCTTCAACCAATAGATAGTTCAGCTAGTGACTCATAGGTGGCGCTAGGATTAGTGTTCACAGTGTCCTTCTTCAACCAATAGATAGTTCAGCTAGTGACTCATAGGTGGCGCCAGTGTGGTGTACTCGCGACGGTGCATCTGGGTCACGTGACAATTTGGAGCGCTTTGATTGGACTCTGCCTTAGCAATTTTCCCATGTTAATCTCCATAAGAAAACTTCTAGAACCGGCCTAGTACCTTTACTCAATGGATTAGTTCAGATGTCAAAAAACATAGTTATTCATTTTACGAAGCCAAAAGGACCTCATAACCTATTTTCGCTATATTATTCGCAACAGGTCGACGTGGGTACTCATTTCAAATGATTTCATTTGTAGACTATAAAAAATATAATATCGAGCGCCTAATGTGAAACAGCATAGGAAGAATTGCAAAGAGAATCATTAAAAAACTTCGGATCGTCACGTGTACATGTCAAATGAAAGAAGAAGAATTGCAAAATTCACAGATAAAGAAAAAACAAATATGGTGCAACATGTCAGAAAGGCGCTAACCCACATCTTCATTGATGTGGTGCAGCACATCAAATGAAACGAAAAAAAATGCAGAATTTATCGATAGTGAAAAAACAGAGATGACGCAACATGTCAGAAGGGCACCAAGCCACATCTTTGTTAATAATTGTCTAATCATCACGTACAGCACGTCAAATGAAAGGAGAAGAAATGCAAAATCCATCGACAGAGAAAAAACAAAGATGGCGCAGTATGTCAGAAGGACACTGAGCCATATCTTCGTTAATGATAGTTCGATATCAACGTGCAGCACATCAAATGAAAGGGAAACGAATGCAGAATTCATCGGCAGGGAAAAAAAACGAAGGCGATGTCAAGAGGGCACAAAGTTGTATTTTCACTGATAATAGTCGTATCATCACATGTAACACTTTGAATAAAAGGAAAAAAAAGCAGAATTCATGTGTTTGTTATGCTATTTATATCCAAGGGGACACGGATCAATGTCAACGCTGATTTTCTGTGATTTTCTTTGTTTCATTTCAGAATATTCCATCACTAATTTTTATATTCATACCCAAGGTAACATTGATCACTGCCAATGCCGAATCTGCATTCGGAGATACTCAGTTCTCAAAGCGACGAAACAAAGGCTTTTTGTTTTTTAAAATATGTCATCACTTACTTTCCTATAAATACGTCATGCATGGCGAAATGAGTTAGTTGCATCCGTTGAAAGTGATACCAGTGACAAGTGCACCGATTCTATATGAAAGTAAGTGTTTTTAGGTTCGATTTTTTTCACAGATGAATTTATTCGAATGTTATTCAATTAAAAGTCGATGAGAATTGTTGAATCATTTGATTTCCAAAATTTTTGTCGATATATATATATAAGCCACTATTCATGGAACTTAAATGGAGTGAAGGTTAGGTTACGAATCAACGCTTGCATGATGTAGTAAACAACTGTAATATAATTGATATGTACAAATCAGCAAAGGCCAGAAATATTACAGTAAACGTATAAACTTAATACTACCTAAAACTAACCTGAATCAATACAATTGCAGATAGCAAACATTCATCTACCTCCGTACAATAACATCAATATTAACAGCTCGGAGTCTTGTTGGATACTGACTCTCGCGCACGATTCGACAGGCAGCGACAAAGTCAAGCTTGATAACCTACAAGCTTACATCCCCCCTTTTTAAGACCGAGGGTGAAGTCCCTCGGATTGAGGCACAAGTTTACTAGCATGAAAAATATTTGACTTATTCTTTCTAAATCTACTATCTAATAAAATTATTACATCAGAAATTTTCTCTTCAATTTTGAAAGGACCTACTCTAACTGGATCTGTTTTATCTTTGTTCAATTTATTAACGCTTTGTACATAAACTAAATCTCCTACTTTATAATTTATCTGATTAACATTCTTATCATAATATTCTTTATTCTGATTGTGAATTTCTTGTGATTTTCTGAATGCAATTTTTCTATTCTTTACCAAATTTGTCAACTTATTATCATTCACTTCATTAGGTAAAAATGAATAGTTTAATCCTGTCAGCAAATAATTAGGGGTGAAACCGGTTGAACTGTGAATTGTGTTGTTATAATCTTTTATACATTCTTCTGCTACCTGAGGCCATGATTTATTTTTATTCTCATACATTTTACATCGTATTCTGTTTACCAAAGTCTGATTTGTCCTTTCATTCAATCCATTAGAAAACGCACAATCCACTGCTGCAAAAACCAATGCTACCTTCTGTTTATTTAAATATTGCTCAAACTGCATTGAATTTATGCCAGGGGACTGATCTGATAAAACCAATTTAATACTTCCCTCTTTTTCTACTTTCTCAATTAAATTTATGAAATCCTTTGCCAGTTGAGTCTTTGAGGTTATTATGTAAGCGAATCTTGTAAAATGATACACCGCCAAATGTAAATATTTTTTTGTACTTTTTTCACCTTTGAAACCTCCTATTGTGTCTATAGACACCATTTCGAAAGGTTTCTTTGCTGGACCGAGTTGAGACAATGGTGCTTTAAAGCAACCTATTCTTGATTTGTTTTTAATGCAAGTTTCACAAGATCTACAAGTCAATCTTATGTGTTTATACATATTTTCAAAATAAAATTTTTGGCCAAAAGTTAAAGTCAACTGTTTTGTGCCTATGTGACCCTGATCCACATGTACATCAGTAATATGAGACTTTCCAAATTCTTCAGTTATCCATTCTTTCTGTCTATTATTCAAAATTTTATAAATTATATCATCTTTAATAATGCATTCATCATCAACTTCTAAGAATTTCTGATTTTCTTTGATATCATTCAATTTCGATGAATTTGAAGTTTTAATCACAGAATCATTATCTGTATCCTCGTGTGATTCCAAAACCGGATTTCTAGACAAACAATCAGCTTCAATATTATCTTTACCCGGGTTATATACAATTTCAAAATCAAACTGTGAAAAATAATTCAAAACCTGCACTAGTTCCATATCATTACTTTTTTTATATTGAAATTTTCCAAAGGTCTATGGTCCGTAAATACAAAGAACTTTTTTCCCAGCAAATGAAATTGCCAATATAAAATGGCTTCTTTAATGGCCAAACATTCTATAAAAACGGCTTTTTTTTTTCTGAGCATTTGTCAACTTTCTAGAAATGAAAAACACCGACTTCAAAGAGTTATCTTTCTGTGGCTGCTTCAAAATTGCTTCAATTCCTTCAATACTTGCATCAGTGAAAATAAATATTAGAGCCTCTGTATCAAATATTGCTAAGGCAGGAACTGTGCACAAATATTCTTTTGTCGAATCAAAACTATTCCTACACTCTTCAGACCAATTGAAAGGTACATTATTTCTTAAGAAATTTCTCAAAGGATCCAATAAAACAACATGATTTGGTATAAACTCCAAATAAAAATTTATCTTACCTAAAAATTGTCTAACTTGTGTTTTTGTTTTAGGTATGGGAAACTTCTTAATAGCTACTAAATTATCATTCACTGGTTTAATCATATTGCTTCCAATTTCATGTCCCAAATATGTTATCCTTTCTTGGGCAAACTAGCATTTATTTTTATTCAATTTAAAACCCCGTTCATATAGTACTTGCAGTACCTGCTTTACCTGATGTACATGCTCTTCGTAAGTCTTAGAAAACACCAATATATCATCTATATAGTTTACTGTGAAAGCATCCAATTTATGTTTTCTTATCACACCTGCTAAAACTCTTTGAAAAATAGCAGAAGCAGATTTCAAACTAAATGGTAAACATCTCCACTGCCAGTGTCCATGATGATCCACAAAAGCCAACTTGTATCTATCCTTTGCACACACCAGAATCGACCAAAACGCCGAATTTACATCCAATTTTGAAAAGAACTTACAATTTCTGGCGCGTATAGTAAGATCATCTATCCGTGGAAAAGGCTGACTTTCTGGCACTACTATTTTGTTGAGCTCTTGAAAACCATGGTTACAGGAGCTGCATAAGGACTGCTTGACTCCTCTATTAAACCTGCATTCAATAAATTATCCACTTGTTTCTCAATTTCTAATTTATCTTGAAAAGAGCATCTATAAGGTTTCTTTGAAATATATCTATTTTCTGTCAGTTTCACTGTGGCTTCATAATCCTTTACTGTCCCTACGTCAAACTTTGATTTAGCAAAAATTATCTCATTTCTTTTTATAATATTCTCCATTTTATTAGTACTTATTTCATTAATGTTATTTTGCTTAACTAAATTTTTTATTTCTTGTTTCTGTGATATAATCAAATTTTCATTCTGACAGAGCTTGATTCTTTTAATTGAGTCTAATCCTAATAGAAATCCACAATCAATACCTTCCTTAACAATGAAAAACTGAAAATCCTCTTCTAAATTACAGATTTTAATACGTATTGTTACGATCCCCTCCGTTTTCGCCGTTTCAGCTACACCTTTAATAGTATCTCTCCCACCCATTATTTGTTTAATATTTATTTTGTCATTCAGAAATGTACTACTAACCAAAGAAATATTGGATCCGGAGTCATATAAACCAATTGCTGGATAACCATTTGCAAAAATCTTGATTTTAATGAGTGGGAGGACTATTCGTTTTTTGCCTGTTCATGACTTGCTACTACTTCCTGTATTTCATTATTGTTTGTCACCGTGATATTTTCGTTTTTAACATTTTTAATTTGCCTGTCTTTATTACGGCATGCGCTTTCTACATGAAATCTATTTTTGAAACCTAACCTATCACAAATGCTACAAGGTCTTTTTTCACTTAGAATTTTCTTGTTCATATTATCGTTTTTCGAATCGTTAATCTCACCAAATTGTATATTTATGATCGATTTTCTATCTAACTTATTTTGAATAAAATTTGGTAAGTTAATACAATCATATTAATTTGTGTGTTCATGACCAAACTATTATCCGCTTCTAATAATAATCGTCTTTTCTTCAACGCATATTCTAATAGCGAGCCATTATAAAACTTAAAGTTATAAGCATACGTGATATCTGTCCAGGACTGTGCAGAGAAGGTGTCAATAAAGACGTTATTTCATGCCTCCCAATTTAGCAAAGAGTTCTGCTTTACAAATACATCATACCAATCTGAATCAGATTTCTCTAAAAACAATCTTGATACTTCAGCATATTTATTTTGGGCAATCCCCACTCTGTTACACTCCTACACAAATAAATTAATCCAAGCACTTGCATTCATGTTTTCACTATTGAACTTTTCAATCACTGTATCCTTTATCAAAGAGCTTGTTTTTCTTTCGAATGTTAATATTGACTCTCTGTTTACATTTGACTCTTGCTCTGAAGTAACCTCTTCCAAATATTCGTCATACAACACAACATTACGTTTTGTATCCAGATAAATATTCTTGAGTTCCTCAGATAAAGTCAGGACAACGTTGCGAAATTCATTGCGAACTTTCAAACTTTTGGCGACGTTTTTCACAATAGGATTTTCAAAAAGTTGTCTTATCTGCTGGAAACAAAAACATTCCTCTTGATCAAGCAGCTGAATTCTTTTCACTTTAACTACAGTGCTTTTAGAATCTGCACCAGCCTCCGAGACAAAATAAAACTTTGCTTTACTATCCATTGTATTGATTTGTAAGCCACTATTCATGGAACTTAAATGGAGTTAAGGTTAGGTTACAAATCAACGCTTGCATGATGTAGTAAACAACTGTAATATAATTGATATGTACAAATTAGAAAAGGCCAGAAATATTACAGTAAACGTATAAACTTAATACTACCTAAAACTAACCTGAATCAATATAATTGCTGATAGCAAACCTTTATCTACCTCCGTACAATAACATCAATGTTAACAGCTCGGAGTCTTGTTGGAACTGACTCTCGCGCACGATTCGACAGGCAGCGACAAAGTCAAGCTTGATAACCTACCAGCTTACATATATATGTTGTATGATTTCAGTCAAATGTTTTACATGTCGTGGTTTGTTTGAGATAGTATTCGCATATTTTGTGAACATAAACAAAACGTAAAGCTTTCATTTTTTATTTTTCGCAGATGGATTTACAAAAGTTGAATGCAAGTTCGATCGAGAAGAGGAAGCCAAGTATCAAAGTAGCCGATTTGCCTGTGGAGATGCCGCAGAGAATATTCACCGCCAAAATCGTGAAAGGTAAATTTGGTGAGGCGGTCTTGTTGGATTTGGGAGATGAAGTATCATTCTTGCCACACCGACTGACGGAGGCGTATCGCCCTCACTTACAAGAATTTTCATCAGGAAAATACGCTATTGTGTTCAAAGGGTTGATGGACATTGGAAAACCGAATCGTGTTGTTTCATTTGAAATTGTAAGAAATTAAGGTTAGTAATGTTTCCAATTTTTTCTCCATTCAATATACAAAGAGTTTGTGGTTGTATACAGTATTCTTCGTTCGGCTTTAAAATTCTCATTCATAGATTTGATCTGAATAAAGTAGTGTTTTCATACAATATTTTCTCTTCATTTAGTACGTGCGTGCAGAATATGTGTTTTAAATTCGTTATTTTGAATGAAACTTGATTTTTTTCATTATAAGTGTAGCAATCACTTCATGAAAGACATTACCCTCTCTGTTGACAAAAGTATTTTTTTAGTGTATGTTTGTACTGAAAATCGAATTCATTTGCGATTGCGCGCAATCCCGATAATATTGATTGTTCGGTGGTCATACAATCGGGATAATAATGAAAATATGGATAATGGGTTTTGGTCAAAAATCACCCATAGAGCATCAAACACATCTACAAAGCGTTAAAACGTTGTTTTTTTCTATTTCCTATTTCGAAATGTATCGCAACAAACATCCTCCAGAGGGCGCAACCAGTGAATTTAATGGGAAGCTTCATTACACACTACCAACACATACTTAACTTCAGTAGATAAAAGCGTTCCGCAGCTGAGTTTTGTTTTTCTGTTACAGATATTTGGAAAATTTGAAGAAATTCAAACATTTTTCTGCAGAAAAATGCCACTTTTCACTGACTTGGTGTACTATATCTCCTATTTTTTGGGGTTCCACCTTCTGCTTCAGTAAGTTTGTTGGGGTTCAAATGGACACCAATATGTCTTGGAATAATCATGTCGCTGGAATTAACGAAATTGCACGCATCATTCGATACCTAACAAAGCATACCAGAACTTATAGTCACCGTAAGATCTCCGTTGGTATCTTCAAAACATTTCAGTTCCGAGCGAATGAATCATGTCAAATGCGACGATCCAACTATTATTAACGAAAATATGGTTCAATGCCCTTTTGATTGCCTCCTTTGTTTTTTCTTCCCTTGTTGATAGATTCAACATATTTCCTTTCATTTGATATGCTGCAGGTGACGATGCGACTTTTATTAACGAAGACGCGGGTCGTGCATTTCTGACATATTGCGCCATCTTTGTTTTCTCTTCGTCGACGAGTTTTGCATTCGTTTCCCTTTCATTTGACGTGTCATACATGACGATCCAAATATTATTAACAAAGAAGCAGGTTAGTACACTTCTGACATGTTGCGCCACTCTGTTTTTCTCTGTCGATGAATTATGCATTCGTTTCCATTTCATTCGATGTACTGCAAGTTGAGAACAAATCATTATTTACGAAAATACGGCTCATTGCCCTTCTGGACATGTTACGTCGTCTTTGTTTTGTTCTCTGTCGATGAATTCTGCATTCGTTTCCCTTTCATTCAATGTATTGCACGTTGAGATTCAATTATCATTAACGAAGATGTGGCTCAGTTCCTTTCTGACATGTTGCGTCATCTTTGTTTTTTCTTTCTCGGTACATTCTGCATTCGTTTCTCTTTCATTTGATGTGCTGCACGTTAAGATCCAAATATTATGAGTGAAATTGTGACTTAATGCTTTTCTGGCATGTTGCGCCATCTTTGTATTCTCTTGTCGATGAATTCTGTATTTCTTATCCTTTCATTTGACGTGCTGTACGCGAAAATTCGATTATTATTGGCGAATATACAACTTAGTGCCCTTCTGACAGTTGCGCCATTTTTTTTCTAATAACTCATTCATTTACACAAATCCTCACGCATTTTCTATCACGCCACCACCTCCCACGCTGACTACATCACTTTCAAAGTTTTAACGATCGGAAACGATCGAAAACGCACGCAAAACGGTCGCACGCAAAACAGTAGCACGCAAAACAGTCGAGACGTTTGTAAAACGGTCACTTTCTAAATTTTCGAATGTTAACTCCACAATACGTAACTCGTCGACACCTTTGGTGCCATCTCTTCTCCTGATGATGCTGACTTGGTTAACAAAGATACGAGACTAAGTGTCCTTCTGACATGTTGGAACGCTAGACTTCTGTTACCGACATGTTTTTTTCTTAAATGATGTATTTTGAAACGCCCTGTATACATATTAATATCATATTTTAAACCGACATGTTTTTTCCTCAAATGATATATTTTGACGCACCCTGTACACTTCGATGCCATATTTGTTCTCAATGATGTATTTTGAGCTACCTTGTACACATTGAGGGATCGCACGTTGAAAACTTACTGCCTTGTGGAACTGTTATGTTCTTTTTAAATGATATATTTTGACGCATTCTGTACACTTCGACGACATGTTTATTTTCAATGATGTATTTTGAGATACCTTGTAACATTGAGGGATCGCACTTTGAAATGATAAAGCCTCATTAATCTGTAATGGTTTTTCTCAAATCTGATTCATTATTATTAATATATAACTTTCGCGCTTCCAATTTTCATCGAGTCGTTCACGATTAATTTCAAAACCGGCAACGCTACATTGTCCCATAAACAACGATTTATTGTACAACCGGCAACACCTGCTTGTGCCAGCAACCTGTAAAACCTGGATACCATCTCCATCTCTCTTTGCCTCGATTACGTCACACACGTCTCTCGCTCTTACACACACATACACATCTTTACATGAAATATTAATTATTTTCCAAATCCAAATATATTTTTCTATCTTCAACATGATAATGACGATTACAACTTCCTTAACATTCTACGGAAATCAAAAAAATGCGGTCAAGTATATAAAATGAGTCAATTTCGGTCCCGACAAAACTAACGCTATAAATACCCAACATTCGCAGTTACTTTCAATATCTTACGTTGGTGTAGAGGCTAAGGACAATGTGTACCGCGCGGACGATCCAGGTTCGAATCTCATAACTATACACTTTTTTAATTAAAATACTCGTTCCATCCTGCGTCGATGACGTCACACGTTTCCCCCACTCCTGTTTGAACCAAAAATTACAAAAAGTTCAGCTCCATAAGAAAATACATGGGATTTTGGGGCAGAATCCGCCTTGTTCATCCACTTATCGAAATTATTGAACTGCTTCAGAACATTTTTCTTTCACTCCCAAAATTGAATACCTCCACTTAATTGTTGGAGACGTATCTCAAATTCCTCTACTTCACTTATGTATTCTCTGAATGCCATGATATTACTAATTTTTGTTTACCAACGACGTACGGAACATCGTTTTTCTCCCAATCTTATATTGAATGTAACTGACGAATGAACTCACGCAAAACGGTTGAAACGCATGTAAAATGATTGAAACGCACACAAAACGGTCAAAACGCACGCAAAACGGTCAAAACGCACGCAAAACGGTCGCAACGTATGCAAAACAACGTATTTTGAAATTGCATTGTCGAATACTTCGCTCTCTCATTGCCTCCACGTTAACTCCACAACACATACCTCCTTGACACCTTTGGGTACCATCTCCTTCTCCTGATGATGCTAACTCAGTTAACAAAGATACGACTCAGTGTCCTTCTGATATTCTGGAACGCACGTTAGAACGTAAGACCGTCGTAGTCATTGTCATCTCATTACCATACAATTTTTATTAAGTCGTATTCCTAAACGTTTATGCCTAATTTCGGGACCGACAACGCTCCAAATGCTACATCGCCCCATAAACCGCGAATTATTTTACAACCGGCAACACCGAACCTGCCATGCATGTGCTAGCGACGTATCACATGGGATGTTGCGCTCGTCCCGGTGTCGTTCATCGACTTTCAAAAATTTGTTTGAATATCTTTTTGTTTCAGAATTGTTGAAATCAAACCCTACAATCTAACCCCAGCTTTGTGGTGAATTTTGGTGGATAACTGAAATCAAAATCAATTATTATCTTTGAAATATTCAATTTTGATATGAACGATGACTTATGTGTGGGAGAAGGAGGAGTGGTTTTGAATTTTTTTTAGCTAGTGGAAGTAATTGGGAAACGAGTTGAATTAATGGTTCAGAGAAGGGTTTAAATATCGTTCCGATAGTTCCATTCCCTTCAGGCTTTGATACCCCTTTTTAGTTTGATTATGATTCAAACTGCTGCTATCAAATTGAATCATAGTTGTTCACAACCAAACAATTTCATATTTTATTCAAACTGGCCATTCTCCCAATTAGATACCTCCTTGGCATAAAGAATCCAAATATGTAAAATTTTTCAGTGCCCACATATATTTTCGAATGAGGAAATTTTGAGAGCTTTCTCATTTCTGAGGAGATTTTAAGGGGATTTCGAGGATTCCGGACAGATTTTTCTACTTCGTTAATTCGAAGATCAGTATATTATACCAGCATCTTTAGGTTCAGTGATAATTAAAGTGATTTTTCCATCGTGGGGGTCAATGCTTCAATCAAATATCTCAATCGATCAACCAAAATATTCGGGTGCTTCCATTCCAAAATGTTGAATGCTTCATATTTTTTATTCGGTGTCTCTTCACTTGGTGACAACCTGGTTTCATTCCTTAATGTGTCTTCACATTTTCCGTGACAACGCGTTATATTTTCACGAAATATTCTATATGATTTTCGCCTCACAAATTTACGCTTCATTGTATTATATTTTTATCCATCAAATAAAATATATTCCATTTTGAGTCGTTCATTATTGAATAATGTTGATTTCTCTGTTCTTTTTTTGTGTTCTCTGGTGAAAAATGTGAGGAGTATCCACACACGTCTCTATATCCCTAAAAAATAATAATAAAGTAAGTTTCACGAGCGCTCACACGTTTCTGTATTTTCAAAAATATTTATCATGAATATAAGGGAGAAAAGTTGTCATGAAGTATACGTCGGCATTGGTGTGCTGCAAAGATCTGATTTCAAACTCTCAAGATGTCGGCCATTGTTTTTTCTCTCAACAATATTTTGCGCCATGGTTTTTCTCTATGGTGGCCATTGTTTCTTCTCCACGGTAGCCATTGTATAAGTGTATGTTTTTCTATTATGTTTTCTCTCATCGTGCACCGCTAACCCTCATACTTAATTTTAAAATACACTCCATTCCCCAACAACACCGTCATCTTTGAAATGAATCCCATCGTCTACACCAAACTCCGGCGCTCATTCTGATATTTTCCAAAATTTGATAGTAAATGAACGACAACTTACTTTTTTTTGAGTGTGACCGCATATATAACTACAGAAAATATATTTTATGTCTCATTGTAAGTATACATAACAACAAAAAGCTTATTTCTGGGATTCCTTTTCCGATCATGATTGCAGCTCTTTCAAATGTGTCATTTGCACACACCATCTTTTTTTTTTTCTTGGTCAATAAATTCAACATTATTTTCTTCCATTCGATAGCGACTATCATTAGTAAACATACAACTTAGTGTCCTTTCAACTTCATCTTTTTTTTTTATTTGGTCACTGCATTCCTTTTCCTCTCATTCAATGAACTGCACATGGCAATCCAACTATTATTAATGAAGATGCAGATTAGTGCACTTCTGACATGTTGAACTATCTTTGTTTTTCCTTTGTCGATAAGTTTTTCATTCCTTTCCTTATCATTTTATGTGCCACACGTGACGATGCGACTATTATTAGCGAAGATACTACTCAGAGTCCTCCTGACATGTCAAACCATCTTTGTTTTTCTTTGTCGATGAATTCTGCACTCCTCCCCTTTTCATTTGATGTGCTGCACATCACGATCTAACTATTATTACTGAGGATAAGTCTCAATGTCACTACCGTCATTTCCGGTATTTGAAACTGTCGATAATCTTTAAACTGTCGGTTATCTATAATTGACATAAACTATCGATTAAACGATCATACTCGATAGTTGGATCCATCAGTTATATATAATCTACAGTTTAGAGTTGATCATAGAAAAGTATCTGTGGCTCTTCAATGCCTTTACGAAGCTGCTTCACTTGAATAATTGAATATTTGAACTGATGACACCTGCCATCTCACAATAATACAGATTTAATTAGAAACATTGTTTATTCTCATGTATTCCAAAATATTCCAGAAGTGATTATTTATTTTCAATCAAACAATTTAATGGAATTTCAAAATTCAAAAAGATTTGTAATGAGATCATCAAGAGTTTTGAAACGACATGTAACTTGACCCATCCTGTAAATAGGTAATAGTAACCCAATGAAAAAATATTTTGGCTATCTATTTTTCTATTAAAACATTTATTAAACAAAAAAATAATTTTTTCTCTCCAAATTTTAAGTTTACAATATAGATGTAACATAGAGCTGAGATAAAACGTATTTGTGATTCAACGCCAAACAGTGCTGTTTCGACCCGATATTCGTCTCTTCAGTGATGTTAGGCTGAACCATAAATGCATTGCTGGACTCAACTGTCCTTGAAGGACAAGTTTTTCACTACAGCTTTCACTGTAAGGCAAACCCATAGATGACGTCTTCGATAAAGGAGTTCCATCGCCCTCAGTAACTTAGGCTCGTCCGATAAGGACACTTAAGGGCAGCAATGCATTTGTGGTTTAGCCTAACACCACTGATGAGACTTATGTTGGGTTAAAACAGCGCTGTCTAGTGTTGAATCATGAATGCATTGCGTTCAGGCTCTAGTGTACAACTAGTTTGTCTTGCATGAAAACTGAAGTGAAAGACAGAGGACGATTCTCGTCGGCAGTCGGTGTCAAAGCTTCGCTTTGTAACTGACTACCTTAGGGAGCCTAGTTTAGCTTCGATTTTGAAGGATTGAGTTTTCTGTCGATCCCAGTGATGATGTCTTCGTGAGGAGAAGGTACATCGCTCTCATTTGCATCGATGTAATGTTCAAAAGAGTATTAGTATAAAATGGCACTTATAGGAATAGCTCCTGAAACTGTTGAAGTAATAAAAAGTATTTTTTTGCATTAATTTTTCGTTCTATTCCTATCTGCGTCTATTCGGGAATTCTCAATAAAGAAATAAGTGCTAAGCATATTTGAATTCAACAACTTCACGCATGAACACTATACTTCAATTATTCTACATAGTTATCACTCTTATTTCTCTTCTTCGTCGCATTTATGAACCAATCTACAAATTATTTCAATATGTCTTACAGAAATACGTTCTCTCGTATGTACACCACATCCGAATATTCTTGGTTGCTCGCGGTCGCATTCCAGTATTTTCGCGTTCAAAATCAACTCTCGACTCATATTCCATAAGAATATAATGTTTGTTATGTTACCACGTCAGTGAAGTAGATACTAGGTATTTTCGTCATGTGGTTTCTTCAACAGACGAAATCCATTATATAATGAAAGGAGGAAATTTGCTTTTGTGATTTTTTTTTCAATTTGTTCTTCTTGCTAATAGGGCGATTCATTGCCACTGTCCTTTTCTATATTCGAACAGGGTGTGTATTTCCGGTAATAAACGCACCCTAGAAGTCGAAATTTGTGCTCCCCTTTCAACATATGATTCCTAGGACGGGCCAGATAATACTCAGTGAAAATCGAAAGGCCTACAATTGGAACAAGCCGGATTGAATGGGTACTCATGCCAATCAACCGGTTCCTCTACGACAAACTCAAGAATAGGATACCTACAATAAACTAACACAATGATTAGTACTAAAAACTTATTTAATGGAGGTAACGGTTCATCCAGATGAATTGGAAAATATCTAATGTAGTTATTAGTCATCCCCTGATGATGCTAACTTGGTTAGCGCATTGAGCGTCGAAAAACAGTGTTTCTAGAGATAGAAAAAGTGCTTACATCAGATTCCATTTATGCCAGAGAATTTCACGATGAACATCAAAGGTTCAGAATTATTTTAGTTACCGCTATAGTTACCGACATATTTTCAATTTTTATACAACATATGAATTCAATTATTTGAATGATGAATATTCGGGACACAGTTTAATAATAAACAAGAATGGATGGATATATTTCGGAAATTCTGATTTTTTTTTTATTTACGATTTTTTTTTCAAAACGATAAAATGATGAGAACATTAAATGCTAGGCCACCGAAACCAAAAGTTTTGCAGCGATATAACCCTTTTTCCCAACAATGATAAAACTAACGGCCTTGTGTGATTCTCAGTCGCCTAGTTATGAATCATTCTCACAATTTCCGTCATTGTCCTAATCAAACTAAACAAATGAAATCAAATATTCAAATATGATTAAAACTTTGTGTAAATGCTTAGGTATATAGAGATTTACAGGTTTAATTCGATTTTATGATTATGATGGCAGTGACTAGAATCTAACTCTACTATGTAAATCAAATAAAACTCACCAATGAAGTGAACAAATACAAAAGAGACCGAAATGAAAATCGAATTGCCACACTCAACTGTTTCACATAACCTCACGATAATAAGACAAAAATTCTTCAATTCAAACCCAAACGTAAATACTGTCCCGAAACAAAACTGTTTTTGAATTTCGCGAGCTCCAGTGCAACGATCGCCTACTTCGAGTGAACACCAGGAAAATACGAAAAAAACGTCGGTTTTCCAGAATATTTCAGCTAAGTTCTGAAAATTAAGATGTGAAATATCGTTTTATAAGTGATAAAAAAATCTTTTGCAAGATTAGTAGCTTTCGCCAAGTTTTCAAATAGGGAAAAGGTAGATTTAATTTAAAATTGCCTTTTCAGTTATCTAGATAGGAAAATCGAGCTTTCTTGAAAAAAACCATCGATGGAGATTTTTAGTAGCTTTCGATTGACACTTCGATCACGTTCCCAGTTCTCGTGGTTCAATTTTTTTAGAGTTTGGTGAAAAATATTACATTTTTCAAACGCATTTTTCAGCCAGAACGACTGAAAATATCGAAACATGATATTTGAAGTTTCGTCTCAGGACGTGAAATCGAGGAAAACGAAAATTTGGAATTTTCGCGATTTTCCAAGGATAGCAGAGTGAGGCCGAAGACTGTTTGATTTTGTTCATCGTACGACGCATATTGAGGAAGTGAGACGACGGATGGACGGAATGAGACGCAAACAGCGGCAAGTGGATATCAAAGGAAAGTTAGAGAGCGGTTAGCGTACATTAAAAACCAGTACCATATGAAATGAGTTTTTTCGATTTGCAGACATCGGAATTTGAGTGACACGATTCGTACGATTTTATCGACCGTTTGTTGATTGGTCGAGAGGACATCGGGAAGAGTTCGCTTATTTTCTATAAATATGCCCAAAAAATGTTAGCTAGTTAGTAGGAGATTTGAGCCGGTTCTAAGCCTCCCCCCACCACTATGACGTATTAATTGCTTTTTTATTGGTTGTTGTTTGGTGAAGTCAAGGTGATGTGACCTTGAAGGGTGTGGTGTATGGATCGTTCAGAAATTTTTTCCCGGTTCTAATCCTCCCCCCACCAATATGACGTGTTATTTGCTTTTTTTTTGTTGTGCAGTGAAGTCAAGGCGTTGTGACCTTGAAGTATCTGGTGCATGGATCGTTCAGATTTTTTTTTTCATATGAGATTTTGTGTGTGTATGTGTGTGTGTGTGTTAGAGAATGCACGGTACAGGGTTTCATCATGTGCTTGTTTGTCTATGTACAAACATACGTCTGCATACTTCGAAGATCCTCCAAGTAATGAATGCTCCATCGGTGTGAGGGCACCAAGTTAGTAGTGGAGTGACGTCACAGCAATAACCGTTCAACGGCTAGAGAGCGACATGTTCACTCCACGACGTGTGGCAGAGTAATGCGTATTCATCGGTCTGCTCTCACCTCCCTCGATGTAGTGAAGGATGTGACGTAACGCCCCAGACTCGCCATCAATGGTGACACGCAGGCGGGCGAGGACTGTGCTAACGTCTGTCTTCTCCGAGAGCGCAACGACAATTGCTTGTTCGGCTATCGCTCTCGAAGCCGTGAATGATGTGACGTAACGCATCACCCTACCCTCGCTATTGATGGTGACACGCAGGCGGGCGAGGACTGTGCAAACGTCTGCCCTCTCCGAGAGCGCAACGATCACTGCTTGCTCGTGCCGGCAACTGTTATCGCATCAAATTGGGAGATGGGCTTGGCTGTGACGTCAGGCATCTCTAGCGGATGCATCGATGTGTCCTTACCTACCCTCACTCTCTACGGTGATGCGCAGGCGACGTGGATTATGGTATTTAAGAAGCGGGCGAGTGTTGGTTATGTCAGTTTCCATCGAGTGAGTTAGTGAGAACATATCATAGAAAATGTATTCTTGTGAATGTGGTAAATCTTTTACCCGTAGTGACAACCTTCGTCGTCATCAGCTCCAGAGTTGCCAAGGAGGGCCATCAGTGAAACGAGTGAGATTAGATGACGCTGCAGCACCTATGTACACATGTAATTGTTGTAATGTGATGATTCCATTGACTCAAGTGAATTCTCACAATAGAACTCTACAACATAAGAATAATACATGTGTTCAATTCAGTGATGGTGTTCAAATTATAAAGAGCGCCTTCAAACGTCGGATTGCGACATACAGGGTGCAGAGTTCCATTGTTTCCACCGATTACATGTTATTCTTTAATGAAATCAGGCAGAAAGTTATAGAATTATTGGAATCGGCCATCAGGGTTCACAAAATCATCAAAGTGAATATGGAAGTATTTGGGAGTTATATTCTACAAACACAAGACCTGAAGGAAACGAAATCATTTAATTCACAGAATAGAACAGTTGATCAATCTACTGATTTGAATTCCTTATTTGATGGATTTCGAAATGGGATTATCGCTCAAACTACAGAATTCCAGGAACGTGATTCAGGTAAACATTTCTACCAAGTTTTAATTGGATGGATTAGTAATATTGTTCTGTATTTAAGGTTGGACTTGTGAAAAAATCATGTTTCTGGAGTTGAACATTAATAAATACAGCCCGCTCAGTGGATGTTCATATGTGAAGCTGCCTGAATGTATTGAGCGTAGGAAGGCCGTGGTTAATGTCCGTAATGAAGATCAGCATTTTTTTGCATGGGCTATCACTTCAGCACTACATCCTGCAATCGATAGAACATCAGAAGTTTCATCGTATCCACATTTCAGTACAGTCATAGATGTAACAGGTATGAATTTTCCGGTAAAGTTGAAAGATATTGTGAAATTTGAAGACAAGAATGATATTTCAGTTAATGTGTACGGTTTAGAAAGTAAATTCGAGAAGGGTAAAATAATGTATGAAATAATTGGACCATTACGTTACTCTCAGAGAAGACTTAGAAGACATGTCAATTTGTTACTTATCACAGATGATTTCGGTAATAATCATTATTGTTGGATCAAAGATCTTTCAAGATTAGTTTCAAGCCAATTATCGGCTCATGAACATAAGAAATATTTTTGTGATGGCTGTTTATTATATTTTTCTAATGAACAATTACTATTACGTCATAAGATAAATGATTGTAATCACTTGAGTACTACAACACCATCAACCAATTTCAAAGTCAATAAATATGGGAAAACGGTACCTGAAAATATACTAACTTTTGAAAACTTTGAGAAACAAATGAAGGTACCATTTGTAGTGTATGCAGATTTTGAATCAGTACTGAAGCCGATTCAAACCACTAAACCAAATCCTGAATACTCGTATTCGATCAAGACATTCAAACATGAGCCTTATTCATTTGCTTATTTGATTAAATGTTCATACAATGATGATTTATCAAAATTTGTTTCGTATAGGGGTGTGGATGCAGCCCAAAAATTCGTTAGCAAAATCGAAGATGATTTGAAAAATATTTATGAAAATCATCTCAGGTTTCCTATTCCTATGGATGTACAAACTCCTGAGGAAGAGGAACAGTTTGCTTCTGCCACAAATTGTGGCATTTGTTCCAAACAATTTAATGATGGCGAAGTCAAAGTGAGGGATCATTGTCACCTCACAGGAAAAAAAAGGTCCCCTGCTGCTCATTCATCTTGTAATTTGAATTTTAAATTGCCAAATTTCATTCCTATAATTTTTCACAATCTCAGTGGATATGATTGTCATTTATTCATAAAGGAATTGTATAAAAACAAAGATAAAGTGGATGTCATCCCACAAACTAATGAAAAATATATATCTTTCACAAAACATCTCTTTACACACTCCTATACGGATAAAGATGGTAGGGTGAAGAAGAATTATTTGAAAATGAGATTCATTGATAGTTTCAGATTCATGCCTAGTTCTTTGGAGAATTTAGGTGCAAATTTAACATCTGATCAGTGTATCGAGATGCGCAAACATTTCCCACAAATTGAAAATTTCAATTTGATGAGAAAGAAAGGTGTATTTCCCTATAGTTTTGTTGATGACATCGAAAAACTGAATCATCCAAGACTTCCAACCAAAAATCAATTTTATGATAAACTCAATTGTGAACATATATCAGATAATGATTATGGGAGAGCTCAACTTGTTTGGAATTTATTCGAATGTCAGGATTTGGGTGAATACTCTGATTTATATTTAAAGTCAGATGTGTTACTATTATGTGACATTTTTGAAAACTTTAGAAATATATCTGTTGATAAATATAAATTGGATCCGGCACAATACTTCACTGCACCCGGATTATCGTGGGATGCCATGTTGAAATATACTAATATTGAATTGGAATTACTAACTGATATTGATATGGTTCACTTCTTTCAAAAAGGTATTCGTGGTGGAATAAGTCAATGTAGTGAAAGGAAACATAAAGCAAACAATACATTTTTACCGGATTATAATCCAAATGAACCATCTTCATTCATTTCATATTTGGATGCAACAAATCTATATGGTCACAGCATGTCGCAACCATTACCAACAGGTGAATTTTCATGGTTAGCACCTCATGAAATTCTCAATCTTGATATAATGAATGTGGATATCGATAGTCCTTATGGATATGTATTGGAAGTGGATATACATTATCCCCAAGAACTTCATGATAAACATTCCGATTTACCATTCTTAGTTGAACGTTTGATACCTCCATATGCAAAATCGAAAGTTCCCAAATTAATTCCAAATTTAAACGACAAAAGAAAATATATTGTTCACTATAGAAACTTACAGCAAGCTGTCAATCATGGTTTGATAGTGATGAACACACATAGAGTATTGAGGTTTAAGCAATCATGTTGGATGAAGCCTTATATAGATTTGAATACTGAAATGCGTAATAGGTCTAATAACAAATCTGAAAAAGATTTCTACAAACTAATGAATAATGCAGTCTATGGAAAAACAATGGAAAACGTAGACAATAGAATTGATGTTAGACTCATTACACATTGGGAAAATATAAAAAGAACTATAGGTGCTAGTTGTCTCATATCTCGACCAAATTTTAAAAAATGCTCTATTTTTACAGAAAATTTTGTTGCCATTCAATTGGCTAGAGTAAAAGTTCATTATGATAAACCACTATATTTAGGATTTTCCATTCTAGAATTATCTAAAACAGTTATGTATGATTTTTTCTATGGATGTATCAAACAACAGTTTGGAGAAGATGCGTCCTTACTCTACACTGATACCGACTCCCTTATTCTCAAAGTAAATACAGACAATTTCTATGAATTTATCAAAAATAATATAAATAAGTTCGATACATCTAATTATAAAATAGGAAACCAATTCGATATTCCAGTGACAAAGTCAGTTCTGGGTAATTTCAAAGATGAATTCCCAAATGATCCAATAATCAGCTTTTACGGTACAGGTGCTAAAGCGTATTACGTGAAATCTGTTGATGGTGAACTGAAGAAGGCCAAAGGTGTGAAACGATCTGTTATAAAGAATGAATTGACATGTGAAGACTATGAAAAAATCATTGAAGAGGGAGGTATGATATTCAGGAAGATGAACTCGTTCAGAAGCGTATTGCATGATATTTACACTGAATTGAAAAATAAAGTCGCTTTATCGTATCATGACGACAAGAGATTCATCATTCCGAATACCACTCGAACTCTTCCATGGGGTCATAGCGATATAGAATTTTATCGAAATGATCCTAATGATAACATTCGTTGGGTGTCTGAAATCGTTCATTCTTTTTCTCAAGAGAGCGCCTTAGACCAACTAATCAATTTGTTGACTGTAGAGATGAATAATTGAATTATAATTCGAAGTATTATTGCTTATTCCTTCAAACCGGAACATTCTTATTTGTGATTATTTGTGATTATTGTATTATGTATTGTATATGTATCACTTTTACCAAGTTACTTAGATGAATAAAAAATGATAAAAATATTATTTGTTTCATTTCTATTTTCCTAACCAATTACTGTAAAGTATATAGCATAATGTAAATGAAAGAAATATCAGTTTGAAAAGAATCATCGTAGAGTGCACAATGTCTAAAACAATCGATAAGTTTGGTAGAAAAAGAAAATTGGGTGGTAATGTCATTCGAGGTCCTCCGGGATTGGTTTTAAATTAACAAAAGATGGTCATTATGACATGCAAAGAAAAATATTGAAAAATATAAGCGAACCAATTGACAAGAGTGATTGTGTAACTGTATCATATCTTGAGGGGGAAATTAACGGAACAAAGGAGGTTATACTTCTAGCCCTACAAGCTGCAATACAATCCACAATAGGTAATATTGCTCGCGATGCCCGTCAAGCATTTGACGATAAAATTGCAGAGGCTCGGATAACTTTCACTCGTAAATTTGACAAACTTACAAATGATGTGGACATAAAAATGTCTGACATAACAGCGTCTACAAATAAAAAATTTGATGCTATGTCAAACATAACAGGGACTACAATGAAAAAGTATGATGTACTAGAAGAGAGAGTTGAAGTTTTGGAGAAAAGCCATAAAGTCAGGCCATCAGGTGGACTGGGATATCCAGGACTGGACATTGATCCAAATGTTAGAATAATAGAACCAAAACCAAAACCAACAGATGACGTATTAATTGAACCAACATGGTGAATTTACTCCCGCGTTAGGTTAGATTAGATTAATACATACTGTAGGTTAGGGTCATAGGTGTTAGGTTAGGTTAGGTTTCACGGCGCGCGAAGCGCGCGGGTGGGGGTGGCCCCATTACGCTCGCGCCGGCGCGCGAAGCGCACCGGCGCGAGCGTAGCGAATTGGGGCGTAAGCCGCGCGGAGCGCGGCCCGCTTTCTTCCCACCATTGCTCACCCCGCCCACTTCCTACCATTTCTCGCCCCACCATATTCCAACCATTGCGCATGCACGCCCCCACCTCATTCCCTCCACTCCCAATGATGTTGATACCCCGAGGAGCACGTTCTTCTACATTCAGTACGACAACTCCAGTCATCCAGAGCAGTCCAGCCATACTCAACCAGAAGCAGTGTACTATACGACGAGGAGCTAAGTTTGAGTAAGTTAACAATGTACTTTAATTTTTTACATCTACTAACTTTGTATTATTTTACATTTTCAGAATGGCATCCAACACTCAGGAATTAAATAACGCTGTGGCATCCATCATGCCTATGACAGAGCAGGAGAAGGCATCCACTTCGCGAGTTAGGTGCAGATCCACCAGCCCTGACTTATTCGAGGAGGAGGAGGAAGTCAGGCCTGTAAAGAAGGTTTGCCAACGACCTGCAGCGAAGGTTGGTCCTATTTCTAAGTACCGAGCTACTTGCAATAGGACTAATCCTTATGCAGGTAGTTGGTCGACCGCTCCAAACAGCTTAAGGCCCTCCACACCACCCGCAGCAGTAGTGGAACAACCTAGGGCGCCTTCTCCGGAGGAGCCACCAGTTGTATTGTCCCCATCGGAGGAGGCTCCCATCGTATTCACTCCGTCGGTGGTGCCGCTTTCGCCGATGCTGGCAACACCGGTGACGAATCCTGAAGTGTTAGTGCCACAAGTGCGACAGCCTATCGGAGAGGTTAGTGAAATGTTGGACAGTTTTCTACAGAGATGTAAGGAAGCAGAACATGCTTCTCGAGCTAGTGAGGCCGCGTTGGTTAAAAGGAAGCGCGAAATGGCTGAAATTGTTAACCGACGGAGGGAAGCAGAAAAAGAAATAGCCGAACTAGATCGGAAGTATGCATCTCTGGAGAAAAAGTGTGAAGCAGATACCTCTTCGATAGAGACTTATAAAAAGTTAGTGACTTTTATAAAAACTTTCCCATAGATTAAGTGTAAGTGTAGTAAGATTAGTTTTAGGTTAGTTAGGAATATTTAATTAAGATAGTTTTAAGTTTATGTTTGTAATTTTAGGAAATAAAAATAAAATAAAAAAAAAGAAGTGAAATTAAGGGTGTACATTGTTTTGGTTTGGTACACATTGAACAATGCGATGGTTGGAGCATTTTTCTTCACTTCGTCTCATTATTATTTCATTTTTTTATTTCAATTACAAGTTCTTCTATGCAAATACCTCACATCAATTTTTGTGTTCTCTAATCTATTGTAAATAATCTCTTGGGAAGAAAATATGTTTCATAATGAAATCAATAAGTATATTTCATATAATTCATATAGTATTTTCAATTTTCTCTTTCATGGAATATAGCTCATGTCATTTTTGAAATTCATTCCCACTTAATCCCCTCTCCTCCCCACTCCTCCCCCACTCCCTTTCAAAAGTATAAAAGTAGGAATTATCTGTTGGAATATTCAGTTGATCAGCCACCTTCAACATGGAACCTGATTCAACTACTGAGCCGTACAGTGACCCAGCGCATCAACATCCTTACTGGGCTTCTATCCATGAAGGTTTCGTTACCTCCACGACGGCACCTCACTCGATGAATTATGATGACATAATTTATGATGATCGGATACAAGTGCTTCACGTTACTGGAACCGATCAAGCGGACCTGTCTGATGGGGATTGTCCAGATCCCTATGATTGGCGGAATGATTACGAATGGGATACACAGTCCGGAAACACAGACGACGACGACAGCGATGACGATGATGACGGTGACGCTGACAATGAGTCCGATGATAGTCCTCCACCATCCCCTATCCTGATTGATGAAGTCCTGAATTCAGACGATGATATGTAATCGTTTCCTCATTTCTCCCATCCTTTCTATTCCTTTCCTTTCCTTCCACGGAGTACACACTTTTTGGTTGGTGTACACGAGGCACTGCGAGGTTGGGGCAGTGTCTTTTTCCCTCTCCCTTATTAGTTTTTTTTATAATAATCACTCAGAGTTTCTCATAATAATAATCACTTAGAATTTCAAGAAAATTGTCATTCTTATTGCTTTCGAATTTCAAACACTGAATTGTTCTACATTTACACTTCACCCCCTCCTTTTTTTTTCAATATAAATAAAGCATCAATCCCAGTTCTATATCATTCTTCCACAATGTCGAGTGCTGATTCCACCACCGAACCGATGAGTGTACCAGAGTGTTCTATGACGAGTACAGGCCCCATCCAGGTACATGGAATAGATTCAACGTTCGATCATTTCAGTACAAATTTTGCACAAATGCTGCAACGTATCTATGATCTACCTGATGATTTCCCGGCACGTATGGAAGAAGGTATGCAAGAGGAAGTAGAGGCAGAGTTAGAGATGGATGTCAATGAGTTAGACGATCTAGAGGATAACGAGCTAGATAATTATGCTAATGATGATGCCATTAGTATATCGTCTGATTCAGATGATTATGAGGATGACATCATCAGTATATCATCAGATACAGATGATGATACAATCATCATTGTTTCTGATGATGATGAGGAGCATTAGTCCATACCATTGCATGGATTAATAAAAAAAACAGCCCTTTTCAGGGCTACAATTGAATACTGAAACAATAAAAAAAAATAGCTCTTTTCAGAGCTATCATTATACTTTCAAACAGAAACAGGTTCATACCATTGTTAACATTATAGTCTCAAACAAAATGTATGTATGTAAAAGTATTCATCATTATATGCATACAATGATTGACAAAATGCCAACTTCAACTTTCATTTAAAGTAGTACTCATCATATGCATAGATATTCAATGACTATCAAATTCCAAATATCGACTTTTCAGTCAAAGTAGTAATTTATTTGTCATATAATGTATAGATATTCAAAGACTAACAAATTACTTAGACTTTTATTAGTCAAAGTATTCATTTGTCATATAATCTATGAATACTAATACAACTAACTACTGTTTGTGTGAATAATGTAGCCCTGAAAAGGGCTGTTGTTTTTTTTTTGACCAGTAGGTCCACGGTTATTGTGCCACAGGTTGAACATTATTACATATAATACATGTAGATACTCGGGTGAAGTTTGTTAGTGGCCTCTCGCAAGCTTCACACCAATTCTGCCCCATTTCCATAATTGAGACAGTGTTGTGGGTGTTGACATGGGCATACCACCCTCCATTATTGTTTCTATGCGAATAAAACCGAAAGCAGCACCAACATAGTTTTTTGTTCTCTCCATCTATTGTGCTGATCAATACGTATGCATCCATTGCACAATACAAATCCAAGGGATCTTCCAGTGTCTCACTGACATTGAGCGTTCGCATACCGATCCTCAAAGCACCATCGCCTTCAGTTGTGTCAGCTTCTATCCCTTCATCATCTCCTTCTTCATCCATGACCCTCTCAAACTCCATCACGTCATCATCTTCGTCGCTTTGGTTGGCCTCGTTTTCAACTTCGTCTATCTCATCTTCATCGACTCCAACATCTTCTGCTTCAACTATCACTTCCTCTAGCGGAACATTGACATCCTCATCATCTGATTCGTCTATCCAATTGTTTTCATCAACAGCAGATATTCTATTTAATGCAGCATTTATTTTTGCAGAATTCATCTTGTTGTTGTTTGATCACAGTTGTAGAGAGTGAATGAATGAACTCTAGGTTTGCAAGTCGACTTATATAGGAGGTGATGCGACTCCCACTTGACTCGTTTAGAGTGGAATAGTAGGAGAAGTTATCCCACTATACTTTCACATGATGTTGATTTGTATAAATAGAGATCGTAGGTGTAGGAGAGAGCATTCAGAGTTTCTGTAAGTCATCTCTTAATATTTCTAATCGAATTAGTAAAATGCCGTTTCCAAAAGAGTGGAATGAAAAACCAAAAGTGTGTGTCTACCCAATGATGATTGCAGGGGCTATTGTGTGCTACTTTTGTCAAATAAGTAGACCTAAGGATTCAATCAATCCATGTACTGGTATGTGTAGTGATTGCGTGTTGCGGATTCAACTATCGCCTCCTTCTCATCCACCGAAGCGAACAAAATCGGATTATCGTCAACAACAGTTACAGTGTCTGAAGTGTTCCGAACCTATAATATTTAACAATATAGGTATCTGTAGAAATATTTGCGGTACCTGTGCTGCCGTTCCAACTTCACTGCAACGTTGTTTGCGTTGTGATACATATTCCATGAATTGTTGGAATCATGTATGCAATGCATGTAGAAGTACTTGGGATCTGTGTGAGAAGGTTGGTCAACTCTACCCCAATAGGAGAATCCATTTTTTTCAATGTTGGTGTTTGACGCACGAGCAACAACTATTGAGGAATAGAGTCAAAGAACGTTCCACATCCACAGAGACATATTAACATTTTTCATTTTATATTTTTTATTATCGTTATTGTCCTCTATTATTAATAAATATATATATATATATATATATATATATATATATATATATATATATATATATATATATTTTGAATTTATTTGTATTATTTTCTAACATTTAAAAATACATGCATGCAACACAAAGTTTTCCTCTTAAATGACAAAGATTGTTACATGCGTGAATAGTTTAGTGAGAGAGCGCATGTGCCAGTTGATGAAAGAGCGCATGCGCTAGTTTATTTTCTTCTATAAATGGTGAGGTCTCAGTAACATCATCACCTTTCCTATCCACATTCTATTGCTATCATATATCATTCCTCAGACCTTAATAATCATGAGCTCTATGCCGCTATTGATTGCTGAAGATGGTTCACCACTTGTTGATATCGATCAGACTGATTTTGAAAATATTCCAGTATTACATTTATCCAGTCAAGATTCGATAAATGATTTTGATATTAACGACTTCGTTAACTTTGCAGATGTGCCAGAACCAAATGAACAAATTATTATTGAAAATCCGATCGTTTCGCAATTATCATCACTCAAACACTCTTCATCTACCCTTCCTCTTGGTGTTGATAAGAAATCTAGAACAATCAAGAGGAAGGTTACTAAGGCATCTTCATCGATTGTCACTGACTTTAAAGAAAAGAAAGAATCCAAAAGTGTTGTGCGACAGAAAAAACCCGCAACGAAAAGTGACAGATCGAAGAGGAAGCCAAAAGGTACTCCTAAAGAAATGAAGAGTGATTTGAAAGCTGAACCGCTATCTTCTTTCAGTCCCCTCCATCGGTTTGGGGAAATGAAAAGGAAAGCAAAATACCGTCTTGTAAAGGCACAGATGACTATTGCTGAACTCGAAAAGAGTGAGCGAGCTATTAATGCTAATAATGAAACTCTTGAAGCATTAGATGCCAAGATTGCATTAGCGAAGGTTGAATTGGCTAGAATGTCTAAAGATGCTGATGAACTCCGTTCAAAAATAGGTAAAGATAAGCAATTCCATCAACGTTCGAGAATGCAAGCTCAGGCTGAGCTTGAGCAGTCGACTAAGCTTTATGAGACGGCATTATCAGTGAGAGATAATTGGCAAAAAGAGTTGGATACTGCATTTCAAAGTGACGGCGATTAGTTTTGGGAATGATAATGTGTTTTCAATATCGTGAGTTGAAAAATATAAGCGGGAATGGAGTATACAATTAATTTGGTTTGGTATACACAGAACATTGCGAATGGCTGGGGCAATGTTTACCGCTGCAATATTTTTCAATTCACATACTTATAATTGAAATGAAAACAATAATGAACTTTAATATTACTTTATTCATAAAAGTCACTATTAGATACATTTAAACCATATTTGATTCATCAATCCAAGAATTTTGTTCGCTAGGAAGACCTAACCACTTTACATATACTTTATTTTTTCTTCTCTTCAACACCTTCTCAATCAGATATACGTCAGGATTCTCGGTTCGTAATAACTCTTCTTCGTAAAAACATCCTCTAATCGGCTGTTCATTCATATCTTCAAGATTATAAGTCGTTGGGATGGTTTTATTAATTTTAACAATCTTGAATAGCTCCGTGGTAAAATTCGCAGTGTAAGACTTTTCAAAAATATTTTTGTATTTACTTATACGTACAATATCATTCAATTGGAATTTGGGTTTACTTTGTCTTCCTCCAATTCCATTGATACCCTTGAATTTCAATTTTGTTGTTGAATCAACATTGATGGGTGCCATACCTATTGTACGATGAACTTTATTATTATATCTACTAGTTATAATTGGAAGAATATCAAGCCATTTGTGGTGACCTCTCATCGAAAATTCCTTGTAGAGCCATGCCTTTATTGTACGAATCACTCTTTCTGCTATAGCTGCCTTCTTTGTGCTGAATGTTGAATAATGATTGATATTATATTCTCGCATGAGAGATGAGAAGCTTCTATTAAAAAATTCTTTCCCTTGATCGCTTTGTATATGTTTAGGGAAAAATTTGGCTTTCTTCAGTACATATTTCATTGCATTAGTTATTGTACTACCTGTTTTATCTTTAACTGGCACAGTCCATAGATATTTTGAGTAACAATCAATTACTACAAGTATATATCGGTATCCTTCATTACTTTTTGCATAAGGTTGTAGTTCAGCTAGATCTATTTGCCATAGATCTGCAAAACCTTTGATGGTAGTTATTCTTCTACGAAAATTACGTCTTGCAGGTCTATGTAATTCATTAACAACTTGTCGTTTGATATCACTTACTTCATTAGTCATTCTATTTCAATATGATTAAAGAGAAAAAAAGTGATAATGTTACTGCATTGAATGATGATGTGACAGTGATCATTACTTATGGATATATATTAATATATTATACCTTCTTCACGTAATTCTTCAATTATTGAAATTATTTCATTATCATGTCCGGTATGTCCAGCTGACTTTGATGCTACCAATAGTCGTAGGCGAGCAACTAACTCTTTCGGTGAATTCCAGTACACATAATTCGCAGGTTTAGAATTATATGTTTTCTCCATTTTCACTCGTTTGAGTGCTCCACCAATTTTACTTCTACTCCTAATTGGATATTGTCGTGAGTCTAATAGTGGTTTGATGACTTCACGAAATTTTTTAGAATTTGTATTTTTAAAACCATTCTTCAGATGATATTGTTTATATGGAGCATTCGTTATTTTCAATATTTTGGAATATACTTGACGAGTTTCTTCATTATCAACATCTTGTGGATTCTTCAAAAAGATCATATCATATAATTCTGGACTACCTGCGCATTCATATTTTTTCACTTTATTAGCATCCCAAAATGAAATGTTTCCATCTTTGAAATGTACCACTAGACTTCCCATTTTCAGCTTTTGTGTAATTGGATCCATACGTACGCCAAATGTTCCATCATATGCTGGATTTCTAGATTTTACATTATTCAAATGTTTCATCAAAACATCTTCACCACTTTCATTCATAACAGGTGAGATGTCAGGATCCGAGGAATCGATGTGGGACGATGATGGTGTTTCGAATAGAGTTGTTCTCATATCGTCTTGAAGTGTGCTCGTGTCACTATTCACAGATGATACACCATCAAAAGATTGTTTTCTTCCTATTGGAGTACTCATGGGATAATTTGAAGTAGATTGAACAGATCCACGATTTGGTGATAACACTGCTGATTTAGAAGTAGCGTTTGATGATAAAACATTCAATGGTTTCATTATGGGCTCATACAATCTTTCAAGTGTCGAACGATTTTCAATATTATCATTCTTGATAGAGTTGAATTTCTGTCTGACAGCTTCTGTTGTCTCTACTAGTTGACGTTTCAAATTCATTTCATTGTTTTTATGTTCAGAATCGTTTTTTGTATTCATAATGCCCTTTTCAAATTATAGCTCAATTCGTTGATGAAGTGACCTCTACAATATTCAGTGATCGAATAAGTTTCAAAAACAAGATCATGGGTATATAAAACTATCGAATCCTTTGCGATATCTACCTTCATCTATTTTTCTATCCTTATCAATTACTAGAAATCCATATTGATCCTCCCAGCATTTAACACACATCAATTGGAATTGTTTGAATGTTACATCGGGTGAAACATGATCTGAATAAATGTGATGTAAATTCGTCTCATCTTGTTTGAACATTATAATGAAATTGGTATTGTCACGCACTAACTGTTTGGGTACCCGTGAATATGTCTGTGCTAGATAAAAACAATCAACATCCTTATGACGTCCAATACAGAAATATGATCTAATAATATCTTGCTTTTCACATATCACATCATCGAAAATGAAAACAGAATTAGGCTCAGCGTCGGAGGGTTCCACTATTTCTGCATTATTGCTGAATGTATAAAAACCTAATCCTTTTATAGGTTCCAAAACACTTCGCAAGTACTGATATTTAGGTTGATTGAGTGACTTCGAATAGAGATACACATTTCTAAATCTCAATCCTTGTGTATGTGTTAATAGTGATATCATTGCATTCGTCTTTCCACAATTTGAAGGTCCTATAATGAGTCCTTGAACTGATGATGGAAGTAGTGGACCATGTCTGAATACTCTTTGTCCATTCAATCCACACCCAAATTTCTCATCTAGATTATCTACAGCAAACTTTTCTTTCTGTTTTACAATGCGCATCGTGCCGTGGTTGGAGACTATATAAATGTTATTAGCTTATTCATTTCAATGTGTACCATCAAACGATACGGACGTATTGAAAGTGATCGTAAAATTAAAAGAGGTTGTGGTTTTGTTAATGATTTAATAAACAAACTTCCTTTCGAATTACATCTACCTGGAGGATATCAATACTGTGGACCGGGTACAAAATTGAAACAACGTTTAGCTCGTAACGATCCTGGAATCAATAAATTAGATATTGAATGCAAAAAACACGATATTCAATATTCTAAGCATCCATCTGATCTTGCAGCAAGACATTTAGCCGACAAAGAACTTGAATACAGCGCTTGGGATAGGGTTAAATCGAAGGACGCGAGTATTGGGGAAAGAGCAGCTGCATTACTTGTCACCAACATTATGAAAGCGAAAAGACATATGGGCATGGGTTGTAGTACCAATAAGAAAAAATGTAAGAGGAAACAATCGAAGAAAAATAATATTAAAAAAGTTGCATTTGGTGCTGGGATAGTCCATAAAGTGCGAAATGTATTGAAGAAAGCTGGTGGGAATCAATTTGTGACGAATAATAGCAAAAAAGCTATCACTGTGGCATTGCAGGCGGCACGTAAATACCTTAAAGCTGCCGGTGGAAAGAAGAAAATCCGCACACCACGCATAATTCCTGTTCCCAAGATCGGTGGACTTTTACCATTGATACCAATTTTTGCTGGACTATCCGCACTAGGAAGTTTGGCGGGAGCCGCTGCTGGTATTACCAAGGCCGTGAATTCGGCAAAAGCCAGCAGAGCGGCTTTAATGGAAGCCAATCGTCACAATAAAACCATGGAGGCTGTAGCATTAGGCAAACGCGGAAGTGGAATATATCTCAAACCATACCGTAAAGGTTTAGGACTATATTTAAAACCATACAAAGCCACAAACAAAACAAAAAACTGATTGAACCCCTACCTCAGAGGCCTCTTACTGATCTCGATCTCAGTTATTATGCACAAAAAATGAAAATTCCACATTTTCGTGGTGTTTTTATGCGTGATAGATTACCATCTTCAGGTCCAAAACAAAACGAGACAGCTATTGTTAATTTAGATGGAATAAGTGGACCAGGAACACATTGGGTGGCATATAAAAAATGTGGGAAAGAAGTCACATATTTCGATAGTTTTGGAGATCTACCCCCACCATTGGAATTGACTCGATTCTTTCGAAAATGTTCGAATGTAAAAATCAAATATAACTATGATCGACAACAGAAATTTAATACAGTTCTCTGTGGTCACTTGTGCTTGCAGTTTCTCTCTAAATAATTTTCCAAATAAAAATGGATTCAACACCAAAACTGGATCGGGAGGCTATCAAGGGAATGGGGTTTTCACTTAGAATGTTTTCAAAATATGGTACCTTGAAAAAAATGGATAAAGTGATGCTTGCAAATATGCCTAAGGAAGTGATACTTGCATGTGTTGCACATGAGATTGCATATGTTTGGGAAAAGTTGCCTAAGCATCTGCAAGATGACATCGATATAATGAAACATAGATATTGTTATGAGCACCACCACGATCAAAATTCAGATTCGGATGTTAATGATGGTCCTATACCTCGAAAATCTATGTGTTGTATTTGTAATATAGAGGATGTGAATATTGGTATCAATAAAAATGATACTTATTACAATACAACACCTTCCAAAAAGTGTAAATTGTCTCAAATGTGCTGTTGCTGTGTACAATAATAAATTGAAATGTGTTTCAAAATATTTATCAGTCATGTCACGAAAGTTCGAGCTACAAGCTGTCGGGACAAGTGTCTTGAGTGCGGATTTTTTTCCACCAATTGAATTGGATAGGAACAGTCGTTATGGATTAGGACTTTTGGGATTCTATGGATGCAATACAATCAATAATATAACTGAAGCTAATAACTTAGTTAGTTTTAGAATCAGTAATGACAACTCATCGATACCCCAAAAGTTGACAATTGAAATTCCATGTGGTGCTTACGAAATAGAAGAGATCAATGCCGTCATACAGAAACATATCATGTTCAGATTGTTTCATGATAAAAAACCAAATGATGTCGTTGCAGATGATATTTTCTATCTACACGCCAATAATAATACATTCAAATGTGAAATGCGATCCAAATATGAAATTGATCTGACACATCCAAATTCTATAGCAGAAATGATGGGGTTCGCTCATGGAATATTTCCACCAAATCAGATACATGAATCATCATTACCAATAAACATTACAACTGTGAGACTTATCCGCTTAGATTGCAATATAATATCAGGTTCATATATAAATGGTGAAGAATCTCACATTCTTTTCTCATTCGATATTGATGTTGAACCTGGCTACAATCTTACTAAAGAACCACACAGTATTATATATATGCCTGTCAGTCCAGAAGGTCGTCAATTGATTCACAACATTACAGTGCGTATTTTGGATGAAAAAAATAACCTTATCGATTTTGGAAGTGAAGAAGAGATTTTCATTATTTTGGAATTGAAGAAAATCGAATAACTGTTGTTATGGGTTTCATTTACAATAGACAAAATCGCATTGAACAATCCCAAACGAGTTGCACTATCAAAAGAAAGGTGTGCATAAAAAGAAAAGTGTGCATAAAAAGAAGCTCATTCCACAAGTGTATGCTAAACAGTTAGCATATAACGCTCTGTCTGTGAGTGATCTTAAATTTTTGAAATCGATTGGATTGAAAGTGAGAAAATAACAATGGTGCTCGAAACAAACAGTGAAAAGTTGAATATATTCAATGAACCAGTGCTCGATCATTCTCTCATAAGTTTACATGAGCACACATATAAGCCCTATGGATCACCGCTATTCAGGAATTCGGATGAAATCAGAATTGCAATCAATAATCAAGATGTTATACTAGATATTGCCGACAGCTTCATTTACATAGAAGGTAAATTCACCCCAAAGATGTAGCGAAAACATGCTATCTCTCGAATAATGCAATTGCATTTCTCTTTGACGAAATTCGTTATGAAATGGGTGGTGAACAAGTGGCTGTTGTTAGAAAACCTGGGATAACATCTACAATGAAAACCATGATATCATTTGAACAATCTCATGCTAACACATTATTGACATCTGGTTGGGGACTTTCACAATTGAAGCAAGATATCTTGGATACAAACAGTCATGTTTTTAGTGGAAAACTACCACTGAAATATTTGATGGGTTTTGCTGAAGATTACAACAAAAGTATCTTGAATGCCAAACAGGAATTGATTTTGATTATCGCTCGATCATTCAAAAACTCGTATATAGGTGAGGTTGATGCTGATTTGGAAATAAATAAAATCGAATGGAAAATAAGACATATTGTACCAGATGATAAACACAAGCTAAAACTTTTGAGTAGAATAAACAAAAGCGGTCTGAATGCCAAAATCAAGTTGGCGTATCGTATGTGGGACCTCTATGAACTACCATCATTACGTGGGACTTCTTCAGACATATGGGCCATCAAAACAACTAATGCATTGGAAACTCCTCGTTTTGTCATCATCGCATTCCAAAGTACTACCACATCTGAAGATAGAACACAGGATATTACAAAATTCACAACTGCTGATATCAATAGTATTCGAGTATACTTGAATTCTGAAGTTTATCCATATGAGCGTTGGAATTTGAATTTCGATAAAAAACTTGATGCTCCTGCTTATTATGCTTTTGAGAGTTTCCAGCGAAGTTATTATGATAAAGATATGAGTGAACCTCTGATGGACATTGGGCAATTTAGAGAGAATCCACTATTCGTCATCGATTGTTCCCATCAACCGAATGCAACAAAATCATCAACTATTGATATAAAGATTGAGTTTGAGACGAGGAAGACCAAGTTTCCAGACAACACTAAAGTATATGCATTAATTTTGCATGATACAGTTTTAACATACAATGCATTGGATGGTTCAGTTCATAGCAGATATTGACACTTTTTTTCACTCTATCATATACTGTTTTATGATCTTTTTTTTATTTGTAACTGACTTATATCATGTATTGTATTTCATATCATATTTATTGTTTTGTAATCATTTTCTATTGTATTTCATGAGATTTAAATAAATAAAACATGAAAATAATTCAAAGTTTTTTATTTGACATTATTTATGATTTACAGGAACATACAGACTATCTAAAATAACTTCTTCCTCATAATCATCATTTTCGCGACCATCTTCAATTTCCTCTCGATTTTCATCATTCAATTCAAAGTGATGAATAATCCATTCTGGCAAGTATGGTTGGAGGCTATACAGGAATCTTCTTAGGTTCAGTTCAATCATAACCTCACAAAGTTGCCACAATTCCAATTCATTATCCAAAAATTTGTTACAAACTTCTGCACCACTCCAATACTTCTCAGCATCACGAAGGCATAATTCGATTTGTTTTTCATCATAGCATACACTCATATCATAATTGCTTGCATGTTCGGCTCCATCACCCAACACCTTCAATTTAGACGACAAATGTTGAACCGATGATTTGAGATCTACAACATCGACCCAATCTTGACTTGCGTACTGCATCCACATCTTTAAATGGTGGAACTGAAATCGAATAAAAAAAAACAATAAGCAACCTCCAATTTTTCAGTGATATAATACTCACATTCCCATTTTACTTGTAGTTACAAAGTGGGTGTATTCAACTAAGTTAGTAATGTTTATATTTCCATATAATTATCATCTAATATATGAATATTAATAAAACAATAAGAAATTCATTATAATTACTATTATTATTCAATCATATTGAATTTGACTAGAGTTAGCGTTTTCACACCAAAAAACTTTGTAAGCTATGACCTAAAGAAATTCGCTATAAATTATTACAATTATTATTCAATCATATTGAATTTAACTAGAGATCGCGTTTTCATGCCAGCAAAACTTTGTTGGCTCTGTCCTAAATACACCATCGTATATTTACCACCTGATGAGTTGATACAAGATATATCGTCATCACTGAATTGCAACGAAATACGTTTTGGTAGCCATGTTTTAAATAATTTATCATTGCTCACATCTTGCAAAGTTAATAAAATTGATTTACCAAATCGTGTAGAATAAGTTGACATATTTTTAATTATGTACACTTCATCAATTGGCAATGATGATAAGGCCTTTTGCTCTAGTATTTCAACCTCCTGTACAATCAAATTATTAATTTTATTCAAGTCTACTTTTGAAACGGACATGATGATAATATATATGAAAATATAAACAATTTCCAACAGACAAATACACTCACCGTCTTCCTTCTATTACGAACTGAATAACACTCTACCAATTGCTAACTGCTGCAGATATATTCGTCTACTGATTTCATAGTGTGCCAGGCATTTCTTTTATATTAAACAGTGCGAGTCACCCCCACCATGAAACCGTGAAAGGTTCACATTGCTAGTTGCTATCCACTAGAGATGCCAAGCCCATCTCCCAATTTGATGCGATAACAGTTGCCGGCACGAGCAAGCAGTGATCGTTGCGCTCTCGGAGAGGGCAGACGTTTGCACAGTCCTCGCCCGCCTGCGTGTCACCATCAATAGCGAGGGTAGGGTGATGCGTTACGTCACATCATTCACGGCTTCGAGAGCGATAGCCGAACAAGCAATTGTCGTTGCGCTCTCGGAGAAGACAGACGTTAGCACAGTCCTCGCCCGCCTGCGTGTCACCATTGATGGCGAGTCTGGGGCGTTACGTCACATCCTTCACTACATCGAGGGAGGTGAGAGCAGACCGATGAATACGCATTACTCTGCCACACGTCGTGGAGTGAACATGTCGCTCTCTAGCCGTTGAACGGTTATTGCTGTGACGTCACTCCACTACTAACTTGGTGCCCTCACACCGATGGAGCATTCATTACTTGGAGGATCTTCGAAGTATGCAGACGTATGTTTGTACATAGACAAACAAGCACATGATGAAACCCTGTACCGTGCATTCTCTAACACACACACACACATACACACACAAAATCTCATATGAAAAAAAAAATCTGAACGATCCATGCACCAGACACTTCAAGGTCACAACGCCTTGACTTCACTGCACAACAAAAAAAAGCAAATAACACGTCATATTGGTGGGGGGAGGATTAGAACCGGGAAAAAATTTCTGAACGATCCATACACCACACCCTTCAAGGTCACATCACCTTGACTTCACCAAACAACAACCAATAAAAAAAGCAATTAATACGTCATAGTGGTGGGGGGAGGCTTAGAACCGGCTCAAATCTCCTACTCTAGTTGGTTTTCGAACACGATTCAGTGCTGTTATTTGGTGGAATTTGAGGAATTTTTCAGATTGTTGAATGTCTGGGACCCAATGGAGATCAATAAGGAGTAGATTACCGATTGGATATTTTATTGGAGTGCTAAACCATACTTTACGTTTGTCCAGGTTCCTTTTGGCACTCCGCCAGAGGAAAGCAGCTCAAATCATCCAAAGGAAGAGCAGGTCCCTACTGAAGTTGCTCAGTTTTCGGTACCTTGTGGAAACCTAACGGTGTCAACGAAGCAGAGCTTAAATTTGAGGGGGTCAAGACAACATTAGATCAGTACTTCAGGCTATCGACTCAACCTTTGGGACCTGCCAGGGCATCGACAACCCCATATCCAAATCTTGCGAACGGCCCTCATCCTAGGATGCAGTTCATCAGTTAGGCTTCGTGTTTCTTATCTACTAGCTCAGTTCACCCTGTAGGTCTCCCCTCTATCTATTTCCAAGCCAGAGTAGGGAAACTTTCCACAATCCGAAATGCAGACTAGGGCCAGACAAGCGCGAGCGCAGCTTGCATACGATACGACGGTGCCAAATCGCGAGGTAAGCCACTTCGACTAACCTATCTTTGATTCAGATAATTTTAGTCGCCTCAGTGCGACTTCGACAGAACGACGCGCAACCCACTTGGAATCTGTGTGCACCAGGCACAGTATTCCACGCACTCTGGCAGAGATGACTAGTATGAGGAAGGCTCCTGCTCAACGTACCAATTCTGACAACGAGGGCACTAGTACCTCATCCTTGGTCGCAGAGCGATAACACCCTGGCACTTTCGGCTCGATTGCAAGTCGAGTAGATAGAAACAGCGAAATTTCCCAAGGGACTATACCCTAAAAAAGCGAAAAAAATTCGGCAAGTCAAGTAGTATTAAACCGATTCAGGGCCCTTAATACTCCTAGCACACTAAGGATGGACCAGAAAATTTTCGCCAGGGAACGTTAGGAGATGTTGCCTAAGAACTACACTGGACATCAGACACAAAGGCTGAATACCAGGACTCATAGCGCGCCCAAATTAGGGCTCCGCGCAATGTTGAATTTGGCACGCAAAACCCCTATGCTGAGATCGGCCGCCAAACCAGCCAGCCGTTCGAACGGAGCAAAATTACTTTTTCCACGGGAACAGCGAACCGGCAGGAGGAGTCCCTCCGAAAGCGATGATTTTGCACGAATGAAGGAAAATCTTCAATACTCTGGAGATGTTGCCCACTTATGTGGGAACACCAGGACCAACTTCGCACAGGGTGTACAGCCACCCTGACAAATTATGAAGTTGCCAGGCTATTAACAAACCAGACAAGAAGTCATACTACAACGAAGGACAGAACTTTCGAAACAGGGAAAAATTCGAAAACTACAACAAAGGAAATAACTTTCGAAACAGGAAAAGTTTTGAAAACGATGTTGAAATGGAATTTGGAAATAACGCAGTACAGGCCGTCCGATGCCAGGCGTCGAGATGCCCCCAGGTGGAAACCCTTAGCGGTCCCTGAGAGGTGGTGGACACCTTGCGCACAAATGCGCCTCGTGTCCCGATCTAGGAACTGGCACCCTAGTGAAAGAGCTAGGGGGTGGTGGTAGGCCAGGGGGTCACCCTGAAGCCAAGAGAGGCTTGGTGGTGGCTTCATGATGGGGCCAGTCCTTAAACAAAAATCAAATTCCAAACCAAAGGCTAGCCGAGACACATAATCCTAACGTAGTACCTAGGCTGTGTATGGGCTTCGAAATTCCTGAAGCCCAGGTTTGGGAGGCCAGGAGGCCGTTACGCGAACGGGATGTGAAAACAGCGGGAACGATGCGCAGTGACACGCCCCCTCCCCAACCGCACAGTCCTTTAGGACAATACCAACAATTTGTATACGATATTCAGAAATCTCAATGTGTTATTCGAAACTTATTGGTGTAATGAGACATGTTTAATTCGAATCGAAACATTATTCTGAATAGTAGCAATTTCATTGAAATCGAAAAGAATAAGCGATTTACAATTAATGTATGCAGTCGCGTTATGTTACGATAGATTTCAACAATAATACCTTATTGTTAGGTAATTTAAACACTCTGTTCATATACTCACGAAAATAAGACAACAATCCTTCAATTCAAACTCCTCCTTGAATACCAACAATTTCTATATGTAGATATAGCTGTTTCGTGAGAGCTTTTTCTTCCAATTTGTGTCTGAAAGTTACTTCTTTGCATGATCTCATCTTTGTATAGAGTTATTTTTTCGAAATGAATTGTTTCCTTCCTTTTTTTGGAAGTAGAATTCCAAAACCTTTCTTTCCCAAAAATTAATATCTCCTAAAAATATACCTTTCAATTTAAGTCACATATTGTTGATAAATACTAGCTTAGTCTATTCATATATTTGAATATTTTACTTTCGAACAAATGTTCCTGCTGAAATTCATCGTTATTCAGGTAATGAAATATATTCGACATCTACAGAACCACTCCTCATTGAATCTATCACAAAGGAGACGGAAAGCTCACAAGAGGCCCTTAAACCTCCTAGAACACCTTCAAGTAGACTATCGTTGAAAAGATACAAAATCGTAACATAGAACAAATCAAAACGAGATCGGGTCAAAGGAAAGAAAGTGAATGACATTTTGCTCAGGACGATTCATGTATTCTGAAAATATAATCCATTCTGTCATTCTCCTAGAACACCTTCAAGTAGACTATCGTCGAAAACAGACAGGAATCTACCAGAGAAGATACAAAATCGTATCATAGAACAAATCAAAACGAGATCGGGTCAAAGGAAAAGAAGTGAATGACATTTTGCTCAGGACGATTCATGTATTCTGAAAATATAATCCATTCTGTCATTATAAATTTATATTGTTTTTACTAGAAAAACTGCAATTTTATATAAATTTGTCACTTTACCAAAAACTCATTATTTTCCATTCATATATATTCAGTACTATAGGTAGCACTCTGATATTTGAGTTCTCAGAATGGACCAATACATTAGAGATTTTAAAATAGACTCTTTAAAAACGTTTAAACTTAATAAACCTGAAGAATGCAAAGAGAATTTGAAACAAAACGAAAAAAAATCCAACTTAAAAATGATTCACAATAATATTCGCAGTTTGAATAAAAATATCGATGATTTCAAAATAATGTTGGATGAGATAAACTTCGATTTTGATTGTGTGATATTAACAGAGACCTGGAAATTACGTGACCCTCATATATATTGCATACCAGAGTACTAACTAATTTAAAATGAAGGTGAATACAATCAAAACGATGGAGTAATGATGTTTATAAAAAAAGATTACGAATTTGATAGTGAAATTATTGCAATAGAAAGAGTTAAATTTCTCAAAGCAAAAATCAAAATCGGAAACAAAAATGATACGTTCATGACTAGCTGCTACCGATCAACCTCAATGAACATAAATGAATTCAACCAAATTTTAATAAGATATTTTGAAACTATTCAACAAGAGAAATATGATTATAATCTCTTCATAGGTGATATAAATATTAATCAGTTAGAGGAAGATGATAACACAACCGATTATCTCAGTATATTGAACGAACTTGGGTACATATCCAGTATTAATGATCCCACAAGAATATATAATAACCAGAAATAATGTCTTGATCATATTTTCATCAAGAGTAAATGGAATATACTTGACATGACAATACCAATTGTTCTGAAAAGCAGTATCACCAATCATTTTACAACTATATTACAAATTGTTATGGATAACAAAATTTCAAAAAAAAACTACGGAATGAGATATAGAAAATATAATAATAAAAAAAATTAAATAATACATTACACCATGAAAACTAGAAGTCAGTGTACTCAACAGAAAATCCATATACTGCTATGGAAAAATGTATTGATGTTCTAACAAACGCTATTGAAAAATGTACTGAAATTAAAAAATGTACTAGGAATAACACAAAATTTGAACCATGGTTAACGAATACCTTATTGAAATCCATCAACACTTAAAACGATTTGTTTGCGGAACTAAACAACAACCCACACAACTAACAATTGAAAAACTATTATAAAAATTATAAAAATGAACTCACCAATTTAATGAATAGAGCCAAGCGTGACTACAACCGAGAAGAAATTAAAAATAACTCATGCAATTCAAAAAAACTATGGAATACAGTGCAGAACATCACTGGTAAAAAACAATCGGAAAAACAAATACAACATTCAAAGGTGAATTATTGAATGGAAAGAGAGAAATTGCAAATGAACAAATAACAGATTCATTGAAACTGGTAAAAAACTGGCTGAACAAATTATTAGGAACCAAAATTTCAAAACAAACACAACACGACTAACAAATTCTATAGGTATCCGTCCTACCGATACCACTGAAGTAAAGAATCTCATCAATGAACTGAAAAAAAAATCCGTAGGGGAAGATCAAATATGTGAACTAGCATCACTGTCGACGGCTACGATGGAGGCAAATGATGGCTGCGGGCAGAATTACACATTTCTTTTGTTGCATTGGTTTTTTGGTAGTTAAGGATTCATAAAAATAGATAAGGTATGGGTGGAAAGATTTGGAAGAGAGAATGTTAGTTCTTTTTATATAGGAGTACAGTTCGTTGATCAGTAACTGTCTTAATTATTATTGAAATAAAAGGTTGTTTAAGTGGAGATTCAGTTCATCTCACTTTCTCAAGTTCACATCAGAAGTGGGATTATACAACGGCAAATTTCATCAAATATGGGCAGTCGAAAGAGGAAGCGTTCTAGGTCTCGTTCCCCAAGGATACCGAAAGGAAGTCGAACAAGAGGAGATAGGAAAAGGACCACAAGTCGGGAAGGTGGCAGCTCCAATGAGCAGATGAAAATGAATTTAAAACTGTGTGGTGCCGACGAAGTCAATTTAATTGTGGGTGGTTTGAACAGTACGTCCATAAAATTCGCTGTTACGGCCGCCAATATCGATGATCCATCGAAGTTGGCAACTTATTTGAAGTCGTTCGATCCGAACTTGTCAGGTTCATCCCCAGATAAATATGTACGAAAATGGAACGACAGTTCTCGTAAAGACGGTAAGAGATTTAAGAATGTCCACACAACTCGAGAAAATATTATTTGTTTTCGATGTAACAAGGTGGTCCACAAGCAAATGAATTGTCATCTAGATCTTTCACAGGGTGATGCGATGAAATACTGCAATTTTTGTCGTCGTAGGGGGCACACAGTGGATAGTTGTTTTAAAAAGTCGAAAACAACCGACATACAATTAGATAAAAAGAAAGAAACAGTCACAAGAGATGATAAGCGGGTATTTCTGGTAACTAAAAATCGGAATAAAAACAAATTCTTCGAAAGTATTCTCATTGGGAATCAGAAGGAAACATGTTTTGTAGATTTTGGTAGCGAGTGTTCCCTCGTTACACACTCAATGGCAGACAAACTTCAGTTGAAAGTCGAAAGTTGTCCCAACGAAATTATATTAACGGCATTTGGAGGTTCTGAAATACTAGTAACAGAGTGGGCCGCATGTAATGTCAAAATAGATGATGTCGCCTTATCAATAGAAATATTGCTAGTGGACACTTGTATACCGGGTGCGGAGATAGTGATTGGACAAAATTTCAGTGAGGATCCTGGAATTACTTATTCGCGGATTGGCTCTCGATTAACTTTCAGTTACGTTCTGACCGTAAATTCAATTGAAGTTCAGCCTCAGGTCATTCACATTGATGTGGCAGAGGCGTCAGCTCAAAATGAAATACGAGAATTTATAAAAAAAAATCCAAATTGTTTTACAAGCAATATAAGAAAATTAGGCACGATAGCTGGTATCGAAATGTCCATCAGACTGAAGACAGACACTCCTATTATTCATCGGCCATATAGATTATCTGATTCTGAAAAATGTAAACTTCGAGAGTTTATCAACGAATTAATACAGAATAATAATATCAGGCCTTCCCAGTCTCCGTTTGCAAGTCCTGTGATAATGGTGAAGAAAAAAAATGGTGATACTCGTTTGTGTGTCGATTACAGACGGGTTGATAAACAAACAATCAAAGACCCTTTGCCTGTCATTGAGGATTTGATTGACAGGATAGTCTGTCAGAAATTCTTTACTATATTGGACTTGGAATCAGGATACCACCAAATAAGACTTTCGAAAGAGTCTGTTCCAATCACTGCTTTCATCACCCCGGAGGGCAAATACGAATATCTCAAAGTCCCCTTTGGCCTAATGAATGCCCCCTATTTTTTTCAACGCGCTGTGGATAATATTCTTGGTGATTTGAGATTCAATAAAGTTGTGTATTTGGACGATATACTTATTCTCTCTAGAACAGTTGAACGTTGAAAAGTGTACCTTTTCAGCTGATAAGGTTGAATATCTTGGATACAGAATACAGGAGAAAGAGTTAAAGCCCAGCGCTTGCAAAACTGCTGCGATACGGAGTTTTCCTCGCCCAGGTAATATACATCACATCAGACAATTTTTAGGACTAGTTGGTCACTTTCGTAAGTTTGTACCTATATTCGCGCTCCAGTCGAAACCCCTCACTAAGCTACTTAGTAAAAAATCATCCTTGGACTTGGGAAACCGAACAGGAGAATGCCTGTGCGTTCTTCAAAGAAATATTGACGTCCTCCCCAGTACTTACTCTTTTTGACAATGGCAAAGAAACCATACTGTATACAGATGCCAGTCGCTGGGGTGTTACTTGAATGTTGGTACAGCTGAACGATGGAATGGAAAAAACGATTGGATTCTTCAGCAAAGCAACCACGCCCACCGAACAAAGATATCATTCGTATGAACTGGAAGCACTAGCCATCGTTCGTCCCATAAAAAAATTCAGACATTACTTAGCTGGTATTAAATTCAAAATCTTCACAGATTGCTCAGCTGCTCGTAACGCCATGTCAAAGAAGGATCTAAACCCGAGGATTGGCAGATGGGTTCTGGAATTGCAGGACTATGATTTCGAGATAGTGCACAAACCAGGTACAAGGATGACTCATGTGGACGCACTGAGTCGTAACCCAGAGGGAAAGAGAGAAAGTCAAGGCATATATGCTGCGATCTTGTCCGATGACAACTGGCTTATGGTTACTCAAGAATCCGATGCGGACATGAAAGCTATCAAGAATATTATCTTATCGGGTGACCGAAACAGAAAAATATGATGTTCGGAGGGGAAAAGTATACCGTCGTACTGATCGAGGAAACACGGCGGTATTGTCGAACGCTTGCATATGGCAGATTTTAAGGTTTAATCACGATGACGTAGGCCATTTCATTTTCGACAAAACCTTGGAGAGAATATCAAATAAATATTGGTTTCCAAAAATGAGAAAAATTATAAAAAATACGTAAAGGCTTGTATAGATTGTTTATATCACAAAACGGCGTCGGGGAAAAAGCCAGGATACTTACATCCAATTACAAAGATTGCTCGGCCTTTTCACACTATACACATTGATCATTTTGGCCCATTTTGTAAGAGTAAACAGCGGAACACTCAGGTTCTTTCACGAAATGCACGTTCATCAAGGCGGTAAAGAATACCAAAACAAAGCATGATATCGTTGCCTTGAATCAAATTATCCAAGTTTTTAGAGTGCCCAAAAGAATTATTACCGACAGAGATACCGCGTTCACATCGAGGAGATTCAGAGAGTTTTGTTCGGAGAAGAATATCGGTCACCACCTCAATGCAGTAGGGATGCCACCAGGTAATGGACAGGTGGAGATATACAACAAACCTGTATTAGACTGTCTAGCCACGATGGGTGCCAACAAAGAGGATAACGAATGGGATAGGAACGTCTCCAATATACAGTTGGGGATCAATGATACTTGGAATAGAAGTATTAATACTGGTCCAACAGAAATACTCCTTGGATATAGGACAGGTCTGCACAATATTGGCGAAATAGAAGATAAGAACGCTGAGAATGTTAGTAAGCTTCGTGAGCTGGCTGCTCAAAGGATTCACTATAACCAGACTCGTCAAAAAGCAGAGTTTGATTCGCATCGAGCACCACCTTCAATGTTCAGCGTCGGAGAATAGTGGAAATTTCTTCAATTGTAAACATGGGTTCAGGACGGAAGCTGGTTCCTAAGTGGAAAGGTCCACTTAGGGTTCTAGTTGTCGAGTATCTCGGCAACTAGAAAACGATCGATATGAGGGTACGAACATACCCGAATGTAAAAGAACACGGTCATCCTACGTGGGTGTTTATGCTGCAGAACATATGAAAAGATAGACCGTTGGAGATGATTGCTGCTGAAATAAGGTGTGTACATGTTGGGCCGTCGGAAACCTGTCCCTGTGCCATGTTGCGCCGTCGGGAATGTGTCCCTGTGCCATATGGGGCCGTCGGGAACGTGTCCCTGTGCCATGTGGGGCCGTCGGGAACGTGTCCTTGTGCCAAAAAGTAAAAGTGTGAAAGTAAACAAAACTTCAAAAAAAAGTTAAAAAAATATATAAATGAAAATGAAAGGAAAATGTTCTCTCAACTATTTGAACCCTAAGGGAACACAACCAATGTGTGTCATTGAAATTTTTTGTATTATTTGAATTGTGCATTCTTTATAGAATTTCAGCTGACTTAGTTGTATATTTTTAAAATTTTACCATTTGATCATTTTCATACATATATTTTTCCATTTCTATTGTTTATTTATCTGTTAATTTCAAGGAAACAAGTACTTTGCACTTATCCTTAATCACTTATTCACTCCATGCAATTGTATTATTCATATATATTATTATAATATGATGATGATGTTGTTGTTATCAAGTCATTTTAAATTTGTTTGAAGGTGTTTCATGATGAATTTCACAAGTTCGGACTTCCATTGTCTACTATATAAAATGATTTGAAATCCCTGGAACAACTAAAAAAGAAGAATTAAAAATGAATAGCTGAAAATAAGAATTATATTAACCAAAATAAACCTGAAATGAAATAATAGTGAAATAAAATACAAGTAAAAATAGAAAGAAAATATAAATAAAAAGTGGAGCGATTTCAAGTCACGTTAGTTCACGACGTTTCGATTGTTAGTATCTACAATCGTCTTCGGGTGATAACTGGACTCGAGAGATGACTATTTATAGGTCGTTCGAGTACTTTCACTTAACCCCGATTTCCATTTTCCGCTTCACTGGTTCCGTGGGAGATAACCGTTTTGGCGGGAGTTGGCCATTTTTCGCTTGATGATGAGTTTCCATATGTTGCGTATTTCTACGCTGGCTTGGCTGAATACGTTGTTTGACAATATGTATGCGGCTTCCTTGAATTTTCTCCTAAACCAATGTTCCTCTCTGTGCAAGATCTCAGCTTGAGACCACTCGATGTTGTGTTGATGGGTCCAAACATGGTCTGCTATTCCTGATTTGCTGGTTTCCCCTCGCTGTGTGTGTTTTTTTGTGCTCGGCAATGCGAACATTCAATGGTCTCTTAGTAAGAATTGCATTTACGGGATACCCTGTGAGTACGGAAAATCCTATATTGGTGAAACTTAATTTAGCGTGGCCGTCTCTTTCGTTGCCTCAAGAAGAATCCTTTTGGTAATGAAAAATTTGCCTCATCAGATGAGGCCAATAGCCAGAAACACGTGTCCGCGGTTTGCCTCCTTTTTGGAGTGTTGTGTCCACGAATTGTTTCATTTTTTATTTATATCATGCCCACTCGATAAAATCTTCATTTGTATTTATATCCTGTACCCGGATGTCACGCAGGTAGCTATAGTCGTGTTAGATGTAGCCTGAGAATTCTAGGTCTTCAAACTGGAACCACAAATGTGCGGTTGGCTCCTGTTGTTGACTCCGTGCGTTTGTGTTGTTTCCCGATTTCGGCAAACAAGTGTTGCCCATCTTTACACTTGGCTGCACCGCGCTGATGAGGCCAATAGCCAGAAACACTTGTTTGTGGCTATTGGCCAGAAACACGTGTTTCTGGCTATTGTGGTATTATTATCGATAAAGCACGTGGGGACTTGTGGTATTATTATCGATAAAGCACGCTTTGTACATATTTTCACACTTTCCGCACGTAAATTTATAAAAATAACTGAGATATGTGTCGTTAGAGGAGGAACCTATCGGTTGCAGACATCCAGAGAATCTGATGTAACGTTGAAAGATTTTTCATTACAAGTTATCATAGGTCAGATTACTGAAAAATGCATAAGAAATATTCCCAATAACAAGTTCAGCCAAAAATTATATCGGACATAATTTGAAAAAAAATATATATCTACAGAAAAAATAAGTATTCTGGAAAATTCATGGAAACCTTGAAATAACTTGAAATTTCGTTCTGAAATTATAAGATAGTGAAGTAACGTTTTCAATGAAACGTGATCTTTGGTATGGAAGAAAAACATAATATTAACTTTTTAATTCTGAAAATTGTTCAAGTGGATGATACCTACCCAAACATTTGTGATTAATTCATTTAATATTGTCAACTGGATTTTATTCAAACTCGAATGTAAATATGAGCCCCCTCCATCTTCAGTAAAAACTACTTTATGAGTAAAACATATAAACCAGGTTGGAAAGCAAGTGAAGGGGGCAAATGCAAGTGGGGGCAGTCTTTTTGAGTCACAGCATAATTTTTGGATAGCCGATTTCATGATGAATCAATGAAACTTGACAGAGTTTGGATACGTTTGTGGACGAATATACCGGAATTGCGATGCACTCTACCTGCTAGTTGTACTGAACTTTATGACATATGCAATACAAATACTTGATTATTTCATAATCCTTTGAGTTTCAGAAAAAATCCATACGAATGTGTAATATTCTAAACAGTCCAGTGGTTTTATATCATAATTTTATGTTTTAGACTTCCGAAAATATTTAGTTGATAAGTAAATACTCTAATTTTCTTCTGATTTTTGATCTATCATCACAGAAAGTCACCACTGATAATTTACATTGTCACTTCTCAGTTCTCTCAACTATTTTTTCCAGTTTTACGAATAATTTTCATTGTAATCAATTCTTATCGCCGATGCAGAAATCGACCAAGCACGCTACTGATTAGGTAGACTTATTCTTACTATACCGACAGACCCTCTATTATGTAGTAAAAAATACACAATAAGGCTCCCTAAACACCAAAACCGGCAAGTCAAATGAAGTAGTGCTTTACATCCTTTGTTGATCGAATGGGGTTGAATCTAATCTTTACATGGGGTGCTGTTGTCCTCCAATGATGGATGCAACGATAAACTACGCGGATCAAATCAGTTGAAATCATGAGTCATACGAACCGGGACGCCGATTATTAAAAGTGATAAATTCACACGTGTAAGACCGTTTGAAAATATGAAAAATTGAAATGAGTGTGCTGTGAAAAAGTCAGTGTTCTGTGAAGGGTATCTAGGATTCAAATTTTTAAAATGGTCAGTGGTTTTTTGATAAATTTTTAGATTTTGTTCAGTAATTTTCATACAAAAATCTAACCGAAAATTCTCAAGGCTAAATTTATACACAAATTTTAGGAATTGTATATTCAATCGAGAAGTCAATATATCTTAATAATGTACAACTAAAAAAATATGATATTTAATTGAAAACTAACATTTTCAGAAATGAAAGAAAATAAGCACACTTTGATAATTGTAAGGAATTGCAAAGTAGGTAAATTCAGTTCAAAACATCCTTGTAAAAACACGGTAACTATTCAGGAAAACCAAGAATTCACCTTGAAAATAACAAAAATAATTCCCTGTATCTCTATACAGAAGTACTAATTCAAGATGTCCATCCATACATACAGGGTAATTCAAATTCGAACCCCCTCTTTGGAATCTGCTAAACTACAAGAGATACGACGAAGCTTAAATTGGAACACAGTTGCGTTTTTTGTGCTTGACAAAATATCATTTTGAAACTTAGAACATTTTGAGTTATTCCGGAAATATCCGAAAAAAACTGAAAATCAGAATTTTCGTTTTTATTTTTTTCTAGCGTCATTTGACAACATAACTCAAAACCAAAAACACATTTTCATGTATACTTTTTTTCAGCTACACTTTTTCATGTTCAAATTTACTATCCGACGTTTTGTCTTCAGGCAATCATCATCAATGGTACTCAACACTGATTAACGGAAAAATAGATTTTAAACAGATTTTTTTTCAAACTAGTTGTCAGATCTCATCAAACATCAAAAGTTTGCACAAATACTTCAGTCAAAATGTCCTCATTCTCAAATTAAGAAAAACGAGATATGTTGAAACTTCATTATGAAAACGTGTAGCTGAAAAAATGTATCAATGAATTTTCCAAGTTTCACAATAGTATTTTGTTGAGCACAAAAAACGCAACTTTGCCCCCATTTGAGCTTCGAAGTATCTCCTGTAGTTTAGGGGATTCCAATGATGGGGATCGAATTTGAATTGTATAGCCTTTTCTTAGAAACTCTGCAAATAACTGTGACTCGGGACAGTAAATTTTTCATGAATTTACATTTTGCAAAGACATTGATCGCATATTTGAATTTTATGTAACCACTCAGAAAAAGTTTTATTTTATGTTAAGCGCGCGATTTCTGAGGGATGAGCGTATTCAGATCCCATTGAGATAGACAAAATGACATGTTCTAAGATGTTCAGTACCATTTTTGCATAAAAAAATATGTTCTTTCATTATTATTCAAACTATGAAATTATCGATTCTACGATTGATTTCTATTTCTTATATTATTCCTAGATAATGTGTCGGAAAACGCCTTATGACCTTTCATACCCGAAAACTCTGAAAAAAGATGTATGATATCGCCTATGAATATTTATCTTAATTGACTTCTATATAACAGAGAAGGAAACTTTTCGTAATTGGTTACAAAAGGCAAGGCGTTATGACATTTCCAACAATTTTATAAAATGTTAATTCATATGCCAAAATGAAAAATCATTTATTCGAAATCGCAATCACAACCTTTGAATATATAGCTCTTGAGGTGAAAATCTAAAAACTTTAGATTGTTTCGTTATACCACAATTCATAACGAGCATTTACAATAAAACAAAATTGAAAATATCGAAGAAAACTCTCAAATTTAAAATACAAGTATACCTACAAAATTCAACATTTTGAATACAACCACATAATATTCAATAAATTAATAGTTAAAAACATTGAGTGCAAGTTTTCATTACCAAGCTCTAAAAATAAGAAAATATTAGGTAAATTAAATGAAACTCATCAATTCATCACATTACACAATTATAAAGACATTTATAAAATGGACACATTACCTAACAATTAGGTAGGTAGCAGGTACCTACGATGTTACAATTTATTACCATGAAGGTAATCTCTACGAGATCATTAGTATTAACCTCAGATTAATAATAAGACATAGAGTTGCCATGCCTATACCAATACAATACATGTATTTAAAACGGGTATCTGACTTTCCTTTTCTGTACAACCTAATGACGAGGGGGGTTGGCGGGTAATGAGAGGTTATGGAGAGTTTGTTTACATTTTAAATAAGTTGAACCATAAGACAGTGCCGCTTGGTTTAGTTGATAATCAGAGGGATATTATATATTTATAAAATTTCAGGTGAAAATGTCTGTTCAAATAGTTCCTACAAGAAAATCTGATTTATTATTAATGATTATGGAAATGGGGACAGTTTTTCTACCACCTTCTAGATTTTTATTTATGTGATTTCATTCAAAATTGGTATCTGGTGGTTTTTGTGGACTGACATTATGAAAGAGGACATTTTTGATGTTTTCAATGTCTTTTCAATGTCAACGCATCGACTGCTGGGGTTATCAGCCTCGTGTTTTAAGTGGGTTATGTTGATATCTTCCCGAGCCACCTAGGGGGCACCATCATAGTTTGCAGTCCCATCAGCCATGTCGCATCAGCAAAATCAACTTCGACTAGACTGGCCGCATTACCACCTAGGCCATAATTGATTAAATCTGATTGAAATTGGTTTCTTTGTCAACCAGTTGTCATTTCCATAGAAACGACAATCTTAAAAAATTGAATCTTGCGCTATACTGAGTTATCCTCAAACGACAAACTTATGCCATCGCGAAGTTTTTTGAAGACTCATGAGAAAATGGCAATATGAACTGAACTGTTTTGTCATATCTCAAATACATTGATAAATTATACACATAAACATTCCTCTTGAATCACTTCGTCTATTGATGGAAACCATTCGATAGATGTTGAGTTTATTGCGTTCAGACAGACAGACAGACAGATACACCGGGTGCATTAAATGCACAATATGTTTTGACGACGCGACGATTTAATAATGCAAACACTTTGTAAATGAGTGTGACTCATCTGAAAATTTTATCATAACTTTCAGGTACTTCAGGTGTCTTCAATGTCTTCCGGTGTGCTGTCGTTAGCAAAACAATGTAATGGATTCTTAGTTTTTTCCAATGAGTCGTTGATATACAATAAAAAGAGGGTTAGAGACAATATAAATCGCTAGGGAACACCAGCGTTGATGGTGGAAGTATTCGACAGATATCTACCGACAGCCACTTGCAAGGAACGTTCTTTCAGGAAGCTGAAGAGCCATACACGAAAATTATCCTATATCCGAAATATGGGTGACATACGATAAAAGGTCGTTTGTTGATCTTTGTTTCCGAAAGCCATATTGATGATCGCTCAAGATGTTAAAGCCTTTCTCTATGATTTTTGATATCACTGATGGCAAATCAACTGGTCTATAGTTATTTGAAAGATTTTTCTTGCTCGTTATGAGAATAGGTTGAACGTTAGCAATCTTCCAAAAAGATGGAAAAACGCCTTTCTTGTAAGACAGGTTGGAAAGTCTGCAAAATATTGGTGCGAGTTCATTTGCGTTTGCGTACTCTTTAAGTACGATGACGGGCACATCATCAAGACCAGACGCCTTGTTGATATTGAGCTGTTTCAAAATTCGTCTGAGTAGACGTTGTCGAAAAGTAATTTCCGGCATTGTGGATTCTAGCGTGGAAATAGTGGGTGATGCAGAAAATAGTGGGTGGTAGCAGAAAATCGGCTGTAGAGTGGAAAGCAAATGTTCAGCTGGTAAATTTGCTTTTTCATGACTGTTGCTGTAACTGAACCATCCGCATGTGTTAGTGGTGGAGTTGTGGATTTTGTAAAGTTTTGATTAATAGCTTTGGCTATTTGGCAAGCAGTTCATCTCTAATTCTCTGATTGTGACGTTCTTTGCTTTCATTTATCCTAGTTCGGTTTTCGGCACTGAGATTTTTGCGCCTTGCCGATAGGCGAGATTTTTGGAGGCGACAACTAGCTCGCAATTTTTGTCGATCCAAGGTTTGCCGTTAGGAGTTCGTTTCATTGAAAGAGAAATATATGCAACCATGGATGATAGAATAACTTCCATTACTTCAGGACCACAGATAGATGGATCTCTAGAGCTGAAACAAACATTTAACCAGGTAATATTTCGGAAATAATCATCAAGATCCTTCCAGTCAGCAGATCTGTAATGTTTAACTTTGCGCTGCTTAAATTGTTTCCCAACATTTATCGGTAATTCACTCAATACTGAAATGAGTTTGTGGTCAGAAGATCCCAATAGAGACCTTAGAGTGACTGTGTGAATTACTGGATTCGTTGTTAGATATAAATCCAAAAAAGTAGCATATTCTCCATCACGATCATAAATCCTGGTTAGCTCATTTATAATCTGAATGAATCCGCAGCTTATTGAAAAAGCCTCAACTTTGCAACCTTGTTAGTTATTGATATTTAAAAATCTGAGCCATTCGATATTATAGACATCGCACTGAGATGATTGATTTGCGGGAAGTCAATGGTGTTCGCAAGTGAAGAGAATACATTGTGTGTCACTTGGTGGTCAATAAATGCAGCATATGAACTTAGTATTCTTCTGTGATATTATTTTGAACCATATAACAAAAGTTTAGGGGTTCCAGCATTTCCTCTGATTACCAGGAGAGATCGCGTCTGATAAAATGGAATACTCCAAACTTACGTCTGAATGGACAAAAAGTAATTATTTTTCCAAGTGATCTAGTCTCCATTGGCCTACAAATATATGCATGTACTACATCAAGTAAGTTTACGCTTCTTATACCAGTATTACTGAATGATAATGATTTTGCTTGCTTTCCTTTACAGCATACTATGCAATTTGTTTTACTAACCTACGCCTTATCCTTGAATAACAGAGCATGCACGGCACCATCTCTCATGACATAGATATCGTTGCTGTTAATATGGCCAAATTTTCTGTGCCAAATATCTCCTGACACTGGTGTAAACAAACAAATAAAGTGATTCATTTTCAGTTTGTACACACCTCCAACTAAGTCTGCAGTGGCTAAGAGTTCACTCTTTATATTGTGAATATAACAGTGGTTATCTCCAAATATCACTTTGTTTCCCTTTTTTATCAATTGGCTGACTGACCAAATTAGATAGCTATATATAATATTTTCGTAACTGAAATCTTGTACTACGTATTTCCAACAATCGTTAGTTATTTGCATGTTTCCACAACCTTGAACAGAACTCACTGATTTGTCAGCGGTGATAATTCCATCCATTCCTTGTTTTGTAGCATTCAATAACCAGTTTTTTTTCGATATCAAATGAAAACTGGCGCCACTATACACATACCAGTCAGTTTGACTGAAGCACTAAGGTGGAAATACTGCAGTAAATGCATTAGATTCTTTCCAGATGATATTTTCTGGACCTTCAATCATGAAATGACCAAGCTTTTGACATTTGTACCTGTTTTATTCGTTATACGGATTAACTCTTTATAAAAGTTTAGGCTACTTTACAACTATTAACAATCAGTCATAATAATAATGACAAGAACACCTCCAAATGTCATGGGTCAAAAACCCCTTCTTCTTTTTTATAACTCTGCTAAAGGTAGGTAATACAAGATGATATATCTTCATCATAACTACTGACTAATCTTCACGATAGCGTGAAGGTCTGACAACCGCTCTCCCAGAGCGTGTTATATTCTCACCCTGGTCGATATCAAATGGTCCATCAGTTTTCATTGGTGTTGGAAGTCGTACAGGCGTTTCAGGTTGAGTTGGATGAATTTCCACTTCCTGACTACTTTTCTCTGTTTGTTGGTCTTTGGGGTGTTAGTTGTTGAGCAGTCGGTGTGGTTTCTGGAGTTGAATTTGTTCGTTGAATCCCTGGCAGTTGTTTCACTACTCCGTCGGGGATATTGCTTAGATATGGAGCAGGGATCAGATGAAAACGGTTTTTCCTTATGGTGCTTTTGGCTGTCTTAACTATGTATGACCTTGGTTTAACTTCGTTAATGATTTCCCCATGTCGTTTAAGGTCTGTGATCCATACAAAATCACCAGTTCGAAGTCGACTCAAATTCTTCGATCCATGTTTTCCATCATAAAATTTTTCGTATTTCAGACGGTACTTCCTCTCCGAACTTATTAGTTTCTTTGATGATTTAAATTCAGCTAATGCGATTGATGGTAGATTATCTCTCAATTTTCTTCCCAACTTCATTTCAGATGGACTGAATTCATTCTCCAGTGGTGTGTTTCGATATTAGAGAAGTGCCATCTCGACGTTGTTCTTATTCTTTTTTATTAAAGTTTTTGCGACTTTTACAGCAGCTTCTGCTGCGCCATTTGTTTGGTGGAATTGTGTGTTACAACTTGATGTAGAGAACCCCCATTCTCTTGCGAATTGTTGGAACCCTGATGTTTCAACAGCATGAAATTGTTTTCCACTGTAAGAACAAACCAGCTGTGGTATACCATATCTTGCAAATGTTGTTTGACAGATGTATATTATCTCATGTGATCTCATGTTCTGAACAGGGAATATTTCGAAAAATCTAGAATAGTTATCAGTTACGACGATATACCATTTTCGTTCAGTTTTAAAAAACTCAACTGATATCACTTGCCATGGATAATCTAGAAATTGATGATGGTTTGTCGAGTTTTGAAAACAGATAGGACAAGATTTTACTTTAGCTTCTATCTCTTAAGAAATTCCTGGCCACCACATCGTTCCCAAAGCACGACGACGAGTTTTAGTTATTCCAAAGTGATCAGCGTGCAATTTTTCCAACATCATTGCCCTGAGCTCGCATGAAATGATCATACACCTTTCTCTAAGAAGGATACCATCCACAACAGATAGTTCATGACGTACTGGGTAGTATGGTTTAACATCACACCATAATGCAGGCTGTGAGGGCAGTTTCCCAGTTCTTCAGTTGATTACAGGTTGGATCATTGTTTTACGAGTTAGCAACTCGTGTTACATTCTCATCAGATGTGGGAATACCTGCAAGAGTAACCCTATGAATGGAGGAATCGATTTCTTCTTCTAATTCTTTGTCATCTTCTGAAGGTATAGGCTTACGAGATAAAGTATCAGCAATATATAAATTTTTCCATGGGGTATATACAATATTGTAATCATAACGCATCATGCGCATTCCAAACTTGTGACGTCATGGAGACAGATCATCAAGGTGCTCAATTTTAAATATTTGTACAAGTGGCTTGTGAACGGTCTCTATGGTATATTGTTTTCCTATCAGAAAACTCTTCAGTCGATTGCTGCCAGGTCAGAGCTAGTGTTCCTCTTTCTATGTTTGCATAATTTTGATCAGCTGGGGTCAATGTCTTCGAAATGTATGTTACACCTTATATTTGAAGTAATACAACCCCCAGTCCTTTAGTAGAAGCATCACAGGATAGGATTGTAGGTTTATTTGCATCATACATTATTGAACAAGGTGCTGATATAAGCAACTCTTTTATTTTCTGGAATGCCATAGAAATGCATTGCTTAGATTGACTCAACTTGTAATTGGTTGCATAATTTCACTTCTATTAGGGATAAATTTCGCTAGGAAAGTTACAATACCCATAAGGTGTTGAACTTCCTTGACATTTTTTGGTGCTTCCATTCCTTCAATTGATTTCACCTTGTCTGGATCTAGTGCCACCCCATCCTTCGACAACACAGAATAGAATTCAGTTTTGCCCTCATTCAAGGTTATACGTGCTGTTTTGATTCTCTCGAGCACTTCTCTTAGGCAGTCATCGTGTTCCTCTTTTGTGTTTCCCCAAACCAGCACATAAATCATATGGACTAGGGTATTTTTTGCTCCTTCAAGGACTCGTGACATTCTTTTCTGTAATTTCTCTGGTGCTGATGTAATACCGAAAGGTAATTTCTGGAATTCCAAATGGGGTTTAAAAGGTTGTGTAGTCTCTTGATTCTTCGGCTAAATTGAGTTGCCAAAATCCATGATTTGCATCAAGATTGCTGAAATATTTAGCCCCTCTAATCTCTGCAAGTTGTAACTCTAGTGCTGGAATTGTATGAAACTGATGTTTGACACTCTTATTTAACCTTGACAGATCGACACAAATACGGACTCTTTTTCCTCCTTTTATGTTTACTACCATTGGGACACACCATTCAGTCGCATGATCTACGAGAACAATTACACCATTTTTCTGCATTCCTTCCGAAGCTTCCTTTACTTGGTCTCTCAATGGAACTGTAACAGTTCTTGGTACAAAAATAGCGAATGGTTCAGCATTTTCATTTATTTTGATTTTGTATTCACCCTCCATATTACCTAGTTCTTGGAATAATGAGGAGTATTCTGTGACCCAATTTGTCTCAGTGCTTATATAATATATTCTTTTTACTAAATATAACTATTTCTTGCTTTTTTGCACTAAATACTTTATTCGAAGATTCATTCAGAGGTGGTTCATTAATTACATCATTCAGCACTTGGACAGATACCATTGTTACATCAGCAGCAGTATCCAGTTTGAATGTGATAAGTTCAAGCATTATCTCTTTGCAGCTTACTTGTTGTTTTTGTGTCCACACATTCCTGTCATCACTCGCTTCAATTTCATGTACACATGAGTTTTCGTCACTGTCGGGCTCTGAATTGTGCTGAATGGCATATACATTTTTATTTTTGGACTTTTTATTTTTATAATACATCTTGCTGTAGTGCCCTTCGTTTTTGCATGTACCACATTTAGCATTTTTTGCTAGACATTTTGCTAATTTATCCACATCTAGGGCATTTTTTCGTTTTCTCACCCTTACTTAACTGTTGGCAATTTTGGGGCTTCTGTGAATTTTTGTATGTCGATTGTTTTCTATATATATTGTTTTTTACTATTTTTTACTATGAATAAAGTTAAGTTATTCAATAAGTATATATTCAGATGAAAATCCATCTTTTCGACTCAAATTTTGTTATTTTTGTGCATTACCAATCGAGAAACCAGCAACAGATATAAAACCATTCGTCCTACGGACTCGTGATTTTATCATGCTGTTTGCTCTCATGGTATTACTAAATTATAAAGTTAAAAGATAAAATTTCGGGGAATTGTGGTATTATTATCGATAAAGCACGCTTTGTACATATTTTTACACTTTCCACACGTAAATTTATAAAAATAACTGAGATATGTGTCGTTAGAGGAGGTACCTACCGGTTGCAGACATCCAGATAAATTGATGTAACGTTGAAAGTTTTTTCATTACTAGTTATCATAGGTCAGATTACTGAAAAATGCATAAGAAATATTTCCAATAACAAGTTCAGCCGAAAATTATACCGGACATAATTTGAAAAAAAATATATAGCTGCTGAAAAAATAAGTATTCGGGAAAATTCATGGAAGCCTTGAAATAACTTGAAATTTTAGTTCTGAAATAATAAGATAGTGAAGTAACGTTTTCAATGAAACGTGATGTTTGGTATGGAAGAAAAACATAATATTAATTTTCTAATTCTGGAAATTGTTCAAGTGGATGATACCTACCCAAACATTTGTGATTAATCAATTTAATATTTTCAACTGGATTGTATTCAAACTCGAATGTAAATATGAGCCCCCTCCATCTTCAGTAAAAACTACTTTATGAGTAAAACATATAAACCAGTTAAAAAAGCAAGTTAGGGAATGGGGGCAAATGCAAGTGGGGGCAGTCTTTTTGAGTCACAGCATAATTTCATGATGATCAAACTCGACAGAGTTTGGATACGCTTGTGGACGAATATACCGGAATTGCAATGCACTCTACCTGCTAGTTGTACTGAACTTTATGACATATGCAATACAAATACTTGATTATTTTATAATCCTTTGAGTTTCAGAAAAAATCCATACGAATGTGTAATATTCTAAACAGTCCAATATATATATATATATATATATATATATATATATATATATATATATATATATATATATATATATATATATATATATATATATATAAATAAATAGATAAGTACTTTTTGATCATGCCCATATTGATTTCAATTTAAGAGCCACCGGTAGACAGCTGTTTCAGCCTATTGGGCATCGTCAGTACCAGGCAGGTGGTCCTCTATTGAAGACAAAATGAGAAAAACCAAGAAAGTACTTGATGAAAATAGCTGCGTAAACGCAAGCGAAACATAAGAGGAACTACCTATTGGTGTGACATCCAAGTCAACTTGCCAAGTTTTTTATGTCAGTGTTGGTGGTTTGACCAATCAACCTACAACTGCGGTAGCAGAAATTTGGGAAGCTGACCTGAAATGCCATCGGTTGAATGGTCAAACCACCAACACTGACATGAAAAACTTGGCAAGTTGACTTGGGTGTCAAACCAATAGGTGGTTCCACTTATGTTTCGCTTGCGTTTACCCAGCTATTTTTATCAAGTACTTTCTTGGTTTTTCTCATTTTGCCCCGTTAGTTAGGGAAGCCACAGATTACGCTGTAGACGACCCCTCCCGATATAGAAGGCCCCGACACTCTGTCGAATGAGGCCCTCATGTCCCCCGTTAAAGGATGAATAACTTCTTCATCCATCCCACCCCAGCCAGGTAGGGGTATCCCGTGAAGGGCGGCACTGATGTTTAAGGACTTCATGCCGTCACCCATCAGTCATGTACCCATTGGTCCCTCTCAAGGCCAATGATCAGCCAAAAGGGTAGGGGAGCTGGTCTCCAAACCTGAATGAAATTAAGATGGATTTCGTCTCATTTTGTCTTCAATCTAGGACCGCCTTCCCAGTACTGACGATGCCCAATAGGCTGAAACAGCTGTCTACCGGTGGCTCTTCAATTAAAATCAATATGGGAATGATCAAAAAGTACTTATCTATTTATTTTTTGATTTTCATGGAATTATTTTCCAGCAGCTTGACTGTTAACCTTTCTAGATTCTATATATATATATTTGTTAACGGTTATAAACGGTTGTTTAAAGAAATACTCTTTATCAAAAGGAATACCAACAACATGAATAAAAAGACTGAGATCAACAACCTCAGCAACACTTATAATTACATTTTAAAATTGGAACTCATTCCCCCAGGTTCCCCAAGCAACATATAGTGTGTGGGTTTGGACCCAGTGCTGAGTCTGTCATTCACTTCAATTGTGAGTACTTGACAGTAATGTACCCATATTCAGATACTTTTGAATTTGCTAGTGTCAACAATGCTGTTGTTGTGCCTTTTGGTAATCCTGTTTTTGTTTTTTAATGTCAATTTTCAAACTTCAAATGTCACAATATCAATTATCAAATTTCAAATATTTCCTGTTTCCTCTTTCTTTATGGTTGCTACCACGCTACCAGTAAGTGCCATGCATGGCCAGTTGAATAATTTTAAAAATTTCAAATCTTTCAAATATAAGTTTTGTATTTTTTCTGTAAAACATAAAAATTTAATGTGTGACACTTTTCTACATGATGAAAAGTATTAACTTTGTTTTTCTTATTGCAACGTCTGACTTTTTACTATAACCTCAAGTTAGTAAGTACATTTTTTATCTATTTGTTTTACAATTTTGCTGCAATGTTTTCAATTTTTTGTAGATGTCATGGTAAAGGGAATAAACATTCTCGAAAGCTCGACCATATAACAAAGCCCAGTACTTTTTGACGGCATCCCCAAAAATATTCCGTATTTTTCCTTAACTAGTCGGTCAAGACTACAGGGTGTTTGGTGTAGGTGCTACAGACCAAAATTCCATTTTTTAAAATAGAACGCCCTGTATATCATTACATATTCAGATGCTACGTTAAATTCGGATATCATTTCATGTTTGGTTTTTGAAATTCGGTTACGGCGTTGTTGAGTTATTGCTTAAAATGTAAAGTCTTGAGAACGACTATTATTTTTAAAAATATCTCATACAATTATTCTCTCTACATCAGATCACATGAAAATTAGTCAAAATTTTGGGTGTTCGAAGTAATGGTTTCAATTTTGAGTTGTGGAATTCAGTCAGGAATCATTTTGAATATGAAACAATTGCGAAATTGAAAGAGGTGTATTCGAAAACAAATCTTTAATTAATAACAATGTAAATAATATAACTTGATAAATCATTTCATAAGAATGGTAGGTACCTAGAAATAAGTCATAAAAATTGTTCAAAGTGATGTCCATTAGATATTATACAGGCTTCGAAACGTCGAATCACTTCTCTCGTACAAGTCGCTCTTATAATATCAGGCGTAATATCACTGCACGCTAGTCGAATTTTCATTTTCAGATCATCCACATTCAAAGGGGGAGTAGTGAAAACAATATCTGGGAAACGAGCCGGCCACCGAATTGGGCCCTTATTACCTATCCATCTATTTGGGTACGTTCTATCCAGATATTCAGTAACAACCTGTGAATTGTGAGGAGGAGCACCATCTTGTTGCCACCAAATTCCTTGTCGTTCTGCTATGGGAATATCTTCCATCAACTGGATCAAATCATTTTCTAGAAAATGTAAATATCGCAATCCATTGAGATTTTCATTGAAAAAGTAAGGTCCTATGATGCGGCCATTGAACAATCCACACCATACATTAATACCCCAAGTAATTTGAAAATTACTTTCGCGGACCCAGTGGGGATTTTCTTGAGACCAATAGTGACTGTTATGTCGATTCACAACTCCATTATTGTGGAATCGCGATTCATCGCTCCACAAAATTTGACTGAATATGTTAGGACTTTCATGTAATATTACCTGAATACAAGCAATGAATTCAAGTCGTCGTTCAAAGTCCGTGGGTTTCAAACCTTGTACCAACTGAATTTTGAATGGGTGTACCAACTGAATTTTGAATGGGTGGTATTTATTTTCTTTCAGAATTCTCTGTACATTAGATTTACTCACACCGACTTCTTGTGCAAAAGTACGGATAGAAACATGTGGATGAATAATAATATAAGCCAACACATTGATCTCTAAATCTTCAGTTCTAACAGATCTCGTATGATGACGATGCTTTATAGTAGAAGGAAATGACCCAGTTCGCAATTTTTCTACAACTCTCGAAAAAGTCATTCGTGACGGAGTGGGTCTGTCTGGAAAACGTTCTTGGTATAGACGTTGTGCTTGACGGCAGTTTTTCTGACATTCCTCAAAAATTAATAACATATCAATGCAATCACTTGGACTAAACGCGAAAGGCATACTGGAGTTTTCGCACAAAGAACACAGTTACTGTTTTGCAAAGAATCACTGAAACGAACTGACAAGTAGATACAATTCAACAACATTTGTTCTATGGCATCAACAAGCATAAGCTACTTGATGAAATTGTGCAATATAAAGCAATTCACCCTCAAGTTAGTCACATTCTCAAGAATTTCAATATTATATTCAACTGATATCGATATCGTATCGTAGAGGTGAGAATAATGGTTTGTATTCACTAGTAGTCTAGTTCAATTTGATAAAAGATATAGACTGGATTCGTGTACGAGTAAAAAATTTTTTTGAAACTTTATATTTAAGGAAAAGTGCAATAACTCAACAACGCCGTAACCGAATTTCAAAAACCAAACATGAAATGATATCAGAATTCAACGTAGCATCTGAATATGTAATGATACACAGGGCGTTCTATTTTAAAAAATGGAATTTTGGTCTGTAGCACCTACACCAAACACCCTGTATATTTAAAAATTATATCAAAATATAGCTCTCATGAACTCCTAAAACTTTTGTATAAAACATTTTTGTGTATCCCCTTCAACAAACCAGATATTGCCTGTCACATAAAATGTGGGACACCCGGTATATATATATATATATATATATATATATATATATATATATATATATATATACAAATATGAAAGTTATTGAGTGTCTTGATATAGAAACAGAAGTTAATATCGGACATAGCACTCATGAAAGTGGCAAACCATAGACACTTGGCTGCACCATACTGATGATAGGCCAAAAGCCCGAAACACGTGTCTATGGTTTGCCACTTTCATGAGTGCTATGTCCGATATTAACTTCTGTTTCTATATATATATATATATATATATATATATATATATATATATATATATATATATATATATATATATATATATATATATATATATATAGATATATATATATATATATATATATATATATATATATATATATATATATATAAGAATATTTTTTTAAAGAAATATATGACTGATAAGTTATCGAATGGTATGCTGTAAATGTCATTGTACATTTCATTCATAAAAATTCTTATGAATCGTCGACTACTATTTACGAAATTATTCGAAAGTGAAGGAAAGGAATTCATCCTTTTTTTCCTGGTTGTTTGTTGAATATGATATTTTTCAAGGATATAGGGTTTCAATGTGCAGGTACTTTGACAAGTAGATCGTACAAAATACTCACGTTACACCACTAATGAATTGGGCCACCTCAAGACCACCATCAGAAGGAGGCGGGTATAATTGAAAAAGTACTCGAAAAATCTCAAAGACAGGATCCGCTTGATAGGTATGAATTAACACCGCAAAATTCGATATCCCGTAGTAACTCAATATAAGAAAATACCTAATATGAGTAAAACAATGAAAAAAGTAGAGGAAAGAAATATAGAGTAATACCAACATTGTCTTTATAAGATATCGATGGAGGTATCCTCGTTTCGATCAAAATTATCTACTTGGTTTAAGTTTTCGCAGGGAGTTTGTAAACGAATATCTATTTTGTCTTGGAGTACATACTGTGACTCGAGATTTATACATAAGTAAGGTTGTTTATAGGTGAATTGTAGTTGTTATTGTGTGGGTGTGGAAAACGACTAATGAATTTTCAGTATTTTCAAATTTTTAATACATAGGTTTTGAGTACTGGTTTCTTGTGGTGTCGAGATTATGTAAGATTCTAGCACCATTCGAAATCAGTTCTTGATCCTGTTTTACATCTGGTGAATTCCCAAATTGGATCCAAAGGTGAGTTAAATTTTCTTAGACAACTTATATCTGAGTTAATACTGTAATTGGTTATCTTCCTCAAGACAACTTTGGAAAGTTAGTTTTGTTAATTATTTTATTGACTTTGTGAAAATAACAGTTGTGAAGTTGTAAAAATAACAGTTGTGATACACTGTTTGGAACATTTGGTGAAGTAATGAATACTACGGGAGTTTTATTCTAACAGCAAACTGTTATTTTCAACACCTCGACACGTGTTTTGGTCACCGGGTGATCATCTTCAAGAGAAACATTGAACTGTTCAATCTTCCTCTTGAAGATGATCACTTGGTGATCAAAACACATGTCGAGGTTTTGGAAATAACGGTTTGGTGTTGGTATCTCCAGTGATATTCGAAATAACAGTTGTTCATGCTTTTCCTCCCAAAACAGTTGAATCCAGTCACGAATTTGAATCAAGAAATTTGAAATCATCATGTAATATTATAATAGGAATGATAATATTCCAATGAAATATAATTAATGAAAATGGACCGATTCTCCACGAAAACGGTAAGATTTCAAAATTAGTTAAATTAGGCCAGCGTTGCCTAAATGAGTAAACAAAAAAATTAAATTGCGAATATCAATCTTCGTTTTTGAGACATTTACAAAAATTAAAATTATCGAATATTATTTTTTGGGAAAGGAAGATTCTTCGTTATTTTCTTCTCCACCTACATACAAAAAAATGTGAGACACTTCCGATGGAAGGAAGATAGCAAATGAATGTTTTGAAAATGGATAGATCATACATGTTTCTAATAAACAGTGAATAATACGAAAATCACTTTTTCTACTCAGGTTGTACTCCAAACATTCGTTATAGAATTGAATGGATATCATCCATAGAAATGCTACACTATACTCACACTACTTCTCAATCTTTATACAAATCATGTAGGATCATTCATGGAAGTCAGTTTCAGAGTTGATTCTCAACTCAATTGTTTTCTTTTTTCCTTCAGAAGTCCCTATTGGAAAGCTTCTTCAAGACAGTAAAAATGAGTGAAAAACAATAAATTGAACATATAAATTGATGAAGAAAGTTAAACATGTATAGAATTACCCAAAGTAATACTATTTCTTATTAAGCTTCATTTCACTTTCATGTGAACTTATTCTATCATTAAGAATTCTAGATGTTGTTCCGATATAATCCAAGTTACAATTGTCACAAGGAATGTTATTTTCATATTTTGTTCATTATGAAAAAGTTTTATGATATTTGAAGATGAATTTCCAAGGTTAGGTATAGATTTATGAGAAATATTGATAGATTTAATTAACTCAATTTACAAGCGGAGAGTGACAAAAATTATTGAAATCAAATTTGACTATAAAGTAATATGCATCGATATAGATAATTGTAAATATCTCGAAAACGATCACCTCCAGCGTTGTTGAGGAAATATACCTTTTTTACTTGGAAAAGGTGTGGGAATTAGGTTTTTTCATGAAAAGTACCAAAAGTTTACTGTCAAAAAAGGGCAATTTGAAATGAATAATGACAGCGTACGCAGCGCCCTCTAGATGTTACATGACAATTAATAAGAAATTATTATTTTCCACGTCAAAAAAACCCCGGGTGCCAAATTTCGTGCAAATAACTTATTTTTTGCGAGAGTTATTTTCAAAAAGCGAACAAAAAAATTCAATTTCAACACCCCGTATCTCCAAAACGAAGCATACACAAGCATACAAACGGATACACACAAGTTCATATAGCCTTTTTTTCTTAGAATTGTCTCAGGAATACGTCACTGGAATATTTTAATGTACTTATGTTAATGTACATATATATATATATATATATATATATATATATATATATATATATATATATATATATATATATATATATATATATATTATATATATATATATATATAAATAAATACAAAGAGAGATTTATCGAGTGGGTATGATATAAAAATCAGAAATGAAACAATTAGTGGACACAACACTCCAAAAGTGGGGCAAACCGCGGACACGTGTTTCTGGCATATGTGTTGTTTTCTGCTTTCGGCAAACAAGTGCTGCCCATCTTTACACTTGGCTGCACCGCGCTGATGAGGCCAATAGCCAGAAACACGTGTCCGCGGTTTGCCCCACTTTTGGAGTGTTGTGTCCACTAATTGTTTCATTTCTGATTTATATATATATATATATATATATATATATATATATATATATATATATATATATATATATATATATATATGTTGTTCAAAAACAACAATGTGTAGAGATATTCACAACATCACAGAAAAATTCAGATACAGAAGTACAGCGAGGTCTACATGTATTGAAATCCACAGTCTTGACAGGAAACAAGTACGAAAGAGGGGGAAATTTAAATTTCAAGATTTTTATACCAAATTTCATTGATTTTCAAAACACAGACAACCGATATAGGTTATAAATAAATGTCAGATGAAAGTAAAATGATATCTGTAATATAAAATTGGAAAAGACATAATAAACTTATTGTGAATATTCAAGAATGATGAAAAATTCAAAATTTTTTGTTATAAACCATTTCCTTAGATACGGACATCAAGTGATACTTTTAAAGAATATTGATATTTATACATAAGTGAGGTTAACCATTTCTGTACATAATTGTTGAGTAAAGATGTATCTGAATTTAAGAACAAATATGAAATCATAGAATAGACAGTTTTTGTGATATTGAAGTTGAAAATTTGTTGTTATGAAAACTGAGACTAAGGAAAGTAAGAAATTTTCAACTTTTTTATCAACAACGAGATTCTTCTCAATGCGACGAAGGTGAACGCCACGAGAATTTTTGTCTTCAGAAATTGAAAAATATTATGAATAAAAGTAAAAAATTTAATAGTATTGTATTGTATACTAATAATTAAAATAAATATAGTGATAACCAACCTGATAAATCAAGTTCCAGTCCAAGTTCCAGTTCCGAAGGTTAGAAAACTCACACCACACAAAAACATTGGAGGATAACCAGGTATTTACCTATTCCACTTCAAGTAAAATATATTCATACATAAAAGAAATTGTCCAAGAACAAAAAACGGGACAATTGAATCAAATTTCGAATCCACAAATTTCGTTTGCAAACCAAATAATGAATTATTAACTGACATTTTACAGACAAAGAGTGCATTCCGATATTCACACTAAATTAGTTTGGTGTAGGTTTTAGAATATTTTTAGTAATAGTTAATTTTCTCTTTTGATAATTTATATATTTTGAATTCAACATTTTTACATTTCTTATTAAAAATTGTTCTACATTTTCTCAATTCAGTTGTGTCTTTTTCAAATTTATCCACAGGAACACATGCTATTTAGATCAATTTGGATAAGTAATCGTTGTGTATGTACCTGAATCCACGTAAGGTGTTGAGAAAAATCTCTATATACTGAGTTATAGGATTTCAACTCAACATAAGAATCTAGCCAAATCAAAATTTACATTAGTGGGGTATTGCACTAATTAAATGAGTACTCTTTTAAGTTAGTCCAAGCTTTCGGAAAATTGTATTTCCATCATCAGGGAAACTACAATAATATAAGTTTTACAGTAAAATAAAAAAATATTACATGCTGATGACTTATATCTTATGTGAGGATGGTTACATTGAAGTTGAAGAAGAAATGATGAGACATTGGTGAATATGAAACTTGATATACAATTCTGAATGATTAAAATTTTTTTTGAAATTATGATTTCTGTCAGACCGTTATTTACCTCGTGTGTGCAGGATTCAAATGAACGAGTTCGAGGTTAGAACTTTTAAATATGACAACGTGACTTCTGACAAGTAATAGAAAGCTTAAAATTTCACTAGGAGTACCAAGTGTACTCTAGTTTATAATGTAAAATTTATGTTTGGTTTAAAAATGTTTTATGATTATATTAAAATTGAGATCTGTTATACAATGAAGTTGTTCAAATTGATATTATTTTTGTAAAAGTTCTTGTCTAGAGTCAATGAGTAGGAATAAATTTCACTTAACTGATTAATATCTGTTCTTTTGTTCATACGATTGTTATTTTCAAAAATGTAGGACATTTCTAAAAATGACCTCTTAACTGAACTTGATTCATTGGTTAACACTTTCATTGAGTTATAATCCATATGGTGGTCAAACTTATTCACATGGCTCTCTAAAGAGCCAAAAGCTTGGACTAACTTAAAAGAGTACTCATTAACTTGCTGCAATACCCCACTATCCAACAGTTTTTATTCTTAACTAGTCAGCAACGACTACCTTTCCTCTAATCTACAGGCATAGGGTTCTACCAATCTGTTGGAACTACGTACGATGACAAGACATTGAAGGACGTGAAACTATGGTCCAAAACAAAAATGAAACTAGCCAAAGAAATCATTAGAAAAAGATTCCTATTACAGTGCAGAAAATTCAACATTCTCCCAAATCATATCACGAACACTACCAGATCGATAGAATCTCTCTTACTAAGACAAGAAGCTTACACCAACATCAAAGAACATCAGGTTAGAAATGAAACTTTTGAATATAGAAATTTCTTCAAATCACAAATTGATACAAAAATTGGAAAAGTCACTAGAGTCACTAAAGAGTAATATAATAGCACAAACAGGTGACTTGATTTTTCAAAATTTTAGTAGTAGACAACTAAAAGCATATAACAAAATTTTTCATAGAGTCAAATTCAAAAAAACATTTCTAACATTCCCATCCCTGATGAGGTATCAAAGTTTCTGGCATTAGACCCCAAATTTAGTATTGAACCATTAGTAGGCAAGGACATTCCTATTAAAAACATTTTAGCTGATGTAGATTATATTACGTCAAATATTCTAGACCAGTCTCAGAGAAATATCACTATGGCAAGGGCTTCAAACGTTATTACGAATCACATCCATAAAACATCACACCATTCAACGGTGTTTCGAAATTTATTATTGAAGTCAAAAAAATTCTTGAAAGGAAATCCAAATTTATTCTTAACTTCATCAGACAAAGGTAATATCACAGTAGTTATGGAAAAAGAACAGTATATAAATCTGTCAAATGATCATCCTGTGATACAGAATTAAACAAAGATCCAACAACCTCCATCCAAAGAAAATGCAATGCCTTCATTAAAGAATTAAAAGACAGTTACTACATTGATGAAACAAGAAAAAAGAAACTCACTTGCTATAATGGTATCGCTCCAAGGTTTTATGTTTTGCCCAAAATACATAAACCCACACTATCGGAGACATCAATCGTAGCCTCGATAGGTGCACCTACTGAAGCTTTAGCTTCCCTCTTAACAAGTATTTTGACCAAAGCATATGACTATAACAACAGGGTAGGTAGCATTTTGAAGTAGGAATAGGAGATTTGAGCCGGTTCTAAGCCTCTCTCCACCTCTATGACGTATTAATTCCTTTTTTTATTGTTTAGTAAAGTCAAGGCGATGTGACCTTGAAGTGTCTGGTGCATGGATCGTTCAGAATTTGTTCCACATGAGATTTTGTGTGTGTGTGTGACATAATGACGTAATTACATTTGGTTGGTGTGTGTGTGTGTGTGAGAATGCACGGTACAGGGTTTCATCATGTGCTTGTCTATGTACAAACATACGTCTGCATACTTCAAAGATCCTTCAAATGATGAATGTTCCATCGGTGTGAGCCCACCAAGTTAGTAGTGGTGTGACGTCACAGCAGCAACCGTTCAACGGTAAGAGAGCGAGATGTTCACTCCACGGCGTGTGGCTGAGTAATGCGTATTGATCGGTGTGGCCTCACCTCTCTCGATGCGGTGAAGGCTGTGACGTAACGCATCGCTCTAGCCTCGCTGTCGATGGTGATGCGCAGACGCGAGGAGTGTATTAACGTCTGCCCTCTACGAGAGCGCAACGACCACTGTCTGTTCGCATCGACATCTGTTAACGCATCCAGCTGGGAGGTGGGCTTGGCTGTGACGTCAGGCATCTCTAGTGGGTAGCAACTAGCAATTTGAACCTTTCACAGTTTCATGGTGGGGGTGACTCGCGCTGTTTACCATAAAAGAAATGCCTGACACACTATGGAATCAGTAGACGAATATTTCTACAGCAGTTAACAATTGGTAGAGTGTTATTCAGTTCGTAATATAAGGGAGACGGTGAGTGTATTTTTCTGTTGGAAATTGTTTATATTTTCATACATATTTTCATCATGTGCACTTATTCTACAAGGTTTGGTCAATCAATTTTATTAACTTTGGAAGATGTGAGCAATGGTGAATTATTTAAAACATGGCTACCAAAACGTATTTCGTTGCAATTCAGTGATGACGATAAAACTCATATCAACTCATCGGGTGGTAAATATACGATGGTGTATTTAGGTCAAAGCCCACAAAGTTTTGCTGGCATGAAAACGCGATTTCTAGTCAAATTCGATTTTATTGAATAATAATAGTAATTATTTATAGAGATTTTTTTTTGTTTCAATAATATTCATATTAGATGATGATCGGGTGGTAAATATACGATGGTATATTTAGGTTAGAGCCCGTAAAGTTTTGCAGGTATGAAAACGCGATCTCCAGTAAAATTCAATATGATTGAATAATAATAGTAATGTAGTAGTAGTAATGTATAGTGATTTTTTTCTTGTTTTAATAATATTCATATATAGATGATAATTATATGAACATTACTAACATAGTTGAATACACTCACTTTATAACCACAAGTAAAATGGGAATGTGAGTATTATATCATGGAAACAAGTTAGAGGTTGCTTATTGTTTTTTTATTCGATTTCAGTTCCACCATTCAAAGATGTGGATGCAGTATGCAAGCCAAGATTGAATCGATGTTGTAGATCTGAAATCATCGGTTCAACATTTGTCGTCTGAATTGAAGGTGTTGGGTGATGTAGACGAACATGCAAACATTTATGATATGAGTGTATGCTATGATGAAAAACAAATCCAATTATGTCTTCGTGATGCTGAGAACTATCGAAGTGGTGCAGAAGTGTGTAACAAATTTTTGGATAATGAATTGGAATTGTGTCAACTTTGTGAGGTTATGATTGAACTGACCCTGAGAAGATTCCTGTATAGTCTCCAACCAAACTTGCCAGAATGGATTATTCATCGCTTTGAATTGAATGATGAAAATCGAGAGGAAATTGAAGATGGTCGCGAAAATGATGACTATGAGGAAGAAGTTATTTTAGATAGTCTGTATGTTCCTGAAAATCATGAATAAAGTCAAATGAAATACTTTGTATTATTTTAATGTTTTATTTATTTAAATCCCATTACATACAATTGAAAATGATTACAAAACAATAAATATGATATATATGAGTTAGGAAAAATTAAAATATATGATATAAGTCAGTTACAAATTTAAAAAAAATAAGATTATAAAACAGTACATGATAGAGTGGAAAAATGAAATAATATCAATAATGTAAAGAGTTTCAATGTCTGCTGTGAACTGAACCATCCAATGCATTGTATGTTAAAACTGTATAATGCAAAATTAATGCATATACTTTAGTGTTGTCTGTAAACTCGGTCTTCCTTGTCTCAAACTCAATCTTTATATCAATAGTTGATGATTTTGTTGCATTCGGTTGATGGGAACAATCGATGATGAATAGTGGATTCTCTCTAAATTGTCCAATGTCCATCAGAGGTTCACTCATGTCTTCATCATAATAACTTCGCTGGAAACTCTAAAAGCATAATAAGCAGAAGCATCAAGTTATTTATCGAAGTTGAAATTCCAACGCTCATATGGATAAACTTCAGAATTCAAGTATACTCGAATACTATTGATATCGGCAGTTATGAATTTTGTAATATCATGTGTTCTATCTTCAGATGTGGTAGTACTTTGGAATGCGATGATGACAAAACGGGGAGTTTCCAGAGCGTTAGTTGTTTTGATGGCCCATATGTCTGAAGAAGTCCCACGTGATGATGGTAGTTCATAGAGGTCCCACATGCGATAAGCCAACTTGATTCTGGTATTCAGACCGCTTTTTTTATTCTACTCAAAAGTTTGAGCTTGTGTTTATCATCTTGTACAATATGTCTTATTTTCCTTTCGATTTTATTTATTTCTAAATCAGCATCAAACTCACCTATATTTGAGTTTTTGAATGATCGAGCGATAATCAAAATCAACTCCTGTTTAGAATTCAAGATACTTTTGTTGTAGTCTTCAGCAAAACCCATGAAATACTTCAGTGGTAGTTTTCAACTAAATACATGACTGTTTGTAACAAAGATATCTTGTTTTAATTGTGAAACACCTCAGCCAGATGTCAATAATGTGTTAGCATGTGATTGTCCAAATGATATCATAGTTTTCATTGTAGATGTTATCCAGGGTTTTCTAACAACAGCCATTTGTTCACCACCCATTTTGTAACGGATTTCATCAAAGAGAAATGCAATTGCATTATTCGAGAGATAGCATGTTTTCGCTACGTCTTTGGGGGTGAATTTACCTTTTATGTAAATGAAGCTTTTGGCAATATACAGGGTGTCCCTGGACTTCCTCTTTTCCTCTCGGGAATGTATAGATGGGGTCAAAATATCACCAGTACTTCATATAACTTTTTTTCCTAAAATCCTTCGTTACCAAGTAACGGGCCCTCGAAGTTACAAAATGAAAAATGTTTTTCTTTGATAACTTTTCAAGTGAATATTCAAAATCATCCAAATTTTGGTAATTGACTAAACAAATGAATTCCTTCGATGAGCTTTCATGCAGGAGTCAGTTGTTTTGCTACAAAGTCAGGAACGGACTACCCCCGATGGTCCACACCCCAAAACTTTGAAATGACAGATATTTTTCAATATTTTTCAACAAATTAAGGTTACTTGGACAATTTTATGAATAAAAGTACTCGTGTGGAAAGTCGATCGGAGTAACGAGTCTTGATAAAAATGTAGTTTCACTCGACGACATCAAACCCGCTCGTCCACCATTATTTGAAATGAATAATTATCAAAGCAGAAATAATAATGATAACGTTAATTCAACAACATTTATCCTGAGATGTCTACCATTATTCGAAAATATTAGTTTTTAAGGAAAATGGAAATGATAGGTAAAATGTTCATAACGAATTTTTATAATGCAAACACGTTTAACTAACGGAACTCAAGAGCCTCAAGAGCAAACAGAAATGAAAAATCCGCTACAGAAACTGCTCGATATGACCACCTTCTCTCTCTATACATTTTCTTAGTCTGCGAAGACACCCTCTCTGTACTTGAAATAGCATTCCAGGGTCGTTTCGTATGGCTTCACAATGTAATGTTATTCTATTCAACAATGCATCTCTTGTGTGAATAGGTGTAGCGTAAACAAGGCTTTTTAGATGCCCCCACAGAAAGAAATCCAATGTATTTAAATCCGGAGACCGCGATGGCCATGAATATGGCCCACCTCTACCAATCCATCTATTGTGGAAAATATGGTTCAGATGGTCACGCACAATCAAACTAAAATGAGGAGGAGCGCCATCATGCATAAACCACATATCTCTTCGGGTTTGCAATGGAACATGTTCCAAAAGTTCATTCAAATCGTTCTGAATGAACTCCAAATAACGTTCTCCATTCAATCGGTCCTGTAGAACGAATGGTCCTATAAGATGGTTTCCTATGATACCAGCCCAAACATTCACGTTGAATTTCCGTTGGTGTTTGGTTTGCAATATCCCATGGGGATTTTCTTCGGCCCATATATGGAGATTATGAGAGTTGATAACTCCATCTCTACTGAAACCTGCTTCATCAGTGAATAAAACTCGATTAATAAAAGTCATATCCTCTCTTTGCCTATCCATGAACCAATTGGCATATTCCAGTCGTGCTGGAAAATCTTGAGGTGTCATGGCATGTACCTTCTGGATGTGAAATGGGTGGAGCAGTTGTTCCCTAATTATTCTATGAATAGTGGACTTGGATGTATGGAACTGTTCTGATAGATTTTTGATGCTCATTGAAGGATCATCAGCTAAATTTAGATTCGTGTTAAATAATTTCTCCCATAAAATTATAATTATCAGTGAAACTCCTCAACAGTTTAGCTGTGAAGAAGAATTTGAAACATTCGAATGTTGAGTTTCATGAGATTCAGATAACTGATCAACACGAAACGTGATTATTCCACACGTATTATGTACATACAAAATATGGAATGAATTCGATATTTCATAGTAGAGTAGCTTGTTAGTTTATAAACACCACGAATCTACAGAACTTGATATTTCTTTTGAAAAAATATCTGCTATCACAATTGTAACTTAAACTTCCATATAGGTACTGTACTTTTTGTTTACGACTTCATTTTAGCATACTTTGTATTATTCCTGTTATAAATGTTGTTGAATTAACGTTATCATTATTATTTCTGCTTTGATAATTATTCATTTCAAATAATGGTGGACGAGCGGGTTTGATGTCGTCGAGTAGAACTACATTTTTATCAAGACTCGTTGCTCCGATCGACTTTCCACACGAGTACTTTTATTCATAAAATTGTCCAAGTAACCTTATTTTGTTGAAAAATATTGAAAAATATCTGTCATTTCAAAGTTTTGGGGTGTGGACCATCGGGGGTAGTCCGTTCCTGACTTTGTAGCAAAACAACTGACTCCTGCATGAAAGCTCATCGACGGAATTCATTTGTTTAGTCAATTACCAAAATTTGGATGGTTTTGAATATTCACTCGAAAAGTTATCAAAGAAAAACATTTTTCATTTTGTAACTTCGAAGGCATGTAACTTGGTTACGAAGACTTTTAGGAAAAAAAGTTATATGAAGTACTGGTGATATTTTGACCCCATCTATACATTCCCGAGAGGAAAAGAGGAAGTCCAGGGACACCCTGTATAGTATAACATCTTGATTATTGATTGCAATTTTAATTTCATCTGAATTCCTGAATAGCGGTGATCCATAGGTCTTATATATGTGCTTGTGTAAACTTATGAGAGAATGATCTAGCACTGGTTCACTCACAGACAGAGCGTTATGTGCTAACTGTTTAGCATACACTTGTGGAATGAGCTTCTTTTCATGCACACTTTTCTCTTTATGCACACTTTTCTTTTCAATGGTGCAGCTCGTTTTGGTTTGGGATTGTTCATTACGATTTTGTCTATCATAAATGAAACCCATAACAATAGTTATTCGATTTTCTTCAATTTCAAAATAATGAAAATCTCTTCTTCACTTCCAAAATCGATAAGGTTATTTTTTTCATCCAAAATACGCACTGTAATGTTGTGAATCAATTGACGACCTTCTGGAGTGACAGGCATATATATATATAATACTATGTGGTTCTTCAACATCAATATCGAATGTGAAAAAAATGTGGGATTCTTCACCATTTATATATGAACCAGATATTATATTGCAATCTAAGCGGATAAGTCTCACAGTTGTAATGTTTATTGGTAATGAGGATTCATGAATCTGATTTGGTGGAAATATGCCATGAGCAAACCCCATCATTTCTGCTATTGAATTTGGATGTGTCTGATCAATTTCTTATTTGGATCGCATTTCACATTTGAATGTATTATTATTAGCGTGTAGATAGAAAATGTCATCTGCAACGATATTAATTGGTTTTTTATCATGAAACAACCTGTACATGATATGTTTCTGTTGACGATCATAGTTATATTTGATTTTTACATTCGAACATTTTTGAAAGAATCGAGTCAATGCCAATGGTGGAAGTTCCTGGTCCACTTATTCCATCCAAATTGATAATAGCTGTCTCGTTTTGTCTTGGACCTGAAAATGGTAATCTGTCATGCATAAAAACACCACGAAAATGTAGAATTTTCATTTTTTGTGCATAATAACTGAGATTGAGATCGGTGAGAGTGCTCTAAGGTAGGGGATCAATTAGTTTTTTGTTTTGTTTGTGGGTTTGTATGGTTTCAAATAAAGTCCTAAACCTTTACGGTACGGTTTGAGGTATATTCCACTTCCGCGTTTGCCCAATGCTACAGCCTCCATGGTTTTATTGTGGCGATTGGCTTCCATTAAAGCCGCTCTGCTGGCTTTTGCTGAATTCACGGTCTTGGTAATACCAGCAGCGGCTCCCGCTAAACTCCCTAGTGCGGATAGTCCAGCGAAAATTGGTATCAATGGCAAAAGTCCACCGATCTTGGGAACAGGAATTATGCGTGCGGATTTTCTTCTTTCCACCGGCAGCTTTGAGGTATTTACGAGCCGCCTGCAATGTCACAGTGATAGCTTTTTCGCTATTATTCGTTCAACACAGCAACAAATGCAACTTTTCTAATTTTATTTTTCTTCGTTTGTTTCCTCTTACTTTTTTTCTTATTGGTGCTACAACCCATGCCCATATGTCTTTTTGCTTTCATAATGTTGGTGACAAATAATGCAGCTGCTCTTTTCCCGATACTCGCGTCCTTCGATTTAACCCTATCCCAAGCGCTGTATTCAAGTTCTTTGTCGGCTAAATGTCTTGCTGCAAGATCGGATGGATGCTTAGAATATTGAATATCGTGTTTTTTGCATTCAATATCTAATTTATTGATTCCAGGATCGTTGCGAGCTAAACGTTGTTTCATTTTTGTACCCGATCCACAGTATTGATAACCTCCGGGTAAATGTAATTCAAAAAGAAGTTTGTTTATTAAATCATTAACAAAACCACAACCTCTTTCAATTTTACGATCACTTTCAATACGTCCGTATCGTTTGATGGTACACATTGAAATGAATAAGCTAATAACATTTATATAGTCTCCAACCACGGCACGATGCGCATTGTAAAGCAGAAAGAAAAGTTTGCTGTAGATAATCTAGATGAGGAATTTGGGTGTGGATTGAATGGACAAAGGATATTTAGACATGGTCCACTACTTCCATCATCAGTACGAGGACTTATTATAGGACCTTCAAATTGTGGAAAGACGAATGCAATGATATTGCTATTAACACATCCACAAGGACTGAGATTCAGAAATGTGCATCTCTATTCGAAATCACTCAATCAACTTAAATATCAGTACTTGCGAATTGTTTTGGAACCCATAAAAGGATTAGGTTTTCATACATTCAGCAATATTGCAGAAATAGTGGAACCCTCCGACGCTAAGCCTAATTCTGTTTTCATTTTCGATGATGTGATATGTGAAAAGCAGGATATTATTAGATCATATTTCTGTATGGGACGTCATGAGGATGTTGATTGTTTTTATCTCGCACAGACATATTCACGGGTACCCAAACAATTAGTGCGTGACAATACCAATTTCATCATAATGTTCAAACAAGATGAGACGAATTCACACCACATTTATTCAGATCATGTATCACCTTATGTTACATTCAAACAATTCCAATTGATGTGTGTTAAATGCTGGGAGGACCAATATGGATTTCTAGTCATTGATAAGGACAGAAAAATAGATGAAGGTAGATATCGCAGAGAATTTGATAGTTTTATATATCCATGATCTTGTTATTCAAACTTATTCGATCACTGAATATTGTAGAGGTCACTTCATCAGCGAATTGAGCTATAATTTAAAAAGGGCATTATGAATACAAAAAATGATTCTGAAAATAAAAACAATGAAATGAATTTGAAACGTCAACTACTAGAGACAACAGAAGCTGTCAGGCAGAAATTCGAGTCTATCAAGAATGGTAATATTGAAAATCGTACGATACTCGAAAAATGTCAACTCTACCCCAATAGAAGAATTCATTTCTTTCAATGTTGGTGTCTGACACATGACCAAAAAATATTGAGGAAGAAAATCAAAGAACGTTCCACATCAACAGAGACACATTAATAACACTTTTGATTTTTATTGTCATTATTGTCCTCTGTAGTTGATAAATATATTATTTTGAATCTATTTGTATTATTTCCCATATTTAAAAAAATGCATGCAACACAACGTGTTCCTCTTAAATGACAAAGATCGTCACATGCGTGAACAGTTTAGTGCAAGAGCGCATGTGCCAATTGATGAAAGAGCGCATGCGCTCTATAGAAGGTGAAGTATCAGTAACGACCAACCTTCTCACATAAATCCCAAGTACTTCTACATGTAGTGCATACATGATTCCAACAATCCACTGAGTATGTATCACAACGCAAACAACGTTGCATCGGAGCTGGAACGGCAGCGCAGGTACCACAAATATTTCTACAAATACTAATATTATAGACTCGAAACACTTCAGGCACTGTGACTGTTGTTGACAATATTCTGATGAGATGGAGGCGATAGCTGAATCCGCGACACACAATCACTGCACATACCAGTGCATGGATTGATTGTTTCCTTAGGTCTACTTAATTCGATTAGAAATAATAAGAGATGACTGCTGCTGATGATGATTGCCAATAGGGTCAATAGAAACTCTGACTGCTCTCTCCTATACCGACATTCTCTATTTATACAAATTAACATTATGTGAAAGTATAGTGGGAGAACTTTTCCTTCTCACAAATATGACTTCATCATATCATCTTATGTTTTGAGATGCTATATCCTTCTCTCCCACTCAAAACGAGTCAAGTGATAAGTGGGAGTCGTACCACTACCACCACCACTACCTATACAATTATATAAGTCGACTTGCGATCCTCAAATTCATTCATTCACTCTGCAACTGTGAGAAAACGTCAAGATGGATCCTGAAAAAATTGTTGCTGAATTGAACAGAATATCGGCTGTTGATGCAAATAATTGGATAGGCAAGTCAGATGATGAGGATGCCAACATTCCGCTGGAGGAAGTGATAGTTGAAGAAGATGTTGGAGTCGGTGAAGAGGAGATTGATCTTGGAGTCGACGAAGACGAAAATGGGGCTAACGAAAACGACGAAGATGAAAACGAGGCTAACGAGAGCGATGAAGATGATGACATGGTCGATGCGCTGGTCGTGGATGGTGAAGGCGATGATGAAGGGGTTGTAGCTGATTCATCTGAAGGTGATGATGCTTTATGAATCGGTCTCCGATTGCTCAACGTCACCGACACGTTAGAAGATCGTGCGGATTAGAACCATCGATGACACCATCAAAAAGTTGTGTTGGTGTTGTTTTCGTTTTTACTCCATTAGAAACAGCAATAGAGGGTGGTATCATCATATCAACACCCACAACACCGTTTCTATGATGGAACTGGGTCAGAATTGGTGCGATGCTTGCGAGAGACCTCTAACAAACTTCACCCGAGTGTCGACATGTGTAATATGCAACAATGTCAAACCTGTGACAGAATAACCGTTAACCTATTAGTCAAAAAAACAACAGCCCTTTTCAGGGCTACATTATTCACACAAACAGTAGTATTAGTATCCACAGATTATGTGACAAATGACTACTTTGACTGAAAAAAAGTCGAAGTTGGGAATTTGCTAGTCATTGAATATCTGTGCATATGATGAGTACTACTTCAACTGAAAGTTGAAGTTGGCAATTTGTCAATCATTGAATATATATGCATATAATGATGAGTACTATAGAGTGGGATGATGGTACTTTTACATACATTTTGTTTGAGACTATAATGTTAACCTAATGTTAACAATGGTATTGTAACGAATTAAAGAATTAACTGTCTTAATCAAATTTATTTTTAACAATATTTCACTATCACAACTAATTTATATACAACACTTAGTAACTAACGCTTAATTTATCTTCACAATTAGATTCCTTTCCTTAAACGCACGATTCGCTTTCTAAGTACAGACTACTCCTCGGGACGGAGAGCGACCTTTTTATATCGTCAACGAACGTTCCGGATTTCTCTGCGGATTTCGGGACCCATCCACACCTTTCCCGCTGGTTAACGATCAGACATGCGTTTGCTGACTGGGACATCGGTCAGGGCCGGCTTCAGATTCATCACATTGCCCCCTTCTTAAAGACGTTTCGCCCCGAAATGTCATCCTTGGCGTGTGTCGATACCTGCAGAACTCTCCATATTTGCACTGTGTAGTTCAATGGAAGTAACACTCCACCGTCTTTATGCTCGGTCGTGAAAGATGGTTACCACACACCAAAATCTGGATGTCACTGGATCGGAAGATCCTTTCCAACATGCTTCTCATAATCCTCCAGTCCAACCTGTCGAGCCCAGAGGCTAATTTCGGGATTGCCAACTCCACGAGATTCTGGTCGAGCATCGTCTCCTTCACTCTAGTAAGACTTCTCCAGACATCTTCATAGGACGGTTTGTCTCGAGAATACTTTTTGGTCACCAAGTAGAAGATGTTTCTCTGACCCTTCTTCAACTGTATCGCTCCTCCGACTTCTGGATTCTGTTCTTGTAATGTTTGAAGCTGACCGAATTTCTTGTTGAATACCACAGCGATACCCTTGGACATTTGAAACAATTTCAACATGAGTATTCAATCCTTACAAAGTCTTGTCATGCCAAATTGAAATTTCTTTTAATCAGAACCTTTTTATAGTTGCACAACTTACTGAACTGTTATCTTTATCTAGCTTACTAGCTACAATCGAGTGGCAAATATGCATTGGAACTATCAACAAGTGTCATGATGTCAAAAGTTATTTTGTGATACCAATATCTGAATCATGTTTTGTGTAGATTCAATTATCTTGTCAGATAAATATGTCCAATCATTTTATACAGCTTAGCACAGTAAATTATCCTACTTCCCGAAATATATCTTGCACATGAGTACCTACCCTATCTTTGAGATATGATAGCTCAAATTACCTGGTATATGTGTATATCCATAGTAATTATCGATTTCAGGAAATGAATTGCCTAATGGGAGCAAGAGTTGTTTCAGATAGTTCATATTGATAGATTCTAACTATACTTGTTTGCCGCAGAGTTTTGATAAACAGTTCCAACTCTCCTGATGTCTTGTCCGAAATTTATTTTCAGTAGCAGATTACAGCCGGTTCGGGGCCTCCCCCCATCACTATGACGTATCAATTGCTTTTTTTGTTGTTGTTTAGTAACATCAAGGCGATGTGACCTTGAAGTGTCTGGTGCATGGATCGTTCAGAATTTTTTTTTGAATGAGATTTTCTGTGTGTGTGTGTGTGTGATGGTTCTTCGGTGAGAGTTCACTTGCGTCATAGGAAATGTCACATTACAATAATTGCAAGTATACATAGGTGTTGCATTGTCCACTCTCATCCGTTTAACTGAAGGCCCTCCTTGGCAACTCTGGAGTTGATGCCGACGAAGATTATCACTACGAGTGAAAGATTTACCATAGTCACAGGAATACATTTTATATGATACATTCTCACTAACTCACTTGATGTAAACCGACATAACCAACACTCGTCCGATTCTTAAATACAGTCTGATCGGGTCCGTCAAGACGTCATAGCCAACCCCACCTCTCAGCTACATGCGCCAACCCCTACATGAAGGATCTTCGAAGTATACAGACGTATGTTTGTACATAGACAAGCACATGATGAAATCCTGTACCATGCATTCACACATAAACCTGTATTTGGTTGTTTCGCTGTATGATGCATTTGTATCACACTCCAAATTTTGAATTATTTATTTGAACGAATTCAAAAATCGATAACTCAAAGGATAATTAGGTCAAAACCTCATAATTTATATTCATTTAAACAAAATAATATTGGATTGAGCCAATTTGATGACAAACGTTTTCTATTAGTTGACTCAAATGTCACACTACCCTGGGGTCATTATAGTATTATGGTATCACTTGATTATGTAATTCTGAATGACGCAATGACTCCCAAACATTTTTTGTGTGGGCATATTCCTCATTTGTTATGAATTCATCGTTCAACTTATTATATAATTCTTCTCGTGCTGATAACTCGGTGTCGTTTGACAAACGTACTTTTTCAACAACATGCTATGATCGATAAATGTCTAATGTAGTAAAACATATATTTCATAATTTTGACTTGGGCTAGTAGTACCAAACGTTTCGTCTGCTACTGCGACAGATACGTAAAACACTAATATAAAAATGTTATAGTTGAAAATACTTACCGCTATCATTGAAGAACGTGAAAAAATGTCACAGTTAATATCGTAAGTTATGTTTAGAATCTCGCAGTTGTTTGTTCTGGAGATTCAAACAATGATTATTGAAGGAAAAATTCTGATGAGTCGTTGAATTACAAAGTCATATATATATATATATATATATATATATATATATATATACAAAACTTGGAAACTATCTTTTATCTGTGGGTGATCAGCAGAACGAAAGTGTACTCTTACAACACAAGTTATTCCAATATTTCGATAAAATTTATTATTATCTTCAGGGAAAAGCTACAAAATTTGTATGATGGTGATAATAAAAAAATTATTAATATGAAAGGTCACAACTTACAGTTAGTGAGGTTGGCCTTGTCGAAAAGAACGTTACATTTAAACAATTGAAACATGCCAATACAATAAACAAGTCATTAAATTAAAAGAGGTTGACTCCTCACAGGATACAAAGAAGAATATTGAATTAAAACTTACTAAAATCGTTATTTGTGTAATGGATCGTATAATATCTCAGGGTTGTAGTGGATCAAACCTGGCTCTTTGTAGTGAAAAGCAGAAATGTGGTAGACTGTTTATTCTCAGACGACTTGACAAAACTAAAATAGTGCACGTTTAGATTTACACTTGAATTTTATATCCTTACCTACCTAAAATAGTGCAGGCACCAACCAAATATCAAAAGGATAATATTATGAGTTTTATTCAACCAAAAGCACGAAAACAGTTTCATCAATGTGTCGATCTTTCCTGACTTTTAAATGGCCTTGCAGTAATCACGATCGAAATAGCCGATGCCGTTTTTATGTGGAACTAAAAAAACTCGCTTTGAAAAACCCTTCTCGAGCTGCTAATCGTAGCCCTGCCTAGAGCACATAGAAATGTATTGTGGGTTCTATAACGAAGTGGCGCTGTGGAAATCACGTTTCGCTACATCTGTCCCCCCTCAAGATGAATACTTTCTATCGTAAAGTGTTCACAGTTTGGATTGGCGAATGATAAAGTTTTAGGTGACTGGCGTGAAACATGCCACGCTCAAGATCTTGGTCCGGCTGGCAAAGGATATAATTATCATTTGCAATTTTTTATTTGATCCGGTAGGGACCCTCAAAGAGAAGCAAAAGCTTTCTCGTTTCGGCCCGAATGGATGAAGAAATATTGTAGGCCTTAAGTAAAACTTGTTACATTGTCCGTAAAATTTTAGAAAAACTCCTAAAAGGTAGGCAACCAGGAATACATTTCAATGATCTTCCATATCGCATACGAGAGCTGCTGCCATCATCGATGTTATAACTCACTTGAGAAAAATAACTTTTTAAAAATTAATATTTATTGAACAGGGGAAACAGATCTGTATCCCCAGAGTTGAGTAGTAACAGTATGACAACTAGAATCCAACTAACTCTATTACGCCACGCAGGATGTTTTTATATGAAAAAATATCATGAAGTAAGCGTCTAGGTGAACAAAGAACAGTAAACGGCCCCTGGGATCCTTCTGGAACTGCGTAGGTGCCGGATGTTGATTCAGCTATGCTCTTGAATTGGTCATAAAACAACTCCCCTTTACCAAAAAAAGTTGATTCCTTATGAAGCAACTTTTGGGCTGTAAAATACAAAAAATATATTAGTAATCGTCTAATGTGATTTCCTCGTCCTCGGGAATCTCATCTTGAAGGCTAGGTCTTCTTCTTGGGAACATACTTGTAAAACGCTTAAAAGGCCTGAAGGGTCTTGGAGGCGGTGGTGGGTTGTTGACATCTGCAATTGCTAGGCTGCTGCGACATCTTCTGCATTCACAAAAGGTGTACAGAATTATTAACACAATAATTAGCGTAATGGTGAAGGATGTAAACCAAGAAATATGTTTGGTTACATATGGTTGATTTATCAAATCATCCAGGGTTTTGGAATATGAATCAAGTTTGTGTTTGGCAATTTCCAAATCATCGACATTCAAATCGTTCAATTTCAATGGCTTCAGTTTTGGAATACTTGATTTGTCCGGTAGGTTATTGCAACATTCGTATGGTATTAAGACTGGATATGATCCATACGAGATATTTGAATATTTCGAAAATCTGGAATCAGCTTGAATTTTTGTTACTCCAATAAAGGCACTGCATTCCGTTTCAAGAGTTATGAGAGAGTTTTTGTTTATTAATTCCGTTTTCACTTTTTTTTTCGGGACAGTTTATAGTCACTTGTAAAGGTTCCGAGAGTATCACTAGCCATAGGTTCGTTTCAATTTTGTGCACTTTATAATTCTGACTGAAAAATAAGGAGCTCTGACAGTTGGTTGGAACGTTTTTCGTGTACTTGAAAATTTGGGCTTCACAAATAGAGTTTTGGTCAATCGGATATGCGAACATATTGTAACACAATTTAGTTTGGAATGTCAAAGTCTTACACGCACTCATATCCATGATTGGTATGAACATTAAAGAGTCATCGTCTTTCGCGATATATTGTTGTGAAATTTGCAAAATATGATGTAGCCCTGTTCTATCATCAAATATTGGAATGGGGTACACATAGTATAGGGTATAAATTGGAGGTTCAGTCAATGGGATTTTGAGTAGAAATATTAGGTTGTGCTCAGTTTGAAAGGCTTCTAGTTCAATTATTTCGAGATAGTGAGCTATTTTGTCCAATTTTGGTTGGAGAGGGAGGTTATTTCTTCTTAAATTTTGAGAAATTTCTAGTAGTGCATTTATTAAGTGATCAGGTGTTATGATTGACTACTGAATAATATTTAATCTTGCAAATGTAATTGAATCCAAGGCGTCATCAACGTTTTCTTGAATAAATAAAAAGCTTTCCATAAGTTTTTCACAAATTTCTATAAATTTCAATTTTGCTTCCACTTGTGCTATTCTGTCGTTCAGTTCTGTTATTGACTTTTCTATAACTCGAATGTCTTCATTAAATGTTTTTTCATCAATTTGCAATTTTCTTATTGTTGTATTGAAATTTTGAATAACAGAAGTAATAACGGATATTTGATTTTTTAATAAATTCTCTAATTGATGTTCATCGTTATTTAGCCTGTTTATTGAATTCGCCATCTGAAGCGTCAAGATTTCCAGTAATTGATTTAAAAATAGATCCAATGCCATTTATGAGACCACGTTTATTTCCTCTAGGGTGTTTTGCATCCATTGCAATTTCACGAAACTTATTTCTCAACGCTTGAGCTAGTTGTAAGATAAGGCCGGTGTGCGTTTTGACTTCAGAGCGAAATGTGCTCATACTCTGACCGTAAATCGAGGTCATGCTGATTAATGAATCTAGAATCTTAACGTTGACATCAAAGGCTTCTTTGACTTGGGAAATGTTTTTATTGACGAGTAGCGTCCATTTGTCGTTCGTGAGAATAATATTACCTTTTTCATGATAATATACGCCTACGGTATTGTTGATTGTTTCAATTTTGTATGGACTGGTTACAGGGAATGCTACTGTTCCGAGCAGTAGGAGTGACCTGAAAATAAATTTAATTTTCAATATACGGTTTCATCCTATCAAAGTTCACTTTTGTTCTTTGATTTGTTTGCACATTTAGAAGTATTGCTGAGTTTTGAAAGAATTGTTCAATTATGAATGGGCCGTTGAATTTATTTTGCAATTTGTCTTTTATTTGCGATTCCTTGACGTAAACTTTATCGCCTACTTTGTAATTAGGCTTTTCTCCAGAAATATTTCTGTCGAAACGGCTTTTTCCTTTTTCCTTTCGATTTTTTCTCGTGCTACTTTGTAATAATGAGAGAGTGTATTATTTAGGTCTCTCACATATTTTGTAATAAGTTGTTCTTGATTACATAGTTTTTCTGGAGGCCTGCTTGCTGTGTGTCTGAAAACTAATTCATGGGGTGTAAATCCGTGAGATTTGTTCACATATTACCGCGAATGGTAATACATTAAAAGGGTGATCATCTGGGTGCTCGGCCAGATGGGCTCTAATCATTTCTAATAATGTTGCATGGAATCTTTCCACAGATCCGTTGGATTGGGGATGATTGACACTAGAATATGTTAGCTTTATATCGAAAAGGGTACAAAGGTCTCTTAGAAGGGCATTATCGAATTCTCGACCGTAATCACAGTGGATTCGTAATGGGGTTCCATAATGCTGGAAAAATAAAAGTAGGGTATCTGAAATGGTTTTTTGCTGTTTTGTCTGGGATTGGATACACTTGAGTATATAGGCAGCACGGCTTCCCCAAAACCCCATGTATTTTCTTATGGAGGTTCATTCTGGCAATTTTGGTCCCTAAGGCCCACTTCACACGGAAGGGGCAAAGGTCAGCGCCTTGTCACTGTCACACATCCATTATGTGTAAACTTAGCCTTAGCCTTCAAAGCCCACTTCAGACCACCTCCACTTTAACCGTCATTCAGTCAACCAATCAGCTATCACGCATACAGCGGGAAATTCAAAACCGGGAGGGGATGAAACGTGTGACGTCATCGACGCAGGATGGAACGAGTTTCGTAGCGATTCAAGCATTCACGGCCCCCTTAGTACTCCACATCACCGCTCAGGCCCTCTTGCGACTCTTCCTCACCCCTCGGCCCCCTTGGTACTCCACCTAACCTATCAGCTCCCTCGGTCCCATTCAGTCACGTGATTTTAAATAAAAAAAGTTTATAGTTATGAGATTCGAACCTGGGTCGTCCGCGCCGTAGACATTGTCCTTAGCCTCTACACCATCATAAGATATTGAAGTTAACTGCGAATGTTGGGTATTTATAACGTTAGTTTTGTCGGGACCGAAATTGACTCATTCATTATACTTGACAGCATCTTTATTTTTTATTTCCCTAGATTGTAATCGTCATTATCATATCGAAGATAGGAAAATATACTTAGATTTGGGAAATAATTAATATTTCATGTAAAGATGTGTATGTGTGTGTAAGAGCGAGAGGCGCGTGTGACGTAATCGATGCAAAGAGAGATGGAGATGGTATCGAGATTTACCGGTTGCTAGTGGAAGCAGGTGTTGCCAGTTGTACAATAAATCAATGTTTATGGAGTAATGTAGCGTTGCCGGTTTGAAAATTAAGTTATAGAACACACAGAGTCATCTATGAGTCACTAGCTGAACTATCTATTGGTTGAAGAAGGACACTGTAAACACTAGACTCATAAGACGGTATCTGTCAAATGTGAATACATGCCAGCATGGCAGGTTCGGCGTTGCCAGTTGTACAATAAATCAATGTTTATGGAGTAATGCAGCGTTGCCGGTTTTGGAATTAATCGTGAACTACTCGACGAAAATTGGAAGCGCGAAAATGATATATTTTATAATAATGAATCAGATTTAAGAAAAAATATGACAACCTGTGATCCGTCATTGTATACGGGATGTCTCAAAATACATCATTGAAAACAAACATGACGTCGAAGTGTACAGGGTGCGTCAAAATATACCATTTAAGAAAAAACATGTCGGTTCAACAGAAGTCTAGCATTCCAATATGCCAAAAGGGCACTACGTCTCGTATCTTTGTTAACCAAGTTAGTATCATCAGGAGAAAGAGGAGATTCAAAAGTGTCGAGAGGTTAAGCGTTGTGGACTCAACGTGAGGGCAATGGGAGAGCGAAGTATTCGACAATGACATTTCAAAATACGTGGTTTTCCGTGCGTTTTCGATCGTTTTTCGTGCATTTACGATCGTTTTTCGTGCGTTTACGATCGTTTTTTGTGCGTTTTCGATCGTTTTTCGTGCGTTTTTGACCGTTTTCCGTGCGTTCATTCGTTATCGTTTCATCGTTATTGTCGTAACAGGTTTTCGTGTTTCAATATGACAGTCATTTATCATTTAACGCGTTTCGCTAACCAAGTTAGCATCATTAGGAAATGACTAAAGTCCATGCTTTGTCATATGAAGATTCATTTTGCGAATTTTCAGACTCTTGAACGGAACCTTGTAGAACACCCAACCTGACTTCTGTTACAGAGTGGTGTCGGTCAGCCAATCAGAATGGTGAAATCAAATATCGCTCGATTGATTGTGCTAGATGAAATTGAACTGGAGAATGAGGGTCGAATAATAATAATAATAGTGATAAAACATTAAAAGCTTGAAAGTGACGTAGTCAGCGTGATAGGTGGTGGCGTGTGTGATAATGAATGAGTTATTACAAAGAATAATAGCGCAACTGTCAGAAGGGCACTGAGTTTTATATTCACTAATAATGATCGGATCGTCGCATACAGCACGTCAAATGACAGGATAAGAAATGGAGAATTCATCGACAGAGAAAAAACAAATATGGCGTAATGAATATACTTTCCAACGCCTAATGTGAAATAACATAGGAAGAATTGCAAATTCAACAAACTTGTAATTAAAAAATGTTGGGTTATGAACAACTATAAGTTTATTCCAATTGCAGAAGCTTGATTCAAAACGCAGAATTTATTGACAAAGAAAATGAAAAAAATCATTGGATACTGAAACATATGATATATTTGGATTCCTTAGGGTGAGAAGGATTCGAATCCATCAAAAAACGACCACTTCCGGTTTTCACTTCCGGTCCTCCGATTTCGATGATTTCAACATCAATGGATTCGTTTAGATGTCATGAAACATAATTATTCATTTGTCGAAGCCAAAAGGGCTTTATAACCTATTTTCATTATACTGGCAGCAACAGATCGATGTGGGTACTCATTTCAAATGATGTCATTTGTAGATTATGGAAAGTATAATATCGAGCAACTAATGTGAAATTGCATAGAAAGAATTGCACATTTGAAGAAAATCATTGAACATATTTGAAATTAAAAGTTGTTGGGTTATGAACAACTACGAGTGTAATGTAATTGCAAAAGTTTGATTCAAAACACATAATTTGTTGACAAAAAAATGAAATAATCATCGTACACTGAAATATATGATATATTTGGATTCCTTAGGGTGAGAAGGATTCGAATCCATCAAAAAACGACTACTTCCGGTTTTCACTTCCGGTCCTCCGATTTCGATGATTTTGACATCAATGGATTCGTTTAGATGTCAAAAAACATAGTTAATCTAATGTTAAGCTAATGTGAAACAGCATAGGAAGAATTGCAAAAAGAATCATTGAAAAAACTTTGGATCGTTACGTACATCATGTCAAATGAAAGAAGAAAAATTGTAGAATTCATCGACAACGAAAAAACAAATATGGTGCAACATGTCAGAAGGGCACTAACCCACATCTTTATTAATGATAACTGAATCTCAACGTGCAGCACATCAAATGAAAGGGAAACGAATGCAGAATTCATCGACAGAGAAAAAGCAAATCTGACGCAACATGTCAGAAGGGCACAAAGCCACATTTTCGTTAATAATTGTCGAATCGTCACGTACAGCACGTCAAATGAAAGGAAAAGAAATGCAAAATTCATCGACAGAGAAAAAACAAATATGGCGCAGTATGTCAGAGTGACACTAAGCAACATCTTTGTTAATGATAGTTGGATCTCAACGTGCAGCACATCAAATGAAAGGGAAACGAATGCAGAATTCATCAACAGAGAAAAAAAAACGGAGACGATGCCAAGAGGACACAAAGTTGTATCTTCACTAATAATAGTCGCATCATCACATGTAGCACTTCAAATAAAATGGGGGAAAAAAGCAGAATTAATGTGTTTGTTGCGCTATTCGAATCCAAGGTGACATGGATCAATGTCAACGCTGAATATGCATCTAACATGATGTCAAATGTCATGATGTCAAAAGTTATTTTGTGATACCAATATCTGAATCATGTTTTGTGTAGATTCAATTATCTTGTCAGATAAATATGTCCAATCATTTTATACAGCTTCGCACAGTAAATTATCCTACTTCCCGAAATATATCTTGCACATGAGTACCTACCCTATCTTTGAGATATGATAGCTCAAATTACCTGGTATATGTGTATATCCATAGTAATTATCGATTTCAGGAAATGAATTGCCTAATGGGAGCAAGAGTTGTTTCAGATAGTTCATATTGATAGATTCTAACTATACTTGTTTGCCGCAGAGTTTTGATAAACAGTTCCAACTCTCCTGATGTCTTGTCCGAAATTTATTTTCAGTAGCAGATTACAGCCGGTTCGGGGCCTCCCCCCATCACTATGACGTATCAATTGCTTTTTTTTGTTGTTGTTTAGTAACATCAAGGCGATGTGACCTTGAAGTGTCTGGTGCATGGATCGTTCAGAATTTTTTTTTGAATGAGATTTTCTGTGTGTGTGTGTGTGATGGTTCTTCGGTGAGAGTTCACTTGCGTCATAGGAAATGTCACATTACAATAATTGCAAGTATACATAGGTGTTGCATTGTCCACTCTCATCCGTTTAACTGAAGGCCCTCCTTGGCAACTCTGGAGTTGATGCCGACGAAGATTATCACTACGAGTGAAAGATTTACCATAGTCACAGGAATACATTTTATATGATACATTCTCACTAACTCACTTGATGTAAACCGACATAACCAACACTCGTCCGATTCTTAAATACAGTCTGATCGGGTCCGTCAAGACGTCATAGCCAACCCCACCTCTCAGCTACATGCGCCAACCCCTACATGAAGGATCTTCGAAGTATACAGACGTATGTTTGTACATAGACAAGCACATGATGAAATCCTGTACCATGCATTCACACATAAACCTGTATTTGGTTGTTTCGCTGTATGATGCATTTGTATCACACTCCAAATTTTGAATTATTTATTTGAACGAATTCAAAAATCGTTATTTGTGTAATGGATCGTATAATATCTCAGGGTTGTAGTGGATCAAACCTGGCTCTTTGTAGTGAAAAGCAGAAATGTGGTAGACTGTTTATTCTCAGACGACTTGACAAAACTAAAATAGTGCACGTTTAGATTTACACTTGAATTTTATATCCTTACCTACCTAAAATAGTGCAGGCACCAACCAAATATCAAAAGGATAATATTATGAGTTTTATTCAACCAAAAGCACGAAAACAGTTTCATCAATGTGTCGATCTTTCCTGACTTTTAAATGGCCTTGCAGTAATCACGATCGAAATAGCCGATGCCGTTTTTATGTGGAACTAAAAAAACTCGCTTTGAAAAACCCTTCTCGAGCTGCTAATCGTAGCCCTGCCTAGAGCACATAGAAATGTATTGTGGGTTCTATAACGAAGTGACGCTGTGGAAATCACGTTTCGCTACATCTGTCCCCCCTCAAGATGAATACTTTCTATCGTAAAGTGTTCACAGTTTGGATTGGCGAATGATAAAGTTTTAGGTGACTGGCGTGAAACATGCCACGCTCAAGATCTTGGTCCGGCTGGCAAAGGATATAAGTATCATTTGCAATTTTTTATTTGATCCGGTAGGGACCCTCAAAGAGAAGCAAAAGCTTTCTCGTTTCGGCCCGAATGGATGAAGAAATATTGTAGGCCTTAAGTAAAACTTGTTACATTGTCCGTAAAATTTTAGAAAAACTCCTAAAAGGTAGGCAACCAGGAATACACTTCAATGATCTTCCATATCGCATACGAGAGCTGCTGCCATCATCGATGTTATAACTCACTTGAGAAAAATAACTTTTTAAAAATTAATATTTATTGAACAGGGGAAACAGATCTGTATCCCCAGAGTTGAGTAGTAACAGTATGACAACTAGAATCCAACTAACTCTATTACGCCACGCAGCATGTTTTTATATGAAAAAATATCATGAAGTAAGCGTCTAGGTGAACAAAGAACAGTAAACGGCCCCTGGGATCCTTCTGGAACTGCGTAGGTGCCGGATGTTGATTCAGCTATGCTCTTGAATTGGTCATAAAACAACTCACCTTTACCAAAAAAAGTTGATTCCTTATGAAGCAACTTTTGGGCTGTAAAATAACAAAAAATATATTAGTAATCGTCTAATGTGATTTCCTCGTCCTCGGAAATCTCATTTCGAAGGCTAGGTCTTCTTCTTGGGAACATACTTGAAAAACGCTTAAAAGGCCTGAAGGGTCTTGGAGGCGGTGGTGGGTTGTTGACATCTGCAATTGCTAGGCTGCTGCGACATCTTCTGCATTTACAAAAGGTGTACAGAATTATTAACACAATAATTAGCGTAATGGTGAAGTATGTAAACCAAGAAATATGTTTGGTTACATATGGTTGATTTATCAAATCATCCAGGGTTTTGGAATATGAATCAAGTTTGTGTTTGGCAATTTCCAAATCATCGACATTCAAATCGTTCAATTTCAATGGCTTCAGTTTTGGAATACTTGATTTGTCCGGTAGGTTATTGCAACATTCGTATGGTATTAAGACTGGATATGATCCATACGAGATATTTGAATATTTCGAAAATCTGGAATCAGCTTGAATTTTTGTTACTCCAATAAAGGCACTGCATTCCGTTTCAAGAGTTATGAGAGAGTTTTTGTTTATTAATTCCGTTTTCACTTTTTTTTCGGGACAGTTTATAGTCACTTGTAAAGGTTCCGAGAGTATCACTAGCCATAGGTTCGTTTCAATTTTGTGCACTTTATAATTCTGACTGAAAAATAAGGAGCTCTGACAGTTGGTTGGAACGTTTTTCGTGTACTTGAAAATTTGGGCTTCACAAATAGAGTTTTGGTCAATCGGATATGCGAACATATTGTAACACAATTTAGTTTGGAATGTCAAAGTATTACACGCACTCATATCCATGATTGGTATAAACATTAAAGAGTCATCGTCTTTCGCCATATATTGTTGTGAAATTTGCAAAATATGATGTAGCCCTGTTCTATCATCAAATATTGGAATGGGGTACACATAGTATAGGGTATAAATTGGAGGTTCAGTCAATGGGATTTTGAGTAGAAATATTAGGTTGTGCTCAGTTTGAAAGGCTTCTAGTTCAATTATTTCGAGATAGTGAGCTATTTTGTCCAATTTTGGTTGGAGAGGGAGTTTATTTCTTCTTAAATTTTGAGAAATTTCTAGTAGTGCATTTATTAAGTGATCAGGTGTTATGATTGACTACTGAATAATATTTAATCTTGCAAATGTAATTGAATCCAAGGCGTCATCAACGTTTTCTTGAATAAATGAAAAGCTTTCCATAAGTTTTTCACAAATTACTATAAATTTCAATTTTGCTTCCACTTGTGCTATTCTGTCGTTCAGTTCTGTTATTGACTTTTCTATTACTCGAATGTCTTCATTAAATGTTTTTTCATCAATTTGCAATTTTCTTATTGTTGTATTGAAATTTTGAATAACAGAAGTAATAACGGCTATTTGATTTTTTAATAAATTCTCTAATTGATGTTCATTGTTATTCAGCCTGTTTATTGAATTCGCCATCTGAAGCGTCAAGATTTCCAGTAATTGATTTAAAAATAGATCCAATGCCATTTATGAGACCACGTTTATTTCGTCTAGGGTGTTTTGCATCCATTGAAATTCCACGAAACTTATCTCTCAACGCTTGAGCTAGTTGTGAGATAAGGCCGGTGTGAGTTTTGACTTCAGAGCGAAATGTGCTCATACTTTGACCGTAAATCGAGGTCATGCTGATTAATGAATCTAGAATCTTAACGTTGACATCAAAGGCTTCTTTGACTTGGGAAATGTTTTTATTGACGAGTAGCGTCCATTTGTCGTTCGTGAGAATAATATTACCTTTTTCATGATAATATACGCCTACGGTATTGTTGATTGTTTCAATTTTGTATGGACTGGTTACAGGGAACGCTACTGTTCCGAGCAGTAGGAGTGACCTGAAAATAAATTTGATTTTCAATATACGGTTTCATCCTATCAAAGTTCACTTTTGTTCTTTGATTTGTTTGCACATTTAGAAGTATTGCTGAGTTTTGAAAGAATTGTTCAATTATGAATGGGCCGTTGAATTTATTTTGCAATTTGTCTTTTATTTGCGATTCCTTGACGTAAACTTTATCGCCTACTTTGTAATTAGGTTTTTCTCCAGAAATATTTCTGTCGAAACGGCTTTTTCCTTTCGATTTTTTCTCGTGCTACTTTGTAATAATGAGAGAGTGTATTATTTAGGTCTCTCACATATTTTGTAATAAGTTGTTCTTGATTACATAGTTTTTCTGGAGGCCTGCTTGCTGTGTGTCTGAAAACTAATTCATGGGGTGTAAATCCGTGAGATTTGTTCACATATTACCGCGAATGGTAATACATTAAAAGGGTGATCATCTGGGTGCTCGGCCAGATGGGCTCTAATCATTTCTAATAATGTTGCATGGAATCTTTCCACAGATCCGTTGGATTGGGGATGATTGACACTAGAATATGTTAGCTTTATATCGAAAAGGGTACAAAGGTCTCTTAGAAGGGCATTATCGAATTCTCGACCGTAATCACAGTGGATTCGTAATGGGGTTCCATAATGCTGGAAAAATAAAAGTAGGGTATCTGAAATGGTTTTTTGCTGTTTTGTCTGGGATTGGATACACTTGAGTATATAGGCAGCACGGCTTCCAAATCAAAACCCCATGTATTTTCTTATGGAGGTTCATTCTGGCAATTTTGGTCCCTAAGGCCCACTTCACACGGAAGGGGCAAAGGTCAGCGCCTTGTCACTGTCACACATCCATTATGTGTAAACTTAGCCTTAGCCTTCAAAGCCCACTTCAGACCACCTCCACTTTAACCGTCATTCAGTCAACCAATCAGCTATCTCGCATACAGCGGGAAATTCAAAACCGGGAGTGGAGGAAACGTGTGACGTCATCGACGCAGGATAGAACGAGTTTCGTAGCGATTCAAGCATTCACGGCCCCCTTAGTACTCCACATCACCGCTCAGGCCCTCTTGCGACTCTTCCTCACCCCCTCGGCCCCTTGGTACTCCACCTAACCTATCAGCTCCCTCGGTCCCATTCAGTCACGTGATTTTAAATAAAAAAAGTTTATAGTTATGAGATTCGAACCTGGGTCGTCCGCGCCGTAGACATTGTCCTTAGCCTCTACACCATCATAAGATATTGAAGTTAACTGCGAATGTTGGGTATTTATAACGTTAGTTTTGTCGGGACCGAAATTGACTCATTCATTATACTTGACAGCATTTTTATTTTTTATTTCCCTAGATTGTAATCGTCATTATCATATTGAAGATAGGAAAATATACTTAGATTTGGGAAATAATTAATATTTCATGTAAAGATGTGTATGTGTGTGTAAGAGCGAGAGGCGCGTGTGACGTAATCGATGCAAAGAGAAATGGAGATGGTATCGAGATTTACCGGTTGCTAGTGCAAGCAGGTGTTGCCAGTTGTACAATAAATCAATGTTTATGGAGTAATGTAGCGTTGCCGGTTTGAAAATTAAGTTATAGAACACACAGAGTCATCTATGAGTCACTAGCTGAACTATCTATTGGTTGAAGAAGGACACTGTAAACACTAGACTCATAAGACGGCATCTGTCAAATGTGAATACATGCCAGCATGGTAGGTTCGGCGTTGCCAGTTGTACAATAAATCAATGTTTATGGAGTAATGTAGCGTTGCCGGTTTTGGAATTAATCGTGAACTACTCGACGAAAATTGGAAGCGCGAAAATGATATATTTTATAGTAATGAATCAGATTTAAGAAAAAATATGACAACCTGTGATCCGTCATTGTATACGGGATGTCTCAAAATACATCATTGAAAACAAACATGACGTCGAAGTGTACAGGGTGCGTCAAAATATACCATTTAAGAAAAAACATGTCGGTTCAACAGAAGTCTAGCATTCCAATATGCCAAAAGGGCACTACGTCTCGTATCTTTGTTAACCAAGTTAGTATCATCAGGAGAAAGAGGAGATTCAAAAGTGTCGAGAGGTTAAGCGTTGTGGACTCAACGTGAGGGCAATGGGAGAGCGAAGTATTCGACATTGACATTTCAAAATACGTGGTTTTCCGTGCGTTTTCGATCGTTTTTCGTGCGTTTACGATCGTTTTTCGTGCGTTTTCGATCGTTTTTCGTGCGTTTTTGACCGTTTTTGACCGTTTTCCGTGCGTTCATTCGTTATCGTTTCATCGTTATTGTCGTAACGGGTTTTCGTGTTTCAATATGACAGTCATTTATCATTTAACGCGTTTCGCTAACCAAGTTAGCATCATTAGGAAATGACTAAAGTCCATGCTTTGTCATATGAAGATTCATTTTGCGAATTTTCAGACTCTTGAACGGAACCTTGTGGAACACCCAACCTGACTTCTGTTACAGAGTGGTGTCGGTCAGCCAATCAGAATGGTGAAATCAAATATCGCTCGATTGATTGTGCTAGATGAAATTGAACTGGAGAATGAGGGTCGAATAATAATAATAATAGTGATAAAACATTAAAAGCTTGAAAGTGACGTAGTCAGCGTGATAGGTGGTGGCGTGTGTGATAATGAATGAGTTATTACAAAGAATAATAGCGCAACTGTCAGAAGGGCACTGAGTTTTATATTCACTAATAATGATCGGATCGTCGCATACAGCACGTCAAATGAAAGGATAAGAAATGGAGAATTCATCGACAGAGAAAAAACAAATATGGCGTAATGAATATACTTTCCAACGCCTAATGTGAAATAACATAGGAAGAATTGCAAATTCAACAAACTTGTAATTAAAAAATGTTGGGTTATGAACAACTATAAGTTTATTCCAATTGCAGAAGCTTGATTCAAAACGCAGAATTTATTGACAAAGAAAATGAAAAAAATCATTGGATACTGAAACATATGATATATTTGGATTCCTTAGGGTGAGAAGGATTCGAATCCATCAAAAAACGACCACTTCCGGTTTTCACTTCCGGTCCTCCGATTTCGATGATTTCAACATCAATGGATTCGTTTAGATGTCATGAAACATAATTAATCATTTGTCGAAGCCAAAAGGGCCTTATAACCTATTTTCATTATACTGGCAGCAACAGATCGATGTGGGTACTCATTTCAAATGATGTCATTTGTAGATTATGAAAAGTATAATATCGAGCAACTAATGTGAAATTGCATAGAAAGAATTGCACATTTGAAGAAAATCATTGAACATATTTGAAATTAAAAGTTGTTGGGTTATGAACAACTACGAGTGTAATTTAATTGCAAAAGTTTGATTCAAAACACATAATTTGTTGACAAAAAAATGAAATAATCATCGTACACTGAAACATATGATATATTTGGATTCCTTAGGGTGAGAAGGATTCGAATCCATCAAAAAACGACCACTTCTGGTTTTCACTTCCGGTCCTCCGATTTCGATGATTTTGACATCAATGGATTCGTTTAGATGTCAAAAAACATAGTTAATCTAATGTTAAGCTAATGTGAAACAGCATAGGAAGAATTGCAAAAAGAATCATTGAAAAAACTTTGGATCGTTACGTACATCATGTCAAATGAAAGAAGAAAAATTGTGGAATTCATCGACAACGAAAAAACAAATATGGTGCAACATATCAGAAGGGCACTAACCCACATCTTTATTAATGATAACTGAATCTCAACGTGCAGCACATCAAATGAAAGGGAAACGAATGCAGAATTCATCGACAGAGAAAAAGCAAATCTGACGCAACATGTCAGAAGGACACAAAGCCACATTTTCGTTAATAATTGTCGAATCGTCACGTACAGCACGTCAAATGAAAGGAAAAGAAATGCAAAATTCATCGACAGAGAAAAAACAAATATGGCGCAGTATGTCAGAGTGACACTAAGCAACATCTTTGTTAATGATAGTTGGATCTCAACGTGCAGCACATCAAATGAAAGGGAAACGAATGCAGAATTCATCAACAGAGAAAAAAAACGGAGACGATGCCAAGAGGACACAAAGTTGTATCTTCACTAATAATAGTCGCATCATCACATGTAGCACTTCATATAAAATGGGGGAAAAAAGCAGAATTAATGTGTTTGTTGCGCTATTCAAATCCAAGGTGACATGGATCAATGTCAACGCTGAATATGCATCTAACAAAGACTCTTTGATTTTCTTTTGTTTCATTTCAGAATATGTCATCACTAATTTTTATATTCAAACCCAAAGTGACATTGATCACTGTCAATGTCGAATCTACATCCGGAGATACGCAGTTCTCAAAGCGACGAAACAAAGGCTCTTTGTTTCATTTTAAAATATGTCATCACTTATTTTACTATAAATACGTCATGCATGGCGAAATGAGTTAGTTGCATCCGTTGAAAGTGATACCAGTGACAAGTGCACCGATTCTATTTGAAAGTAAGTGTTTTAGGTTTGACTTTTTCCTCAGATGAATTTATTCAAATGTAATTTAATTGAAAATTGGTGAGAATTGTTGAATCATTTGATTTCCAAAATTTTTCTCGATATATATATATGTTGGATGATTTCAGTCAAATGTTTTACATGTCGCGGTTTGTTTGAGATAGTATTCGCATATATTGTGAATCAAAACATAAAGCTTTCATTTTTTATTTTTCACAGATGGATTTACAAAAGTTGAATGCAAGTTCGATCGTGAAGAGAAAGCCAAATATCAAAGTAGCAGATTTGCCTGTGGAGATGCCGCAGAGGATATTCACTGCCAAAATCGTGAAAGGAAAATTTGGTGAGGCGGTCTTGTTAGATTTGGGAGATAAAGTATCATTTCTGCCCCACCGAGTGACGGAGGCGTATCGTCCTCACTTAGAAGAATGTTCATCAGGAAAATACGCTATTGTGTTCAAAGGGTTAATGGACATTGGGAAACCGAATTTTGTCGTTTCATTTGAGATTGTACAAAATTAAGGTTAGTACTGTTTCCAATTTTTTCTTTGTTTTATAGGCAAAGAGTTTTTGGGTGTATACAATATTTTTCATTCGGGTCAAAAATTCTCACTCACAGATACGATCCGCATGAAGTAGTGTTTTCATACAATATATTTCCTTCACTCAGTACGTGCAGAATATGTGTTTTAAATTCTTTATTTTGAATGACACTTGATTTTTTATTTTCATTATAAGTGTAGCAATTACTTTATGAAAGACATTACCCTCTCTGTTGCCAAAAAATTTTTTTACTGTATGTTTTTATTGAAAAATCGAATTTATTCCAGTGTATTTTTTTATTGAAAAATCGAATTTATTTCAGAATAATACATCAACGTGTGCAGTATCAGTCAGAGTCATCTCAACAACAACATTCAAAACCGTCATAGCAACCTTTCCAGAACGAGTTTGAAATCTCAGCAGTTTCCATTTTTTTCAGTCTATAGTTGCACATTATGAGGCTAGAATTTGTCGATATTCAGTGATTTGTTGGACAAACTGCGTCTATTCAATATATACACAACCGTAATGAATTTGGAAGAATTTGGAGACTGCAGTCTCAATAACGTTGATATTTTATATAAATGGCTTTATAATATACTACCAAAATAAATAAAATACATATCACACACATCTTTTTTTGAAAATGAAAACTTATCTTATACAGGGAAAGTTGTCAAAAATATGCAATAACAAAAAAATTATATACCAGATTTTATAGAGATGAAGAAACATCATATTGAAAGATACTAAGTTGACAAAAACAGGACATTTTAGAAATAAAGGAAATAAGTTTGTCTGTCATTTTAAATTCTGATTCGTTGGGTCGATATAACAAAAAGTGGCATTTTATATCTTGAATTTTATTCAGGACATTATTATAGATGATTGACATTTGTCATTAAATTTCAAGTGTGATATTTGGAAATTCATTTCGTATGGTAGTTTTTTCGAAATTCCCATTCAAAATAGCATCCTTTGATATAGATACCACCGGACGAGTCTATTATGTGTAGATAACCTGAGTTTCAATTGTTCGGAGTTCTGAGTTCTTGTACATATAAACATAACAAAGTAACGATACAGACAAATATGAAAAATCGTCATAAAATAATTCAAATCCATTCAAGTGAATACATGAATTGAAAGATATTTTAACCTCAACTTCGATATTCTGAAACAAAAACACACAGTATTCACAATTCCATCTTTCGTTATTCCAAGTTCATAGTCATCAAAATTGATACGATTATAATATATATAGGAATATAAAACTATCTTCAAATACAGTTGCATGAATGCACATCAAGCATTTTGTCGTAGTACGGTGACCGGGGCAAAGTTACAACTTCAGCATAATATGAATATTTATAAATATTAGGGAAGGTCAAGATCATCAACAGGTATTAGGAAATTCATTCGGTGTCCAAAGCTTTCGGAATACAATGCACATAATTTTCTTTATGAGTATTCGTTCGATATTAAATATTATTACCTCAAAATATATCGAAATCATAACACGTTTGCGATTCATTTTTTCAGTTACATTTGAAAAGTGAGTTTCAGTTTGCAGAAATAATAGCCCACACATGTTGGAAATTTTGCCATAGTGTGGTGAAAATCGTATTGAAAATTCTACGAAATATAAGCGCATACATAAAGAGTGAATCAATATTTGAAATATATCGTTTGGAACCCCCCATAACCCTTCTCCATCAAATTTTGGTAGAAATAATGCTGAGTCGTATTGTAGAGTTAACCTTCGAAATTGGGGAAAGTGAAGTATTCAACAGTTTTGCGTGCGACGGTTTTGCGTGCGTTTTCGAACAGTTTACGTGCATTTATTCGTTATCGTTTCGTCGTTATTGTCGTTTTTTTTCCTATTTCAATATGACAGTCATTTAACACTTAACGCGTTTCGCTTACCAAGTAAGCATAATCAGGAGATGAATAAAGTCCACGCTTTGTCGTATGAAGGTTCGTTTTGCGAATTTTCAGTCTCCTGAACCGAACCTTGAGGAACAATCAGCCTAACTTCTGGTACAGAGTGGTGTTGTAAGCCAATCAGACTGGAGAAATCAAATATCAGTAGAATGATTGTTTCAGATGAAATTGAAGTGAAGAATGTGGGTCGAATAATAATAATAATAGTGATAAAACATTAAAACTCAACTTGTGTTACAGAGTGGTGTCGGTGAGCCAATCAGAATGGAGGAATTAAATATCGGTCTAATAATTGTGTTAGATGATATTGAACTGGGGAATGTGGGTCGAAAAGTAATAATAATAATGATAAAATATTAAAACATTGAAAGTGACGTAGTCAGCGTAGGAGGTGGTGGCGTGGTAGAAAATGTGTGAGGATTTGTGGAAATGAATGAGTTATTAGAAAAAAAAATGGAACAACTGTCAGAAGGGCACTAAGTTGTATATTCGCTGATAATAATCAAATCTTCGCTTACAGCACGTCAAATGAAAGGACAAAATATCCAGAATTCATTGACGAGAGAATACAAAGATGGCGCAACATGTCAGAAAGACATTAAGTCACAATTTCACTCATGATATTTGGATCTTAACGTGCAGCACATCAAATGAAAGAGAAACGAATGCAGAATGTTATCGACAAAGAAAAAATAAAGATGACGCAACATGTCAGGAAGGAACGAAGCCACATCTCCGTTAATGACAATTGAATCTCAACGTGCAGTACATTGACTGAAAAAGAAAAACAAAATGCAGAATTCATCGACAGAGACAAAAAAAACAAAGACAACGTAACATGTCAGAAGGCAATGAGCCGTATTTTAGTTAATAATGATTTGTTCTCAACGTACAGCACATCAAATGAAATGGAAACGAATGTGAATTCATCGACAGAGAAAAAACAAACATGTCAGAAGTGCACTAACCTGCTTCTTTGTTAATAAAAGTCGCATCGTCACGTGCAGCATATCAAAGAAAAAACAAAAGAGGCAACCAAAAGGGCACTGAACCATATTTTCGTTAATAATAGTCGGATCGTCGCATTTGACATGATTCATTCACTCAAAACTGAAATGTTTAGAAGATACCAAAGGAGATCTTACGGTGACTATAAGTTCTGGTATGCTTTGTTAGGTATCGAATGATGCGTGCAATTTCATTAATTCCAGCGACGTGATTATTCCAAGATATATTGGTGTCCATTTGAACCTCAAAAAACTTATTGAAGCAGAAGGTGGAACCCCAAAAAAATATCAGATATAGTACAACAAGTCAGTGAAGAGCGGCTTTTTTCTTCAGAAAAATGTTTGAATTTCTTCAAATTTTCCAAATATCTGTAACAGAAAGACAAAACTCAGCTGCGGAACGCTTCTATCTACTGAAGTTAAGTATGTGTCGGTAGTGTGTAACGAAGGTTTCCATTAAATTCACTGGTTGCGCCCTCTGGAGGATGTTTGTTGCGATACACCATAGATGACAATATTTATTGTTTATCATTTCGAATCCGTTGAATACAAGGGGTTTGGAAATAGAAAAAAACAATGTTTTAACGCTTTGTAGACGTGTTTGATGCTCTATGACCAACACCCGTTATCCATATTTTCATTATTATCCCGATTGTATGACCACCAAACATTCAATTTTATTGCGATTGAAGGGAGCTGATAGGTTAGGTGGAGTACCAAGGGGCCGATAGGTTAGGTGGAGTACCAAGGAGGCCGAGGGGCGGAGTTACACGCTTAAATCACTACGATACTCGTTCCATCCAGCGCCCCCCTTGGTACTCCACCTAACCTATCGGCCCCCTTGGTACTCCACCTAACCTATCAGCTCCTTTCAATCCCAATAAAATTGAATGTTTGGTGGTCATCCAATCGGGATAATAATGAAAATATGGATAATGGGTGTTGGTCATAGAGCATCAAACACGTCTACAAAGCGTTAAAACGTTGTTTTTTTCTATTTCCAAACCCCTTGTATTCAACGGATTCGAAATGATAAACAATAAATATTGTCATCTATGGTGTATCGCAACAAACATCCTCCAGAGGGCGCAACCAGTGAATTTAATGGAAACCTTCGTTACACACTACCGACACATACTTAACTTCAGTAGATAGAAGCGTTCCGCAGCTGAGTTTTGTCTTTCTGTTACAGATATTTGGAAAATTTGAAGAAATTCAAACATTTTTCTGAAGAAAAAAGCCGCTCTTCACTGACTTGTTGTACTATATCTGATATTTTTTTGGGGTTCCACCTTCTGCTTCAATAAGTTTTTTGAGGTTCAAATGGACACCAATATATCTTGGAATAATCACGTCGCTGGAATTAATGAAATTGCACGCATCATTCGATACCTAACAAAGCATACCAGAACTTATAGTCACCGTAAGATCTCCTTTGGTATCTTCTAAACATTTCAGTTTTGAGTGAATGAATCATGTCAAATGCGACGATCCGACTATTATTAACGAAAATATGGTTCAGTGCCCTTTTGGTTGCCTCTTTTGTTTTTTCTTTGATATGCTGCACGTGACGATGCGACTTTTATTAACAAAGAAGCAGGTTAGTGCACTTCTGACATGTTGCGCCATCTTTGTTTTTTCTCTGTCGATGAATTCACATTCGTTTCCATTTCATTTGATGTGCTGTACGTTGAGAACAAATCATTATTAACGAAAATACGGCTCATTGCCTTTCTGACATGTTACGTTGTCTTTGTTTTTTTTTCTTTGTCGATGAATTCTGCATTTTGTTTTTCTTTTTCAGTCAATGTACTGCACGTTGAGATTCAATTGTCATTAACGGAGATGTGGCTTCGTTCCTTCCTGACATGTTGCGTCATCTTTGTTTTTTCTTTGTCGATAACATTCTGCATTCGTTTCTCTTTCATTTGATGTGCTGCACGTTAAGATCCAAATATCATGAGTGAAATTGTGACTTAATGTCTTTCTGACATGTTGCGCCATCTTTGTATTCTCTCGTCAATGAATTCTGGATTTTTTGTCCTTTCATTTGACGTGCTGTAAGCGAAGAAGTTAACTCTACAATACGACTCAGCATTATTTCTACCAAAATTCGATAGAGAAGGGTTATGGGGGGTTCCAAACGACATATTTCAAATATTGATTCACTCTGTATGTATGCGCTTATATTTCGTAGAATTTTCAATACGATTTTCACCACACTATGGCAAAATTTCCAACATGTGTGGGCTATTATTTCTGCAAACTGAAACTCACTTTTCAAATGTAACTGAAAAAATGAATCGCAAACGTGTTATGATTTCGATATATTTTGAGGTAATAATATTTAATATCGAACGAATACTCATAAAGAAAATTATGTGCATTGTATTCCGAAAGCTTTGGACACTGAATGAATTTCTTAATACCTGTTGATGATCTTGACCTTCCCTAATATTTATAAACATTCATATTATGCTGAAGTTGTAACTTTGCCCCGGTCACCGTACTACGACAAAATGCTTGATGTGCATTCATGCAACTGTATTTGAAGATAGTTTTATATTCCTATATATATTATAATCGTATCAATTTTGATGACTATGAACTTGGAATAACGAAAGATGGAATTGTGAATACTGTGTGTTTTTGTTTCAGAATATCGAAGTTGAGGTTAAAATATCTTTCAATTCATGTATTCACTTGAATGGATTTGAATTATTTTATGACGATTTTTCATATTTGTCTGTATCGTTACTTTGTTATGTTTATTTGTACAAGAACTCAGAACTCCGAACAATTGAAACTCAGGTTATCTACACATAATAGACTCGTCCGGTGGTATCTATATCAAAGGATGCTATTTTGAATGGGAATTTCGAAAAAAACTACAATACGAAATGAATTTCCAAATATCACACTTGAAATTTAATGACAAATGTCAATCATCTATAATAATGTCCTGAATAAAATTCAAGATATAAAATGCCACTTTTTGTTATATCGACCCAACGAATCAGAATTTGAAATGACAGACAAACTTATTTCCTTTATTTCTAAAATGTCCTGTTTTTGTCAACTTAGTATCTTTCAATATGATGTTTCTTCATCTCTATAAAATCTGGTATATAATTTTTTTGTTATTGCATATTTTTGACAACTTTCCCTGTATAAGATGAGTTTTCATTTTCAAAAAAAGATGTGTGTGATATGTATTTTATTTATTTTGGTAGTATATTATAAAGCCATTTATATAAAATATCAACGTTATTGAGACTGCAGCTAAACAAATTTCCTTTGAAATGACCCATACAGAACGGCGTGTTTTTCTTGAATTTTGGAACACACCACGATGAATCTTCAAAGTCTTCCAAATTCATTACGGTTGTGTATATATTGAATAGACGCAGTTTGTCCAACAAATCACTGAATATCGACAAATTCTAGCCTCATAATGTGCAACTATAGACTGAAAAAAATGGAAACTGCTGAGATTTCAAACTCGTTCTGGAAAGGTTGCTATGACGGTTTTGAATGTTGTTGTTGAGATGACTCTGACTGATACTGCACACGTTGATGTATTATTCTGAAATAAATTCGATATTTCAATAAAAAAATACACTGGAATAAATTCGATTTTTCAATAAAAACATACACTAAAAAAATTTTTTGGCAACAGAGAGGGTAATGTCTTTCATAAAGTAATTGCTACACTTATAATGAAAATAAAAAATCAAGTGTCATTCAAAATAAAGAATTTAAAACACATATTCTGCACGTACTGAGTGAAGGAAATATATTGTATGAAAACACTACTTCATGCGGATCGTATCTGTGAGTGAGAATTTTTGACCCGAATGAAAAATATTGTATACACCCAAAAACTCTTTGCCTATAAAACAAAGAAAAAATTGGAAACAGTACTAACCTTAATTTTCCTTTCACGATTTTGGCAGTGAATATCCTCTGCGGCATCTCCACAGACAAATCTGCTACTTTGATACTTGGCTTTCTCTTCACGATCGAACTTGCATTCAACTTTTGTAAATCCATCTGTGAAAAATAAAAAATGAAAGCTTTATGTTTTGATTCACAATATATGCGAATACTATCTCAAACAAACCGCGACATGTAAAACATTTGACTGAAATCATCCAACATATATATACAGGGTGTCCCTGGACTTCCTCTTTTCCTCTCGGGAATGTATAGATGGGGTCAAAATATCACCAGTACTTCATATAACTTTTGTTCCTAAAGGTCTTCGTAACCAAGTTACGGGCCCTCGAAGTTACAAAATGAAAAATGTTTTTCTTTGATAATTTTTCAAGTGAATATTCAAAATCATCCAAATTTTGGTAATTGACTAAACAAATGAATTCCGTCGATGAGCTTTCATGCAGGAGTCAGTTGTTTTGCTACAAAGTCAGGAACGGACTACCCCGATGGTCCACACCCCAAAACTTTGAAATGACAGATATTTTTCAATATTTTTCAACAAAATAAGGTTACTTGGACAATTTTATGAATAAAAGTACTCGTGTGGAAAGTCGATCGGAGCAACGAGTCTTGATAAAAATGTAGTTCTACTCGACGACATCAAACCCGTTGCGTCAGATTTGCTTTTTCTCTGTCGATGAATTCTGCATTCGTTTCCCTTTCATTTGATGTGCTGCACGTTGAGATTCAGTTATCATTAATAAAGATGTGGGTTAGTGCCCTTCTGACATGTTGCACCATATTTGTTTTTTCGTTGTCGATGAATTCTACAATTTTTCTTCTTTCATTTGACATGATGTACGTAACGATCCAAAGTTTTTTCAATGATTCTTTTTGCAATTCTTCCTATGCTGTTTCACATTAGGCACTCGATATTATATTTTTCATAGTCTACACATTAAATCATTTGAAATGAGTACTCACACCGACCTGTTGCGACTAGTATAGCGAAAATAGGTTATGAGGTCCTTTTGGCTTCGTAAAATGATTAACTATGTTTTTTGACATCTAAACGAATCCATTGATGTCAACATCATCGAAATCGGAGGACCGGAAGTGAAAACCGGAAGTGGTCGTTTTTTGATGGATTCGAATCCTTCTCACCCTAAGGAATCCAAATATATCATATGTTTCAGTATACGATGATTATTTCATTTTTTTGTCAACAAATTATGTGTTTTGAATCAAACTTTTACAATTACATTACACTCGTAGTTGTTCATAACCCAACAACTTTTAATTTCAAATATGTTCAATGATTTTCTTCAAATGTGCAATTCTTTCTATGCTATTTCACATTAGGCGCTCGATATTATACTTTTCATAATCTACAAATGACATCATTTGAAATGAGTACCCACATCGATCTGTTGCTGCCAGTATAATGAAAATAGGTTATAAGGCCCTTTTGGCTTCGACAAATGATTAATTATGTTTCATGACATCTAAACGAATCCATTGATGTTGAAATCATCGAAATCGGAGGGCCGGAAGTGAAAACCGGAAGTGGTCGTTTTTTGATGGATTCGAATCCTTCTCACCCTAAGGAATCCAAATATATCATATGTTTCAGTATCCAATGATTTTTTTCATTTTCTTTGTCAATAAATTCTGCGTTTTGAATCAAGCTTCTGCAATTGGAATGAACTTATAGTTGTTCATAACCCAACATTTTTTAATTACAAGTTTGTTGAATTTGCAATTCTTCCTATGTTATTTCACATTAGGCGTTGGAAAGTATATTCATTACGCCATATTTGTTTTTTCTCTGTCGATGAATTCTCCATTTCTTATCCTTTCATTTGACGTGCTGTATGCGACGATCCGATCATTATTAGTGAATATAAAACTCAGTGCCCTTCTGACAGTTGCGCTATTATTCTTTGTAATAACTCATTCATTATCACACACGCCACCACCTATCACGCTGACTACGTCACTTTCAAGCTTTTAATGTTTTATCACTATTATTATTATTATTCGACCCTCATTCTCCAGTTCAATTTCATCTAGCACAATCAATCGAGCGATATTTGATTTCACCATTCTGATTGGCTGACCGACACCACTCTGTAACAGAAGTCAGGTTGGGTGTTCCACAAGGTTCCGTTCAAGAGTCTGAAAATTCGCAAAATGAATCTTCATATGACAAAGCATGGACTTTAGTCATTTCCTAATGATGCTAACTTGGTTAGCGAAACGCGTTAAATGATAAATGACTGTCATATTGAAACACGAAAAACCGTTACGACAATAACGATGAAACGATAACGAATGAACGCACGGAAAACGGTCAAAAACGCACGAAAAACGATCGAAAACGCACGAAAAACGATCGTAAACGCACGAAAAACGATCGTAAACGCACGAAAAACGATCGAAAACGCACGGAAAACCACGTATTTTGAAATGTCATTGTCGAATACTTCGCTCTCCCATTGCCCTCACGTTGAGTCCACAACGCTTAACCTCTCGACACTTTTGAATCTCCTCTTTCTCCTGATGATACTAACTTGGTTAACAAAGATACGAGACGTAGTGCCCTTTTGGCATATTGGAATGCTAGACTTCTGTTGAACCGACATGTTTTTTCTTAAATGGTATATTTTGACGCACCCTGTACACTTCGACGTCATGTTTGTTTTCAATGATGTATTTTGAGACATCCCGTATACAATGACGGATCACAGGTTGTCATATTTTTTCTTAAATCTGATTCATTATTATAAAATATATCATTTTCGCGCTTCCAATTTTCGTCGAGTAGTTCACGATTAATTCCAAAACCGGCAACGCTACATTACTCCATAAACATTGATTTATTGTACAACTGGCAACGCCGAACCTGCCATGCTGGCATGTATTCACATTTGACAGATGCCGTCTTATGAGTTCGTGATGCGTATGCAATAGGTAGGTCCTTGCCAATAAGGCCTTGGGATAATACGGCTCCAATAGCGTATGCGCTTGCATCTGTAGTCAAAAGAAATGTGTCTTCGAAATTTGAGTAAATTAAAATTGGAGTTGAAACAAGTGCTTGTTTTAATTCTTCGAATGATTTTCTGCATTCATCATTAAAAATGAAAGGTGTGTCTTTTTGAAGTAGTTTCGTGAGGGGTTTTGATATTTTAACAAAATTTGGGATACATTTTCTATAATATCCGGCTAATCCGAGGAATGATTTTATACTTTTCTGGTTTTCGGGTTCTGGGAAATTTATGATACATTCGACTTTGTCGGGATTTGGTTTTACTCCGTCTTTGGTTATTACATGTCCAAGATATGCTACTTCCTTTCTAAGAAATTCACATTTGTCTGGTTGGATTTTGAGATTGGCTTGGCGGAGTCTTTTAAATACTTCTTTTAGCCTGGAAATGTGTTCATGAATGGTAGGGGAATAAATGATGATGTCGTCCATGTAGACAAGACATCGCTCATTCTGAATTCCGAGAAGAATGTTATCCATCACCCTGAAATGTTGATGGAGCATTCTTGAGGCCAAAGCTCATCCTAAAAAATTCGTAATGGCCATTTTCTACCGAAAATGCTGTTTTGGCAATGTCCTTGTCATCGATTTCGATCTGGTGGAAACCAGAAGCAAGGTCCAAGGTGGTGAAGTATTGACATTTGCCAAGTTGATCCAGAAGGTCTGATATCATTGGGAGAGGGTATTTGTCATCTACAGTAAGCTCATTTAACTTTCTATAGTCGACAACTACACGCCATTTTTGTTTTCCTGATGCATCTATTTTCTTTGGTATAACCCACACTGGAGATGACCAGGGAGAAATGGAAGGACGTATAATTTCATCTTCTAGCATTTTATTTATTTGTCGTTTCACTTCCTCTTTATGAATTTGGGGGTAGCGATACGATTTGGTAAAGACCGGTTTTGCGTCTTTCGTGTCGATTGAATATTTATTTCATTTGTGAATGTGAGTCGATCACCTTCCAAATAAAAGATGTTTGAAAATTCCAAGCAAGTTTACGTAATTATTTCGGATTCTTCTTCGTTCAAATGAACTAATCGTAATTGTTTTTTTATTTCAAATTCCCTTTCTACATAATTTTTTTCGATTTTTGTTTCATTTATGGGGTTCAAAGAAAAATTTTAAATTGGTTCGATATTCAGATTATAAAATTCTATTTGATTTGAAAGGGTTATATTTTTAGGAGTGATTAATTTTTTGGGAAAGAAAGTTTTTGGCTTTCTACTACTCCATCTGATACAAAAAAAATGTTCGATATACAAACTGAATAGAGAAAAGTATCTTGTGTATAATTTTAGTGTTCATATAGAAGTATTTGTTTCGAAAGATTTTTTTCTTTCGTGTAATTCAATGTTTATATGAAAGTAGCTATTTCAGGAGGACTTTCTTTCAGTTTGTGTCTGAAAGTTACTTCTTTGCATGATCTACACATCCATGTATAGAGTTACTTATTTTCAAATTGATTAATCCTTCCTTTCTTTGGAAGATTCTCTCATCCATTTTTTTGTATCAGATGGAGTAGTAGAAAGCCAAAAACTTTCTTTCCCATAAAATTCTACTACTTTAGATATAGCATTTGAATTTATAATTGAAGTGAAAAACTCTTCTTTTTCATTTACTTTTACTAAGGCGTTTGGCAAACGAACATTTTCTTTATTCTGAGCTACCAGTATAGCATCAGTATTTGAGAAATGACATTTTAATTTAAAAATTCCTTCTGTCCGAGGTTCGATTTCTATAGTATTTGGAATTTCGTCTTTTAAATATTGGTAGTAGTCAAATTTACTTTCAAAAGCATAATTGTCAGGGTCGTATTCAAAAATATCGTCAAGTTCTGCGGTTGATGTTTCCGGGTCCCACGTAACTTGGTATTTCTTTTCTAGGTTGGGATCCAGATTCAATGTTTGTATTTGGGTCTGAATTTCTGGCGTTGGGTCGATAGCAGGAGGGTCTGCTGTTGTTGAGCCAAATTGAAAATCCTGATTGAATTGACTTTGCAGGTAATCAACATATTCAACGTTCGGGTTTTCATGGAAATTTTGACATGTTGAAAAACTAGCTGCATAGTCTTCGTATTCGTAGGGGTTTTCAGAAAATTCATTAAAATTTTCTTGATAACTATTTATGCCTTGATTGAGATAATGTTCACTTCGAGTGTTTGTTCGATTAAAATATGGATTGCGTTGTATAGCCGATGGTCTTTGTTGGTTTGGATTTTGTTCAATTAACGATGGTCTATTTAAATTTGGATTTGATGTGGGTCGATTAGGTCTGATACCTTGCGTTTGGAAATTTTTTTTTGAAAATATTGTTGGATCGATGGGTTTTGTTGGAACATTGGTTTTTGAGAATTTTGTTGGGGAATCTGTCTGACTCTACACTCGGTTTGGAGAGATTACAAAATTTTTGTTGTGTAGGGTTTTGTGGTTTTTTGTGTTGGTTAAGATTCATATTTTTATTGAGTTTTTGTTGTTGGAAGTAAGAGAGTTGTAATTCTCTCTTAATTCTCTGGACAGCTTCGAGCATTGAGGGTGGATTTCCTGCTCTTACTATTTGTCCGATTGTTGGCTCTGAACCTACTGATAGCATGATTAGCGTCATGGTTTCGATAAGATTTTGTTGGGCTTGTTTTTCTTCTGCAGTGAGCGCTTGTTTTTGTATAGCCGCATGCATTTTTGCATTATGAGTTTGGAGTCTGTTAATAAAAACAAAAGGGGACTCATTTGGCATTTGGAAAATTCTCTGCAGGTCTTGAATTGAAGAGACTAAATCTTGAGAATCACCAAAATATTGGTTTAGCAATATTTTGATTTCTTTTCAAGTTTCTGGGTTGCGAGAACTTATTAATTCTGCTGTTTTACCTCTGAGTTTGTTTTTTATATGTAAAACAAGTAAAATTCTTTGGTCTTGAACTGCCATGCGGTAAGCGGTATTACACGCACTTATGAACGTATTAAGAAAAATTTGATCACCGTCATATTCTGGGACGATTGAAAAAATTTCACTCAATTTATAGGGTTCAAGTGGGGGTGCACTGGGTGAAGCATTTGTGTTGGACATTTTTTGTTTTGAAAATAGAACAGTACACACAAGAATGGAAACATTCAATTATATTAAAAAAAATCGAGATGATTCTTAGTTTGTTGCTTACCAAAGGATGTCCATGGAGGATGAAATCCGGCTTCACTAGCGTTGCTCCAGCGAAGTTAGCGTGCGCTTGTTCTTCTACCGTTGAAGAGACCGTCCTGCCATGCTCCTGTGGCTTGGGTTGTTTTCGTTTCTTCTTTGGGGTGGTTGGTTCTTCCTTGAAGGATTAGGATCCACCACTATCGGTTAGGCTGTTCCTTGTTCCGTATAGTGTTGAAGGATCCTACCGACTGCGCCAATTTTGTTATAACTCACTTGAGAAAAATAACTTTTTAAAAATTGATATTTATTGAACAGGGGAAACAGATCTGTATCCGCAGAGTTGAGTAGTAACAGTATGACAACTAGAATACAACTAACTCTATTACGCCACGCAGGAAGTTTTAATATGAAAAAATATCATGAAGTAAGCGTCTAGGTGAACAAAAAACAGTAAACGGCGCCTGGGATCCTTCTGGAACTGCGTAGGTGCCGGATGTTGATTCAGCTATGCTCTTGAATTGGTCACCTTGGAGATGAATGGTAGAGGTCAGCCATGGGCATATAACATCGATGAAACGAGGAAACCTTTTGTTTGTAGCGATAGGAACTATCGGGTACAAAAAAAGGATTGGAGAGTTTTATTTTTATTCAAAAAATGGCTCGAATGTATTGAACGCTGAATTCTGTCGATTGCATATTTTACGCTTTAGGCGGTTTTATTTGATCAATGTTCCTTTCGACAGTGATATTTGGTTAAATAATTCGTCGGATTAGATTATCAACTGTTGATTTGTCTCTACGGAGGATTTTAGATATCAGTCCTTTTTTTGTGGAAAAGGAAGTCAACGTCTCGCGATTATTAGGGAATCGGTAATCGGAGGTGAGTTCTTATAATTTCACTAAGTTGAATAGGTTTCCTATATTTCATTCAGCTTGAATTTCTATAATATAATCACTACAATCATAAATATGATTTTCTAGGCGTTTAACCCCAAATATTGAAATCATCTCGAGGAAATAAAAGTTACTCGGAAGAGAATATATATCATTCTCTGGTAGCAATACCGTAATATTCATGGTCGCCTCATAAGGATATAATTAAGGAAGTGAACACCCGTTCCAGGAAGTGCAGTACTCCGTACAATCCAGAAATCTGGCTAAGTACCGCATAGCGGAATTTGTTCTTGATCATTTATTTTGCTTTCCGTAACTTCCACGGGCCAATATCTACATTTGGTAATCATCAACGGGGAATTACTCTCAGCGAATATTGTTTGAATGTTTTCTATAATTTGTATTAGTTATGTTAGTTTTGCGTAATGTCTTTAGGGGACTGGACGAAGACCTAGGTACAATACAGATCTCATCCATTCCTCTTCTTCCCTCTCATGAGAGATTTCTAAGTGCACGAAACCTCCCAACCATTTTAAATTTTGTTTTATTCATTATATATTTATAGATAACAGTATATAATATATTTCTATCAAATTAATACCGTAGTCTTTCTAATTGTTACCTGCCAAAGTTCATTATCAATTGGTTACTTTTTAGAGTAGATCTTATAGATTCAATTTCTCTAATTTCTTTATTTTCAGTCAGGGTTAAATATTTGAATCTATTGGCGCCCGTTAAAGTGACACCTAGTATTTCAGGAATTCACTCCTCTCTCCCTGTTCAGGCTAGCTGTGAGCATAACCCTTTACTTCACCTTGTTTACGTAACCATTTGGTAAAGTTGTTTTTATTGTACAGTTCAAAGCTGATAAATTACGTAACAAACTAAGTCACCCGGTTGAAAACGGGTGTAAGGGCGACCAGGGTGTTTTGCGGCTTGTCGCTCCGCTCTACACCCAAGGTTTCCTTCGGCCAGAACTAGTTTATCGTTTTGCGAGTGGTTTCCCAAATTATAATCGGGATGGACGATATCAGGTGGTAACAACTTCACTTTATCCTTTCCGAACTCAAGCTCAATAGGAGCGAAGCCGGTGGATTCGTGGACGACTGAGTTTAAAAAGGAATGAAATAGCGGAATATCCATTGCCCATTTCGTATGCCGGTCATGACAATATCAACGCAAAATTCAGCCAATTTTGCGCATGCAACGTTCCGACGGATTGGCCATTGGGTGGCACACAGAAATATAGACAAGTTTAATGCCCAATGTCTCTAAATTGGCTTTCCAAACTTTCGAGGAGAATTGTGTAGCATTATCATGAAGTACACGTTTCGGACACCATGCAACGGAAAATAATTTTTTTTCAGCCTGTTCAACATGGTGATAGAATTTGCCTTTTTTATCGGATACAATGTCACGTATTTGGTGAATACATTATAAATGACAAAAATATACATAGCCCCTCCGCGACTGCGCACCAAGGGACCAAGCACATCCATAGCTAGTAAGTCCGTCTTCGATTCTGGAAGTATCGGTACTTGGGGAGGATTTGGTAAGATTGATATTTTGGATTTTTGACATAAATCACATGATTTAATTATTTTCTTAATATTTCTTTGCATATTTTGAAAAAAACTTCCTCTCTCAGAGCCATCCATATTTTATAGACTCCGAAGTGTCCCAGAGCTTCATGCACACCCATAACTAGGTCTCGTATATAAGTGATTCTGGAATGCAGAGAAGGAAAATGTTTGAACCGTCTCCTCTTTTATAAAGAATGTCTTTATATATGGCAAATTTTGCTTGGATCGCAACGTCCGTTAAAATGTTATTTTTGATGATGCGAAGTTTAGGATCATCGGTTTGCAACTCACCTATTCTCTTCAACTTCTCGCCAATCTGAACGGGAAGTTGAATAGAGGTTACTCTGAAACATTTGTCAGTTGGTGTGGGAAGTCTTAAGCAAGCATATCGTGATAGTGCATCGACCTGAAAATTTTCCTTTCCTGGCACATGTACAATCTGAAAGGTAAAATCCTGAAGGGCAAGAGCCCATCTCGTGATTCTTGGACTCAACAGTCGACAAGAGTTGAGATAGGTTAAAGTTCGGCTGTCCGTATGAAGGGTAAACTCGTTGGCCAGGAGGTAAATTCTCCAACGTAATATACACCAGAGTGCAGCTAATACTTCTTTTTCGTTCGAACTGTATCGTCTTTCCCTTTCTAGGAACAGTCGACTCTCCCAGGCCACCACATGTTTTTCACCCCTTTGATTTGATAGAGCTGTCCCGTGATTCCAACATTGCTTGCGTCCGTTGCTACATGGAACGGTAAGGTGGGATCAGGGTGATATAACAGAGTGGACTCTTGGGAGTTCCTACTTGAGACTTTGGAAAGCTGTTTCCTGTTCCTCCCTCTATTTCCACTTGGTAGGTTTTCGCAAGAGTGAGGTAAGCGGCTCCGAAAGGTCGGCAAACCTCAGTGAAAAAGCTCGGTCATAATTACAAAGGCCTAGGAACCTTTGTAGCTCTTTCAAGTTGGAACGACGTCGATAATCCTGGATGACCTGAATCCTTTCTGGATCTGGACAAATACCTTTCGGAGAAACTACAAAGCCGAGAAAATGCATTTCGTTCTGGAAAAATTTACATTTAGCCAATTTAACCGTTAAGCCTGCCCGTGTGGTAGGAAATATATTGGTTAAACGTCAAGATTACTCAAAGACAGAATCAGCTCACATAAAAGTGATAGTAGATTACATCCTGAGAGATGTGCTCTTAGTAATCATGTTTCCAAAGAAAGTCATAAAATGGACTATAATTCAACAAAAATTTGGTAAATTTTCGTTATGTGGACACCCGGCGATTTTGAAAAAATTTTTGACTGTACTTACGTATTTTGATGCGTAGATTACGAATCCGAAAGAAAAAAGCGGCGCTCCCCCTTATTTAAAAAGTTACGGCCCTTCAAAGTTCAGAAAAGGGCAACTTTTCAGCCTTCTTTTTCACTAAATAAACTATTTAAAAACACAAGCATTTATTCACTAGGTCACCTTTACACCTTATTCCTCCTTCTTTAACACTTTTCACTTCAATAATCAACATTTTTCTTATGAAAAACTTAATTTAAAAAAGAATGCTTCTCCTGGTGACATTATTCTATTTTTATGTTAGTTACTAGTGACATTTCAGAAAAAAGCGGTTGGTATTTGCCGTCGCCTACTATTTCAAATTCGTAATACACCACCAAAAACCAATTTACGATCCAAAGAATGAAGGTAAAAAACATTTGAATTACTTCAGGAATATGGACTGCATCAGTCGTACCAACCATATCATTAACCTTAAAAACGTAAAATACAGTGATTTGTAACCAAAAAGCAGCTCCGTACATTTTTAATATTTTTATAAGAAAAATGTTTATTATTGAAGTGGAAAGTGTTAAAGAAGGAGGAATAAGGTGTAAAGGTGACCTAGTGAATAAATGCTTGTTTTTAAATAGTTTATTTAGTGAAAAAGAAGGCTGAAAAGTTGCCCTTTTCTGAACTTTGAAGGGCCGTAACTTTTCAAATAAGGGAGAGCGCCGCTTTTATCTTTCGGATTCGTAATCTACGCATCAAAATACGTAAGTACAGTCAAAAATTTTTTCAAAATCGCCGGGTGTCCAGATAACGAAAATTTACCACATAGGTATATTTATTTTTAGCGTCATAGTCTAAAACACTAATAAACATATTTACTTCTCTGCTCTTATGTGACCTTTCAAAACACTACGTTACCTTTTAAGATCTTTACTCAAAGGATATTAACAATGTAATTCAGTTACAAGTTGATTTTATTCAATTAACATCATAGTAATGGGAATCTTCCGTTCCATAGAAAACTATACCTGAAATGTACAAGAATATATGTATGCTCCCTGACTAACTGCTTTGACCAGTACTTACATATTCTCCTCTTGCCAATCGACGTTGGAGAGCCGAAAATTCCTCGCTAGGTTGAAATAGTTGTTATTGTTTGTTTCTCAGTTTACTTCGCCTATCATTTTTCAGCCGTTGCCTGTCTTATTCTCTATACCTTTCCGAAAATATTTCTTGCATAGATTGTTATTCAACACTTCCAGAAGGTTTACTGACATATTAGAGCCATATCGCCTGAAAAACAATATTAGTTAGCTCTGGTTTCTGAATACTGTTTGATATTTTCGGTAAATATTCTGCATAATATGAATGTTCAAATATTCGTACTGAATGGGTAAGATGTGGCGACTTACCTTATATGTTTCTATTCCATCGCATGAATAAGGATTGGTAAATAGTTGAAAATAGGTTGGAACAATATTTTTGTAAACATTCTAATACAAGGTTAAGAGACAGCTGTTGGTTGACATCCGCCGAACTTTCGTAGTGTCGTTCCGACGAACTACACCGAACTAGTTCTACAGTTGTTCACGGGTGGAGGATTGATCGGTTACTCAAATGGTCAAGGGTTGTTTAGGGTTGCATTGCTTTGATAAGGAGTTTTGATGGGTCATGGACTTGTTGATATTGTCTCAAGTGGTTGTGGAGGAATTGATAGATTTATGATGTTGTGCACAGCGCCCCCTTGGTGCTTGTAGTGTAGATTGGACGCACTGTGGCAACAACTGGTTATCTGTTAGATGTGGCAGTCTCTTAGTATTCGGAAGCTGGCCTTCGATGAGCTTGGTTCGGAGTTCAAGGGTACCATCAGAGTGATTGTAGGATATATATGGTTGTATTTGTGCCATCCTTCACGGGGATTATTTCTACAAGTCAGGATTGTATAGTGAAAGACTGATTGGTCATTTTGGTGTGGATATTTGCAGTCTGAAACTTAAGCTCTTTTGAGGATTTGTGGTGGTTACCGAACTCGTGCCAGGTGGAAGGATTTCCGAAATTAGGTATGTCTGAATCACTGTCGCATCTCTCATGTGGTCTTAGCTATGATATCACCTCTTCAATTCTACAACCTTCGTTTCTCGTATCTAGATTCATAAGAAACAGAAGGCCCTCAGTCACTCATCAAGTCCCAGTAGGACTTCCGTGCAGAGCACCGCACACGAGGAAACGTATAGAAAACCCCTTGGCCAGGGTAAGAATTTTACCATTAAATGTGTTTTAAATGATTTTAGTAATATTTGCTCCCAGCGTTGTCATTCAAGTGAATATTAGTTTTGAAGAGAGGTTTCAACACTCATTCAATTGTCTTGATTTTTACGGGTCATATGGTTATACAGGGCACCCAAAAATATACTCTTGTTATCTTGCTACTTTGCTTAATGAAAATATACCAGGGGTATTGATTAGTCAAATAGTCCCTATTGAATGGGGGTTGAATCTCACCTTGTTTTTATCTGATTCTGATTGAGAATTTTCTTCCGTAGGGTTTTTTTCCTGTTTTCCTTTTTTTCCTGTTTTCGTGTTTTCTTTTTTTTTCTTCTTTCCTTTTTTTATTTATCTTTCTGGATCTTATTTGGTGATCCATTACTGGTCCAGCTTGTCGTGCCCTACAGGGTGATCTATCTTGGTGGTGCTACAGGGTGATCCATCTCCTCCGTACTACAGGGTGATCCATCTCAGCAGTACTACAGGGTGATCCACTTCCGTCGAACCACGGAACCACACCATATACCGGGTGGCCCAAAAGGAGCACGCAAGTTATAATTGATTTAATTGAATATTTGTGATATACTGAGATATTTGAATAATTGTTGCCCTTCTGTTTATTGATACCTGTTTGATATAGTGTTTGTTTATCGTTTATTGATTGAGAGTTTGTTTATTGATACCTGATTGATATAGATATTTGTGAAACGGAAATTGAGGTATTTTCGTACTTTCACGATTACTGATTGACACCGATGCGCCTACGCCTGAGCTCACGCGACGCAACGAGTTTGTCTTACCATCCGATACTAGTATTAACGATTTCACCTACTCAATTTTCGTGGTAGTTTTACTCGACGTATTGTAGTTTTTTTTTTGAGCGTCGTTACTACCGTAATTTATGGCTGATTGAATTCGTGGTTATATACACCGCGCTCTTGTATTGACATTTGAACATCGCGTAGTAATGTGAGTATCGCATTGTTGTCTTAGAAGCGTTGTTGGTTAATCCATGTGAGTTAGGATTACTGAATAAATCATATTGGGGATCTTTATCTTTTATTTCCAATATTAATTGGAAATACTTAGGGTATTTGGAGGATTAAATTTACCTGGCGCCCATTAAGATCTATTTGAAATTTGCTAAGTTGTTTAACCCACTCCCGTCTCCACTGTTTTGCTTAGCCGCGGATACCCATCTGTCTTATTTGTTACCGACAGATGATTTAGTCTCCTCTTGTGGTTTGTGAGGTGACATTTTTGGCGCCCAACGTGGGGCCGCGTTAAAACAACGTCTTCATAGTTCTTTTTTTTGTAAATTTGGAAAAAAATTTTTGATAAATTTGAAAAAACAAATTTTTGATCATTTTTTTTGTGTCTCATTGGAATTGTTATCATGTCCCGCAAAATGCTAGTGAACCTTTTGAGTCAAGATGAGCTCGTGTATGAGGTTAGAGTTAGAGATGCGGCATTCTCTGACGATGGCAATCAAATTAGAGGAGAAGGGCACTTGAGTAAAAGCTTGTTTTTAAAGTTTTTTTATCATTATTTTATTGAACTATAGTATTGATGTTTTTATATATACATGAAAACGTAAATTTGTGATTGTTGACATGTCCTTGTTAAGTGTAACTGAAATATTGACGTTTTTGATAATGTATGTAATCTTTGTGCATTCCATTGATACCACTACGGAACATTTTTATTGGAAAAAAAAAGAAACGGCTGTCGCCTTGGATTTATGAAGTGAGGGACTCTGATGGTAATTCGAAGGGTTCCTGGCACGTGGAGGATTTAAAACCTTCATATTCAGAAGACTAAGTTCTTGAGAATTTGAGTGAAATTTACGGGGTAAATTTCTTCGAGAAAGGGGGGAGTTGTTACGTTTCAATTTAGCACTAGATCAAACTGCTCTTATGTGACCTTTCAAAACACTACGTTACCTTTTAAGATCTTTATTCAAAGGATATTAACAATGTAATTCAGTTACAAGTTGATTTTATTCAATTAACATCATAGTAATGGGAATCTTCCGTTCCATAAAAAACTATACCTGAAATGTACAAGAATATATGTATGCTCCCTGACTAACTGCTTTGACCAGTACTTACACATTCTCCTCTTGCCAATCGACGTTGGAGATCCGAAAATTCCTCGCTATGTTGAAATAGTTGTTATTGTTTGTTTCTCAGTTTACTTCGCCTATCATTTTTCAGCCGTTGCCTGCCTTATTCTCTATACCTTTCCGAAAATATTTCTTGCATAGATTGTTATTCATCACTTCCAGAAGGTTTACTGACATATTAGAGCCATATCGCCTGAAAACCAATATTAGTTAGCTCTGGTTTTTGAATACTGTTTGATATTTTCGGTAAATATTCTGCATAATATGAATGTTCAAATATTCGTACTGAATGGGTAAGATGTGGCGACTTACCTTATATGTTTCTATTCCATCGCATGAATAAGGATTGGTAAATAGTTAAAAATAGGTTGGAACAATATTTTTGTAAACATTCTAATACAAGGTTAAGAGACAGCTGTTGGTTGACATCCACCGAACTTTCGTAGTGTCGTTCCGACGAACTACACCGAACTAGTTCTACAGTTGTTCACGGGTGGAGGATTGATCGGTTACTCAAATGGTCAAGGGTTGTTTAGGGTTGCATTGCTTTGATAAGGAGTTTTGATGGGTCATGGAATTGTTGATATTGTCTCAAGTGGCTGTGGAGGAATTGATAGATTTATGATGATGTGCACAGCGCCCCCTTGGTGCTTGTAGTGTAGATTGGACGCACTGTGGCAACAACTGGTTATCTGTCAGATGTGGCAGTCTCTTAGTATTCGGAAACTAGCCTTCGATGAGCTTGGTTCGGAGTTCAAGGGTACCATCAGACTGATTGTAGGATATATATGGTTGTATTTGTGCCATCCTTCACGGGGATTATTTCTACAAGTCAGGATTGTATAGTGGAAGACTGATTGGTCATTTTGGTGTGGATATTTGCAGTCTGAAACTTAAGCTCTTTTGAGGATTTGTGGTGGTTACCGAACTCGTGCCAGGTGGAAGGATTTCCGAAATTAGGTATGTCTGAATCACTGTCGCATCTCTCATGTGATCTTAGCTATGATATCACCTCTTCAATTCTACAACCTTCGTTTCTCGTCTCTAGATTCATAAGAAACAGAAGGCCCTCAGTCACTCATCATGTCCCAGTAGGACTTCCGTGCAGAGCACCGCACACGAAGAAACGTATAGAAAACCCCTTGGCCAGGGTAAGAATTTTACCATTAAATGTGTTTTAAATGATTTTAGTAATATTTGCTCCCAGCGTTGTCATTCAAGTGAATATTAGTTTTGAGGAGAGGTTTCAACACTCATTCAATTGTCTTGATTTTTACGGGTCATATGGTTATACAGGGCACCCAAAAATATACTCTTGTTATCTTGCTACTTTGCTTAATGAAAATATACCAGGGGTATTGATTAGTCAAATAGTCCCTATTGAATGGGGGTTGAATCTCACCTTGTTTTTATCTGATTCTGATTGAGAATTTTCTTCCGTAGGGTTTTTTTTCCTGTTTTCCTTTTTTTCCTGTTTTCCGGTTTTCCTGTTTTCCTTTTTTTTTCTTCTTTCCTTTTTTTATTTATCTTTCTGGATCTTATTTGGTGATCCATTACTGGTCCAGCTTGTCGTGCCATACAGGGTGATCTATCTTGGTGGTGCTACAGGGTGATCCATCTCCACCGTACTACAGGGTGATCCACTTCCGTCGAACCACGGAACCACACCATATACCGGGTGGCCCAAAAGGAGCACGCAAGTTATAATTGATTTAATTGAATATTTGTGATATACTGAGATATTTGAATAATTGTTGCCCTTCTGTTTATTGATACCTGTTTGATATAGTGTTTGTTTATCGTTTATTGATTAAGAGTTTGTTTATTGATACCTGATTGATATAGATATTTGTGAAACGGAAATTGAGGTATTTTCGTACTTTCACGATTACTGATTGACACCGATGCGCCTACGCCTGAGCTCACGCGACGCAACGAGTTTGTCTTACCATCCGATACTAGTATTTACGATTTCACCTACTCAATTTTCATGGTAGTTTTACTCGACGTATTGCAGTTTTTTTTTGAGCGTCGTTACTACAGTAATTTATGGCTGATTGAATTCGTGGTTATATACACCGCGCTCTTGTATTGACATTTGAACATCGCGTAGTAGTGTGAGTATCGCATTGTTGTCTTAGAAGCGTTGTTGGTTAATCCATGTAAGTTAGGATTACTGAATAAATCATATTGGGGATCTTTATCTTTTATTTCCAATATTAATTGGTAAGTTATTGATATTGTGAGTTACTTAGGGTATCTGGAGGATTAAATTTACCTGGCGCCCATTAAGATCTATTTGAAATTTGCTAAGTTGTTTAACCCACTCCCGTCTCCACTGTTTAGCTTAGCCGCGGATACCCATCTGTCTTATTTGTTACCGACAGATGATTTAGTCTCCTCTTGTGGTTTGTGAGGTGACAAATAAAAGACACTTATACACAATAATTATTCAAGTACCTTGCAGCTTTGACGCCTCTAATCTCAGCTGAAGTGAAATCGGGATGATTTGCGAAAAAACTTGTCATCATGAAGACATCTTCACTTCACTTCACTCAAAGTTCTTAGCCTTTGCTTCCCTATAGGCGCATTTAGCCAGCTCGATTCGGATGGTTACAGCTTGATCTGATTGTGAATCATGCTGTAATCCAAAACTTCTGTTTTCTTAATTAGATTTGATGTTTACTGGTCCGTTGTCTCTTCTCGTGCTAGATAATGATAAGTGACAGATAGAATACAAACAAAGGTTAAAACGAAAATAGGAAAAGGAATGGATGAAGATCATAATTTGATTTTGTTCTGTTCTATAAATTTTATTAAAGCTTTAAGTATTGGAATATTCAGTTGTCTCAATACGGTTGTAATACTAAACGGAGTAGCAATTCCTTTGAGGATGAGTTCTTTATATAAATCCTTGTTATCAGTCTTATTGATCGAGCACTCGAAGAATATATGATTAAGTGTGTCTCGCATTCCACATTCACAATTAACAATTAGGGTTATCTACAATTTTTAATCTATATAAATGTTCTTTATTAATACAATAACCCGTTTTCATTCTGATAATCGAGGTTATGTGCCTTCCATCTATGTATGGATATTTAAGATACCATGTATCCTTTGGATACTCTTCGTGAATCAGATGATACATTTTACCTTTCTGTTGGATATCTTGTTTCCATGATCTGTAAAATTCCTCCTTTATGTTACTCTGGAAAAATGGCATTAGACTATATTTATCTGGTTTAATATTCAGTGGAATATTTAGTGTTGTGCCAAGTTTAGCCAATGAATCAGCTTTTTCATTACCATCAATTTTCGAGTGTCCAGGAACCCATGCAAGTTTGAAAATAACATTATTTATAGAGGACAGATAAACCATTTGCTTGATTGTCATACTAATATAGTCACTCTTGGCAGAGATATGATTTGATTCTATTTATTGCACTTAGGGAATCCGTTATTATTATATTTTTACTGATATTTTTTTCTAGGCATATCGTAATTCCTTTATGAATAGCGATGAGTTCGGCGTCACATATAGTTAGATGCTCGTGTAATCTGGCGGTGAAAGATATGTCTCTTTGAGGAATTGTAACTCCTATTCCTACCCTGTTTTGCATTTTTGATGCATCCGTGAACACAAGATTATATTCTGCATAGTTTTCTGAAAAATTATTGAATTTGATTCTGCATAACGGATCGTTTTTTTGTATGTTAGGGTGAATCTGTTGGATATTGTGAATATACATATCATATTCAAAGCTGAAGGCTGGGATGATTTCATTGAAGTATATTTGATTTCGGACTGGATATATGTATTCCAATGCGCTAACCAAGTATGGAATTTCTCTATTCTTCCAGTATCCTTGTTTATTTTTACATATGTCACTTAATGATTCTAATAAATCTATAATAGGCGCGGTGTGATCGACTCTAATTAATACAAATTTTGTTGCCAGCCATTTACGTCTAAACTCTAAACTTATTTCGCCAGTTTCTGCCAGCAATGCATTAGTCGGGGTGGATTTCATGGTACCTGTGATTGCTCGCAAACCCTGGTAAAATACTGTGTTAAGTTTGCTCAAGTTTTTCTTGGTACTGGGTTGGAAGAGGATGGATCCAAAATCAAGATGAGTTTTGACTAGTCCGTTAAAAGCCATTAGAAAGCATTTGGGATCGGCGCCCCACCACACCCTACTGAAACATCGTATTACATTTATTCCTTGATTAGCACGTTTAATAATGTTATTAATATGTGTATCCCATTTGAGGTTGTGTGTGATTGTTACCCCTAAATATTTAACTTCTTTTTTAACTGATAAGTTGTTTGAATCAATGCTGATTGTGAGATTGTGTTTTACTTTTTTATTGTTAAAGAACCATATAGCATCGCATTTATGAATGGCCATCTGTAACTGATGGTTGTCCATCCATTTTTTTATTTTATGTAGTGTACAGTTAATTTCGTTTTCCATTACTTTTACATTATTTCCTTTGACCAATAAAATTGAATCGTCCGCGTATGCAATGAGTTTACTACTGGAAGGAACAACATCATACAAGGATTTCAGATAAATGTTAAATAATACCGGACTTAAGGGTGATCCATGGGGTAATCCCCTTGTTGCCAGTCCAGGACCATGTAAATTATCTTCATTATCTAAGACATATGTCAGTCGATTATTAAATATTCTAAAAATTAGATTGGCCAAGTCGTCTTGTATTCCATAATGTATCAGATAACTATGCAATTTAGATAAGTTAATATTATCATAAGCACCTTTTATATCTAGCAAAACTGCTACCGCCATCTGATTTTGCCCAAAAGCAGTCTGTACATATGTTACCAAGTATGCTACTGCGTCCATTATTCCTTGTCCCCTTCTGAATCCTGTCTGGAGAGGAGATAGGATCTGATTATGTTCAATATACCATTCTATTCTATTTTTAATCATCTTTTCTAAAAGTTTTAATCCGCAAGCTTGGAGGGCTATAGGTCTGAAATTGTTAAAGTTATCCGCTTTCCTATTTTCTTTCAAAATTCCCAATATGATGTATTCCTTCCAGTCTTGAGGTAACCTATGACCTTTTAAGATTTGGTTGTATACTTCTAAAAGTTTAAATTTCATAATTTCTGGGAGATTAAGAAACATGATATACGGAATATTATCCCGACCAGGAGCCGATTTCTTTCTTAACCTGACACTGATATGTAATTCGTTAATCTGAAATGGTTTAGAATAGTTGGTCTCGTTAGAGAGTTCGAAATCTGGATTTATGTCGCAAACCGTGATTTTTTCTAGGATGAATTTTGCAATATTACTATCAGGTAATTTATTTGAGAAGTATTTATTTTTTGATTCGAAAAATTATTAATGACCCCCCATACATAGGAAATGTTCATCTCTCTATTCAATGAAGCACAAAATTTTTGAAATCCTAACTTTTTTTTTCTTTTTAAAAATCTTCTGGTTCTAGCTATGATCTGGTTAACTGAGATATAATTTTCTAATGATGGAGTGTTTTTGAATATTTGTATAATTTTTTTCCTATCCTCTACTTGTCTGTCACAATCACTATCCCACCACGGGCATACAGCCAAGTATACTCCAAAAGTGGTCCCTTTTTGGAGTGTTGTGTCCACAAATTGTTTAATTTTTGATTAATATCATGCACACTCGATGAAATCTCTATTTGTATTTATATCCTGGACCCGGATGTCATGCAGGTAGCTATGGCTGCCTCCGTGGTCATGTTAGATGTAGCCTAAGAATTCTAGGTCTTCTAACTGGAACCACAAATGTGCGGTTGGCTCCTGTTGTTGACTCCGTGCGTTTGTGTTGTTTCCTGATTTCGGCAAACAAGTGTTGCCCATCTTTACACTTGGCTGCATCGCGCTGATGAGGCCCATAGCCAGAAACACGTGTCGGCGGTTTGCCCACCTTTTCGGAGTGTTGTGTTCACAAATTGTTTAATTTTTGATTAATATCATGCACACTCGATGAAATCTCTATTTGTATAATAATAATAATAATAATAAATGTTTTTATTGAAAGGTTACTCAGTACAAGGGATACTAATCTAACCTAACAAATGGCTGAATTCAACGTCTTTGCATGACGAATCAAGGCAGAAATTGCTCTTCCATCCAACCAGTAAGAGATAACTTATAATAATACACATTGTTTGCTTAATTAAAACTAGAAAGAAGAAAAAAAAAAAAAGGAAAAAAGGGAGAGAAGCAGAAGAAAAGTAGAAAAGAGAGGCAATAAACGAATAAATGAAAATTATATGTTCTATGTGTGGAAAATCATGTTACAAATATGATGATAAATTTGATGATTTCTTCATATTTATTGTATATATATATATATATATATATATATATATATATATATATATATATATATATATATATCTGTATACATATATATATATATATAGATATATATATATCTGTATACATATATATATATATATATATATATATATATATATATATATATATATATATATATATAGATATATATAGATATATATATATATATATATATATATATATATATATAGATATATAGATATATATATATATATATATATATATATATATGTATACAGATATATATATATATATATATATATATATATATATATATATATATATATATATATATATATATATATATATATATATATATATAAATAGAGATTTCATCGAGTGTGCATGATATTAATCAAAAATTAAACTTTTTCCTGAAAGTCTTCGTAACCAAGTTACGGGCCCTCGAAGTTACAAAATGAAAAATGTTTTTCTTTGATAACTTTTCAAGTGAATATTCAAAATCATCCAAATTTTGGTAATTGACTAAACAAATGAATTCCGTCGATGAGCTTTCATGCAGGAGTCAGTTGTTTTGCTACAAAGTCAGGAACGGACTACCCCCGATGGTCCACACCCCAAAACTTTGAAATGACAGATATTTTTCAATATTTTTCAACAAAATAAGGTTACTTGGACAATTTTATGAATAAAAGTACTCGTGTGGAAAGTCGATCGGAGCAACGAGTCTTGATAAAAATGTAGTTCTACTCGACGACATCAAACCCGCTCGTCCACCATTATTTGAAATGAATAATTATCAAAGCAGAAATAATAATGATAACGTTATTTCAACAACATTTATAACAGGAATAATACAAAGTATGCTAAAATGAAGTCGTAAACAAAAAGTACAGTACCTATATGGAAGTTTAAGTCACAATTGTGATAGCAGATATTTTTTCAAAAGAAATATCAAGTTCTGTAGATTCGTGGTGTTTTTAAACTAACAAGCTACTCTACTATGAAATATCGAATTCATTCCATATTTTGTATGTACATAATACGTGTGGAATAATCACGTTTCGTGTTGATCAGTTATCTGAATCTCATGAAACTCAACATTCGAATGTTTCAAATTCTTCTTCACAGCTAAACTGTTGAGGAGTTTCACTGATAATTATAATTTTATGGGAGAAATTCTTTAACACGAATCTAAATTTAGCTGAAAAAACGCACATCGGAAAAAATATTTACTATACTAATAAAAAGCAAACGAATGAACTACAAAAACGGCTGCACATGACCAGGTGAAAAATATCCAGGGAATAATTATGTTCCATTTCTTTCACAGATGTTGACAAAAAAACCTTTTAGAAAGTTTTGATAAAAAATGAGAAACTGGAATGCGATTTTGCACTTGGCTGTGCAGCCAAGTGTAAAGATGGGCAACACTTGTTTGCCGAAATCAGGAAACAACACAAACGCACGGAGTCAACAACAGGAGCCAACCGCACATTTGTGGTCCCTTTTTGGAGTGTTGTGTCCACAAATTGTTTAATTTTTGATTAATATCATGCACACTCGATGAAATCTCTATTTGTATTTATATCCTGGACCCGGATGTCACGCAGGTAGCTATGGCTGCCTCCGTGGTCATGTTAGATGTAGCCTAAGAATTCTAGGTCTTCTAACTGGAACCACAAATGTGCGGTTGGCTCCTGTTGTTGACTCCGTGCGTTTGTGTTGTTTCCTGATTTCGGCAAACAAGTGTTGCCCATCTTTACACTTGGCGGCATCGCGCTGATGAGGCCCATAGCCAGAAACACGTGTCGGCGGTTTGCCCACCTTTTTGGAGTGTTGTGTTCACAAATTGTTTAATTTTTGATTAATATCATGCACACTCGATGAAATCTCTATTTGTATAATAATAATAATAATAATAATAATAATAATAAATGTTTTTATTGAAAGGTTACTCAGTACAAGGGATACTAATCTAACCTAACAAATGGCTGAATTCAACGTCTTTGCATGACGAATCAAGGCAGAAATTGCTCTTCCATCCAACCAGTAAGAGATAACTTATAATAATACACATTGTTTGCTTAATTAAAACTAGAAAGAAGAAAAAAAAAAAGGGAAAAAAGGGAGAGAAGCAGAAGAAAAGTAGAAAAGAGAGGCAATAAACGAATAAATGAAAATTATATGTTCTATGTGTGGAAAATCATGTTACAAATATGATGATAAATTTGATGATTTCTTCATATTTATTGTAAAAACATATGTATAGGTGTCAACTGATAACTGTTATAAAAGAAGAGAACCGGATTGTAGCATGAATCTCTTCAAATTTTTCTTGAAACTAAGTGGTGATAGGGATTTGAATACAATATATATATATATATATATATATATATATATATATATATATATATATATATATAAATATATATATATATATATATATATATATATATATATATATATATATATATATATATATATATATATATATATATATATATATATATATATATAAATCAAAAGGAGGAAATCGTGGACATGACACTCAAGAAATATGGAGGCGATTTCCTCCATATCATACACACTCAATAATATATATATATATATATATATATATATATATATATATATATATATATATATATATATATATATATATATATATATATATATATATATATATATATACAAGTAGAGATTTCATCGAGTGTGCATGATATTAATCAAAAATTAAACTTTTTCCTGAAAGTCTTCGTAACCAAGTTACGGGCCATCGAAGTTACAAAATGAAAAATGTTTTTCTTTGATAACTTTTCAAGTGAATATTCAAAATCATCCAAATTTTGGTAATTGACTAAACAAATGAATTCCGTCGATGAGCTTTCATGCAGGAGTCTGTTGTTTTGCTACAAAGTCAGGAACGGACTACCCCCGATGGTCCACACCCCAAAACTTTGAAATGACAGATATTTTTCAATATTTTTCAACAAAATAAGGTTACTTGGACAATTTTATGAATAAAAGTACTCGTGTGGAAAGTCGATCGGAGCAACGAGTCTTGATAAAAATGTAGTTCTACTCGACGACATCAAACCCGCTCGTCCACCATTATTTGAAATGAATAATTATCAAAGCAGAAATAATAATGATAACGTTAATTCAACAACATTTATAACAGGAATAATACAAAGTATGCTAAAATGAAGTCGTAAACAAAAAGTACAGTAACTATATGGAAGTTTAAGTCACAATTGTGATAGCAGATATTTTTTCAAAAGAAATATCAAGTTCTGTAGATTCGTGGTGTTTTTAAACTAACAAGCTACTCTACTATGAAATATCGAATTCATTCCATATTTTGTATGTACATAATACGTGTGGAATAATCACGTTTCGTGTTGATCAGTTATCTGAATCTCATGAAACTCAACATTCGAATGTTTCAAATTCTTCTTCACAGCTAAACTGTTGATGAGTTTCACTGATAATTATAATTTTATGGGAGAAATTCTTTAACACGAATCTAAATTTAGCTGAAAAAACGCACATCGGAAAAAATATTTACTATACTAATAAAAAGCAAACGAATGAACTACAAAAACGGCTGCACATGATCAGGTGAAAAATATCCAGGGAATAATTATGTTCCATTTCTTTCACAGATGTTGACAAAAAAACCTTTTAGAAAGTTTTGATAAAAAATGAGAAACTGGAATGCGATTTTGTTTTGTTGAGTGGTGTGTTGTCATATGACTATCATTGTATTGTCAATATTCTATAGGATATTTTGAATTTTTTTGATATGGCCGAACAGTTTACATTCAATGAATATGCAGATATGCATGTATTTTATGGACGAGCATTTTGTAATGCTGCAGAAGCTCGTCGTCTGTATTCCGAGCATTTTCCCAATCGAACGGTACCGTCAAGAGAAACATTCGAGCGTGTCGATCGCAGCTTGAGGGAGACAGGTATGTAATAATTGATAATTAATTTGATCACGTTGTTTTATTTCGATATTATTGTAGGTACAGTTTTGCCAAAACGAGGTGGTGAGAGCGCTCCTAGGACTGTACGTACCGTTGTATTGGAGGAAAATATTTTGGAAGCCGTCGCTGATGATCCTTCAATGAGCATCAGAAATCTATCAGAACAGTTCCATACATCCAAGTCCACTATTCATAGAATAATTAGAGAACAACTGCTCCACCCATTTCACATCCAGAAGGTACATGCCATGACACCTCAAGATTTTCCAGCACGACTGGAATATGCCAATTGGTTCATGGATAGGCAAAGAGAGGATATGACTTTTATTAATCGAGTTTTATTCACTGATGAAGCAGGTTTCGGTAGAGATGGAGTTATCAATTCTCATAATCTCCATATATGGGCCGAAGAAAATCCCCATGGGATATTGCAAACCAAACACCAACGGAAATTCAACGTGAATGTTTGGGCTGGTATCATAGGAAACCATCTTATAGGACCATTCGTTCTACAGGACCGATTGAATGGAGAACGTTATTTGGAGTTCATTCAGAACGATTTGAATGGACTTTTGGAACATGTTCCATTGCAAACCCGAAGAGATATGTGGTTTATGCATGATGGCGCTCCTCCTCATTTTAGTTTGATTGTGCGTGACCATCTGAACCATATTTTCCACAATAGATGGATTGGTAGAGGTGGGCCATATTCATGGCCATCGCGGTCTCCGGATTTAAATCCATTGGATTTCTTTCTGTGGAGGCATCTAAAAAGCCTTGTTTACGCTACACCTATTCACACAAGAGATGCATTGTTGAATAGAATAACATTACATTGTGAAGCCATACGAAACGACCCTGGAATGCTATTTCAAGTACAGAGAGGGTGTCTTCGCAGACTAAGAAAATGTATAGAGAGAGAAGGTGGTCATATCGAGCAGTTTCTGTAGCGGATTTTTCATTTCTGTTTGCTCTTGAGGCTCTTGAGTTTCGTTAGTTAAACGTGTTTGCATTATAAAAATTCGTTATGAACATTTTACCTATCATTTCCATTTTCCTTAAAAACTAATATTTTCGAATAATGGTAGACATCTCAGGATAAATGTTGTTGAATTAACGTTATCATTATTATTTCTGCTTTGATAATTATTCATTTCAAATAATGATGGACGAGCGGGTTTGATGTCGTCGAGTGAAACTACATTTTTATCAAGACTCGTTGCTCCGATCGACTTTCCACACGAGTACTTTTATTCATAAAATTGTCCAAGTAACCTTAATTTGTTGAAAAATATTGAAAAATATCTGTCATTTCAAAGTTTTGGGGTGTGGACCATCGGGGTAGTCCGTTCCTGACTTTGTAGCAAAACAACTGACTCCTGCATGAAAGCTCATCGAAGGAATTCATTTGTTTAGTCAATTACCAAAATTTGGATGATTTTGAATATTCACTTGAAAAGTTATCAAAGAAAAACATTTTTCATTTTGTAACTTCGAGGGCCCGTTACTTGGTAACGAAGGATTTTAGGAAAAAAAGTTATATGAAGTACTGGTGATATTTTGACCCCATCTATACATTCCCGAGAGGAAAAGAAGAAGTCCAAGGACACCGTGTATATATACCGGGTGTCCCCACATTTTATGTGACAGGCAATATCTGGTTTGTTGAAGGAGATACACAAAAATGTTTCATACAAAAGTTTTAGGAGTTCATGAGAGCTATATTTTGATATAATTTTTAAATTACAGGGTGTTTGGTGTAGGTGCTACAGACCAAAATTCCATTTTTTAAAATAGAACGCCCTGTATATCATTACATATTCAGATGCTACGTTAAATTCTGATATCATTTCATGTTTGGTTTTTGAAATTCGGTTACGGCGTTGTTGAGTTATTGCACTTTTCCTTAAATATAAAGTTTCAAAAAAACGTATTTACTCGTACACGAATCCAGTCTATATCTTTTATTAAATTGAACTAGACTAATACTGAAAACAAACCATTATTCTCACCTCTACGATGCGATATCGATATCAGTTGAATATAATATTGAAATTCTTGAGAATGTGACTAACTTGAGGGCGAATTGCTTTATATTGCACAATTTCATCAAGTAGCTTATGCTTGTTGATGCCATAGTAACAAATGTTGTTGAATTGTATCTACTTGTCAGTTCGATTCAGTGATTCTTTGCAAAACAGTAACTGTGTTCTTTGTGCGAAAACTCCAGTATGCCTTTCGCGTTTAGTCCAAGTGATTGCATTGATATGTTATTAATTTTTGGGGAATGTCAGAAAAACTGCCGTCAAGCACAACCTCTATACCAAGAACGTTTTCCAGACAGACCCATTCCGTCACGAATGACTTTTTCGAGAGTTGTAGAAAAATTGCGAACTGGGTCATTTCCTTCTACTATAAAGCATCGTCATCATACGAGATCTGTTAGAACTGAAGATTTAGAGATCAATGTGTTGGCTTATATTATTATTCATACACATGTTTCTATCCGTACTCTTGCAGAAGAAGTCGGTGTGAGTAAATCTAATGTACAGAGAATTCTGAAAGAAAATAAATACCACCCATTCAAAATTCAGTTGGTACACCCATTCAAAATTCAGTTGGTACAAGGTTTGAAACCCACGGACTTTGACTTCATTTGAATTCATTGCTTGTATTCAGGTAATATTACATGAATATTACAGGTAATATTACACAACTCCAATAATGGAGTTGTGAATCGACATAACAGTCACTATTGGTCTCAAGAAAATCCCCACTGGGTCCGCGAAAGTAATTTTCAAACTACTTGGTGTGGATTGTTCAATGGCCGCATCATAGGACCTTACTTTTTCAATGAAAATCTCAATGGATTGCGATATTTACATTTTCTAGAAAATGATTTGATCCAGTTGATGGAAGATATTCCCATAGCAGAACGACAAGGAATTTGGTAGCAACAAGATGGTGCTCCTCCTCACAATTCACAGGTTGTTACTGAATATCTGGATAGAACGTACCCAAATAGATGGATAGGTAATAAGGGTCCAATTCGGTGGCCGGCTCGTTTCCCAGATTTATCACCGCTTGATTTTTTCCTATGGGGTTATTTAAAAGATATTGTTTTCACTACTCCCCTTTGAATGTGGATGATCTGAAAATGAAAATTCGACTAGCGTGCAGTGATATTACGCCTGATATTATAAGAGCGACTTGTACGAGAGAAGTGATTCGACGTTTCGAAGCCTGTATAATATCTAATGGACATCACTTTGAACAATTTTTATGACTTATTTCTAGGTACCTACCATTCTTATGAAATGATTTATCAAGTTATATTATTTACATTGTTATTAATTAAAGATTTGTTTTCGAATACACCTCTTTCAATTTCGCAATTGTTTCATATTCAAAATGATTCCTGACTGAATTCCACAACTCAAAATTGAAACCATTACTTCGAACACCCAAAATTTTGACTAATTTTCATGTGATCTGATGCAGAGAGAATAATTGAATGGGATATTTTAAAAAATAATAGTCGTTCTCAAGACTTTACATTTTAAGCAATAACTCAACAACGCCGTAACCGAATTTCAAAAACCAAACATGAAATGATATCAGAATTTAACGTAGCATCTGAATATGTAATAATATACAGGACTTTCTATTTTAAAAAATGGAATTTCGGTGTATAGCACCTACACCAAACATCCTGTATATTTGAAAATTATATCAAAATATAGCTCTCATGAACTCCTAAAACTTTTGTATGAAACATTTTTGTGTATCTCCTTCAACAAACCAGATATTGCCTGTCACATAAAATGTGGGACACCCGGTATATAAATATATAAAATGAATAGATAAGTACTTTTTGACCATTCCCATATTGATTTCAATTCAAGAACCACCGGTAGACAGCTGTTTCAGCCTATTGGGCATCGTCAGTACCGGGAAGGCGGTCCTCGATTGAAGACAAAATGAGAAAAAAATCAAGAAAGTACTTGATAAAAATAGCTGCTTAAACGCAAGCGAAACATAAGTGAAACCACCTATTGGTGTGACACCCAAGTCAACTTGCCAAGTTTTTATGTCAGTGTTGGTGGTTTGAACAATCAACCGACAATTGCGGTAGCAGAAATTTGGGAAGCTAACCTGGAATTCCATCAGAAAACGAATCCACATGTTTCTAGAAATGATATAAAATCTAGCTGCGTTTACGCAGCTATTTTTAACAAGTACTTTCTTGGTTTTTTCTCATTTTGTCTTCAATCGAGGACCGCCTGCCCGGTACTGACGATGCCCAATAGGCTGAAACAGCTGTCTACCGGTGGCTCTTAAGTTGAAATCAATATGGGAATGATCAAAAATTACTTATCTATTCATTTTTTATTTTCATGGAATTATTTTCCAGCAGCTTGACTGCATTAACCTTTCTAGATTATATATATATATATATATATATATATATATATATATATATATATATATACATCCCGATATCAATATGGCATCCATACATTGAATGCGCTGATAGGGCGTCCATCATAATTTGAAGAATTTACCGAATATATTTCATGGTAAGTACTAGAAAACTGATTTCTGTAGGCTGGCATGACATTTTTACCACCATAAAAAAATTGAGTTCACTATTGATTCGATAGTAGAGCGTCCGTCCGTCAAACATTCATAAGAACTCCTCAGTATACACCATCATCAGACATCTGATTGATAATAGGGAGTCCAATAAGTATATTTTCATACATGAAATAGATTATTGGGAATCCTTACAACGTTGCCAATATTTACCGCATTAAATGTAGGCAGCAAGTGGGTTTTAATTTCTTCACATCTGTTTTTCAACAAGCGTTGTGCCAACGACAAATTGCGTATGGATTTCAGGTAGCCGGTATGTATTTCATTTTTACATAGGTACCAAGTGATATTGACTGATCATGAAAAGTTTATTCCATAACGAAATTTTCAATATCATTCGATAATTTTTGTCTTGGTTGGCATATTTCCATTTTAACACTGTATGATATTTAAGCGAGCCGAATATAATGATAGGAGAAGTGAAACCGACACATGCATGGTGTGATTATTGAAAGTTCAACTTTAATTACAAAAAGTTCATTGTATATTTCCATTAGAAAACAGCAAGAATTCAAAGTATTCAAACTAGTTGAAGACGCCAAAATGACAGACGATAGGATAAATAATATGAATTACCAAAGAATGTAAATATTCACGGCCGTAGATGACAGTGTAAAATCTGTTTTCAGCGTTTGCGTGGTTTGCAGGTTTTTATGCCTGACGTTTCGTCTACTACTGCGGTATACATTATCAGAGGCGATGTGGTAACGGTTGCAAAGCCCGAGTTCGTGGTCGAGTTGTTGTTCCCGTTAACTGAGTTATTGAGCATTGAAAAATTTGGTTGTTGAAAATTGGACGTGCCTGAGTGTTTTGTTGAGCACAGTCATATTTACTCAGTGTCATATTTATTCCATTTGGCTGATACACACTACACAGGATAGCCATCTAGAAGGCATCAAGACCTGTCAAGATTCATTTCCGTGTATGTTATACGATTTTTCGAGTCATGCATTTTTCAATATTTCTTTAAGGACTGACCTAAATATTTTTTAATTTTTTCTAGAGTTTTTCGTTTTTAATACGCTTTTATTAGGTCGACCTGTATGTATGTATGTAACTATGTAGTCAAATCTAAGAAAACTAATTTAACCATCTTTTAAAGATCGTAGCGTTATGAAAATTGGCAGTTTTATGTGATTTTGATGACAATATGGTAGGTACTCTGGAGCTGATCTGATGATGGAGCCGGAAGATAGGCACTAGGATTCCATGATGAAATATCGTATCATAGTCGTGTTTGGTCTTGTAATGAACGTGAATCTCTTTTTATCAATGTGCTCCACAAGATCACATTATAAAAGTTCAAAAACATTATATTTTGTTCATTATGATTTTTTTTAGTAACATAACATATTGTTTTAATTTTTCTATATATTTATCATTATATCCTGTTTCTGTATCAAATAAAGACATTCGGTAAGTTGAACAAACTGTTTTAGCGCAATTTGTTTATAAATTGTGTATGACCGTATGGGAATTCAAAAAATTTTTATCTTCATAATATGATATTCAGAAAAAAATACGATTTTTAATTGTTTATGAACGTTTTTTTATATATCTCGAATGTTCAAATGATTATTCGGAGAATGTTTTCTATTTTGAAAATCATAATTGACATTTCTCTACAAATTGACAGAAACATTTTTCATAATTAATTTTATCATTTATTACCAAAACAATTTATTATTAACGCATTCTTAACCGTCAGAGTTAGTATCTGAGTTTGATACGTAGAATGCCTGAATCAGTTTTCGATATACTGGATGGTTAGTATTTTGTTGATCAACAATCATGCCGTACTCGAAGTTGAAATTGTCATCATCCCAACAACATCGGATGCACTCATCACTGTTTTTCTACTGCTTTAAGTTTTACTGCAGTTAGATACCTACTATGCAACTACAATGAACTAGTTTCAGTAATTCTAAACCTGCCAATGGTTATGGTGTTTTCATGGGCAAAAACAGAGTCTCTGTTTTTTCTCATCCCCAATCTGTAGCTGTTGAAAGATTGTTAAGCTATGTTTGAACTTGACTAATCTGATCTAATCTTTTTTCCGAACTTTCTTCAGCAGTCTCCGAAAATTATGGTTGAGGTGTCATTCGATTCGGAATAGCGTCTAGAAAGTTTTTGAAAACGGACGACTTCCGAAAATGAAAATAGCAAAAGTTATAAACAATTTAGAGAATAATAAAGAATGGATTTAATTTTTTGAAAATATTTCTAAAACTAATTGAGATTTTCAAAATCGAAAATTCGAAAATAGGAAGAAATTTCCTATAAAAAAGTTTCAACTCCCGGAACTGTAGGACCAATATATATATAATTTTCCCGAAGCCCTGAAAATGAGCTCGAAATCGGCTGTCTGGCCGCGCGTGAGCCGTGCCTGTTTGGGCCATTTTTACTAAAAAAAATTTCAGCATTTAAAATATATAAATTAAGGAATGAAAGAATTCAGGCATATACTCAAATGATAAATGAACAATAATCTGTCGGTAAAAAATGTTTATTGCAGTTATTCGATTTATTACGCTATTGTTAATTAACAATTTTCTATCGCTCGATCATCAACAAATCAGAAGTTAGATGAACATATTTCTTTAAAATTTTTATCACTCATTGTTTAAAAATTTATTATAAACAAATGCATTGTTTATAACATGATTGAATTTTTTTTGGATCTTAATTTTTGATAAAAATCATGATTTTTTTCAATTGTCTCTTGAAGAAATTTTTACAATGCAAAAAAAACGCATTTGTTGAGTAACAATTTTTTTACCACCAATTAATAATATTAAGAAACCAATTTTTTAAAATAATTATTCATCTTGTTTTTAATTCGGAACAAAAACAATTTAATTTTTAAAATTCTCCATTGTGTATTGAATAAACAATTTGTTATAAACAAATGAATGTTTTCATTTAATTTTTGTTCCAGTTGCAATTGATGAATGAAAAAAACCATGCATTTTTTTATTCACTCCATTTTTTATCGAATTTATGACAAAGTTTTAAACAATAAGTGATGAAATAAAAAAAATATTTTTATGTAGCTTCTGATTTAAAAAAAACATATCAGTAATAATGATGAATAAAAAAATTTTTTCGATTATTTATTAAACTTTTTCATTAAAAAATGCAGTAAATTGTTAATAAATAATTGAAAAATAATAATTTTTCAATATTTCGAAAATGAATCTATTCCTAACCGTTATAATCATAACTCTACGAAAGGAAAAAATTTCACACTTTTAGTTTAAAGTGTGAAAATATTACATTTGCAATAATGATAATCGAGTGATAAAAAATTGTTAATTAACAATAGCATAATGAATCGAATAATTGCAAAAAAAAATTTTTACCGACAAATTATTGTTCATTTATCTTTTGACTATATGACTGAATTTTTTCATTCCTTGGTTCATATATTTTATATGGTAAACACTCTTTTGTAAAGCTTAGCCCAAACAGGCACGGCCTACGCGCGGCTAAACACCCGATTTCGAGCTCATTTTCAGAGCTCCGGGAAAATTATAAATATTGGTCCTACAGTTCCGGGAGTCAGGACTTTTTGATAGAAAATTTCTTACTCTTTTCGATTTTTTTTTCGATTTCGAAAATTCCAATTAGTTTTCGAGATATTTCCAAAAAAATAAATCCATTTTTTATATTTCACCAAATTGTTTATAACTTTCGCAATTTTCATTTCCAAAAGTCATCCGTTTTCAAAAACTTTCTAGACGCTATTCCGAATCGAATGATACCTTAACCATAATTTTCGGAGCATATTGAAAAAATTTCGAAAAAAAAGCACTTCTTGAGTAGACTAATAAGTTTTCGAAGAATGAGTAATTAAAGCGGTCGGCGGTCATGTTGCTAAGATTTCCGTCTTTGTGTTAGTAACACTCACCGATAAACGGTCTATTCTACATTGATTTATAAAATGTTGAATAGCTCCAAACAGTCTTAACATTATTCGTTCTCCAGCGTCTATAACATCCCTGTTGAGTGGGATCTATAGAAAATTTTCAACTTCGTTTCTCAAAATTGAATCTTTCAAAATTGAATTCATCAAAGTGTTTACCTCCATTGATAATCTTCGAATTGCATAATCTTCGAAAATTTGCTGAAATGTGACATTTTTATACCAAGTGATTTTGTGCAAAATACATCCACCATCAATAATGAATTCATTTTCAGGAGGATCAGTTGTAGACTGTTCTGATGTATGCAGCAATAAACTCATACGTTCATGAAGTAAAGAAATTAAAGTTTTGTTGTCAATCATCGCTGCTACAATCCGCTGAAATAACAGTGAAGCATCGACATTGACAGATTCATTGTCGATTGAGAAGAATAGATTTGGTGTACCTGCAAGACTTTCAACTCGGTATTTCATATAAAGAAATCTGTGGGATATCATTATTTGAATTTATATTCCATATGACACAACATAAATACGAAGTACGAATGTTCAGTGAAAATTAACGATTGTAAAAATCCAATTCTTCACAGTGAATTCATTCAGCTACATGAATTATAGAATACAAAAAAACATTCTGTATTGATAGTTAATTTTATATCCTAGAAACCAAACAAATTAGTTCACTTACATAATCTGCGGGAAATATTCCAATGCTCATTTCCCAACTTCTTCAATGTCAGTTGCAAATTCACAACTTATGACAAAACAAAAACTGTCTTATGAGCTACATGATGACAATTTGAAAATTTTCAATGGCTTTATCTGAGCAACCGAATGAAATAAAAAAAAATCTCAGAAAACAACTTCCATCATAGGAAGGGGGTAACAAAATGGTGTGATAACTAACTTGTTTTCACTTACCCCCTCGCCCCCAGCCACCCCAACTTTATAATCTCAAATGGCAACCCCTACTTATACGCAGCTACATTCGATGTAGTAATTTTTGGTTTATTAAATAAAGCACTATTTATTTAAATTACAATTTTATTTTTTATTATTAGTTTACGAAATGTTCAAAATGATTTCCGTGTTAGGAATCACACGTTATAAGGTAATATCTCGTTAGTCCTTAGCATGCACAAATTTTGACTTCTGAGGGTTGTCGTTCGTAGGGGTACGATAACTATTTAACGGAAAAAACAGATTGAAACAGAATTAGATTTCCATCTTTTTCAAGATAATAGAAGAGTATATTTTCGAACTCTTGACGTATATTGGCAAATGTTTCTTTGGAAATAGCTCAGCATTCTTGGATTATTCTTTCCTTCAGTGGCTTTATTGAATCAGATTGCGTCGTCTTTAAAACAACCTATTTTAAGTAAGTGGCCCAGAGGAAAAAATCTAGAGGAGATAGGTCCAGGGATGTGAGAGGCCATTCAGTAGAATCTCTTCTTCCAATACATTGATCAGCATAATTATTATCTAACCATTGAATAACTGGAACTACAAAATAATAAGGTTCCCCATTCTGTTGAAAATGTAATACATTTTCTTTCAAAGATAAATTGCCGTGTATGTCTCTGTGATTCTCTAATTCATGAACTATCCGAGGTTCGATAGATCTTTCTAGCATGTGATCATACATTTCGCCATTTACATTTTCTTCTATATACAGTGTGTAACAACGAAAACCTAACAGAGCCGTTTTTGAATATAAAAAGTAAGATTTTCAAAAAAGCTCGGACACGTCGATTTCTAATTGAAGGGGGACACCTTTCAGACTAATCAGATTTTTTGTAGTACGCACCCCCTCAGAGAGGTGCGTCCGACGACCTTTATTTAGATGGGGAAAGTAGGTCGAGTGGCACCTTGTTTTAAAGGTCTTTCGAATACCTTCACAACTCTGTTAAAAGAAAATTTTTGTAACGATTAGTTTTCGAGATAATTTGAAGTTAAAATTGCCATGTTGATAATACATTAGACAGACCACTCGGTAACTTGTATGCCTAAATAAAAAAAAATTTAAGCAGTTCTTCTTATCAATTTTTTGTTAAATAACAACGTTCGATTGTTTTGTTGAAACGGGTCGTGTATTGTTATTTGTTTAAACATTTCTTTCACTACTGCCGAAAGGGTTTCAGTTATTGCTTCATTTTTTGGCAACGACCAAAATGCTAATAAAACATCAATTTTATTTAACGAGCAAAAACCTGGTAAACACCTAAGCAGAAATCACGTTCTGGATTTGGTCACAAAATTCAGGGAGACAGGTTCGGTTTTAAATGAAAAAAGTGATGTTCAGAGAAGGGTAGTGAATGACGATAATGCGATTGTAGTGTTTGGTCAAGTCATCGCCAATCCCAGGTTAAGTACCAGAGGTTTATTCGCAATGGCAGGAATAAGCCATATGATCGCATGGAGAATCCTTAAAAACCACAAATACCATCCTTACAAAATTAAACTTGTTCGTGAACTCAATGAGGATGATTTTGACCGAAGACAGGAGTTTTGTGAGGGCATGAGTGAAATATTAATGCAAAATCCCGAACTGCTTTATAACATCTGTTATTCGGACGAAAGCTCATTTTATTCAAATGGTTGCGTGAACCGTTACAATTGCCGTTATTGGTCGGATGAAAACCCAAGACAATACGCAGAAATACATACCCAACATCCCCAAAAGTTGAATATCTGGGCCGGAATATTAGGCAATCATATTATAGGTTCATTTTTCATTGATGGAAATTCAACCGGTGATTCTTATTAACAACTTCTTGAAGAGGCAATTCAACCTTCATAAGTAGGTGCCACTCAATTTACCTAAAATGTAATGGTGGTAACCAACCCCATCCCCCGGAGAAATCTCCTCGTAATAAACAAATAATTCGACATCAAATGGACACGTATTAGCAGGTTGTCATAAAAAGCAAAAATTTATTTTTTTTATGAGAGTTCTGAACGTAACTTGCACCTTAAAAACAATTTGATTTATTTTAAAAAGAGTTGAACTCAATGCAAATACCTTTAAAACTTCAAATTATCTCGAAAACTAATCGTCACAAAAATTTTCTGTTGACAGAGTAGTAAAGGTATTCGAAAGACCTCTAAAACAAGGTGCCACTCTCCTTCCCTATCTATCCCTATCTATTATCGAGACGAATAAAAAAAAATAGAAGAGGCGTAAAATATTCAAGTCTTAATATTAATGCTACGATGGTAAAAATCATGTTTTTGAAAATTTACTGAATTAATAATAGAAAATAAAATTTATTCTGAATGAATTCTTTTATTTGATGAACCAAAACTTACTGCATCGAATGTAGCTTTGAAGAGTACCATTGAAGAGCATATCTTAAGAGCTTTCAGATAATGTATCACAAGTAGGTGGTTGCCTTTCAAAAATATGAAGTTGTGGTGGCTGGGGGCAAGGGTGTGAGAGAAAAAACAAGTTAGTCATCACATCATTTGTTTCTCCCTTTGTATTATGAAAGTTGTTTTCAGCGATTTCTTATATTTTATTTGGTTGCTCAGAGATAGACCTTGTAAGTTTTCAAATTGTCACCCTGTGTATGAAACCGGCGCCGACCTACAAACATACCAAATCAACGATATTTCTAACAAATCATTGAGACTTCCCTCTCGCAAAAACTATTGCATTGTTGTCAGTTATATGGACGCCTCATAATCGCTCACATGTATGAAAAATATACGGCACAAGTATACGCGTACCTCCCGAGCGCCACCAAAATAAAAAAGACTCAACTAGAATATACGCCAATACATATAATTTTGACAATGAAATTGATAAATAGGCGCCCATCTGAAATTTTGTCAGATGGAAGATAGGGAACCTCTGAACTGCCTGGCATGGTGAAACAATTCGGCGTCCATATATGGACGCCTCATTGAAACCGGACGCCCGATTGATAGAAAATTGTAAATGTACGGAAGCTCTATTGATAGTTGGATATATATATATATATATATATATATATATATATATATATATATATATATATATATATATATATATGATGTATTTTGAAACACCCTATACACACATTGATACCATGTTTTTTCCTTTAATGATGTATTTTGAGACATCTTGTACACATTGACGCCATTTTTATATGTATTTTGACGCACCTTATACACATGAGGGATTGCACGTTGAAACCTAACAACCTATATACTCCACTGAATGACCGTTACATTGCCGCCATGTTTTTTCTCTAATCAGATTTTTCATTCATCATTATTAATATATTACTTTTACGCTTCCAATATTTTCATCTATATTTATTATTTTTATTATTCAACTACGCTCTCATCTTTGAATCTCTTCGATATTCATTTCATTCTTTCCCGTTTTTATTCACTACTCTGAATCGCCGATGACAGCCGACAAAACAACCGCCATCACTATCAACAATTTGCAATTACTTCCAATATCCTACGTTGGTGTCGTGGCTAAGAACGTCAACGACCTGGGTTCAATTCTCATACCGGTGAATTTTTTTAATTGAATTTCCCTCAGCTGCCGATGACCACTAGGACCACGTGACTGGTACGTGACAAGGGGATTCAGAAGTAAAGCCCTAAGAAGGGCCAAGGGGCGAGACGCAGTCCCAAGGGAACACACGCTCTTTGAATCTCTCCGAAACTCATTCCATCCTTCTCTGCATCGATTACGACACACGTTTCTCTCTCTCGGTTACTAAAGTCTCTGTCTGAAACACTGACCAACGACGCACGACCTTAAAGTGTTTTCTGACTTGAATTTCTCGCTATACGCGCGGTAGCTTCTGATTGTCGACTGAATGATGGCGAAAGTGAAAAAAAAGAGTTTATGCACTAGTTTCTCAGAGGTAAAAGGTTACTTCAGTTGAAAATGAGCATTTATAATTTTTTGATCACTTTTCAATATTATAAAGGACATTACACAATTTTATGTATATGCCTCTGAACAATCACAATAACTGATGCTATGTGAAATATTATTTTAAAGAGGTAAAGTTGAAATGAAACAGCTGCTATAAAAAATATTTATTTACATACATATCAACATAATATATTTAAAATAAAATAAAAGTGAGCAAACTAGAAGTTACAATCATATATGAGCGAAAGACAATGAAAATTATTTCATTTTTATATTGAATTCCAATGAAACTGGAACAAAAACAAAAAAAGGCGTTTTCACGAACTATTCAAAATTTTAGAAAAATGAAGAGACCTGTTAATTTTAAATTGAAGTGATTGTGATTTTGCTACTCCTACTCCCAAGCTAGGATAAGAATCATCCAAAATATTTCAATGGCACTGTGAATCGACTGAGATATCGTTTTGATGTAGTGGATATTTTTATCCCTCGAAAACACTTTTCCCACACCAGAAAAAAAATACTGTCTCTCAACCAAAACCTTTCTTTCCAAAACAATGTTTTGTTATATTTATGTATTATTTATTTAATTTTCCATATTTCATAATTGGCAAAAACTCAATGTAGTTCGTTTTGGTTGGTTTCCGGATTTTGCTATGGTCTTCTTTGGTTTTAATTTCCAAACGTTTCGACCGTAACTGCAGCAGTCATCTCCAGTGGCGTGTTCGAAGTACTCTTCTTGAGATGTCAACTGAAACTGAAGCTCTCATTTCTGCTGTGTCATTATAGTGCTGATTTTTCGCGCACTTTCTGTAATGGTGGGTTGACTTGGCTTTGTTTTGGCACTTTTCAATGCTGTGTGCTAGATCTTCAGTAGTTATGTTGTCTCCTCCTTTCTGTTGAAGTTCTCTTGGTGTGTGTGTGTATTTCTAAAGGTTCTAAATGCATTCTTGTTGAATAATTACTCGACGTTGCTAGCCTCTCGGTATTTTCGAACACGATCTTGTGTTCCCCGTCGGACAGTGCAGGATACATAGTATCCTTTAAACTCCCGCTGACTTGAGTGGATCTCAGCTGTCTTTTGCTGATCTCAGATGATCCGATATTTTCTTTGTTGGTTTGAAGACCGTGTTAATTTTCCCCTTCTTTAGAATTTTATTCGGCTGGTGACACCTTCTAGTTATGACAGATAGTGCCTTGGAGTTGATCTTCAATGGTGTTTCTCTTCTTCTCCTTTGAACGAAAAGAAGCATTGGCACCCGCCTAGTTGAGCACAAGCGGAGTTGCCGATTGGGACAGACCGAGAAGTCTGCAGTCGCTGAACATGCACTGTCCGACGGGGAACACAAGATCCTGTTCGAAAATACTGAGAGGCTAGCAACGTCCAATAATCCAATAATTATTCAACAAGAATGTATTTATAAGCCATATAAATATACAAACAGCAAGAGAACTTCAACAGAAAGAGTGAAATGTGAGTGAAGTGAAGTGAAATAGAAGAGTGAAAATATCTACCAAAGATCTGGCACACAGCATTGAAAAGCGCCAAAAAGGCCAAGTCAACCAAACCACGTGGGGAGTACGCGCGAAACCGCCATTACAGAAAGTACGCTAAAAAACAGCACTATAAATGAGAGCTTCAGTTTCAGTTGACATGTCAAGAAGAGTACTTCGAACACGTAACTGAAGATGACAGTCGCAGTTGCAGTCGAAACTTTTGGGATTATAACCAAAGAAGACCAAGACAAAACCAGGAATCCAATCAAAACATTGACGCCAGCCGTGAAAGCTTATTCCTCATTCCTATACAAAAGTAATGTGACCAAATTTACTACTGTAAAAATTTATTATCATAAAGATACAGGTTTTCATCAGTAAGAACCTTAAATCAAGTAAGTAATAAGTTAGGAACTGAACAAAAATGTATTTTTTAAATATATAGTGTTATCCTTCAATACAAAAAGGTATGGGTCTTTGCATTTTTATAAAATATTGACACTGTTCCCAAAAACATTTCCTGTTCAATTTACGTTTGGTTAATTTGTATAGAGCAATAGATACATCATTATTGTTGGGTGAATACATTTTATTAATCATTGAAAAAAGGTTTTATAATAATTATAATATAAATTGGAAAATTATTGGGATTTCTTGTTCAAATTTTATATAATAACAGTCATAATAATTGAAATAAAAACTAAGTGGGATTCCTTTCAAATTATTACTTAACTATTTGAGTATAACTTATTATTTACTTTGATACAGCTTGACAATCAAAATTAAGGAACAAATAGTTCCTCACAGCTTGACAATTAAAATCAAAAAGAACAGATTTCCCACAGAATTTTCAAACATTCAACATAAACTGAAAGTATATAATAAAGATAACCATAAATAATGCATATATGTACACACCTAAAAAACTAATTTCACCTTCGTACTAGCCAATTTACTTGAAATCACATATTTCAATTTAGAAAAATACTCCTATGATCATCAACCTAGAAACTAATTTTACAATTTTCTTATCTTTGGCACATATATTGATATTTATATCACTGAAAGCTTGTTTATTTATTTAAACATAACTTTATCTATATCATATTCATAATATTTCCTAATCAAGTATCCAATATCGCTGAAGCCGCTAGTTCAACATTCCAATTAGTTCTTTGCAAAGCGGCTTCACATTGCTCTTTCTCAGCCAAGCCCAGCCTGAAACAGGTTAGATGAAACCATACAATTGCCAAATGGGTACTGGTAAGTAATAAATGATAAACTTCATTAGATATTTAAGAAGGGTTCCAACTAGGGAATATAAAATTTGTTTCATTACTGAAATGTTGTTACTTCTTATGACAGGAGTTAAGATGGTAATAGAAAATTATTTGAAAGCAGCAATATGCATTGATGAGTAAAAACGTTTCAGAGAGAGTGTCGAACAAAATTTCTGACAAGTACAATGTTTTTGGATTACATATCTTGAAGTTAAAGATAATGAAAACATCTTCGGGAACCCTCTAGTGGAAATAGTACGGTAACATTTCAGAAATGGGATTGTGAGAGTGAATATTAATCAAATTTGTGAAAAAATGTATTGCTTATAAAATAAAAAGTGAATGAAAAATAATTACTCTATGAATAAATAAAAATTACTGGAAAATACAGATCCGACTATACTAAAAGAACAAACAATAACAAAAGTTCGGTTATGTTCATGGAGAAAGTGACAATTCATTTTATAAATATGTTCGGCAGAAACTGGGTGGAAACAAATTTCCATAACAGCTACTTACTTGATAGCAATACCATGCACTTGCACATACTTCCAGGTGGAAAGTATATTCATTCTTTCTATAAGCAAGGAATATTAATTTGAGGTCTCAACAAAATGAGCAGATCAATATTCATACAGAGAGCCAGGCTGCCCTTGAGGAATTGATTAACCCAAAGGTGAAATAACGACTATTTTGAGAATACTGTAAGAAGTGGAGGCCAGAAATAGATTGATTCTATAGCAGGTGCCAGGACATCTGGGAATTTCAGGCAACGAAAAAGCTGATCAACTGGCTGCAGATCACGAACTGTGTCATTAGGGAAAACAAAGAGTAGCGGTAAAATATAAATATGAACACAAACAGGTGAAACCTTTACAAAAGAACTGTCTTTAGAATTGAACGATTTGCTTAGATCGTTCACAAATTTCTGAAAAAGAGTGATCACTAAAAGGCATATTCAACTCAAGGCAATACATTTTATGAATTGATTGAAAGAGTATATTTTTAGGAAAGATTAATTTTGGGAAAGAGAGTTTTTGTTCCAAAGAAAGGAAGGAAGCAATCAATTTCAAAAATTGACTCTATACAAAGATGTGTAGATCATGCAAAGAAGTAACTTTCAGACCCAAACTTGAAGAAAAAGCCCTGTCGAAACAGCTATTTTCATATAAACATTGAATAACACGAAAGAAAAATACTTTCGAAACAAATATTTTATATTAACGCTGAATTATACCAAAAACCAATTTTCTCTATTCAGTTTGTATTTATTGGTATATTGTGTTTGTACGAATGTTTGGAATACAAACGGAATAGAGAAAAGTATTTTTCGTATGATTCAGCGTTCATATAAAAACATTTTATAAAGTTCTGAACTTTCTCCGTTATATTTATGAATTTCGTATGTTGGTGACCAAACACAACTACAAAAATCCTTAACCGATCTTTCCAATGCAAAGAACTAACATTTTTATTGCTTTCTGAGATTTTTTCATACTGTTCATCTCTTTTCAATTGAAATAACACTTTATTGTAAGAAAGTAAACAATTCCAAATAAAATCTCAAAATATTCATCTCTCCCAACTACCTACACAGTAGGTTCTGGTAAATGTCTGCCGAAAAACAACAAATTGTCCGGCTAATACGCTAATACCACGCTGGATGTTGTATTATACTGTTGAGAGGTAATACCTCGAAACCGATCTGTGGGTGATCTACTCGGCCGGTCAAAATGGCGACAGGAGAAGGTGCTATGTCACTTCTCTCCAGTGAACTTGAATTAACGAAGCAAAGTGTAAACATTGCTCAAAAATTGTTAAAGACAAAATAAAGTGCAGCAAATGTGCACAAATTTTCCACCCCTCATGCCTTGAACAATCTAGCAAGCAGAAAAAACAGAATGCAAACACGTTCCTGAATCCAAAGTTGACAATTCACATAAAAATGTATCAGAAGAAGCATACCTGAAAGAAGAAAATTCCCTTCTGAGGCAAATCATAATTGATAAGGACACGATCATCAAAGACAAAGATCAATAAATTCTACTACTAAACGAAAAAATGTCCTATGTGGAGGCTGAATTGGCAAGATGCAACAAAAAAGGAGGCAAACTTAACTCACAAAACCAATATTCCAATACTGTATAAAAACAATGGACGAAAAAAATGAGGACATGATACGAACAACCAGCAAAAAGGTGATTAACACTTCATACAAAAATAACAATTTGCTTACCGAAACAAACAAAAAGTTCGAATACACAGGGTGATTGCAAGTATACAATTGAATCAACTGAAACTGAAACAACTGATGGAAATTCAGACAAAACAGAAATGTGATGAAATCATAAAACTGGCAATAAACGATTCTTCGATGAATGGAAATAAACCCAACAATGTCGAAGAGCTGAACGATTTCAAAATAGTTACAAGGAGAAGAAGACGTTTCAAAATTGGCAGTGGAGAAGGAGACAGTCAAATGAGTGGAAATGTAGAAACTGGAAAGAAAATATGGCTCTTTATCACAAGGGTACTGATAACATAACAGATGACAACATAAAAAAAGTACATACATGGACGAACTAATTCGATGGAAAGCCAGATAAAAAAACTACCTATCCAAAACCACAATAGTATATTATGCAACGATCATGTAATGATGGTTATTAAGACACGAGCATTAACCGGGATACGAAACGAGCCGAAGGCGAGTTTTGTATGGTATATGCGAGTGTATTAATAACCATTACATGAGAGTTGCATACGCTATTTTTTCTAAACCCGATAAATAATGAAAAACTATAAATATTATATTTGTATTGAACACATTTACAGTAATTAACTCATATTTTTTAAAAAAACACAAACTTAATGGTATTATCATGGATATATGAAAACTATAAAGATTCTAATTATATTTATATTGAATATAACAACTGTAATTAATCTGATCTTTTAAAAATATTGGAGTCGATGGTATTCCTTCTATATCACTGTTTTCAGACATTTTGATAATATAGGTAGGTAATATGAAAACTGATTTTGACAAATAAAGCAATTAGTTACTTAGGTTACAATCTAGGACAAACAAAGGAACAGGATTCTTGATTGAAAAATTATGGGTTTCTATTGGTTGATAATCTGTATCGTTATGAAAAATCTGTATCATAATGGATATCATTATGAAACGGATTATGGTCATATAAGTGTATTGTTAGTGTACGGGTGTAGAACAAACAAAATAATCAATCATTTATGCTTGGTGTAGAACCCCATCTTCAGCGGCAAGTTTATGAATCGAAATTTTGACAAAAAAATATACTTTTTCAAAAACTACACCTCACGATTTGACCTCCACAAACTTTATTTAAAAAATATATCTAGCGAAACATGTTGTGATATATTTTTCAAATAAAGTTTGTGTTGATCAAATCGTGATTTGTAGTTTTATAAGTTATTATGGATCTTCATCAAGTAACGGCCGAATCAATCAGAAAAAAAATACTGTTTGATCGTTTGGTTTTTAAATTAGGGAAACGTTTCTTAGATTATCCCCAAAGGACACAGCAACAATCAGAAACCAGTGAACAGCCAAATTCTTTTTTTATAAAAACTGACAATATTAAAACATTTTCACAACAATACCGGGAATTCTCTCTAAAGTGTTTCTATCTTCTATCAGAATATTCAGTGTCTTAGAAACAAAGTTTCAGTAATTGAATATCTTCTGAACCTTAACACTATAATAAAGTTTGTCTGCCTCACAGAACACTGGGTGACACAAAATGATACTGATTATTATAATTTTTCACACTTCAGAATGGTAACTTACTTTTGTAGAAAAAAAAAAAATGAAGGGTCTTGCATTTACATACACAATGATATCAATGCCATTGAGCTCACTGATATTATTAAATACTCAACTGAACAGATTTGTGAAGTTTCAGCATGTTATGTGAAACATCTGAATCTGATATTGATAAATGTATATAGGACTCCTGACTATAAAAATCCAGATCAGTTCCTATTTTTGAACAAAATATTAGAAATTGCAGATAATTTAAAAAATATTGTATGCATTTACTTGGTATGTGATTTCAATGTACACTTCAATGATATCAATGATTTAAGTACTCAAAGATAACACAACTCTTCATGTCATTTGGTCTACATCAAATGATAAACGAAAAAACCGATATCAAAGAAAATTGTCTTGTTTTGCAATAATGATCTTGTCAAGGTATCCATAGTGCCTTTAGGACTATCCGATCATCCCTTGGGTTTGATAGCCAAAATTGAAGTGGAGTCGAGTAAACACAGTGAAAGTAAACTATTAAGAAAATATACAACCAATAATATAGAAACAATAAATAGTTCGGTCATTATACAATATTGAATTAACGAAAATTGCGACAGAGCTAAATTTTGGTGGAGACCTTTATTTTACCATAAAAAATAAAAATGTTAAAGTCCCAATCTGTTCCATGAGCGCTTGAAAAGTTATCCGGGGTCAAAGGTCAAAATTTCAGGTTTTTTTGAGTCTTTCTCAAAAACCGTAAGTTTTATCAAAAAAATACCTCAGACCAAAGTTGTAGATCTCAAAATTCTCTACAAAAATGGTCCTTATGATTTTTTTCTGTAAGTACCCCCGTTCCTGAGATATCGCAATTGTAAAAGTCACGTTCTATGTAATATGCACACATTAGCCACGTATATACACATTCAGGTACTTAAGCAAGTAAAAATGCCTGTTTGTGTCTCTTTTATGTATAGTATACTATATATTATATTCAGAAAATATACATAAAAAATACGTAAAACGAAAATATACGTAAAATTGGGCGCCCACAAAGTGAGGCTGTAAACTCTGTGTTGGAGAAAATTTTTGGAAAATAGTAACGACTGCCAGTTTACGTTAGATGAATTAGAGAATGTTTGTAAAAGTGTAGCTTTAGATAACCGAATTATAAAAGTACGACTGAAGTTAAAATATAGTAGTAGAATTATTATTACAGAGAAATCCGCGAAATTAACATATATATGTTTTGTAGACAATTACCAAGACATTTTAAGTCAAGCCTGGTCTAATAATAAAAACTTGGATGAAAAAGAAAAACGGAGGAAAATTTTGAAAGCTGCGGCAGCGATCGTTCGAGAAGATATTCATTCTTGTGTGTTTGACAATACAATGTACCTCCCACCAGGTAGAATGTTTGAGGTTATAAATAACGATATTCCTGAATCGTTGTCATATTTTTTAGAACAAGTCATTCTTAAAAAAAACGTCATAATTTGGAACATTTGAAGTTAGCCTGTACAAATATTTACCATAGCATAATGACTGCTTTTCGACCAAGAACCTTTAAATCGAAACTGCAACTGGGTCTTTCAGTTTTTTCCATCGGAGCTTTGGTTCAAAACGGCTCATACAAATTTTCTCGTCTTTTGGTTTATACGCATCTTATAGTGAAACAATGAAGTATGAAGCAGTAGCAGTTTTCAGTCGTCCACCTCACATTTTATCACCAGAAACAGGTACATTATTTGAACAATGTATGAACATCCGTCAAGAAGAGGAAGAAGACGAAGAAGAAATCGCAGAAGACATGATTGTTGAAGTTAATTATGACGAGTATGAATCAGATTAAAGTATCAAAAGAAATCAAACAATTACACTCCATAAACATTATCAATCCGAATAATCTTCATGCAGTTAAATAAGTATTGTGACTAAAAATTACGTAATAACGATTCGTGGAATAGGCCTACTGGGGAAACCACGTTAAAAAAAACGCGCCGAGTACACTAACTCACTGGTGATGTGTGTACACGTGTGCATATTACATAGAACGTGACTTTTACAATTGCGATATCTCAGGAACGGTGATACTTACAGAAAAAATCTTAAGAGGCCGTGGGAGCACGTGACTAAATTATTATCTGTCAACGATATTTTCATCTCTCTTCTTACTTTACTCTCTCTAGCCAAATTAATCAAAGACGCACGTCCCTGCTGGCGGGTAGTGGAAGTAAGCTCTCAAAATAAGTGCGACGAGAATAAAATACAACATTTCTTATTGCATGCCCACATTCGCCTGTTCATCACTTGGCAACGCTGCGCTGGTTTCATTTGTTTCTCAGTGGCGGGGTTAGATCGCAGTGGCAGTGTGCTTTATGAAAAAAGATTAAATTTCTATTTTTTATTAGAATAGGTTTGTGAAATGAGTAAATTTGACGCATTTTATGCTTGGCCATACTTCTAGGATAGCTATTTATGTAAAGAGTTACGAAAAGTTTAATTTTGAGTAACGAGCGCGAGTAGAGCGAGTTACAAAAAATGAAATCATATCGTGTAACATATAAGATTTTTTTAAATTTTATTAAAACATTGTTTTCATTATTTTCCGATGATGAAGTATCGAATCTACAAATATTTTCATTAATCAAGGATGTTATTCATCACATAGCTTGTCACTTTGGCGTCTTCTATACATTCATTTTGCCCCATTTACTTTGAGGGATTTCATAGAGGCAGAAGAGATAGAGTAATGAATGATCAGAGTTCTGAATGGAAATTTGTTCTTGTGTTGTGTGATTTCCGAGTTGAAAAGTATGATAAAATCACTGAACCTAGACAAGAATTAGCGAATGATATGAAAATATAGTAAATATATATAAAAGGCACTTTCGGTAATCATTTATAAAAAATAAAACATGTCGTGATTATTTACGAGAAGTGAGGCGTTCTGTTTTCGTTAATTACATAAATATATTTTTTATATCATTCGGTAATTCTAAGCAAGTTTCAATCATTTTTCCTTACTTTTCAACTTGGAAATCACTCAACACAAGTACAAATTCTGATTCAAGACTAGATCCAGTGATTGTTTGTCTTTTTTCACATTCCAAAATCACTCGAAACGAGTTGAATAAATTTATAAAAGACATTAAATCGACAAGTTATGTGATGAACATAATTGATTAGTGGAAATGAACTTTGCGTAATACTCAAAGAGAATTTCATTGATAACAATAAAATATAATGTAGAATGAGCGAAAAGTAAAATAAATCACATTTCAATGAAACATATATTTTATTGAATTTCATTAGTTCGGACTTCCATTGTCTGATATTATATAAAATGATTTGAAATCCCTGAAAGAACTAAGAAAGAAGAATTAAAAAATTAAAGAACAAGAATGAAAATGAATAGCTGAAAAAACAATTATATTAGGCGAACAAAAAACCTGAAATGAAATAATAGTGAAATAAAATACAAGTAAAAAGGGAACAAAAATATAAAAATAAAATTAAAAAGTTGAGAGATTTCAAGCCGAGTTACTTGGATTGGAAGCTCTTCCTCCTCCAGTAATATTCACAAATGAAAGTGGTAAAAAAACATAGAAATTTGCATTTTTTTTTCATTATGATTTCCTACCACGTAGTAACGGCCACATCCATCAATTTAATAAAGTATAACACTAAAAAAATAAAATGAAACTGAGAGAATCTTCAAATATGGAACACTAATATTTTGGGAAACTTATTCATTATCAATTTCAATAGAAATGAAATAGCAGATGGAAAAGTGATGATGATCGACTTTATTCTTGAGGTTGGGACTTGAGGTTAATAACAGAGATATTGTAGTACATGATACCATCTGATCTCCGGCGATTTCCCAAATGTATATCTGCCCTGTTACTAATTGTATTGTGTGTGGGAAATAAAGACCTATTATTATTATTATTATTCATGTGAAGTTGACAAATGGAAAATAAAAATGTGATATACTAACTTTCTGAACAAAAGAGTGGAGTTCAACTTATACGAAGAATAAATTATAACATATATTTGTGAAGATATAGAAATGACAGAATTGATTAAACGAGATTGGATGGTGTAAAAGTTGAAACTTGTTGTAGAGACCAATTACCCTAACATCAAACTGATATTATTTGCACTGGACGGGCGTTTCGCTAACAGCGATGTTGCCAAACCCTTCTCTGCTCTGATATGGGTTCAGTTTTTATTAGATGGCAGCACTTGACGGGTAAACATTCATTGAATACGGAAAACACGTTTTATAGATTAGTTAAACATTATTTCATATTTTATTTTGTGAAGAAGTTGACTATATTTAATCGTACAATGTCGCTATCTTAAAAATTTTGAAATTCGTCAAAGGAATGAAAAGTAAAAGTTATATTTGGAAAAATAAATGGAAAACAATGAGTTAGTGTCATTATTCGTTACATTATCGATAACTATCCCCTATACATATTTTTTATGTAACATCTCATTTCTTCACAAAGTGTTTTCGCGATTTTCAATATGGCGCTGCCATTCCATAGGGCTCATAAGGACCATTTTCGTAGAGAATTTTGGGATCTACAACTTTGGTCTGAGGTATTTTTATGATGAAAATTCACCTTCAGTCAAAAGCTTAGAGGAAATATAGCAAAATTGCGACATTTTTTTTCAAATATTAATCACTTAAAACTCTTATAGTAGACGCTTGTAATAAATACGTATATTCATTCGAACAGAATGTTTAACACTAGAAGAAGCAGGCACATGAACAACGCCACATGGACAATAGAATAGGCAGATGTTGTATTCAAGGCCATACGGGTAGAGGGGATTTTCGAAGGGACTGACGTCCTTTAAATGTATATTTTCTGAATATAATATATAGTATATACATATAAGAGACACAAACAGGCATTTTTACTTGCTCAAGTATCTGAATGTGTATATAATACGTGGCTAATGTGTGCATATTACATAGAACGTGACATTTACAATTGCGATATCTCAGAAACGGGGGTACTTACCATTTTTGTAGATAACTTTGAGATCTACAACTTTGGTCTGAGGTATTTTTTGATAAACCTTACGGTTTTCGAGAAAAACTCAAAAAAACCTGAAATTCTGACCTTTGACCCCGAATAACTTTTTAAGCGCTCATGGAACAGATTGGAACTTTAAAATTTTCATTTTTTATGGTAAAATAAAGGTCTCCACCAAAATTTAGCTCTGTCGCAATTTTCGGTAATTCATTACTGTTTTCAGGTCTAAATTGACTGTGCGAAAAAGAAATTGGTCCAGTGTATATACAAGAAATGATGCTGAAGAAAAATTCAGTAACTTTGAAATTTCATTTGTTTTATTATAACATTAGCTTTCCACTCACTAAAGTAAGATTTGAATCAAAGAGAGCATCAAAATGGATAAGTCCTGAGGTTACAGCCTCAAAATATATTTTAATGCTTGCATATGATATACACAGGCAAAATCCTTCTGAACAACATAAAAATATCTATAAAACTTGTAAATGACAATATCAAGAGTCACTATCGGAGGCTAAAAAAGCACATTACTACAGTATATTAAGTAAAACAGATAATTACAGCAAAACTGTGTGGCAAATCATCAACTCCGAAACAGGTTGAAAAAACAAAATCTTAAATAAACCAGAAAATCTAACAGCTAACCAGATGAATGACTTCTTCATCAATAACATAAACACAACTCTATTGCACTACCCAAAATCTGATGTTGACCCTATCGCTTTTATGAATAAAAAAATGAACACAAATAAGTCGATGTTCTTTAGGCCTGTAACGACAGATGAGGTAAGAATAATCATAAATAAGTTAAGAAATAAAAAACTGAAGATATAAATGTTTTAGTCATGAAGAGTGCCATTAGATGTTTAACTCAACCGTTAACAGATACTATCAATACTTGTCTAAGTGAAGGCTACTTCACTCAGCAATTAAAAATTGGTAGAATCCTGCCAATTCATAAAAAAGGTGTTACATCCGAACCAAAAAAATTTCGACAGATAGCAATACTGAAAACCTTTTCAAAGATTTTCGAACACATAATTTACGAACAACTATTAAAATATTTTAATATAAATAATCTTCTGAGTCTTCATCAATTTGGATTTCGGAAAGGAAAATCGATGTCTGATGCAATACACTTTCTCACAAATAGTAAAAAAGACGCTTTTGATAACCAAGAAAAATATGTGAGCGTTTTTACAGACCTTACTTCAGCATTCGATTCTGTAAATCAGTCGATTTTATTGGTCAAATTAGATTTCTACGGAGTGGGAGGTATCTTCCTGGACATGATGAAGTCATACCTTAACGAAATATATTAAATTGTCGATCTAGGAAATACCAAAAGTGAAAAAAGATAAATATTAAGAGGTGTTCCACAAGGGTCAATATTGGGGTCACTTCTATTTCTAATCTATATCAACGACCTGCCTCACGTGATGAACTCGGTCAAAACATAGAAACTGTATTGTATGCAGATGATGCAACCTTGGACCAAAAAATATATAAAATAGAGGATCCTCATATGATCCATACGACATATTAGAGAAAGCTCGATCATGGTTCACACCAAATGACTTGATTCTCAATGAACAAAAAACAGAAACTCTAACTTTTGAAACAATTTGCTTAAATCGAGATAACAAAAATTCTACCAAATTTTTGGAAGTACAAATAGATTCCAACCTGAAATGGATAGACCATATAAATAACATGTGTAGTAAACTTAGTAAGACAGTTTTTGCTGTCAGAAGAATTAAAAAAAAAATAGTAAATCAAAGTGCGGCACTTGCAACATATCATTCACTTTTTCTTTCAGTCCTTAGGTATGGTATAATCAATTGGAATAATGCATCAAAGGTACATCATAATAACAAATTTGTTATTCAATAATCTGCAGTAAGAAGCATAATTTCTGTCAATTATGATGAAAAGTGTCGACCAATAGATAGATAGATAGATAGATAGATATTTATTTAATCTCTTATGGTTGCTTTACAACATGAGATAAATCATGAGAGAAAACATTCTCATTGGATATAAACATTTAGAAAAAAGAAACATCACAAACATCCTAGTCGTTACAAATTAATTAAGAATAATAAGAATAAAATAAAATATAAAATATTTAAATATAAACACATATTGAAATACATTGAAACATAACTGCCTAGTGGCTAAGTTGTTTATACTCGTTTGAAATGTTTCATATTGGTAATGAGTTTCAAGTCTTCAGGCAAAAGATTGAACAAATGTGCTCCAGCATATAGAGGGCTCTTTATATGTCGTTTTCTTTGCAAGTGGTGCAAATGGAAGTCATTCTTCTGTCTGGTATCATATTCATGGTAGTCACTGTTTCTATTCATATTTTTAGCATTCTGATGGGTATATATTAATAATTTGTAGAGATAGATAGATGTTAGTGTTAGGATATTGTTTTCCATGAACGTGTTTCTGCACGTTTCTCTATAGTCCAAATGACATATTAACCTTATGAATTTTTTTGTGATATGAAAATTCTGCATGTGTCTGTAGCTCTTCTCCACACAATGATGTTACTACTAATGATACTGTATATTGAAGAATAATATAGGTTTACTAAGTGGTGCCTATGAAAACTCGATTTCAGAGTAATAAATGCAAAGTACAGCTTGTTGAGCATCAACTTGTCTATTGAAAGAAAGTTTTTGGTCTAGTTCGAGGCCTAGGAATCTCGTTGATTCTGAGTTGTAAACTTCTGTGTTACCAACATTTATTGATAATTTATTACTGCGCTTCAAGGTACTAGTGAATTCAATGGAGACCATTTTCTTTGCATTATTGATGAGGTGATTTACTTCACACCAGTATGTAAATTCTTTTATTACACTATCTATTTCAGCCTGTAACAACGATTGTTGTGTCGTCTACGTATACGAAAGTACGTCCTTGACTGATGCGGTTAGGAAGGTCGTTGACATACAGCAGAAATAGCAGCTTTTCTATTTATTTGGGAACACTCCACTAATGACAGAGTGATTAATAATGGCTAATGTACTTAAGATATTGTCAATGGACTCTTTCAGTAGAATTGCTGGTATTTCATATATACCAGTGGAAATTTTTTTTTCAAGCCTAACACAATAGATTTGATGTTATGTTCAGTCACAGGAGCAAAGAACGTAGAATTAGGCATTGTGACGGGTGATTTAGTGCACAGATCAACGGGGAGGTTAAGAGAGTCCAGCTTCTCTCTGACAGAATTTGCAAAGTATTTCCCAAAAAAATTATTGAATATGACATCCACACTTTCATCCTCTTTGTAAGAGAAAGTGTATGCTTGTAATAAGGATTTGAATCTAGAAGAGACTGCTCATTTATCCTTCGAGTCATGATGTATTTTCGCAATTTGCCTTATTTATCTTATTTTTGTTCCATGTCAATATTTGTGCATAGTGATCTGAGATGCCTACATCTACAACTTTACAAGAGATGGGCATTATATTAGTGACAATGTAATCTAAACCACTACTACTTACTCGGTCACCATACTTTGCAACACGTGTTAGATCACAGTATGGTACTCAAGCTGAAACATTTCAAATATATCAAAAAGTTGTTTTTTGTAATGGCTTTCTTCTGTGGAGTCTATATTAAAGTCTCGGCATATTACTATGTTTCTATGTCTTGCTATCTTATAGTCAAGGATAAAGGCTAAATTATTGAGAAATGTAACTATTCCTGAATCGTTATATGGACTTCTTCAATGGCTGAACACTCGAAATGTACCTCCAGTGAGCAGTTTGTTAAGTGTGGAACAGACTTACAGATATTATCTTCGAGGAATTGTGAATTTACAAAAATTGCAGTGCCGCCATGTTCACTCTTAATCTTGGAGAAACTGGATACTAGACTGTAATTTGTTAGATTTAAATTAGTCATTTTGTTTCCGCACATCCAATGTTCCGATATGCACAGGAATGTTGGATTATTGGTTTGACAAATACATTTCAATTATATTCAGTTTATTCGTTAAACTTTGAGTATTTAGGTGCAATAACTGTAGACCAGAATTTTGGGAACTAGTTACCCATCCCTCTGCATGGGGGCTGAGGCTATTTTCTGAAAATTTTCCTTCGTAAAATAATGACCCTATATTCAGTTATTGTCTATGAAAATCTGCTTCTTGTTCAAGAAAACTTGATTAATAAAGTTGCTCACAAGGATATACACTAATATGATACAAGAAATAAATCAAACCTTGTTCCTACAGCTAATAGGTTGCAAAGAACAGATAATATAGGAATTAAGCTATATAATGCCTTATCTGTCGAATTTCGTAACTTGCCATTTAGAAGATTCAAAAACTTATTGAAGAAAATATTAACCAAACATCCTTTATATGAAATTGATCAATTTTTCGAAGTTATTCAAGAAGAAAGAGACACTTTTGTGGTTACCTCCAGAACATATATCATATGTTAGCTGTGTGATTTACAATTTGTTAAAGCTCATGGCTTTACATTTTAGTAAATTTTTATAAGATTGGAATTTTATATTGTTAACTTATATTTTTTTGTAAATCTAATTTATCTACAAGAATTTTTTTAAAACTATATTGACGAATCTTATCCTCACAAACCTATTTTAGAAATTGTATTGACGTGCCTAAAAAGTGTGTGTTTCTTGATACTGATAAAAAAAAAATTATTATTATTATAATTTCAGCATGGTCCTGCTACTGGATGAATGAGAAAAATATGTAAGACTAACCTCTGTGAGGTATCTTACATAAATGTATCTCGGATATAATTCAATATCCAGTGTGGTATTGCCGGGGAAGTAGTTGTTTTACGGCAGGCATTTACCAGAACCTACTGTGCAGGTAGTTGGGAAGGATAGATATTTCGAGATTTCATTTTGAAATATCAATTTTCTTATATATCACTTCCCGATATGTTTCAGACACGTTTTGAACTTTTTGTGAGATTTTCACTGAATCATTTACAAAACAGTAGAACTTGTTTCACTATTCAGTAGCTTTCTCAGGCATGTTCATTCTTACTAAATTCTACCACTAACTAACTAGTATGAACAGGGCTGAGGGATTATATAGTGGAACATGTATTGTGGTGTTGTAAACTGTTCAGTGAAGATCTCACAATAAAGTGTCCTTGAATACGTTCAAGATGATTTTATCGAGTATCGGCCAATTCCATCAAATATTTCAGATCCTGAGCAATATATATATATATATTGATTTTTTGACTGAGAGAGACTGAGTTTTGGTATAGTTCCAGCAAGTTACTGTATATGCTGAGATTATCAATGTCAATGCACATGATTTCTTATTGAGCTTTATATCACTTTTATGTGAAGTTATTCTATCTTTAAGAATTATAGATGTTGTTCCAATATAATCCAAATTACCTACAATTGTTACAAGGAATGTTGTAAATCACATTTGACTTTTTGGTAGCATCCGTTTTATCTTTCAATTTGGTATTCAAATTCTTTATAGTTTTAATATTTTTTGGCATATTTTGATATTTTGTTCATTATGAAAAAGTTTTATGATATTTGAAGATAAATTTCCAAGATTAGGTATAGATTTGTAAGAAAAATTGATAGGTGAACTATTATTATTACATACATTTCTGCTGATTACATTGGAATTTGTATTACTGCCAGTATTGAAAATTATTTTATTGAGAAGTTTTCTGGGATAGGAATTTTCGATCAATATGTCTCTAAGAAGTTTGAGATATATATATATATATATATATATATATATATATATATATATATATATATATATATATATATATATATATATCCCGCTAACAATGCTGCATCCGTACATGGACTTGCCACCATACATTAGTGCGTCCTGTACAATGCTGCGGCCATATACCGGACGCAGTATTGTTTTTTCAGTTTCTGTCCTCTATAGTCCATCTAGGTGAAATTAACGCTCAGATTACAATGAATTCCCAATTCTTGTTTTGTGTAGTTTAAGTATCATTCAAGTGCGTTTCGTCATTAAAAAGTTATGCTGTTTTGAAAAAACCTCTTGAGGACGCAGTATTATACATACTTTGAACGAAAATGTATATTTTTAGTTTTTGATTCTATCGTTAGGGGCGTGACAATCTTTGTATGAAATATATACTCTTGTTAAAACTCAGTTGAAACGTGGCAACATTGTTGGAGAACGGAATCCCAGATAAAATTATGTCAATGGTAGAAAGGCAGGTAAGCGTGAAATAATTACTTAAGAGTACGTAAGTCTTGAACGTTTGAAACATTTTTAGAGAACAAGAAAGGAACCTGTGCACACCACCTGAATATTCCAGAATCGGGTGTGCAATGTACCTCTACCACCAATTCAAAGAGCAACTCAAGAAAAAATCATTATATTATCGAATGTACTTGTAAGTAGATAATAACTAATTGTTGATATTTAAAACGTAGGAGAGTGTGTTCATTAATCAATATACTGATTAGTTTTTAACCTAAACGATTTTTCGATTGCGGTTGTAGTTACTTAAAATTATTGAAAAATAGTCTTCTCAATAAAAATAACAGAAAAGGCTTTTCAATTCTGAAAAAATTGTGAAAGAACTTGAAATTTATTACGAAAGTCCCACCTCTTATAAATGAATAGAAATAATGATTTTAAATTTTTCAAAAAATTCAACTATCAATATTGAAGGTTCATTTTTCCATTATTAATTTCGATTCATATCTGAAATAAATATTTTCATTTATTTTTTATTTGTTATTCAAAAACAAATTGAAAGTTCTAATGAAATATTGATTCTAATTTTCAGATGGGTATTTGAATAAATGTTCATCTAAATTTCTGTAAATTTTGTTTGCTCCTATTTTTGATCCGTTCAACTCAATTCTGTAGTTTTCACTTTTTATTTTAATATAAAAATTGTAGATGTGAACTTACTGAAAATATAGGTCCTGTATATAATTCAGTCAGTAAATCAATCTATTTATTCATTACTTTCGTTTTTTGCATTTATTATAATTTTTTCTGGATACAAACAGAAATAATGATTTCTAGATGAAAAAGGGTTCCTTAATATAGATAAATGACGGAGGATAAAAAACTAATTCGATAATAAATACATTTTTGGCAATAATTTTTTCAGAAAGTGAATGTCTCAAAACTCGTTATTTCTCTTATTAATCTTTCAAAAAGTAATTTTATTTAAAATTATCAATAATTAAATGAAAATTCGAATGAAGGATCTCTTCTGAAGCCTTTAAGCCTTTCAAAAAGTGATTTTGTTTGAAATTATCAATAAATAAGTGAAAATTCGAATGAAGGATCTTTTCTGAAGCCTTTAAACAACAACTGCTAGGAGTTAAAAAAGCCTAGTTTATTAATTTCCAAATAAGTTATCTGGGGTTCATCTGTAAAAAAAATGTTTAGTTAACAGAACCATAGTTCATTGACAAAAAAGGGTAACATATTTTTCCAAAAATATATGGTTCATTCATATAACTAAATGATACCCGATTACTTATATTTAGATGGTCGAATTGATTTTTTATTTAACTATCTGGTTCAGTCGTAGAGCGACTACTAGATTTATGTGCAATTTTTACCTCCACATTGAAATTATGATGTCAATACAGTACAACTTGTCTGTTTTTAAAGAAAATTTTCTGCACTTCCTCAATTTGGTTTTAAATTGGGATATCTGACTAGACTACATTATTGAGAGTAATATTTGACACGACCACAGATTTGCAATCATCATTATTCAACGGGAATTTCTCATAGTACAATAGTTCAGTTATTATTTTCAATAATAAGGATTCAACGAGTTTTTACAATTTTGCAAAATCAATTATGGTGTTTCAATACAATTTCAAATTGATTCATTTTATGATATTTATCTCATAATGGACTTTTTCCGTAATTTTTTTGAATATAGTTGTGTGGTATCGTGAGAAAATGATATTTATATATTTTCGAAAAATATGGGTTACCAGAAGACTAATATTTTTCGTTATTTTTACTGGAACAATTTTGATTTCAATTAGTTAACAAGCAATCGATGAGAAACTTCCAAAAAGATAAATACATTTAACAAATTGAAATTATCAAAAAAACACTCACGCGACTCTTGTGAAGTTAATCTTTTTGATTTTGAATGGATAAAATTAATATTGATTAAAAACTGAGAAAACAACAATAGAAATATAACTTACAAAATTTTCTCGTTCACTTTCAGTGTAATAATTTTTTTCAAGGTGCACCAGAAGGAAAGTATTACAAATGATAATGGAAAGATAAATGTATGTGGAAATACATCAAATGATCTAGATTCTTCCTCATATAAATCGAGTCCTCCTCCAGAAATCGACTTTTCTGAATTTGAGGTATATAAATTATATTATGCAAATATGATAAAATATTTTTTTAAATATTCGTTTCAGTTATCCACTCCTTCAGACAAAGAAATAGAAACGACATCTGACGAAAAATATTTCAAAACAAGTACAGCTAATTTCAAAGAAGAAATTAGTTCTTTCCTGAAAATCAAACAAAAAGAACCAAAAGAAAAAGCATGTGAAAATTTTATTGCATGGAATGTAAAGAAAAATGTAAGTGCTTTCAAATTGAAGTGAAATTTCTTAATCATTATTCAAGTTGAACTAGCGGTCAGTTACACAGATATCATACCAGAATTCGAAAGACATTGAATGTTTCAATGAAAAAGATGTAAGTTATATTTTTACATGTTACATATTCTTAGTTCGTGTTGAAATACATCTATGAAATTATTTGAAATAATCATGAAAAAATAAGCTAGTATTCATCATTGATAGAAAAACAGGCGGGTCAACATTTCTCGTGAAAAATATTGTATAAAACCTATTTCTTCATCATAACGATTGATGAAAAATTCGTTAACGAAGTGAACACTTTTTCCCAAATACAAGTTCTAGAGCATATATATCGACGGGCGCTAACCATGTGAGCATCATCAGGAGATGACTAAAAATTTCAGTCATGACTTTTTAAGTAATCTCCTGATGATGCTAACTTGGTTACCGAAACAAAAGTCGAGACAAGTGCTTTATTTAGTCCTGGTATGTGGGAAAAACTGTCCCCTTTATGATCATTTTACGCCAGAAGTAGGTAATTCTACCTATTGAATAATGAAATATTGGAAACAAAGTTTTACAAAAGTAGGCTTCATTATCTATCTATCCTTGTTCAAGCGTTGTCCGTTACTTCATTATTTATTTCTTTATTTGTTTCTTTTTAGACATTTTTACCAGTAGATGATTCAGAAGAAGATCCTTCATTCAATCCTTCCCAATATGTTAGTATATGAATTCAACTTGTATTAATAGTGATTATAATCATGTGTCTTTTGTAGAGAAAAAGAAAGAAATAAGGTTCTGTGAAATATCTTCTAACTCTTCTGGTTCGAGCCGTCGAAGTTCATCTATCTATTCATACTCATACATACTCAAAAACCTATAATAAGAAAACTGGAAAATTTCCCCGAAAATCTTTCAATTTCACAATTCATATTATTATCTGATGAAAAAAACAGTTCTGTTGACGTATCAAAAAGATCCAATGGAGAACATTTTCCTAATCACTCGAACTTGGATAAAAATGATAATTTTCAAAAAAATGGTGATCAAATATCATACATAGACAACAAGTATCTAAATGAAACACACGATCATTCTTCAGAAAAACAACCAGTGACAAGAAATGAGGCTAATTCGATAAAGAAAATTTAAAACAAAATCTAAAAGAAAACCTGACTATTGTTACTTCTGTGAGCAAGAAATTCAGAATTATGCAATACATATACTGAGAAATCACTCGTTGGAGATAGAAGTTCAAAAAATAATGGCGTTAACACCAAAATCACGAGAACGAAGACTGCTTATTGATAATCTGAGAAAGCAAGGCAATTATTTAAAAAATGTTAATGGTTATTATAAACCAGTTAGGTCACCTCAAATCAACAAAGATAATTTGTTACCCTGCCAAAACTGTCACGGTTTCTATTCTGCAAAATGATTATATCGTCATTTCATTCTAGTTACTTCGAGAAAAATGCGAGAGCTTTCAAGGCTCTTACTTTTCATGAAAAAAATTGATCCATCAATAACTAATCTTTTTGGTGCACTAAAACCAAAATATTTCAATTATTTTGTTGAAGCAACAAAGAAAGTTGCACAGTACGACGAAGTAAAAGATGCTTACAGTGCACCCACTTTTGCAATGAATATTGCTACTTCACTCAAACAATGTTGTGAAATAGCTCTCGCACTGTCATTGACAACAAACATTTCAACATCAACAGCTAAAGTGGAATCTGATCTTAAAAACATGATTCATTTATTTACTTCAAATTGGAGATTTGAAGTTTCTAACCAGGTTGCAAATGATCTCTCGATTAAAAAGTGGAATAAGGTTACTATAGTTCCCCTAGCTGATGATCTCAAAAAATTGAGGGTACATCTAATAGAGAGGGCAAAAGATGCAATTACATCTTTAAATAATAATGAAAATGATCAAAAGGCATTCACCACCTTATTAGAAACAATTTACAGCAGAGTCATTTTGCTTAATAGAAAGAGACCACGTGAATTAGAACGAATGACGTTGTATTCATATAATGAATGCATTAACAAAACTGATTATGATAAATATGATTCTCTCCTCACCCCCACAGAAAAGATTCTTTTGAAATATTTCAAACGTGTAGTTATAAGAGGAAAAAGAGACAGGGGGGTCCCAGTTTTATTCAGTTGCGACGTCCAAGATCATATTGGTTTGCTTTTGACTCTAAGACCAAAATTTGTCGATGTGAAAAACCCATTTCTTTTTGGTAAACCTGGTTTTCTGACGTCTGTTGCAGGATATAAAATCTTACAAAAATATGCTCATTCAAGTGGTGCAAAAAACCCATCCTCCATCACTTGTACTAAACTAAGAAAGCATTTAGCGACGCTTTCTCAACTTTTCTCGATGAAAGAGACTGAGATCGATCAATTAGCGACATTTATGGGCCACACGATTGGAGTTCACAAAAATTCCTATCGCCTACCAGATGATCATCAAGTTGCCAAACATTTCAAAATTGCTCATTCTTCTCGAAAATGGGTGTTCGAATGAATTTAAAGGAAAAATGCTAGACGAAATCGATGTCATCATTGAAGGAGATCTAATTGAAGATCAAATGAAACAGCAAAAATGGAGAGTATGTGCGAAGATAATGACCTTGAACATAACGAACAAAAGACAAAGAAATTCATGGTTACAGAAAAAGAAAATATGCCTAGAGGTAAAATTAAAAAAGGAAGGAAGAGAGAACATGTACCTTGGACTGAGGAACAGAAAAAAGTAGTTAAACAATATTTTTTTGAACATATTAAACAGAAAATACCACCAAAGAAATGGGAATGTGAAAAGTTATATGAAGAATCTGAAGGGTTACTCAAGAACAAGGAATGGAAAAAAATAAAGTTTTTATTCAAAATGTGTATTCAAAAAATATTAAATAAATATTTTCTGCAAAAATCTGTTCGATTTTCACTGCAATTACTGATGCCTGTTTTTATTTTCATTTCCATTTTAATAGACTAAAATAATTGGTGACACTATACACTAAACTAATGTCAAAATATATAATAAGTGAAAGTAAACCCAACAAATTCATAAGATGAGAAAAAACTAATAATTAAAAAAAATACCTTGAAAAATCTGAGACGGCTTCCATTTCTGTATAATAACAATTACAACATGAAATATTTTTTTGAATTCCAAAAATCTACTAGCTTTGTTTTCAGCGACAACTTGATTTTTTTCGAAATACAAGAATTTAACCGAAACTGTACGACTTGTGGTTAAAAATAAATATATCATTCGATGAAAAACTGGCAGAGTATATGACTGGATTCGAAATGAATTTCACTAGTTCGGACTTCCATTGTCTACTATATAAAATGATATGAAATGCCTGAAACAAGTAAAAAAGAATAATTAAAAAAGAATAGTTGAAAATAACAATTATATTAAGCAACAATAAACCTTCGGGTCATCACCCGAAGACGATTGTAGATACCAACAATCGAAACGTCGTGAACTAACGTGACCTGGAATCTGTACACTTTTTTTTTTTATTATTTTCTTTTTGCATTCCTTTAATTTTTATTTATTCAATTATTATATTTTTACTTGTAGGTTATTTCACTATCATTGCATTTCAGGTTTATTGTTGCTTAATATAATTGTTATTTTCAACTATTCTTTTTTAATTATTTTTTTTTACTTGTTTCAGGGATTTCAAATCATTTTATATAGTAGACAATGGAAGTCCGAACTAGTGAAATTCATCACGAAACATTGTCAATCACCTTCAAACAAACGTTGAATTCGAAATAATAGACATCAAAATGTAATTGAAATAATTGTATTTATTATTTGGCGAAAAACCATCTGTTACAAAACTACAAAATAATTCAAACTTTTGTGGCTTCTACCAAACCTCTGTTCAAGCAATGCGTTCATTATATCATTTGCTTGGAATTTCTCCATGAACAGATCGAGTGAAGTGAGGTCAAGCAACCAGGTGGCCACTCAATCTACTACCTTGGACATATCCAGTCATTAAAGTTTTTGATGTGAAATTTTTTTATAATGCCCGCATTATGTACATAACCATCATCTAACTGCAAAAAATACATTTTTGGTTTCTGGAAGGGGATATCCATCAATTACGTCCAAAAATTCGTCCATTTGAAATTGTAGGAAATTTGTGGATTTGAATATCACCAAATACGAATCTTCAGTGGCCTGGAGAGACTATTTTGTGATAAAACTACTACATTTTTGGGAAAACGATTTAATTACTTGTCTTATCAATGCCGTAGACTGATGAGGAGAATTGTGTGATGACTAGTACCTAGATCCTATTGAATTATTTTTCAGCTTTCAGTATTATATCATTATTATCTTTATTTTCAACAAAACCGCTTCACTAAAAAAAATTTGACTTGATTTTTCGGGAGGGACAAAATGATGTTTAAAGATTTCTTATTGAGATTCCTGAAAACTCTGGTGCGTAAACTAATACCTAATAAAATTTGGGACGAAGTTGGAGAAAACACAATTACTTGATTTTTAAGATTCGAACTATTTCGGACTGAATTATTAGATGGTGCTGTGAAACCTGACATTGAAAAAATAACGAATGCAAATGTGACGACCATAGAAAAAATTTTTTGATTTTTTTCCGCAGAAAGATAAACAATATAAAATCAATGATTACACCGGTGAATATAACTGGAGTTTTTTCCCAACACCCAATCGTTATTTTTACACCTCGACACGTGTTTCGATCACCTAGTGATCATCTTCAAGAGGAAGATAAAACTAGAAACTACTCAAAACTAAAGCTATTTATGTTATTCAGGTACATCATACAGGTAGGTAATCAGTAATACCACCCATACAAGTATACCACCCTAAATTAATTTTACAATTGGCCTTTCTATTATTTTACAATATGTCCTTATGTATGTTTAAATGTTACAGCTATATATAGAACAATTTTCAGCTATATAAAATTAGTTTCACAATATTGCCTATTTAAATATATTTATAATGTGTCTTTTTGTAGTAACCAGTAAACCCAACAATATTATTTCAACAAGCTATATAGTATGCTATTTGGTATTGGTCCGTTATCGTTATTCATAATATTATTATGTTTACTTATTTCTACACTCATAGGCATCTAGTTGCCTGTTGTTGTTAACTTGTCTAACTAATCTTAAAGAAGTGAAGTCTATGGAATGGTTTTGTTGTAAAATATGATGGGCGACTGCTGATTTTTCAGGTTTTCCATATTTTAAGTGTGCTATGTGTTCCTTATATCTGACTTTAATAGATCTTTTTGTCTGTTCATAATATTTTGCATCGCAGTCCTTACATTCGATTTCGTAAATTCCAGACTTTTCCGAATTCTCGACTTTGTCTTTTGGACTTCCCAAAAGGCTCTGCAGTGTATGACTTGTTTAAAAACCACCTTCATACCTAGTTCCTTGAAAATCTTTCCAAAGTTCTTCGTATATTGGTGGTATGGAACTGAGATGTATTTATCTTGGTTTTTGTCCTTTCTGAAAGTCGAGATTTCGTTCATTCTTAATCTAAACTTCTTTTTCCTAATTATGTCATCCACAATACCCCTCGGGAAACCGTTAGTGGCTGATATTTCCTGTATTGTACGTTTTTCTTTTGTGAACCGATCATGTGTTAGAGGGAAAGTCAAAAGACGATGCACCAAAAAATTCAACCCAGCACGTTTGTGCTGTCCACAGTAACGTGAACTGTCAGGAATATACCTGTACGTGCTTGTTTCTTTTCTAAATATATCGTATTCTAACCCTCCATCTTTGCTCCTTATTACCAAAACGTCAAGAAATGGTAGTTTTCCCTTATTTTCTAATTCATACGTGAATTTTATTGATAGACATCTATTATTTAAAAAGGAAACAAAGTCCTCGATATTCGATTTTTTGGTATCGAATACCGTATCATCCACATACCTTAGCCAAATCCTAGGAAAATATTTTGACTTTTCTTTAGTTTCCATTTCGAATCTGCTCATGAACAGGTCTGCCAGGTAGGGGGACAAGGGATTTCCATGGCCGTTCCTTCCTGTTGTTCATAAAAGCAACCTTCTACCAGGAAACGATTTTGTTTCATACACAAATTGGTAAGAGACACGAATTCATCGATTTCGTTGTTATTGAAATTATTTTTCTCTAGTAATTCCCTGAGGTATTGCAAGGTCTGTGGAATTGGGACGCTAGGAAATAATGAACTAACATCAAAAGAAACCAAAATCTCATTGATTTTCCCGGAATGCGCCCCATCGTATCAGCTATTGGAGCTCCTACCTACCAAATAGCGAAGTGGCTCACTAGGGAATTCGAAACCTTGTCTATTGCGGAACCAGGTTTTAGTATAAAAAAACTCTTTAGAGTTCATACAGCATACAAAAAACATGGTTCTGCAAGAAGGTGAGATTTTGGTTTCTTTTGATGTTAGTTCATTATTTCCTAGCGTCCCAATTCCACAGACCTTGCAATACCTCAGGGAATTACTAGAGAAAAATAATTTCGATAACAACGTAATCGATGAATTCGTTTCTCTTACCAATTTGTGTATGAAACAAAATCGTTTCCAGGTAGAAGGTTGCTTTTATGAACAACAGGAAGGAACGGCCATGGGAAATCCCTTGTCCCCCTACCTGGCAGACCTGTTCATGAGCAGATTCGAAATGGAAACTAAAGAAAAATCAAAGCATTTTCCTAGGATTTGGCTAAGGTATGTGGATGATATTTTCGCGGTATTCGATACCAAAAAATCGAATATCGAGGACTTTGTTTCCTTTTTAAATAATAGATGTCCATCAATAAAATTCACGTATGAATTAGAAAATAAGGGAAAACTACCATTTCTTGACGTTTTGGTAATGAGGAGCAAAGATGGAGGGTTAGAATACGATATATTTAGAAAAGAAACAAGCACGTACAGGTATATTCCTGACAGTTCACATTACTGTGGACAGCACAAACGTGCTGGGTTGAATTTTTTGGTGCATCGTCTTTTGACTTTCCCTCTAACACATGATCGGTTCATAAAAGAAAAACGTACAATACAGGAAATAGCAGCCACTAACGGTTTCCGGAGGGGTATTGTGGATGACATAATTAGGAAAAAGAAGTTTAGGTTAAGAATGAACGAAATCTCGACTTTCAGAAAGGACAAAAACCAAGATAAATACATCTCAGTTCCATACCACCAATATACGAAGAACTTTGGAAAGATTTTCAAGGAACTAGGTATGAAGGTGGTTTTTAAAACAAGTCATACACTGCAGAGCCTTTTGGGAAGTCCAAAAGACAAAGTCGAGAATTCGGAAAAGTCTGGAATTTACGAAATCGAATGTAAGGACTGCGATGCAAAATATTATGAACAGACAAAAAGATCTTTTAAAGTGAGATATAAGGAACACATAGCACACTTAAAATATGGAAAACCTGAAAAATCAGCAGTCGCCCATCATATTTTGCAACAAAACCATTCCATAGACTTCAGTTCTTTAAGATTAGTTAGACAAGTTAACAACAGGCAACTAGATGCCTATGAGAGTGTAGAAATAAGTAAACATAATAATATTATGAATAACGATAACGGACCAATACCAAATAGCATACTATATAGCTTGTTGAAATAATATTGTTGGGTTTACTGGTTACTACAAAAAGACACATTATAAATATATTTAAATAGGCAATATTGTGAAACTAATTTTATATAGCTGAAAATTGTTCTATATATAGCTGTAACATTTAAACATACATAAGGACATATTGTAAAATAATAGAAAGGCCAATTGTAAAATTAATTTAGGGTGGTATACTTGTATGGGTGGTATTACTGATTACCTACCTGTATGATGTACCTGAATAACATAAATAGCTTTAGTTTTGAGTAGTTTCTAGTTTTATCTTCCTCTTGAAGATGATCACTTGGTGATCGAAACACGTGTCGAGGTGTAAAAATAACGATTTGGTGTTGGGAAAAAACTCCAGTAATATTCATTACTACACCAAAGGTTCCAAACAGTACATCATAAGGATTACACCAGTGTTTCTAGATATCTTATCTGAGTTTAACTGACAAGTGGTTCAGCTAAATGATTATGATTTGCCAAAATTTCTAAATTAAATTACAATAGAACCATTATAATAAAATCAATCAGAAAATTACTTATACAAATATCTAGTATGAAATCTAGAATAAAATAATGAACATTTCTCAAAAAAATTAAAACAGTCCATTTTTTATTTCACACTACATTAGATTGTTCGTTATTTAGGCGCAGGAGATCCTTGAAGAAAGTTAGAATAGTGGAAAATACTGTTGATGGTGAATATTAGAAAACTTTAGTTCAGCAAAATTTAGCAACATGGACGCAACAAAATTATCATAATATACGAGTATAATAGATTTCTGTGCAGCAAAGGTTCAACTACGAAAGTATATATACATCGGACTCGATAAGGTCGTAATTTGAGTCGGACGCGGTATTGTCAAAATATACATCTTTTTTATTTGTAGAGATATTTCTAATCTGAAAGTAGCAATATAACATATTTTTCATTTTGTTCAATATACTTCTTCAATCAGATTATACGTAGATACAGTAATTCTGGGAGACACAGTAGGGTTGTTGAAGCTTTATAACTTCTATTTAATTATGTGCGAGCGCTTCCGCTAGCTGGTCGTACTATCATCATCTAGACTCTACTCAAACCGAACGTGTCATCCTGTTGTATGTCCTTTTATACGGTCCGAACGCCTCAATACGGGTACTCCAGGTTCTTTAGGTAAATTTGCCTGTATTTGGGTTACATCAGGTACTATTTATTCTTTGTGTTGGTTCTTCTCTAGGTTTACTGTTTCTAGGAGTGTGTATTGATTTGTTTAATATATTGAATGTTAGGTCTTGTTATTAAACAAATCAATACACACTCCTAGAAACAGTAAACCTAGAGAAGATCCAACACAAAGAATAGTACCTAATGTAACCCAAATACAGGCAAATTTACCTAAAGAACCTGGAGTATCTGTTTTGAGGCGTTCGGACCGTATAAAAGGACATACAACAGGATGACACGTTCAGTTTGAGTAGAGCCTAGATGATGACAGTACGACCAGCTATCGAAAGCGCTCGCATATAATTAAATAGAAGTTATAAAGCTTCAAATCCTTTCTGTAACTTACATCAATATTGAAATACTGAAAATAAAGGAAAATTAGTTGCATCATTCAATATATATATATATATATATATATATATATATATATATATATATATATATATATATATATATATTGTGTAAATATATACATGTACTAATACACCCAAATGAGCACATACACATACAGTATGTTTCTTAAAGTTCTCTTGAACCATTTAGGACAAATATTATTTGACATTTGCCTTCTGGCTTCAAGTGTATTAAAAAACTATTAAATTTAAATAACTTTCAGACATACCTGACTAATTTATTTATTTTCAACGATTTTACAGTCAATGCTACATCCCAACCATTTGATTGGAGAGCAAAAAGGCATTCATCCATGTCCACATCAGAAACACATTCTCTTACTTGGCTTATTTTGTTTCTACGGTATTCTGGAGTCATCAATCTTTCTGCATCTGCACTCAACTGAAAAAAAAGTTTAATTAAAAAATTCAATGTCAGTTGCAATACATATTCGTATTTCAAAAAAGTGTGAATGAGGTAGATAACTGAAGGAAAAATAAATTAGATAATGAATATTACTGGAGTTCACCAAGTGATAATCTTCAAGAAGAAGATTAAACTGAAGATGATCACTTAGTGATCGAAATACATATCGAGGTGTTAAAATAACGGTTTGGTGTTGGAATAAAACTCCAGTAATATTCATTACTACACCAAAGTTTCCAAACAGTGCATCACAAGTAAATTAGATAATATTAAGTGTATTATAGAAGGTGACAATTTTAATATTTATTAAAAAAAGATAAAATCTTCAAAAATACAATTGATTTTTTACCAATTTAAAATAAAAATGTATGCTTCATAGCAAAAAAGCAAATGTATATAGTATACAAATATAATAGATATCAGGTATCATCTCACTGTTATTTGGTACAAAAAAATCTTCATCAGCCAACCAACCTAGATTATCAATCACAGATTTAATTGAAGTGCATCTGTTGCCTGACAAAATGATGATCGTAATTATAAATTTTAACCTCAAATTTGGAATGACTTTGTCTAATGTTCTCCACAGTAGAAAATTCAAATTGCCTGATATTGGAGTTGGAAAATGCAACATAAAATATATTTTCTCAGAATAATTGATAAAGTACTGACAAATTCATGAAATTGATCCAAAATCGAAACTTAGGGCTCCATCACTATAAGTGAATTTCAAAAAAAAAAAAACATTTTTTTTCATTAAAAGGTTAGGTTGTTCGAAGCAGTAGCCAAATAGTTTCACCTTAATTACTTTCGGCCAGTTTTAGGACTCATTTCAAATGCACGAATTGATAACTCAAGCGCATTCTTTCATTAGCCTAATTGTATGAATGCACGCTCAATATTGAACAGAAAATTCAATAAACAGCATCTTTATTGAAGGCATTTACAGTTAAAACAATTTTATTGAAAGCAGACCAAATAAAGCCGGATTCTTTAACAAAATGTCTAAGGACATAGATACTGAATATTCACACTCTTTAATAACCGAACTCAATGGTTTGTCTTTCGAAAAGTCCTTACTGAGAGGGTATGAATTCAAAAATTAATGTACTCAAAATAGGAAAATATAAACGTTATATTATTATGAATGTTGGATGATAAACGGCAGGATTATTGGTAGATTTTCCATGAGATCTGCAAGGTATTATCTTGTCAAGATATTACTAGTTCAGTTACAAGTAAAGGTTTTCTACCAAGAAAGTAAAGTAGGACAGTTGATCTTTGGAAGTGAAAAAAATGGATACTTCTCTTGGTTCTTCATAGGAGGGCCAGTCACAAATTAACAATGTTATTCAATTAATCAATATACAACTTGAACATTTAAATGTCAATGTCACTTGATATTATTTATTTCTCTTATTTGCTATCACTTACAAATCATTTATGATTTTTACCGAACTGCAACTACCTATTCTGCAAAAAATACCTAACAAAATTCACTTTTCTGCAAAAAATGCCTCACAAAATTCAATTTTCTCAATTACAACAGTTGAGAATTCTTTTGTCAATTATTAAAACTTCAATGGAAATAGCCAATACTTGATGAGAACCTATATCAAAACTCACTGATAAGATTTATTTTGATCTTCACTATAAAATGTTTACAAAACCGCGACACGTGTTTCTCAATAGCTTTCTTTATCAAGCAGGATTTCAATCCTATTAATACATAATGTTGGATTCATCGATTTTTGACCAAAACTGTATTTTATTTGGAGATTGTGATATATTTTTTATTTTTGTTTTTTCTCAGTATGAAGTAGTAGTTACATTTATTTGACCATGGATAAATTCATAATACAAGTGGTAAGTCATAATTATATTTATAATTTTCTGTAAATTGGTTTTTTGATAAATGAAGGATTATTCTAATATTCATATACGCTCATTGGCTCACTGTGTTTGCAACATTACAAGAAGAATAACAAATATTTTATGATTAATGGGTATATACTAGTGGTAAAGTGGGTTGATGTTTGAAAATGAGTTGATTTCGAAATGTTATCTCTTCCTGAATAATTTTCAAACTATTCAAAATATTATACCTGTCCTTGTTGAATTTTTCTTTGAATTTGTTGCATACTCAAAGGCTGCATTCCTCCAGGTTTAGTTGGTGCCGGCCTGTGTGGTTTCAGGTTTTCTTCACTAGGCACGTGGCTGTAGTGATTTTCTGGTATCTCATGATAAAGTCTATCTTCCGCTAAATCACTGTAGTGCCGACCGGGAATAGAACCATATCCATATGATGATAACTGGCTGCTGTACAAATTGGAGCTATCTCTATTTTTCGACCCATTGGAAGTGTTGTATGAAGCAGCCACATTATTGTAAAACGTATTTGTAGTAGTAAGTGATGATACAAACGAAGTATTGTTACATATTGTTTGTGAAACTGCATTGTGGGAGCCATCTGTGAAAAAATTAATTTGTTATCAACAGTTTTTGTGAAATCCCATATATTTAGCTGTATTTTTGAAAAATCTGTCATATATATATATATATATATATATATATATATATATAAATATATATATATATATATATATATATATATATATATATATATATATATATACACAAAAAGGATTTGAAGCTTTATAACTTCTATTTAATTATCTGCGAGCGCTATCGACAGCTGGTCGTAGTGTCATCATCTAGGCACTACTCAAACTGCCCATTGCAGTTTAAAAAAATATAGTCACATGTTTCGCTAGCACAGTAGCTTTTTCAAGTGTATGAATACTTCAAATTATTCTTACTTTAATATTTATATACTACAGGTAACCATAATTGAGACTACCTCCAAAAACTTACCTGAACCTCTACCTAAGGTACCCGTTGAATTATGATTACCTAAAGCATATTACCTCACATCTACATCAATAATAATTCTTTCTGGAATTTTAAGAAAACAAGTTCAATAATGGTGATCTATTCAAATCCAGTTGATCATTCATTAGAATGTTTGAATTTTCAAGTTTATTAATTTCCGCTGCTTCCAAATGATTCAGTTTCAAACCATTATTTTCTATGCGCAAAATTTCAAACTATTTGTTAAATATATGATTTTCTTCTAGAAGATGATTTGTATATGTTGAATTTGTTTATTTACATAGCTTGTATGATGTTCCTGGATTCGATTCTTAAATGTTCTGCCCGTTTGACCAATATATACTTTAGGACACATTCCACACTTTAATTTATATACTCCTGATTTCTAGACTTTGGATGTCTTGTCTTTATTATTTTTAATTAACTTTCCCAACGTTTTACTTGTTCTATATGCAATTTTAATATTCCGTTTCCTCAAAAATGAAGCCACTTTTTCCGTTGGTTGTCCAAAATACGTTAAAGCTCTATAATTTTGATTATCTACCTTATTAATAGGAAAAACGTCTCGAATCGCTTTTGCGTAGACTTTCTTTGTAAGTATTTTGTTAATTAATTCGTCTTTAAACCAATTGTTAACAGCAATTTGCTTGATGATATTAAGTTCTTTATTGAAATTATCTATTGTGAGAGAAACATTGACTAATCTGTGAATCATACTGTTATAAGCTGCTACTTTGTGTTGATAAGGGTGGGTAGAATCGTAATGTATAGTAATATCCGTATAGGACGGTTTGTGATAAATTGAAAAATAATGTTTGTTTTTTTTTTTTTTATTTATTTATTTTTTTTTTTTTTTTTATTTACTAAATCGCTTCAACCTCTTGGGTTATTAGCGAAAAGGTTACTATTACACCGAAAAGGTTACTATTACAATTTTGTTATGATATTGATTAATCTAACGTATTCTATAATATTTGTATAAGAACAATTGCTGCCGAGTGCTTCTTCTAATGTAGGTGGGATATTACAATTTTTTCTTTCTTCTTCGAATTGCGGGCAATCTATCAAGATGTGTTCTATTGTTTGTTTCATGTCACATATATAACACATTGGTTCAGGTTCCTTTTTCATCAAGTAGGCGTGTGTTAAATTTGTATGTCCGAGTCTCAAACGCGTTATCAACACTTGTGATTTCCTGTTCATCGGTAATATTCCCATGGTTTCACTGAAACTTTGATTTTTCGCAGCTTGCTAACTGAGTCATTCCACCGGTTTTGCCACGCTTTTTGCAACTCTGATTTCAGGTGGTTGTTCAGGTCACATACTAATAGATCCGCTACGTTTATTGCATCTGCCATATTAATTGATGCTCGAGCGAGTTTATCTGCTTCCTCGTTTCCACTGATTCCCACGTGTGATGGGATCCAGATGAAAACGACTATCTTCCCTTTTTGTTGAGCTTTGTATAACTCTTGTTTGATTTTTGCTGCCATTGCGTTCTTGGGGTATATTTTCTTCAGAGTATCCAGAGAACTGAGAGAATCTGTCATCAGTACATAATTGAGTTGGTGTGTACTGTTTATATGTTTCATGACTCCATAGATAGCATACATCTCAGCAGTGTATACACTGCTTTGGGATGGAAGTTTATATTTCAGTGATATATCTTGTGTGATAACCGCTGCTCCAACTCCTTCCACTGTTTTCGATCCATCTGTGTATACTTTCGTGTAACCGGGATATTTGTCCAGAATATTATTTGAACTTTGAATGATTAGTTCTCTGTTCGTTGAGCATTTTTCAAAACGAGTCAATTCTGTTATCATTTTTGGTTGTTGCACTATCCACGGTGGAGGAAATTCAAAACTTGGTGTGAGGCAGGTTGGTAGGGTTAGATTAAGGTATGAAAGATCCATTTGTACTCTATGATGGAATGGTTTTGTAGTTCTTGGCTTATTGTAAAGTGTTACTGGTCGTTCATTTCTATTATAGAGGTTCGATCTGTTTCTAGTAGCATGTGTGAGTCTTAGATATATTCTTCTATCTTCAAGGGAAGGTTCTCCAGATTCGCTGTACAAACTATCCACTGCCGTTGTCCTGAAAGCTCCTAGTGCTAGGCGAAGTGTGGTGTTGTGAATACCATCCAATATTTTCAATGTGGTTTTATTTGCCGATGAGTAAGCTGCAGCTCCATAATCCATTTTCGATCTTATTAATGATCTATACAGAGACAGCAATGTCTTCCTGTCTGCTCCCCATTCTTTATTTGCTAGTGTTTTTAGTATATTTAGCCTTGCTTGACACTCTATTGCTAATTTCCTTATGTGTTCTTTCCATCTCAACCTTTGATCAAAAATCATTCCTAAAAATTTCACTGTGTCTTTCTTAGGTAATTGTTCGTTATTCAATATTAACGATGGGGGGTTGACAATAGTTTTCTTCCAGAATATTACATGTGCTGTTTTAGTTGGTGAGAATTGAAAACCAGTTTTTTGAGACCACTTTTCGATTTCATATAGAAAGTTTTGTGCTATAATGGTAAGGTTGTCCACACTTTTACTCTTTCCGAATATAACCAAGTCATCTGCGTATAAGCGACCTTTGAGTGGTAGTTTAAAATTATTCATAATTTCGTTCATGGCAATGATGAATAGTGTAGGGCTCAAAACCGATCCTTGAGGTATTCCATTTTCTTGCTCTCTTTTCGAGGATAGGACACCATTGGATTTCATTCGAAATTCTCTATTTATTAGAAAGTTGTTGATGAAAGAAAGGCAATGTCCTCTAATGTTATGTCTGTGTAGGCATTTAACAATTCCGTATCTCCAAGCTGTGTCATATGCCCTCTTAATGTCAAAAAATATTGCAATTGTTTTCTGTTTATTAGCGAATGCTTCATGAATTTCATTTTCTAGGGCCAAAATGTTGTCTACCGTTGATCTATTTGGGCGAAAACCATTTTGGTCTGGGCTGATGATATTTCTGTTTTCTAATGTCCACAATAATCTTCTGTTTACTATTTTTTCTAATAGTTTCCCCATAGCACATGTCAATGATATTGGTCTGTATGATTCTGGGTCGGTTCTCTTTGATTTTGGTTTCAATATTGGGATTATAGTGGACTCTCTCCATTTCGTTGGATATTTGTGATGTAGCCATATTATATTGAAGAGTTTCAGCAGATGTTTGTGGGCATTAGATGGAAGATTCTTCAGAAATACCATGGGAATGTTGTCTGGTCCAGCACTCGTTTCTTTACAAGAATTTAGGGCTTCCTCATATTCCTTTTCTTGTATAGGGATATTGAGTGGGTCGTTTCCTCCCGTTGTATAGTCGATCTGATTGAGTTCTTCGATATTTTTCAATTTCACGAAGTTTTCCTCATAGTTGTTATTGCTTGATCGAGATTGATATATATTTGCTAATGTTTCTGCAATTTGATGATCTTCGACTATAATTTCATTGTCTACTTGTAAGTGGTTGATTTTATATTGATGATGAGTTCCTGAAATTTTCTTTATTTTCGTCCAAACCTCTGTCGTTGGGGTTGAGCTGTTTATTGTAGACACATAGTCCATCCATGATTTTTTCTTTGCCGTTTTAATTATGCATCTAGATATTGCTCGAAGTCTTTTGAATTCCGTTTTATTTTCTGGTGTTGGTCGTCTTTTGTATTTGTTGAATGCTTTTTTATAGTTTTTTATAGCTTCTGCACAATTTTTGTTCCACCATGGCACTGGTTTATGATGACGAATGTAAGTTGTTTTCCCTACATATAACTCCGCTGCTTCAAGTATTATTTTTTCAAAACTTTCATGACTGTCGTCTTTATCTTCTGTTGTTATGCAAGTAGATATTTTATTTTCTATATGCTGTGAAAAAAGCTTCCAGTCGGCATTTTTTAAATTCCATTTTGGTAAAGGTGGAGTATTATCATTAGGCTGATATGTTTCTAAAATTATTGGATAGTGGTCACTATTATAGGTATACTCCATTCGTAGCCATTTAAATGATGGATATAAGTTGCCGTCGCAAATCGTTAGGTCTAGTGGTGTAGCTACCCCTGTTCTGATGTTGAACCTTGTTGGGCTACCATCATTCAATAGACACAAGTTGAATTGTTCTATTGCTTCTTCTATAAGATTTCCTCTGTGATCCGAATATGTGGCTCCCCATGAATGATGGTATGCATTCATATCTCCTAGTATTATTCTGGGAACTGGTATTTGTTCTATCAGTTCATGGATTTGTTTTCTAGTTATTTTGTCCCGGGTGGTAAATATATATTACAAATATTTATGTCTGTTTTACCCTTTATCGAGACAGCAATTGCCTCTAAATTTGTCTGTAGGGGAATCCTTTTTGTAGTGAATTCTTTTTTAATCATTATTGATACTCCTCCACTTGCTACCTTTTGATTTGGTCGTATTTTATTAAAATTATGAAATTTCTTCAAAGGCTCTAGATCTTCTAGTTTGAGATTAGTTTCTTGCAGGCAAATAATATCTGGATTTTCTTCCGCCATAATAATTTGTAGCATAGGTAGGTTATTATAGAGACCATTGATGTTCCACTGTAAAATTTTATTAAATGGTACGTTATCCATGAATGTAATGACAAAAAATAATGTTAGTTTTGTGACAAATCACTTTCATTGTCAGTGGTTGTATCACTCTGTAGTTGAATATCCAGGTGTTTTAATAGGCTTTTTCTCAATTTGGTGATTCTAGTTTTGATTGCTCTTTCTTGTATATGTGGATATATTTTTGTTAACATGTCGATAAGTCCTGCATAGTTTTTCGTGTAATTTTCAACTATATTAATTGGGTCCGGTGTTCCTTTGATATTTTTTAGTAAGTCTTTCATTTGAGTAAAATTCAGTAACATTGGAGAATTCTGTTGATTTATGTAGTCTTCAAGTGTGGCTGGTGGAGGGTCTTTTGCAGTGTTTTTTTTCTTTGGATTTGGGGAACTAGTCATTGGTGTTTTGAATTGCAAAGTTATATTCGTATTTGGATCAGGTGGAGTTTTTGTTTCGTCTATGCTTCTTTTAGCTCGGTGCTGAGTACTGTTTGATGCTGATTCGTTTGGAATTTCGGACTGTACCTGGGATTCTCCGCTTGCTGTAGTATTGGTGTAGATATTATCTGTTGATGGAGGAGGATTCAGTAATGTAAGGATTTGAGGTAAGGGTGACGGATTGGGATTTAAATTGAGGGTATCATTTGTGGTTGTATTATTCGTTGTTGTGTTGATACAGTATGCTGCTATATGACCTGTCTGTTTGCATTTATAACAAGTTTTGCTGTCATTAGATATGAAGATTCTGTATGTGGTATCCTCGAACTCGATCAAAACTGACTCTGGTACTGTTGTATTCATTGGACTAATGAAGACTTGTCTACGGAAACTCAATATGTGGCTGAACTCCGGTAATGTGGCATTAATTCTCAGTGGTGTCATTGGCGACAGTAGTGTGATTCCCATTTTCTCCAGTTCTTTGATAAGGATTTCATTGGGTATTGAGGGACAGACATTTGATAGTACAATCCTTTCTGATGGCGTTACATAACGCCGGGCTTGTATTCTGGTATTGTTCATTTCAATGATTCCGCCATGTTCAGTCATGAATTTGTCCACAATACTTTGGGATGCAAAATACACACATATTCTGTTATTTGAGAGTCTTGAAGAATATATAATGTTTTTTGGGTTCACTATTTCTCCTAAAGGTATAAGATATTCTTGTAGTTTGGCTTCCTCCATCGCGGGAAATATTATTGCCTGTTCTTTTGATGGATATCTATGTTGCGTGAGTACGGTGGAATAGCTTCTGTTGATGACTGGTTCTATTTGACAGTTCCTAGAACTCCTGTATTCAGGAATATCTTGATTTGTTCGCGACATCTTTATTTTATAGTCCGCCCCTGTTCCCCCATGCACGGTGCCGTACAGAAAAACAGGTATTGGCCGACTTCGCTTACTGATAAGAGTTCAGAGTTCGATATTTGCAAGAACATACACTTTTCACACCTTTTTTTAGTTTTATCACTCGTAGAATTTATTAGCGGACACTACAACCATTCACGACGGATTGTCAGAGTCGACTCCAATGTTTGTTGTTCCTTCTACTAATTGTTAAGTCCAAGAAATTGATTGAGTTGTCTGCTTCTATTTCAATAGTGAATTTAATGTTTTCATGAATTTTGTTAATATCCCTATGAAAAGTATCTAATTGCCTCTTAGTATCTGTAAAACATACCAAAACGTCATCCACATATCTATGCCAATACAAGAAATTCTTAATCAAAGGGTGTTTAAAGATCGACTTCTCTAGATTATCCATGAAAATTTCTGCAAGTAAGAGGCTTAACGGATTTCCCATAATTAAACCTTTTGAGGAGGAATAAATATTGTTATTGAATTGAAAATAATTTTGTTTGAGACATAACGATAGAAGGTCAATTATTTCTCGTTTTATGACTGGGTTCACTCTATTTTTATCTAATAGTAAAGTAATAGTATGATCAGGAGGTATGCTAGGAAATAGATTCTGCACATCAAAGGATAGTAGTTTTGCGTTGTCTGGTAGAGGTATGTTATCTATTTTATTGATTACGTAATATGAATTCCGTAGAGTGAATTTTGGTTGGAAGTGACAATGGTTCAAGATGATATTGATTAGCTTTTCTGATAATTTCACTGATGGTGCAGTGACAAAAGAAACCACTGGTCTAATTAGATAACTCTGTTTGTGCAGTTTTATGAGTGAATATAATTTAGGCATTTGGGGGTTCATCAATGTTAATTTGAACTTTTCCCTTTCAGTAAAAAGTATGGTTGAATTTTTCAAAAAATCTTTCACTCATCTTTGGAAAGAATTAGTTGGATCACGTTTCAGCATTTCAAAATGTTCTAAATTCAAGAAATCAATGGTTTTGTTGATACAGTCAATTCGGTCAATAGCAACACCGTGTTGCCTTTATCTGCTCTAGTCAATATAACATTCTTTTCGTTTATTTTACTGCGTATTAATTTCACAAGATTCAATTCATTCTTAAAACTACCTTCTTTCAAAAATTCTGCTTTCATGATATGTGACGCGTGGTGTTTGTTATTAATGCTATTCAATGCCCCTTCCTAATGCCATTTCTGTTTAGATCCCCAAAATTTCAAAGTTGTCAGTGCTATTTTCATTTCCAATGTTATATTTGAAACCTTTTTCTATCAACACATTTTCAGGGTCTGTGAACTGGAACTTCGATAAATTTATGAACCTGTCATAAAATTTATGATTCGTGAATTTTTTTCTAATAGGTAGAGGTGGTTTCTTTTCTATTAGTGAATTTAGTTTTTCTTTTGAATGCAGCACTTTTTATGAATGATTTGATTAACTTGTTCTCTTACCTTAAAATCTAAAATATTGAATTCTAGATTATGACACCTAGAAAGTATTATTATTGATGTAGATGAGAGAGAGGTAATATGTTTTAGGTAATCATAATTCAACAGGTACCTTCATCAAGTAACGGCTGAATCAATTAGAAAAAAAAATACAGGTCAGTATTTGAAAATTCAAAGATGGGAGTGGCCCAAGTCAGATGACACCCTGTATAAAAGATTCATGGACATATTCTGATAGCCCACATCATCAATAGCAAAATGTGGACAGATTTTCAATAGATAGATAGATAGATTTTCACCACGTTACATATATAAATACATTTATGGCATGTCAATAATAGATACAATATAAAGTATACAATGAATAAAATTATACAATAAAACATATGATATTTTGAAAGTGTTACAAACATAATCAAGTGAGGCATAAATAAATAGCATAAACAGAATGGAAAATTTCAGAGAAGCCATGTGTTGAGCGCGTGACTCAGTTGTGACGAGAAACTCGTCTGTGGAGTAAAAGCAGTGTTCAAGAATATACTTTTTGGTGCTTTTTTTGAACTGATCGAAAGATAGTGATTTGATTCTCTCCGGCAAGCAGTTGTATAGATTGATATTCAGAGAATTATGTTGAGATTTGGTTAATCTATACCTTGGAGTTTTTAATAACTTAGCATACCTAGTATTATGGTCATGTATATCTCACTGGGTTTGTAAGTGGTTGATATTTCTGTGTATTTCTAATAAGGAATTGTAGATATATAATGAAGGTAAAGGCATGATGCCAAACTTTATAAAGTGTTGGTGACAATGTTCTCTATATCCAACTCCAGCTAAAATTTTAACTGCCTCAAGAGAAATAGAGTACTTGCTAATTTGTTACAGAACTGTTCTATGTGATTCGAATATGTGAATTTGTCATCAATAACAATTCCGAGTAGCTTGACACTATTTCCCATTTGTAAGTTCATATTAGAGGAAAAGGTTATTTTTTGGGATTTGCTTGCGTTCAACTTGAGTTTGTTTGCAGTAAACCAATTTTCAGCACGTTTTTCAATGTTATGAGAAGAATAAGTGAGTTCCATAAGGTTTTTACCGGTATTCATCAAAGTAGTGTCGTCGGCGAATAGAACACTTTTATTGGGTAATAGGAAGTTGCATAGGTCATTTATATAAATGACAAATAAGAATGGCCCGAGCACTGTCCCCTGTGGGACACCATGTTTTATAGGTAGAAAGTCCGAGTTTCTTTGGTTAACACTAACACATTGTTTTCTATTTTCTAATAATGAACTGAATAACTTCAATGCCACCCCTGTAATACCGTAATATTTGAGTCTTAAAATGAGTATCTCATGAGAGACACAGTCAAAGGCCTTTGACAAGTCATAGAGTGTAATATACGTGAGTACACCTTGTTCCAAACCCTCAACTATGCCTTCCAATATATTAAGAATTGCAAGAATTGTAGAGCGATTTTGTCGCAAACCATACTGTGCATTATTCAAAAAAAATTTTTTCAAAATATTTCACTAGTCTATTTTTCAGAATTATTTCGCTGATTTTAGCAAATATGGAAATAATTGTCAATTTCTGTAATATCTCCCTTTTTATGAATAGGAATAACTCTGGTAAATCTGGTAAATTTGAAACTATCTGAAAAAATGCCTTCACTGAAGATCAAATTGATCATTGATGTTAATGGCGCAAGAATTGGATCTGATGTTTGTCTTATGATATTGTAATTTGAATCATGTGTTTCTACAGATTTCGAATTTTTTAATGCATTAATTGCATCAAGAACCACATAGCTTGTGACTCCCGTTAGGAAAAAAGAATTGCATGGCACAGGAAAATGTTTGTATTGGATCAAGTCGTCTGGTATATTGGGTAACTGGTTTATTATATTTTCAGCAACACTTGTGAAGTGAGTGTTGAAAGAGGTTTCACATATTTGGAGTTTCAGGGTTACTTTTAGTTTTCTTATTTAACTCATAGTTTATAATTTGCCAATTAGCTTTTGATTTGTTTTCTGATGTACTGATATGATGTCCATATGAATTTCTTTTTGCTTCTCTCAATTCCTTTCTGTAGCTTTTCTTAAATGAATTGTATGCCACCTTATCAGTAGGATTTTTCTTTATATCATAGATACATTTTACTATTGAAAGTGTGTCCCTCTTCTCCTTCAAAGAATTATTGTACCATATAACTGGCGGTTTTCTCCAATTTTACACTTTTTATATGTAAAGTGTACTCCCACATAATCAGCATAAGTATCAACCAAGAAATTTGCTAGAAAGTTGATACCTTAATTTGTATTTTCAAAAATACCCCAATCAATACTCTTGAGGGATTCTCTGAATTTTTCCATTGAGGAGTAAAATAAAAGATTTTTTCATAATTATGTCGGGTTTACATTCAGTGATTTTGTTCAAGATTATATATTGTCCAATATGGTCAGACAGACATGGATCCAATACACCTGAAGTCATGTTCTGTTTCTCTATATTTGTCAATACATTATCAATGCAGCTGGATGAATATGTTGTTATCCTGGTGAATTCAGATATGATTATAGTGAGGCCAAACGAATTTAGTAAGCATTTCAATTCAGATAAGACATTCGAATTCGACTTGAAATCAATGTTAAAATCACCCAGTATTATTATTTTATTTTTACCTCTCACGTATTTATTTAATAAATTTTCCAGGTTTACCAAGAAAATTTCAGCATTTCCCAAGCAGGATCTATAAAGTGTTATTATTAAGACTTGGTCTGATAATTCTATATATATATATATATATATATATATATATATATATATATATATATATATATATATATATATATACATTTTAACTTTTGTAGTTTCTCTGATGATGACAATAAAAAGTAACAATATTTGGATGTGCATAAGCACATTATTGGAAGCACAAGCTTCCAATAATCTTTATTATCATCATCAGAGATGCTAAAATATGTATAAGACAGATTAAATCTATAAACAGAGATCAGTCAAAAACCCAACTTATTGTATGTGAGGTTAGGCGGCAGGATGATTAAAATGTAGACACAACATATACTTATAGATGCAGAGACCAAAAAACCTCAAGAAAGTCGAGACAAACACAAATAATTTACATCATAAATGATATATTTTTTGAAAAAAAGAAAACCACCTGTTGTTTTTTGAAGAGGACCATGTGGTCCTTGTGGTCCATGTGGTGTAATTCATTCGTACATGTGTTGCTCAAGTTAAAATTGACATTCGACATCAACAAATATATGATCTGTGACCGTAACCACAGCCCTGTTGCCAAATAACAGGGCAACATCCACAGCCGCCACTTTGTAGGTGCGGCATTTTTGGCTCTGCATCTTTTTTGAAGTGTACTACTCTCCTACCAAGTCCTGTCATTTGATACCCATATTGAAGAAGTTGCGAAAAAATATGTAATCCAACATTTTGTAGCTGCGACCATCTTGAATATGCATCTTTTTCAAAGTATACCACTCTTCTACTAGCCCAGTCCTGTCATTTGATACCCATATTGAGGTAGTTGTGAAAAAAATATGTAAATAATATGTTTTATTTCCGGTTGACCCTGTGAAGATTTTTATTATAAAAAATATCAGCTTCGAAGAACCCCGAATTTCAAATTTCTCACTACAAAAACAATTAAATGGGGCCGTGTACAATAATTTCGTTGTCACCCGGTATAGCAACTTCACAAGAGGAATCGACATGCCCACTTTCTATTCATAGTCTAGTTCACATATACCATTTTCTCTTGAAAATATGAAAATAGTCAATAGTCAATAATTAAATAAATAATAGAGCTGGAACTCAAAAATAAATGGAAAAAAGTAATTTATTCATAACAAATTGTTTTTCAAATAAACAATCAAATAATGAATTTTTTTTTTTCAAATTTTGAAGAATAGATTTTATTATTTTCTGAAGAAAAAAAATGGTTGTCTAATTTGGTCGCAAAAAACGATTGTTAATAAATAAAGGCATTTTTTAGCAACAAATAATTTTTTTCTCTAAAAATCATAATTTTCATCAATAAATAAATAACGAAAAAATATTTTTAGATTTACTCATAAAAAATATAACAATTTTTCAAACAATAACCGTAAAACTTATGATGCACTGTTTGGAATCTTTGGTGTAGTAATGAATATTACTGGAGTTTTTTCCCAACACCAAATCGTTATTTCAACACCTCGACACGTGTTTCGATAATCAAATGATCATCTTCAAGAGGCAGATCAAACAGTTTGATATTCCTCTTGAAGAAGTTCACTTGGTGATCGAAACACGTGTTGAAGTGTTAAAATAATGGTTTGGTGTTGGGAAAAACTCCAGTAATATCAATTAACAGTAAAAAATAATAACAAAACACCGAATAAAAAACCACAAACAATGGTTGAAACATACATACAAATAAAACATGCAAAGTTAAAAATGATCGGTATTGAACTCAGTCAAACTGTAATATGGCCTACTACTCAAAATTTATTTTAATCATCAAATCGTTCATCAAATCGTTAATATACAACAGGAACAATATGGGACCGAGAACCGATCCCTGTGGCACACCAGTATTTATTTCAATACTGTTTGAACATTTGATCGTTTTCACAATCTGACTGCGACCATTGCGATACGACTCAAACCACCTTTGTGTTATCTCTCTACATCCATAGATATTTAGCTTTCGTAGCAGTTTTTTATGATCAACGCAGTCAAACGCTTTTGTAAGGTCACAAAATACTGCTGCAGCAGCATCTCCATCATTCATATTGGAATACACCTCAAACAGGAAAGAGAATATTGCATCATGTGTGCACTTGTTGCTCTGGAATCCAAATTGATTTTTCCTTATAATGTTATGGCGAAGGAGAAATTCATTGAGTCTTTTCTTAACTAGTTTTTCAATTATTTTTGCAATAGTAGGAATGAGAGATATCGGTCGATAATTTGAAGGATCACCTACAGAGTTACCTTTATATAAAGAAATCACTATCGACAATTTTAGAAAGGATGGAAACCTGCCATTTCTGAATGAAAGATTGATTAGTGATACAAGAGTTCTGAGCACTTCTATCGGAAGATTTTCAATAATTTTGATTGAAATTTCATCATAACCAGATGTTGATTAATTCCTTATATCACAAAAAACTTCAAACTGTTCATCAATATTCGTATCATCCAATTGATTGCAACATTTTCTAAATTAATCACATTGTTAGGATCTTTGAAAAATATATACGGACCTCACTTCACTAGGAGAATATTAGTCCTCACTTGGTAGATGTATATTGAAAAAAACAAATAAATAAATTTCTCTCTAAGATTTATATGAGTATATTTTCCATTTTTCTAGTGGAAGAGAGAGGCCGCAGCTAGTTTTAAAGTTATAACATTCTGTCCCCATTTTGATACATACATATGTATGTATACACACACACACACACACACACACACATATATATATATATATATATATATATATATATATATATATATATATATATATATATATATATATATATATATATATATATATATATATAGATGAAGAGATATAGATATTATTGAGTGTGTATGATACAAATCAAAAGGAGGAAATTCGTGGACATGACACTCAAGAAATATGGAGGCAAACCGCGGACACGTGTTTCTGGCTATTGGCTCCTGTTGGTGACACCGTGCATATGTGATGTTTTTTTTTCCATTTTTGGTAACCAGTTGTTGTCCACCTTTGCAATTGGCTGCACCGCGCTGATCAGGCCAATAGCCAGAAACACGTGTCCGCGGTTTGCCTCCATATTTCTTGAGTGTCATGTCCACGAATTTCCTCCTTTTGATTTATATATATATATATATATATATATATATATATATATATATATATATATATATATATATATATAGATAAATATGTTATTGAGTGTGTATGATATAAATCAAAATTTTTTGAGTGTTCTGTCCACAAATTTTCCCCTTTTTGATTATATATATATATATATATATATATATATATATATATATATATATATATATATATATATATATATATATATATAATTGATAGTGTAACGACCGTATCAGAATAGTAATAGAATAGTAGTTCTAATCAGACCGAATCCCCGAAAAACTACTATTCTATATATATATATATATATATATATATATGTATATATTTATATATATATATATATATATATATTTATATATATATATATATATTTATATATATATATATATATATATGTATATATGTGTGTATATATATATATATATATATATATATATATATATAGTGTGTAAAAGCAAATGGAATAAATTCTATATATATATATATATATATATATATATATATATTTATATATATATATATATATATTTATATATATATATATATATATATATATATATATATATATATATATATATATATATATACAGTGTGACCCATTTAAAATGGAACCACCCCTGTAGAATGTGCATTTTTCAATCAATCTCAATTTTTTTTTATTGAAATATTAAGCATGAAAAACTGTATCTTGACACTAACTTTCACAATTTTAGTTTCATTTCCAAGGCACTCTATGGTTTTTTTTGTTTGTCAAAAACGGCAAAAGTTTATCAGGCAATTTTTGTTTTCAAATTTGACTACACCACTGGATTCGTAGTCGTTATAAATCAAAACTGTCAAATTTTCATTAAAAAATATTTGTTAACAACGAAGTTACAACAACTTCAATTTTGGAAACAAAGTATTTGTTTGTAATTTTTATTCAGATTATAGACATATTTGAGATCTGACAACACTGTCATCACCAAGTAGAACACCAGTGAATTTGTACAGTGAAAATCCGAAGTCAACAGCTCAATGCGTTCTATAGTTATAACTCCTGAAAATATGGTAATGTGAGAGATTTGTGGTGCAAGCGTTTTGTAATAAAAATCTGACTACGCCACTGGATTTGTGGATAATTTTCCCTTAAAATCATTCATTTGAGTGTAGGTTACGAGAAGTGAAAATTAAAATAAAAATTGAATAATTGAATAACAGAAAATTAAAAGTTCATTTTCAAGTTACGCAGTAGTAGACCAAGTTCAGAATCTCATGTCATGGGATCTCCCAATTGCGCTTTTACCAAATCTTGATAGAATCTTGAAGTATTAATGGTCATACATGTAAGCTTTTTGGAAGTTTCCCAATAATAAATAATAGTACTTTTGTAACAGCGCACCTGGAAAATCACATTTTATGAGATTCTGAACTTACTCTACCTTCTTCTATAGCTGATGAAAACAAAATGTATACAAACAAGTTTCAAAGTATTTATTCAACAATTAATTGCCATTAAGAAAAAACTGATACCAAAATAAACATTGATTTAAAACTAAACATTCAAATTTTTGTGGCTTCTACCAAACCTCCATTAAGTTCAATACATTTATCGTATCTCTTCCGAATATTGTTTACACTATTTCTTATTTGTTGAACTGTAATTTCGGCACAAGCTTGTCGTATCCTTTGCATGAGTTCAGCTCGATTCGTTGGTCTTGTTCTGTATACTTTTTGTGTCAGAATACCCCACAGAAAAAAGTCTAATATTGTTAGATCAGGCGATCTAGGTGGCCATTCAATTAAGTCACTACCTCGTCCTATCCAATGATTTGGAAACTGGTTATTTAGCCACTCTTTAACAATCCTCGAATTGTGCACGGAACAGCCGTCGAGCTGAAAATATAAATTTACTTGTTCCGCAAGAGGCATTTCATCTATTTCGTCCGATAATTGGTTATTTAGAAATTCCAAAAAATTTTGCCCGTTTATGTTTCCATCAAAAAAATATGGACCTATTATTCTATTTTGTACTATACCACACCAAACGTTAACTTTTTCGGAATATTGACTTTTACAATTTATGATCCAGTGCGGATTTTCCGTAGCCCAATACCGAGCATTTTGCGATGAAACTACCCCATTGGTGCTGAAAGAAGCTTCATCACTAAACATTATGCAGTTTAAAAAATTTCTTGTATTCAGGTACTCGCCTTGTGCCCACAAACAAAATTCCATACGTTTCACTTCATCACCTGCCTTTAAAGAGTGAAGAAATTTAGGTTTAAATGCTCTCATTTTGTTTTGTTTAAGACATCGTCGAATAGTCTCTCTCGGTAAGTTTAAATCCAAACTGGCGACTCGTAAACTTCTGTTTGGGTGGTTTCTAAAATAATCTAAAACAGCACCTTCGTTTAAATTTCTTCTTCGGTGATTATTTTTTAAAATATGTTTGCTGACTACACCGGTTTCTTTAAATGTTTTGTTAATTTTACTGACGGTGCTTCTGTCAATGGGAAGTCGATTTGGATGTCTGTGATTAAATATCCTAGCTGCTTCTCTTTCACTATGATAATTGTCCCCAGAAATTCTCACAATTTCAATTCTTTCTTCTAATGATAATTGCAAAGCCATTATTAAATGCAAGTAACTAACAACTATTATTTTATTTATGATTAACTGTCAAAATCACAGCCTACTGTTGATTTATTATAAAACCTTTGCATAATGAGTTCAGCTTTCTCAAATTATTGATATCTCCTCTAAAAGATTGTTTTAACTGAGTTATGAAGAATTTACAGGGAACAATTTTTGTCCTGTTTTATTATTGAATAAATGATTTCCATGCTTTAAATCGATTTGATTTTAGCGGCTATGCGAAAGAATGTACTAAGTACTGCATAACTTGAAAATGAATTTTTAATTTTCTGTTATTCTAGAATACACTTCTCGTAACCTACACTCAAATGAATGATTTTAAGGGAATATTATCCACAAATCCAGTGGCGTAGTCAGATTTTTATTACAAAACGCTTGCACCACAAATCTCTCACATTACCATATTTTCAGGAGTTATAACTGTAGAACGCATTGAGCTGTTGACTTCGGATTTTCAGTGTACAAATTCACTGGTGTTCTACTTGGTGATGACAGTGTTGTCAGATCTCAAATATGTCTATAATCTGAATAAAAATTACAAACAAATACTTTGTTTCCAAAATTGAAGTTGTTGTAACTTCGTTGTTAACAAATATTTTTTAATGAAAATTTGACAGTTTTGATTTATAACAACTACGAATCCAGTGGTGTAGTCAAATTTGAAAACAAAAATTGCCTAATAAACTTTTGCAGTTTTTGACAAACAAAAAAAACCATAGAGTGCCTTGGAAATGAAACTAAAATTGTGAAAGTTAGTGTCAAGATACAGTTTTCCATGCTTAATATTTCAATAAAAAAAAATTGAGATTGATTGAAAAATGCACATTCTACAGGGGTGGTTCCATTTTAAATGGGTCACACTGTATATATATATATATATATATATTTATATATATATATATATATATTATATATATATATATATATATATATATATATATATATATATGTATATATGTGTGTGTATATATATATATATATATATATATATATATATATATATATATATATATATATATATATATATATATATATATATAGTGTGTAAAAGCAAATGGAATAAATTCATTATTTCGGTTACGGTAAATATTTTAACAAAATTCCGAAACACATCAAATTCAAATTATAATTTGACATATTTCAACGGAAAACTGCTATCCCTACCTTCAACCCCCGTCGAATGACAGGTACAACCCCCAAATTTTTTGAATGGGAAGTATAGGCTTGTGATATATCGTTTGAAAGGTCTTTTCATTCTCTTTTCAAAAATTTTATCTCTTTCAAGTTTATTGCATCAATTAACATAAAATATATTAAAACCATGTGGTTACCGAAATTCCATATGTTATATACTCAAAACGCATTTCATGTTGAGGTATTGATAATAAGAAAGTAAGCAAAAACCATAGCAATGTTCTTTTTAGATGGTATCCTTTGAAAACCTGTAAATACTTTTCGTGGCAACGTTAGTTTAAAACGCCTTGTCAACTTGTTTTGTATGTTACAACATTAGTTGTCAGTATTTTAATTTGAATTTAAAGTTCGTTAACTTCAAGTCTGACAAATGGTTAGATTAACGGAAATGCATGAAATAACAGTTTAACAAATGATTCGTTAAGGAGATAAAACCCGAACGACAGGAAATAGCTCGCCCATTTCATGAGAAATTTCCTAATTTACCGCCCATATCTCAAGAAACAATAAGCAAAATAAAGAAGCAGTTTCGCGAACTTGGTCATGTGGGGTAGATAAAAAAAGTAGCTGCCAATGCAATGAACTCAAATTAGATGTGATGCTTGAGTTTGTCATCTTCTGGCACTCCTCAAACTTTGAGGAGTGCCAGAAGATGACAGTATTATCAACTGTCGAAAGCGCTCGCAGATAATTAATAGAAGATATAAAGCTTCAAATCCTTTTTGTGGAATTTAATATTGAAATATATATATATATATATATATATATATATATATATATATATATATATATATATTGTGAACACGAGATCTATCAACTGAAACCACAAGTGTGCGGTTGGCTCCTGTTGGTGGCTCCGTGCATTTGTATTTCTATCTTTTGGTAACCAAGTGTTGCCCATCCTTACACTTGGCTGCACCATACTGATGATGGGCCAAAAGCCCGAAACACGTGTCTATGGTTTGCCACTTTTATGAGTGCTATGTCCGATATTAACTTCTGTTTATATATCAAGACACTCAATAACTTTCATATTTGATTTGTGTATATATATATATATATATATATATATATTAAAGTACGTTCATGAACGGTTCAGAGTAACTTTATGAAAGCAATAATAATTGTAAAATTCATTTGGCAACAGAGGATATATATATATATATATATATATATATATATATATATATATATATATATATATATATATATATATATATTAAAGTACGTTCATGAACGGTTCAGAGTAACTTTATGAAAGCAATAATAATTGTAAAATTCATTTGGCAACAGAGGATACAATTCTCATACACAATGATATTGAAAGTACTATACTCACTAGCTGAATAGTTGAAAGTTGCCTGATCAACTTCCACACCGTGGGAGAGGGGATTTGAATAAATTGAAGTGTTCGAACAGTGAACAGGGTCGTATCTTCTGTTACTCTTGAATTGTCCAAATTCTGAATTAACAACATAGGTTTCAGTCTGAGTTTGTCCCCAATTGGTGTCAGATTGAATGTTTTTGTTATTTTGCTTCAAGTTACCATTGTTGGTAGTTTCAAACCAAATTTTGTTCAACACAGATGTTGTATCATTCTTCTCTGATAATTCAGATGATTTTGCATATCGATCACCTGAAAAATAAAGTTGACTTTTTAGGATGAGTGAAAAATGAGAACATTGCATTCTTACCATTTTGAATTTTTTGTAAAGTTTCCTTTATGTCTTTATTATTTCGATTCACATTTCTAGTGAGCTGTGGAGGAGGATCCAAGGTTGGAATTTCACTATTCTTCTTCCCTAAGAAGTTCTTCTCTAGATCATCCAAAAACTTTCCATCCCCAATTTTCTTAGCAGGAGATTCATTTGACATTATTGGTAACTTATCATCAACTGTCTTCTTAAATGAATCTTTCAACTTCATCAGTGATATACTAGTTTCCAATTCAGTCCCATAAGTTTCTATAGGCGCTGCCACATCTTTTTGCACAACAGTAACAGATTTGGAAACTGCTACTGCTACTTTGGAATCTTTTTCTGAATTGCTGTTCATGAAATTTAGTCCCCTATTTGAAATATCACTTTGAACAAAATTCAGATTTTCTCCGTATCCATTTTTTATTCGGTTAGGACTAGAAATTCCTAATGAATGAACCAACTGTTTATCAATGTTTAATAATGGGGTTTCGATTTTGTCGAGAGAGCAGGTATAGCTTTGTATAGGACTAAGTAATTTTTGAGGATAGCTATACTTACCATGGATTTTATATATAGTTGATGTGTCAAATGGATCATTATCTAGGAGACCGGAAGATGCAAAAGCTGAAGAATTGTAGTAAGAAGGCGGAGAATGATATGGAGGAGGAGCCATTTCTGAACTTTGCCGGGCATCCAAGTCCCAAAATTCGTTTTCTAAAATACACTGTTTATATAGTACTATATACTTGAAATTACTAGTAGTAGAAATAATAATTATAGGATATATCCTAATCTTACAAGATATACTAACTAATAACAATTTAAATTTCCACACAGTGCCAAAAATATTAATAACATTCAAATCTGTGTATAGATAATAACAATAATAAAGATAAAACAGATAAAAGATAATAATAAAAAAGATACACAATTTATAAAAACCAATGTTAAAAACAAATAATGATATAGCAAGCAACACACACATACATATATTCATATTTTCCAACAAATTAACGCTCTAGATATTCCAATAACTGACAGATATCATCAACATCAATAATGGAACCTATTTATGCGATATTTCCTAAATATTTTTAATCAATTCTTCCCTAAGAAGAAAGTGTTGATGAAACACAAACAAAATAAAAAACTGGTTGGGTATGATGCTGAACTCACTGAATGTAAAATTAGATTAGATATTCTCGGACAAAGATGCAAAATCTGTAGCAAACGACTATAATAACTTGATAAGTGCAGTCTTCAACTTATTGAAGCAACAACAGGATGAAAAGTTTTCACACAAAATAAAATCAAATGACAAATCAATACTGCCAACACCAACAAATGCAAATGAAATTTTAGAAATTGTTAATAAAATTGAAAGTAAGATGAGTAGTAGACATGATGAAGTCCCCTCTAAAATTATCAAATTGAGTATATATTGTGAACAATTCTCTAAAATACGGAGTTTTTCCTGACTCGCTAAAGCTAGCATTAGTCGAACCCATATTGAAAAAGGGGATCCCTCTAAACTAGAAAACTTTAGACAAATTAGTCTACTGTTTTAATTGTCAAAAATGTTTGAGGCTGTATTATGCAAATGGGTGATGAATTTCTTCAGGCAGTGTAATCTTATCACTAAGTGGCAACATGGATATCAGAAAGGGAAATCAACATATACAGAAATTTTTCAGTTCATTCAAAATATCTTTTTACAACTTGAGGACAATAATTTGGCATTGGGATTATTTCTAGACCTGTCAAAAGCTTTCGAGTGATTGAAACACACAGTTCTTATACAAAAGCTGGAATCACATGGCATACGTGGCCCTGCGCAGAAATGGCTTAAATCTGATATATCAGGTAGAAAACAAATGGTGTTAATTAAACAGGAAGGAATCAAAGCTGAATCAGACATAAAATGAATTGATACTGGGGTACCACAAGGTAGTATAATTGGCCCAATGATGTTTATCATTTTTCTAAATAACCTATAGGAGATTTGTGGGGAAAATTGCAAAATGACAAATTATGCGGAAGACACAAACTTGCTGGTCAATGCAGTAGACTATCCCGGTCTGATATCCATAACTGAAGAAATCCTCTGTAATACAGATGAGTGGTTCAGGAGAAACAAACTTATATTGAATGACAATAAGACCAAAACTGAAATTAGGATGCACTGTTTGAAACCTTTGGTGTAGTAATGAATATTACTGGAGTTTTTTCCCAACACCAAATCGTTATTTTTAACACCTCGACACGTGTTTCGATCACCAAGTGATTATGTTCAAAGAGGAAGGTTGAGTTTAATATTCCAAATATCACTTGGTGATCAAAACACGTGTCGAGGTGTTAAAAATAACGATTTGGTGTTGGGAAAAAACTCCTGTAATATTCAAAACTGAAATGTTCAAAACAAACCATGCAGGATTTGACTCACCTCAAGAAATTCGACTGACGAATATTTCACTCAAAATAGAAAATGAGTGCAAATTTTTAAGACTGCATATCGACAGCACATCGAGTTTCAACAGTCATATTCAAAATGTTTGTCAAAAGTTGAACTCGGTGTTGTATTCAATGAGAGTTATTAGTCAGTATGTTGACACAGATGTAATCCGAATGGTCTATCATTCAAATTTTGAATCTGTCTGTAGGTATGGGATAATTTTTTATGGAGGTGGTAGAAATACAGAGCAAATTTTTATTGTCTCAAGAACTATGCTGAAACTAAACTCAAGAGAATCATGTAGAGGCAAATTCAATAGTCTTAAAATACTTACACTTATAGGAGTCTATATACAGAAACTCTTGTTATTCCTTTTTAGAAACAAATATCTTTTTGAAAATTGTTTACAACAAAATTTATATAACACTAGAAATTTTGAGTATGTATACCCAAAACATAGAGTAACTGTTACAGAAAGGAGCCCGTTTTATCAAAGCATGAAAATGTTCAACAAACTCCCCACCAGCATCAGACAAATGAATAAACTTAGTGAATTCAAAAAGGGAATTCAGAAGATTCTACTGAATATAGAACGCTATACTATTGCTGAATACCTCAGCCATACTGTTTGACATAATATATCTTACTGGTGACGTTATTTCTGTTTTTGTATCCTTTTGCGATTATTCTTCAGAAATAAATATATTTATTATTATTATTACGGCCGATTTCATAAAGAAACATAAAGGTTACTTCAACTTTAAAGAATACTTCAATAAACATTTTTGATTTCATAACCAAGTTAAAGTATTCTTTAAACCAAAAACGCCCTTCAAGGTTAAAGTGTCGATTTCTCTACTTTAACTCGATAAAGCGTCATTTAACTAAAACATAACCTCAATTTTTATAATTGTGATTTGTTGTGCTACTCTCTACGTTTGCTAGTTTTGTGTTCTTTAGCCGTTGATCACAATAATATGAATAATTTTGAAATGTCTAGCTCAAGTTCATCTGATGAAGAATTTATTTGAACTAGAAGACCAAAAGTGTATAGGAAAGGAACAGACTGTTTTGAAAAATATAATGAGCTTGACTTTTACCAACGTTTTCGCTTAAAAAAAAAACTATTTTGTATCTACTAGATGAAATGAAAGAGCAAATTGAATTACCTACTAATAAGTAAGTTGTAAAATTTTCATTAATAATAGCATCATCAATAACTTTTATAATTTTTAGAGGAGGGTGCATTACACCATTACAACAATTATTGTTGACTTTAAGATTCTACGCATCAGGAAATATGAAAATAATAGTATCAGAGTTTATGGGAGTGTCTAGAAGTTCAGCTAGCAGGATTATCAAAAAGGTGTCTATTGCTATTGCCTCACTAGCCCGACAACACATTCGCATGTATGAAAATAATCGAGAAATGGAAGAAGCAGTTGAAAAATTTTATGAAATAGCTTCATTTCCCAAGACCATTGGAGCAACTGATTGCACATTAGTTAAAATAAATTCTCCTGGTGGACATGATGCAGAAATATTCAGATGTAAGACAATCTTATTTTGCATTAAATGTTCAGACAGTAAGCAATGCTAAATTGCTAATAAGAGATATAGTTGTGAGATGGCCAGGATCGGTGCATGACCACACAATTTTTAATAATAACAGTTTAAAGCAAAAATTTGAAAATGGTGTATGTGGTCAGTATTTTCTAATCGGTAACAGTGGATATTCTCTAAAGCCATATCTTATGACTAAGTTACAAAAAAACTAGAACACCTGCTGAAAATGTATACAATGAGTCTATAATAAAAACTCTAAATGTAGTAGAGCGTCAATACGGTTTATGGAAAAGACGATTTCCCATTTTGAGGTTTGGCATGAGACTAAAACTAGAAACCACAATGGCAGTAATAGTTGCAACTGCAGTTCTTCATAACATTGCCATTGATATGGATGATAACTTTACTGAAGAAGATGAAATAGAGGAAGATAATGAGAATGTATTACCCCAACATGGAAAATAATCCAAATATTGCAGAAAACATAAGGAATTTGACAATTAATGAACATTTTGCTAGATTGTAAAAATTAATAATATAATTAAAAAGCACAGTTTTATGAAACAATTATTTCATTCAATTGTTTTTCTTTTAATTTTATTTCTAAATCCAATAAAATATTTTTTTTAAATTCTTCTTCTCTCTCCCTTCTCCTTGATCTCTCCTTCTCCTCTGCTTCTACCCTTTTTTCAAGAAGCTCCTTTTTCTTTTTATAATATTCTTCTTTTGCATTATATAATGTGTTTATTTTGGTTGGGTGTAGTTTTTCATTTACTTTTCTTTTTAAATTATTTGGTGCATAACTACTCCAATCAATTTTTTTCTTAATATGCGTTTGCTGGGAACAGACAAGAGTTATATAATAAAAATTATAACTATGCCACATACAATAATTCAAAACTCACTTTTTTACTAGACATGCTCCCTGAGGGTGTCACTGATCTAGAAGGTGATATCTGGTTTTGTATGGTATATGCGAGTGTATTAATAACCATTACATGAGAGTTGCATACGCTATTTTTTCTAAACCCGATAAATAATGAAAAACTATAAGTATTATATTTGTATTGAACACATTTACAGTAATTAACTCAGATTTTTTTAAAAAAACACAAACTTAATGGTATTATCATGGATATATGAAAACTATAAAGATTCTAATTATATTTATATTGAATATAACAACTGTAATTAATCTGATCTTTTAAAAATATTGGAGTCGATGGTATTCCTTCTATATCACTGTTTTCAGACATTTTGATAATATAGGTAGGTAATATGAAAACTGATTTTGACAAATAAAGCAATTAGTTACTTAGGTTACAATCTAGGACAAACAAAGGAACAGGATTCTTGATTGAAAAATTATGGGTTTCTATTGGTTGATAATCTGTATCGTTATGAAAAATCTGTATCATAATGGATATCATTATAAAACGGATTATGGTCATATAAGTGTATTGTTAAAGTTATCATCCATTGATATGGATGATAACTTTACTGAAGAAGATGAAATAGAGGAAGACAATGAGAATGTATCATAATGGATATCATTATGAAACGGATTATGGTCATATAAGTGTATTGTTAGAGTACGGGTGTAGAAAAAATATATTATCATTTAAAAAACGTTATATTTACTTACAGCAAATTGTTGAGGATATTCTTTTGCAAGTTCTTCCTTTAAAACTGAAGATGATGCATCCATTCCAAGATCCTATAATATCACGAACAATTAATATTTAATTTTTTTGCCCTAACCAATACAGATAAATCATGAAAGAAAGAATGTTTTTAATCATTAACCAAATTTTAGTTTGGTAACTGTTAAAACAAAATGGTTAAAAAAATGTAATTACATTTATGAAATCGCTATCCAAGATGTTATTCAAACCCACTACCGTTTTCATATTTGTTACATTTAGGATTGCTTCTGTAACAGGATCTAAATCAATTTTTATTGCGGGACCATCCCTTGTTCCCGTCATATATGATTTTTGTTTTGCCATATCCTTTCTGGCTTTTGTTTTTAGATTATCAAATTTTGATTTAATCTGAGATATACTTCTTACTCATAGATTTCTTGAGTTAAAGCTGGAAAGTACTTCTCGCCAAGCCTCTTCCTAAAACCATATTTAAATTTATATTAAGATATCTAACTACATAAATATATATAGTTTTAATTTATTATTTCAAGCTCACACCCTTCACCCTTGATGAAGTAAAATTAGGGTTATGATTATATAAGCGTATATTCTACAATAAATAAAATACACACAAAAAATTGGTTGTATTTGTAATACATACCTTTTCTGCATTAGTTACTTTAGTTTAGCATTCTAAAATATTCTTGAATTTTTCAATTTCTTGTATTAAATTCATTTCTTCATCTCAAGAAAAATTTGATGAGCAAACTTTCTTATTATATTTCAACATTTCCATTTCTGTCCAAATAAATCGTCCTCACAAATAACAAAAACACCAAACACCAGAACTCTTAACTTTATTTATTTAAACACGGAACTTAAATACTCGCCAAATATGACAAATCTTGTTAAAATCCATGAATTCCAAGTTAACCAACATCTTAAAAATTACTTGAAAGATACTTTATGGAAAGGGCACTTTTATATTAATTATGAAACCAAATGACGGCAACAGCTACTTTAAAGGGGACTTTAGTGTAAAGTCTCCTTTCGGTAAAGTGTACTTTACATATATGAAATCGGCCGTTAATCAGTTATCTTAGGCGTATGAAAGACAGATGCATGAACATCACTACAGTTAGTTACCGCATAATCTATTAGAGTTTTTGCGTTTATTGTAATTCTAATATTCTGCGTCACTATTTGAGCAAAACCATACATATTTAACAAATTTTGTATTTCTCTCTATAAAAAGCATTGTTATGTGCATAATTACTCATATTTCAATGCATATAAAATTTTAAAGGGCACCATTCAAATTTGATATCTCCAAATAAAATTATTCAGTATATCATCATTGAATGAAGTAAATAACAAGATGGTTAGTATGTAGTGATTGAAATAAAATTATATCAAATTCAAACTTACATATGAATAAGTTACATACCTTGAGAAACTTCTATTGGTTCGTCAATCAGAGATACTGTTCTTGATTCTGGCCTATCGGGTATATCTTTCATTCGCAAAACTGGGATTTCCTCTGGTGATATGTCTACAAGTACTTCTTCCCTGGTTGTGTCGAATAATGGTTGTGGAGGTCTAGTAGGTTTAGTATTGAAACTTTCTTGATTGGTCAATTTTTTATAGTTGAATTGTTTTTCTAATGGTTTTCGTAGAGAGCCAGACACTAAAACTTCAAAGATGAAATGATACAAAATAGAACAAAAAACTATCGAACTTATATTTTGTTTTAAATAAAATTTTAGATGTCATTTTTGTTAATTTGAAATGTTATCTATAAAAATTTTGTAACTGTTGAAGATAACCAAAAAAACTAAATAGTCGAAGTCAAAGTATTTTTCGTTCAGTTTGGCATAACCCCAACAAAAAACAATGCCCTTTGCATGGTGTCATGGATGTAATTAGTAGTAGGACTAGATCTGAAAAGATCTATCAGTTATAAAAGGTTCCAACTTCTTTTAATAATAAATAGTGAAAGATCCACAAGAATATGACAATGCCTCGAATGATTTTTGTAAAGATTGTACATATTACTAGATGTCGGTAAAATAAGAAACTAGATTGACAATCACTGAAGGTTTGAGAACATAGGCCGGAATCAAGATTGAAGAGAAGAAAATTCGGATTGGCTATTGTGCGAATGGAACCTGAAATACTAAACATTTCATATGCTTCTGCGGTAGACATAATCAGTATGTTCGTTGACTTCAGGACTTTCATCCTTGCAGTCAGCACACATACTACTGATGTCTGCCACAGTAGCAGACGAAATGTCACCAGCTCAGATTTTGTTCCCTTTAATCATTAAGGGTATCTCTTAGATTAATGCAAAACAATAATGTTTATATTATGATGAATAATATTATAATGGATAATAATCTTCATGATATTAAGTTGGTAGTACATATTTTCCTGTCAAAAATTAAAGATAATGATTGCTTTAAAACTCTTCAGTACAATTCTCACCAGATTTTGGAGAAGTTTTCCTCCTATCACAAAGTTGAGGTGAAGGTTTGGTTTGTTTTTGTACACCCAATATGTCAGGTGGATCCATAGGATTTTTCAGGTACATATCATCAATATAAGACGGGCTACCCCAAGATTCTCCAAAAGCTGAACCGTGGCCAGTGTGTATGAAAGAATTCTGGAGTGGTTTGCTGAAAATTAATGAGTTTGAGGTTTCAATCAGGATAGTTGATTAAATAATGTATTCAAAGTTGACTTAGTGTTATATTTTTGCAAATATAGAAACTGAAATATTGGGAAAGAATCGATGTTTTTTAAATATTACTGGAGTTTTTTCCCAACACCAAACCTTTATTTTAACACCTCGACACGTGTTTCGATCATCAAGTGATCATCTTCAAGAGGAAGATTAAACTAAATATACTTACTATGTTATCCTTATTCATACCATAGATACCTCTTTTAGGTACCTGCGTTTTAAGTGTCCTTAATGTTGTAAATCATGCCCGAAAGAAAATAACGCCAGCCGCCACTCACTGGTAGCCATAACCAATGGTGACGTAGATAAGAGCGCGCGAATGTACGATGATTCCCTGCCACTCTAGAAGCAGCGAGAATAATGCTAGCGATGTCGACGGAATTTCAGAGACATTTTCTAGCGCATTCCATTATGATATATGAACGCTAGCCATGAGCGTATCGAGACAGTCAAGTGGACGTTACAGTGCGGTACGTGAAGTGATCTAGTAAGGCGATAGACATTCAAATAATAGTTGAAGTTTCAGTTGAAGTGTTTGTATATTTAAAGCGAAATGAAGTTGAGTTTGATTATTCAGTGTAGTCAATTATTGGTCAACCCACGGGTAAAAATTTTTCTGTTTTAGCACGGCCAGCAGGAAAAGGGTTACTGGCTCCAATGGGACTCCATGAGCATTCGAGATGAAAGGAGTTGTTGAAAGGAACTAGGTATGACGACGGTGATTTTTTAAACAAATCATACACTACAGAGCCTTTTAGAAAATCCAAAAGACAAGACAAAGTCAGGAATTCGGAAAAGTCTGGAATTTACCGAAATTAAATGTAAGGACTGCAGCGCAAAATATTATGGACAGATAAAAAGATCTTAAAATAAGATATAAGGAACACTTAGCATACCTAAAATATGGAATTTCAGAAAAATCAACAGTCACCCATCATATTTTGCAACAAAACCATTCCATAGACTTTAGTTCATTAAGACTAGTTAGACAAGTTAAGAGGAATGAACACCTGCACTCGGGTTGTGAAAATGCATTAACCTCAAAATTTCGAGCGGATCGGTGGGCGTGTTCCAAAATATGCAAGTGAGATGACCAAAGACAACTTTTCAAATGGCACATCTCCCAATTTACTGACGATTTCACTACGGAAACGGGCGAGTACGTCGTCGCGCAATCTCCGCCTTTATGTTGCATATTACAATAAACACACATACAATAAAACCTAGGGTTTTATCTAGGTACTTGCCTTATTCACGGATAAATACCTAGGTAACCATATTTCTATCGATAAATACATGTTCGATTGTTTGGAAACTGTATTGTTATGGCAAACAGTCGAGAAGTAGGTATGCTGTTTTTTGTCTAAAGACGAAAAAAATTGAAAGCAATTTGAAATGTATTTATTTAGGTATCAAAAATATGATGTCGAATGTATTTTGTGAGGATTAATATGCAGCTAACGTTTTTTCATTAGTATGTTTTATTGAACGAAATTCATTTCTGTATGTTTACTGTCGTGGTGGATTGCTAATTTCCAATTTCCTCAGGTATCTAGGATCTATCGGTTCGGGCAAGAGGCAAGCCATTTAAAAATCTCTAATTTTGGTTTCATATCATTCGTCCAAAATAAATCGTCCTTAACAATCTAAAAAAATGCCTAATAATTTTGTTATTTTTTATGCAGCATGAAACAAAAATTATTCACAATTTGCTTAACCTAAAACTTCAATATTTATGATCACAAAGTTTTTTAAAAAATAAGGTTAAATTTTTGAAGGCAGATAAAATATGAATAAAAACCAATTTTTTCGTTTCGATATCACATATTGTGAGATTGTTGAGATCAGTAGGTAAATCTGGATCAGGATTAGCATCCGGGCCATAATCTGCTCCTTCTTAGTTCTGGAAAGTTTTTATTCTTGCGTCTCCTGATTTTCTGAAGTTCACGTCTCCTTTTGATCTTTTCTACATATCTTTCAGTATAAAACAGATCTTTGCGTTTTCCAAGAACATTATATTAGTTCCCGGTAGAATTGAATGATAAAGCAGCAGCTTTACAACGTATCGCATAGGATCTTCTACGGGAATAGTGAATTCCTTTTCCTCCAACAAACTTGCAGATGATGCCATTGTATTGTTCAGCGATATTGGTATCCAGATCCGCTATCAATGGTTGCATTTAAAACTAAGCGGTTGATACAAACTTCAATATCGTCCAATAGACCACACGCTCTCATGCTGAGGATATGATCAACTTCATTTAACCTTACAGAACACTTGAAATATGCTATCTCCTGACATTTTTCATGCTGTCCGAATACATGTGATGGAATATTCTTAAGGCCTCTGCATAGCATAAGTTTGCAACTTTTTGGACCAAAGAAGTTTTTTCTCTAATCCTGGACATCGTAGCAGATTTTATTAAGGTGCGTAGTCTTCTTCGACTAGTGCCTATGACTAGACTGGAGGTACTGGCAAATTTTTTTAAATACTTTGCTTTCTATCTGTTAATTGAATTTTGATTATTATCTTCATTTCATTGCACAAATAAAAATTAAGTTGCACGGAAAAAAACACTTCTTCATCTAGATGGGCGGGCTTACTTTACCTAATTTTAAAGGTATATTTTCAGATTATTTACCCAACATAAAATTGCAGATTTTTTATTTACCTGACACTAAAATCAGAAAACTAACACTTCATTCCACATTTCAATTTCCTAATTGAATTCGTTCAAAAAATAAGAGGGAAGAAGACAGATTAAAGAAAAGCACTGTAATAGGTCAAAATATAATCTGTACTTTCTAGGAGAAAATCACCCACCTCTCCTAAATCCTGAGCTATTCGAGCCTCTTCTTGACCTGCTTCCTCCATGACCTTCCATGCAGTTTCTTCAATGATATCAGCTACATTTTCGTGGTGTTGCTGATAAGTAGAGTTACTTATGAACGGTACATTCAAAACAGAGAGCATCTCATTTACTGTAGAGTAGCCATTTCCGGTTGAAACTGTGGCCAACGTTAAAACGCTATTTATGTCCATTCCTCCGTCAGTTTCTTCTATACGATGAATGGTTTTTTGATATTGCACATTTTGCATACTAACTTTGGTTTTCAAACCCATTTTATATTCATGAATTGGATACATATCACTCAATGTACAATCGAATGGTGGGTGCTTAGATATTTCTGCTAATTGCAGAAATAAATAAATATCCAATATCTGTCAAACGTCGCCCCTGCAGAGATATGCCTATACAAGACCTGAAAAAATGACATATAAGTTCATACCAGATAGATCAGAACGAATATATTTCTACCTTTGGGTAATCTTATCAGTCGTTTCCACATTTTGAACGGGTGAGGCTACGGCAGAGAGATATTTGCTACACATTGACTGAACATCATCACTGATATTATCACTGAAAAATAAATGTTTGATTAATCTGCTGATGTATCCACAAGGAAGTACTATGTATGTTTCATGGGAATAATGGATTACCTTTCCGAAACTTGAGCAGATGTTGGAAAAGTGGAAATGAACTCTTCACTCTTTTTAGAATTGTCAGTAGTTGACTTTGTCCTACAAAAAACGAAATAATGATCTTTCTACAACCTACGACGAAAAGTAACTGATATAATAATTATAATCTACGAATTGACAGGTTTCGAATACCACATACTCGATGAGGCCAAGACCAACATGGGGATATCTGAAATGGTATATGTTCGTTCTCAAAAGCTTGCTATCGAAATTATTATGTTTTTAGAAGTGAATCTTAATTTTTTAGTATTTAGCCTAGAGTTGCCAGCTCTAAAATTTGTACAACAAAACAGACTGTTTTATGGCATTATTTTTATTTTATGTATTGCTAACTAATCTTGTTTAAGTCATTTAATTTTTCATTATTCATAATCGGGGTTTTCCCCCGGGTCTTTCTAATCCACTTATGCTAATAAAATTCAATATTCCCAAATATATTTTCTCAAGCAACCAGTACATTTTTAATTTTTTAATTGTTCCTTGTATCCCTTATCTTGGGAATTACCCGCTATTATAATCTCTCCTATCTATTTGTTTATACCTACAATCTGAAATCCCTTCTCTAACTGCCGATGTGGAACATGGCCATTTTGTAAAATGCATTCATTATGTTTCAAACCTTTTAACAGTACAGTTAGAATTAAATCTTGTCTTGTCTACAGTACATCTAGCTAGTTATTTTTATTATCCTATCTTTTCACAAGAGTTATTGTAGTTCTTGTGTGCATTGAGCATTCATACTCACGATAAAACAATCGTGGGTCAAAACAGTATAAGACAGAGTTTTGGTTAAGTGAGCAAAAAAAAACGGCGTAACACAAGGGCTATTCATAGGAAAGTATCGTATCGGATACGTCCGTTCAGTCATACCTCTTAATAACCAATTATTTAAGGACATATTTTTTCAGAAATTTTATACAGAAACTAAAAAGGTATTACAATTCCATTCAAAAGGTTTTCAAAAATTTTCTCTGGGAATACCTGAAAAACGTTTAGTTATAAATTGATTCCCAGATATCCTATGAACGAAAGGAAATTAAAAATTTGAAGGAAATATATACCAAAATGAAAATAATAGCATCATCAAAACGTTTAGAATTGAAGGGGTTATATTTTTAGGAGTGATTAATTTTTTGGGAAAGAAAGTTTTTGGCTTTCTACTACTCCATCTGATACAAAAAAAGGGATGAGAGAATCTTCCAAAGAAAGGAAGGAAGTAATCAATTTGAAACTCTATACATGAATGTGTCGATCATGCAAAGAAGTAACTTTCAGACACAAACTGAAAGAAAGTCCACCTGAAACAGCTACTTTCATATAAACATTGAATTACACGAAAGAAAATAATTTTTTCGAAACAAATACTTCTATATGAACACTGAATTATACAGAAGATACTTTTCTCTACTCAATTTGTATTTCAAACATTTGTTGTGGAATAAGAATCAGATATCATTCACATGAGTTCTACTTTGAATGAATGGTAATAAATTGTACTCACATGGAACACTGCCACCCTCACTGGTATACACCGATGTTTCGCCTTAAGACACTTGCCCTAAGGCTCTTCAGTACCAAATTGGATAACATTATAGAAAATACACACACTTCATTCATGAATTACGATTTTGAATGTCACGGAATAAGCTTGATCTGCTTATGTCATCGATGACATCGTAATGACATTCATTCACCTATTTGATTTAATCCCAGCCAAGAGGAATCTTATTTGAATTGAAGGGGTTATATTTTTAGAAGTGATTAATTTTTTGGGAAAGAAAGTTTTTGGCTTTCTACTACTCCATCTGATACAAAAAAAAGAAATGAGAGAATCTTCTAAAAAAAGGAAGGAAGTAATCAATTTCCTACAATTCCATATTAATACTTCAATTATATGTGCTTGGTCGTAGGATAAATGAATAGTGAATATTCATACAATATGTATGATTCTTTATAATAAAAACTGTTTTGAGAGATAACCGAAAAGTTCAAATATAATTTATCAATAAATGAAACTTCGACAACCTGTATCCCAATAAACCATGGATCTAGAGACGTTCATACGAAAAGAATGCGATTTTTTTCTTCTATGAATGGAGAATCGAGCACGATTACTCGTTTTGTCATATAAAAAAAAATTGCATGCGAAGTTGAATTCCAATAAATTTGCCTTAATCATCGTTGCTCAGTTATAATGAAATCGTTCAAATTTCCAAAATGGTGTGATGAAACTAATTATTTGAATAGTCAGAAACACTTACCTTGTCATCAATGATTTCTTTCCGACATTTCTACGACTACGTCTTTTCTCACTTGCGAACAATCGTTTTCCCTCCGCAACGCCTAGCCTGCCTTTTATCTTTCCCATGATCACAAAAGAACCAAAGAGTATATATTTACCGAAACGTAATAACATAATTCGTATAAATACAAACTCACACTGATACAGTGAACGTAATATGTCTGCGCAAGATTCCGTACGCCTGTGGTTCGGGGTGGTTTGCAATTGCAATCTCGGAAAACGAATTCTCGGATGATTAGAGGGCGCCATGAACTGGATGCCGAAAATGCATTTTCTATTTTACTTTTCAATGGTTTAATTTGAAAATGTAATGATTTGGAAATGTACCGAATTTTTAAAACATATATTCACTGGAGGGAAACTCCCATTTTCCATTATTTATAAACAATCAAGTATAGATTTTTTTTTATTGAAGAAAAATCGAGAAACAATAGTTACCCATCTCAAGAATATTTTTTCGAAGCTATCGGTGTAAGCTGCATGAAAATCAAACAACTTTTCGTGAAATTATAAGTAAAATCGTTTCAAAGTGGGTATGGATTCCTCTTAACAACAACAGGCATCTAGATGCCTCTGAGAGTTTAGAAATGAGTAAACAATAATATTATGAATAAAGATGGTGGACCAATACCTAACAGCATACTCTATAGCTTGTTAAAATAATATTTTAATTATTAGATTTACCTGACTATTACATAAAGACATTGCAAAATTGATTCAAGACTAGTAGATAATTGATTCAAGACTAGTAGAAATTAATTTAAGACACTCAAGATGCAGGTACCTAGTAGAGGTATCTAGGATATAAATAAGGATAACATTGTAAGTATATTAGTTTATTCTTCCCCTTGAAGACGATCACTTGGTGATTGAAACATGTGTTGAGGCATTAAAATAACGGTTTGGTGTTGGGAAAAGCAATATTCATTACTACACCAATGGTTCCAAACAGTGCATTACAAGTGATGTTTATTACGCAATTGAAAAGTTACTGAATGTTTCATTAGTGGTCTTTCTTGCAGAAAGATCCACCAATATTTTTGACCAAATGACATCAAATGTCAACTTTAAATGTGATAATGATCATTAAAAAGGAGCAACATAAACAGTCATTATTAGATAGTTTTATTTGAAATAAAAAAGTGGTAAAACACAATAATAAGATTATCACAAATAAAACACATTCTAATATGTGTCTGTGTCAATAAATATAATAGTTTCTGGAGTTTCTCACTCCAGAAAAAAGTTATTGAATGAAGAGTCAGGAAAGTCAGAATAACAAAATCTTTGAACAGTTCTTTATAACAATATGACTTGGGCTTTCCTGCAATACGACATAAAATATGTTCACGAGCAATAAAAGGTTCGTTCCAACCTTGAGTCACAAACAGATTTCCAACTGTTTGTAAATCGTTGTCAACGAGCATGTCTGGTAAATATTGGTTTCTGATTGATTTGAAATTTCTGATCGGAACAGCTGACAGCTGATAGTTCAACTGAAGTTTGGCATGGAATTTCAACATAAGCTTGAAAAATAAATCTAATCAAGTGTATTTCTGGAGAGTAAAAGAAGGTTGCAGTATTTTATATCTCTATTCTATTTACTAATCAACATGGAACTGGGAGGTCACCGCAATAATTAATTTGTGTAATTAAAGATGTTCATATTTTAGGTTCACTTGAAGAATTCCTAATTTTTCCTGCGCCAGCAAATACATAATTCATTTTATAACAATGTTTGCAGGTTATGTTGTTTACAAGTTGCATGAACATAATACAGAAACAGTAATATAGAATACGCATGCGTCCGATTGATGGTTAGAAGATAATCCTCAAACCATTCTGATATATTTCGAACAGGTTTGAATCTTGGATGGAACAGAAAATTGATAGTTTACTAATGGTTGGAAACTCACGTTGGAACGTAATCACATTACTGCACAGAATCCTGACTGTCAGAAACTGTTTCTGACGCTGGTTGGAACGAACCTAAAGACATCTGACAGTTACTTCAGGAGCAAATGCAAAATCTCAAAAATTATTCCACTTTTGCATAATACCACATTATTTACTGATTCTCTAACAAATAGTTCATGTTCATGTGTGGTAAAATAACTTCTTGCTGAGAAGTATTTTCTGACTAATTTTTATAACAGATACATCATTTTCTATATTGACTAGTTTTGTCATTTGCCCAAATATTAAATCCACCATACTCAATGATTTGGTCATTTACAGAACTGTAGAAGTTTGGCTTGAAAATATAATATATTTTGTAGATATTCTTTTGGAAATGAAAAGTCAAAAATTTTCACAACTGATGTCTTTTATTAACGATCAGAGAATTGGTTGGAATTGGGTCAAATAACTGAAACCACTTTTGACTTTTGATGTTTCTACTCTTACAATGTCGTTCTCAGGGCACTAAACTTGCACTGGTGAAACGTTAGGATGCAGTTACAAACTACGACGTCCTTCAAACCAAAATGAAGATAGTAACACTGATTATTATTATCATTATATATTTTTAATCTGTTGTAAATTTGTTCAAAATTACCATTCGCACTATTCTAGAAGACAAGTTCTAGAATTTATTCGAATGTAATCAATTAATCAACTGTCTTTAAGTATGTGTTTCAAAATTTCAAATACAAAATATTTCTTTCTGAAGTAATTGAGTATTTGGGAAAACTGACTTTTTCTAAGTTACAATTTTCAGAATCTTTTCAACATTGATTTTAATATTCAAGAAGGTAATATTTCGAATTTTCTGTGGAATTTACTCAATTATTTTTTTCCAAATTTCTTTTCGTTGATATATTTATCATATGTAAATGATGAATACTCCATTATCTACAAACATTATACTCTGTAACGTGTCCTACCCTCCAGACGTTTTCCTTGTCACTGTACGTATAACAATGTACTTTTTAACAAGGAAATAATAAAAAATTATTATTATTATTATTATTATCTATAAATTTCGTATATTTCAAAGGCAATATTAAATTTAATTTAAATCTATTGGAAATAAACATCTCATATGACTGGAAAAAAATGTACTCATTCTACAAATTATATTCGCCAAAGAAATCATACCTTATATCTTCTGGCTGCTTTGGTCTCAATGGATCCACAAGACATCTAGGTAGTAGTCCAATTTCAAAAGTCTTCTGGTGTTGTCCTTTCCACCAGTACAGTTCAGGACTACCATCTATAATAGCAACCTCATCTCCTTCATTCATCTTCAGTTTATCTGGATCATCTTGTTTTCCAAGGACTTTCATCACTGGCGTTGTATTTTTTCTGAAGAAATCTTTGAGTGATGAAAAAGTAGGACGATCCTGAGGATTCTTTGCCCAACATTGTAGAAGAATTGCATAAAAAGCAGGAGGGCACGCTTCTGGCATGGCAAGACGTTCATTGTCCTTTTCAATTCGGCGGAGAATTTCTGAACCTAGAAATCATTAAGAAAATTAATTTGAACAATCCTAGCCATATTTAAAAACTTTATTATCGTTGTAACTTGGTCAAGATGGCGCTCAACTCTATTTGTTCTTTTCGATCGTTTTAGGTGTCGCGTCGCTTCTAAAATGTAACGAGTCAAAAATTTACAACGAAATTTTCAACTGATTTTAGCACAATCACCTTGTATTTCGGATAGATAATGCTGATTCATTGTGTTTCAACTTATTCAAATTTACAGACAACCAACTTCGCTTTGAAATAATTGCTGAATGGGTCATATATCTAAAGGGCGCTTTATCGGCCATTGTCGTACATTGATTGCTTTTCACCCGAATTTCATATGAATTGTATTTCAAATAGTTTTTCTAAGCAGGTGTTTTTTAAGTAAGGGGTTGGCGAGCAATTGTAAAAGATTTCGACTGATGTACCTACATAGATTAGTACTGGTTTTCTGTTACGTGATGAGAATGTGAATTTGTTTATTTGCCTAGTGTGATATCTAGCTTCTCATCCAGTATTCAAGCATTTGGTTATACATGGGAAAACGTATTTAATGATTTTTTTTGGATTTGGGAAAACTGTAAACGGCACGATTGATCACGTGAAAGTTCTTTTACATAAAGCCTATACAACATGACAAGTGAGTTAATATAATTGCAACTTCCCTGCTATGTAATATTTTCTAATTATTTCTTTTCCTGTTTTGTTTACCACAAGAAAAGATCTAATTACCAACATAAATAATTTGGGTTGTTAAAAGTCTACGCACACTGCGACAGGGACGGAAACATGATGTGATATGGCCTTCGAGCGGAGACAGCACGGCATTGGCCTGGCTCGTCCTGGCATGTGCCTGTCCATGGCCTGCCTTAGTGTGCGCCTCTCCATAAAAAACTATAGAAAGAGAAAATAAATTTTACGTCATGTTCCCGTCCTGTCGCAGTGTGCGTAGACTTTAAAACGGTTCTGGAGGCCTGTGTATCGTTGGACTTCTGCAATTGATAGCTTAAAGATAAGTTTTATGGGAAAGAAAGGTTTTATGTTTGTATCCACATTTTAATACTTTTATTGCATATACAAGCAATCGTTTAAGAAAAACCAATTGGACATTCCTAGATGAGATATAATTCTGTTTTTTTTTTTCAATTTCAAGCAAGCAATCAATTAAAAAAAACTTTATAGAGAGATGTGTAGATCATGTAAAGAAGTAACTTTCAGACACAAACTGAAAAAAAAGCCCTCTCGAAACAGCTACTTCCATATAAACATTGAATTACACGAAATAAAAATACTTTTGAAACTTTTATATGAACACTGAATTATACAAAAAATACGTGGCTCTCTTTTTTCCTCACGAATTATGACTCAAGTCCACTCTCTGAGCTAGTCGGCGATCAATCAATTGTTGAGTTCCCGGAAACTATTTGAAAATAGGTAGTCGAAGTCACGTCGGTAACATATTTGGCGCCCAACGCTAATTTTTTTTTTTTTTTCCTTTCGAACCTTTATTTCAATTTTTTGTCGGTTCATTGTAAACAGATATATGTAATTGGTTTGGAATTAATTATTTTTTATTTGAGTCCACAATATCGAATGTCTCAAGTTTCAAATGGTGATGGAGAATATGCTAGTCTCCTAGATTTATATCTAACAACCAATCCAGAAATTTACACAGTCACCATAAGGTCTCCGTTGGGATCTTTTGACCACAGACTCGTTTCAGTGTTGAGTTAATTACCGATAAATGTTGGGGAACAATCTAAGCAGTGCAAAGTTTGGCACTACATATCTGCTGAGTGGAAGGATCTTCAAAACCATTTCCGAAATTTCCCCAGGCTACATGTTTGTTTCAGCTCTAATGATCCATAAACTTGTGCTCTTGAACTCACGGAAGTTATTCTATCATCAATGGATGTATATACAGGGTGTCAATTTTAAAACTTACCACACTCAATATCTGCCTTCCATGTAATTATATGAGTAATCGAAAAGACAGGTCAATTTTACAGTCAAGGGGGACACTTTCTGGGAACATTTGTAGCCCTCGTGATTCAACCCCCAAGGATTGGTAGATGTTACCCTTAGAATTTTGAATGGGAAGGGGTGTCAAGTGGCACATCATTTTGATTAGCGTTCTATTCTGCTTCCAATGATACCCTGACGTTTTATTTTTTGATGAGCAGTTTCCGAAAAATAGCGTTCTAAACTTACACATGTAATTAGAATTTGCCTGTTCTGAGATGCATTCAAAATTCTAAGGATAACATCTACCCCTCCTAGCGGGTTGAACCACGAGGGTTACAAATAGTCCTTGAAAAAGTCCCCTTGAGAATAAAATTGACCTGTTTTTTTAATTCCTCATATTGTTTACTGGAAGGAAGATATAAAGGGTGGGAAGTTGACACCCTGTAATTTATTTTTCAATGAAACGATCTTCTAACGGCAAACCTTGGGTCAACAAAAATTGCGAGCAAGCTACCGCCGCCAAAAGTCTCGCCTACCGACAGTGACACAAAAATCCCAGTACCGCAAACCGAACTAGGTCTGTTGATGCTCGCAACAGCAAAACACTATTCCCATACTAGAATCCACGATACCAAAAATTCTTAATATCAACAAGGCGTTTGGTCCTGATGAAGTACCCGTCATCGTACTTGAAAAGTGCGCAAATGAACTCGCACCAGTATTTTGCAGACTTTTCAACCTGTCTTACAAGTAACGGGTTTTTTCTTCTTGTTGGAAGACTGCTCGCGTCCAGCCTATTCCCAAAAAGGGCAAGAAAAATCTTTCAAATAACTAAAGACCAGTCGGTTTGCTATCAGTGATATCAATCTTTCAAATAACTAAAGACCAGTCGGTTTGCTATCAGTGATATCAAAAATTATAGAGAAAGCCGTAAACCACAATATCCTTTTGGAAGACTTCAACATCTTGAGCGATCATCAATATGATTTTCAAAAACAAAGATCAACAGGCGACCTTCTATCCGTATGTCACCCATATTTGTAATAACGCAATCGAGAAACATGGAGAGTCAAAGAGCTGTTGCACTTGATATTTTTTTAAGGCCTATGACCGTATGTATCATGTGGGTTTGCTGGCGAAACTTCGATGCTCGTGTCATTTTCGTGTATGACTCTCTAGCTTCCTGAAAGAACGTTCCCTGCAAGTGGATCCATATTGTCTCCAACCTTTTTTTATTGTATATCAACGACTTATTGGAAAAAATAAGAATCCAATATATTGCTTGCTAACTAACAGCACACTTATTTTTCCATTTGAATTCCAGGACATCGACTGGGGGTGCACATCTTCACCGGCAGCAGAAGGTTGCATATCTTAATGAGGATCTAGATGTGATTTAGAATTGAGGTGAAAGTAAACAGGTTCAATTCAATGCCACAAAAACCCAAGCATCGGTTTTCACCGAAAAGATAAATGTCTCCGAACTGGATATAATAATGTCAGAACAGACAACTCCGCTTTCTGCTTCGATAAGTTTGTTTGGGATTAACATGGACACCAATATATCTTGGCACAATCATGTCACTGGAATTACAAAGGCTGCTTCTCAAAAGCTTAGAACACTGTTCCGCAGCGGTTCTTCGTGGATAAATTCAAAAGTAGCAGAATATCATAGTACTCATAATCGGACCTCTGATACCCGAGCTTGAATGCACATGAGCTCAGAAATTTGTTTTGTACTTTTTCAATCCTAGATATATCTGCCTGATATAGATGAGCCACGCAATTACTTTCCAAGACCAATCGTACCAAGAACAATACAATATTTTAAAGGTATTTATAGAAAATTTGTCTGTGGATAGTTGAACAAATCTCAATAATTTGAGTGATTTAGATACATTGTGATCAATAGTATCTTTTGAAGTTACTTGGTTATCAAACTACACTACCAAGTCTCGAACGCTGTTGGTCAACATTAGATTATTGTTTTTGATTTTGTATGGATATATAATAGACGAGATAAGTTATTTAAAACTAGCTGTAATAGTTCTGCATCACAAGTTATCTTTCACCCTATAAAGTTTGAAATCGTCTACAAACATTGAGTAATGGCTGTGATGTATGACATTCGACACATTGTTTACAAAAAGAATGAAGAGTATTGGGCCTATATGCAATATTTGAGGAACAAAGGATCTTGGCACAAGAAGTTAAAACCGTTTCCGAAAATAATTAGGTTATGTCAGCAAGTGGACAATTCTAAAGGATGAGAGAAACGAGTCAGTACTCTACTGGCCATCAAAAAGACTTATTTCTACTTTCAACCCTGATCGGTGATAGTGATGTACCTCAGGGCCCGGCTTTTGGCGCTGTTATTCAAGAACCAGTTTGCACTATTGTGTACTGGAGTTGACATCAAAATGGTCATATTAAACTCAATTGTCGCAATCCAGCAACTGAGCACTGTTACCATTATCCAAATGTTACTTCAACAAATTGTCCTACATGTTCGGGAACCTTGCAGATGGTTCGATGGTAGGTTGTCCTGTGAGCTATTCAGGTGATTTAGACCAAAATCACAAAATTCAACTAGATTTTATTCTTGCTAACGTTATCGGAGATGGACATCCCTACCTAAAGATGGAATATTTGATCAAGAGATTCTTGGGTTGCTCGATTCTTGAGCCTCAAAAACAATTTGGGCCAAAAGGGTTATGAGCTTTTCAAAAGTTTTGAATTGAAACTATTGCCTATAGCTGTGACGTGGCAAACGGAAGTAGTTGTGGAGACGACATTGTTTTGATTCTGATTCTGAAAATAGCTGTTTCGAGAGGGATTTTTCTTCCAGTTTGTGTGTGTGAAAGTTACTTATTTGCATGATCTACATACACATCTTTGTATAGTTAATTTTTGAAATTGATTGCTTCCTTCCTTTTTTTGGAAGATTACCACATTTTTTTGTATCGAGATGGGAAAGTAGAAAGCCAAAACCCTTCTTTCCCAGAAATTAATCTCTCCTAAAAATATACCGTTTCAATACACTAATTAAGTGTTTAATAATGGTTTATGTGAATTTTGACTTTTCTAACTATTTTTTTTATGGGTCGAAATATATTGCCTATGAATCATTTCTTTCGTTCATTTCATGAATTCTCTTGTAACTATAGAGTAATACTGGAAGTTGCTCATACAAAGTCACTGTTTCGTGATTTATTTTATGAATTAGGTATTCATCATGAACTACTGACTGGTTTAAAGCACGTGGCGTTTTTTTTTTACCACAAATTATGACTCACGACTCGAAGCCACGTTGGTAACTATATTCCTATCGTCTTCCAAAAAGTTCCATCGGGATATACAAGCACTACCAACAGGCAGAGACTGCCGGTCTAGTTGAAAGTACAGTACGAAGTGAACTTATAAGGCGACAAACATTTATAGTTTTTGTGTTGTATTGGCAATGTAGTAGTGAAATAAATTTGAGTTTAATTGTGCTGTGTGGTGATCAATTATTATCGAACCCAGGGGAAAATCTTAACACTTGGTGTCATTAGTGGAATAATTTACAAAAATTTTCTGTTTTATGGTGAAAACAACAAGGAGTATCCATTACAACAGGGTGGAAGAACTAAAGGCCAATTTGAGGTCGCTGCTAAAATAATGGGTGGAAAAATGACACCATGGCACTATGAGAAAAGTTCTTCGGAAATTCTACAAAAAAATTTCAGTGAATAAGCAGAAACATCATGGAGCACTCGTATCAGCTTTGGAGGTACGGTGGAGAGCACCTTCAACAAATCTACCAAGTCAACTGAAGGTGAGAAATCAAGGTTCATCCAAGAGTACGCAGGCGTTTGGGGCTGAAGTCGAAAGGTTGGTAAGGCTGGACTATCCAGAAGCACCAGATAACTTCACCCAATAGATTAGTGTCCATAGTTTTATCAACGGGGTTCGTGACACGGATTTGCAGCAGTCGCTGAGGATGTAGCGTCATAAAAAACTGAATGATCTATCATTTATGCCCTAGAATTCTAAACTGCCAAATATGCTTCGCGCCATCAAATAAAAAGAAGATGAAGTAACAGACCGATTCATGGCAGGTCTAGAGGATCTCCTAAGAAATATTTAACGAAAGAAAATGCAAGAGTGCGGCCTAAATGCTATAACTGCGATAGAGAGCGGCATTTGATGTGTGAATGTCTAACATGTTCAGGACCCAAGGAGAGAAGATACTTCCACAGGGGATTGTCCGAATGAAAACTTCGAGGTTCGGAAAAAATAAATAAGCTCAGTCAGTGTTAGAGGCTACATTGAAGCTGCATCCCACGCCCCCAGGTACCTATTCAATTTCCTTAATAGGACGCCGCTGTAACAGCTTAGTTGTCGATCGACTTCTGAACGATCACCAGTAAGAGAAAATCATTAAAGTGAAGATTGCTGGACCTGGTGGCTTGGGCACCAATGGCTCTGAAGTAGGCTCATAATCAGAAAAGAGTAGGCACCTGGGAACCGATTGTGGAAACTGCCAGAATAAATAAAGTCCATCCGCAGCATGCGCAACAACCCGCAAAGGAACTCATTCACTCCTTCAAAAAAACGTGGAGCCTTCAGTTCGGAAAACTTATCAAGGCCACCCGATTCGTAGAAGATACCGATGTTTGTAAAGGGCAAAATCATTGGACGAACGGACTTAGTTCAACATCGGATCGATGCTGCCTAGGCCAGTCCCATTCGACAACCACTGAGACGACTGCCCTTCGCAAAGCAGGACAAAGCTTCATTCATTGTTTAGGACATATTGAAGTTAAAAGTAATCGAAGAATCAAGTAGCCCTTGGTCGTCACCTGCGGGGCTAGTTACCAAGAAATATGGATCGACGAGATCCTACGTAGACTACGAATACCTTGACCCAATGCAAATGGTGCCCTCAAAAGTATTTGAAACAGATCCAGAAAAAATCAAAGTAGTGCAAGAATGGCTGACACCGATGAGCAAGCACGACGTAAGAAGTTTCCGGTAACAGCTGTAGCTATTACCGGAGTTTCGTGAAGGACTTTGGAAAACTTGCCAGATCACTGCATAGCTTGACTGAGAGGAAAAACTCCTTCAGTTGGTCACCAGGCTGCCAGCACCAGAATGCCAGGCATTTGACCAGTGCCCCAGTCCCGGCATAACCAAAGGAGAAAGTCTTATTTATACAAGACAATGATGCATCCCAACATGGAATAGAAGCAGTACTTTCTCAGGTACAAGAAGAATAATTCGTCATTAGCTATTTCAGTAAGTCCCTGGGAACATCCGAAAGAAATTACTGCGCCATGAAAAAAGTACTCCTCGTAGTTGTCAAAGCAGTGGATCACTACCACACTTTTTTATAAGGCCGTAAATTCTTGATTAGGTCAGACCGCACAGCACTTTGGTAGCTCCTCAACTTTAAAACCTTAGAAGGATAAATATCCAGATGGCTCGAAAAATTACAAACATACCATTTTGAAATTCGACATCAGAAAGGATAGAAGACCATGCCTGATATGCGAATGCAAATTTTGTCAACGCCTGGAGGACAAATATACCCATTTACTAGAAGATACTCCGTAATGGCAGCTCTGATAGGAAGATAAGCTCCCCTACGTCCCTCTGCTTCGTATCGGGTTCCCTCTGTCCCGAAGGGTTGCAACCTGTAAGGGTCCCACGGTGACCATGGTCTGGTAAGGTCGTTAACAGCTTAGGAGGGTGACACTTCAGTATACAAGAATGGATTGACAAAGGAGTGGCGCCAGAATGGCAAGCGATTTCCAAGCACGGCCAGCAGAAAAAGGGTTATTGGCTCCAAAGGGATACCATACGATATGAACTAGCCATTCAGAAATAGAAAGCCCGGATGGAGGAACCCTCAAATTCCAGATAATCCTCCCAAATATGTATGCCAACTATACTTACACAGCTCCACGCCACGTTTGCACTGGATGGCATTTCGGAGTAAATAGAACTCTAGCAAGAGTACTATTGGATCAATAGTCCGACAAAATTTAAAAGAAAAAAATTACAAAGGCACTTGGATTTCTATAGGCAAATGTGTAATCTAATCAACCAGGCTATCAAAAGAGAAAAACTTATTTCGCCCATGAATTTGATAACACTTCACCAAAGGACATGTGGAAAACTCTCAAGTCTAACAAATTCATACCAGAAAAGAAACATGATATACCGGAAATTTTGAAAAACCCTCAGGAATTAAATTGGTATTTTGTAGAATCAGTTCCACAAAATGATCCACCGCAAGGTTTATTGAATTTTTATAAAAATAAGAAACGGGTAGATACTGAATTCAAATTTGATGAAATTAACGATCTGTTTGTTTACAAAACTATTTGTGAAATAAAAACAAACGCTAAAGGATGCGATGGGATGAGTATTAAACTGATAAAGCTGTGTTGCCCTCATATCGTACCCTATATCACCCATATCATAAATTACTGTTTAACTGAGAATGTCTGCCCAACTATCTGGAAAACAGCCATTGTGAAGGTCCTGCCTAAACACAAACTCCAACGGAATTTGAAGATTTGAGGGGTATCAGTATCCTGCCTGTATTGTCAAAAATCCTGGAGAGAGCCATGAAGTTCAAATTAAAAACCATATTTTCAATTTTTCTCTGTTGCATTCTATTCAATCGGGATTTTGGAAAGGGCATGGCTGTTCAACCGCCCTTCTACATATTGCGGATTATATAATGAAAGCAATAGATGAAAACAAATGTACGGTATTAGTCCTACTAGATTTCAGCCGGGCGTTAAGCATTTTGGATTATAATGGTTTTTCTGCCAACGCTCTTGCATCATTAACGGACTATTCAAGAAATAGACAGCAACTGGTTAGTATAGAGAAATACTACTCAGATATCTTATTCTCAAATCAGGGGTACCTCAAGGATCCATACTTCGCCCTTCATTGTTTATTATATACATCCAACAGGCTCTTCACACTTGTCAGGTGTTTATATGCTGATGATACTCAAGTATACCATAGTTTTTTGACGAAAATGGCAGACAATTCTTGTGACATTATCAATGCAGATATAAATAGATTTGTTGAATTGGCAACGGACCACTGTTTATTTATAAACCCTAGTAAATCAAATGTAATGATCTTTGGTCCAAGATTTCACCATTCCATAATGAATGGTTCTGCGAATATCTGCATTCGAAATGAGTCACTATATTTTGTTATAAAACATTTTGGTGTTTTGATGGATGTAGATCTGACATTTGAAAAATTTATAAATAAACTCTCACAACGTGCCTATTCTGCACTGAAAATCATTTATGGTAACAGACATATTCTGCCTTATTATGTGAAAAAGTCCTTACGTGAATCTTTGGTGCTTTCAGTTATCGATTATGCGGATGTTCTTTATGGCCTATTTTCAACCAATCAGTACAAAAATAAGATTCAAAAAGTTCAAAACTCGTGGCTGAACATGGAGAAAAGAAGGTTACTTCACGCTGTCTGTTTTTTTCCATAAAATAATTGTAACAAAAAACCTTCATATCTTCATAGGAAAATCACATACCATACGGACATCCATAACCTGAATATTCGATATAAAATTCTGATCAGAAGTGTTCAGGAAGTCTTTCAGGTACCGAATTTGTCGAAAGTATAATTCTGTCCCCAACCCCCTCAAAAAATTAAATTTCACAAAGTTCAAAACTGAATATAAAGACTATATTTGTTAGACTGAAATTAAATCAAATTATTGATATTGTTGTAAATCATGCTCGAAAGGAAATAACGCCTGTCGCCACCGGTAACCATAAAACAAACGTGACGTAGCTGAGAGCGTGGGAATATCCAATGTTACCTGCCGTTCGAGAAGCCGTAAGAAACATGCTACGGATATCGATGGAACTTTGGCGAAAATTCCACGAAGTGATCTAGTAAGGCGACAGACATTAAAATAATAATGAATCGAAGAGGTTTTTTTTGTGTAATAAAGTGTATAATTTTTAAAATTCTTGCAAAGAGCTTTCGACTTTCGTCATCATCAGTGCTCACTTGTCAGGCAACAGGAAGTATCAAATTAAGTACATTGCACATTTGTAATATTTGACTTATATAAAACAAAATAGACTTATAGCCAAGAAAATACATTTCAAATCCAAAAATTTATCTTCTTTGATTATTCATTGTAGTCAATTATTGGTAAACCATGGGTAAAAACGTAACATTTGGTGTCGGAAGTGGAATAATTGACTGAAAATTTTCTTTTTTATGCCTTTTTGAGCTCTTCCATCTCGTTTACAATGAGACGGAAGAGCTTAAGTAAATGTTCGAGGCTATGCAAGCGAGCCTGGCGAAGAATGAAAAACGCAGAAGAGAGGAAGATGAACGCAGAAGTGAGGAAGAACAATTACGCCGAAATGGGTATTCAGGAAAAACAGGAAAAAGACAATCATTTATTGGAAGATTTAAAATCTTCCCAAGTAAGTAAAGGAGAGGTACAGAAATTCAAGAAGAATTTGGAAAAGTGTTTCAGGAAACAAAGGAGGGGTTGGAAAAAAGTAGTCAATAAGAAGCTTGAAGGAGTTGAAAGGAAATTTGAAGAGGAGTTTGAAGATGTCGGAAGAAAACTTGAAGGAGTCGACAAAAAAATTAAAGGGGTTGAAAGGAAACTTGAAGGAGTCGATAAAAAGTTTGAAGAAGTCGAAAAAAAGTTTGAAGAGATTTTCCGGGAACTTCGGAGAGAATTATCGGAACCGAAAAGGATTACTGTGGAAAAATGCAAATCGGAATCGACATCTTTTCTTTCTAGCAGTGGTTTTATTAAAACTTATGATGGCGAAAGCAACAGCTATCATACTGGCACTACGAGGAAAGACATCCAAAATTCTGCAAAATATTCCAGTGAATAGGCAGAAGGATTATGAAGCAGTTGTATCAGCTTTGGAGATCAGATATGGTAATGAGTACCTTCACCGAGTCTTCCAAGTTCAACTGAAGGTGAGAACTCAAGGTTCATCAGAAAGCTTGCAAGAGTTTGGAGCTGAAGTTGAAAGGTTAGTAAGACTCGCCTACCCTACGCCTAACTTCACCCACTGGATTAGTGTCCATAGTTTCATCGATTTCCATGATTGGACGCAACAGTAACAGCTTGGTTGTCGACGGATTCCTGAATAATCGTCAGTGCCTTTTCACCATCTATACTGGAGCAACGAGGTCAGTAATGAGAGCCGACATTTCCAACAGAAGCAGTTCGAAGAAATTATCAGTAGTACCTGTTCTGGAAACAGCCGCCGGAGATAGATTAACAGTCTATAGAGAAGCTGAAGTGAGACTGAGACTTGGAAACTGCGAAATAGAAACTAAGGTATTAGTGGCCAACATCGCTGACGAGTTCATTTTGGGACTAGACATCATGTCCCCCTACGGATTTGTGGTGGATAAAAGGAATAAACACTGCTGATAGTTGGAAATGAACAAATTTTGCTCGACGTGTCCTCTTAGCGTTATGACAGCGCCAAAGTGGTTATAGTGAAAGATTCCAGAATCTCTCCTAACACCGAGAAAATTATTAAAGCGGAAAATGCTGTACTTGGTGCCTTGTGTACAAAATTGATAGAGACATCCAATGGCTCTGAATCAGGAATTAACGTGGCCAGATCCAGTTCCAGTGGTCTGAGGAATTCCAAGACTCATTCGAAAAGTTGTCCGACCATGGGAATAAATACATTGTGGTAGCCATGGACTACTTCAGTAAGTGGGCAGAAGCCTATGCCCTACCCAACCAGGAAGCCTTTACCGTCTCTGACGTCCTGGTAAAGGAATATATATGTCGATTCGGTGTCCCATTGGAGCTGCATCCGGACCAGGGCAGAAATTTCGAGTCCAACCTGTTCCAAGAAATATGTAAACTGTTGGACATTCGAAAGACCAGAACCACAGCCTTACTTCCACAGTCTGATGGAATAGTGGAACGAATGAATAAGACCATAAACCGCCACTTCTCCAAGGTAGTCTCTGACCATCAAATAGACTGGGACCAGTACCTCCACCTGTTCCTGTTGGTCTATCGTTCGGCAGTGCACGAGTCAGCCAGCCAAACCCCTGCCAGTATTATAATGGGCCGAGAGCTGCGGCTTCCTTGCGATCTGAAATTTGGGACGCCGCCAGAACAAGAAACTGCGGGGGAAGACTATGTCAGCAAGCTTCGGCAAAGAATGACGACATCCATGAACGAGTCGTCTGAACATCCGGAGTGCCAGCGATAGGATGAAGAAGGTCTATGACGTCCATGCGAATGCTGGAGGATTCGAAATTGATGACTTAGTTTGGCTGTACAACCCTAAGCTACGCCGTGGTTTATCACCGAAGTTGTGGAACTCGTGGGAAGGTCCGTACAAAATCATAAATAAGATAAATGACCTCGTCTACCGACCTCGACGAGAGCCTAGGGTCGTCCATTTTAATAGGTTGGCTCCTTATGCTGGAAATCACGACCAAGTTCGCGCCCTCAGATCACCAGAGGATGAAATGATGTTCCAGAAGTTAATGCTGTATACTCGAACGGACAGAAGGTCATACATGGGGTAACTCAAGAAGAGTCATGAGACCTTTTCAAGGTTCCAGTTGATTACGCACTAGATCACTGCATGTCAGAGGATCTCCAAATGTCCTGGGGTATCGCTGTGAAATTCGATCAGATCCGAACATTACGAGAACAGAATCCTGAAGTCGGAGGAGTGCTACAGTTGAAGAAAGGTCAAAGAAACGTTTTCTACTTGGTGACCAAAAAGCATTCTCGAGACACACCGTCCTATGAAGATGTCTGAAGGAATCTTACCAGACTGAGGGACACAATGCTCGACCAGAATCTTGTGTACTTGGCAATCCCGAAATTAGCCTCTGGGCTCGACAGGCTGGATTGGAGAATTGTGAGAACCATGTTGGAAACGATATTCAGATGCAGCGGCATCAAGATTTTGGTGTGCGCCAGCCGATTCATCAAATAAATATATGCCTCACCGCGAAAGAATGCAGTCTAAAACCGCCGGGAAAATTCAAGACGAGTACCGAACGACTATACTCGTCCAGAGAGGGCAGTTGATTTCAGAAAGTGAATCGAGCGGTTAAACAAGGAATTCAAATGGTGGAAATAAATTAAGCGTTAGTTGCTAATTGTTGAAAATAAATCAGTTTGTGATAGTGAAATATTGTTAGAAATAAATTTGTTTAAGACAGTGAATTCTTTAATTTGTTACACTACATACAAAATTTCAGCCTCCGAAAATATAGCAGTACGAAGAAACAGTGATGAAAAAGTGGGAGCCCCCAGTTGAAATATTCGAAAATGCTTTCTTATTGCGCATCTATGACCTAAAAAACACTCTCGTATTTATAAGTATAGATATACTTTCTTCTCACTCATCTTTTGCTTATTTTGAACATTTTATAAATCGAAATTGTTGCCGAAAATGAACACATGGTAAAACAATAATTACTTGAAATCATTTTTCATAGACAGTAAAGTGAAAAATATTCAATCAAGACATCACAACACGAATACGAATAATTTGAATTTCAAGGGATATGTTCTGTACTGTCACTGTATACTGTGACAGATTATTCTGATTGGAAAATGAATATTACCTATCAATCCCATCCATGGATCCTCCCCAAAAGTGAACATTTCCCAAACGGTAACTCCAAACATCCAAGTGTCTGAAGCATGGCTGAACTGTCTGCTTCTCAGAGATTCTGGAGCACACCAAGGAAATGGAACTTTCTTGTGTTCTGTCATAACGTAACAGTCTTCTTCTTGAGGAAGAGCTCTCATCAGGCCAAAATCTCCTATTTTTATCTGAAACACAAGCAGTCTTACAAGTTATCCTTACATTGACAAACCATTTTGAATATAGTATATATTTGGATTTTTTGTAATTCAGTTGGTTTAATGACATGTACCTTGTCAACTGCTGATAACAAAACATTCCTGCAAGCTAGATCTCTGTGGAGAAACCTTTTACTCTCTAAATAAGCCATGCCCGTAGCTAGTTGGGTAGCATATTCACACAACATTGGCACTGGAGTGTGTTGGCACTGTTTCCTTAAAAAGTCTAATAAGGATCCTAAAGGAGCTAATTCTGTTACCATCATCATGGGCTGGGAGAGAACAACTCCATACAACCTGAAAACCAGAAATAAATAGTGATCCTGGTATGAAACTTGTAAAAGTTTTGATTTTACCTGATCAAATTTTTATGACTCAATACATGCATAGCTTGTACTTCTTTTATAAAGTCTTCAAAAACTCCTGGTGCGGTAATAGCGTCAGCTTTGAGAATCTTTACTGCTACAGGTATTGATTTTCCATTCGGATTCATCCATTCACCTGAAATGTAAAAATTAATTATATGTGTCATATAATTAGAACTGGAGCCATTTCCCGTGGAATCGGAAGTGACCGTAATGTGAAAAATCTCCTCTTCACATACCATTCACCTATACCAAATATCATTTTGATACACCTAGAAGTCTAGAAGTTATGAATTGTCCGATAGATCTGTTATGGAATATATTCGTATATATATATATTTTGATTGATGCAACTAATTTTCCTTTATTTTGAGTATTTCAATATTTAATTCTACGAAAAGGATTTGAAGCTTTATATCTGCTATTAATTATCTGCGAGCGGTCAGAGCGTCTTAACTCAGGTATTTCAGGTACTTAAGGTAAATTTGCCTGTATTTGTTCTGCATCAGGTACTCTTCTTTGTGTTAGATCTTCTCTAGGAATGTGTATGGTTTTGTTTAATATATTGAATGTGAGGTCTTGTTGTGTTTTGATTTGTACTTGTTCCTCGATAAGTGATTTATGACTGTTAAATTTATGGATGTTCAAGTTTTCCCAAATGTCCATGCGGTTTCCCTTGTTGACTTGTTTTATAAGTTTTATGTTTCTGGTGGGGGGAAATTATGTTTGTTTTGTATGGCGTGTGTTGCAAGGTTTGATTTATATACTGTTGGATTTATGTATGCCTTTTTGTGCTCATTGTACCTTTGGATCAGTTTTTTCTTGGTTTGGCCGATATAGAATTTGTTGCAGTCCGAGCATTGTATACTGTATATCCCGTTTTGGTCTTTGTCTTATTTTTTTTCTTGGTTGTTTATTTTTTGTGTTATCTTCGTGTTCGGCTTGCATGTGATGTTGATGTTCAGTGGTTTGAAGATGTTTGGTGTCCTACGTACGTAAATGCTGTCCATCGTTGTGTTGTTTTGTCTGTTGGGGTAACTTGATCCTTGTTCTGTATTTTTTGTTTGATTCTGTTTTCTAGTTTATCTATTGTCTTTTGGGTGTATCCGTTTTCGTTCGCTATTTGGTATATGATTTTCCGTTCTTTGTTTCGGGCTTCATTGCTGAGTGGTATCCTTAACATTCTATATATGAATGCGTTATAGGCAGCCATTTTGTGTGATGGTGGATGGTTTGAACTTGCGGGTATGGTGGAGCTTGTTTGTGTAGGTTTCCTGTATATTGCCATTTGAAATTGTGTTTTGTTGTGGTTATATCCTATGGTTATGTCCAGGTAGTTAAGTTTTGAGTTGTGTTCTTCTTCAATGCTGAAACAGTTTTTGATTTATTTCGTTAATTTCTTTTTTTATTTGTTCTATTCTTATTTCATTGTTTTGTGATATGTACAGTCCATCGTCAACGTATCTGAACCATTCTCCTTTTTCATCATGTGTTTTTATTATTGTTAAGATTTTCTCATTTATCGTTTGCAGGTATATTTCGGATATAATGCTAGATAGTGGGGATCCCATCGCTAGTCCATCTGTTTGTTTATAAATTTTTCCTTCAGATTCGAAATATTTTTGATTAAGTATTGTATTTAGACTGTGTTCCATTTGGTTAATGTAGGTTTTGTCTATGTTTGGGTGTTTTGGTTCTCAGATATGATGTTTATACTTTCGTCTATGTTTCGCTTGCGTTTACGCAGCTATTTTTATCAAGTACTTTCTTGGTTTTTTCTCATTTTGTCTTCAATCGAGGACCGCCTGCCCGGTACTGACGATGCCCAATAGGCTGAAACAGCTATATACCGGTGGCTCTTAAATTGAAATCAATATGGGAATGATCAAAGAGTAGTTATCTATTTATTTTTTGATTTTCATGGAATTATTTTCCAGCAGCTTGACTGCATTAACCTTTCTAGATTTCATATACCGGGTGTCCCACATTTTATGTGAGAGGCAATATCTGGTTTGTTGAAGGAGATACACAAAAATGTTTCATACAAAAGTTTTAGGAGTTCATGAGAGCTATATTTTGATATAATTTTTAAATTACAGGGTGTTTGGTGTAGGTGCTACAGACCAAAATTCCATTTTTTAAAATAGAACGCCCTGTATATCATTACATATTCAGATGCTACGTTAAATTCTGATATCATTTCATGTTTGGTTTTTGAAATTCGGTTACGGCGTTGTTGAGTTATTGCACTTTTCCTTAAATATAAAGTTTCAAAAAAACTTATTTACTCGTACACGAATCCAGTCTATATCTTTTATTAAATTGAACTAGACTACTACTGAATACGAACCATTATTCTCACCGCTACGATACGATATCGATATCAGTTGAATATAATATTGAAATTCTTGAGAATGTGACTAACTTGAGGGTGAATTGCTTTATATTGCACAATTTCATCAAGTAGCTTATGCTTGTTGATGCCATAGTAACAAATGTTGTTGAATTGTATCTACTTGTCAGTTCGATTCAGTGATTCTTTGCAAAACAGTAACTGTGTTCTTTGTGCGAAAACTCCAGTATGCCTTTCGCGTTTAGTCCAAGTGATTGCATTGATATGTTATTAATTTTTGGGGAATGTCAGAAAAACTGCCGTCAAGCACAACGTCTATACCAAGAACAACGTCTATACCAAGAACGTTTTCCAGACAGACCCATTCCGTCACGAATGACTTTTTCGAGAGTTGTAGAAAAATTGCGAACTGGGTCATTTCCTTCTACTATAAAGCATCTTCATCATACGAGATCTGTTAGAACTGAAGATTTAGAGATCAATGTGTTGGCTTATATTATTACTCATCCACATGTTTCTATCCGTACTCTTGCAGAAGAAGTCGGTGTGAGTAAATCTAATGTACAGAGAATTCTGAAAGAAAATAAATACCACCCATTCAAAATTCAGTTGGTACAAGGTTTGAAACCCACGGACTTTGAATGACGACTTGAATTCATTGCTTGTTTTCAGGTAATATTACATGAAAGTCCTAACATATTCAGTCAAATTTTGTGGAGCGATGAATCGCGATTCCACAATAATGGAGTTGTGAATCGACATAACAGTCCCTATTGGTCTCAAGAAAATCCCCACTGGGTCCGCGAAAGTAATTTTCAAACTACTTGGGGTATTAATGTATGGTGTGGATTGTTCAATGGCCGCATGATAGGACCTTACTTTTTCAATGAAAATCTCAATGGATTGCGATATTTACATTTTCTAGAAAATGATTTGATCCAGTTGATGGAAGATATTCCCATAGCAGAACGACAAGGAATTTGGTGGCAACAAGATGGTGCTCCTCCTCACAATTCACAGGTTGTTACTGAATATCTGGATAGAACGTACCCAAATAGATGGATTGGTAATAAGGGTCCAATTCGGTGGCCGGCTCGTTCCCCAGATTTATCACCGCTTGATTTGTTCCTATGGGGTTATTTAAAAGATATTATTTTCACTACTCCCCCTTTGAATGTGGATGATCTGAAAATGAAAATTCGACTAGCGTGCAGTGATATTACGCCTGATATTATAAGAGCGACTTGTACGAGAGAAGTGATTCGATGTTTCGAAGCCTGTATAATATCTAATGGGCATCACTTTGAACAATTTTTATGACTTATTTCTAGGTACCTACCATTCTTATGAAATGATTTATCAAGTTATATTATTTACATTGTTATTAATTAAAGATTTGTTTTCGAATACACCTCTTTCAATTTCGCAATTGTTTCATATTCAAAATGATTCCTGACTGAATTCCACAACTCAAAATTGAAATCATTACTTCGAACACCCAAAATTTTGACTAATTTTCATGTGATCTGATGCAGAGAGAATAATTGTATGAGATATTTTTAAAAATAATAGTCGTTCTCAAGACTTTACATTTTAAGCAATAACTCAACAACGCCGTAACCGAATTTCAAAAACCAAACATGAAATGATATCAGAATTTAACGTAGCATCTGGATATGTAATGATATACAGGGCGTTCTATTTTAAAAAATGGAATTTTGGTCCGTAGCACCTACACCAAACACCCTGTATATTTAAAAATTATATCAAAATATAGCTCTCATGAACTCCTAAAACTTTTGTATGAAACATTTTTGTGTATCTCCTTCAACAAACCAGATATTGCCTGTCACATAAAATGTGGGACACCCGGTATATGAAATCTAGAAAGGTTAATGCAGTCAAGCTGCTGGAAAATAATTCCATGAAAATCAAAAAATAAATAGATAAGTACTCTTTGATCATTCCCATATTGATTTCAATTTAAGAGCCACCGGTATGCAGCTGTTTCAGCCTATTGGGCATCGTCAGTACCGGGCAGGCGGTCCTCGATTGAAGACAAAATGAGAAAAAAACCAAGAAAGTACTTGATAAAAATAGCTGCGTAAACGCAAGAGAAACATAGGTGGAACCACCTATTGGTGTGACACCCAAGTCAACTTGCCAAGTTTTTTATGTCAGTGTTGGTGATTTGACCAATCAACCGACAACTGCGGTAGCAGAAATTTGGGAAGCTAACCTGAAATGCCATATATATATATATATATATATATATATATATATATATATATATAAATATATTAATATAAGTCACAAATAATATAAGACAGCTGGTCGTGCTGTCATCATCTACGCTCTACTCAGTAGAGTAGCAACTGTTTCAAAATGGAAGTTGAGGTGGGAATTGAAAATATCGAACTCAAAGTTGAACGAACCTTTACGCATGATCAAATTAAATTGCAACTTTTGAAAGCTATCCAAGCTGACACTCCCAGTCTAATACCTTTCAGAAAATAGGAACTTCATATGCTGTCTGCTCTCACACAAGGTGCAAAAAATGAAATATGGGCCGTTAAGACTTCCTCGTTCTTCGAAAGCCTTGGCTGTGATTGTGTTTCCAAAAAAATCGTGATTACATTAAAGTCAAAAATGATCCAATAATATTCGATCATTTGAATATCACCAATATAACGCTCACTCTAAACGGTGAGAAATATCCCAAAGAAAATATGCATCTGAATTGTGCAAAGGGAAATTTTTCGTAAGTTTATTTTAACTATTCGGCCTAAACTACAAAATCATTAATCAACATAATCCTCTTCTCACTTCCACCGCCTTTACGGACATCGATTGTTCCAGAAAGGAGGAGAGCATCAAAAGTTCCAGTGTTGATGTTAAACTTGATATCGAAGCATTCGAGAGTTTTTCTCAAAATACTATAGTCTATTGCATCATTGTGCACGACACTGTCATAGAGCACCTCCCACTCAGCGAAATTATTAAAAAATGGAACTGAACATATGAATAACTCTTGTAGATATTCAGGGCTTTACACAGTCGAGCGAAAAAGGTATCCCCTATTAAGAAAGGTAAAATGCCCCCCACAATACCCAAACTCTCCCATAGAAAATGTAAATCGGGCCGAAAAAACATGTTCGAGGTGGGTGGTCCATATGTCACTTGACTCGCCTTCCCCCTGCTGGGGAGCTAAAGATTTTTTTTTATTTATCTATTCCCAGCTCACTATTTGATGAAAATTCCTGAAAAAATTCATTAGCGTAGGTGATGATTACACGTTCGGAAAAAAATTTTTTTGGTCCCTAAAATCCCATGCCCACCACTTGGAAAAAATTTAAAAAAATTAAAATGACAAAAAAAATACGTCAAATTTTTATTTTGCTGAAACCTATGAAACTACATGACTTTTTCATATTTTTTAGGAGCTGGGCACGTTTTAAACGGCCATTTTTTGTAATTTTGATCGTTTTTTACGTTTTTTTTTGCCGTTTGTCACCTTTTAGAGCACCTTGCGAGCTCGGGAATGCATATTTGAGCTCGTTGAACCTGAAAATTGAATTCCTCAGAGAATTTCACACAAGTATAGACACCAAACATTAATTGTTTTGTTGTTAAAACACATGGATAGGTAGGGAACTGCATCTACTTAGCCTGTTTCGATCGTCAGTTTTCGTCCGACTAGGTACGAGGTGCGAACCGATCCCGTTCTGCTGGGATTTGATTGCGATCTAGTGCGAAAAAAGACACAAATGGACTATGAAGAGTTAATTTCGCTTATTCAGGAAACGAAATATTTGTGGGACCAACGGGAAAGTAACTATCGATATATTGATAAATATTAACATTCAATATTAAAAATACAGTTTCTTCAAAAGAAATTAAAAAGTAATTTTTGCTTTATACATTTACCGTAATGTCACCAACCAGCCGTTCTTGTGAAGAGTTCGTCCCTCGAAAATTGCTTAATTTTTCGAGTTTTGCAGAAATGTGTGATTATGTCACAGATAAGAAAATTCTCTCTTCTTTCTTTTTGCGCCTTTGTCGATATTGCCAGTGCCTGATAAGACGGTGAATCAAAGGTGATCATTCCAAAGCGAATTTTTTATCAGAAAACCCGTTCCGAAGAGCCATTTCGCCTACTACGAATCTGAACGAATACTGAGGCTAGAGGAAATGGACGATGTGCATTGAACGATTTCGTACGAATGGCGTTCGCAAGAATTCGTTGCTTCTCAGTTCGCAACTTTTCGCCGCCAGTGGACGAGAGGCCTCACTTCACTCTACTAACTCTGCGTGTGTATATATTGTGATTATGTTTACACATATATGGTTGTATTTGTTTTGTGTATTATTTGAGCACGCCGTGAGTTACGTGGTCATAGTTACCACGACACGGTCATTCACACGGAGATTCAGCTGAGTAAGAGATATTCCAGGAATCCCTTATCTCGACATGCAGTTAGCATCCAGTTAACATTATATTAATTATCATTCTGTTTGTAGCTCTCGTAAGAGACAGTCGTCTCTAGTTTGTAAAATAAATTCTTTTTAAAAAGATATTTTCTCGTTCCAATCATTTAATTGGCGCAGTCGGTAGGATTTGTGCAGCGTGAAAACGAACTTTTTGCGTCGTGGAGTTTCAACCCCTTCAGCACAAATTCAACAAGAATCCTTCGAGGACCACCCAGAACGAGCGGACAAGGAGACGATAGAGCCCCAGGGAAGCTGCAAGGAATCAACGGAGAAGGAACTGGAACTTACAAGTAAGTGCCAAATATTTCCTTCTTGCCTTCACGAACCCTCTGTATAAGGACTTCGGCGAAGATATATAGTATCGTTCATTGCGAACAAACTGTTGTCTATTCGAGACGAGTAATTTTAAGAAACTATTTATTGAAAAAAACAATTATTTATTTATGAGTGAAATTGAAGATATTTTATCACGATTGAATAGTTTATCATTTCAAGAAAGCAAATAATACTGAAAATTTTGATAATACTTTTCAACCTACAATGGTTCCACCAGTTCCGCCCCAACCAACTCAAATAAATTGGAACCTTTTCAAATCTAGAATTAACAATTTAAAAACTTTTGATGGTGATAGCAATACATTGAACAAATTTATCAGTAGATGCGATGCTATAGTTAACGCGTACAATGTGTTTACTGATGCTTCACTTAATGAACACGTTCTTGAATGTATTCAAGAAAAATTGACAGGTAAAGCCGAGTATATGGTTGGTAAAAGAACCGAACCTAATACTTGGGACGCCTTAAAATCTGCTCTGAAACAATGTTTTTCGGATATGAGAGATTTGGACTGTTTAGTTCAAGAATTAACTAGAAGTCGACCCCATAGAGGAGAAGACCTAATGACGTTCGGTAGTAGAATTCAATTAATCAAAAGTAATGTAGTTCAAAGAGTCAGTAACAACCCAGACTTAACTCCAGAAGAAAAACTTTACCAAACAACTCACTACGATAAAATAGCCCTCAGTACTTTCATTGCTGGTTGTCCTGGTATTTTACGAAATAATTTGCATCTTAAAAAGCCAGCCTCACTGGAAGATGCCATAGCATACGTAAACGAGTTCGAAAATTTTGAAAAAATGTATGGTTCGTTAAACGATTATAAACCAAAGTTCAATACTTTCGGTAGACAATCCATCATGCCAAACGTCAACCAAAATGGCCCTAGATTTATTCAACCTCAAAGACAAAATTTTCAAAGCGAAAATTTCTCTAACCCAAATTATTTTTCAAAAAATGAACAACATTTTTTCAATCCACAATTCTCAACTAGACCTAATTGGCCAAGTCAACCAATTAATATCCAACCTAGACAATTACCACCGCAAAGATACCCTACAAACCGAGAAGTTTTCGGACCTCCTCAGAATGTTTTTAAAGCAAAAAATATTCCACCTAATCAATTACCGAAACCGGAACCCATGTCCACTACATCAAGAAACCCAACAAAAATGTCTCAAAGACCTTTTTCTCAACAAAACAACACTTTTAGGAACCCTAATAATTACCGAAACCCTCAAAAAATGTTTACCGCAAGTCAAAAACCGAATTTTATATCTGAGGAATTATTTTCTAACGAATACGATGAATTTCCCCAATATAATGACACTGATCAACAATTTTATGATAATCCCAACCTCAGTGAAGAAGCATACACTTCAGAAAATGCAGTTTATTTAGAAAACGAACCAAATTTTCAGAATGAATACTTAAGCGACATAGATTGTGATGAAACTGGAAATTTTCATTTAACAACCCAATTCGAAGATCATACTTAGCTGAAATCAATGCATTTTGTAACAATGCATTACCTTATGTCGAAGTTAGTCACAAAAATAAAATTATTAAACTACTAATCGATACTGGAAGTTCAAGATCGATTATTAAACCATCTATTATTGAAAAATTATTTCCAAACAAAATTTATCACTCAAATACTATTATCAAAACGGCTTTAGGAAGTCAGAAAGTAAAGTACCAAGCCTCGATACCTGCTTTTCCAGAGTTCAACACAAACTATGAAATTACTTTTATTTTATTTGATTTCCACGATTACTTTGACGGAGTTTTAGGATTATCAGACTTGATAAATATGCATCTGAATATAGACCTTGTAAATAAGAGACTGATAGGAAATCATGTTGAAATTCCTTGCAAGTTCAGACAGTCTACAGATACGAGTTTTTCTTTCTCTGTCAACCCACAAGAAAGATTACTTAAATATCTGCCTGTCACAGTTCCTGAAGGTGAAATTCTTACCCTTGAGGGAACACTTAATGATCTTTTCATTCCGCAAATATTGACATCTGTCAAAAAATGGTTACGCCCTTATGGAAATACAAAACCCCACCGATAGAACAATATCAGTGAAATTGATACAACCACTTCCTGTAGAGAGCTTTCAATCCTCTACTTTCGAAATGTATTCTTACGAAACTTTCGAAAATACAGGGACGGACTCACCTAAATTGGCAACCGAAATTAATATCGCTGATTTGATACGTCCAGACCACATGAACAAGGAAGAAACAAATGCTATACTGAAACTCTGTAAAGAATTTTCAGACATATTTTTGAAACCTGGAGATAAATTAACATTCACCTCCAAGGTCAAACAAGAAATCAAGACCACAGACGAAATACCCATACATACAGGTATCCATACGTTCATAAGAGCGAAGTTCAGCGTTAAATAAAAGACATGCTTGAAAAAAATATAATACGACCAAGCTGTAGTCCCTGGTCTTCCCCGGTCTGGATAGTTCCAAAAAAGATGGATGCTTCCGGGAAGCCAAAATGACGTGTGGTAGTCGATTATCGAAAACTTAATGATAAAACCATTAGTGATCGTTACCCACTCCCAAACATAAACGACATTTTAGATAAACTGGGACGAGCTCAGTACTTTTTCATCAAATCGAGATGGCCGAAAATTCAATCCAAAAAACGGCTTTTAATGTAGAGCACGGACACTACGAGTACCTGAGACTTCCGTATGGCCTTAAGAACGGTCAATCAAGTCTTAAGCGCGTATTAGACGAGGTTCTGAAAGACCTACACAATAAGGTATGCATGATTTACATGGACGACATAATTATTTTTAGCACTGGACTCCAAGAACATATCCAAAACTCAAAATTGGTCTTCTCTAAATTACGAGAGGCACAATTTAAGACCCAACTAGATAAATCGGAGTTTCTCAGAAAAGAGGTAGAATTTTTGGGTCATGTTATTACGCCCGAAGGCATAAAACCAAACCCAGAGAAAATCAGAGCTGTTCAAAATTTTCCAATCCCAAAAACACAACGAGAAATAAAGTCATTCCTAGGACTATTGGGATACTATCGAAAATTTATAAACAACTTTGCTAAACTAACAAAACCTCTAACAAGTTGTCTTAAAAAGAACGCAAAAGTTGAACACACAAAAGAATTTATCGAATGTTTCAATACTTGTAAATCAGTATTGACTTCAGAACCGGTTCTCGCATACCCCGATTTTGAAAAACCCTTTGAAGTCACAAATGATGCTTCAAATTACGCCCTTAGCGCCATTTTGTCACAAAATGGACATCCAATTTGTTACGCTTCTCGAACACTTGACCCACCTGAAATTAATTACTCAACTATCGAAAAAGAACCTCTTTCGATTGTATGGAGTTGCAAATATTTCAGGCCATACCTTTTCGGCAGAAAGTTTACAATTTATTCAGACCACAAACCCCTTCAGTGGCTTTTCTCGCTAAAGGAACCTAATTCAAGACTTGTGCGATGGCGTTTGAAATTAGAGGAATTCGACTATGTTGTAAAATATAAGAAAGGAAAATGCAACCAAGCAGCGGATGCTCTTTCTAGAAATCCTCATACAAATGACTTCAATGCTATCGAAACACTTTCAATTCAAAATAATCCTGTAGACATAAACGAACTTATCGACACCTATTTGAATAACGATAATATTCCAGTTTTAGACAACGACGTTCTCAATGAAGTCCTGGAACCGCAAGAACCGAAAAAACAAATTAACATATTATCTGATATTCAAATTGTTCCCCCAAAATTAAATGAAATCGAAAAAACATCGGATTCACAAACCGTTCACACTTCTCTCGAAGACCCTGTCTTTCAAATTCCCATTTCAGAAAGACCAGTTAATACATATAAAAATCAAATAATTGTAGCTATTGGTGACATAGAAAAACTTAAATGTAGAAGAGAAAAGGTATTCGAGAATTTGCGATCTTATATTACCATACCCTCTAAAAATCTGAGCGAGAATATTGTTAAACTCATTAAATAATATATCGATCCAAAACAAACATTTGCCTTCCATTTTAAAAACCCAACAGTCTCATAAATGTTCAATACAACAATCCAAAATTTACTCAAGAATTCTTCATTCAAAATTGTTCATTGTCCAACATTCTTAGAGGATGTAGAAACATTGAAAGAACAGAAAGAGAAACTTAAATGCTATCACATTAAGAAAACATGCCATAGAGGTATAAATGAAATGAGGACATCCCTCAGTTCACGATTTTATTGGCCAAAAATGGCAGATGACATACAAAATTATATTAATAATTGCGAAACATGTCAGAAAAACAAATACGACCGGAATCCTCCTGTAATTGAATTCAACCTAACACCTACAACTTCTAAGCCATTTGAGCATGTTCACATAGATACATTCAAAATTTCAAACGAAACTTTTTCAACAATTATCGACACATTTTCACGATACGGTCAGGCATATCCATTAAAATCCTTAACCGGAGTTTTAGTAGTCGAAAACTTACTCAATTTTATTATCCATCATGGTTTACCACTCAAAATGAACGCTGATTCAGGCACTGAATTCAAAAATAAAGATCTAGAAAATTTTTGTAAAATTTATAACATTGAGTTGCATTACACAACTTCAAAAAACAGTAATTCTAATTCACCAGTTGAAAGATTTCATTCAACACTGATTGAGCATTATCGATGCTTAAAGGGAGAACAGCTGATGAAAAGAGCTGTCCTTGGCTATAATAATTCAATACATAGTGTTACCAAATTTACACCTTTCGAAGTAATTAAAGGTCATATTAATAACACAGACCCATTTGATTTAAATGATCGTATAATTGTTTCCGATTACGTTCAAAAACACAAAGAAAATTTCAAAAAACTGTATCAATCTATTCAAAATTCCAACCAAATTACTAAAAAAAAAGTCATTGAAAACAGAAATACTCAACGAAATGAACCCCCACAACAAGTATATTAGAACAAAGGCGCGAAATAAAGATCGACCGAAATTTAAGAAAACTGAAATTATTGAAGAGACCGATATAAAACTCAAAACAAATAAAGGCACCTACCACAAAACAATAGCCAGAAAACCAAAAATTAAAAAAAAAACTTTTGTTACAGGGAGTGAAAGAACATGAAGATACACGTGTTGATAACGCTATACCTTCTACTTCACGTGCTCCGAGTCCAAAGTGACGATATTCAAATAACCCGTATAACCAACCCCATCCTTCCCATACAGCTGGGAAATGCAAGAATTATATACAGCAAACATACATTTTTATATTCCATAGAACTTAGCTCAATTATAAAACAATTAAACAAACTAGACGACTACTTCCAAATAATCAAAAATAATTTTGATAAGGGAACAATTAATAACCCAATTTCCTATCATGGATTAGCATACAGCCTGCTAGTCAGAACCGAGTATCTTATCGATACGACAAAAAAGAAATTAGAAAACCTCCAACCCCATATCCGTATTAAAAGAGGTATGATAAATGTTATTGGAAAAATCGAAAATTGGTTATTCGGTACTCTTGATGCTGATGATGGTAAACGATACGACCAAAGTATCGCTATATTAGAACGTAACCAAGAAAATATGATTAATGAGGTAAACATGCAAATCTCTCTGTCCAAAAAATTAATCAATCACTATAATAAAACTATCCAAATTTTGAATTCAAATCAAGAAAAATTAGAAAACAGTCTAAAAACATTTCAAGTTGCAGTTCAAAAAACCATTGGCGACCTGACGAATTACATTAGTTTTCAAAGAATTGTTTCACAAATAACCCTTGACTGCCAAAATATGATTACTTTTATCGATAATCTAGAAGATGCTATCACATTTGCAAAGTTAAATACCTTACATAATTCAATAATACCTAGTTCTGAACTAAAAGAAATAATAAATTATTTAAGCAACATCTATTCTGATTCAAAAATCCCGAAATTTGAAAGTATGTTGACATATTATCAATTTTTCGGTGCACAAGTAACTTTTTCGAATGACAGAATAATTTTCGCAATACACGTTCCTATTATCGGAAACGAAGTTCTTACATTTTTCCACCTTTATCCTATCATCCAAAATCACAGTATTTTTATCCCAAAATACCCATATTTGGCAAGAGCAAACCACAATATCCAGTTCGAAGACAGTCCATGCCCAGTATTAGAGAAAACGTATTATTGTCCAGAAGATTACTTTTCCGAAGACCAATTTGGAAATAAAAGCGCCCACCATAGTCAAGATCCCGAAAAATTGCCAAATTGAAGTAAGAAACAAGATTTTCACCAACAACGTGAAAATAGGAACAGGCAAGCCACTGATCTTACCTAAAATTGAAATGAAAAATATCGAGAAGTCAACAATATATGAAACACAAAATTTCTCTAGACTAAATTTTGAAGAACTCTACGAAATCAACAATATAGTGGACCGATTGAAACCAATCCACAAATTTAACAACTCCGAAAATAACACTACCACTTTTGGCGTCTTTGCAGGAGTTACTATCACAATAATTGTCCTGATATTGGCAGCTTTTAAGAAAAATTGGATTAAAACTCGTATACTGGGATGTTGTTGCTTCAAAACACCCCAAAAAGAAGAAAATACCAATGACGAAGATATGGTTCCAAGCCGCCAAAATAATTCCATTATTTTTTCGGCCTAAGGAGGGAGGAGTTACGTGGTCATAGTTCCCACGACACGGCCATTCACACGGATATTCAGCTGAGTAAGAGATATTCCAGGAATCCCTTATCTCGACATGCAGTAGCATCCAGTTAACATTATATTAATTATCATTCTGTTTGTAGCTCTCGTAAGACAGTCGTCTCTAGTTTGTAAAATAAATTCTTTTTAAAAAGTTATTTTCTCATTCCAATCATTTAATTCGTGCATGCGTTGTGTTACAGTCGTAATTGAAAGCAAAAAGAAAAAACTGAATGGTTACCTTCGAAATTCAATTTTTCTCTCAGAAACTGTTACAGTATAATTTTTCTTAAAGTGGTTGTCTGTCTGTTTCGCATATTCGATAACTTATATCAAGGTCATTGTTCTGCAAAGTTCGCAACTATGTACGTTTCTCGATGTCTCGTCAATTTTAAATATCGCTCCGCATCAATCACCGACAATTAGCTGTCAAATTAGGTGAAATATTCTCATGAGTGGGACAAAGAAGTTCAACAACGATATTAAATATTTTGATTCGTGAACGGGAGACTAGACGCATTCCAACATTACAAAATTTGAATCAGTAGTAAAAGATTTCAGGCAGGAGTACAGTGTGTTCATTTAGTGAATGTGAAAATACGAGTTCTGGATTATTTTTCATTACTATTACCCACGATTGGGGATTGAATTGCCGTGTTCCATTTTTAACAACTAGTGTTGTGAGCTTAGTTGTCATTACCTCTTTTAAAGGGGATACAAAGCTGAAATCAGACTCTAAGGTCACCCTTCATCAAAGGTATGGATAAAATAGTTGATAAAGTATTCTAGAGTTATAGTGTTCTCTCTATCCTCTATAGGCCTTTTTCGTTTTATGCCGTTGGATAACGTAATAAAAGAATTTCTGAAATTTGAAAACCTGACAGTTCCGCTACTTCCTGGAAATGGGGGGAGTGCAGTTTCAACTTCCCAGGTTGCAACCAAAAAGGGAGGAAAGCTAACGAATCGGATGAGTATCACCATTATTTCTTTGATTATTGCCTTTTTCTTTCGACACCCAATTTCGTCACCACCAGCCAAGTTATTTGTAGTTATTTTCAAGCTAATTTAACTATATAAATAAATTAGACTTGTTTCAACCCCTAGTACGTACAGTATATTAGAAAGTGAGTTTTGTAAAGTCACGTAATATAGATGTTCCCTCTCTCTCTCTCTCTCTCCAAAGAAAAGGTTGCATTAATTGAACTACTTAAGAAATACGAACCACCCGTCTCCACTGAGCTAACCAGTGCTCTACCCTACCTCAAATACTGGCTTTTGGTAGAGCAATATGAAATTTTGATACGGTTTCACCCTTCAGAGTAACAACTCTTACACAGTATATAAAGACACCTTCTGAGCCAGGAAAAAGCCCGTAACAAAACTACGCGCGATCTCATATTGCATATTACATTTGAATAAACACGAAGAAACCCACATCTCACAGGTTAGAAAAAATGTAAATATTGCGATATTATAAAATAATTTTTATCAAACCTTAAATAAGCTGCGAGGACCGGCTGTGTTTGAATTGCTGGTTCGTCAATTTTTGCAATCAGACTACTTTCTGTGGGATTTTAAAATTTGTTTATTTGGCTATTTTGAGATGTGTCTTTCTTAGGTGACGTAATTTGTGATTTTTGACACCTTCGAATATAATTTTTCAAGCCAGTTTGACGAGCGACTGTAGTACAAAGGGTTTTACACAAATATTCATTCATTGACGTTCTCAATGATAAAATTCACTACGAACACTGCTGGATACGTCCACTCGAGTAATCTGTGATGTGATGCCATGATCATAAAAACAACAAAAACCAACGTTCATTTGTCTTATGAGTAAAAAAGACTTAAAAACTTAGTTGCTCGTCAATCATGGCAGATGTTTTTGATATGGTTGCGAAGAATCTCTTGTTAGAAAAGTTCAATCAAAAGTCATAACTTTATTGAGAAAACTCATAAACCAAAGTGCTTTTAATTTATAGAGAAGAATGATGCCCGGAGAATTGAAGTCTCTGCCAACAAAACGGGTTCGGAGCGAGTCAAGGTACACTTTATGCTCCAAACGCTTACGAGATCTAGATCCAGACATAGGAAGAGAAAGAAAAATAAAATCAAGAGTAGAGGCTTCAACTTTTTCTTCTGACTACGGCATTCAGATTCAAGAAGGTGAATACGTTTGCAAAAAGTGCTACAATATTCTTCGATTGAACAAATTCAAAAAAGAAAAAGCCAAGGCTCAAGAAAAAGTAGCAACGGCTCAAGCAGATACATCAATCTAATCGCAGGTTCCAGATGTCATCTCAACTCTTGCTACACCAACATCCGGTAATCTCCATAATCCTGTTGAAGTGGATGAACCCGTTTTCCGCAGTGGTGATGAATGAGCTTGTTTCATGATATGGAAAATGATACTGGTTTGCTTATAGACTGATCGAGTTAGGGGTATATTATACTTATGAAGCCTAATCGGTCCCATGATCTCCTTATATTTGCAAAAAAAGAACAATTTGAAAAGCAAGAATTTAAATTGGCCGCATGTCTGTTGACCAATAAAATTGGTAGTTTCTGGAGCGGAGTTGCCAAGTGTATTGGTTTTTAATATCCAATCACAGATCTGATGATCCAATTTGACAGACGCCATTTTTGTTGTTATTGTTGTCAACTCGGTGTGAAAACAACTGTTACAATTATCTAATTAAAGAAAGTTTTCTTTTGTGAAAGGTAGGTATCGGCGGGTGCCTATTTTGCTACATATTCCGTGTCATTAGTTTAGATTCCGAAAAATGTTTCTTCGGGTTATTTTTGGATTGAATTTTACCATTACTACCTTGGCCGAGCTAAAATAAAAATTAAGTCAAAACTTTCAAATCATTCAATAAAATACAAAGTCTGAAATGAATGTCATAAAAATAAAAGGGACCTACTGAATATACCACTTAGGTACCGTTTCAATTTACCTTCTTTATTTCGGTACCTAAGTATTGCAAATTTTTCAAGTAAAATCCATGGATCACTTCAAAATCGATTCTTGGTAAGTTGTCGGAGTCAGTTTTAACAAAACTTGGTTCAACATTCATTTTGAAATTATTTTGAAAAAAATTCGAAGTTATGTGTAGAAACCATCAACATTAGAAAGAGCACATTTTCGCATACGCTACAGTGGGCACTGGCTGACTGGATGACAATATGGCTTATATACCAGTAACGTTGAAGTTCTTATTTTTGTTGGGTGGCATGAATGCATAATTGATTTATTTTATTAGGGTTCATGATCATTCGAAAAACATTTGAAAATACAGCTCGTTAAATTCTATTTGGAATCATATTAAAATATAACTTGAACTATATCAGTTATCAAGTCAAATATTATTGTCCATTTTTATGCTTAATTCGTGGATTCGGGCGATCTTATTATTGTATATTTATTTGTTTGCTGGCTTCATTCCTAACAAAAATGAATGAATAATTACAGGAAATTTTAATTGATCGTTCATTTTCTCAGGAAAATGGCGTACCCATATCACAATTTATTGGTTTACTCGGCATTAAAAATGTATGTCATATCGCATCCATTCTGCTAGTTTTCGCAATATTGAGTTTCAACTTTTTCTTAGCTGACAGCTCGCGTAGGAACAATTTCGCGTAGGAACAATTCGTTTTTTCATCGAGTTTGGTTTGTGTCTGTTTTAATATAGTGCATTCTTGTGCTGATTTCAATTGTGCTGGAAAGCACAAGAAAACAGAAAGCGCATTGGTTTATAGATGAGTTATTTTATATAATGAGTTTAGGATAAAATGATGAGAAAAAAATTGATGAAAGTATTGAAAAGAAAGAACTACAATCCTACTCTTTCAAGACTTTATAGAAATCATTTAAAAAGTGACTATAAATGAAAGGGGGACGAAAATATTGAATTTGATGACACAGTTTTATTTCAACTTCAAGTATTCTCCATAGAAAGTATTATCTGGAGTTAATACTGTTGCTGAAAGTATGATACATTTTACTTCATTAAATTTTATCATATGGTTAATGGTATTACCTCAGAAGCTTCTGTTGGGTCAGTTCGAGTACAATCAATTCTGTCTATACTTGACCTCATTCAACCTTCCTCTCAAGTTCTGGATGATTCAACAGATTACCCAAGCGAGCCTATAATGTTTGAATTCAGTTGCAATATTAAAAAGAGGTATGTATGTGGGAATCTTTTTTTTTATAATAAATTGTAGTTATACAGATTGGGGAATGTAGAATAAATTGAATATTTGAAATGATTCTGTAATCCAGTTTGCTATATTTTTTGATTTTCATAACTGTATATTATTAAATAATGCATAAAATCATAGTTTAGGTAAATATTTCGTGATCTTTCAACTTTGTGTACGGATTTCAGATATAAAACTCAGTTCTAAACATGATTTTTTGTGTACATTTTATTCAATGTGGAAAATTTTTCATTAATTGAAACGTTAACGAGTTCATATACACTTCCATAATTGAATTGATAAATATAGGCTTCGTAAATTTAACGATTTGGCAATTTGATTATTTCTTTTGTTCCTATTGCTCAATCGAACAAGAAGCGGTAATAGGGCCGTGACGTTACCACCCTACCACATTCGATTTTTAACAATTAATTACGGGAAAACTACTGTACTTAGAGAGCTGAAACAAAGTGCACTGGTTTTCAATTTAAAATTCCTATCAAGTGAACTATAAACCAAAAATCATGAAACAAACCCATTGAATATGGAAAGCGAGTCAGGACCCACTCCGAATAGTCAATCTGTCACGAACACTAGTGAACTAGGACTGACTATAAAGCGAATCTCAGTCCGTAAAATCTGATTCTCAAACATCAAGTGAAACATCAATTTACTCTGAACCATTTGTCAAAGAACCTGCAGAAACTGTAACGATGCAATTCAACCGAGTACTTGCAAGTAAAAAATATTGCTTCATTTGCCATTCATTAAAAGATTTCCGGGACGTACCTGTTAAAAGAATTCAAGTTTTTGTAAATGAATTGGATAGAATTGTTATATTCTCCGATGAGTCCGAGATTGAAATATCAGAGGTTCAAAATTTCATGGAAAAAATATCTAAAAATGCAGATTCGCGTGTCATAGATAAGATTGGAAACTACAGTATGTCAGAAGAAAGGGTAAAATCTTTGACAGGATTTTTATGGACCGATATTCTGGAGTTGCGTAAAGTACTTGTAACCATGAGAGATTCTGAAAATCGAAATGTTCTTAAAGCTCTCGTCATTTTCTTGCTCAAATTGCGATCTGGAAACTCGGACAAAATTATAGCAGCTGTTGTGAAATTGAGTGAACGGGTTGTGAACGAGTCAATCCATGGAGTCTTGTACTGTTTCGAAAAAGAAGTACTTCCATAATATTTCGGTGTCGACGCAAGGGGCAGAGAATTTTTTCTCAGTCAGATCTCGCCTGTTGCTGAGCTATTGCACAACATAACTAACAAATTAGTTTTAATTTGTGACGGCACTTATTTGCGACACGAAAAAAGTAGCAATAACATTTATCAGCGAAAGTCTTACTCAAGTCAAAAGAAAGTAGCATTGTGTAAGCCTTTTACTAGTTGTACCTCGAATGGATACGTTATTGATTTGCCAAGACCATTCAACGCCAACCTCAACGATGCTCAAATATTGCAAGGCATACTGCAAGATCCGGAAAGAATCAGTAAAATTCTGAGACCGGGAGATGTTTTTGTCTTGGATCGTGGATTCCGCGATGTTGTGGAGTTTTTGAAAAGTGAGGGTAATGTGGTTCTCATGCCATCCTTAAAAGGCAAAAGAAATCAACTCACGGCAGAAGAGTCGAATTATTCGAGATTTGTTACTAAACTTCGTTGGGTTATAGAAGCAATTCACGGGATAATAGCCCAAAAATATCCCTTGCTTCATCATCAGTTCCGAAATAACATGTTAAAAGATGCAAAAGTTTACTGCCAAATTGCTAATTGCCTGCAAAATCTTTTCGGAAAACGGTTAAACAATTTGGACGAAAAAACAAGACTTGTAGTAGAGCACATGAAACTAAAAAACACAAAAGTTAATAATTTCGAGGAAAGGATAAACGAAGAGAATTTGAACAGGGAAACGGTCCCATTTGAAACCACATCTTCGGAGGAACTTTTGGATTTTCCCCAGTTAACGTTGGATGATTTCGAAGTATTTTTCACCGGTTCGTATCAACTTAGTCAAGCCATATCATACTTGGCAGAAATCAAATCAAACCAAATCCAATTCATTCATCATTTTTGATACAAGAATGTATATATGACACGTCACATTTTACAAAAGATATTTTATCTAATATCACTTATATCAACAACAACACGTTACACAAAAATATTATTTTCCTACTCTTACAGGGAATAAAAACAACTAGTTACCAAAAAGTCTATGACTTTTTTCTTGAATTCGAGAAAATTTGTTTCACTTCTGATGCTGTGTGGTAATAAGTTAAAATATTTTGCCCCGGCATAAAGTGGTGAACCTTTGTACTCATTACGGTTTATTTTTACCTGATGAAAGTCGTTTCTTCGTTTCGTTTGATGAGAGACGGAGCTACATGAACGTAGCTTAATATTTTGTAAAGATAAATACATGGTAATGTGAAAATTTTTTTGTCGTAGAAAGTCTTCTTACAAGATTATCTGTATTTGAGATCAAAAATTAATCTAATGAAACGTTTTTGCATTATAAATATTCTATTTATTTCTTATGAGTGTCCTCAAATGGTAATATTTATATTAAGCTTAGAATACACTAGACCAGGGGTCTCCAAACTACGGCCCGCGGGACAAATCCGGCCCGCCAGTGTCATCAATCCAGCCCGCGACAGTCAATGATTTACTGTCAACAATCTGGCCCGCGACAGCCAATGATTACCTAATTGTTGTTACTATTGCTGTGATAAGTTGAAGAAGAAAACACAGAATAATAATTACTCGGTTTTATTTACTTGCAAGGAAAAACTTAACGACAGAAATGATGACAAAGAAAACTTAACTTAAGTATCTAGGTTTAGGCAAATTAATAACTAAACAAATAATTGAAATGAATCACAGTAAAACAAAAACACTAATGAGATTTAGTAATTGTGATTTTCCACTGACAATACTTTGTAGTTGTGGATCAATTTTACTTGTACCAATTATCAAAAGAGATTTAAGATGCTCATCGGTTAATTGAGATCTGTAAACATGCTTTGTGTACTTCATCTTGGAAAACGTTTTCTCACACAAGTAAGTAGTACCAAAAACAGAAAACAACCCACGAGCAAATTTATGCAAATTATCAAATTGTTCCAGTGGAAGACTCTTATAAAATTCCAACAAAGATGAATTTTGATATTTGTTCTTAAGCATATCACTGCACCGTAAATCAATAATTTCCATTTGGACTTCCGGAGCCAGGGTTTCAATGTCAGAATCAAAAGGATTTTGAAAAAGCTTAATTTCATTCGCAATGACATCAAAATCTGAAAAACGAGTATGAAAATTTATCTTCAAAGCACTCAAAGTTTCGATTGCAAAATTGACGGGAAATTCAGTCTCTGTAGTGTGGCTGAATATTTCACATGTTTCAAAAAACACCATTGGAGATGGCTTAAGTAATCAGAGAACATTTTTTTGTATTAGTTATTCGATCAATAATTTTGAATGATTCCATTCTTGTTTGGAATTCGTGAATGTTGGGTTGGGAAAATATACGTATTTCTTTTTCCACGATATCATTTTGTTTTTGTATGATATTTTGATGCCATGTTAATAATTGACTTGAGTGGTCAATTCCAGTCTTAGTAATATAATTACCATATTTGGCACATCTGGTTGGTTCATTTGAGATGACTGTAAGTTCAAATGAGTCTAATATATCAATGAGTCTTATATATTGAGGGCAAGTTTTGTCTAGAAAATTGATATTAAAATCAGCTGATATGATAATGAATGTATATTTCTGAATAATACATTTCAAGAGACACTCAAGTGATTTGAAAAATGTTTTAAAGTCACCGGTTGGTGGGCGGTATATTGTTGTAATACACAAATTATTATCTTTTTCAATTGCCGAGCATTCGAAACAGCCTTCTATTGACATTGCTACTATATGTTGAATGTTTTTACAGTATTTACTAGCGTTAATGAATCCCGAAATGTTAACTTGCTCTAATCGATCACTGTTCATCCAGTGCCCACAAATACAAATGAATTTTACCTCATTTCGATCACATATAATTTCCAACAAGTTAATTTTACCCCCTAAACTTTGTATGTTAAGGTATAATAAAACATTTTTGACAGACGCCATATCATGGTTACTAGTGAAAATTTGCTGAATTTCCGAATCGTCATTTTCTTCTAGTTTTTTGCATTGGTATCCTCTTGAGTAGTGGTAGTATTATAGCAAAAAATATACCTATTCACCAGAGCACCCGAAGGCCATATCTCAGGTTTATAAACTTCCTTAACAAATTGTATTGGGAACTTTACTAACATAGAACACTTTCAGTTATTTTTTGTCAGTATTTCACATGTAAATGGGATATGGGGAGCTGTTAATTTCAAACCTTCAAGTTCATTCGGAGTGGTTTCTTCTGCTAAACTGTAGACATGTAGATATCCTTGTTTAGTTAAAGTCCTTATGGAGTCTATTTGTGTGCTATTTCCTACAATTGGTATCTTCTTTCTTCTGTGCCTGTTTTGATTCTGCCACCCAGTAGATTGTTGTGCGTTTTTTATCCCTTCACTGACCTGTTTATTGGTTATAGTTTTTCTAGCGGGAATGTTTGTGTTTTGTATCGACGTAGTAGAGGAGGTTTTCTCATTGACTTTCTTATCAATACATGTATTTTCATCATTTCATGTGAGGTGATACTTTAAATGTTTGTATTCTGTGACATAGATGGCTGAGGATGTATTGTATTCGGCCATTTCTCCTCGGGGGTTGGTTTACAAATTCTCATCAAGTTGATTTCCTAGAGGTTGGTGATTCTCTTTTCGAGTTCACTTACTAGAAGAAGATGGATTGCTTCATTTAAAATTACTGATAGAAGAACCATGCATTATTAGCTTTGAGGTGAGGTCACGCCACTTAGTTCAAAAGTGTACAAATGTTACGTTAAGTATGACAAAGACGGAGCTGGTATTGATGCAATCATGGGATACTGTTGTACATGTGCGAGTTTTTTGCGAACCATTGGCTGCTGTTCTCACGTCGCAGGCCTAATATACCACCTTTCTTACGGAAGATATTTGTCGAGGATCGACCTGCAGAAATGCTCGATATGGAAAATATGTGTCCCGTAATCGATGAAGATAGCGACGAAGATTGAACATTTCTTTCCACAATTTTTCAATATAAATGTGATTGTATTGATAAAACGATCTTTTGAACAATTTTTTTCGATGTGAAAGAATAATTACTTACTGAAAATGATATCAACCTAGTATACTGCTCAGTGATCTTCAAATATACACCGTTACCTACCTGATATGTTATATAGAAACAGTACGTTAAGAAATCGATTTCATCCTCTCCCTGTTCTTTCCACGGATTTAACAATAGAATAAGAAAAGAAAAAACATTTCCATAGAGAACATATCATTTTTACAAGTGCTCAGAAGAACATGCACCATTCGCAGCAAAGTCCCGTTTATCACTACGATAATCTTAAAACGACATTTGTTTATCACAAGAACCAAAAAATTAATAAAAATGCTCTATAGTAAAATTTATATATGTGAAATTTTCTGAGGAATTCAATTTTCAGGTTCAACGAGCACAAAAATGCATTTCCGAGCTCGCAAGGTGCTCTAAATGGTGACAAACGGCAAAAAAACGTAAAAAAACGACAAAAATTACGAAAAACGGACGTTTAAAACGTGTCCAGGTCTTGAAAAATCTGAAAAAATCCATGAAGGCGTATTTTTTATAAGTTTTCAGAGTAAAAAAAATTGACGTATTTTATTTTGGTCATTTTTTTTTTATTTTATCAAGTTGTGAGCACGGGATTTTGGGGACCAAAAATTTTTTTTCCCAAACGTGTCATCATCACCTATAATAATGAATTTTTTTCAGAATTTTTTATCAGATAGTAAGCTGGGAAGAAATTAATGAAGAAAAAGTAATTTTTTGGCTCCCCAGCAGGGGGAGACGAGTAACATGACCTATAAACTGTTATAAGAACTATGTTTGAACACGTTTTTTCAGCCCGATTGACATATTTCATGGGTGAGTGGGCATTAGAGATGGGGGGCATTTGACCCAAAGAAATAGCCATTTGGATTGGAATTCAATGTAATAACGTTTTAATGCTGCCAAACACACCATTTTCCTGTTTGAGTAAAGAAGATCGCCGTACCGCCTGTTAGTTGAAGAGAAACATTCACGGATTGAGGTATTCCTCTGGCTTTGTAGAATATAATCAATTGGATGCCCTCCTCATGGAAAATCTACAAGGTGTCGATGTCATTTATGTGCGAGGACATCAAAGACATGACTATCTGCGAAATTTTACGAGTTGGATATACCTACACGCGTTGTGAATTTGGAGGGCTATGACAATATGACATGGATGGTTCCCATATTCTACAACAACGAAGGTGTCTCACACTGTATGCATCACATTCGCAACCGAACCAACTACAATTGCAGTCTCTGAAACGTAGATATTTTATACAAATGGCTTTGTGATAAGTTACCAAAATAAAAATGTATAAATATTTTTATTGAAAATGTTTTAGGGTAATTCGAGGAGAGATGGGCACAGTTTTGAAAAACGAATAGTGTCACCGTTAGTATGCAGACTATTTGCTAACCTCTGTTGAAACACGTTAGTATAGAGATTATAACACACAATGTAGTGCAACAGTTACGTCGAAATGGATTTATTTGGGATCTATTAGGAAAAATTCTCGCCCTTGTCTTTGTCCATCTCTCCTCGCCTTGCGAGGAGAGTTGGGCACCAAGAAATTTACCGGTAAGGAGAGATGGGCATAGCTTTAAGTTACATTAAGCGACAATTTTTTGTGATTTTTTCGCTGGAAATCACAATTTCTACCTAATTCAATTGAATTGTATTCCTCTAGTTTTCGAATAGGCAAAATATCGAAAGGCAATGTATGTATCAGGTATAGGTATAATGAAAGAGAATTAACCAAAGAACAATTCAAAATGAGGCCTAAATGTGCTAGGCTGTTTTATTAAAAGAAACAAGTTACCCAAGAACATAGAAAATTCAGATAAATCGTTACTAAAACCTATCATGTTCTGATATCTTGCTGGGCTTGCCTCGATCGGATTTGACAGCACTATGACAAGGTCCTCTTCATCTGCATAATTCGTCTCGTCGGTTTCCTTAAATTTCATTAACATCTCTACTCTTTTATAAAATTTGACTTCCAAGCCTTCTGAACTTTTACAAATTATTTTGGCAACGAACAAACGGTAGGCCATTTTTCCAGAAACTCTGACTACCACAAACGTGCCCTCTTGCAACTCTTTTGGTCATCTTCTTTAACTTCCTCAACTTCTTCGTCCCATTCGTCAGTACCGTCGTCATGTAACGAAATGGCCTCATCACATTCAGACTCGTCGTACTGATAAGAAAGTTTTCTTCTCCATTTCTTCTCTTTATTTCCTTTCTCCATCGCTTGCTTTTTCTTAATTTCTCTCTTCAAAGCTCTATCCCTCTCTTTTTCTTCAACTTCCTTTTGTTTAATTCCTTTGTTAAAAGCTCTCTTTCTTTTTCTTTCCTCAACTTCCTTCTGTCTCATTTCTTTTTTTAGAGCCTTATCTTTTAGCTCGCCCTCCGCCTGCCTTATTCTTAAACTTGGTTTTCTGCGCATAAACGAATTAAACCAGGGAAAACCTGCAAGACCAGTATCCTCACTGAAGGAAGTTTTAATTTGAAGTGCCTGCGCAATCCTGAAGGCCATTTCACGCACAGCCCTTCGGTCTGGTGCGAACCCTCTCGCTTGTAATTTTTCGATATAGTTGACAGTTTTCGTTTTCACTTCTGCGCCTAGTTGACTAGGCGGCCCTAATGAACCTTTTGATTTTATTCCACTTTCAAGTCTGTTCTGTAATGTAGTTCTGGGGATGCTATATAATTTTGCAATAGCAAGCACCTTCTGTCCGTCTCTTACTTTGGCAATGGCCTCCTGCAGAGATTCCTCGGTTTAGGAAGCTTGTGTGTTTCCCTTCCGAACATACACAGTTGGCATCTAATAGAAAAATATCAGAATATAATCTAACTCAGTTATCGAGGATAGATGGGCACCTGCCCAACTATCCTTGTGCCTTTAATGCCCATCTCTCCTTTTTGTTGAGGAGAGATGGGCACCTCGGCCATACGGTTTACATGTTCGTTAAGCGACTCCAGTGCATTTAACATTATTATCCAGCCCCATCCTAGTTATGCCAAAGCATATTTATTCAAAAAACAGTAAAAACGAAAATGTAACACATCTTTAAAAATATGAGCGAAAAATTTTGAGACCTTACCTTGACAGTGTTTCCTAAATAATATAAAAATATAGACACAACGACTTATAAAACGACTCTACAACAATGGCCGCGCCTGCTCCTCCAACTAGCAGCGGACGAAATGTTAATAGTTCTTTAAATAACCGCTTGAGGATATTGTGCCCATCTCACCTCACTGCCCATCTCTCCTCGAATTACCCTATTTCTTTTTTTTACCTAACCTCACCGCCTTATGATAATATACCTTTAACAAAAACTGGAATGAGACGAAAACGACAACGAAAAAACGACAATGACGACGAAAAGATAACGAATAAACGCACGCAATACGGTGGAAACTCACGCAAAACGATTGAAACGCACGCAAAACGGACGAAACGCACGCAAAACGGACGAAACGCACGCAAAACGGACGAAACGCACGCGAAACAACGTATTTTGAATTGTCATTGTCGAATACTTCGCTCCCCCATTGGCACTTCCACCTTCGAACGTTAACTCCACAACACGTAACTACCAGACACTTTTGAATAAATATATACGTTTCTCATTGAGATCGCACGTTGAAACACAACAATTTTGTTAAACCGACATGTTTGTTTCTTAAATGATGTATTTTGAGACACTCTGTACACATTGAGGAATCGCACGTTGAAACGTTACCGCCTCAGTGTTACTATTTTCAATCGGATTTGTAGGCCGTCGTAGTTTGGAACTGCATACTACCGTTTCGCCAGCACGAGTGGCTGGCTTCTTTGGAGGTTTATTCACCTTGATGCTTCACCGATGACAGTCATCGGTCTGCAATATGTGCTGACTAATTGAAAACTTTCTATATGTAAATGTGCCAATTTTATACCAATTTCTACCAAACATAAAAACTTCAAGCTTTTGAATTCACAAATTGAGTCGATATAAAGTTGATCAATCACTATTTATATTGTGTTCACACTCGAGACAGAGAAACAGATAAATTTCTCAGACCTGACCATTACGCACAATCAGAATAAATTTGAGTTCAATGTTTTCAGAAAACCTAGCTATACTGACATTACCATCCCAAGCTATCATTTCCATCCAGACAGTCATAAATTAGCAGTGCATTCTCACTGCCTTTATCTGCTAACAATCTAGCTAGGGAAAATTGATATAATTACACAGATAGGTCATAATGGTCATAAGGGTTACAAACTCAATTATTTAGAATCCTTGGAAATTCACAAGCATAAACATTGCGGGTGCAACCTGTTACATGATAAAATCGATTTAGTCTACTCACCAGTTTTCAAATTAGCACATCCGCATTGTAAATTGTAAATTCAGATACTAAATCAAGCGAAGTACCTCTATTATTACCTACAGGGGTGTTATATAAGAGCTAATATATAAACTATTGTTAGTTTAATGTATAAGTTTGAAAATTTCCTTATAAGACGAAACTGCAGTAACTAAGTTATAAATAAAATTGGTAAAAAACATAGAAAGTTTCAATTCTATTTTCTTCATTACGATTTCCTACCATGTAGTAACTACATCCATCAATTTATTGTGTTCACGTTAAGTAAACGAAAACTTGGTTGGAAAATTAAGTAGTTATTCCTTTCACCTAGCGCTTCACGAAAATACAACTTATGCACGCACCAAGAGTACACAATTCAGGGTTAATGGCTTTCTTGAAATGATTTTCATTCATCGTCACCGTATAAGATAAATAGAGGGTCTGAGAGAGAAAGAGATAGAGAGAGAGAATGAATTACGTTTATTGTCATGAGAAAAAGTTCCTGTTGACAAACGTTTTTGAACTATGTTGAAATTGTAAAAAGGAGTACCTGAAAATCTTATCTATATAAAATATAATGTCAAATGCATTAGTACAAATAGGTGCAAATAAATGCTATACAAATTAATATTTTCTTTAAAAATATATATATTATATTGAAATACTATAAGTAAATCCTATAATTCATAATTAACAACATTATTCATTGCTTCCGGCACGCCAAAGCACTATTATTTGCAGGTGATTTTAAACTTTTCCTAATTATTAAAACCTCTTTGGATGCCAATAGGCTTCAGTCTGACCTTGACAATCTATCAAACTGGTGCTCCTAAAATGGCATGGACTTGAATGCCACAAAGTGTCATACCATGTGCTTTTATCGATCCCATGTACCTTCTACCACTTTTGATTACACTTTAAATGGTCATGTCTTGGAGTCTGTTAATCAAATATAAGACCTTGTGGTTGTTCTTGATCCCACCTTGAGCTTCAATCTACATTTACCCACGGCTATCCATAAAGCCATGATAATACTAGGGTATACCACGATTTGATCTCCACAAACTTTATTTGAAAAATATAATCACAACAAGAATTTTAAAATATTATACACTTTAATACAAAACCTCTTCGATTCATTAATTCAAATAAGTGTATTCAGCTTTTCCAAATCCTTTTATAATCACAACATGTTTCGCTAGCACAGTAGCTTTCTCAAGTGTATAAGAACAATTTGAAGTATTCATACACTTGAGAAAGCTAGCTAGCCAAACATGTGATTATATTTTTCAAATAAAGTTTGTGGAGATCAAATCGTGAGGTGTAGTTTTTGAAATAAATAAATAAATAAATAAAATGAGTAATCATTGTAAAATTAATCCAAATCATTTAATTGATAAAGCCTATTGGCTTTATCAATTAAAATTTCGCCAAATTTTTGCCTGAAAATATTCAAAAAATAATCCTTCAGGTGCATGAGAATTTTATTGTTAATCTTTAATCCACTGTATAATAATCCTTTGTTGTGGGCAGGGCAAGTCTGATTGAGATAGCTTGGCATGTATTGTAGTGCGGCTCGTTTGTATCATCTAGAGCAGATATATTTTTGTAAATCAGACTTACTGCTAGGATTCGTTGTTCAATAAATAATGGTTTGCAGTGTTCTTGGAACTTTGCCCTGTACACACACCAGACAGCTCGCTTCTGTAAAACAAAAACAGTCTGCAGAATGTTTTTGCTGCACACTCCCTAGATGGCAATGTCATATCTTATATGTGTATCTACAAAGGCAAAGTAAGCAGATCTTGCAAAGGTTCTACCTAATTCTCTTGAAACTGACTTGATAACAAAACAGCCAGATTTGAGTTTTTTATTTAGCTAAATAATATGAACCTCGAGAATGTTGTGGGAGTAAGCTGTGGGAGTTCACATTTGATGATGAGATGAAGTTTAAAGAAAGCTTGTTTGAGTCGTACCAGCACTTTTCCATATCTTCAGTAGCACCCTGAGCTAGTTTTGTAGGATCTTTCCCCTGCCACAGCACCGTGATGTCATTTGCAAATAATGCGATGCTAGAAGTTAAGTCCAGTTGTGTTATATTATTAATATACAATAAAAACAAGATGGGTCCTAGGATAGTACATTGAGGGACACCTGCTTTGATTTCTCCCGCACTGGAGTCTGTCGAAAGTCTCACAAATTGATTTCAATGCATCAAGTATGATTCACAACATCTAACGCTTATGTGCCCAAATCCATAATGTTTCAGCTTCCGCAACAAGATTTCATGATCAAAAAAGTCAAATGCCATGGAAAAATCACAGAATGCGGCTGCTGTGTTGGCACCAGAATTTATATCACTATAAATCTTAAAGAGAAAGTTAAAAATAGCATCATTGGTACTTTTATTGTTTTGAAAACCATACTGCTCTGGACTTTATATGTTATTCTTATAGAGAAAGTACATTAGTCGCTTTTTGATGTTTTTTTTTTTCAATAATTTTGGATAAGGTCGAAACAAGTGATAAAGGAATGTGGTTTATTGAATCATCTATGGCACCACCTTTGAAAAGTGGAATAACTACAGAAGTTTTCAGAAATTCTGGAAAAGAGCCATTCACCAATGAATCATCTATAAATGTGACAAGAACATTCAAAACACAATCTGGCAGTGACTCGAAGATTTTGATAGACATATCATCAATACCTGAGATTGTCTTATTTCTAATTCATTTTGCATAATCAGCAGTTTGTATGTATTCTGCGTGTTATAATTTTTTAAATTTAATAATATCCAGTTAATCACTGACAAGTTAACTGTCATATTTTAACAGTATATATCTTTATTCATCTGTAATGACAATTCATCGAATATATCAGTGATGTCAAAGACAACTATCAATGTGACTCATCGATGGACTTAATAATAATAATACTTTCATTATTTATGATTTCTACAAATCACAAATGTTGCATAAATGTTGTAACTGAGGATATAATTAATATAAGGTAATAGTACATGAGACAATACATAAAATGTGCATAGTGAATGAATAGCAATCTGATTCAGATAACTGGTGTGCATTGTTTCTGTTCTTCTAGCGATATCAAGGAAATTGTGAAAGAACAATCAAGGCGAATGATTTTCAACATATTTTATTTGGAAAAGGGAGAAATAGAACAAAAGAATACTAGAAAATATTCAAAAAATGAAAGGGAAAATTAGGTCTAGAGAAAAGAAACGTAATAAGTTATATTTACTGCTCAGCAAATTCTCTTTGAATTTAAGGCAGAATGCTTTTCTGGGTTAATTCAAAAAAGAAATATCATTTATTGATATTATTGATGCATGATGCGACATTGTAAGAGAAAGAACAAAAGAATAATAATAATAATTATAATTTACTGAACAAAATTAAATTACAATTTTATTCAACTGGCTATCGACCGAAGTCCTTCCGCCTGTGTAACAAAATTGCTTTGAAATAACATAGCTTATTTTACAATATGAAAAAAAAAAATATTATATGGATACAAAAATGAACAAACAAAACAATTTCATTGATGAAGTTGTGTTAATTTTTCTGACAGTGTTTCTGTTGTGTGTCAATGTCGTACTCTTGCATGGGGGTTTTTTGTCACAACATACTTTCTAATGATTTCTACATTGTCGTTTTTTCTAGAAAACTTCTGACTAAGTGACAGTAGTCTTTCCTCGATAGGAATAATATCAGTGAGTTGGTTCAGCAGAGGGTTTGGAGGGTTGTATTTGGGGTTATTGGGATGCTTTAATCTTGCCATTTTCCTTATAGTCGTTGTTTCAGATACTTTATTTTCAAGGCCCTTTGTTTGATATTGACAAACAGTGGGTGCAAGTATTCAATAAGTGGACGAAAAATTAGTTTATATATTCGGCTTGCTGTTGATATGTTTGCACCTGCTCCCGGGTTTGTCAAACTTGTGAAATGTGCGGCTCTTGCAATCACATTCTTTTTTTTTGTTATTGACGTGGCTGTTGAAATTTAGTCTGGAATCAAGCATAACACCTAGGTAATTAACTGTAGATTTTGCATGTAAGATATGTTGGAAAATGTTAATTGTTGGAGAAGTTGAGGAGATCCGATGATTAAATATGATGAACTGAGACGGGTTTGGCTAGAGCCTCCATTTATTGAACCAGTTATTTGTTATTGTCGCAAGCTGTTCCAAATTGATAATAACTTTGTCTAGCGTTTGATCGTGCGCAATTAGGGCGATATCATCTGCATAGTGGAGAATATATGCTTCATGCCTAAAGTAGTTGATATTCCCTTGTAGGTGATGATAAATATCAGAGCTGTATAAGTTATATAACAATGGTGAGAGCGGTGAACCCTGTGGAACTCCCTTCTCTGGGATAAATTCGTCTGAAAAACTACTCAGTATTTTAACTCTCAGTTTCCTGTCAAAAAACTATTGAAACAAAAAATGGTTCTCTACCGAAGAATAAAAACTCGAAAAATGCTAGCCAACAAAAATCTTTTGTTTGGACAGGCAAGAATAATACCGAGGGGCCATTTAAAAAATATATAATAAACAACGAGTCATCTGAATCAGAAAAATCAGAATTGGAAAATGAAGAGAGATTTATAGAAATTAAGTCAAAAAGATGGAGGAAATTTTAAAAAACAGCAACCAAACAATTAGGTCAGGCCGAAGATGAAAACAACTACGGTTTTGTGGGAGTACAACAAAGAGCATGCATGTATATATATATATACAGGGTGTTACCAGAAGTAGAAGATAAACACATTACAAGTTATTTAAAAAACAGACTGGGAAAATATGAAAACTTTATTGTGAAAAAACTGCAATCGAATATTCCAAATAAAAAATGTTTTATGGTAGGAACTGATTTCGCATCTCCTGAAATGGATTGAATCTTACCTAACAGATCGCCAACAATTAGTAACTATTAACAATCATGGTCGAACATACAAATCTGAGAATGCGGCAGTGAAAGTAGGAATTGTTAGAAATATATATACTGTCATGACATAGAACAGAGTTCTAATATATAGGTATGTTTCAGGACTCTTCGTACTTTGTTTTTTTAAATGTAATAAAAGATGATTGTGTTACTGAGGATACACTACAAAAACACACTTGTGTCTATTTTCCACTATATTTCTTTATTGTTGACCGGTTTCGGCTCTTATACCATTTTCAAAACTAACTGATTACATTTAAATCCGAGTAATTTATACCTATATTATTCTAGCATAAATGATTTGATATACCTGATATATCTGATATACCTGATATCCGATACCTGCGTTTCATATACCTGTAAAATCCATGAACATAACAAAGCTTTCAATATAATGTAGGTTTTGGGATCTGGACTATAGGTTCAGGAGAGGACTATTGTTTAATTCAAGTTGTTCATTGAGGACAATAGAATTGGGATCTTTCTTTGACCTGTTTATTTCCATAGATTCCAACAGATTCATCATTTTCCCTTTTTCCCATGTATGTAGGATCTTTAAATTATCTTTATCTATTTTATGTTTCGAATTTTGAAGATGTTCGTACATTAATGATTTTTTATCCGAAATGACATGTTCGTGGTACCTTGTATCAAAATTTCTCCCAGTTTGGCCTGTATATATGGCAGGGCATTCACCACATTCTATTCGATATATACCAGATCTCTTTCCTTTCTCTAATTTAGGTTTGGCATTAAATAATATGTTTCCTAAATTTCCGTTGGATGTGTAGGATGTTTGTAAATTGAATTTTGAGAGATAATTTTTAATATTCTCGGAGATTCTACCAGCATAATTGATACTAACATATTTGTGTTCTGGTCTTGTGGAAATTGAGTATAGTTCTTTCAATCATTAAACAAATAGCAGTTAATAACAAAATACCTACCACTCTAGTTAACAACATAATAATGAAATATCAACAAAAATCAATAATGAAAGAACTATACTCAATTTCCACAAGACCAGAACACAAATATGTTAGTATCAATTATGCTGGTAGAATCTCCGAGAATATTAAAAATTATCTCTCAAAATTCAATTTACAAACATCCTACACATCCAACGGAAATTTAGGAAACATATTATTTAATGCCAAACCTAAATTAGAGAAAGGAAAGAGATCTGGTATATATCGAATAGAATGTGGTGAATGCCCTGCCATATATACAGGCCAAACTGGGAGAAATTTTGATACAAGGTACCACGAACATGTCATTTCGGATAAAAAATCATTAATGTACGAACATCTTCAAAATTCGAAACATAAAATAGATAAAGATAATTTAAAGATCCTACATACATGCGAAAAAGGGAAAATGATGAATCTGTTGGAATCTATGGAAATAAACAGGTCAAAGAAAGATCCCAATTCTATTGTCCTCAACGAACAACTTGAATTAAACAATAGTCCTCTCCTGAACCTATAGTCCAGATCCCAAAACCTACATTATATTGAAAGCTTTGTTATGTTCATGGATTTTACAGGTATATGAAACGCAGGTACCAGATATCAGGTACATCAGATATATCAGGTATATCAAATCATTTATGCTAGAATAATATAGGTATAAATTACTCGGATTTAAATGTAATCAGTTAGTTTTGAAAATGGTATAATAGCCGAAACCGGTCAACAATAAAGAAATATAGTGGAAAATAGACAAAAGTGTGTTTTTGTAGTGTATCCTCAGTGAACATGAATTTCCACAAAATAAACAAGTCGTCAATCGAAGAAATGATTGTGTTAGTTACGAATGTATTTAATGTGGATAAATGCAATACAGAAATGCATTAATCTTATCAGGTTATGGGCCCAGAGCATGCAGAAACTCAGGAGAAATGATTGAAAAGAAAAACATTATAAAATATAAGAAAAAAACATTTTGAGGTTAGCCACGTTGAATTTCTTCTTGAAGAAAAGGAAATCTGTAGATAAAATGAATACAATCGCAATACCACTGTTGAACTCTGACAACTTTAATAATTGGAGCTTTAGAGTACGAGCAATCCTCAAAGAAAAGCAATAACAAGACACATTAGAAAAGGAAGTTGATAACTTCACTGGAGACAAGAAAAAAGAGGAATTCAAATTTAGAGATGCGAAAGCCAAATCAATCATCATGCAGTGCATAACAGATAAGCACTTGTATATAATAAAAGACTCAAAAAGTGCAAAAGAAATGATGAAGGCTCTCGAAGGTGTGTTTCAGCAAAAAAGTGTTTTCACAAAATTAACACTCAAAAGACGATTATTGACATAAAAGCACCAACGAAATGAAAAACTTGAAGACCACTTTCAAAACTTTGATGATTTGATAAGAGAATTAAAAAGTATGGGATCCAAAGTTGTTGAAGAAGACATAGTGTGTCATCTCCTCTCGACACTAAATGAAGGCTACGAGGCTGTCATCAATTGAAACAATGAATTCAAAGGTAACTATGGAGTTCATGAAGTCTCGATTATTAGATGAAGAACTGAAAGCAAACACAAAACAGAGAAAAGACAACAGCATAGAAGTATCATTTAGAGCAAAAGCACATGTTCCATTATATACTTGCTATTCATGCGGCAAGCAGGGACACAAGCCTTCAGACTGCAGAAACTCGAGTATTAGAGGGGCAAGCAGAGTTCGAAGAGGTTGAAGCAGTTACAGTAGAGGAAGAGGCAGATATAACTTCAGCGGGCAAACATATCAAGAGACAGGTCAATCTCGACGTCAACAAAGTATTGCTCAGGATGCTGAAGAGATAGCTTTCATTGCTTCAAGTAGCACATTGAGAACAACAAGACATAATGGTTTTGTTCTGGAGTCTGGATGTACGCAACATATGATTAGAGAAGAACTAGAAAAGTAATGACAAACATTACAGTTTTAGAAAAAACATGTTAAGATAGGAACAGCAAAAAATTATCAATTATTGTATACAACAAAACAAGGCACAGATAAAGCAATTTGCCAAGGTAAATACATTACATTTCAAGTTTTAATATTAGAAGGAATGTCTCATAACTTACTCTCTGTGTCAAAACTAATAAAAGAAAATTTCAGAGTAACTTTTGATAAACTAGACAAAAATTTGTGGCATTAAAGGTTAGGTCATATTAATAGAAAGAGTTTAAAATATTAGAGTTGCCTTATAATAATGAAATTTGTAAAAGCTGTATAGAAGGCAAAAATACTGGTAAGCCATTTTATAATTGTATAAAGAAATCTGTTGAAATTGGTGAGTTGATACATTCAGATATAGCAGGACCTATAGCAAAACCTACTTTTGAAGGTCAAATATTTTCAGGTTCTACTTGACGATTTTTCCCATTTTTTGGTTGTGAAATTATTGAAAAACAAAAGTGAAGCCGAACAAAATTTAATTGAGTTTATACAGTTGATTAAAACACAGCATGGCAAAAGAACAAAACGAATTAGATTGGATAATGGTGGTGAGCTCACTTCAAATAGTTTCAAAGTTTTCTGTAGAAGTAAGGGTATTCGGCTTGAGTATACGATGCCACACACTCCACAAGAAAATGGCATTTCTGAAAGGATGAGCAGGTCTCTCTTAGATAAACTAAGAACAAAATTTGCTGAAACTAATCTACCAAGAGAACTATGGGGTGAAGCAGTACGATGTTCCGCTTATGAAATAAATAGTTCCCCAACTGGAGCAAACAACTCAAGGTGGTACAAAAAAACTGACTTATCAAAATTGCGGATTTTCAGAAGCCAAGCATGGGCAAGTTATTTTGCCTAAACAAAATAAACTGGAAAGACATGCCCAGCCATGTATCATGCTAGGATACAGTGGAGCTGTATGGACTATGGAACTGCAAGGAAAATAAAATTATCACTAGAAGAGATGTACGATTTAATGAAAGTGAAATAGATTATGAAAACATCTTGAAAAACTCTAAAAAGGAAAATACGGAAATAATAATTGAAGAAAATGAATCACAAAACAAGAATAAAACTGAAACAAAAGAAGAATATGAAACCACTGAAGAAATTCAGAAGAACTAGAAGAATCAAATGAAAATGAGGGAAGACCGCTAGAAACTAGAAAGGGAAGGAAAATACAGAGACCTAAACATTTAAATGAATATGAAGTATATAATGCATATTGTCTATTATCAGCAGATGAAGAAAACGACCCAGTAAAGTATGAGGACGCAATAAAACATGAAGATTGGAAATTTGCTATTCTTAAAGAATTAAAGTCACATGAAAAATAGGGCACATTGTCTGAGGAAAAACTACGAGAAGGAAATAGAGCTGTAGACGTAAAATGGGTATTCAAAACAAAAGCAGACGGAACCAAAAAGGCAAGGTTAGTTGTGAAAGGTTTTCAAATACAGGAGGAGAATTCATTTGAATCAATTTATTCGCCAGTCACAAGAACATTTGTTATCCATAGTGCTACAACGTGACATGAAGATAACACAATTGGATATTCCTACAGCATTTTAGAATGGGACACTTGAAAACAAAGTTTACATTCATCCGCCACAAGGACTAAAAACCAAATCACCTATATTGCGGTTCATACATCATTATATGGTCTATGCGAAGCATCAAAAGTGTGGAACAACACTTTCAATAAATTCGCAGGAGAAAACAACTTCAAATGATCAAAGCATGATTGTTGTTTGTATCATAAAGGAAATGTTTGGATATTGATATATGTTGATGATGACATTTTGATATTAGGAAACAGTGAAGAAATTAAAGAAGTAGTGAAGCTATTGAAAGACAACTTTCAAGCAAAGGATTTAGAAGAAATAAAATTGTTTTTAAGGATGGAAATTACAAGACTGGAAAACAAAATAACAATAAAACAAAAAAAAATTACAAAAAAAACTTTTAACTGAATTCAATATGGAAAATTGTAGCTCAAATAAACACCAATGGAAAAAGGATTCCAAAACAACCCAGAAAGTGAAATAATTGTTGTCCCATATAGAAAACTAATTGGTGGATTGATTACTACACTACACTACACTAAACTAATTGGTGGATCTATTACTACAAGACCCAATATCACATTTGCAGTTTCTTTTCTAAGTCGATTCTTAGATAGAACAACAGCAGAAACCTGTAAAGCAGGAAAAAGAGTTTTACGCTATTTAGCAGGGACTAAAGACGTGGGGCTAATCTTTTATAGAACTAATGAATTGAATTCAAATTTAAAACCCTTTTCAGATGCTGATTGGGCTACCTACAAAAATGACAGAAAAAATGTCAATGGTAGTATCATATTTTATGGAGACAATCCCATATCATGGTACTCGAAGAAACAAAACTGTGTTGCCAAGTCAACAGCCAAAGCTGAATTTGTGGCAGCGGCTACTTGTGAACAGGATGTTGTAAATCTTAAGAGCTTTTTAAATGATTAAAAAGTTGAGAATGATGCCGTACTTTATTTTGACAATCAAAGTTCAATTCTTATGTCTAAAAGTAATGAGAACTCTAAAAGAACCAAACACCTTGACATAAAATATATTTACTTGAAGGATTTAATCTCTAAAAAATTTTAATAATAGAATATGTGTCAACTGATCAAAATTTAGCAGACATGTTAACCAAAGCTTTAAGTACAGATATTTTTGTAAACCTTAGAATTAAGTCCAATATAATTTAAGTGATTTTCATTTTATCAAATTTCAAATCAAGGGGGAGTGTTAGAAATATATATATACTGTGAATATAGATAGATGACAGAACGGAGTTCTTATATGTATGTTCCATGGCTCTTTGTACTTTGCTTTTTTATATATAATAAAAGATGATTGTGTTGATGACAAATATATTTAATGTGGATAAATGCAATACAGAAATGCATTAATCTTATCAGGAATACCCCAAGGAAGCATTGCATATAAACGATTTATGTTACCATGCACATCATTCAATTGCAGCTGATTAACAAAAAAACAGATTTTGAATAGATTTAAACATACCCTGAAGTAGTAAAAACAGGTATGGAAATGTTTAATGATACAAAAGAATAGTTCACTAGGAATAGGTTAATTTTGAATGAATCTAAAACTAATCTTATACTTTTAAGAACTAATCAATTACAGATAGAACGACCTCAAAATTTGAATATTGAATACATTATTATAAAATATTCAGAAGACACCAAATTTCTAGGACTTCATATTGATGAATTCTTAAAATGGAACAAACAGATTGATTATACAGCTAACAAATTGAGCAAAATTTCGTATGGACTAAAGGTGGTTCACAAATATCTCAACAAAGAATCGGTAAAAATTTTATATTTTTCCAATTTTGAGTCTGCAGCTAGATATGGAATCATATTTTGGGGAGGCAATAGTAATATAAATAAAATATTTGTATTTCAGAAGAGAGCAATCATAATGATGAGTAATTTGAAGTATAATCAATAGTGTAGATATGTCTTCAAGAATAATGGGATAATGAAGATATATACTCTTTATATTTATGAATGCTTAATGTTTGTATTGAAAAATAGGCATCTGTTCTTTAACAATATTAATCAACATTTCTATGGAACAAGAAGAAATGTTCAACGAAAGTCATTTTTTTTTGCGGAGGAAAAAATCAGTTTTTTATCGACCTTTTTTTGGGTAATGGTTACATCTGTCGAAGAAGTAAAGAAATAAGCTCTCAAAAAAGGAATAACTGCATATTTATTCGAATTTTTATCCATTTCTGAAGACGGAGGCAGATTTTGGCCTCCGAAACGTAAAAGATAAGTATAATTTCTTAATATTTTTTTGATAGGCAAAATTGTGAAATACGACAAGTTACTGATAAATAGAAGATTTTTCTTTGTGAAAAATACTTTGATTTTTACGCAGTAACTTATCGGGGTAAACTAAAAAGTTTGCCCTTCTACACTTGTATAAAGTTCTCCATTATAATTTTTATATTTTTTCAGATTGTGGAAGGTAACCATTACCCAAAAAAAGGTCGATAAAAAAGAAGAAATGGTTTCGTGCTCCCTATACATAGGTTAACCATAACAGAAAAAACTCCTCATTACATATGAATGAAGCTGTATAATAAATTGCCTAATGGAATTAAAGATTTGAGGAGCATAAAGAAATCTAAGAAAGAAAAAAATATTTAATAGATTTAGAACATATAGGGTTAGTGACTATTTAGATCAAACCGAATTATAGAAATGTATATATTTATGAGTATATGTAGTATTTTTCTTTTATTTTTTGTTGACATTATTTCATTCTATGTTGTTTTGTACAAGCTGTAATAGTTGGCATATTTTTGAAATAAAGTATTATTTTTATTATTATTAATTTGCAGATTCTTAATTGTATGTACTAAATAGTTAGGACAACCCAGTTGATGCAGTTTGAATAAAAGACCCCTGTGCCAGATGCTATTGAATGTTTCTTGTTGATCAGCTTGGTTGTTTCAATGTTGTTCGTGAGAATCGTGAGAGGATGTATAGTAGATCTTCCTTGTCTAAATCCAAACTGGTAGCTTGTAATTTTATCAGATTGTGTTTTTTATTTTTACGTGTCGAGGTGTAAAAATAACAATAAAAGTAACAAATATAGTACTTGTGATGCACAAATATAGTACTTGGTGTAAGTAATGAAAATTACTTCAATTAAATAAAAAATAAAAAAAATATCTTCATGAAGAAGATTAATCTTCTTCTTGAAGATGATCACTTGGTGATCGAAACAAGTGTCGAAGTGTTAAAATAACGATTTGGCGTTGGGTTAAAACTCCAGTAATATTCGACAAATATAGTATTGAAACAAAAATCACATACCTTTTTTTGTACCAACTTAGATCAATAGTAAGGTTTTTCTTTGTATAAATGGGGTAGTAGAATAATCAGAATTGTTTATACCAAAGAAATACCAATAATAAAATGTGGTTTACAGATTTTTATGATTTACGTTTTGTCTACTACTGCTAGAGTTGTTGTTTCTGTTCCGAACGGGGTACTACCATGCTGGTATTTGACTCTGGTTTTATATTATCATTAGTGGGCTTGGCTTGTTTTCTCTTAACTGGATTACCTGTCCTTGTTTGTGTACCTGTAAGGACAGGTAACCAGATTTTATTGATATTCATTGCCTCTTCTTTTCTATTGAATTATCCCTGTGTTCATGAATTTCTATTACCTCTCTATATACTCTTGGAAAGCAATTTTGAGGTTTAATGTATATTACTGTATCTTCAAATGAGATAATGTGAGTGCCTTCCTTGTTGAGAGCATGTTCGGCTACAACAGTGTCCAGAGAGTAAGGTACCCACACGTCTTTTCGTGGTTCCAATGTAGACCGACCCACAGCTATAAGAAATCCGGTATACTTCAGGTGGTGTGAAAGGTTCTATGGGAGCCTTAGCTGATCTCAGACTTTGTCTGATAGTGTTTGTTGGCCAAAATATTGGTTTCACGTAGTGTTTCTCTAAGATTCTCACAATCTGGTTTGTAACATTTTCAACACAGAGAAGGAAAGCTTTTTCCTTGACGCACCTAGCTGGGGTTACTTTGGCGTTCTCTCTCCCGGGTCACATGGCAAGCTCAAATTCTAAGGTCCCCGAGAACCTTAAGCATCACCCTTGTAGCTGGGGGTCAGTCTATATTGGAAACAAGAGAAGAAATGTGTGTACTCGTCTCTATGGATACAAGAGAAATTGTTGATTTGGACAAACCAAAAAATCAGCTGTAGCCGAACATGCTCTCAAAAAAGAAGGCACTCACATCATCAATAATTTCAATAGAAAAAAAGAGATGATGAACATCAATAAAATTAGGTTACCTGATCTTACATGTACACAAACAAGGTCAGGTAATCCAATTCAGAGAAACCAAGCCATGTCCACTAATAATATTATAAAAACCAGAACATCATAGTTATTGCGCTCGGAACAGAAACAATAACAACTCAAACACCAACTTGGGCACTGAGACTGTTACCACATCACCTCTATTAATGTCTAGTGAAGTAGTAGATGAAACGTCAGATATAAAAACCTGCAGATCACGGCCAAAAAACCTGGAAAATAACTTTCACACAATTATTAATTTTGGCAAATATTTGTTCCCAAAGTTTTGTAATTTGTATAGAATTAAAAATAGCAACTGGAGGAGCTAAAAATGACAGAAACGGTAATTCAGATGTCTTTATCTGTATCTACATTAGCAGTAATATTGGTTTGTGACACAGTGGTAGACTTACCCCGTCTTACAACACCAAAGCTCCCATCACCAAGTTTAACAGACAGTGTAATATTGGCTTCCTGAATTAAGCAGGAAGTGAAGTCACTAATGACTACACCATCTTCATTTATTTTTTTATTTGCAGGTGTCTTACTTGACACTGGTATTAACTTGTTTATCAAGTTTCTTATCTTTTGTTGAGTTCGTTTTTTCTTGACAGCTTCTAATAGTCTTCGAGCCCCTGAAGAAAATTTTCACAGTAGAAAGAAAAGTTTTAATTTTGATAATAATTTACCTGGTTTACTCAGACCAATTTTTTCTAAATCTTCTGGAGTAACAAAATCAAAATGTTCAAGTCTAGATATCTGAAGATCATCACGAATTGGAACCAAAAATTGCCCTAGCTGTATCTCTGACAATATATTTCCAAGCCATTCTAAACCTTCAGACATTTTCTGCTGTAATAAATGAAAAAATAATATCATGTTTAATCCAATGAGTGCAATTCTCAGTTATTGATGTAACAGTTACCATAATCATAAATCTTAAAAAATATTATTGTTGATTAGTTGTTACCCTCATATGGGTATTTCTTTTTATTATGATGAGTTTGAATTTACTACACTGTCTGAAAAAACATTGCATCACAAGTGAAAATAAATTAGAACCTTACCTTGAAAATTATAACTTTATCAGATTAAGACAGAGTTAATTGAAAATTATCATATTGTATATGTACACTGCCTATAGAATGGCCAATTCAATATTCTCAGTCTCCAGGAAATACAGATTAATATAACAATGCCTTTTTTTCAGGGTGAAGTAACTCTAGTTGAATTATTATACGAGATTCTTAATGTTACTTTAGTGTCACTGTTAACTATAAAAGGATCCATTTACGATTTGGAGTCATGCTACACATGCAATTATTACACCAAACAAATAAAAACACCAGAAACAAGTCAACAATACAAATGAATGAATAAAAGAAAAAGTTGAAATTGACAACTGACAGAATAGGTTATTGAAAGTACCAACATAAAGTTGACTGGCAGACCCAGCTGCTAAATTTTCCGAACTATGCCCACCACAATGCCTAGCGACCAGTAGCGTGTATCCCCACTATCAGCGGAATGAATATTGTCGTATAGGAATATATAAATAGTCATAATTGATATTTGTTGCAGAAAATCGACTTATACAATAATTGAAACAAGAAATGAAATATAAAATTGCTTCATTATGCATGAAACTGTGAGAGAACTTTTTTTCTGAAATATTTATCTCTGAAATTGCTTGCTAAATTATTCTCCTGGGTCATATATAGCGAAAAAGAAATTTTCAACAAAATATTTTTGGTTAACCAGTTTAGTGATCCAATAATTTCTCTGAAAAAAGGTTGGTTGGGTAACAGGATCAACTTTTTTACAAAAAAATTTATTTGTTTTCTTGCAGACGTTTCGAATTTAATTAACTTCTTCTTCAGGGCAAATTATTTTTGATACCTTTCGCAACCGACTGATCAGACGATAATAGTGGGATGTGATCATAGTGACCCAATCTAATCCCTCCGTAAAAATGATTTCTTGCTTACGATTTACTCGGGTCATACAATGCGAAAAAGACATTTATAAAAAAGATATTTTTGATACCTTTCGCAATCGACTGCTTAGACTATATATAGTAAAATGTGATCATGGTAACCCAATCTAATTCTTCCGTAAAAATAATTCCTTGCTTACGACTCACATGGGTCATACACTGCGAAACAAAATTTTCAGTGTGTACCTACTCGGTGCCCACTTTATTTTTTATTCCACGTTTCTTGTGATAGATGTTCATAGAAAGGATCAACATTTTTCATACGTTGTTTGGTCAACCTCTCTTTCGGAATATTGTGTGACCAAAAAAATTTTCAATGTACGAATTGCTCATATGTTGCTCAGCTCTCCTTTACTAACCCCCGTCCAAAGTGAATAAAACGGTATGTATTTCAATAAAATAATTTTGTGAATCATGCCCTGAAGAAAATAACGCCGGCTGTCACTGGTAGCCATAAACCAATTGCGACGTAGCTAAGAGCGCGCGAATTTACTATGTTTGCTGCTGCTCTAGATGGAGCGAATAATGCTACCGGCCTCGATTGAATTCCGGCGAATTTTCTAACGCCTTCGATTACGCTAACCACGAGCATATCGACACAGTCAAGTGGAAGTTACAGTGCGGTACGCGAAACGTCTAGTAAGGCGATAGACATTCGAATGATAGTTGAAGTGTTTGCTGTATTTGAAGTGAAATAAATTTCGATTATTGTTCAGTGTAGTCAATTATTAGTAAACCCACGGGGAAAACATAACACTTGGTGTCAGAAGTGGAATAATTGACTGAAAATTTACTTTTTATGGTGAAAACAAAGATTGTCAATTACGACGATATGGAAGAGTTCAAAAAAATGTTCGAGGATTTGCAAACGGGCCTACAAACACGCAGAATAGAGAAAGAACAATTACGGCGAAAGGAAGGTCGTGAATTATTACTAGGTATTCATGAAAAACAGAAAAAAGACAATGAGATGTACCTTTATTCATTTGAAGATTTAAAAACTACTCAAGTGAGTAAAGGGGAAGAATTTCAAAAAGTATTTCAGAAAACAAAAAGAATTGGAATAAGCAGTCGATGAGAAGCTTGAGGGGGTTGGAAGGAAATTTGAAGAGGAGCTTGAAGAAGTCGAAGGGAAATTTAAAGAGGAACTTGAAGGAGTCGAAAGGAAATTCGAAAAAAGCTTGAAGGAGTCGAGAAAAAGTTTAAAGATTTTATCCGAAAACTTCAGAAAGTATCACCGGAGCCAAAAACGATTACTATGGAAAAATGCGAATCGGAAACGATATCTTCCCTTTCAAGCAGTATTTTTATTAAAACTCCGACCTTCGATGGCAAATCTTCATGGTCCATTCGTCGCAGATAATTTGAGACTGCTGCGGAAAATAACGGGTGTAAAAATGAGGAGAAAGCAACAGTTCTCATACTGGCACTACGAGGAAAGGCCTCCGAAATTCTGCATAATATTCCAGTAAAGAGGCAGAAGGATTATGAAGCAATCGTATCAGCGTTGGAGGTCAGGTATGGTATCAGCACCTTCAACGAGTCTTTTAAGCCCAAATGAAAGTGAGAAATCAAGGTCCATCCGAGAGTCTGCAGCAGTTTAGGGCTGAAGTCGAAAGGTTGGTAAGACTCGCTTACCCAGAATCACATGATAACTTCACCCACTGGATTAGTGTCCATAGTTTAATAAAGGGGGTTCGTGACACGGAGCTGCAGTAGTCATTGAGGATGGCACGTCATAAAAAACTGAATGAAGCCATCATTTTTGCCCTAGAATTTGAAGCTGCCAAAAGAGCTTTGCGACAACAACGAAAAGTTCTAGTGAGGGCTATTAATGAAAAGGGAGGCGAAGGATTAGATCGACTCATGTTAGGTCTTGAAGAACTCATCAAAAAATATTTGATAAATAGACTTGCGCCCAAGGCAACAGGACGGCCTGAATGTTATAACTGCGGCAGAGGCGGGAGTGTCGATCTCGTTCAACATCCAACGAAGGAAAGAACTGACGTTCGAGATCACCTGAACTGGAGCATCGGGGTTTGGAAAAACCAAATTCAGACTGCTTTAAGAGAAGTACGTTGACTGTTGCATCCCAAGTCCCTAGGCATTCGATTTCCACGATAGGACACCACAGTAACAGCTTAGTTGTCGATGAATTTCTGAATAATCACCAGTTCCTTTTTACCATCGATACTGTAGCAAAGAGGTCAATAATGAGAGTCGACATTTCCAACAGAAGCAGTTTGAAGAAATTATCAGTAGTACCTGTTCTGGTAATAGCCACTGGAGACAGATTGACAGTATATAGAGAAGCTGAAGTGAGACTTAGGCTTAGTAGTTGCGAAATAGAAACTAAGATATTAGTGGCCCACATCGTCGACGAATTCATTTTGGGACTAAACATCATGCCCCCTATGGATTCGTAGTGGACATGAAGAAAAAATTGTTAAAAGTTGGAAATGAGAAAATTTGGCTCGACGTACTCCCTCAGCCTCATGACAGCGCCAAAGTGGTTATACTGGAGATTCCGGAATCTCCCCCAACACCGAAAAAATTATTCAAACGAAAATTGCTGGACCTGGCGGTTTGGGTACAGCCTTGATAGAGACATCCAACGGTACTGAAGCAGGAATTATCGTGGCCAGATCCCTCGTGAATGGTAACAATTAGGCCATTCCAGTAAGAATAATCAACCCTGATAATAACAGGGTGACTTTCAAATTAGGGCAAGTAATAGGCACCTGCGAACTGATCGTGAAAATCACCAACATCGAAGAAGTCCCTCTACAGCGTGCTCAACAACCCGCAAATGAACTCATCGAGAGTTTCAAGAAGACGTAGAACCATCTGTCTGAAAAAAAACTACGCAAGGCCACAAGATTCGTAGAGAAAGAAAATGATATGTTTGTGAAGGGCAAAATCATTGGTCAAACGGATTTAGTTCAACATCGGATTGATACTGGTGATACCAAGCCCATATATCAACTACTGAGAAAACTTTCCTTCGCAAGGCAAGACGAAGCTTCATCCATTATTAAGGACATGTTGGAGAAAGGTCACCTGTTGTGTTAGTGACTGAGAAAGAAGAATCGATGAGATTTTGCATAAACTACAGAAGGATTAATGCTGTCACCAGAAAGGAGTTACCCTCTTCCTAGAATAGATGACACCCTGAACATCTTGGCCGAATGCAGATGGCTCTCAACATTTGATCTGAAAAGCGGTTATTGACAGGAGGCCGTTCGCGCCGAGGATAAAGAGGAGACTGCCTTTTCCACTGGTAATGGATTATACCAGTTTATGCCGTTCGGATCATGCAATGCACCCGCAACATTTGAACGCTTGATGGAGTTGGTGTTTAGCGGACTTACCTGTTAAACATGCTTGGTCTATCTTGTTGACATTATAGCAAGCAGGAACTTGGACTCTGTAGGCTACAACCGGCGTTTCGTGAAATACTTTGGGAAAATGACCAGACCGCTGCAGAGCTCAACTTGAAACACCCTTCGTTTGGTCCCCAGATTCCCAGCAAGCATTTGCTATTGTGAAGAGACATTTGACCAACGCACCGATCCTGGCGTACTCAAGGAAAAGGGCTTGTTTATACTGGACACGTATGCATCCCGATATAGAATAGGAGCAGTATTTTCCCAGGTACAAGAAGAAAAAGAAGTCGTCATCGACTATTTCAGTAAGTCCCTGGGAACGCCCGAAAGAAATTACTGGGTTACCAGAAAATAACTCTTCGTATTGGTGAAAGCGGTGGATCACTACCACTCCGTCAATTTTTGATCAGGTCGGACCACTCAGCACTTCAGTGGCTCTTCAATTCGAAAACGCTAGAAGGACAAATAGTCAGGTGGATCGAAGAGTTACAAACTTACGATTTTGAAATTTAACGTCGGAAAGGAAAGTGTCACGGAAACGAAGATAGCCTCTCAAGGAAACCATGCCTGACATCCGAATGCAAATTTGGCCATCGCTAGGAGGAGAAGATTTCCAGCTACCAGAAGAAGAACTTTCCACCAGACGTGATAGGGTAGTAGGCAGAGACTCCTCTATGGACAGCTCTAATAGGGAGATAGGGTATCCCTCTGACCCGGATGGTAGCAACCTGTAAGGGTCCCTTGTCCAGGGATACGGACAGATAATTTGAGGAATCACCTGATCATGCTGTGGTACGGTCGTAAACAACCTCTGAGAGTGACACTACCTTCATGACGAGGCGGGAAATCATCGTAGCATAGAAGGAGGATCCAGTCTTGAGCATTCGAGATGACCTACTCACTCGGAAATGGGAAAACCCGGAGGGAAGAATCCACAAATTCCAGATGATCCTTCTAAAGAGTGTTTCCCGAGTATCCTTGAACAGCTCTACGATGGTCGCACTGGAGGGCATTTCGGAGTAAATGGAACTCTAGCGAGAGTACGTGAGAGGTACTACTGGGTCAATTGCCGTCGAGATGTGAAGAAGTGGAGTAAGCGCTGTTACCTGTGCTCTTCGAAAATGAACCGAAGACAAGGCAAAGAGAAAAGTTGAAGCAGTACCTCAGTGAGAGCCCTTTCAAGAAAATCGCAGTTGACATTCTGGGACCACTCCCATATGACCACATCCGGTAACAAGTACCTCATAGTTGTGATGGACTATTTCTCCAAATGGCCTGAAGTAGTAGCCTTATCCAACCAAGAGGCTAAAACCGTGGCAGAAGCCCTGTTGCAGAACATAATTGTCAGACACGAATTACTACAAGTATAACACTCGGACCAGGACTTCGAATCGAATTCATGGAAGGAAATGATGACTCTGTTGGAAATAAATAATACAAGAACAACTGCTTTTCACCCATAGTCCGTTGGAATGGTCGAGAGGTATAATCGCATTATCAATAACTACATTTCGATGTTTGTCTCCGAAAACTGGGATAAATTGGTTCATCTTCTTCTGTTAGCATATATGAGCTCCCAACATGATGCGACAGGTTACACACCATCCATGTTGTTAACTGGTAGGGAGCTGAAGCTTCCGATAGATGTATTGTGTGGGCAGTCCTTTCGATGAATCTCAAGAGGTACCTCTTTCAGAGTATGTGAGTGACCTGAAGTAGAGACTCGAATTTGCCAAAACTAAATTACAGCTTTTCAGTGAAAGAATGAAGTTAAAATTTGACGAAAAGTCTACCAACCCCAATGTCTGAAAGGTTTGTGTCTCGAGTGTTTGTGTCCCAAGTTGTACAGACCATGGTGTACAGAATCCAATTGTCACCCTCCCAGAAGCAAGCCTAAAGTTGTCCACCGAGAGCCTGAGTCCTTACGTGGGTCATGATGTACTTTCTTGGAAAATTGTTCGGGGCATACAACCTCAGGGAAGGGGGTAGTGTTGTAAATAATGCCCTAAAGAAAATAACGCCGGCCGCCACTGGTAGCCATAAACCAATTGTGACGTAACTGAAAGCGTGCCAATATGTACGATGTTCGCTGCTGCTCTAGATGTATCGAGAATAATGTTACCGACTTCAATGGAATTCCGACAAATTTTCTACCGCCTTCGATTACGATATATAAACTCTAGCTACGAGCATATCGACACAGTAAAGTGGAAGTTACAGTGCCGTGCGCGAAGCGATCTAGTTAAGTGATAGACATTCGAATAAAGTTGAAGTGTTTGTTGTATTCAAAGTGTAATAAAGTTAGGTTCGATTATTGTTCAGTGTGTTCAATTATTGGTGAACCCACTGGGGAAACGTAACAATATTATAAAAAAAAATTGCTACTATATTTATGAACTGGTTCTTCACACCCGAAAAAGTTATGAATTTATTTATTTATATATTTATTCAACGGCAAAGCCAATTTACAAAAACATATTTATTTAACAAAGTGTCAGGAACTACAAAGTATTTTCGAATACTCATGTCTGATGTCTACATTATGATTTATAATTTTACAAAACATTTAGCAGAGTGTGAAATATAAAATATCAATAAATCCCTATGTCTAGTGACTACATTACTAAAAGATGAAACAATTTTGGTACTTACTAAGAAAATGGTAAGGTAAAGAAAAGTTTCGAAAACACTATAGCCTTTTCAATTAATTTTTAAAGACATGAAGTGATACATTGAACAGATCTGAGTTATTATGATATTGATTTCCCAGCTTCAAAATACGAGAAATCGGACTGATCAAAGCATAATTGGTATGGAAAAATGTATATGAAAAATGTCAAGATTTCTCGTATCTTTTTGTTTGATATGAAAAGTTATAAGTTGAAGTAGTTCTGGGCAGTTTATCTCACTATTTATCAATTTGAAGAGAAAACTCAAGTTCATAGAAATTCTCCTATCTTTCAATGATTTTATATTTAACTTGGTTGAGAGTTGAATGTACTCATATTCACTTCGTTGAATACCAAAGTGAAAAGAACAATTCCTCAAGAATTTCTTTTGAACATTACATTATAGTATGGGTCCCATATAACCGAACAATATTCAAGAATGGATCTTATGAAAGCACAATATATATATATATATATATATATATATATATATATATATATACATATATATATATATATATATATATATATATATATATATATATACATATATATATATATATATATATATATATATATATATATATATATATATATATATATATATATATATATATAGGATGTCTTAAATCAATTGCATTTTGATGCTAGATCCACACAAGTAATAAGACACGTAATATTCATAAACAAATATATTCCAAAAACAATACACACTGAAATATTCTATTAGGAACACTACCAATATTTAAAATAAAAAATCTAATTCGAGATATTCATTCACTGAATAAAATATTACTGAATATTTTCATGTTACAAATATTAGAAATGTATTTAAATTTGGATGGTCCTACTCTCAAAAAAATAACAATTCTGTGAATTCATCAGCACTAATTGAAAAATAATAAATATATCATTTCATTGAAGAAGAAAAAAGTATTACATGATGAAATGAGCGAGATATAGGTTTCTCACTTCAAAAATCAAACCCACAAATGAAGTATTTTGAAAGAGTGGTATGATGGGTTCTTCAATGAATTTCACCTACTTAAAGTTATTCAAACTTTGCTCACCAGAGGAGTTTTCTTGATTTTTGTCCAACAATGCATCAGCCAGTCTTTCATTATTGATACCTAGAACGCATTATCACTATTTGAAAGTGGCAAAACGAAATTGGAATGAAAATCAAATAGATATTTTTCTCATAGATTCCTCATGAACATTTACAACTTTTCATGACCTGGAGAGCAACTTGCATTCCCATTGTTGAAAAGTATTCATTACGTTTTCAGTTTCTTGGCCAGGTACCAGTCCTTTTCCTTTTGGGCATATTGATACTATCTCATAAATTTTTCCCACATGTTATATTATTCTCCACGAAACAAATGCTTGTACTTATCGCAGAAGTTCCTTATTCACTCCCACCATATTATTATTATTCGCACAACAAAACTTTTGGAATTGGAGTAAAATGATGAGATGGATTACTTTCGAAGTAATATTTCCAAACAAATCGCATATATAGCCAAGGTACAATCTGCTATCAAGGAAATCAACAAGATACAAAATGTTGTTTATGAATCAATATAATAAAATAGCAAGTTTGGCATTTTCACCATCAGTCGTCTTGACTTTCAAAGGCAAGATTCAACGAACTTCATAAACCTGTTAGAAAAAATTCTCCTCGACGCAGTACCATTATTAAAAGATGATTTATAGCAAATGGACTTGGCTGGTACGCTCACCAAAATCGAAATTTCAAACTCATGTGTTGTCAAGACGGTACCTGGGTTGTCTATTAAAAATAGTACCCGGCTGAGCGTGAGATTGCAGAAAACCTACTACCCCGAGGCCACTCAGATCAGAGACGGCGGGTGCTAGTCCATTGGAGGATCTATTAACTGTAGCATTTTCCAAAGCCGGAAAACCCCAACATTTGTGAACCTCGCGTTTTCTGCATATTGTAAATTTCGGAAAGTGAAACATAATTTATGAAAAAGTTCTAGTTTACAAATATTTTCTATCATCTAACTACATTATACGAATCCGTGGGGGTACAACTGACCACCACGCAAGGCCGGACACTTAGCCGACACACTTATCCGCGACTCGACCTACTTAACTTCCCTAGCCCGTTGTTGAGAATGGCCTCCAGAGGCACAACGACGTTTAAAGCCCCCAGTTACTAGTGCATTAGGACTAGTAACTGGGACTATTTTTCTTGTTTTACCATACAATTAGATGTAGACAACTATGGATTGAAACATAATTTTATTCAAAACATATACCACATATTTCAAATATATACAACACAAGTGAGTAGAACTCCGTGGTTCCAATTGAATATTTCTCAATAATATTGTGAGGTAGGCAGGCGCATATGTCATGAAGGAAATGTTCCAAATCTGCCTCAATCATCAGCTCACAGAACTCATATGAATATTTGTGACACAGTGACACACCAAGCTCATACGTCTCACTACGCTCCAAGAGTTTTCGCACCTCGTCAGCATCATAGCATGCACTCAATCATAATTTGATGAATGTGAGGCATCAAAACTCAGATCGGCCATTTCTCCTTATGGCCTAACCCAAATTCAATGCTTATGGCCACTTCGGCTGAATACTGCATCTACATATTTGTAGGAAATACACAAATTGTATTCATCAGTTTGCAAATTATATCGCCAAATAATAAATACTAAGTGAAATTTGACTATGTCTATGAAGCGAGCATGTTGATATATATTTTTTATCAATCTTTCACTATTTACCAAAGCCTGAAAGCTTCGAGAGTATAACTTTGTATATAACTAACATATTGAATTTGATCAGTAAATGGGTTTTAGTACCAGGATAATCCTGTGAACTTTCACCCATGAAAGTAAATGTGAATTTGGCTTTGGATGAATTCACTTCACGAATGAAGTCTGTGAATTACTCTGTGATACGTTTTGGAAACGATTATTTGGAAGAAGTATTACTTTCCTCATCCAATAAAACTACTCATATGGATTTACCATATCGAGCATCCAGGGCAGAACCAAGGTCGAGATCAGATCAACTTCCATGTTCAAAGTTATATAATCTGGCATATGTGCCAGAGCTATGGCTCAAGGTCATGTGACGTCATTTGAAGTTAGCATCGAGTATTGAGGGAGGTACTCAACCGGCTTTAGCATACTACTCTCTTTGAAACTTCTATAATTGAAAATAGAGAAATGAGAACTATTTGGAATCCAATACATGACTAAATATGCATGGAGCCGAAATAATTTGACATGTGCTTCTTCCAAACAGCAGCGAAATAATCACGTGATCGATTGATTGTTTTCAGAGATGTAGCGATACAACGATATTATGTCGGAATAACACATTTTCAAGATATATATTTTAAGCAAGGAATGTTCATTTGGTTATAATTTGTAATTTTTTCTTCGAAAATGTTAGAGGTTCGAAACTTTATTGCCTTGAAGATTTGAAATATAAGATGAAAATGGATGTTATATCGTGAGTAGGACGATATCAGATTACCAAGATAACGACTTCCAAGACTTTGAGTCAGCAGAGTCAGCAGAACGTGATACTTTTGTTATTCCCATCGTCTCCTACTGACACCGCTGTCTACACATTATAAATGGACCCTGCGAGATCAAATCATAGTCAGAACTAATTTAGAATTCTTGTAGTATCAACTTAGATTCTGTTCCATTTTTCATTGTAGTTTTTGTAACGATATTTTTGTTGTTATTCAGAAAAGTCTGTAATTGAAAATAAAGTGTTTTTTAAAAAGTCATATTCAAAAGAGTGAATATAACAATTGGCGCAGTCGTTGTAGGATCTGACAACGTTGCTAGAACAAGGAAACCCTAATTAGTAGCGGCGGATTCTAATCCCTCAACAGAGAAAGAACCAACAACCCCTGAGGAGTCATCACTCGAGGAAGCAGCGGAAGGAACACCTGGTGAAGCCCCTGGCTGGACGACTTCGAGAACACGACGAATCGGAATGAAGATTGTAATACTGTAAGTCGATATTGAATTGTCTCGATTTATTTTGCAATCTATTTACCATCACTTCAATTCTTTTCAAAATCAATAATCATACTGATTGATTATTGTAAATAGTAAATAAGTACTGTTCGATCATTCAAATTTTGACACCAAAAATTTGTTAAAATAAATCAAAATGCCTCAAAACCAACCAGAACCAGAAGCAATCGAGCCATACAAGTTATCGGAAATATTTTCAATAGTGCCTGAATTCGAAGGTGACCAAATATTTTTGAACACTTTCTTAAATGCTTGTGATTGTGCATATGGCATGTCAACAGCAGACCAACGCAATCTATTAGTGATTCACATCAAAAACAAACTCAGAAGTAGAGCAGCACAATTGATAAGTTCAAGGAATCCTGGAACTTATCCCGAAATCAAACATTTATTAAATTTATATTTTGGAGACTCTAGAGATCTAACATCATTGATTCACGATCTCCAGCGTATCAAACAACTTCCAAATGAAACACCTTTAATATTTTTCAATCGTCTTCAAGTCCACAATGCCAAAATGCACGCATGTGTACAAAAATCCGTCCTTTCTGCGGAACAGAAACACGCGCAATCCGCACTAATTGAAACAATGGCATTAAACACGCTCTTAACCGGACTAGAACCGCGAATAGGTCAAGTAATTCGTGCCTCAAATCCGACAGATCTACTTGAAGCCCATGTTAGAATTAGGAGAGAAATGCAACTATCCTATGAACATCAAAAAAATGAAAGACCAAACCAAACACGTCCTCAACAAACAATCAGACGAAACCCCCAATCAACATCCCAAAGAACCTGTCACACTTGTGGTCACATTTCCACAGAATGTCGAATGAGACAACAAAGACCCCAAAATAATTATCAATATTCCAACCAAAGGTTTGCGAGACCGAACCCTCAACCCAATCAAAATTTTTCGAGTCAAATAAACCCTCAACCAAATCAGAATTTTTCAAGACCAAACTTTCAAACAAATCCTCAGCCAAACAGGTCCCAGACTAATCAAAACCAAACTCGACCTCAATCTCAAAACCAAATGAGACCACCCGTAATTCAAAGAAATCCGAACTACCCTGTCAATTTTAACCAAAACCAAGGAGTTCATTTCATGACATACGAATCTCAAGATTATCATACAGGTGATAATCAAGAGTATCATACAGCTGATAGCTATAACTATCAATACAACGATTACTACCCCACCGATAATGACTATGATTACTATACCCCTAGTGATCAAGATTACCAATACAACCAAATTCAAACACCTGAAGATCCTTCAATATACCAGGATTTTCTTTCACTCCCGAATACGAACCACCCACCTATTTAACCCCAGACAACGAACAACCAACCGATCGACCCTATATAAGAAGTCCAATCCCAAATTCAGTCTCTGAATATACAAGACTTCAACCCGAACGTGAACTTCCCGGAACAAATTTTCATGTAAGCCCTATGCTTTCTATGAATTCGAAGAATCTGTACTACATCAAAGATTCTTCCAATACTTTTGAAATCCTCATCGATACAGGTGCAGGAATATCCATTTTCAAACCCAAAACATGCGAAAAATACCCCCTTAGATTCCCTGAAAACGTCACTATTCAAGGTATCACTGACCAGAAAATTGTCGTGAACGAATCCACTCTAATAAATTTCACACAAAACGATCCACACAAAGTCTTTATCTACGACTTAGACATCGACTTTGACGGTTTACTCGGATCTGACTTTCTCGAACATTACAATTGTATAATTGACCTGAAAAATAAACAACCTATAACAAACTTTAAAACGGTCCCTTTGTTCAAAGTTTCAGACATAAATGACCATATACTCACTGAAAAACCGAACCAAATTCAAATAGAACCCCGAATGGAGAAAATATTCAAATTACATTGCAACCTCAAGAACACTGAAGCTATACTGCCAGCTGAAAAAGGAGAAAAAGTAAGAATTCCCAATGCCATAGTCAAAATTGATGAAAACGGTATGTTCTATACTACTATCGTAAATACAAACGCGATCCCAAAACAAATTGATTTCTCTGAAATAAAATTCGAACCCCTTCCAACACATGAAACAATTTTGAATATTAATGAATCGTTTTCCCAAAACCAACCCCTTATTGACCGTATCCAAGAAATCAAAGCGCAACTAAGAATCGAACATTTGAACGAAGAGGAACATCAATCAATAACTGATTTATGCCTCCAATTCGAAGATATCTCACCTTTACCAACGAAATAAAGCATACCATTCATACCAAGGATGCTAGACCCGTCTTTACGAAATCCTACAGGTACCCACAGGTACACAAGGAGGAAGTAAAAACACAAATATCGAAAATGCTAAATCAAGGCATTATTCAGCCATCAATATCCCCATGGTCATCTCCAGTTTGGGTTGTACCCAAAAAGATGGATGCCTCCGGTAAACAGAAATGGAAAGTTGTCATCGATTTTACCGAAAACTCAACGAGCTAACGGTTGACGACAAATACCCATTACCCAACATCTCTGACCTCCTAGACCAGCTTGGTAAATGTGAATATTTCACCACGCTTGATCTCGCCTCCGGATTTCATCAAATTGAAATCGAACCCAAAGATATTCCCAAAACGGCTTTCTCCGTAGACAATGGTCACTACGAATTTGTTCGTATGCCATTTGGCTTAAAGAATGTTCCAAGTACGTTCCAGAGAGTTATGGATAATGTTCTTCTGGGTATACAGAACGAAAGATGTCTCGTATACATGGATGACATCATCGTATATTCTCCTACCATCCATGAGCACATAGCAAGGTTGACCGAAGTATTTAAAAGACTTCGAAAAGCGAACCTGAAAATCCAACCGGATAAGTGCGAATTCTTGAGAAAAGAAGTCGCCTATCTTGGACATGTCATTACCCAAAACGGGGTCAAACCCAATCCAATGAAAATTGAATGTATCCAAAATTTCACCGAACCAAAATCCCAAAAAGAAAGAAAATCATTTCTAGGTTTAGCTGGATACTATCGACGATTCATTTGTAATTTCGCCAACATTTCGAAACCATTAACCAAATTACTTCAAAAAGATACCCCCTTCAACTTCGACGCAGAATGCAGACAAGCATTTGAACAACTAAAAAATTCACTCATAACGAGCCCCATTCTCATTTACCCTAATTTTGAGGAATCATTTTTGCTCACAACTGACGCCAGTGCGTTTGCAATTGGTGCCATTTTATCACAAGGTCCCATTGGCAAAGATCTCCCAATAGCATATGCGTCTAGAACACTTTGTAACGCAGAATCGAAGTACTCTACAATAGAAAGAGAACTTCTTGCCATCGTTTGGGCAGTAAAGCATTTTCGCCCATATCTTTTCGGACGAAAATTCCGACTAATTACTGATCATAGACCCCTCACCTGGCTTTTTTCAATAAAAGACCCTGGTAGCAGGCTGGCACGCTGGCGACTCAAACTCGAAGAGTATGATTACCAGATAGAATACAAACCCGGCAAAATCAACAAAAATGCAGATGCATTATCCCGAATCGAAGTCAACTACTTCAAAGAATGCACGAATTTCCAACACAAAATTTCCATTCACGCATCTAACGAGAACGAAACCGAAGTAAAACGACACCTCTGAAAACGAAATACCCGTAGAAACCATTCAAGAAGAATTTAATACATTTGTTAATTTATATAAATCAAAATCTCTAATCGATTATTCCAAAATAGAGTTTGATAATTCTCAACTTCTTGATAAACATCATAAAAACATTGTTAGTTTCTTTTGGCAAAACAAACTAGAACCATTACATTATGAAATCATCGAAGACCTCTTCGAAGAACATCCAGTTTCACAATGATAGAATCAACATACTTTCTAGCAAATCAGTAAAAGATCATAAATACTACATCATACCCCTTCCTTTTGATCCTGAATCTGTAATAGAACACATGTTCTATATTATTTATAAATCCCAAAATGAGTTCGATCTTAGAAAAACTTTTTCAATCGAAAACAACTTAGAACTACCCATATTAGAAATATTTTCATTCATTTTTGCTGACAAGGAAATCAAATTAAAAGTCTGTCAAAACTTAACGAAAACTCCTGACCCCGATCAAATTCCCATAATCATTGATCAGTGCCATTCAGGGAAAACAAATTTACACCGTGGCATTAATGAAACCATCAGAAGAGTAAAACAGAAATACAACTGGCAAGGTCTCATTAAAGACGTCGAAAATTTCGTGAAAAAATGCGAAATTTGTCAAAAAGTCAAAATTTGCCGAAAAAACCTTAGTACACCTCTCGTCATAACTGAAACACCAAAAACCCCTTTGAACGTATCAATGTAGACATTTTCGAAATTCACACAAAATACTACGCTTTGACAATAAGAGACGAATTGACTAAATTCACACAAGCATACGCCATAGAAGACAAATCCTCGAAATCAGTCATGAATACTCTTCTTCTTTACTTTCAACACTACGGTATACCACTTAGGATACATTGCGACTACGGTCGAGAATTTACAAGTCAACTTATGAAAGACTTATGCTTTTTGTACGACATCAAACTAACATATTCGAGTGTAAATCACCCACAATCGAACGGATCAATCGAAAGATTCCACGCCACATTTGCTGAAATGATTCGCGCCTATAAAGCCGAAAATCCCGATGAACACCCCATGAACGTCTTACCATATGTAGTTATTTGCTATAATAATACGAGAAACAAAACAAAAGGTTTCACACAGTACGAATTAATATTCGGACATACAGCTAGTCGATCCCCAGAAACGCTCTATAACCAAAAAGACCTGATATCAAAATATGTTAGAGATCCTAATAACCGCATGACGTATTTCTATAAATTGGCCAGAGCAAAAACCGAAAGACAAAAAGAAAAGTCCAAAATCAGATTTGATAGGACAGTTTCCGAAAACGTCCCTAAATATAAAGTAGGAGACAAGGTTTATGTGAAAGAGTCACAAATTTCAAATAAACTCGAAAATAAATTTAATGGACCATTCGAAATATTAGAAATTCATCCCAATTCCGCGATGTTAGTAAATTGGAAAACGCGAAATAAAACTAAAGTAAATTTCGACCGCTTGAAACCTTTTCATGAATAATAATAATCTTTTTCAGGACACTCCTGCCGTCATCAACAGCCAGTGCCCAATACAACTTAGAGTCAATCAATAACTCAATCGGTGTTTTCTTCCATCAAGAAGGAACCCTCAAAATAACGAACGAAAAATGGACCCTTTTGGTCTACAGAGATTTATCATCCATCAAAGACGCTTTATACAATAATGATAAAATCCTAGAAAACCTCATTTATTTTCTTGACAGAGAAGAGCCTAGAATACTAGCTTTCAAAGCTCAAATAAAAACACATACCAGTCTTTTAACCCAAATATCAGACTCACTACAAGTAAAGTAGAGATATCTTCACGGACACAGAAAAATTCGAAAAAAGAACAAAACGTGGTTTAATAAATGGTGTAGGAACTTTTTGGAAAGCAATAACCGGAAACCTTGACGCATCCGATGGAGAATATTTCACGGATTGTATCAATAAAATAAGCCAAGACGAACATCAAATTGAAAATCTATTAAAAAATCAAATATCTGTAACCACATCGGTGATCAAAAACTTCAATTCAACAATTCAAAAGCTACAAGTTGATGAAGAGACTTTCAATCAAGATATAAAAGAAATCGAAAAATCATTAATGGAAATATCAGACGATACGGCATTTTACGAAGCTCAAATAAAAACTCTAGAGATATACGAATCACTCATGGAAAGCTACCTATTCCTTGAAACTTTTTTTGGCGATATTATCAATTCAATCACTTTCGCTCGATTGAGATAAATCATGGTTCAATCATTACATCAAGAGATTTACTTTATTTACTTCAAGAAATATCACAAACACTGAACAAAAATAATTTACCATTATACGTCAGTATTGGAAATATCCCCCAATACCTAGACCTTATTGAATTGCAAGCATATCAAACAGACAATAAAGTAGTATTTGTTTTGAATATTCCCCTAGTAGAGCCTGAAACATACACACTTTTTCGTTTATATCCAATACCAATCTTGGATGCTCGAACAGGACTTCACCATATATTATTAACATTTCAAAAATTTATTGCGCGAGATGACGATTCAATGTTGTACACTTCTTTTCAAAATTTAGATAATTGTAAAGTGATCAAAACCGACTTGAAAATTTGTGCAGAAGTGCTTCCATACCCGTTAGACAGCAACGCTATTTGTGAAGCCCAGCTCCTCAAACAAACTTTGCAATTGCCTGAAAATTGTAAATCAACAGTGATCTACGCAAAGGACTACAACGTTCAAGTGATTTCTCAAAATCTGTGGCTGATATCAATATCCGATTCTCTACCGATCACCATAAATTGTATTGGCAGAGAAGTAATAACAAAAATCATCGAAACCAATACTCTCCTGAAACTTCAGCCTGAATGCAACGACTTCATTGGAAACACGAGAGTTCATTCCAAATATTTCGTTGAAAGATACCAGAACATAACTTACAACATACATGCAGTCCAGATACCATATCGATGCTGTGACCACCTCCCGGAAAAATCAAAACTCCCGGAGCTGAAACCCCTGAAATTGAATAAAATAAATGTCGACGATCTCAACATCGCCGAACACAAGTTGAACCAATACTCAGATGAATTGGACAAACTCATCAACGAACCGTTCGTGAACATACATATTTCTTGGTTCACGTATTTTACAATTGCTCTCATCATCGCACTAGTGATTTTGTATATTTTCTGCAAGTGCCGTCGCAAGAAGTCAATTGCGATCGGAATCACCTCTTCAAGCAACGACAACCCACCGAGACCACCAAGAACGAGAATAGTACCCAGAACCCTGGCAAGATTCGTTCCTAGAAGAAGACCCAGCGTCCGTCTAGAAGACCCCGTTGAAGAAGATGTCGAGCTAACCACGAGTTTGAATGAAAAAACTCTTTCTTAATAAAAGTTGCTGCAAAGCACCAACTTTTCTTTGATAAGGGGAGTTGTTATATCGTGAGTAGGACGATCTCACCGGTATCAGATTACCAAGATAACGACTTCCAAGACTTTGAGTCAGCAGAGTCAGCAGAACGTGATACTTTTGTTATTCCCATCGTCTCCTGCTGACACCGTTGTCTACACATTATAAATGGACCCTGCGAGGTCAAATCATAGTCAGAACTAATTTAGAATTCTTGTAGTATCAACTTAGATTCTGTTCCATTTTTCATTGTAGTTTTTGTAACGATAGTTTTGTTGTTATTCAGAAAAGTCTGTAATTGAAAATAAAGTGTTTTTTAAAAAGTCATATTCAAAAGAGTGAATATAACATGGTTGAAGATGGATGACATAATAGAAATACCAACACCTAAATATTCGGATGACTCAGATTCTACAATCGTCTTCAGATGACACATTTTCTTTAATTTTTTTAGATTTCAATTATGTTAACACTGTATTTAAGAAAGCAACTCATTATTCACAACATAAGCCAAATCAGCTACATTCATAAACTGTATTATTTATTTTTGAAAATATTTACTATTTTCATCTCATATATTATGGTGTAAATTTATTCACTGCTCATCGATTCATACTATCTCCGATGCAAAATTTTTTTCACTTGTCAACTCTAATTTTTTATTTTCTTCCAACTGGAGAAACGGCAAGAAATTTTACACCTCTCTTTCCATGCCATTGTGAATTGTGAGTCGAATAAATCATAGTGGAAAAACTGCAAAACCTAATTAATCCAATTCTATCGATAAAATCTAGGGCAATACGCCTGGATATACCTATTCCATTTCCAGATGTTTCATTTACTGTCAATAGCTGAGTTCGAGTTGTTTGTCGCATGTTTTTGCATGAAAGTTTCTAGTGAAGTGTAGACAGAGTCCGGCTAGAAAGTTTCCGGGTTGGTTGCTAAGGTGACGACTTAGGGGCGGATATTCATAAAAAATACAGGCTATGAAGCTTCAAATGGGCTGTTTTGTCGCAATGATATATCATAAAATATGGCAATTACTTTTCAAAATTTCAAAATGAAGAAATAGTCAAATGCTGCTATAAAAAACGAATACAATAAAAAATGAATCATTGCCCATGAAGGGAAAAAAAAGAAAACCAATAAATAGCCAATCATCATTAACTTAATTTTTTCCATTTTCTATTGTCTATGTGTTTATATATGTATATTACACGTCGGCTTTTCATTTCAATTTCCTTTCAACAGCCCTAGGTCGGTCACGTACATTCAACAATTAACTTCATCAAACTAATTTCTGAAATATTTTTCAGTTTCATTGCATAGGTAAAGGTAGTATATTCTTAAAATAGATCGCAATCCTGAACATATTGAATTCATCTTTCTTCTGATGAGCTACATCGACACTAAAACATTGATTTTGATTTTTCGAATCAATCCACTTCACATGAATTACTGGTTTTGCAGTAGATCTCGTTTTTTGGTTATCGAACTACTGTTTCACTGTTTGAGAGTTGAAATCTACTGATGAATCAGTTTACTTCCTGTAATAATTATTGAATGAGTGTTGATTACCATGTTTATAAAATATATCTTCTACTGGTTTTCGTATCAATCTGCTGTTTTTATGACACACAATGTAGTGCTAACCATAAAAATTAACTGGTAATACTTGTTGTGGCCTAACTTTGTACTTCACAAACATTCGATTGACACATTTTTTCACCGAGTGTATTAATCGATCTGTTATGAAGTTGTGAACAGGAGTCTACACCGGTTTGCTATTTTCTAAATTAAAATGTCATGAATAATTCGGTCAGAAGATCACTGACATATTGAAGAAACTGATAATAACAAATCTTCAACATTATTTCACAGTGAAAGAAAAGTAAATCGGCAAGGTTCAGAAAATTCGATTGTTTGGTTTTTGAAATATTTTTGCGATCTAATACCTACTTAGAAAGTGTTGAAAGGTAGAACTCTCCGTATATTCACGACTATAATAATGCATCGTCACGAAAACAAATATATTCGAGTTCGATTCTCCCTTGTCATTGTCTACGAGAAAATAAACTGGGTTGGTTTGTTGGTGCCACAAAAGTTAGTTTCAAACTTATACTGCTTAACTACCCATCTATCTATAAGCACCCCTGTAACTTTGGACACTTATGTCTCTCTCTCTTTCTCATCAAATTCAATGCCTGCCTCGCCAGAGGGTCATCTGTTTCACTTACAGATTCACAATCAGATTGGTTTCCGGTAGCAGGAATAAAAAAAGTTTTGATTTAGTGTCTCCGAATTCGGAATACAATTTACGTAAGTGAGAAAACTAACGTTTTACATTTGTTTATACCTAGTATAATATCTATAGAAATAAATTATAATGAATGATTTCGAATGAGTTACAATGTTTGTTTGAAAATCGGCAAAAGGGGCTTACTGTTGGAAATATGTTTTGCTGTAAATTTTCACATCTTAGTTAATGAATTATTATTTTTTTCCACTTACTGTTGTAATGAGAATTGAAAAGTATCAAAATACTATGAATTCGGAAATTAAGAAATACAAATATTTATTAGCTTGCGTTAGACAGATGGTTATGCCCAAAATAATACTATATTTTCAGACCTTATTACGTTGTTAGGTTCTTTAATTTTGCATTGATCAAAATGTTCATTTTTTCTTTCGATACCAGTAACAAATGAGTTTTTATGATCACTCTTTCAAAAAAGTGAATGTTACAACGGTGATTAGCTTAACAGTTTTGTTGGGAATAGGTAAAATAAATTAATCCACCCTCAAAGTGATGTTCTTGCAATTTCACTGATAATTGAATAAGAAATAACAAGATGAGCAATAAGTGAAAGGACGAATTCTAGTATATTTGTTTTATCACACCTTAGATACAATACTTTACAGAACAATAATTGATAATGCGAAGCCGATAATGAGTGTTTCCGCAACACATACATCCGCAATATACTGATATCACTGTTAGGTGCACTAAAATCGGGGCAATGTCGTAAAATGTGTGAGGCATTCAGTGTAATCTACTTGAGCTGACTGAGAAAGTTTCCAATGACAGCTATTGTTAGTAGTAAATTGCTAAGGAGCAAGCAGAGTTGCATCATGCAGGAATTGATGAACATATGATGGGTGTGAGATCGTATTCATCTCAAATGAGTTTATTCCTACAGTATGATTGTTGTTCCTATCACGCTATCTGCTTGCAGTGGCAATGCACGAGGAGGACTCAGAAGAAGTGGGATGATCCGACAAATTGTCGATTATATCCGCAACAAAACACCAGTCTTGCTTATAGAATCGTCTACTCTGTTCGGAACACAAAATACACAATGGAATCGGTAAAACAATGAACTTTTACGGGAAAACACAGAGGAAACATGTTGCTTTCTTGCCCAGCAACTGCCAAGTTCCCTTTTTCTCTCCTCTCTCTCTTACCCACTTCTGTTTCTTCATTTTACATCTTACTATAGTGATTGTATGTATACCATACCCGAGTCCTTTTTTTGTCTTTCTGGCATTGAAACTCAGGGAATGACAATAAAAATCGTTACAACGATCAACTGTAACGTATACAACGATTGAGCACATTTGAATAACTGAGTTTGACAAGCAAAGGCGTCACCAACGGAGGGCAGGGGGGCACTTGCCTCCCCCTAGAGATCAAATGTAGCTAGCCGCAAAGTGACCAAAGTGCGCGCAATTGACTTCCTTACCTATTAATAAATTACGCATCGCATGACAAAACGTAAATAAATTCACAAGGTTTAATGTATATTGTAGAAATAGTAAGTACTTTATTTAACTACTTTATATACAGTTGCATATTTATAGCAAGTCACAAAAGTTTGTTCATTGGATAAAAACTAACTAAGTAGATATAGCACTGGACATATACCACAATAGAATATAAACAGAATATATAAATATGCATATATATATATATAAATATATATATATATATATATATATATATATATATATATGTTTAACTCGAAGATTCTCACGGATAAAGTATGATGAGCTGTTTTCTCGGTTTCGCTCCGTGTTCTGTGTATTTTCTCCCCATTAGGATTATTTTCACAACGTTTCGGCAAAGTCTCATTTGCCATCTTCTGGTGATGTCTGGTTTTTTCAACTAAAAATAATCCTTATGGGGAGAAAATACACAGAACACGGAGCGAAACCCGAGAAAACAGCTCATCATATATATAATATATATATATAAATATATATATATATATATAAATATATATATATATATATATAAATAATAATATATATATATATAATATATATATGTATATATATATATATAAATATTATATATTATATATTATATATATAAATAATATTCCTGATTGGCAGGAAATAAAGACCAAAAATATGCGAAAAGCATGAAGTGCAGACCACTGCATGAAAAGCAGACCACTGAGCATGAAATAAAGACCAGGCTGAAAATATGAATGAAGGTTATGTAGACCGGTACTCATTTCTTGCATTTGGAGAGGGGGAAAAGGGGTGGAGCTTGATTTGAGGGAAGTTGATTATTCCAAATTGCAGGAAATAAGGACCATGATCGAAATGTCATTGAAAGTCTCATTTTCTAAATGTTATAAGGTCTAGTATTCGAATATCAAGGTAGCGAGTCAACGTTTCACCGTTTCTTAGGAAATCCAGTAAAATTTCTACAGATGTTTACTGGTTAATGAACAATTTTCAGGCTATATTTCTAATCATTGAATCCGGCCTCTAATATTCAGCATTCACAAAAACGAAAATAAAAATTGAATAACAGAAAAAAATTACAAAGTTTGTTGATTTGAATCTGGTTCAAAGATAGGTCAAAGTTCGCCCTGGACAACCGGAATAACAGGGTTTTCTCTCCAGGGGCTGCAACCTAGTCTCAATTTGTCACTAGAAGTTGATTTTTGTCGTTTCTAACTCGATTTTAGCAATCAAATTCGATCTTTTTTCGGTTGTGCTTAAAAAATTTCCAATTCATCACAAGAAATTGAATTTTGTCGTTTCGTACTCGATTTTTTCAACAAAAAACCCAGAATATACATTCTGGCAAACGAATTAAGTTTTTTCGGTTATGAATCAAATATTTCCAATATGTCACTAGAAGTTGATTTTTGTCGTTTCTAACTCAATTTTACCGGCAAAAAACCCAGAATTACATTCTAGCAATCGAATTCAGTATTTTTCTGGTTATGCTTCAAAATCTTCGAACTTATCACAAAGAATAATTTTTGTCGTTTCTAACTCGATTTTTCGGCCAAAAACCCAGAAACATTCTGGCAATCGAATTTAGTTTATTTCGGTTATGAATCAAATATTTTCAATTTGTCACTATAAGTTGATTTTTGTCGTTTCTAACTCCATTTCAGCAATCAAATTCGGTCTTTTTTCAGTTGTGCTTCAAAAATATCCAATTCATCACTAGAAATTGAATTTTGTCGTTTCTTACTCGATTTTTTCGGCAAAAAACCCAGAAATACATTCTGGAAAACGAATTAAGTTTTTTTCGGTTATGAATCAAATATTTCCAATTTGTCACTAGAAGTTGATTTTTGTCGTTTCTAACTCGATTTTAGCAATCAAATTTGGTCTTTTTTTTCGGTTGTGCTTCAAAAATTTCCAATTCATCACTAGAAATTGAATTTTGTCGTTTCTTACTCGATTTTTTTCGGCCAAAAACCCAGAATCACATTCTGGCAATCGAATTTAGTTTATTTCGGTTATGAATCAAATATTTTCAATTTGTCACTAGAAGTTGATTTTTGTCGTTTCTAACTCGATTTTAGCAATCAAATTCGGTCTTTTTTCGGTTGTGCTTCAAAAATTTCCAATTCATCACTAGAAATTGAATTTTGTCGTTTCTTATTCGATTTTTTCGGCAAAAAACCAGAAATACATTCTGGCAAACGAATTAAGTTTTTTTCGGTTATGAATCAAATATTCCAATATGTCACTAGAAGTTGATTTTTGTCGTTTTTAACTCAATTTTATCGGCAAAAAACCCAGAATTACATTCTAGCAATCGAATTCAGTATTTTTCTGGTTATGCTTCAAAAACATCGAACTTATAACAAGAAATTAATTTTTGTCGCTTCTAACTCGATTTTTCGGCCCAAAAACCCAGAATCACATTCTGGCAATCGAATTTAGTTTATTTCGGTTATGAATCAAATATTTTCAATTTGTCACTAGAAGTTGATTTTTGTCGTTTCTAACTCGATTTCAGCAATCAAATTCGGTCTTTTTTCGGTTGTGCTTCAAAAATTTCCAATTCATCACTAGAAATTGAATTTTGTCGTTTCTTATTCGATTTTTTCGGCAAAAAACCCAGAAATACATTCTGGCAAACGAATTAAGTTTTTTTCGGTTATGAATCAATTATTTCCAAAATGTCACTAGAAGTTGATTTTTGTCGTTTCTAACTCAATTTTATCGGCAAAAAACCCGGAATTACATTCTAGCAATCGAATTCAGTATTTTCTGGTTATGCTTCAAAATCTTCCAACTTGTCACAAGAAATTGAATTTTGTCGTTTCTAACTTGAGTTTTTCGGCAAAAAACCCAGAATTACTTTCTGGCAATGGAATTTAGTTTATTTCGGTTATGAATCAAATATTTTCAATTTGTCACTAGAAGTTGATTTTTGTCGTTTCTAACTCGATTTTAGCAATCAAATTCGGTCTTTTTTCGGTTGTGCTTCAAAAACTTCCAATTCATCACTAGAAATTGAATTTTGTCGTTTCTTATTCGATTTTTTCGGCAAAAAACCCAGAAATACATTCTGGCAAACGAATTAAGTTTTTTTCGGTTATGAATCAAATATTTCCAATATGTCACTAGAAGTTGATTTTTGTCGTTTTCAACTCAATTTTATCGGCAAAAAACCCAGAATTACATTCTAGCAATCGAATTCAGTATTTTTCTGGTTATGCTTCAAAATCTTCGAACTTATCACAAGAAATCAATTTTTGTCGTTTCTAACTCGATTTTTCGGCCAAAAACCCAGAATCACATTCTGGCAATCAAATTTAGTTTATTTTCGATTATGAATCAAATATTTTCAATTTGTCACTAGAAGCTGATTTTTGTCGTTTCTAACTCGATTTCAGCAATCAAATTCGGTCTTTTTTCGGTTGTGCTTCAAAAATTTCCAATTCATCACTAGAAATTGAATTTTGTCTTTGCTAACTCGATTTTTCGCGCCAAAACCCAGAATCACATTCTGGCAATCGAATTTAGTTTATTTCGGTTATGAATCAAATATTTTCAATTTGTCACTAGAAGTTGATTTTTGTCGTTTCTAACTCAATTTTATCGGCAAAAAACCCAGAATTACATTCTAGCAATCGAATTCAGTATTTTTCTGGTTATGCTTCAAAATCTTCCAACTTGTCACGAGAAATTGAATTTGTTGTTTCTAACTCGATTTTTTCGGCAAAAAACCCAGAATTACATTCTGGCAATCGAATTTAGTTTATTTCGGTTATGAATCAAATATTTTCAATTTGTCACTAGAAGTTGATTTTTGTCGTTTCTAACTCGATTTCAGCAATCAAATTCGGTCTTTTTTCGGTTGTGCTTCAAAAATTTCCAATTCATCACTAGAAATTTAATTTTGTCGTTTCTTACTCGATTTTTTCGGCAAAAAACCCAGAAATACATTCTGGCAAACGAATTAAGTTTTTTTCGGTATGAATCAAATATTTCCAATATGTCACCAGAAGTTGATTTTTGTCGTTTCTAACTCATTTTCACCGACAAAAACCCAGAATTACATTCTAGCAATCGAATTCAGTATTTTTCTGGTTATGCTTCAAAATCTTCGAACTTATCACAAGAAATTAATTTTTGTCGCTTCTAACTCGATTTTTCGGTCAAAAACCCAGAATCACATTCTGGCAATCGAATTTAGTTTATTTCGGTTATGAATCAAATATATTCAATTTGTCACTAGAAGTTGATTTTTGTCGTTTCTAACTCGATTTCAGCAATCAAATTCGGTCTTTTTTCGGTTGTGCTTCAAAAATTTCCAATTCATCACACTAGAAATTGAATTTTGTCGTTTCTTACTCGATTTTTTAGGCCAAAAACCCAGAATCACATTCTGGCAATCGAATTAAGTTTATTTCGGTTATGAATCAAATATTTTCAATTTGTCACTAGAAGTTGATTTTTGTCGTTTTTTAGCAATCAAATTTGGTCTTTTTTCGGTTGTGCTTCAAAAATTTCCAATTCATCACTAGAAATTGAGTTTTGTCGTTTCTTACTCGATTTTTTCGGCCAAAAACCCAGAATCACATTCTGGCAATCGAATTTAGTTTATTTCGGTTATGAATCAAAATTTTCAATTTGTCACTAGAAGTTGATTTTTGTCGTTTCTAACTCGATTTTAGCAATCAAATTCGGTCTTTTTTCGGTTGTGCTTCAAAAATTTCCAATTCATCACTAGAAATTGAATTTTGTCGTTTCTTATTCGATTTTTTCGGCAAAAAACCCAGGAATACATTCTGGCAAACGAATTAAGTTTTTTTCGGTTATGAATCAAAAATTTCCAATATGTCACTAGAAGTTGATTTTTGTCGTTTTTAACTCAATTTTATCGGCAAAAAACCCAGACTTACATTCTAGCAATCGAATTCAGTATTTTTCTGGTTATGCTTCAAAATCTCCCAACTTGTCACAAGAAATTGAATTTTGTCGTTTCTAACTTGATTTTTTCGGCAAAAAAACCCAGAATCACATTCTGGCAATCGAATTTAGTTTATTTCGGTTATGAATCAAATATTTTCAATTTGTCACTAGAAGTTGATTTTTGTCGTTTCTCTCTAACTCGATTTTAGCCATCAAATTCGGTCTTTCTTCGGTTGTGCTTCAAAAATTTCCAATTCATCACTAGAAATTGAATTTTGTCGTTTCTTACTCGATTTTTTCGGCAAAAAACCCAGAAATACATTGTGGCAAACGAATTAAGTTTTTTTTCGGTTATGAATCAAATATTTCCAATGTGTCACTATAGGTTGATTTTTGTCGTTTCTAACTCAATTTTACCGGCAAAAAACCCAGAATTACATTCTAGCAATCGAATTCAGTATTTTTCTGGTTATGCTTCAAAATCTTCGAACTTATCACAAGAAATCAATTTTTGTCGTTTCTAACTCGATTTTTTCGGCCAAAAACCCAGAATCACATTCTGGCAATCGAATTTAGTTTATTTCGGTTATGAATCAAATATTTTCAATTTGTCACTAGAAGTTGATTTTTGTCGTTTCTAACTCGATTTCAGCAATCAAGTTCGGTCTTTTTTCGGTTGTGCTTCAAAAATTTCCAATTCATCACTAGAAATTGAATTTTGTCGTTTCTAACTCGATTTTTTCGGCCTAAAACCCAGAATCACATTCTGGCAATCGAATTTAGTTTATTTCGGTTATGAATCAAATATTTTCAATTTGTCACTAGAAATTGATTTTTGTCGTTTCTAACTCGATTTTAGCAATCAAATTCGGTCTTTTTTCGGTTGTGCTTCAAAAATTTCCAATTCATCACTAGAAATTGAATTTTGTCGTTTCTTACTCGATTTTTTCGGCAAAAAACCCAGAAATACATTCTGGCAAACGAATTAAGTTTTTTTCGGTTATGAATCAAATATTTCCAATATGTCACTAGAAGTTGATTTTTGTCGTTTCTAACTCAATTTTATCGGCAAAAAACCCAGAATTACATTCTAGCAATCGAATTCAGTATTTTTCTGGTTATGCTTCAAAAACATCGAACTTATAACAAGAAATTAATTTTTGTCGCTTCTAACTCGATTTTTCGGCCAAAAACCCAGAATCACATTCTGGCAATCGAATTTAGTTTATTTCGGTTATGAATCAAATATTTTCAATTTGTCACTAGAAGTTGATTTTTGTCGTTTCTAACTCGATTTTAGCAATCAAATTCGGTCTTTTTTCGGTTGTGCTACAAAAATTTCCAATTCATCACTAGAAATTGAATTTTGTCGTTTCTTATTCGATTTTTTCGGCAAAAAACCAAATACATTCTGGCAAACGAATTAAGTTTTTTTCGGTTATGAATCAATTATTTCCAAAATGTCACTAGAAGTTGATTTTTGTCGTTTCTAACTCAATTTTACAACAAAAAACCCAGAATTACATTCTAGCAATCGAATTCAGTATTTTTCTGGTTATGCTTCAAAATCTTCCAACTTGTCACGAGAAATTGAATTTTGTTGTTTCTAACTCGATTTTTTCGGCAAAAAACCCAGAATTACATTGTGGCAATCGAATTTAGTTTATTTCGGTTATGAATCAAATATTTTCAATTTGTCACTAGAAGTTGATTTTTGTCGTTTCTAACTCGATTTCAGCAATCAAATTCGGTCTTTTTTCGGTTGTGCTTCAAAAATTTCCAATTCATCACTAGAAATTGAATTTTGTCGTTTCTTACTCGATTTTTTCGGCAAAAAACCCAGAAATACATTCTGGCAAACGAATTAAGTTTTTTTCGGTTATGAATCAAATATTTCCAATATGTCACCAGAAGTTGATTTTTGTCGTTTCTAACTCAATTTTACCAACAAAAAACCCAGAATTACATTCTAGCAATCGAATTCAATATTTTTCTGGTTATGCTTCAAAATCTTCGAACTTATCACAAGAAATTAATTTTTGTCGTTTCTAACTCGATTTTTTGGCCAAAAAACCCAGAATCACATTCTGGCAATCGAATTTAGTTTATTTCGGTTATGAATAAAATATTTTCAATTTATCACTAGAAGTTGATTTTTGTCGTTTCTAACTCGATTTTAGCAATCAAATTCGGTCTTTTTCCGGTTGTGCTTCAAAAATTTCCAATTCATCACTAGAAATTGAATTTTGTCGTTTCTTATTCGATTTTTTTCGGCAAAAAACCCAGAAATACATTCTGGCAAACGAATTAAGTTTTTTTAGGTTACGAATCAAATATTTCCAATATGTCACTAGAAGTTGATTTTTGTCGTTTCTAACTCATTTTATCGGCAAAAACCCAGAATTACATTCTAGCAATCGAATTCAGTATTTTTCTGGTTATGCTTCAAAATCATCCAACTTGTCACAAGAAATTGAATTTTGTCGTTTCTAACTTGATTTTTTCGGCAAAAAACCCAGAATTACATTCTGGCAATCGAATTTAGTTTATTTCGGTTATGAATCAAATATTTTCAATTTGTCACTAGAAGTTGATTTTTGTCGTTTCTAACTCGATTTTAGTAATCAAATTCGGTCTTTTTTCGGTTGTGCTTCAAAAATTTCCAATTCATCACTGGAAATTGAATTTTGTCGTTTCTCACTCGATTTTTTCGGCCTCAAACCCAGAAATACATTCTGGCAAACGAATTAAGTTTTTTTAGGTTACGAATCAGATATTTCCAATATGTCACTAGAAGTTTATTTTTGTCGTTTCTAACTCAATTTTATCGGCAAAAAACCCAGAATTACATTCTAGCAATCGAATTCAGTATTTTTCTGGTTATGCTTCAAAATCTTCCAACTTGTCACAAGAAATTGAATTTTGTCGTTTCTAACTTGATTTTTTCGGCAAAAAACCCAGAATTACATTCTGGCAATCGAATTTAGTTTTTTTCGGTTATGAATCAAATATTTTCAATTTGTCACTAGAAGTTGATTTTTGTCGTTTCTAACTCGATTTTACCAATCAAATTCGGTCTTTTTTCGGTTGTGCTTCAAAAATTTCCAATTCATCACTAGAAATTGAATTTTGTCGTTTCTTATTCGATTTTTTCGGCAAAAAACCCAGAAATACATTCTGCCAAACGAATTAAGTTTTTTTAGGTTACGAATCAAATATTTCCAATATGTCACTAGAAGTTGATTTTTGTCGTTTCTAACTCAATTTTATCGGCAAAAAACCCAGAATTACATTCTAGCAATCGAATTCAGTATTCCTCTGGTTATGCTTCAAAATCTTCCAACTTGTCACATGAAATTGAATTTTGTTGTTTCTAACTCGATTTTTTCGGCAAAAAACCCAGAATTACATTCTGGCAATCGACTTTAGTTTATTTCGGTTATGAATCAAATATTTTCAATTTGTCACTAGAAGTTGATTTTTGTCGTTTCTAACTCGATTTTAGTAATCAAATTCGGTCTTTTTTCGGTTGTGCTTCAAAAATTTCCAATTCATCACTAGAAATTGAATTTTGTCGTTTCTTACTCGATTTTTTCGACCAAAAACCCAGAATCACATTCTGGCAATCGAATTTAGTTTATTTCTGTTATGAATCAAATATTTTCAATTTGTCACTAGAAGTTGATTTTTGTCGTTTCTAACTCGATTTTAGCAATCAAATTCGGTCTTTTTTCGGTTGTGCTTCAAAAATTTCCAATTCATCACTAGAAATTGAATTTTGTCGTTTCTTACTCGATTTTTTCGGCCAAAAACCCAGAATCACATTCTGGCAAACGAATTAAGTTTTTTTCGGTTATGAATCAAATATTTCCAATATGTCACTAGAAGTTGATTTTTGTCGTTTCGAACTCAATTTTATCGGCAAAATACCCAGAATTACATTCTAGCAATCGAATTCAGTATTTTTCTGGTTATGCTTCAAAATCTTCCAACTTGTCACAAGAAATTGAATTTTGTCGTTTCTAACTTGATTTTTTCGGCAAAAAACCCAGAATTACATTCTGGCAATCGAATTTAGTTTTTTTCGGTTATGAATCAAATATTTTCAATTTGTCACTAGAAGTTGATTTTTGTCGTTTCTAACTCGATTTTAGCAATCAAATTCGGTCTTTTTTCGGTTGTGCTTCAAAAATTTCCAATTCATCACTAGAAATTGAATTTTGTCGTTTCTTATTCGATTTTTTCGGCAAAAAACCCAGAAATACATTCTGGCAAACGAATTAAGTTTTTTTAGGTTACGAATCAAATATTTCCAATATGTCACTAGAAGTTGATTTTTGTCGTTTCTAACTCAATTTTATCGGCAAAAAACCCAGAATTACATTCTAGCAATCGAATTCAGTATTTTTCTGGTTATGCTTCAAAATCATCCAACTTGTCACAAGAAATTGAATTTTGTCGTTTCTAACTTGATTTTTTCGGCAAAAAACCCAGAATTACATTCTGGCAATCGAATTAAGTTTTTTTCGGTTATGAATCAAAAATTTCCAATATGTCACTAGAAGTTGATTTTTGTCGTTTCTAACTCAATTTAATCGGCAAAATACCCAGAAATACATTCTAGCAATCGAATTCAGTATTCTTCTGGTTATGCTTCAAAATCTTCCAACTTGTCACAAGAAATTGAATTTTGTCGTTTCTAACTTGATTTTTTCGGCAAAAAACCCAGAATTACATTCTGGCAATCGAATTTAGTTTTTTTCGGTTATGAATCAAATATTTTCAATTTGTCACTAGAAGTTGATTTTTGTCGTTTCTACCTCGATTTTAGCAATCGAATTCGGTCTTTTTTCGGTTGTGCTTCAAAAATTTCCAATTCATCACTAGAAATTGAATTTTGTCGTTTCTTATTCGATTTTTTCGGCAAAAAACCCAGAAATACATTCTGGCAAACGAATTAAGTTTTTTTAGGTTACGAATCAAATATTTCCAATATGTCACTAGAAGTTGATTTTTGTCGTTTCTAACTCAATTTTATCGGCAAAAAACCCAGAATTACATTCTAGCAATCGAATTCAGTATTTTTCCGGTTATGCTTCAAAATCTTCCAACTTGTCACAAGAAATTGAATTTTGTTGTTTCTAACTCGATTTTTTCGGCAAAAAACCCAGAATTACATTCTGGCAATCGAATTTAGTTTATTTCGGTTATGAATCAAATATTTTCAATTTGTCACTAGAAGTTGATTTTTGTCGTTTCTAACTCAATTTTATCGGCAAAATGTCCAGAATTACATTCTAGCAATCGAATTCAGTATTTTTCTGGTTATGCTTCAAAATCTTCCAACTTGTCACAAGAAATTGAATTTTGTTGTTTCTAACTCGATTTTTTTGGCAAAAAAACCCAGAATTACATTCTGGCAATCGAATTTAGTTTATTTCGGTTATGAATCAAATATTTTCAATTTGTCACTAGAAGTTGATTTTTGTCGTTTCTAACTCGATTTCAGTAATCAAATTCGGTCTTTTTTCGGTTGTGCTTCAAAAATTCCCAATTCATCACTGGAAATTGAATTTTGTCGTTTCTTACTCGATTTTTTGGCCAAAAACCCAGAATCACATTCTGGCAATCGAATTTAGTTTTTTTCGGTTATGAATCAAATATTTTCAATTTGTCACTAGAAGTTGATTTTTGTCGTTTCTACCTCGATTTTAGCAATCAAATTCGGTCTTTTTTCGGTTGTGCTTCAAAAATTTCCAATTCATCACTAGAAATTGAATTTTGTCGTTTCTTATTCGATTTTTTCGGCAAAAAACCCAGAAATACATTCTGGCAAACGAATTAAGTTTTTCTAGGTTACGAATCAAATATTTCCATAATGTCACTAGAAGTTGATTTTTGTCGTTTCTAACTCAATTTTATCGGCAAAAAACCCAGAATTACATTCTAGCAATCGAATTCAGTATTTTTCTGGTTATGCTTCAAAATCATCCAACTTGTCACAAGAAATTGAATTTTGTCGTTTCTAACTTGATTTTTTCGGCAAAAAACCCAGAATTACATTCTGGCAATCGAATTAAGTTTTTTTCGGTTATGAATCAAATATTTCCAATATGTCACTAGAAGTTGATTTTTGTCGTTTCTAACTCAATTTTATCGGCAAAATACCCAGAAATACATTCTAGCAATCGAATTCAGTATTTTTCTGGTTATGCTTCAAAATCTTCCAACTTGTCACAAGAAATTGAATTTTGTCGTTTCTTACTTGATTTTTTCGGCAAAAAACCCAGAATTACATTCTGGCAATCGAATTTAGTTTTTTTCGGTTATGAATCAAATATTTTCAATTTGTCACTAGAAGTTGATTTTTGTCGTTTCTACCTCGATTTTAGCAATCAAATTCGGTCTTTTTTCGGTTGTGCTTCAAAAATTTCCAATTCATCACTAGAAATTGAATTTTGTCGTTTCTTATTCGATTTTTTCGGCAAAAAACCCAGAAATACATTCTGGCAAACGAATTAAGTTTTTTTAGGTTACGAATCAAATATTTCCAATATGTCACTAGAAGTTGATTTCTGTCGTTTCTAACTCAATTTTATCGGCAAAAAACCCAGAATTACATTCTAGCAATCGAATTCAGTATTTTTCTGGTTATGCTTCAAAATCATCCAACTTGTCACAAGAAATTGAATTTTGTCGTTTCTAACTTGATTTTTTCGGCAAAAAACCCAGAATTACATTCTGGCAATCGAATTAAGTTTTTTTCGGTTATGAATCAAATATTTCCAATATGTCACTAGAAGTTGATTTTTGTCGTTTCTAACTCAATTTTATCGGCAAAATACCCAGAAATACATTCTAGCAATCGAATTCAGTATTTTTCTGGTTATGCTTCAAAATCTTCCAACTTGTCACAAGAAATTGAATTTTGTCGTTTCTAACTTGATTTTTTCGGCAAAAAACCCAGAATTACATTCTGGCAATCGAATTTAGTTTTTTTCGGTTATGAATCAAATAGTTTCAATTTGTCACTAGAAGTTGATTTTTGTCGTTTCTAACTCGATTTTAGCAATCAAATTCGGTCTTTTTTCGGTTGTGCTTCAAAAATTTCCAATTCATCACTAGAAATTGAATTTTGTCGTTTCTTACTCGATTTTTTCGGCCAAAAACCCAGAATCACATTCTGGCAAACGAATTAAGTTTTTTTCGGTTATGAATCAAATATTTCCAATATGTCACTAGAAGTTGACTTTTGTCGTTTCTAACTCAATTTTATCGGCAAAAAACCCAGAATTACATTCTAGCAATCGAATTCAGTATTTTTCTGGTTATGCTTCAAAATCTTCCAACTTGTCACAAGAAATTGAATTTTGTTGTTTCTAACTCGATTTTTTCGGCAAAAAACCCAGAATTACATTCTGGCAATCGAATTTAGTTTATTTCGGTTATGAATCAAATATTTTCAATTTGTCACTAGAAGTTGATTTTTGTCGTTTCTAACTCAATTTTATCGGCAAAATGTCCAGAATTACATTCTAGCAATCGAATTCAGTATTTTTCTGGTTATGCTTCAAAATCTTCCAACTTGTCACAAGAAATTGAATTTTGTTGTTTCTAACTCGATTTTTTCGGCAAAAAAACCCAGAATTACATTCTGGCAATCGAATTTAGTTTATTTCGGTTATGAATCAAATATTTTCAATTTGTCACTAGAAGTTGATTTTTGTCGTTTCTAACTCGATTTCAGTAATCAAATTCGGTCTTTTTTCGGTTGTGCTTCAAAAATTCCCAATTCATCACTGGAAATTGAATTTTGTCGTTTCTTACTCGATTTTTTGGCCAAAAACCCAGAATCACATTCTGGCAATCGAATTTAGTTTATTTCTGTTATGAATCAAATATTTTCAATTTGTCACTAGAAGTTGATTTTTGTCGTTTCTAACTCGATTTTAGCAATCAAATTCGGTCTTTTTTCGGTTGTGCTTCAAAAATTTCCAATTCATCACTAGAAATTGAATTTTGTCGTTTCTTACTCGATTTTTTCGGCCAAAAACCCAGAATCACATTCTGGCAAACGAATTAAGTTTTTTTCGGTTATGAATCAAATATTTCCAATATGTCACTAGAAGTTGATTTTTGTCGTTTCTAACTCAATTTTATCGGCAAAATACCCAGAATTACATTCTAGCAATCGAATTCAGTATTTTTCTGGTTAAGCTTCAAAATCTTCCAACTTGTCACAAGAAATTGAATTTTGTCGTTTCTAACTTGATTTTTTCGGCAAAAAACCCAGAATTACATTCTGGCAATCGAATTTAGTTTTTTTCGGTTATGAATCAAATATTTTCAATTTGTCACTAGAAGTTGATTTTTGTCGTTTCTAACTCGATTTTAGCAATCAAATTCGGTGTTTTTTCGGTTGTGCTTCAAAAATTTCCAATTCATCACTAGAAATTGAATTTTGTCGTTTCTTACTCGATTTTTTCGGCCAAAAACCCAGAATCACATTCTGGCAAACGAATTAAGTTTTTTTCGGTTATGAATCAAATATTTCCAATATGTCACTAGAAGTTGACTTTTGTCGTTTCTAACTCAATTTTATCGGCAAAAAACCCAGAATTACATTCTAGCAATCGAATTCAGTATTTTTCCGGTTATGCTTCAAAATCTTCCAACTTGTCACAAGAAATTGAATTTTGTTGTTTCTAACTCGATTTTTTCGGCAAAAAACCCAGAATTACATTCTGGCAATCGAATTTAGTTTATTTCGGTTATGAATCAAATATTTTCAATTTGTCACTAGAAGTTGATTTTTGTCGTTTCTAACTCAATTTTATCGGCAAAATGTCCAGAATTACATTCTAGCAATCGAATTCAGTATTTTTCTGGTTATGCTTCAAAATCTTCCAACTTGTCACAAGAAATTGAATTTTGTTGTTTCTAACTCGATTTTTTTGGCAAAAAAACCCAGAATTACATTCTGGCAATCGAATTTAGTTTATTTCGGTTATGAATCAAATATTTTCAATTTGTCACTAGAAGTTGATTTTTGTCGTTTCTAACTCGATTTCAGTAATCAAATTCGGTCTTTTTTCGGTTGTGCTTCAAAAATTCCCAATTCATCACTGGAAATTGAATTTTGTCGTTTCTTACTCGATTTTTTGGCCAAAAACCCAGAATCACATTCTGGCAATCGAATTTAGTTTTTTTCGGTTATGAATCAAATATTTTCAATTTGTCACTAGAAGTTGATTTTTGTCGTTTCTACCTCGATTTTAGCAATCAAATTCGGTCTTTTTTCGGTTGTGCTTCAAAAATTTCCAATTCATCACTAGAAATTGAATTTTGTCGTTTCTTATTCGATTTTTTCGGCAAAAAACCCAGAAATACATTCTGGCAAACGAATTAAGTTTTTTAGGTTACGAATCAAATATTTCCAATATGTCACTAGAAGTTGATTTTTGTCGTTTCTAACTCAATTTTATCGGCAAAAAACCCAGAATTACATTCTAGCAATCGAATTCAGTATTTTTCTGGTTATGCTTCAAAATCATCCAACTTGTCACAAGAAATTGAATTTTGTCGTTTCTAACTTGATTTTTTCGGCAAAAAACCCAGAATTACATTCTGGCAATCGAATTAAGTTTTTTTCGGTTATGAATCAAATATTTCCAATATGTCACTAGAAGTTGATTTTTGTCGTTTCTAACTCAATTTTATCGGCAAAATACCCAGAAATACATTCTAGCAATCGAATTCAGTATTTTTCTGGTTATGCTTCAAAATCTTCCAACTTGTCACAAGAAATTGAATTTTGTCGTTTCTTACTTGATTTTTTCGGCAAAAAACCCAGAATTACATTCTGGCAATCGAATTTAGTTTTTTTCGGTTATGAATCAAATATTTTCAATTTGTCACTAGAAAATGATTTTTGTCGTTTCTACCTCGATTTTAGCAATCAAATTCGGTCTTTTTTCGGTTGTGCTTCAAAAATTTCCAATTCATCACTAGAAATTGAATTTTGTCGTTTCTTATTCGATTTTTTCGGCAAAAAACCCAGAAATACATTCTGGCAAACGAATTAAGTTTTTTTAGGTTACGAATCAAATATTTCCAATATGTCACTAGAAGTTGATTTTTGTCGTTTCTAACTCAATTTTATCGGCAAAAAACCCAGAATTACATTCTAGCAATCGAATTCAGTATTTTTCTGGTTATGCTTCAAAATCTTCCAACTTGTCACAAGAAATTGAATTTTGTCGTTTCTAACTTGATTTTTTCGGCAAAAAACCCAGAATTACATTCTGGCAATCGAATTTAGTTTATTTCGGTTATGAATCAAATATTTTCAATTTGTCACTAGAAGTTGATTTTTGTCGTTTCTAACTCAATTTTATCGGCAAAATGTCCAGAATTACATTCTAGCAATCGAATTCAGTATTTTTCTGGTTATGCTTCAAAATCTTCCAACTTGTCACAAGAAATTGAATTTTGTTGTTTCTAACTCGATTTTTTCGGCAAAAAAACCCAGAATTACATTCTGGCAATCGAATTTAGTTTATTTCGGTTATGAATCAAATATTTTCAATTTGTCACTAGAAGTTGATTTTTGTCGTTTCTAACTCGATTTCAGTAATCAAATTCGGTCTTTTTTCGGTTGTGCTTCAAAAATTCCCAATTCATCACTGGAAATTGAATTTTGTCGTTTCTTACTCGATTTTTTGGCCAAAAACCCAGAATCACATTCTGGCAATCGAATTTAGTTTATTTCTGTTATGAATCAAATATTTTCAATTTGTCACTAGAAGTTGATTTTTGTCGTTTCTAACTCGATTTTAGCAATCAAATTCGGTCTTTTTTCGGTTGTGCTTCAAAAATTTCCAATTCATCACTAGAAATTGAATTTTGTCGTTTCTTACTCGATTTTTTCGGCCAAAAACCCAGAATCACATTCTGGCAAACGAATTAAGTTTTTTTCGGTTATGAATCAAATATTTCCAATATGTCACTAGAAGTTGATTTTTGTCGTTTCTAACTCAATTTTATCGGCAAAATACCCAGAATTACATTCTAGCAATCGAATTCAGTATTTTTCTGGTTATGCTTCAAAATCTTCCAACTTGTCACAAGAAATTGAATTTTGTCGTTTCTAACTTGATTTTTTCGGCAAAAAACCCAGAAATACATTCTGGCAAACGAATTAAGTTTTTTTAGGTTACGAATCAAATATTTCCAATATGTCACTAGAAGTTGATTTTTGTCGTTTCTAACTCAATTTTATCGGCAAAACACCCAGAATTACATTCTAGCAATCGAATTCAGTATTTTTCTGGTTATGCTTCAAAATCATCCAACTTGTCACAAGAAATTGAATTTTGTCGTTTCTAACTTGATTTTTTCGGCAAAAAAACCCAGAATTACATTCTGGCAATCGAATTAAGTTTTTTTCGGTTATGAATCAAATATTTCCAATATGTCACTAGAAGTTGATTTTTGTCGTTTCTAACTCAATTTTATCGGCAAAATACCCAGAAATACATTCTAGCAATCGAATTCAGTATTTTTCTGGTTATGCTTCAAAATCTTCCAACTTGTCACAAGAAATTGAATTTTGTCGTTTCTTACTTGATTTTTTCGGCAAAAAACCCAGAATTACATTCTGGCAATCGAATTTAGTTTTTTTCGGTTATGAATCAAATATTTTCAATTTGTCACTAGAAGTTGATTTTTGTCGTTTCTACCTCGATTTTAGCAATCAAATTCGGTCTTTTTTCGGTTGTGCTTCAAAAATTTCCAATTCATCACTAGAAATTGAATTTTGTCGTTTCTTATTCGATTTTTTCGGCAAAAAACCCAGAAATACATTCTGGCAAACGAATTAAGTTTTTTTAGGTTACGAATCAAATATTTCCAATATGTCACTAGAAGTTGATTTTTGTCGTTTCTAACTCAATTTTATCGGCAAAAAACCCAGAATTACATTCTAGCAATCGAATTCAGTATTTTTCTGGTTATGCTTCAAAATCATCCAACTTGTCACAAGAAATTGAATTTTGTCGTTTCTAACTTGATTTTTTCGGCAAAAAACCCAGAATTACATTCTGGCAATCGAATTAAGTTTTTTTCGGTTATGAATCAAATATTTCCAATATGTCACTAGAAGTTGATTTTTGTCGTTTCTAACTCAATTTTATCGGCAAAATACCCAGAAATACATTCTAGCAATCGAATTCAGTATTTTTCTGGTTATGCTTCAAAATTTTCCAACTTGTCACAAGAAATTGAATTTTGTCGTTTCTAACTTGATTTTTTCGGCAAAAAAACCCAGAATTACATTCTGGCAATCGAATTTAGTTTTTTTCGGTTATGAATCAAATATTTTCAATTTGTCACTAGAAGTTGATTTTTGTCGTTTCTAACTCGATTTTAGCAATCAAATTCGGTCTTTTTTCGGTTGTGCTTCAAAAATTTCCAATTCATCACTAGAAATTGAATTTTGTCGTTTCTTACTCGATTTTTTCGGCCAAAAACCCAGAATCACATTCTGGCAAACGAATTAAGTTTTTTTCGGTTATGAATCAAATATTTCCAATATGTCACTAGAAGTTGACTTTTGTCGTTTCTAACTCAATTTTATCGGCAAAAAACCCAGAATTACATTCTAGCAATCGAATTCAGTATTTTTCTGGTTATGCTTCAAAATCTTCCAACTTGTCACAAGAAATTGAATTTTGTTGTTTCTAACTCGATTTTTTCGGCAAAAAACCCAGAATTACATTCTGGCAATCGAATTTAGTTTATTTCGGTTATGAATCAAATATTTTCAATTTGTCACTAGAAGTTGATTTTTGTCGTTTCTAACTCAATTTTATCGGCAAAATGTCCAGAATTACATTCTAGCAATCGAATTCAGTATTTTTCTGGTTATGCTTCAAAATCTTCCAACTTGTCACAAGAAATTGAATTTTGTTGTTTCTAACTCGATTTTTTCGGCAAAAAAACCCTGAATTACATTCTGGCAATCGAATTTAGTTTATTTCGGTTATGAATCAAATATTTTCAATTTGTCACTAGAAGTTGATTTTTGTCGTTTCTAACTCGATTTCAGTAATCAAATTCGGTCTTTTTTCGGTTGTGCTTCAAAAATTCCCAATTCATCACTGGAAATTGAATTTTGTCGTTTCTTACTCGATTTTTTGGCCAAAACCCAGAATCACATTCTGGCAATCGAATTTAGTTTATTTCTGTTATGAATCAAATATTTTCAATTTGTCACTAGAAGTTGATTTTTGTCGTTTCTAACTCGATTTTAGCAATCAAATTCGGTCTTTTTTCGGTTGTGCTTCAAAAATTTCCAATTCATCACTAGAAATTGAATTTTGTCGTTTCTTACTCGATTTTTTCGGCCAAAAACCCAGAATCACATTCTGGCAAACGAATTAAGTTTTTTTCGGTTATGAATCAAATATTTCCAATATGTCACTAGAAGTTGATTTTTGTCGTTTCTAACTCAATTTTATCGGCAAAATACCCAGAATTACATTCTAGCAATCGAATTCAGTATTTTTCTGGTTATGCTTCAAAATCTTCCAACTTGTCACAAGAAATTGAATTTTGTCGTTTCTAACTTGATTTTTTCGGCAAAAAACCCAGAATTACATTCTGGCAATCGAATTTAGTTTTTTTCGGTTATGAATCAAATATTTTCAATTTGTCACTAGAAGTTGATTTTTGTCGTTTCTAACTCGATTTTAGCAATCAAATTCGGTCTTTTTTCGGTTGTGCTTCAAAAATTTCCAATTCATCACTAGAAATTGAATTTTGTCGTTTCTTACTCGATTTTTTCGGCCAAAAACCCAGAATCACATTCTGGCAAACGAATTAAGTTTTTTTCGGTTATGAATCAAATATTTCCAATATGTCACTAGAAGTTGACTTTTGTCGTTTCTAACTCAATTTTATCGGCAAAAAACCCAGAATTACATTCTAGCAATCGAATTCAGTATTTTTCTGGTTATGCTTCAAAATCTTCCAACTTGTCACAAGAAATTGAATTTTGTTGTTTCTAACTCGATTTTTTCGGCAAAAAACCCAGAATTACATTCTGGCAATCGAATTTAGTTTATTTCGGTTATGAATCAAATATTTTCAATTTGTCACTAGAAGTTGATTTTTGTCGTTTCTAACTCAATTTTATCGGCAAAATGTCCAGAATTACATTCTAGCAATCGAATTCAGTATTTTTCTGGTTATGCTTCAAAATCTTCCAACTTGTCACAAGAAATTGAATTTTGTTGTTTCTAACTCGATTTTTTCGGCAAAAAAACCCAGAATTACATTCTGGCAATCGAATTTAGTTTATTTCGGTTATGAATCAAATATTTTCAATTTGTCACTAGAAGTTGATTTTTGTCGTTTCTAACTCGATTTCAGTAATCAAATTCGGTCTTTTTTCGGTTGTGCTTCAAAAATTCCCAATTCATCACTGGAAATTGAATTTTGTCGTTTCTTACTCGATTTTTTGGCCAAAAACCCAGAATCACATTCTGGCAATCGAATTTAGTTTATTTCTGTTATGAATCAAATATTTTCAATTTGTCACTAGAAGTTGATTTTTGTCGTTTCTAACTCGATTATAGCAATCAAATTCGGTCTTTTTTCGGTTGTGCTTCAAAAATTTCCAATTCATCACTAGAAATTGAATTTTGTCGTTTCTTACTCGATTTTTTCGGCCAAAAACCCAGAATCACATTCTGGCAAACGAATTAAGTTTTTTTCGGTTATGAATCAAATATTTCCAATATGTCACTAGAAGTTGATTTTTGTCGTTTCTAACTCAATTTTATCGGCAAAATACCCAGAATTACATTCTAGCAATCGAATTCAGTATTTTTCTGGTTATGCTTCAAAATCTTCCAACTTGTCACAAGAAATTGAATTTTGTCGTTTCTAACTTGATTTTTTCGGCAAAAAACCCAGAATTACATTCTGGCAATCGAATTTAGTTTTTTTCGGTTATGAATCAAATATTTTCAATTTGTCACTAGAAGTTGATTTTTGTCGTTTCTACCTCGATTTTAGCAATCAAATTCGGTCTTTTTTCGGTTGTGCTTCAAAATTTCCAATTCATCACTAGAAATTGAATTTTGTCGTTTCTTATTCGATTTTTTCGGCAAAAAACCCAGAAATACATTCTGGCAAACGAATTAAGTTTTTTTAGGTTACGAATCAAATATTTCCAATATGTCACTAGAAGTTGATTTTTGTCGTTTCTAACTCAATTTTATCGGCAAAACACCCAGAATTACATTCTAGCAATCGAATTCAGTATTTTTCTGGTTATGCTTCAAAATCATCCAACTTGTCACAAGAAATTGAATTTTGTCGTTTCTAACTTGATTTTTTCGGCAAAAAACCCAGAATTACATTCTGGCAATCGAATTAAGTTTTTTTCGGTTATGAATCAAATATTTCCAATATGTCACTAGAAGTTGATTTTTGTCGTTTCTAACTCAATTTTATCGGCAAAATACCCAGAAATACATTCTAGCAATCGAATTCAGTATTTTTCTGGTTATGCTTCAAAATCTTCCAACTTGTCACAAGAAATTGAATTTTGTCGTTTCTAACTTGATTTTTTCGGCAAAAAAACCAGAATTACATTCTGGCAATCGAATTTAGTTTTTTTCGGTTATGAATCAAATATTTTCAATTTGTCACTAGAAGTTGATTTTTGTCGTTTCTAACTCGATTTTAGCAATCAAATTCGGTCTTTTTTCGGTTGTGCTTCAAAAATTTCCAATTCATCACTAGAAATTGAATTTTGTCGTTTCTTACTCGATTTTTTCGGCCAAAAACCCAGAATCACATTCTGGCAAACGAATTAAGTTTTTTTCGGTTATGAATCAAATATTTCCAATATGTCACTAGAAGTTGACTTATGTCGTTTCTAACTCAATTTTATCGGCAAAAAACCCAGAATTACATTCTAGCAATCGAATTCAGTATTTTTCTGGTTATGCTTCAAAATCTTCCAACTTGTCACAAGAAATTGAATTTTGTCGTTTCTAACTTGATTTTTTCGGCAAAAAACCCAGAATTACATTCTGGCAATCGAATTTAGTTTTTTTCGGTTATGAATCAAATATTTTCAATTTGTCACTAGAAGTTGATTTTTGTCGTTTCTACCTCGATTTTAGCAATCAAATTCGGTCTTTTTTCGGTTGTGCTTCAAAAATTTCCAATTCATCACTAGAAATTGAATTTTGTCGTTTCTTATTCGATTTTTTCGGCAAAAAACCCAGAAATACATTCTGGCAAACGAATTAAGTTTTTTTAGGTTACGAATCAAATATTTCCAATATGTCACTAGAAGTTGATTTTTGTCGTTTCTAACTCAATTTTATCGGCAAAACACCCAGAATTACATTCTAGCAATCGAATTCAGTATTTTTCTGGTTATGCTTCAAAATCATCCAACTTGTCACAAGAAATTGAATTTTGTCGTTTCTAACTTGATTTTTTCGGCAAAAAACCCAGAATTACATTCTGGCAATCGAATTAAGTTTTTTTCGGTTATGAATCAAATATTTCCAATATGTCACTAGAAGTTGATTTTTGTCGTTTCTAACTCAATTTTATCGGCAAAATACCCAGAAATACATTCTAGCAATCGAATTCAGTATTTTTCTGGTTATGCTTCAAAATCTTCCAACTTGTCACAAGAAATTGAATTTTGTCGTTTCTAACTTGATTTTTTCGGCAAAAAACCCAGAATTACATTCTGGCAATCGAATTTAGTTTTTCTCGGTTATGAATCAAATATTTTCAATTTGTCACTAGAAGTTGATTTTTGTCGTTTCTAACTCGATTTTAGCAATCAAATTCGGTCTTTTTTCGGTTGTGCTTCAAAAATTTCCAATTCATCACTAGAAATTGAATTTTGTCGTTTCTTACTCGATTTTTTTCGGCCAAAAACCCAGAATCACATTCTGGCAAACGAATTAAGTTTTTTTCGGTTATGAATCAAATATTTCCAATATGTCACTAGAAGTTGACTTATGTCGTTTCTAACTCAATTTTATCGGCAAAAAACCCAGAATTACATTCTAGCAATCGAATTCAGTATTTTTCTGGTTATGCTTCAAAATCTTCCAACTTGTCACAAGAAATTGAATTTTGTTGTTTCTAACTCGATTTTTTCGGCAAAAAACCCAGAATTACATTCTGGCAATCGAATTTAGTTTATTTCGGTTATGAATCAAATATTTTCAATTTGTCACTAGAAGTTGATTTTTGTCGTTTCTAACTCGATTTCAGTAATCAAATTCGGTCTTTTTTCGGTTGTGCTTCAAAAATTTCCAATTCATCACTGGAAATTGAATTTTGTCGTTTCTTACTCGATTTTTTGGCAAAAAACCCAGAATCACATTCTGGCAATCGAATTTAGTTTATTTCTGTTATGAATCAAATATTTTCAATTTGTCACTAGAAGTTGATTTTTGTCGTTTCTAACTCGATTTTAGCAATCAAATTCGGTCTTTTTTCGGTTGTGCTTCAAAAATTTCCAATTCATCACTAGAAATTGAATTTTGTCGTTTCTTACTCGATTTTTTCGGCCAAAAACCCAGAATCACATTCTGGCAAACGAATTAAGTTTTTTTCGGTTATGAATCAAATATTTCCAATATGTCACTAGAAGTTGATTTTTGTCGTTTCTAACTCAATTTTATCGGCAAAATACCCAGAATTACATTCTAGCAATCGAATTCAGTATTTTTCTGGTTATGCTTCAAAATCTTCCAACTTGTCACAAGAAATTGAATTTTGTCGTTTCTAACTTGATTTTTTCGGCAAAAAACCCAGAATTACATTCTGGCAATCGAATTTAGTTTTTTTCGGTTATGAATCAAATATTTTCAATTTGTCACTAGAAGTTGATTTTTGTCGTTTCTAACTCGATTTTAGCAATCAAATTCGGTCTTTTTTCGGTTGTGCTTCAAAAATTTCCAATTCATCACTAGAAATTGAATTTTGTCGTTTCTTATTCGATTTTTTCGGCAAAAAACCCAGAAATACATTCTGGCAAACGAATTAAGTTTTTTTAGGTTACGAATCAAATATTTCCAATATGTCACTAGAAGTTGATTTTTGTCGTTTCTAACTCAATTTTAACGGCAAAAAACCCAGAATTACATTCTAGCAATCGAATTCAGTATTTTTCTGGTTATGCTTCAAAATCATCCAACTTGTCACAAGAAATTGAATTTTGTCGTTTCTAACTTGATTTTTTCGGCAAAAAACCCAGAATTACATTCTGGCAATCGAATTAAGTTTTTTTCGGTTATGAATCAAATATTTCCAATATGTCACTAGAAGTTGATTTTTGTCGTTTCTAACTCAATTTTATCGGCAAAATACCCAGAAATACATTCTAGCAATCGAATTCAGTATTTTTCTGGTTATGCTTCAAAATCTTCCAACTTGTCACAAGAAATTGAATTTTGTCGTTTCTAACTTGATTTTTTCGGCAAAAAACCCAGAATTACATTCTGGCAATCGAATTTAGTTTTTTTCGGTTATGAATCAAATATTTTCAATTTGTCACTAGAAGTTGATTTTTGTCGTTTCTAACTCGATTTTAGCAATCAAATTCGGTCTTTTTTCGGTTGTGCTTCAAAAATTTCCAATTCATCACTAGAAATTGAATTTTGTCGTTTCTTATTCGATTTTTTCGGCAAAAAACCCAGAAATACATTCTGGCAAACGAATTAAGTTTTTTTAGGTTACGAATCAAATATTTCCAATATGTCACTAGAAGTTGATTTTTGTCGTTTCTAACTCAATTTTATCGGCAAAAAACCCAGAATTACATTCTAGCAATCGAATTCAGTATTTTTCTGGTTATGCTTCAAAATCATCCAACTTGTCACAAGAAATTGAATTTTGTCGTTTCTAACTTGATTTTTTCGGCAAAGAACCCAGAATTACATTCCGGCAATCGAATTAAGTTTTTTTCGGTTATGAATCAAATATTTCTAGTATTTTCTAGGTTGTGAATAAAACATTTCCAACTTGCCACTGGAAGTTAATTTTTGTCGTTTTTGATTCAATTTTTCCGGCAAAAAAACCCAGAATTACATTTTAGCAATCGAATTCAGTATTTTTTCGGTAATGCTCCAAAATCTTCCAACTCGTCACTAGAAATTGAATTTTGTCGTCTAACTCAATTTTTTCACCTAGGATATATTCTGGCAATCAAATTTAGTAGTTTTTCGGATGTGAATAAAAAATTTCCAATTTTTCACAAGAAATTGATTTAAGTCGTTTCTAAGTCGAATTTCCCGGCAAAAAACCCAGAATTACATTATAGCAATCGAATTCAGTGTTTTTTGGTTATGCTTCGAAAGCTTCCAACTTGTCACTAGAAATTAAATTTTATCGTTTCTAACTAATTTTTTTCGGCAAAACACCCAGAATATATTCTGGCAATCGAATTTAGTAGTTTTTCGGATATGAATAAAAAAATTTCAATTTGTCACAAGAAATTGATTTAAGTCGTTTCTAACTCGAATTTCCCGGCAAAAAACTCAGAATTACATTCTAGGAATCGAACTCAGAATTTTTTCGATTATGCTTCAAAAGTTTTCAATTTGTCACTAGAAGTTGATTTTTGTCATTTCTAACTCGATTTTAGCAATCTAATTCGGTATTTTTTCTGTTATGCTTCAAAAATTTTCAATTCGTCACTAGAAATTGAATGTTGTTGTTTCTAACTCGATTTCTCCAGCAAAAAACCCAGAAATATATCCTAGCAATCGAATTCAGTGTTTTTTCAGTTATGCTTCAAAAATTTCCAACTTGTCACTAGAAATTGAATTTTGCCGTTTCTAACTCAATTTTTTCGGCAATACACCCAAAATGCATTCTGACAATCGAATTTAGAAGTTTTTCGGATATGAATGAAAAAATTCCAATTTGTCACAAGAAATTGTGACGTATCTAACTCTGATTTTCCGGCAAAAAACCCAGAATTACATGCTAGCCATCGAATTCAGTATTTTTTCGCTTATGCTTCAAAAATTTCCTAGTTGTCACTTTAACTAGCAATCTAGTTCATTATTTTTTTGGTTATGAATTAAACATTTCTTTGTCACTAGAAATAAATTTTTTCGTTTCTAACTCGATATTTCCGGCAAAAAAAACAGAATTACATTCTAAGAATCGAATATGGTATATTTTCGGTTATGAATAAAAAATCTCCAACTTGTCACTCCAATACCAGACAGCGCAGTTTCGACCCGCCAGAGGTCTCATCAGTGGTACTAGATCGGTTCAATAATGCAAAGCTCGAAGTCGTTTTGTCCTAAGGCGGACAAACTTTTGAAAAGTTAGTGGCGATGTGTGATGACATATCTCAGAATCGTGCTATTCTGTTTATTTCTGTTCCGAGTCATTCTGTATTCTGTGACATTTTGTGTGCCTAACTTTCACAACAAAGATGGATGTACTGACTATGGTTTTTCTTCTTCTAGCATATTACGAAGTCTAACGCCTGGTACCAATATGTGCTATAAGATGCTATATGATATTTTCCAATGCATTTTATAGTATAACTGAATGTTATAAGTTCGTAGCCAACATTTATATTCATAAAATTGCTAACCACAATTATATAAAACTGAAAAAGTCAACGCAACCTTTAGGAGGCACAGGGAGTTGGCAACAAGATCTAAGCCTTAACTCACACAACTATATTAATGAATGGTTGTGGGCCACTTTTCATGCAGTTTTGGAAATTTACACGAGCCTCCCCTCAGTCTCCCCACTCTTTGAGAAAAAGGTCCGTTATTCATGCGATTTGAAAAATGCCCAGCTACCAATAAATCGGTCCCTATATACTGCCAAAAAGGAATATATATATATATATAATAATATATATATATATATATATATATATATATATATATATATATAATAATTTAATAATTTTTTTGAAATAGAACATGTTGGCCTTTTTTAGATCATCTGGAAGGATATTATATAAACTGAAATTTAAAGAATTATTTGCCAATTTGGTAAGTCTATATCTGGGTATTCTGATATTGTGTGCTCCTCTAATATTATGTTGATGAATATCAGACTGTAACTAAGTTTGGTAGATTCTTATGGATCTCCACAAGAGTACTTAAAATGACTAGGCAAGGCAGAGTCATGATGTTCAACTTTTTGAGCAGTGGTCGGGCAGTCTCTCTATACTTGGCATTAGCCAAGATCCTTATAGCTTTTTTTGCTGTCGAAATACACCTCATGCAGCAGATGAGCTACCCCAAAGCAATATTCCAATATTCCGACGACAGTGTCATCGAGCACCTCCCACTCAGCGAAATTATCAAAAAGTGGAACTGAAATTCAAATAACACTCCCTCTCCCACACCTCAATCAGAAATATTAAAACTTCAAAATTAGTTGTGAGAAGTGTTAGTACTGCACAAGTTGTCATCAGGAGAGTTGCATTCGTAGATATTCAGGGATTAATTGTAAATGGACTGTTCATCCCTAAAGAACTCACCATCGAAATTGGGTTTGAACGGAGCCATTACATATTCATGCATCCACAACCGTTTGCCGCATTAAATAATCAAGACAAGAAAACCTCATCTTATTTGGAAAGAAATGTCCATGCTATTCGGTACTCTGATGGAGATATCGACTATTTCGAACTGAACAAAATACTTCAATCCGAATTGCTGAATGCTGTCAACTACATTTACGTTCGTGGTGAGCAAAAATCAGAATTTTTGCGACAGAAATGTATAACTTCCGGAGTTAATCCTATAATCATTGATGTTTGCAAATTTGACGGAACACCTTATGCAACTGAAAACTTTGAAAAAGATGTGAATCCATGTCATGCTACTGGATAATTTTCATGTACTGAAAGAAATGTGAAACGTCAACGCCGATGGTTTTCGAACACGATATTACCTTTGTGATTTGACATGGAGAGACTATGTAAAATCATTAGGTGCCAATATGCTTCCGACAGCTTCAGATATATCATCCGCTTGTAAAAAAATCGATGATTTCATTGATAAACACATCGATCGCTATGATATATATATATATATATATATATATATATATATATATATATATATATATATATATATATGCGGAGATATATAAAAAAATGGATCAATCGGAAAAAGATACTGATGAATTTCATTACTACTGCTGAAATGTCTACAACTAAATATGGTGAACACTACAAAAGTTGCCCCTGGTCGAATCCCAATACCCAATGCGGTCCTGATACATGTGAATGCGCATTCATATTTCGAAATTTATTAGAAGCTGAAATGTTATAATCAACACTATTATTATTATTATTTTTTTTTTTTTTTTTTTCACCGTAGTGTGCGCTGGTCAGGCCCTATCCCCCGAAGCCCCGATACATTCGGGAGGGCGCGCCAGCATAATCAACCAATGACCACTCCCCACACCGTGGGGTAAGTGATCATTGGGTCCGAGAATCATGTGCCCTGAGCAAACGCAGTGAGCCAAGAATGACAGCCTTCTGCATCTGTGCGGCTAAGATTTCTGCCTTAATGCGGCAAGCCGGTATGATTTTGAGATTCGAGAGTAGAGAAGACATCATTCCACCAAGGACTCCAACAATCAGAACGACCATCTTGACAGAGTGATCTGGATAGAGTCTGCGGAGTTCGAAGAGAAAATCTCGATATTTTATCCGTTTTTCCTCCTCTTTTCTGACGATATTCGTCTCGCCAGGAGCTGAAAACTCCACGACAAATATCGTCTTGATCTGGTGGTCGAGAAGAACTACATCAGGCTTATTAGCTTGTATGAGCCTGAGGGTGTGGATAATATTAATATTGTATTATTATTATTATTATTATTATTATTATTATTAATATGAATATTATGAAAAACTGTGACTATTTGTATTTTCAATAAAAAAATTCTATTGAAACACACCCTGTATATACTTTTTTCTTCATCTACACAATAATTTTCCTCCTTTTGATGTGCTGCACGTCACGCCATCTGTGTTTATATGTAAGCAAAATCAAAATCTTCCTGATTCATTTCTCCTGATGATGTCAACTTGGTTAACGAAGATGCTGCTCAGTGTCTTTCTGACATGATGGATCATACGTTGAAACGTTAGACCCTCGTTACCGTTTTTTTTTCTCGATCGAAAATGCTGCTCAGTGCCTTTCTGGCATGTTGGATCGCACGTTGAAACGTTAGACCCCGGTAATCATTGCCGTTGACGACGTCATTTTTTCCATGCTTGATTTCAAAAAACCGGCAACGCCTCATGAGCCACATCGCCCCCATAAACAACGCTTTATGTTACATCCGACAACACCGAACGGTTTGCGCTGCCAAACGATTGTTATTCACACACTCTCATGCAAAACCAAATTTGAGGTTATGTGCAAAAATTGAGGCACTTTCCGCCTTGTATTTTTACTAAATACACCCACATATATCCACACCTTTCTTCGTATGACTCAAATATCTACAATATCAACAAACATTTCAAAATTTCCCATTCTCAATATGTTGGTGATTTTTCTCTATCAATTTTTCAGACATAGTGGGATTTCCAAAAAAATTTTTATTACAAACCTGTTGTTGTCACTCTGTATTAAAATTATTGTATTGGAAATATAGAAAATGTTAAAATTTGTAGTGTGTGATTTTGAATACCTTTACCCACCTTGTTATTGTTACTATCGTCCAAATTCAAACAAACCAATCACAAGACTAATTATTATCATAAAAACACCTTTTAATTGATTGTTTATCGTAGTTTTTGTTGTTTTCAATAACTTTTCAATTATTATCCACACTTGGAATGCAAAAATGATGATCTCAATGAATCAATTTAAATAGTTATATTTGTAATGTTCAAAATATTTTGGTCTCCACATTGGCTGATATTGTTAATTATTTAAATTTACAAACATTTCTTGAAATATTCCCATACCTCAATTTATCTCACGAACGTTGATAACATAATTACAATAAATAAAAAATCTGACTCATCTCAAATTATCCTTTGTACTTTTCATTTCGAACCAACAGCTACACCGACAATCTCAAGAAACCGCGAACAAAATTGCATTTCAATTTTTTTTACACTCAGCAATAGGAACTTACTTGAGATAACGGTACAGCCTACGGAAATCTCATCAAATTGAATGAACGTAATAAATATGGTTGGAAAAAATAGTTCTGTGTGAATACATGGTCCGGCAACAGGACTTTGTACGAAATCCATTTTCCGGATTGTAATGAAAATGCTGAAATTTCTACACACACTTCACATACAAGTTGTGACAAGTAGTTGTATGATGATGACGTCATAAGCATACACAAATGGTTTCTTATTCTGGGTGTCGATATATATAAAATGAGTATGTTTTTCATTGGGATCACACACACACATTGAAACACCCCCATTACAGCATATTTCATCACATCTTGGTGACCTGTCATTTTGTTTCACCTAACATAGTTACGTTACGCTTTTTACGAAAACGATACACGCTTTTTATGAAATTTTCGCGAAATTTTCGAAACACGCAATCATAAATTACAAATATGACCAAGATACCAGATCGTTTAGGAATTATATATGCATTTTACATAACCCAGATACTGTATACGAAGGGGACGATGAAACGCTAAATACCGTTTTTTCCTCAAACGACACTCTATATACATTTTCTGTAATGTTTACCTACATTTATTCAAATTTAGCTATTGATGGTAGCTTGGTTAACGAACTCAGTGTCCTTCTAACACATGGAAACGCACGTTACCCCCTTCCACTCCACTAGGTTACGTTAGGTTAGGTCCACAGTGGGTGGGTCTATTCTAGTCTCCATCGCAACCCACAAGGGCTTATCGTGGCTCACATGACCAAATGGTAAAAGTACGGATCTGCCAAACTCTAAAAACCTGATTCGGTTCCCTAGCGGGGCAATCATAAAGTATGTAATGCTGTTTCGTCATTTTTTTCCAAAAGCAGAGACTGAGACACACTGATTTTTCTCTACTCCACACTGACGTCATCACCTTCTTCCTCATATACACACACATATTGCATCATATAACTCTTACACACGTCACATCCACCTTGAATTGGGTATTCCACAAGGTTCCGCAATGAGGTCTAAAAATGACTAAAGTCAAGCTCCATAAGAAAAACGCATTGGATTTTGAGCTAGAAACGATGTTTTTTTATTAAATGGCGTATTTTGAGACACCCTGTATAGTCATGTTTTTTTGTTTAACGCTGGACGCCATGTTTTTTTCTTCAATTCGATTTTTCATTCATTATTATTTTTATAATTCAACCGCGTTGCTATCACGCTCTTCTAATTTATCATCGAGTTGTTCACGCTCAATTTTGAAACCGTCAACGCTACATTGCCTCATAAACAATGATTTATTTTACAACCGACAACACCTGCTGCGTAAAACATCAATACCATCTCCATCTCTCTTTGCTTCGATTACGTCACACGCGTCTCTCGCTCTTACACACACATACAAATATTTATATGAAATATTAATTCTTTCTTTCCCAAATCTACGTATATTTTTCTATCTTCAACATGATAATGACGATTACAACCTCCCTAACATTCTACAGAAATAAAAAAAATGCGGTCAAGTATATAAAATGAGTCAATTCCGGTCCCCACAAAACTTACTCTGTAAATACCCATCATTCGCAGTTACTTTCAATATCTTACGTTGGTGTAGAGGCTAAGAACGATGTCTACCACGCGGACGTCCTGGGTTCGATTCTCATAACTATGAACTTTTTTATGACTTCACGAAACAAAAATGTGTTGAGCAAAAAGCTGTGCTGGATTATTTATTCCACAGAAGATTCAAATCTCCCGCTACAATGTTCTGAGATGCGAAAGCGTGTGCTGTGATTGAATGGCGAGTTGCGTGACAGTTTGAGGACGCAACGTGACAATTTGGTACACTCTGATTGGTTCACCGCTGGGTGACAGGACACCACGTGATAATTTGGTTGACTGGATGGTCTGTCTGCCTTGCGAGCTGAAAAGCAACCTGGCTGGTGTGATGAAGTCACCGCCTGCCGTCTGTCTCGCTCAATCCGGGGGACCTCTACTCATGAGCCTCATGGCAATTATGGAATCTAGGTTTACCATAAATATCTAATGAGCACCTAATTATCACTTCATCCTCTTGCCCTTATTCATTGAGAAACGTACTGTGAAAACTCAGTACATCAGTCATGGTGGTTTTTAGGTCCATGAGCCCAATAGGCATTATAGAATCTGGGTTTGCTATGAATATCTAGTGAGCACTCAATGAGAACAATTTTGATTGTCCTATGTCACTATATGTATTAGTTCACGAGCATTTCATGACTTTATTGCATTTTGTTAGTTTTTTTTCTCAAATCAGGTATCCCTGATTTGAGAAAATCTTTTTCATCCTAATTTATTTATCATCCTCGTTTTCGAGAGACCTGATTCTTAGATCTGTTATTTAGCGAAATTGAAAGCTTTTTGGGAAGGAAGGTTTTTGGCTTCCTACTACTCCATCTTAATACAATCTTCCAAAGAAAGGAAGGAAGTAATCAATTTTGAAATAAGTAACTCTATACATGGATGTGTAGATCATGCGAAGAAGCAACTTTCAGCCCTCCTGAAACAGCCCTCCTGAAACAGCTACTTTCATGAACACTGAATTATACAGAAGATACTTTTCTTTACTCAGTTTGTATTCCAAACATTCGTTATGGAATAAAATCAGATATCATTCACATGAGTTCTACTTTAAATGAATGGTAACAAATTGCACTTACATGGAACACTGTCATCCTCACTGGTAGAGCCTTAGGGCTCTTCAGTACCAATCTGGATAACATTATAGAAAATACACACGAATATTCCCAAAAATCAATCACTCCTAAAAATATAACCCCTTCAATTCAAACATGAAAGCTTTTGTTCATTAATTAGCACTTATATAATAAGCACCTAATAGTGGTTCTTCAACATTCATTCATTTTAATTTTTATTGCGTTGCTAGAATTACATAATGCTAGCAACGAAACTTTAAGTATTGAGTTGGGGTAGTTGGGATGTAAGATACAGAGCACATAATTTTTGACTTCGGTGCTAAAAAGTACCCGATTTTGACATTTTGGAAATGCGATTTCTGTACTTTGCGTCGCTGGCGTAACAGAGCTTGGGATTTCTTATTGTTTTTACAAAACTTGTTACTGATATTTAATTTTCAGCTGCTTCTTTTTGATCTGAATTTCTGTTTGCTGACCATCATGAGATTCACTGTGTACAGAAGAAAACTTGCTGTCTGCATCCATTGATTCTCGAATAGATTTGTCATCGGTATTTGGATCTGTCGCGAAACAAAACTGTTCTTGAATTTCGCGAGCTCCTGTATATGGACCGCCCTCTAAGAGTAAACATCAAGAAAACATGGAAAAACGTTGGTTTTCCCAGAGTATTTCAGCTTCGTTCTGAAAATTAAGATGTGTAAATCCGTTTTCTAAGTGATAGAATAATCTTTTGCAAGATTTATCAGTATTCGCCAATTTAAAATAGAGAAAAGGTGGATTTTATGGAAAATGGCCTTTTCAGTTATATAGATAGGGAACTCGAGCTTCATTCAAAAAAGCATCGATAGAGATTTTTAGCAGCTTACGAATGAGACATCGATCGCGTTTAAAGCATTCAAGGTTCATTGTTTTATTAGAGTTTGAGTGCTAAAAAATAATGCATTTTTCAAACGCATTTTGCAATCAGAACGACTGAGAATATCGATACACAGCATAAGACTTTTCGTCTCAGGACGTCAAAACGAACATTTAGAATTTTCGCGATTTTCCGAAGATAGTCGAGCAAGGCCGAAGCCCTTTTGTTTTCGTTCAACGTACGACGCACATTGAAGAAGCGAGACGACGCATGAATGAAATGAGATGCAAACAGCTGCAAGTGGACATCAGAGACATGAAGGAGAGCGGCGTGTACTTCAAAGAACAGCGCCTGTATGAAAACAGGGTCGCTGGCAAATCCATATTAAATGAGTTTTTTTGATCGCAGACCCAACCTAACGTAACCTAACCATTGGGACCATCTACTGTGCTTCGATACCTTTCTACCTTATCCTGCGAGCGACCCTCATCGTAGGGTGCAGGGTCCTTGTTCTCAAACCACTAGCTCAGTTCACTCTGTAGGCCTTGGAAAGGAAAGTAGTTTCGCGATCCAAGGGTGAATGAACTTAAAATATTAGCTTTCCCTGAATCCTTCCCTCTATTTTTTCGTTAGAGTCATATTAGGGAAAAACTTGAAATTGAAATACATTAATGCCAACTCGCGAGACCACAAGTTTCAGTCAACCAAATTTCCCGTCAGACACGTTTAGCCGCCTGAATGCGACTCAGACCAACCGACGCGGAACCCCCAGGAATATGTTTTCACGGGAAACAGTATTCCGAGAACTTCGGTAGAATCAGCCAGTCTGAGGCTAGATAAACCCTGGGCATTGATAGTTTTTCCGCAAGTCAAATAGCTAGAGAACCAGACATGTCACTAAAGTCAGAGTCCTGAAGTCGCAAAAACACACCGCGAAATAGTTTATTGTTCAAAACCGTTTTGGGGCTTTGAACACTCCGAATATCATAAGGATGGATCAGGAAACCTTCGCGAGGGAACGTCAGGAGACGTTATTAAGGAATAAAGAAACTGGACATCATCTCCGAGGAGAACACAGAGCAAATCCCAATTAGGGCTTCGCGCGATGATGAATATGCGAGAGCTATCTCATATGCCGAAATCGGCCCCGGAATCGACAAAATCGCGTTTTGAAACGAATGCGGAGCAAACCGCAGAAATCGATGATTATTCCCGGCAGCGACAACCGGTAGGATGTTCGCGTCTAGATTTGAGAATTTTTCCCGATTGCAATGTTTTGAAAGAAAATGTTCAGGAGGTGCTGCCTACTTGTGTAGTAGACTCACCTAGAATTAATATTCACAGAGTGTACAGCCATCCTGTCACATTAATGAGTAGCGAAGCGACAAGGCTATTATCAAACCCGACTAAGAGTCGATGCAGCAGCAGATTAGGACAGAAAGCGCGGAATGCTGAATTCCTAATCGACGAAGGACAATTCGTCCGATGCCAGGAGTCGCGATGCCTCCAGAGGGAAACCCTAAGCGGTCCATGGGAAGCGGACATTCAGCGCACAAGTGTGCCGTTTGTCTAGAACGACGAGCTTGGAACTGGCACCCTAGCAGAAGAACTATGGGGTGGAGGTATGCCAGGGAGTCACCCTGAAGTCAAGAGAGACTTGGAGGTGGCTACACGGCGGGGCCAGTCCTCAAACAATACATATCAACCACGACCGAAAGATGAGCTAGCTGAGGCACAACAACCTCACGCCTTACTCAGGTCCAGAATGGACCCCAAAATCCTTGGGACTCAGATTAGGGAGGACAGGAGGCCGTTACGACGAAGTTGGGTGAATGCGACCGGCGAGGTCAGTGTCGCGGAACGCGCCCCCGCCACAAAACCCTTCTACCAGTACGGAGTACAGGTCCACCGTACACATGCACATTGTTTGGTCTATTTGTCTTCTCATCAACTTTAGCATTATTTTTTTTTGCGTCTTTTCGGTTTCTTTTTTCGGCAAGTCGTGTACTTGTCCCCAATTCGGATAAAATTCTGGCTTTGTATTTCCAAATTACTGTTCTTCATAGGCAACGAAAAACCATATGATTTGACTTTACCTGTGAATGATCTATTATTAGACATATCCAGTCTCGGATAACCAAATTACAACCCAATTTTTTTTTCTGTCAATAATAACTATGATATATTTTTTCAACAACGTTAAAACTAACACATATAATATCAAACTGATACAAAACATCAAATATAATTACACAGAATGTGAAAAATTCAAATCAAATGAACGAAATAAATTTCAATGCTAAATGTCGAGTAATGATTGATATGGTGTTCCTTCATCAACGACAAAAATTTCAAATTATAGAACTGTCTTTCGACGGGGAAATTTGGACGAGCCGGCTTATGCATTTTCCTCACAACCTGCCATTTTGCATTACTCATATCACTCCTCTATGACTTCTTCAAGGTGGTGAAGTTAAGTTCTTTACTGGGTACTCAGTTATAACGCCAACTAGCTTTTCCACAATACTCAAATGATCAGCTAATGCGTTAGTGATGTGTGATTTTTTACCGATGATGAATCAGAGTTCGGTGTGTTTTGAATCAATGTATTTTCCGACGTCAGGTAGCACGACTAAAATAAATTCTTGAACAGCCTTCAGGGTTAACTCCTTGGTTTCTCTAATTCGTCAACATATCCTTTAGTGTATTTACCGTCTACAGGTTCACAGACATTCTGCAACCGCTTATACTGAATATCATAATCATCATGTGTTGTGAGAATGAATTCAGCATTCGTGAACTCCAAAGTAATCGAAGGCAATCAACCAACTGCACAAGTTTATTCTAAGAAACAAAATCTATATGCTCATTTCTGGTGTATTTTTTTAAGTGAATATTTTGCCGACATCTTTTCTACTCGGGTTCTGTAGTGGGTTTCCATGATAGTGGTAGGATTATTTCTTTCAATTATTTGATAGTAGTCACGTTTTCTCTTATTGTATTTACATGCTGCCTTTGTTAATTTGAGTATATCACCATAAGTGGTCATATCGGAAGAGGGAATATTTCCTGATTGTACTTTCATGAATTTCAATTCATAAAGTTTTCTTGAACATGATTTTCTCATCTATGAACTCTACGTCAGCCACATCCATTTGTGAATTTCCCGTTTCAGTGTTCATGTGTTAGTAGGTTATCAGACCGCGAACGGATAGTAAAGATCTACGACGCTGTTAGACACTGCTTCTCGATCCACCACTTACTGTTTCATCAAAATTATCGATGGGTAATTGCTGCTTCTGCTCAAGTATACGCATTGTATGACAATTGGAGACAATATATTTGGCATCTAACGGTTCCACTGTTTCAGCTGATATTTCGAAAGAGGTGTTGATTAGGTGTGCATCACATGGAATTGCATCTATATGGGATAAGTTACCACAACATCTACAAAATAATATTGATATCTTGAAGTACTGCCAAGTACATTACAATGATTCCAGTAGCAACAGCAGTAATTCCAATGTGAATGCTGGTTCACACATAAGGAAAATATTCTTTTTCTGAATTGAAGGGATTATATTTTTTAGGAGTGATTAATTTTTGGAAGACTCCCGCATCCTTCTTTTTGTATCAAGATGGAGTAGTAAAAAGCCAAAAACTTCCTTTCCCAAAATATATTCTATTACATCAGGAAAATGAATGATGAGAATATAGTCACGCATAATGATGTGAATGTAATTACGCATTTGGATAGACCACCCAAAATCCACAATTTCTGATGTCAGCAATAAAAAGATGTGAATTGGAGAAAATTCTTCAGTCATAATGGTCATGCCATGTACGTTTCCATTGTTGGGACACTCTAGCGAGTTGAGGACCAACTTTTATCCACCCATCGAGTTAGATACTGACGCAAATCACGGTTTGGACTTACACTGTTTCATTTCCTACAACTTCATATTCTATGAGGATGTGAAAAATAATGTTATCGGCTAAAAAAGCTAACTCACATCCTACCATCATAAAAATTCCACCTGGGGCATATAAAAGTGATAAAATTAATAAGGTGATTCAAAAATTAATCAAATCCCAAAAAATGCAATTGGCAAATGAAGTTGATAAAAATATCGATGGAATATTTCTCCTACAGGCAAACAACACCCTAAATTGTGAAATGCGGTCGAAATATTATATCCATTTCAATCATAAAAACACTATTACCAAACTTTTAGGGTTCGCAGCCGATGTTATTAGCATCGATGAAAGTCATGAATCAACATTGCATGTAGATATCAATGAGGTGAGAATCAGCTGGAGTATATTCAAATGGTGATCAAATCCATAGCATCTTCGAATTTGATATTAATGTAGAGCCCGGTTACAAACTCACCAAGGAACCACAAAATATTATTTATATAACAATCCTACCTGGCGGTCATCAGTACCTCAACAATATAACTCTACACATATTGAATGATAATGCGAATCTACTCAACTTCAATGGTGAGAAGATAATACTCAAATTGGAGTTGATTGAGAATACAAACAAATATCATTTTTCATAAGTTGATTCACAACATTGACGCCGTCATTATTGTATCACAAAAAATGATTGTAAGCAAATTCGGTTACTGTTTTCCGAGAACAACCTGTCGTTTCTTTCAAATTGACTTCCGATGAAAACTTCGTAATGGAAAACAAACGTTCTAAAAATATAGCAGAGCCTGAAGAGAGTACGGATTGTATTACTCGTGGATATAATATTACCGGAGTTTTTTCCCAATACAAAATCATCATTTTTAACACTTCGACACGTGTTTCGATCACCACGTGATCATCTTCACGAGGAAGATTCAATCTTCCTCTTGAAGATGATTACTTGGTGATCGAAACACGTGTCGATGTGTCGAAAATAACGATTTGGTGTTAGGAAAAAACTCCAGTAATATTCATTACTACACCAAAGGTTCCAAACAGTGCATCATAAGTACTCGTGGATATGTTGGTTTCCACACTTCAAATATTCTAATTTTAATATTGATAAAATTATTTGAAAGTGTTTGACAATATTTCATGGTGAATTTCACTAGGTCGGAATTCCACTGTCGAATATGAATTGAAATCTCTGAAGAAACAAATCGAATTGAAATGAATAGCTGATATATCAATTATATTGAGCAATGATATGTGAAATGAAATTACAATAAAACGAATCAAATCATCAAGATGAAGAAAGATGAAAATGACCATACAGTGAAAATAAAAAGAAAATAACCAAAAAATTAAGAATCAAACGAATGAAAAAGAAATGAAAAAAGTTCAAACCAGGTTACTTCACGAGTTCAATCATCACGCCTTCGGGTGATGATCGAACTATTTTTTCGAGAGATGACTATTTATGGGTCATTCCAGTGCATTCATCTATACCCTCTACCCTCTCTTCGCTTCACCGGTTTAGCGAAAGTTGACCGTTTTCAGTTTGATTACAGGTTTCCATATGTTCCATATATGCGTCGTTGGATAACATATATCCAACGAACCAACGAACCAACGAACATATATCCCTCGAACCAGTGTTCCTTCCTGTGAATGATCTCATCTTGAATTATTTGATGTTATGTTGATGAGTCCAAACATGCTCTGCTATTGCCAATTCGCTGGTTTCTCCTCGGTGTGTGATTCTTTTGTGCTCGGCAATGCGGACTCTCAATAACCTCTTAACGTTTGTTTGAAGGTGATTGACAATGTTTCGTGATGAATTTCACTAGTTCGGACTTCCATTGTCTATTATATAAAATGATTTGAAATCCCTGAAACAAGTAAAAAAGATTAATTAAAAAAGAATAGTTGAAAACAATTATATTAAGCAACAATAAACCTGAAATGAAATGATAGTAAAATAACCTACAAGTAAAAATATAATAATTGAATAAATAAAAATTAAAGGAATGCAAAAAAAAGAAAATAATAAAAATAAAAAGTGTAGAGATTCCAAGTCACGTTAGTTCACGACGTTTCGATTGTTGGTATCTACAATCGTCTTCGGGTGATGACTGGACTGATTCCTCCGAGAGATGACTATTTTATAGGTCGTTGAAATACTTTCACTTTCTCTACTTTCCATTTTCCGCTTCACTGATTCCGTGAGAGATGACCGATTTGGCGGGAGTTGGTCATTTCTCGTTTGATGATGGGTTTCCATATGTTTCGTATATCTACGCTGGCCTGGCTGAATACGTTGTTGGACAACATGTATGCGGCTTCCTTAAATTTTCTGCTGAACCAATGTTCCTCTTTGTGCAAGATCTCAGCTTGGGACCACTCGATGTTGTGTTGATGGGTCCAAACATGGTCTGCTATTCCTGATTTGCTGGTTTCTCCTCGCTGTGTGTGCTTCTTGTGCTCGGCAATGCGAATATTCAATGGCCTCGCAAGGAAGAGAAGCCGTCACAACCAGTGCTTGCACTTCCCTACATCAGAGGATTATCGGAGAGGATAAGAAGAATTGGTTCCAAGTACAACATTAGAACCTGTTTTAGATCCGGTAACACTATCCGTAGCAGCCTCACGAAAACCAGGCCCCAAACGCGGACTGCGATTCCAAGAATTGCATTTACCGGATACCCTGTGAGTGCGGAAAATCCTATATTGGTGAAACTAAGAGGCCATTGAATATTCGCATTGCCGAGCACAAGAAGCACACACAGCGAGGAGAAACCAGCAAATCAGGAATAGCAGACCATGTTTGGACCCATCAACACAACATCGAGTGGTCCCAAGCTGAGATCTTGCACAAAGAGGAACATTGGTTCAGGAGAAAATTTAAGGAAGCCGCATACATGTTGTCCAACAACGTATTCAGCCAGGCCAGCGTAGATATACGAAACATATGGAAACCATCATCAAAAGAAGAAATGACCAACTCCCGCCAAATCGGTCATCTCTCACGGAATCAGTGAAGCGGAAAATGGAAAGTAGAGAAAGTGAAAGTATTTCAACGACCTATAAAATAGTCATCTCTCGGAGGAATCAGTCCAGTCATCACCCGAAGACGATTGTAGATACCAACAATCGAAACGTCGTGAACTAACGTGACTTGGAATCTCTACACTTTTTATTTTTATTTTTTTCTTTTTTTTGCATTCCTTTAATTTTTATTTATTCAATTATTATATTTTTACTTGTAGGTTATTTTACTATCATTTCATTTCAGGTTTATTGTTGCTTAATATAATTGTTTTCAACTATTCTTTTTTAATTAATCTTTTTTACTTGTTTCAGGGATTTCAAATCATTTTATATAATAGACAATGGAAGTCCGAACTAGTGAAATTAATAACCTCTTAGTTTTACTGATATAGGATTCGACGCACTCACAGAGTATTCGGTAAATGCAATTCTTGGAATAGCAGTCCGCGAAATCGCAGTCCGTGGCCTGATTTTCATGAGGCTACTACGGATGGTGTTTCCGGATCTGATGCAGGTTCTGATGTTGTACTTGGACCCAATTTTTTTTATCCATTTCGAAAATCCTCTAACGTAGAGAAGGGTAAGCACTGGTTGTGACGGCTTCTCTTCTTTGCGAGACGTCTGCTGTTTTCTAGGTGAAGTCTGTTTAACAAACACTTTGGAGTAACTATTTCGTTGAATGGAGTAACCATTCCGTTGAAGTTCATGTTGATGATGCCTAGTTCTTTCTCACGACCTTCCTTCGTATTACAATGCCCGAAAGCATGGCGCACTAGTGTCTTAGTGATTGATGGTGATTGGATTCGTGAGTGATTCAGATATTGTTTCGTGTGAGAGGGCTTTCGGTAAACAGATGTTTCCCACTTAGTGTCGGTCCTCTTCACCAAAACGTTTGAGAATGGCAATTCGTTGTGGACTTCTTCCTTCATGTGGAGGTGATGAAAGGTTGGACACTGTTGATGTGCTCCAGAATGGTGTCTAGATCTGTATTTCCATGGTTCCACACTAAAAAGTTATCTTCATTATATCTCAGCCAGACTCAGAGCTTCTTGTGGGATTCTTCAATGACCAGAATTTCAAACCATTCCATTTATATGTTGGCTATAACTGGTGAAAGTGGTGATCCCACTCGCAGTCCCTCATATCGTGTAAAAATTCGTCCTATAGTTGGAAATAGTGATTCCATGATTAATTCTATCAGTGAGTTCGTTCCATCTTCTAGGTCCTTGTCTTCTTATAGCTTTCTATGTATAATTTGAAGTGCTTCTTCCAAAGTAATGTTGGTGTGAAGGATAAACATCTTCAATTATTACACTTTATTTATTCGTTTGGAAATGTTCTCACAGGACGAAACTGCAGTAACTTCAGTTACGAATACAAGTGGTATAAAAACAGAGAAGGTATTAGTTCTCAATTATCACAAAAATTCATTAATGGGGAAGTCGATGCAGATTTGGGAATCAATTAAATCAAATAGAAAATCAGACACATTGTGCCGGAAGTATTGAACCGTATCGATGAAAATTATAATGATGCTGGAGTGAAGGTGGGTTATCGTGTGAAGGACCTTTATGAATTACCCAAACATCCTCAGATATATGGACCGTGAAGACAGCCAATACCTCGAAGACCTCAATACTTCATTATCGGCTTTCGAAACAACGACCAATCCAAAAATGTATCAAAATATGTGATAAAATTCGAGCCGTGAAGGTAAAATTGCAAACAAAAGTTTCTATGTCTTTTTTTCTAATACTATCTTTGTCATACACCGACCCAAATTTCAGGCAGATACGATTTCTCCCACCGGCCATAGCTCAGTCTGGTAGCTGTACATTCCGACAAGAAGTACACTCATCAGCCTAATGAAAACTTCCTATCATCAAAATAGAGTTCAAGACTCGCAATGTTAAGTTCCCAGTACATACCAAACTATATGCACTCATCCTTCACGATGCTGTTTCATCTTATAATGTCTCTGGCATTGGCTCTGTTCAAACTGGACTATGATAAGATTGCCATGTGTATGTTTGATATTATTGAATATCAATAATTCTGTTCAACTTGAATTATGATAATACTGACATGTGACTGCTTGATATTGACAAATAAAACAATCCATAAGTTTTGTGCATTTTATTCATTATCCGAATGAATATATGCAAATGAGGTTTGAACATGGTTTCATTCACAACACATTTGCCCCGAACGTCAATTTATTTTCTTTGCTGTTTTATAATTTCATGATTTGTATTTTGGAGGTGTTCTCATATTTTTTTATACAACATATTCCGATTATGCATAATGGAATTATTTGAAACTACACATTCTCCACTTGATATTCGTCTATGATATTCAGCGGTAGGTCGGGACGTATATCCGAAAAGGAAGGCCCTAAGTCTACTTCGATCATCAGTTCATCCAAATTTTCAGTTCCATAGAAGTATTTATGCTATATCGCCTCACAAGGCTCACTTTTCTCATTGCGCTGTGAAAGTTTACGCCCCTCATCAGCATCAAAACATACACTCATCGGCTAACTACCATGCCATCCTTCCCATAGCAGAATCCAAATTCACTACTTCCCGTCAATCTGTTGCTGCATATCGTCCACATATTTGTAATTGAAATATGAGCTCTGAAAATACACAAATTGCATTCATTTGAATGAAACTTACATTGTGAATGGAAAAAAACACTAGAATGAAATTTGACCATATTTAAAACGAGATAGGTAATACATATTTATTATAAATATATAATATTTTCAAAACAAAAATACACAAATTGCATTCATTTGAATGAAACTTACATTGTGAATGGAAAAAACACTAGAATGAAATTTGACCATATTTAAAACGAGATAGGTAATACATATTTATTATAAATATATAATATTTTCAAAACAAAATGATTGAAGACATACCTAATACCTTTAATTTTATAACCCTTATCATTAACCAATGTCAAATTTCAAAATAACTTCCTGAAAATAAGATGAAATTTCAGTTTTGGAATAATTAAATATGATGATGATGATGACAACACTCACTGCTTGGATTGGTAGACTCATCACCTATTCGAATATTTGAAACTCCGAGCGTATAGGTATAGGACTTAAGACAAAGTTACACCTTCTATACATGCAATGTCGTATGATTTGGTTGTAGCTCAAGGTCATGTATCAAAGGAAAATTTGAACGTTAAGGTTAAACTCCGTGTTCTTGGTCATATGACGTACTCATAGCTCAAGATTTTTAGGACTCATAAGGTCCTATTACGTGCACATAGCTCAAGATCATGTGATGTCATTCAAGGTCAAGGGATGGTGGGAGGTTCAGAACCGTTATTAGCACCCTACTTATATCCGACAGATTTATGAGTACTTTCTTCTAATTCATAAGATTGTAATGATTCAAATCTACTTTTTTCATGTCAGACAAATATCAGATAAATTCGATATGTTATTGTGACTGAACATATGTATTTGTGTGTATATTAGAAATAATGGAAAGTATTCAGTTAGACAGAAATTATTTACTCCACACATTAAAACTGAGAATACATCTTTAGGTAGAAGTTTTCACAGCAACAAATAAGAGATATTATACATATACTTTCAATGCACTGTTTGTCTGAAAGTGATTGACAATGTTCTTCAATGGAATGGTTACTCCAAAGTGATGGTGGAACAGGCTTTAGCTAGAAGACAGCAAGAGCTCCACAAGGAAGAGAAGCCGCCACAACCAGTACTTGTACTTCCCTACATCAGAGGATTGTCGAAAAGGATAACATTATCCGTAGCAGCCTTACGAAAACCAGGCTACCAAACGCGGACTGCGATTCCAAGAATTGTATTTACCGGATACCCTGCGAGTGCGGAGAATCATACATCGGTGAGACTAAGAGACCATTGAAAGTTCGCATTGCCACAAGAAACACACACAGCGAGGAGGAACCAGCAAATCAGGAATAATTTGGAGTAATCAACATAACATCAAGTGGGATCAAGCTGAAATCATCCACAAGGAGGAACACTGGTTTAGGAGAAAATTCAAAGAAGCCATATATATGTTGTCTAACAATGCATTTAGCCAAGTTAGCGTAGAGATACGTAAGATATGGAAACCTCTAATCAAGCAGAATACGACCAACTCCCGCCAAACGGTCAGCTTCCGCTAAAACCGATGAAGCGGTGAGAGGGAAGAGAGGATAGGTGAAAGCACTCGAGTGACCTATAAATAGTCAGATCTCTGAGGAATAAGTTCAGGAGTTGATACATTCACAATTGATTCATTCGAGACGTCGAAGAGTGAAAATCAAAGTGTAAAAGCTTGAAGTGTAACTTGAAGTGCAGTGAAACGAATACTATTCAGAGCGATTTAGTGAAAGTGTTTTCACACTACCAAGAGAAATAGTTCTTATCAGAACTGCTGTGTGCGAAAGCATACGTCGAAAAGAATTCGTTATTTCATTTTTCAAATTTTTAGGACCCTGCCCATTGAAAAATGGAGGAGGAGAACAAAAAAACTGAAGGACGAAAATCAAAAACTTAAGGAGCATGTCGACGACATGAAAAATGATTGTCGGCACCTGAGTGACAAGTACATGTCGAATTTCAAAAAATTCCAAGAGGCAATTGAAGAATTGAGGAACAGGCTTGATAAAGCTGAAGCCGAAATGAAAAGCAAAGATCAGAAAATAGCTGAATCGACCGAAAAGCATACACAGAAGGATAACCGAAAAAACACCCCTGAACAAGGGAAAAAAAACAAAGCAAGTGAAGCCGAAACTACTGCAGAAATCCATGAAGAAGGAAAAGAAAAGGTGAGCAAGAAGAGAGCTCCCAAAAGACAAGCTGAACATACCAAATCCGACTCGGAAGACGGCTTCGAACAAGTTGAGAGAAAGAATAACCGCCGCACCAGACGACGCCTGGAGCAAGAAAAATTTCTGGCGGAAAAAAAAAAGCAGAGAACGAGAAACACGTGGACATGGACACGATGACAGAGGAAGTGGCAGCCATTGAAGAAATGGTGCCAACCCCTGTAACAGGAAACGCAAGCCAAGCCCAAACAGTAGTATGGCCAACCGTAGAAACACCGACAGAGAGGTAAACCACTGAAGAAGTGGCACCAACCCCAAAAGGAAAAGAAGTGGTACCAATCCCTTCGACAAACCCAGAAAAAGACCCGACAAACCGCCACCGATAGTCGTACATGACAGCAAAAGGTGGAACGAGATCTCCAAAGGTCTCAAAGCCAGGAAAATAGGTTATAATAAACCAACAACGAGGTGAAGTGGCGCAAAGCCACTCGGTACATGGAAGAAAGAAAAATAGACTTCCACACATACTCAATAAAGAAAGAAATTCCACTACACGCAGTGATTTGCAACAACACAAGGATTCACTGTGCTTGAATGCTACAGAATGACATCCAGTCGCACCAGGATGACGCTACCGATCTTCCTGGTGAAAGTGCCGAAAAACGAAGAACGGATCTACGCACTTAGAAGGTGCGTGAACCTCATAGTGCGGGCAGAACCGCAAAGGATAAATAAGGGACAATAGCACAATGACACAGGTGTCAATTTTTCGGGCACGCACAGAGATGCTGCCATTCAACGGCACGCTGTGTAAAATGTGGTGAAAACCACGAGAGCAGAGATTGCAAAACGCCAAAGGAGATTCCAGCAAAATGCGCGAACTGTTTAGAAGCGCACCAGCCAGTTACAGGGGCTGTAAAATGTTCCTGAAGCCGAGGACAACAGTATTGAACAGGCCCAGAGAAGCCGACAGACAGAGGCCTAAACAACAACAGCCATCTGCCAAAAAGACGACCCACAATAAAAAAGAATAGGACAGCGGCAACGGGAGACAATAATACCTGTACGAATCCCGGAACAACTGAAAATAGGATCGTGGAATATAAACGGTTCCACAGACAGGCGAAACGAGCTACTGGAGCTGCTATCGCGTCTAGACATAGACATCATGGCACTGCAGGAGACAAGGTTAAGGAGCGAAAAGAGCTACCGAATCTCAGGATATAATGTATATAGGACAGACAGGCCAGGGGGGAGCCTCGCCGCAGGGGGAGCGGTGCTACTTGTAAAAACAGACCTAGCGCAGAATGAAGATAGAAAACCAGACGTCCAACTCGGAGAAGCAGTAGCAGTAGCGGTCAGAGTCGAGCTGAGACACTACGAGCAGCTAAGAATATCGTCGATATACCTGCCTCCGCAAGGTAGAAGATTTGAAGCAACCGACATGACAGAAATGTTCCCAGACCACCACCCAACAGTTGCAATCGGCGACTTCAACTCAAAGTCGCGAGACTGGAACTGTAGGTACGGAAACAGGAGAGGCAGAGACCTACACAGAATTCTAGAAGAATTCGAGGACGTCGCGGTAGTAGCACCAAACACATCAACACACTACCCGCAGAAGATCAAGTGCCTGACATACTTGACATCGCACTAGTGCAGAACATCGAAACTACGGAGATGGAAGTACTAGACGAAGGTTTGTCAGACCACAACCCCATCCTACTTACAATAGGAATAGGTGAAATGGAAACAGACAACACAACAAAGCGAGTCATCGACTGGATGAGATTCCGGCGCGCCATACAAGATGCGATGGGTGAGATACCACGCATCGAAACAAGAACGGATCTGGAGAACTCCACACATCAGCTGCAGCAGGTCCCAGGCTCACGCTTCAACTTCCAAGAACAGCTCCCACCAGAAACGATAAAACTGATCAGAACAAGAAGACGCCTTAAAAGACGACACCGAAGGACACGCGCACCTATGGATAAAAGGTGCATGCAAAGAACCAACAGGATACGGAAAGAAGGAATGAAAGCTATCCGAGAGAGACAATGGACTACCCGTCTAGAAGAACTGAACACTGAAGACCAGTCTGCATGGAGAATGCAGAAAGCACTCAGGAACGGACCTCGACAGCCATGCCCGCCAATACATGGCGAGCAAGGAATCGTATACATTGACCAGGAGAAGGCGGACGCATTCGCGGACAACTTCGAAAGGCAGTGCAGAGAGAACGACGTCCCGTACACGGACGAGGTAGACGAAATAGAGAGACAGGTAGACAGGACTGTACGAAGACTAAGACAACGAACGAACAACGCGCAACTCCTGGCTCCGACATCTCCGAGGAAGTGAAAGACATCCTAAGACGTCTATTCACTCGGAAAGCACCAGGCCCGGACCACATAACAAACCGGGCACTGAAAGTACTACCGCGCAAGGGCATAGCAGCCATAACTAAAATCATAAATGCTATACTCAGATTGCAACACTTCCCGTAGCCGTTCAAAGAGTCAACGGTTATCCACATCCCGAATCCACATCCCGAAGCCGGGGAAGAACCACCTGACCCGGATATTCATAGACCAATAAGCTTACTGCCGACCTCGGCAAAGGATACAACACCGGAGCTTTCTTCTTAAACGGTTTCAAGGCGTTCGACAGAGTTTGGCATGACGGACTACTGGCCAAGATAAGCGATTTTGGATATTCAAAACCAATGGTAAGATTAATTCAGTCTTCTCTAGCTGACAGGTGATACCGTTGCAGAGTGGGAGACAAACTATCAACAATTCGACTACTGGAAGCAGATAACGCCTGGCACCTATCATAGCATGTAACAGAAGCTACATGGGTTGAAAGTAAAGTTGCTGATGATCAAACCGTTCTCATGCTCATAATACTTTATGCCTGCACTATCTGGAGCCAGTGCGCACAGACATACAGGAAGAAGATACAGTCGCTTATGAACGCGAGCATAAGGGCCACCGTAAACGCACCGTACTATATTCCCAACAGATTATATACAAAGAACGAGACCTGCACACGCAATATGTGGACGTGTATATGAGAGAACAGGCATAAAGCATGTTCGATAGAATTAGATCTCACAAAAACCCAGCGTTACGCGATCTACACAATGCGTTGAATATGGATGACCCAGAATCCGAGAAAGGGATAAACACCCGAGGCCGACCAAGCAAAACCAACGACCACCCGCACGAGTCGCCGTCAGTAGACTCAGGTAAGCATAGTACTAATCAGACAAACTCTCTTTCAGGTAGGTTCAACGCAGAACAACTCGACCGCGATCACGACTCACTTTTCCTTAGATTCACTGAGGAATGCTCGACGCTGAACATAACAGCCGCCGGTTAGTTTTTGGGGGCCCCATGCAAAAATTCAGTTAGGAACCAAAAGAGGTCAGATGTCAATCTTGCTGAAGTGCCTATCAGTTAGTTGAGGACCGCTCAGAAAAGGGGGTGGATGTAGTGGAGTATAAGGTTTTCCTCGTAAATTAGTTGTGGGGCGCAGCATTTACTTCAGGGCATTCAACCCTGGAGGGGGCATGGGGGAATAAGTCCAGTTATTACCCGAAGACGATTGTGGATACTAACTATCGAAACGTCGTGAATAAACTTGGTTTGGAATCTTTTAATTTGTGATTTTCATTTCTTATTAATAATTGTTCTTAATTTTTTTCATTTTTATTTCGTGTTAATATTTAATTTTGTGGTTTTTTGATTGTTACTTGTATCTTATTTCATTGTGATTTCAGCTATTTTCTTGATATAATTGTTATTTTTTCAGGTAACCTTTTTATTATTGATTTTTTTGCAGATTCTTTCAGGAATTTCAAATCAATTTATACCTAGACAATGGAAGTCCGAACTAATGATATTACTGCAGTTTTATCCCAACACCAAACCGTTATTCTTAATACCATGACACGTGTTTCAATTACCAAGTGATCATCTTCAAGAGGAAGATTAAACTTCAATCTTCCTAAATCCAAAATAAGTTCCGAATTATTTTCAATTTTTTAGTTTGCGTTGCTATTAAAGCGTGTATTTTTTTTAACTATACTTTTTATAACATGTTCAAACATCTTTTGAAGGCTCCATAAAGATTATTTCAACATCTCTTATTTTGAAAGTCGTGTTATCCTTGTAACGAAACCCTTTACTTGAGCCCAAACGAGTTCAATGGGATGAAGTTCGCAATGATAAGGGGGCAGACACAGAATAAAAACACAGGCCAAGAGAAAATGTTTGTGGAGACTTTTTAAACAAATTCACCTAAATCTTATGCATTTTTATATGCTGAAACTGTATTTCATATCATTTTTTTATCACCCAATATGATATAGATTTATTATAGTTTAGTAAATTGGTTTTATTCCTGCTAACAATCATATTTGATTTTTAAAATTATAATATGAAATGCCTAAATTATATATTTTTTTTGAAAAAAAGTCAAGATGATTGTGTGAGAAGTGAACTTTAGGCTCATCAGGCAACAAGAGTTTTGCACTTGTTTATCATGTTCGCTACGAAAAGTTTATACTTCAGGTCTTTGGCATTACCAATCATTGCTGCTTTGAAGTTTGTATCGAATATCAATTTACGGATATGAGACCCGACGAAAATCCCTTCTTTCAACTTAGCTTCTGATAAATGAGGAAATTTCGCAAACAAATATTTGAAACAATCACTATCTTTACCAAATTGTTTCATTAAACACAAAATTATGTGCAGTGCAGTTTTCAGGTATGCTGTCCTTGCCGCATATCTGAAAATTCTAATGAACCGTTATTTCAAAATTAAGATTTCAGTTTCATACTTGATAATGGGGGTCAAAACCCAAAACCCGTCGTATGAATAAAATCTACCAGTCGTAATTAGACAAAAGTGTTTTTATTCATTTCATTTAAATAATTATATCCATTAACATCTATACTGCGAAAATAAGAAACAATCATCTACATGATTTTTTTGCTCTCCCCATATCATGTGTACTGCAAAATTTAAAGCTATCTTTTTTTTTTGTACCATTTCTTTAGATTCTCGACACAAACATAACATACTTTGAGAGGAATTATAGATTATTAGCCAATGTATGATACTGATTTCTATACTAAAAGTAGCAAAGTAAACTTTGTAAAAAAAGTCAGTAATGTTCCTTTGATGTTTTTTAATCACAAAATTACAACAAATATAACAAAAAGTGATATGAGAATATTTACAACCTCATTCGACAATTTCAATTTTTTAATAAAAAGCACACAACAATTTGAGTTTACATTACACCAATTTATATTATACTAAGTGGAAAAAACTGAACGTCTGTAAAATCATTAAAAATAATAACCTTCTATTTCATTGCCAATCCCATTACATTGAAATAATGTTGTCAACTTCAAAATATTCAAGTTAAAAATGTATCTTATATATTTTGGTACGTAACTTCAGTTTTACTCAATAGTGACATGTGAAAAATTAGTGGGTGATACAAATGATACGTTTCTTTATCGAAGCCGCTCAGTAATATTCGCTTCTCTTTATGAATTGGTATTCTTTCAACTTTTCTGGAATGATAGTTTGCATAATCCATCAAAATCACAGAGGTAGGTTTGCTCAAAATATTCTTCAAACATAATGTCTTCATGTTAACCGCCAGAATGCATTGTCTCAAACATCGATATAAACCGCCTTCAACAAAGCCATCAACACTTCCAATGTGGGTAATAGTCAGTCGCTTGCCTTTTCCAGAAGGTGACTTCAATCAGGTAGACCAGTAGAAGTAGAAAGGCAAAAACCGTTCTTTCTCAAAAAATTAATCTGAACTGAAGATATACCGCTTCTAATCTAAGTTTGAAGTATTTTTTGTCTTGCAATCTATCCATCTGTATATCTTTCGTTGAGCCAAGTTTCATCCAGAAAATAAATATTTCTATGATGGTGACAAAACTCTTCCCTTATGTATTGGCTCCTCCAGCAAATAATATCATCATTTTCGATCGAGATCGATTTACTGTTTGGTTTTTCGTAGCTGAAATTCAATTCTTTCAAAGTTTTCCATAATTTCCTTCGGCTGTATTTGGAAACATGGGAGGAAAGGTAGTCGTTGCTGACTAGTTAAGAATAAAAACTATTGGATAGTGGGGTATTGCAGCAAGTAAATGAGTACTCTTTTAAGTTAGTCCAAGCTTTCGGAAAATTTTATTTCCATCATCAGGGAAACTACAATAATATAAGTTTTAAGGTAAAATCAAAAATATTAATTGTTCATGACTTACATCTTATGTGAGGATGGTTACATTGATGTTAAAGAAAAAATGTTGATACATTGGAGAAGATGAAACTTGATACACAATTCTAAAATGCTTGAGATTATTTTTTATAAAATATTGTTATTCGTCAGGGCCGTTATTCATACCATGCGTGCAGGATTCAAATGAACGAGTCTGAGAATAGAACGTTAAAATGCCAGAGTGACATCTGTCAATTGATAAAACTTATATGCTCTCACTAGGAGTACCAAGTGTACTCTAGTGTATAATGTAAATTTATGTTTGGTAAAATTATTATGAAAGATTAATTTAAGATATATTATACAATGGAATTGTTTAAATTGATATTGTTTTTGTAAAAGCTTTTATCTAGAGTCAATAAGTAGGAATAAATTTCACTCAAGTGATTAATGTCTGTTTTTTTATTCATACAATTGTTATTTTCAAAAATGTAAGACATTTCTAGAAAGGACCTCTTAACTGAGGTTGATTCAGTGGCTAATACTTTCATTGAGTTATAATTCATAAGGTGGTCCAACTTATTCACATTATGGTCTGCTAAAGAGCATCTTTCTGGATGTAATCTACAGTCACTTTTGTGCGAAGTAATTCTAGCACCTAATGATCGTGAAGTTTGGCCAACATATATCCTGTCACATGATTGACACGGAATACTATACACAACATTCACTTGGTTTATTAGAGGGACCTTGTCCTTGACTTTGCTATGGATTGATTTAATGGTAAGTACCGTTTTATTGGCTATTTTAATGTTAGGTAAATTTTGAAAAATCCTAGATAGTTTGGGAGTGATCTCCTTGATAAAAGGTAAGGATGTAAAAATGAATTGGGCTGGAGCATCACTAGTTATATTGTCATTGACAGGGAGGGTTA